>NC_137891.1:5322744-6632957 GCF_963455335.1 Martes martes | reverse complement strand
TCCCAGGACCCTGAGATCATGACCTGAGCTGAAGGCAGAGGCTTAACCTGCTGAGCCACCCAGGTGTCCCTCTGTTGTGAATTTTCAATGAGATAATGTGTGTTACAGTGTATGTAACACAGTGCCTGGTTCAGAATTAGAAGTTAATAAATGACCTGTTTGTTCACATTACTTTCTAAGGTGTCCACAATTGGTACGTATTTGTTAATCAGAAGAAAACCCAGTCAATATTATTAAGAGAAACGGAGGGAGCCGGAACCTGACAGACAGGTGCTCTGACAAGGGAGACGCCAAAGGGCCTTGCTGTACCCACATGCCATATAGTGGGTAGTGAATATCAGCCCAACATTCATGGGAGGAATTGTAATAAGTTTTATTTGTCTAAATAGGAGTCTTCGAAAGAGACATGGATTTATATTGTAAAGTCCCTCATGACCCACAGAGATTAAGATTAGAGGGCAGAGCTACCACAAATGAATATAATTTTTCAGTTCAGCCTATGAATGCTAGAATGCTTCTGTACAGGGTGCTGCCATGAGAGGAGTGAGCTCCTCATTGGCTGGAGGTAATCAGGCCAAGGTTAAGAGGCCATTTGTTGTGAGGTTGTGTAAAGACTTCCTGCCCTGGGCATAAGTTGGACTGGTTCTCTTCCATCCCTACAATGTTATAAATTCATGAGATATTAGAAGGGATTCTGCTCCCTCCATTGTATCTTCCTGGGAACTGCCACAACCATATCTGCTTCCTACCAATATACAAATGTGGCATGTTTATTTTTGGCACTTTCCACTGTTGTCGAAGCCAACCCTTAGGGGCTTAATAACCTCACGACGCCTTGTTGACTCTGGATGCACCTCTGAGCCACCCGAGAGCAGAGGCTCCAGCAATGTGCCCACTACTCCCATGTGGGAAACACTGTCTGGACTCTGGAATGGGAAAAGCTCTGTTTAGATCTTGACCCCTG
This sequence comes from Martes martes, assembly GCF_963455335.1. Taxonomy (NCBI): domain Eukaryota; kingdom Metazoa; phylum Chordata; class Mammalia; order Carnivora; family Mustelidae; genus Martes; species Martes martes. Next base: position 6,631,993 of record NC_137891.1, on the reverse strand, counting down.
TCCTCACAAGAGAGTTACCTGAGACAAGTTTTGCAAACTCTTTGAATATGGTTTTCCCCATCTGTAAGGTAACGATGAGAAATCATTGATCCTTTTTGGAAAATGAAAAGGAGGATAAGCTAGGAAAATATGGAAGAACAGTGCCCCACCCAGAAAGGATTCTCAGCCCCCAATTCCTCCCAGAACACCCTCTCTCGTTGCCTTCTCTCTCCCCACTTGTCTTCCACATTGTTTTCTTTTTTGTATTTCTTACCATTCACTTTCCTTGGTAATAATAGACATCTCTTAATTTTTCCCGGTCCCATTTAACTTGTAAATATATGTTTGGATGTTTTCTCAGCTGGTCTGCACCAAAAATATGAACAAGTTTGAAAGGGAGAATGAGAAAAGAAAAAGGATAAAAGAAACAGCCAAACAAAACTGCTCACATGCAGGTGACATTAGCTCCGTTTTACAGATGAGAAAGCCTGGATGAAGAGAAATTAAGTAAGTCATCTGAAGGCATAGGGAAGACAGGATGGGGTGCATCAGGGTAGTGTGACCGTAGACGTGGTCTATATATATGCTGGAATCTTACTCAGTCTTCAAAAAGAACGCTATCTTGCTATTTGTTAACACGTGGATGGAGCTAGAGGGTGTAATGCTAAACGAAATAAGTCAGTCAGAGAAAGACACCTTATGATCTCACTCATATGTGGAATTTATGTAGATTTGGGGCAGGAAAAAGGCATGAAGCCTGGGCTGCACCCTATCTCAGCCACTGAGGGGACCCTGGCTTCTCACATGTGTTTAATGCTTTCACTAAATTTATTTTTTTAAATTTTTTTTCCCTAAATTTAAGGAGGAAAATAACCTATCAAAACCGGGTAAAATATCAAGTTCTACTTATTAAAAATAACTGTTTTTAAAACTGCTGCCAAAGTCCATCTCACGATTTATATATATGTAATCATTTGGAAAACAAGTTTAAAATCTGAATTTGAAGATCTTAAATGTCAAGCTGAGGCCAAATGGCCTGTCACAACCCACCCCTCCCCTTGCTGGCCTGAGCAGTCATTGCAACCTAGCAGGGTGTTTTCTGGTCGGAAATCAAATAGGAGGTGGCCAGATGCTTTGGCAAAAGGGGGCCAGCAGACTTTTCAATTAAAATAAATCACAGTGATTGAGTCATCATATGAGCAGAGGTCTTGATGCAGCAAAAAGGAACATGCTGATGTGTTTGAAAGGCTGGTGTCTTACTGTGCTCAGTGTAAGGGGCAATGTGACACAGGACCAGCCCACAAGCAGGTTCCAGAAACCCTGGGAATTGTGCCACTACCACCATCAAGCAGGGCTGAGCGACGGACACAGTATTGTTCATTAGACCTCAGACTGGGCAGCCAATTTGATTACAGTTTGGCAGACATTAGGTCTCTGAAGTAATTTCGAACCTGCCCCAATCATGAGTGAATATCAAGTCATAACGAAAGAGCTGGAAAGGTACCTGTTCCGTCCCCTTCTTTTATAGATGAACAAACTGAGCGAGGCTCATGGGAGCCCAGGAAGAACAGAGGTTCAGGTAAACTTGCTGCTGGTCCTGCGGCCTTGGCCATGACCCTGGATCCTTTTCGCCTCTTGTGTAACATGATGACAGAACTACGTGCTTCACAGAATTGAGGGAAGATGTTAGGTGAGAAATTCTGAGCAGAGGGACTGGCGTGGAGGAAGGATATGATGTATGGTAGCTAAAGCGACAGCCAGGGACACATGCACAGTTGGAAAAGTCAGAACTAGAGCTAATGGTGGAGGCTGACTCCAAGTCAGTGTTCTTTCCACTACCTCCCTTCACCTCACAAAATAAAACAACAACGACAACAACAAAAAGCAAAAAAAATCCACAAAAAATAGTGTGACTAAGTTGGCATGACTTAGCCTGGGGACAAAGCATGGAGGAGGGCTGTGTCTGTGAGAAGGAAGGTCACCATAAAATTATTGAATATGAGACTCGGGCTGTTGACTCTATGTCTCCATCTGACAAGCCCAGAAAAATGACTCAGTGGTTGTCTGCCTCTGCCCACCAGCCCAACCCTTCTTTTCTTTGTGGACTCCAGCCCTCTCCAGACCTGTTTTTAGGCAAGTACTGGATTGGCTGTCCTCACGGAAACAGTAGAATGGTTACAGCTTTGGTGTGACCTCTCACGTGGGACTTACTTCTGAAATTGGTTACAACTTTAAGCTAGAAGAGTCAAACGTTAATGGTGGAATCATGGGCTTTAACTAATCAGCAGGACAGCACTTCTGAGGATGTGGCTCTGTGTCTGTATCCAAGAATTAGGTCAGCCCTGCCCCTACGGTTCTCGTTAATCCTCTGGAATCTCTAATGCCCTCTGTTTCAATAAACCCTAGGAACCTATTCATTTAGTGACTTACTCAGTTTATTCAGTTAGAATATATGAAGGTCTAGAAGAGTCAATACACAGTCACAGACCCAGAGAAGCAGAAGTACAAAATAGAGGGCTCCAGTTAAGATGGGCTATTCTGGGATGGAGAGAGTTCAGCCCTGTGTGGGCACTTGGAGGCCTTGCCTGGTCCCCAGGATCTCAGGGGAGGAGTTACAGGGGAGGTAAGATGAGTTGGAACAAAGAAGAGGTTTCCAAAGTGGCCCACGGCAAAGGTCACCTCAGGTGGAGATAGCCATCTGTGTAAGGAAGTGATGTTGGAATCTGTATGGTATGTTTGGGGATTTTAAGTAATCTCCTGATGATGGAGTATAACATATGCAAGAGTTTAAAATACTGAGTCATGAGAATTAACATCTGGCAAGGTTCAGAGGCCATGAGGGATGCTTTTGGAGTTGTACAGTGGGGTACCTCTAAGGCACTGCCGCCAAGGCCCACATGCTAAGGAACAGGTTTTTTTCCTCATGACAAAGATAAATGATATGTACGATAGTACAGAGGTTAAGACACATCAGGACACTTGTATCCTTGTTTCACCACTGTGTGATGCCGACAAGTTACTTATCCGCTCTCTGCCTTAACTTCCTCATCTACAAAATGGGAATAATAAAAGTATCCACTTCATAGTGTTGTTGGGAGAATTTAATGAGTTGGATTATATAATACATTTACAATCATGCCTTTAAGTTAGTCTGGCTCTATTATTATTATTCATGGGTTTTTAAAAGGGAAAGTTAGGCAAATGGACTTTTAGACAAATCAATTTTATAATAATGGGAAGATGAATTAGAAAGGGTTGGAAAAGAGAACAGAGAGACCATTAATCAGCAGTTGCAATAATCTAGGGGAGAGAAAACAAAGACTTAAGCTGACAAAAGTGGTGGGGTGGAGCGAAAGAGGTACTAGCATAATGATGGCCTCATTAACGGGGTATCAAACCACACCATTGTCTCATTGAGGTATTAAATTAGTCCTGAGTTCTCCAGAGAAACAGAATCACTATTGAATCAATGGGGGACAAGAGAAAGCAAGACAGAGAGGCAGAGACAGAGAGAGATGCTTCCTCTAAAAAAATTGCCTGATGTGATTATGGAAGTTTCTCTCTACTAGATGATCTGGCCTAAGGGAAACATTCATTAACCAAGATGTTCAGTACACTGACTGTTGAGGTGAATTTAAATATTTACTTATATCTTTATAATATGAGAATGTTCCCGAGATGTGCAGCACTCTAATTAATCAGTGCTCTGTAGGGCAATGCTTGAAAGAGACGTGACTCTCCTCATTGTATAACCATGAGCAAATCCCACAAACTCTTTCTGTTTTATTTTTCTCAATGTGAGAAGTTAGAAGTTTGGGCCAAATGTTATGTAATATCTTTCCTGACTTGTCTATTTTTTTTTTAAATCTAGGTCTAAAAAAATACAGCGTAATTTCAGTAGCTGGGATTTATTTCATCTGTGCACAGTGTCATTTGCCTTCCTCTATTCTTGGCAGGAGGATTGGAGCTAGCACTGCAAAAGAGCCAAGTGAACTCCCTGGGGATGGGATTTGGCAGGGGCAGCTGTGACAGTGAGCTGGTGGATCCCTAGCCAGGAGGGAACAAGATGAGAAGAGGTTCAGGATTGTCAGAAATCCATAAAGCCATAGTGACAGTGTTGGACGATGCTTGCTCACTGGCCCCAGGGCTCTGAGTAGCCATTCCCTAGGATTCAGAATGTGTTTCTGAATGTGTTTACATTCAGAATGTGTTTCTTAATCCTAGGGAATGGAGATTGAGGAAAGAAGAGAATGGGAAAGAGGAGATGGCAAGGGCTTGGGGCACACCTCAAGTTATGAAGACATAATAAACAATTATTTGTTGAAAACCTACTAATGCCAAGAACTGACCTTGGATGGAAGGCTAGAGGCTATGTGAGGAACATGATCTGAAGTAGACCTGGTACCAACCATGCAAGGACCTTATGGTAGAGACAGCAAAGGAGGGAGCAAAATTGGAGCATTGGGAATCAATTCTAAGGACAAGACATGTTGTAGAACACTCCAGCATTTGGTTTCCAAATGGGAATACTAAAATGATAGTGTTCATGTGGCTCTTAAAAAATCTCATATTGTTTTGTTTTATTTTATTTTTTTATTTTATTTTTTCAGTGTTCCAAGATTCATTGTTTATGCACCACACCCAGTGTTCTATGCAATATGTGCCCTCCTTTATACCCACCACCAGGTTTTTGGAGGGGAGGGGGGTGGGGGGACTGGTGAGTCTTGTATTGTTTCTGTGCTTAGTATCACTGTCCTATACTGGACAATACATATGTGAAAATAACTTAACTTTGCCACTGAATATGGTTCCATAATAAGATGGGGATTTTTACTTCTTTCTTCAGGAGGGGAACAATCCCAGACTGATGCAGAAATAACTTAAATGATTCATGAATTTGGAAAAAGAAACTGAACGTGCCCAACTCTGTGTCTCCCTCCTTGCTTTCAAATCTGTCTATCCAGAAGGAGGGTGAGTTTTCCATTCATCTGTGGAGCAAGCTCAGCTGGGGCAGATGTTAGGGAGTAGGGTGGTATTTTGGTCAGGATGGGCTAGGGCATGCTGCAGTGACAAATACCCCAAAGTTTCCAAGGCTATAGGTACTAAGATGATTGTCCACCGGTGTCAGCTATGTTTCCACTCCACAGGGTCTTTGCACCTGGGCTCAGGATTATGGAAAAGCCTCTTTCTGGAATGTTATTGGTTGCTATGGACCAAATTTTATCCACCCCTCCACCCCACCAACTTCATATTTTATTTTTTTTTATTATTTTTTTTTGCTTTGTAATCAGTATATTAAGGAGACATTCATACATTCCAATTGCTTAATTCTGATAACCAGATTTAAGCTTGTGAACATGACTTTTAAACATACAATTAAAGCTATTCATCATAATTTGCTATACTACCAACATTAAATTACAGTTATTTCGGAGCGTAAGTTATTTAAAGTAAGCCTGTAACATACCTTAAAAAAAAAAAAAAAGAACCTTCCTATCTCATACATGCAAACTTCTCCACGTAAATGTCTCTTCATTCTAAGTTACCCTGCTCCTGAAGCCACTACTCTGAAGCTTATCATGGTCCAAAGAGAAAGAAAAAAAGTATAACCAGGACTGATATATATATATATATATATATATATATATATATATATTTTTTTTTTTTTTTTTAAAGGGAAAAAAAAAGATGGCACAGAAGGGAATGCAATTCTACAAGTGCAAGCCCTCAAGCAGCAGCATATGATAAACCCCTTCTTTAAAGAGGTATCCTTTCTATCACTGATACCACAGGCCAAATTACATAGCATGCCATCTTCAAGTAACAGTTGAGGCAATAAATGCAGAGGCATCACAATGAATCCCACTTAACATAACTATAGACCAATACTTCTCTACAAATTCTTTGTCTGATTGCCAATTAAATACAAGTTTTAACTTCATAGCTTAACAATTAAGGGTCATACACTGAAGTCAATACATACACCTAGCATTTCAGTCTGAGCTGTTTCATATACATAGAACTGAAATTAATTACAAGGTATGGCCTAACAAATGCTAGGGGAGATTTTTTTTGAAAGCAGTTTTTACAAATACGAAACTTATCTTCCACACTGAAGTCATCATACATACAGGGCAAAGTCAGAGCTTTTATATTTGAGTTTATTCTTCATTTAACTTTTAAAACACTACTATAGTTGAATATTAAAACAAAAACAATAGCAAGTAGTGAGCTATGATTATAGTCCTTCACTCATTCACTACTGCACATAAAATGCCAGCAGTGTTATTCACTGGCCCCATTAAGAGGTCTGACACTGAACACCACCCCTGGGATGATGTTCATCATCCTCATATGCTTCCCCATTGTAACGGCGCCATCTTTCCTGATTTGGATCAAAGTCCACCAGTTCTACCTGGTCCATTTCATCAGTCTCTTCTACTTCCTTCCTCTCAGGTAGGAGTTTTTCCAGCAAAGAGAGTTTATCAGGAGACAGAAAGCCATTCTCAGGAAAGTTTACCTTAAATTCGATGATGAGGTGACCCTTCTCATATGGTCTACGATAAATTGGCATGCCTTCATTTAGCACACACTTGATATCTCCATGCTTGACAATTTGACCTGGATGAGAGGTGATGACAATGGTTCGGTTGTCAAGAGTAGATATTGGCTTTTGAAAACCGCACAGTGCTTCAACCAGCTATATGTCCATGCACATGAAAAGGTCTTCTCCTCGCCGAGTAAAAACAGCATGGTCCTTCTGATCTAAAACAATGATAATATCTCCTGGTTCCAGTCCTGGTTCTTGGTCTCCTTCACCATGGAAAGTTATCTTCTGGCCATCTTTCATGCCTTTGTCAATATGAACTTCTAGAATCTTCTTCTCTCGAACTATTTTCCTTCCATTGCAGCTTTTACATCTATCTTTAGGACTGATCCATTCCCCATGGCCCTGGCACTCCATGCACACAGACTGAATTTGCTGAACCATTCCAGGTCCTATCTGATGAATTCTTATTTGCATTCCAGTACCTCGGCAATTGGGACAACACTCAACTGCTCCCTTCTTACCACCTCGGCCTTCACATTTATCACAAATCACATTCTTTTGCAGAGCTAATTTTCTTGTTGCACCATTATATAAATCTTCTAAGGTTACTGAGAGCTGATGCACAACATTTTTACCTCTCTTTTCTCTCTGCATTCTTCCTCCTCCTCCAAAAAACATATCAAAGATGTCCATGGGGGAGCCAAAACCACCACCAGCTCCACCTTCTTTAATTGCCTGTTCACCTCCTTTGTCATATAATTCCCTTTTCTTTGCATCAGAGAGTACTTCATAAGCTTGAGAAATCTGTTTAAACTTCTCTCCTTCATTTGGATTCTTATCAGGGTGGTACTTCAAGGCCAGTTTCCTGTAGGCCTTTTTCAGTTCTTCTTGGGTGGCATTGGGTTTGACCCCCAAAACATCATAGTAAGTGGTTTCTTTCACCATTTTCTACAGCCGGTGAGAGGGCTGAGGCCGATGTGGGGGAGTGGGAGGGAGCCCGTTGCTGGGCGCAGCTCGGGTAGCCGCCGCTCCTCCGTGTCTCAGCGAGCATTCTGGAAAGTTCCCCAAGTTCATATTTTAAAACCCTGTGATGGTATTTGGGAGATAATTGGGTTTTGATGAGGTCATGAAGATGGGGCTGTCATGATGGGATTAGTGCCTTTATGAGAAGACACACAAGAGAGAACCTTCTTTTTTTCTCTTTTTGTCCCATGTGAGGACACAGTGAGGAAGAAGGCTGTCAGCAGAACTCTATCATGCTAGCACCCTAATCTTGGACTTTCAGCCTCTAGGACTGTGAGAGATAAATTTCTGTTGGTTAAGCCACCCTGTTTATGGTATTTTCCTATGGGAACCCAAGCCAACCAATACTCTGGTCCTGTGGCAAAGGCCCTCTGACATTAGAACTTGTACTCAGAAATTTTACTTATCACTTACATTTTCATTACTCCTAAAAGTCATATGGCCAAGCCTGAGATCAAAGGAGTACAGCATTATAAGCCTCTCTCAGGGCCAGAAATAGTTCTGAAAATTCCTACAGTGTGCTGGAGTTGGGGTGGGAGACCTTGCTGTGTGTGGTTCAGCTGTGCCAGTTGCAGAACAGATCTAATTAGCAAACCCAATGTGACCATATATCTAAGCCACCTCCTCTGATACAGGTGGATCCATAATTAAACTGGTGTTTTGATCTTCATTTCTCTATTTTTTATTTCTTAATAGATTTTGAACTCAGGAAAGGAAGAAAAGAGCACTATATATCGCTCTTCCTGCATCCTGACACTGTAGTGCCAAAACAGAACGGGCAACTAGCACAAGGAAGGAGTGGAGATGAGGAAAAGGAAGGGAACTTCTCTCTCTTGTATTTCAGCTGAGTACACAATAGTCTATATGGTGCTCTGCTTATTTCCTCCTTAGAAATCCCTACAAGGAAGTGTTACTATTTTCAGTTTAAAGGGGGGAAATTGAGGCTCAGTGATTTTATGTCACCTGCTGAAGGTACAGAGGAATCCCAGCCTGTCTGTAGGTATCCAAGCCTGCATTAGCTGGTAGGTTAATCCCAGGATAAGGCCTAAAAATAGTGAAATACAGCAGTAGCACCCTGTTCTCTTGGAGGCTAGATGTTAGAAGTTAGTTATACCTCAAGGTGAAAGGAATCTCACAAGTTTTATTGCTCTTTCACTCCAACATCCACCTGTCCATTCATCCATGGTTCCACTCTCTTACTTACCCAATCAATATTTGTTGAGCTATAGATGTTCTAGGCATGGTCCTAAATTATTGGAATATCACTGTAAACAAGACATATGGATCCCAACTGTGATGATGTGAATGACCTTCAGGGAGTCAGATGCTGACCAAACAGCTGCGAATGTGATGAACACCATGAAGAAGGAGTACAGGTGTGTGGTGTTTAGTTGCATCTTGTGTATCAGGAGAGCTAGGACGAAGTAATTGTCGAGTTGAAATCTGACTGGTGAGTCGCAGCTGACTGCCCCAACTTCCTTTCAGAGCTTCCCTTGGAGAGGTCTCATAATGATTCCTAGGTCCTACCTCTACAGATTCTGATTCACATAGTGTAGGGTAGTGCCTGGAACCTTTGATTTTAACAAGCTGCCCATCAAAATCCTAGAGGAGAACACAGATAGCAATTTCCTTGACCTCAGTTACAGCAATTTCTTGCTAGACATGTCTCCAAAGATAAAGGAAACAAAGTCATAAATGAACTACTGGGACTTCACTGCGATAAAAAGATTATGCAGAGTGAAAGAAACAGTCAACAAAACTAAAAGGCAACCTACAGAATGAGAGAAAATATTTGCAAATGACATGTCAGATAAAGGGCTAGTATCCAAGATCTATAAATAACTTATCAGACTCAATACCCAAAGAACAAATAATCCAGTCAAGAAGTGGACAGAAGACATGAAGAGATATTTCTCCAAAGAAGACATCCAAATCACTAACAGACATGTGAAAAGATGCAGAACATCACTTGGCATCAGGGAAATACAAATCAAAACCATGATAAGATACCACCTCACATTGGTCAGAATGATGAAAATAACAACTCAGGAAACAACAGATTTGGGAGAGGATGCAGAGAAAGTGGAACCTTCTTACACTGTTGGTGGGAATGCAAGCTGGTGCAACCACTCTGGAAAACAGTATGGGGGTTCCTTAAAAAGTAAAATGGAACTACTCTATGACTCAGCAATTGTACTACTGGGTATTTACTCAAAGGATATGATTCGAAGGGGCACACGCACCCCAATGTTTACAGCAACAATGTCCACAATAGCCAAAATATGGAAAGAGCCAAGATGTTTATTGACAGATGAATGGATGAAGAAGAGGTGGTATGTATGTGTCACACACACACACACACACACACACACACCAATATACACACACATATATATACACACACACACACACATCATAGGATATACATTATATACGCAGCCAATGTATACAATAGAACAATAGAATGTTACTCAGTCATCAAAATGAATGAAATCTTGCCATTTTCAATGACATAGATGGAACTAGAGGGTATTATGCTAAACAAAATAAATCAGTTAGAGAAAGAAAAATATCAGATGATTTCACTCATGATCTGGAATTTAAGAAACAAAATTGATGAACACAGGGGAAGGGAAGGAAAAGTAAAATAAGATGAAAACAGAGAAGGAGACAAACCATAAGAACTCTTAACTCTAGGGAACAGACTGAGGGTTGCTGTGAGAGGTGGGTGAGGGAATGGGGTGACGGGGGGATGGGCATTAAGGAGGGCACATGATGGAATGAGCACTGGGTGTTATATGCAACTGATGGATCAGTAAATTCTACCTCTGAAACTAATAATACACTATACTAGTATTATAATTGAATTGAATTGAATTCAAATGAAAACGAAAATTCAAATGAAAAATTTCTTTAAAAAGCTGCCTGGGATTTTTAAGTGATTCGTGTTTGGGCCCATTGCCCCACTGTGACACTTCTCATCTCGTATTTCAAGACCCTGCTAACTTACCTGTACCCTCCCTTGGACTGTAAGTTTCCTGAGGGAAGGGATCAAACACTGTACTCAACTTGGATGGACAGAAGCTGGAACATAATATAGAGTGCCCAATAAACATCTGTCAAAAGTGTGGGGAATGATGAAGAGTGACATATTTCTCTAATGCCCACAATGAGATTGCTGTCCAGACATTCCATGCTAAAGTCTCTGGGGTTTTCCTTGGCGTCCTCCCTCTTTCATCTCTAGTTGCCATCTGGACTTTCAGTTTAGCTTGAAGTACCCAAGGCCTCCAATCAAGGCTACCCTATGTCCCCTTCCAGAATTCTGCTCCCCCAAATTTCATCTTGTATGGAAGCTGATGAGCTCATTCACATAAAGCTGAGAGCAGTGGACAGAGTCTTAAGGGCAGGCAGATCTATCTATTATCTATTTCTGAATTGGGGCTGCTAATACTCTGATTACAGTCATGGTACCTATGTTCATGAATGAGATGATTTCTAATAACTTTCTTTCCTGGTACCATCTTTAGGGGTTTAGGGCATATTAAACTAGCCTTAGAATGAATGAGGCTTGTAACTTTCTTTTTCTCTAAAATCTCTCTCTCTCTTGTGTATATATATATTTCAAAGCATCAGAACTGTTGGCTCTACCACTTGCTAAAAGGACTTCAGATTTTGTGTGTGTGTGAGTGTGTGTGTGTGAGAGAGAGAGAGAGAGAGAGAGCACAGAAACTGTAAAGAAACAAAACGTAGCTGAGGAACTAATTCTTTACTAGATGCTTCCAATTCCATTATCTGATGTAATCCCCACAAGTACCTAAAGATGTAGAAATGGGCATATATTCTCAGGGTAAGGGACCTGGGAGACACTCCTGGCTCTAAAGTACTTTAGAACCATCCACTAACCCCTGAAATAGTATTCTGTTTATTAGCAAGTCCCCTCTGCTTACCTCGGTTTCCTGATCTATAAAATACTACTAATAAAGCCCCGCCCCATATTCCCTGCAAAGTCCCTTCGAGTTAGACAGTAAAGTACACGGAGCCTGTGCTGGATCTCAGCTTCCCTCCTTGCTGCCTTCCAGACTTCAGCCCCGGGATTTGACTTCTCTCTGTCCCGGCTTCCTCACAGGTGAAATGGGGAATAATATTGATCCCTGCAGCAGAAGGCGATTGTAAGAGGTAAACGAGTTTCTGTGAATAGAGTTTTTGGTGAGGGATAGATAGGCACAGAGTAACTGCTAAAATATTTCCTCCTACTATTATTCCCATTGAATTAAATGGCATTAATCATGCTAACCTTACTAGCAGTCCCATTAGAGCATGTGCATTAGATTTGTTAGCTCCTGGGCACACGAGGGAGCACACGAGCAGAGGTTTCTGAACTACGGTTCAAGTAGGTGTGCTCAGCATGCTAAAACTGGCTCAGCAGACGTGTGACACCCGTATAGTAATCACTGGACAAACACCTCTGGAAAGCAGTGCTAGAATGGGATCAGGAAGGCTGCACTTAACCATTTCTCCCTGCTCCGCCACTCACTTTCTGGGAGACATTGACAATGACTTGCTGCCTTGGGGTCTCATCTAGCCTGGACATGTCTCTTCTCCTCCTTGCATGGCAGGGAACTTAGGGTCTAAGGAGGCCTGCAGGGATTAAATAAGGCAATGGAGCAGGTGCTTAGTATATGCTAGTTCCTTCCTCTATACTAGGTGTGTGCACAGAGCACTTTTTGTAAACCGATAAAGCACCAGATGAGATGAATCCGAAAGCGTCTTTCTCATATAATATGCTCGGCTTCCGGAGAAGTCATTGTGCTCATGCAGCAGAGGCAGCTGGGGTTTCCTGAATAGCGGGAAATTTGGCCGTGGAGGCCACAGCAGGGCAGATGGGACACGGCAGCCATGAATTAACAAAGGCATGAATGAGCCATGCAGCTGGGAGGGCGGTCGGTGGTGGAGGATCTGGGCTCACTTGTTAACTTTACCCAAAGGCTCCAGTTCCTGTTCACAGTTGTCTCGGGCTGACCGGAATCCCCAGGGCCTGAATAACAACAACAGGCATTTTCAAAATTCACTGACAAAGATGAATGGAATGCTCTTAGAGTCATGGCCACAAGGATGACCAGTGTTCTCATGGAACTTAGAGATGATCCAGTCCAAGTGCTCATCCCATCTCCTCAGATAAAACAAAACCAACTAGATCTGAAAGATCACGTGACTCCCTCAGGCTCATGCCGTGTCTTTAGAATTTCATCCATCTACAGTTGTCTGAGCACCTGGCACAGCCCGGGTTTGGGGCTGGTAAGAGGAAGGTGAGCAAACCACTCTGTTCCTCAAGAGCTGCCCCGAACAAGCAAGTAGACCCAGTGATGACAAGTGCACCAAACTGGCTCCCAGTGCCTCATGCTGTGCACTGCATCTGCCAGGCGGGTTGTAAACCACCTCGTTTTCTTCCTCAGGGATTTGGGTGAGGTCTGGTATGCCAGAGAACAGGTTTGCTGACTTCTATAGATTAGGTCAAATAACATCTAATGGATTCAGCCAACAGGAACCCCACTAAGACTTGAAAGGAAGGAAAGTGGCTCAAATTTCACCAACCCTCTCACATACAGTCACACACTGCCATTGGGCTGTGTCTTTAGAAGGAAGGTCTTTTGGATTCAGACAATTATTCCTTCCCCTAATCCTTGCAGGCCTATGGGTGCTTAGAAGCCTGGGACCATGCCATCTTTGGGGTCTCCCCATGCCCTGCCTTCTCCTCTGACACAGACTGTTTATTAAATGGTCCTAAACTTTTCCTAATTTGAATGTGGCTTCTGTCTCCTGCTGGGAACCTCAGAGACCCAATGTGGGGAAAATCATGCTGGGATATTAGGGGGCCCCTGGGGGTGATGGGAAGGGAAAAGAGAGGGAAGAGAAGGAAAGCAGGAAGGGGGGAACCTCTAGTTTAGAACACAGTTGAAGAGAGTAAATTAGGAAGTAGCATGGGAGGATCCGCTATCATTGCACATGCATGTGTACATGTGATCAGCAAGGTTAGCAAGATCAGATCCTTTCATAGATGAGTGTTTAAGGAAAAACTTGTTTCACATAGCTAACCTCTTCCCTCGTTCCTGATGTGCCTTGAGAATGTTTATTTTCTATGTTTGGACCATTCCTCCTTTAGCTTTTGCTGGTGTGTATCTGCCAGGTCCTGGTTTTGTTTTTGATGTGATTGTAGGGGTCTTGCATTTTGAGCTCATAGTCCCCTGCAGGTGCTTGCGACGCAGGCAGTTGGTGCTGGGAAAGGGTCTGAGGCCAGACTCTAGTCTTATTCTTCCACTCAGAGCTGAAGGGGAGGGCCATGAACTCAGGTCCTGCTTTCTCTCCTCCCTTAAGCACTTCTGAGGCCAGGGTTTACCTCTAAACCTGGAGGAAGAGACAGTTAGGGATGGGCTCCTGGATGTTAACTCCTCAGTCCTAGAAGTCTGGGTAAGGGGGAATGGAGGGTTAAAAGCAGAGCCAGCCAGTCTGCACGTTCCTTAAGCCTCCCCACCCCTGCAAGTCTAGGGGGCGATTGCCTTGTGCTTCGCAGATCAGTATCTCTTATCTGAACCCTTTGAGGGTGTTGGGAATGTGTTAAAAATTGTTTTCTGGACTTTAGGAAGGTGACGCTGTGCACACCCTGGGTATTATCGCTCAGTGGGGTCTGAGGCTGTACCCTGTCATATGATACCTATAATCTTTTTGCAGTAAAATGTTAATATTCAGGTGAAGTTGGATTCTCAAGGCCATAAATGGTCTCACTAGAGTTCATACAAGATAATGTGGAATTTTAACCTATCCGGAGAGCTAAAATCCAGAGGCAGCTATGACAAATATCTGATCTCCCTCACCCCAAGGGGGAAGTGGCTAATGAATGTACTGAAACTAAAGATAAATTCTTATTGGTGAGACCAGTGACTTATTTATTAGCCTGGTAAATACTGACAAAGGACACTTTTTGATAAAATCAAGATATTCAGAATATATGCCCGACTTTTGGAGATACTTCTACCTTTGATGAATAGGTTTTAAAGCCCAACAAATCCTATACCCTTCACTGTCAGGGATATCTGGTGCTAATCCCCTAAGGATCCACATCCCACTGTGAGTTCTGGATGCTGTTGACTACACGTAAACAGAGCCTTGGAACTGGAATCTTGGTGTTTGCCTCTCTTGAGAATTTCATGCGGGGAGTGTTCATGGTCCCTGGAAAGGAAGGCCTGTTTATATAGATTTTATGAATTATTTTTGCTGTCTTTCCTATCAAGAGGTTATTTCACGATATCCAACTTTGTGATAGAATTTGACATAAGACATGCTTTTGATACAACCCAATAACAAGATTGGTGGGGAGCAGCTAACCTTCATCCATCTCAAACTTTTGGGGGGAGTTACCCATAGCCACAGTAATAGAGAACTCGGGGTTGTGTTGGCCAGCTTCAGTGCCTTCCCAGGAGCAGAGCAGATGTTGTTCACTGAACAATCCTTCCTGTTGGGCAGGCACCCCGGGGAAGTCCATGCCTAAAGACATTCTGCTCAGTCTTCCTCCTGAGAAGGATTTGGGGGAAACTAAGGACCTCGGTGTCCAGCCACAGAGCATAAGAGCCCGAAGGCTCAAGGGAAAAGTCTGCCAGGTTTGTACCATGAGATTACCACTAAGCTCACACAGTCAACTTCCAGTGTAGGACAACCAGACTGCACGAGAGGGATAAAAGCTAGTGTGGGGATGTGGATGGGGAGGCAGGGCCAGACCTCTCCTTCCAGCTGGGGAGCACACAGATGCCCACTTTATGGGTTTCTCCAGAGTGTCGGGAAAAACACACCCAGAGGAGGTAGGAATATCACCTTGGCACAGAGCATAAAATGTGCTCATTATGTTCTGAGTGTTTGCAGACAGCTCATTCAAGGCAGAACCCGTGTTGGGGAGGCAAAGGCAGAGTGGGAGGCCAGGGTATAGACTGGGACCTGGTCTGATACAGGTGTCCAGGTGTCCACAGAGGTTTCCAATTATAAACAGGGAACGTGAATGGTCCATAGGAGAGGCAGCATGCAATCCCAGAGACGGTCAGAAGAGCAGGGTGGATCCTAATGGTCACCAAGTCCAAGACCCTGACCTCCAGACTCTCCTGCTGCCATCTGGAGGCTGCTGATGCACTTCTGGCTCTGTCCTGAGCTTTGGGAATCTTAGCTCGATGGTGGGGCCCGTGGGTGTCTGTGTCTGCCTGGCTCCCATGACTGCAGAAACAATTTCTGATCTCTCTAACTGTGCATGATTTTCTATGAACCTAGTTTCTGATAAATCCCTGTCTACCACACATGTTGGCGTTATATCAGGTCTGTCATTTAAAAATGAGGAAAATATCTTATGATGCAGCTGTGACACACCTAGCGCTGTCCCGGCACATAGTAGGTGCTCAGTAAACAGTCATTGTCTTTCCTTCCCTCTTTTCCCTGGAGACAACAACCAATAAAGACATGTTGGACTGAATTAAATTTTGTGTAAGTATCTCATCTGCCTGACAGCCTCCCTTCCTTTCTTCTTGAGAATTGCCTGCTGCCTGCCATGTATTTATTTTCATCTAGGGTTTTAAATTCGACTGAATAAAATACATTGAGGGAAAGATGCTGCCTGGAGGAAACTAGAGGAGAAACCGCTTGTCCACCTCAGCTGCCAAAGAAGATGAGAAGGTGGAGAAATAAAGCATCTCTATTTTCTGAAAGGGACACACAGAGGAAGAAGAATAAAGTTGTGTGAGGCTTATCTATAATAATCTTCAGTTGGAGAGAGCTGCTGACCTGTAGCTGGCTAATGTAATGGGAAAATTTGATTGTGCTGAATCTGGAGAGGTCCAGAAAAGTTCTGGGTGAGTGGGGATGAAGGGGAGTGTGACTTCGAGGAGTGGAAGTCACTGTCACATGGCAGTGCAGAGGGGTGAGAGACTGGACTTGGAAGTGGCAGGCACAAAACGTTGTCCATGCAGATTATCTGGGTCAGTGGGACTCCCCGGAGGGGGATCTGCAGGACCAAACCGTAAAGCACGAAGGGAAGGCAGGAGTCCTAGGCCACACAGAGCATCATGGTCAGGAGTCAGATGGACCAGCTTCTATTCCAATTCCTGTCTCTCATGCTCTGGGTGACTATGCACCAACTTTCTCACCTCTCTGAACCGTAATACTCTCAGCTGAAAAATAGAAATTTAAAGTCTACCTCAAATTAGCTTGAGGTCAAATTTGATAAATCAAGTAAAACAGCTTATTGCCTGGAGTACATAAAGGCTCAAGGAATCAACCATTTTAGAGTTCATTTATCAGGGGATCCTGGACTCTGTTTATCCAGAAGCCAGGAAAGAACAGGAGTACGTTGTCCACCCCGTTGAGTAGGGCGTGTCTTCAGAGCCTCTGGTTGCCTGGCAGGTGAAGAACAGATAAGGCTTCCCGGAAGGATTCCCCGGAGAATGCCGTGTTTATTGTTGGACACTTGTCTAGGTGAAGCAAGCTTTTTTCAGGCAAGGTGTGTCCTCTGTTCCAGGCAAAGGAGAGGAGTCCTGGTTTTCCAGCCCTGCAGTCTGCATTTACGAGCCCATCAGAAGCTCGACTTCAGGAAATTCAGCAAGGCAGTGTTATGTATCAGGACGAGCCTGAGTGCTGAGGTCAGAAAGGATCTGGCTCCCCATCTTCCAGGCTTAATTCAACACACATTCATTGAGGCCAGCATCACGGCAAGGGGAGAAGCAGCAGATGCGGGAGGGGCATGCAGAAATCAACTGGAGCACTCAGGACTTTGATGATGATCACAGTCTACTGGGGGGACGATCTCTAAGCAAATACATACAGAACGCTGTACAAACTCAGAGATGGAGGAATGCACAAAAGCTCATGGGGTGTGCCAAGGCCTGCTTAAGATGCCATATCCCAGAAGGTTTCCTGAAAGAGATAATGCCTGAAAATAGTCTTAAGGGATGAAGAGGATTTGGGATTGGGGGTGGGATGATTTAAACAGCCAGAGGTTTATCTTCTTGGAGACTCATTTCCCTGAATATGAAATAGAGATTACTTCCATCTAACGGGGTCACAGGGGGTGTGGACATTCTCGTGCTTTGGAGATTCTGTTTTGATGAACATCAGCGGCTGTGTTAACTGAAAAAGGTTTTGATAATTTGACGAATAAAATCATATTTCAGTGTTATTCTATGAAGACATTTTTTATAATTGTTGCAGTTAAATATTTTTCCTATACTTATTATTCATTTGTGTTTTTTCCTGGTGAACTTCCTGCTCTTGCCCTTGTCACCTAAAAGCTCAAGTTTAGACATCATTGCAAGGCCTAGGACACTGATATATGATATGAACTAAAAATGGGGCAGAAGGAGGGACACAACTGTAGTCACACCTTAGATAATGAGAAGACTTTGACACGCTGGATCAGGGCATACAGAGCCAAGTTAATGTAAAATAGCTTGTTGGTTCTGTTTGTCTGAAGAACTCTAATATAGGTGGATAACATTTCACTTAACAGGAATTTCAAGTTAGGGTTTTCTATCATCAAATTGATCAAAATGGTCATCTCTAAACATAGCTTCTTGTCTTGAAGGCGTATAGAAATAGATAGAGGGCTGGATTTAGTCCACGGACTGTAGTCTAATGACCCATGTTCTCGACACGAGAATATAGATGTGATTAAAATCAAGCCGTTCCCTCCCTCCACCTCCCCCAGTACTCTTTCATCAGGCAGCTCTCCTGCAGAGACACACACAGCACAGTGTTAATATGCTCTGTTGACTTGTTGGTTTCGTCTTTTCTCAGAATGTTTGATTCTCAGGGGCAGGGGCCAGGCTCCATGCATCCCTTTATCCTCTAACTGAAATGGCTGCTGGCCCAAGGTGGGTGCTCAAGGATTCTAAGGGAGACGACCAAAGAGGAGTTCATCTTGCATTCAGTAGGCAATGGTGAACCATCAAATGTGTTTTGTCTATTTTTGAAAGATATCACGAACAGCAGGATTTAGTACCTTTTGGATAAGAGAAAATGGGGAAAGTGTGGGACTGGTTATCTAGAGAAGAGAGTTGTGATGGTGTAGGGATAGTGGGAAGGAGGGCACCATGCTGATAGCTGAAAGAGTAACTCTAATATTTCTCTGATCTAGTGACTGGTGACATGGTCATGTCACTTACGACAACTATTAAGCATAAAAAAGTCATAAAGCTGAGCCACTTTGAGGGTATAATGAAGAGGTTTTTTTTTTTTTTTTCTTTTGTTTTGTTTTTAATTTGTTTTGGGGAGCACCTCAGTCAGGATGGCTGAGTCAGGTTAAGCATCTGTCTGACCCTTGGTTTTGACTCAGGTCATGATCTCAGGCTCATGGGATCAAGCCTCATGTTGGGCTCCCTGCTCAGGGGGGTCTGCTTGAGATTTGCTGGCTTCCTCTCCCTCTGCCCTTCCCCCCATGTTCGCTTTCTCTCTCTCAAAATAAACAAATAAATAAATCTTAAATTTTTAAAAATTTTCAGTTCCAGAATAATTAATAGTTTTATATTCGTTTTAGGTGTGTTTTGTAGTGATTCAACAATTCCATACATCACCTCATCATGACAATGCACTCGTTAATCCTCACTGCCTGTTTTACACAACCCCACCCACTTCTCTTTTGGTAACCATTAGTTTGTTCTCTATAACATCGAGAGTCTGTTTCTTTGTTTCTTTCTTTTTTTTTTTCCTTTGCTCATTTTTTTTTTTTTTTGTTTCTTAAATTCCACATGAGTGAAATCATTTGATATTTGTCTTCCTCTAACTGACTTATTTCACTGAAAATTATACTCTCTAGCTCCATCTATGTCATTGCAAATGGAGAGATTTCATTCTATTTTATGACTGAGTAATATTCCATTGTGCATGCATACTACATCTTCTTTATCTGTTCACCTGTCACTGGACACTGGGGCTGCTTCCTTAAGTTGGCTCTTGTAGGTAATGCTACTATAAACATAGGGGGCAGTTATCCCTTTCAATTAGTGCTTTTGTATATTTCCTTTCTTTAATGTTTGGTTTTTGTTTTGTTTTGTTTTTTTGGAAGGGGGGCAAATGCCCAGTGGTACAATTACTAATTATAGGTAGTTTTCTTATTAACTCATTGAGGAGCTGTTGGTGGAAATGCAAACTGGTGCAACCACTGTGGAAAACAGTAGAATGAAGGGTTGTATTTGTATTAATTAATTAGAGTACCTAAAATGAGTTCACCTTAATAACTGGCAACCTTTCTTTTTCAACACGATTGTGTACATCCCATGTAACGAATCTGCACATGTGTTTTCTTTTATTCCATTACTTATTCTCAGAAATGCCTGACTTTCACAAGCAGCTGTTTTATTTTCTGGGTCAATTCCCACCTGAATGGTACAGTGGAACACCCAAATATTTGCCTCCAACAGGAAGCATCCCAACACTGCTCCAGCCTGAGTCCCCATCTCTTCCAGAACTCCCTTTACACTTTGTCCACATTGCTTTCTTGGTAATGGGCTCACAGGATCACCTGGCTAAATGTTCATTTCGCAGTAGCAGACTGAGCCTTCGATTTTTTAATTATCTTGCCTAAAATCCCACAGGCTGTTGGTGGCAGAGCTAAGCAGAAAGATGCAAGTGTATAGATACAGTCTTTCAAGAATTGGCCAGCCCAGTGGACCTTCACTAAATGATGATGGCAATGGTGTTCACTTCAATGAAAATATAATGAGTAATTATTCCATGTGTCATGCACCATGACAAAGTAGGCTCCATGCAGACAACTTTATGCATATTTTTGAGATGTAAATATATATGTTTAAGCACATTGTATGCAAGGAGAAGGAAAAGGGGAACTGACATTTTTAACCACCTGTTTTCTGTCAGACATATGTTAAGAAAGTTACAGGCACCATTTTATTCTTACGATCACCCTGTGAATTAAACATTATTCCCATTTCCAGAAGAAGTGAATGTTTAGCAGTGGTAATGAACTTCCCCTAGGTCATACGCTAGCATACAATGGAACAAGCTAAGGTCTGTCAAGACCCCAAAACCTTTCTCTCAGATCACAGCTCCTCCAAGGAATCCCTCAGGGGCTAACTAATGACCCTTCCTCTCAAGAGTCTGACAGAAGTCTTGAGAGAGGAGTTGCTGGTTCTGGCAGGTTCTCGTTTTGCTTTTGAAGCCTATTCTACCTCTTGCAGGTTTCTCATACTCCCCTTTGAGGGTATGAATCTGCTGTTGCTTCTGTTGGTTTATAGCAAATGCAGGCTTCCTTATCACTGGGCTGGTGCCCCAAGACTTTAAAATCCTTCTTCTTTGGGTGCCTGGGAGGCTCAGTGGGTTAAGCCTCTGCCTTCAGCTCAGGTCATGATCTCAGGGTCCTGGGATCGAGCCCCGCATCGGGCTCTCTGCTTGGCAGGGAGCCTGCTTCCCACTCTCTCTCTGCCTGCCTCTCTGCCTACTTGTGATCTCTCTCTGTCAAATAAATAAAACATCTTAAAAAAAAAATCCTTCTTCTCCTGCAGTGACTTAAAGCTCAAAATGGAAGGATTGTGACTGCATCTGGGGTCTTTCAAAGGCTCTTTGCTTATTAGTGACACCACAGCTCTACACAAATGCTGGGGATGGGGTGCTCCTTCGTGTTTGCCAGTATGCTTTCAGCTGCAGCCCATATTGAAGCCTGGCCACACCTCCTCCTCTGAGCTGAGGAAGTTGGGTGATTATTTCCGTATCCCTGGTTTTTGAGGTAAGAAAATTACTCTCAGTCAGCATAACCCATTACTGTTCCCTTATTCAAACCTTTTTCTCCATGATGTCCATTCTGGGTCACATTCTCCCTGGTACATCCTGAGTGCCTCATTTGGGTTCTGCAGTTTATCCATGGGTTTTTCAAAGAACCTAAGACATAAATATTCCTGTCAGAAAAGAGGACATTATTTAATGAGTGAAGTTAATGCATTATGGCAGGATGTTGAGTTGGTATTGCTCTTGAGGACCAGGAACCAGGTCATCTACATTTGTCCCCAAATGTTGCTCTGTAACACTTGACTGATGGCTTAAATCAGAGACTTCCAATGTAATTTTGGACGGGGGCTGGTAGGTGAAAAGAGAAATGGTGAATTCTTACAGAAAGACAGGATTGCCTCAGGAAAGAGGCACTGCCCACTTTGGCATTCAGACTGCAAATACCAGTGGGCATTTGCTTGCTAAGACTTGTGGACACAGTTGGCAGTGTGATGCATGAGACCCCACACTGCAGTAATGGGAAGAATATTGCAGCGTGCTCGGTGTCCTGCAGCTGATAGTGGGTCAAGAGGCAACTGGGGCAAGGATGGTGAGGGGAGAGACACAGTAGTCACCTGTTGAAACCGGGGATGGCTCTATTTGCTTTACTTCTGCAATAGAGATTGACCCAAGAAGTGGATCACAAACAGCAGAGCCAAGTTGGAAAGCATCAGAAAAAAATACCCAATTTGTTTATTTGCCAATAATGATTCATTGAGTCTTCAGGTTCCCTAGAAGTGACTTGGGATTACTTGTAGGATTGAGGGAATTCAGGCAGTGAGGAGTGGAGGGGCTCAAGTCCTCCCACTGTCAACTGTGCAAGCGGCCACTCCTGTGCTCCTGGTCTCTAGGGGAGACTGAGAGGTTGATCATGAGACATCATGGAACAGGGAAATATCCACCCAAAGCCCCTCTTTATGAGCTGGATATAGTCAGGCCTACCCAATCATAAGGTCGGGTGAGCACATCAGTGATCCATCATTCTATGTAGATGATACAACTGGGATCAAGATTAAGCAGGTCCAGAGGGCAAAAGGAAATTCCTGGAGAGGTGGCCCAGGTCCCAATCACTTGTTATATTTTTATGAACATTTATTCCTTAAGTTCACATCTATGGCTTCATTCATGAGTGGTTCCCAGCAACTAACTGACAGAGGAGAGAGAACTATTCTGGCCTGGTTCATGGATGGGTCGGCACTGTATGTTTGTGTCAATAGTGAGGAGGCCAGGCTGCGTGCAGCACATCAAATGGGCATGAGGAAAATGTGGCTCAAGTTACAGGACTGTATGGAATCCCAGTCAAGGAGACTGGTTTGGTTGGTTGATCAGAGGCCACAAAGGAGCATGATTTGCCTATCAGAGTCAAGGACATTTGAGAAAGAGGCAGGTGACGAGACTCTGTCTGTAGGCAGAGTGTTTGCTCTTTTTTTGTCCACCAGGCTTCACACACCACAACAGAAACAGTCAAACAACAGGCAGCCAAGACCCTTCCTGGATGTTTGCTATCTTCTGTCCTCAGCAAGCTCAGTGCCTGGTGCCTCCAGAGTGAGCCTTAGGACTGCTATGCATGGACCCAGCAACATAGGTTCCCTCTTACCAAGGCCGACCTGGGTTTTCTTGCTGACAAATCTCCCTGTCAACTGCAAAGACCAATGCCGAACTCATACTATGGCATGGTTCCAAGTGGAGATCACCAGCCACTGGTGGGAGTGCTTCCATCAAAGTCCTCATACTCTGCGGAGTAGTGATTTGTCATTCTTGGAACTCACAGGTGTTTACCTTTCTTGCCTCTGTGTCTCTGAGGTTAAGAGAAGTATGCATAATTTGCCTCCATCCATGAGACCCATCTAATGCCATGGAGGTGCCCCAATAGACATGAGATCATTGTAACCACTGACCCTAATATCCTCTTCTTTGCCCAGATTGGGCCAGACTAAAGAGATGAGGGAATGACTTACGAGTACTCTCCTAGTGCCCACTTGGAGAAGGCACCCAGCCTCTTACTTTGCTCTCTTCCCAGGATCCAGAGTAAGGAAAAAAGCTGCCTGAGACTAATGACCATTCCTTCATAGCAATCCAATCTGCGTGATGGTGTGATTTGCTTTATCCATTCCAGGCAGTCTGTACAAAGGGCTGATAAAAAGGCATTTGGAATGATCCGGGGTGAGGGTTTGATACTCATTTGCAGTAGCAACTATGCCCTTGGCTATAGAAACCTGAGAGAGTTTATCATTTTTTTCTCTTTTTCACACACACATATGTGTAGTCTATACAAATAGCACTTCTATTGTGAAAGATGATGTGCCAATGGCCATAACTTTGATAAATTGTGAAATGTCTCTCACACCCCTCCTCAGTTCTTGTACATCCCCACCTGTCTCTCTGTTCTTACCAGCCCACACACTTGTTCCTAAGGAAATACTCACCAAGGGGGACAACTTAATGTACCTGGACAGGCATGTATCTGCAGGTGGAAAATTAGGTGCTGGTACTTTGTCCTGATGCACAGCAGTAAAAGCTGGAGGGTGTGTGTGATGTTGTAGAAAGGAAGAGGAAGACATGTGCCATCATGGAGGACCTCCCCTCTGGAAATGAAGAAGCTTATCCCGTGGCCATGGAAAGGCTCCTCTGCCCTTCCGGACGTCTATTTCCTAAACTGTATAGCAGGAGGTTCAGCTGGCATGATCTCTAATGTCCCTTTGAGACCTCACTTCCCTTGACCCTGGGGTAACAAGGCGTGCCTTTCACCTCCTCCCCAGACTCCAGGTTTGTATTCATCACTGACTGTATAAAAAGAATTTGATGCTTCCCAGTGGATACGCGGTACAGTCTGGGAGCCATACAAAGAGAAGTAGTGAGGGCATTTACACTGAAATGCCATATCCATTATTTTATTTACTCCACACATCAGCTTGTAAGGTAGGCAGCTGCCCTCAGGCTCCGGATATGGCTGGTGTCACCAGCTTGGGGCAAAAACATTGATGTTTCTTAAATTCGTTGAGTTACTGCTCTAGGATCTATTTACCCTGATTTGCAGGAAAATTGGTGTCTTCCTCTTGAGACAGTCTCTGTGCCCTCATTTGCTAAACGTTCTAAAATTCACAAAGCACATTTCATTTTGTCTTCACCACATCCCTGTTGATGAGATGCCCAAGGAAGAAGTCTTTAATTTTTTCTCTTTCATTGGAATATAGACATTTTGGGGCCATGATAATATTTGCTTCCTGCAGTTGGGAAACATCAATTATCTTTTGGAGAATTAGTGCTGATTCTTTTTACATATCAGTAAAACCTACCATCTAATAGTCTACTGAACTGAGTATTTGGAATTCTGATATAATTTGTACTTTTCTCCTGTCCTGGCCCTTGAAGGGGTACTCCTCCTAAATCTGGATTTCTGCCAAACTCGGTGCTCTCAACAAGTGCTAATTAAGATCGAACAACTCACTCTTCAAGAAATGCCAGCAAGAGCAACCGTCCTGTCCCAGGCACTCAGGCTATGGGTGGAAAGAGGAGGGTGTTTCCTGATCCTCTTGCTATTTTTAATTCTGGGTCAAAAAGAAGCCGGTGTGTGCAGGATGTGGACAGGGAGTGAGAAGGGACCTTCTTTCTGTGCTCCGAGGAAGGACCACCTGGTTTCTGAAGGAGTACATGGCCGGGGATGTTTTATCAGTGAAGGCTGGATGACTCCTCCACTAGGAAGCCTGCCAAGTGTGAAATGAAATCCAGAGGTCCTGTCAGCAGTTTGTGAGGTCCATGGACCACCATGGGAGCCATCTTAGCCGTTCCTTGCTTTATTCTTCTTTGTTCCTCAAGCATGGAGTAAGGCTTGCTGTACCCATGCAATACTGAGATATTTGGGACAGAAGTTTAGGGAGATATTTTGTTTAAGCTTAGAGCAAACCAAGACATTCTATGTTAAAGAAATTCTGGGGCAATGACAACTTGGAGCATGGATAGCTAGAGAACAAAAAGATCTGTAATGAGAGGGGGTTAGTAGAACCTAGAAACAGTGTTTGGAGAGTCAGGGAAATTTGGGGAGAGGGAAACCCCAGGAGAAAGAGTGGATGCTTTGTTGATCTATAGTCATGGAGGTGGGAGTTCTTCTAATTTGAATATTAAAGGAAATATGTCTTTAATCCCTTCCCCGAGATAGTGAAACAGAATGAAGCAATAATATTTTTGAATTAGGAATAATAACAATGTTTATTATATGCCATTTATTTTGTTTTACATTTATTAGCTCATTTAATCATCATTACGGTCCTATGGGGAAACTGAGGCACCAAAAAATCAAATGACTTGCTGGAGGTTGCAGGTGCTCAAGGTGGGTATCCATCCCATATGTCACTGTTTTCTCCTTTTACAGATGAGAGATCTGGGTCCCCAGTCTGTTTGCTAAATTCCTGGGTGTGAGCTAGGATTCATTGGCTGGTGATACCTTCAGATCTGTGTCTTTGTCCTTGCACTGGCTGGCAAAAGTGAGTGGAACACTGGACTTCTAGTGCCATCCTATGTCCGCTTCACTTTTAGTTTTCTGTCTTCTCTATACATGCTAGTCCCTGTGGCCTCCTCAACCCACAGGATTCAACCCACACACATGCATGCACACATGCATGCACATGTGTGTCTCTGCATAATACTCACACTCATACGTTCATGCACATACACACATGTGCCCACAATACACATACATGCACACACACAGGCATGCACATGTGCACACACTTGCCCACACATAAACATGCATGCCTGCAGCAGGTATGCCAATGCACACAAGACATGCATGCAAACACATGTGCCCGCACATACACATGCACGAACACACATGCAGTGCACACACATGACCATACATGTGCATGCACACACATCCTGAAACCATGCAACCATGTACACTCATGCATATACACACAGAGGCACATGTATGCACATACATATGCACACACATACATATAAACACATATACATGCATCTCCTTCATAGCTGAAACACCACTACTCAGCAGTGACAGGGAAGATAGCCTGATTCACATTGTGGCTGATTTTGTTGGTTTTAGAGGATTTTGAAAGGTTTGAAAGGATATTGTTGGTGACAAATAGACATTTTAAAAATGTCAAGTCACTCTCAAAATGGACGCTCCTCCCTTAATAGACTCATGCTGATCACTTAAGTGCTACAACGCCTCCCACAGATAGGCTCCTGGCTCCTGCTCTAGACATTTCAAAAGGCTGAGATGGGCTGACATCTCCCACAGAGACAATACTCCAGTGACAGAGCTCTCACACAAATTATATGGAATTAGGTGATGGGCAGAGGGGGAGACTTTATTACTCAGAGCTAAAACAGTCTACCAAACACATTGCAGGACTGGTGTGGCATGGGGATTGGGTGGATGTGGATTTGGAACTGTTCTGTGCTGGCTGTGTGGCCTTCATCTCTGACCTTGAGTGTTCTCACCTGAGACATGAGGGGTCACACTCTTACTTTGTGTGGATGCTGTGAGGGTGGGCAGTGCTAACTGTGGAGTCTTGCCCAGTGCCGACGACATCATTGGAGCACAAAATACGGCAGCTTAAGTTACTACTATCTCTGATTTTAAAAATTAAATAAAATGATTAGTATGCTTATGGGCAGCTATTTGAAAGTATGTTAGGACTGAGAAAGATCCCTGCTGATCCTTCCCAGATTTCAGTCCAACGAGCACTCACTGAGTACTCATGATACCAGTAGACATTGCCTGAGTTTCACCTTCTAGGCAACATGGCAGGAGAAGTGGACACTTCCATTTTGCAAGATGAGACTCCTATCCTTTGCTTCCATGCTGGTTTGTGGTGGAACATGACCTGATCCTCTAGTCTTCAGAGTGTCTCTGGGTCCTAGGTGGCCAGGAGTCCTACACTTGATCTTAGCCAAAAGGCCGAGAAGCGATGGGGCCAGGAGTCCTTATGGGAACATCAGAGCTTGGTTGGATGGTCACTTATCCCATTGGTTCTAGAGGATGAATGTTGAGGGCATATGAATCACACAGTTTGAGTTTGGGATAGGGATTCACAGTCCTGGTCGCACATAAGGATTATTTGGGGAATTTTTAAAATCACCAAAGTCCAGGCACACCCCAGATCAATTCAGTTTGAATGTCAGAGATGGCACTAGGGTGGCAGGCTTTGTAAAACTCCTGCTTGTTCCTCAGGCTCCCAAGCCTGACCGCTGTGGGTCTGGGACCTCCCCAGGCTCCATATCCCTCCATCAGAGCTGCGTTGCTGGATCCCAGTGTTTCCCAGCTCGTGTGATCATCAAAATCACCCAGGGTGTTTGTTAAAAACACTGATTTCAGGCTCCTCCCCTGGAGATTATAATCCTTTCCTCCTATGGTGGCAGCTAAGACCAAGGTTTCAACGCTTTGAATTAAGATGATTCTTATGTCGTGTCCTACTGGGAGGCAACTTTGAACTGATGACTTTGACTCCATTTCACAGCAGATGCTATTCTTGGTGACAGTGAATTGTTCTTCCTGACGGTTTACTCAGTGGCTTAAATAATAGGATCATGCATCATCTTTTCCAGAAAGGGTCTTGGCCATCACCTTTTCCTATACTCTTACTTTATACACGAGGATCCTGAGACTCAGAGGGAGTGACTTCTCCAAGGTCACATACAAATTACCTCCAGAGGAGTCAGAGAAGCTGGGCTTCTGTCTCCCTTTCTGTGCCCCCTCCTCTGGGGCAGGACTGCCTCTGCAAACCTAAAATCATCAAGCAGCCAGAGCAGCCAGCATTTCCAAGCAGGCGGCTCAAACTACTTTTCCTTTAATATATCCTTATGACAAGGTGGCTGGTGCTAAACAAGGTCCCTAGAGGAGCATAAAGCAAGGCTCCCCTCAGGGCCACACTTGCTGGATGAGGCTAATCCATTTTGGCGGAGAGCTAGCCTCTGCTCAAGCACCTGGAAAACTTCATCTTCGTTATTAACTCATTAATCACCTAACAAGCTGTGTCACCCTGAAGCCCTAAGGAAAGCCAGTTGGGTAGGTAAGGCTGGCGTTGGTTCCTGGGCGCTGTAATCAATTCGTTTTGGGGCAGTCTCATGGTTAATTACTAGGACTGGAACACAGAGATTGTCTGCCTTGATATCACGTGAAATCCTTGCAGATGCTCCTCAACGGAGGAAAGTTTGGGATAATTAGTGCCCTTTGGTGGAGGAGGAAGAAGGAAGGAAAAGTGGCATGGGGTGAAGTTTACGGCAAGATCCTTTGTTTGAATCCAGATAAAGCATTCACCTGTTAAATCTCATACCTCTAGCTTTGAGACCCTGGAAAAGTCACTTCCCATCTCTGAGCCTCAGCCTCCTCATTTTGGAAAATTGGCCTGTGTTATATGAACCTCCTAGTAGTAAATTGTGAGGATGAATCAGCCAGTGAGGTGAAAGCCCTGAGATCTGTCTTAGACAGAGAGGGCTGTCACCAGACAAGAACAAGACAGGTCCACCTCTGGGCAGACTTGTAGCTCAGTACCCCCCAAGCTGATATTCACTGAATACAGGCCTAACCGCTATTAGGCAACAGAGATGCAACATAACAACAATTATTACACAATTATCAAGAAAAGGCTTAATCTTGTATAGAGGAAAGTTGGAGAAAGAGGCTGATTTACAGTGCAAGAGTCCTGTTCTTTGGTGGGGCCACTGAAGATTCAGCCCAGCAGACTAGCTCTCACCCTGCAGAGCAAGTTCTAGAAGGACCCAATTTTATTCTCCATGGAGGTCTATTTTATTCCCAGTCTGTAGTTTCAAGCTCTCTGGGGAAGGTTCAGTCTTCACTGGCCCCTAAATGTCTTATCAGAATAATTTCCCCAGAGCATTTTGATAAACAACCTTTCCTCTAACTCACATTTCCTGTGATATTCGCCACCCCAACAGATGGCTACCAGGTGCTGACTTGCTGGGTCGACCCCTAATAAGACCCCAATATATCTGGTCCATATAATCCTGTCCTTCCAGTTGCATTCTATAAGCCGAAGAGAAGAGACTCAAGGGGTTCTTCACCACTCCACAAACATGGCAAGATTCCATTTCACATTTGTGTGCCTACCTTGTCCTCCCGCCCACTCCTCTGATGAAATTTGGTTATCCAACTTGTGATAATGCAGCCCAGACATCTTTTCCTTTGAATCTCTCTCAAACTCGATTCTCTTCCCTGGAAATTGTTGCCTCCCCCTGGACTCTCTGGTACCTCATATACACTTCCACCGCAGTGCCCACCAAATTGGTGACAGAAAGTCCCGAGTTCCCTGCTGTCTTCATCAGCAGCTTCCTGCACTTCTCATCTCTGTGCCATGCAGCCCCTGTACACAGTGTGTCCAAAGTTGTATGCTTTAGTAATGGATAAATATGTGTTGCCAGTGTTTTTGTTCTTTGGGTTTTTGTTGTTGTTGTTGTTGTATTATATTCTATATTGTTTAATTGTTCTGGTATGTAGCAATTAGTTAACATGATTTTTGCCTTTGGAGTAGCCATTTTTTTTTTCCTGTTTTGAGGAATTGTACTTTGCATATTGAAATCAAAGCTTTACAAGGACAGGAAATCAAACTTCTCACAAGCATAACCAGACTAATGGGTGGGTGGCACAGGGTGGTTGATATTCTAATTATATGAAGCAGAATCTTTTGGTCAGGTAGACCCAGGCATGCATCCTAGACTTCACAATTCCTTCCCCTCCTTCCTCCAGTATCTATTTATTACCATTGAAAAAAGTAAAATATTCTGTTTTTGAATGGGGGAAGAAAGAGAATTTTGGGTTGGGGAGAAAAAGGCAAAGGCAGGTCAGGAGGAGAAGAGAGTGGCTCTACATTTGCTTATGAGTCCTCCCACAGTAAATTATAATTGCTTTTCTGTTCTAATTGTCCCAGTTTTAGATTATACACAACTAGATGGTAGCAATTTTCTTACTCACTTCTGTATTACCAATGTCTGTAAATGGCATGTATTTAACAAATATTAATTAAATAAAAGAAAGATTTTCTTTTTTCCCAGTATTGTTTTTTTACATGCTTAATGTCAAAGTTATAAGTGATAAGGTTGGGGCAGCACAGTCCATAGATCTTTCTAGAGTTGAATGCTGATTTGCTTATGGCTGATTCATGATAATCATCTATGCATAGGAGAAGCCTGTCAGGAGGAGGGGCAATCAGCATTTGCAGACAGTGTTCAGAACCATGTACCTCTTCATATGCTAATTCCATGCTCGGTCACAGTGACCTAGCATTCATTGATTTCAGTGACCAAGCATCCTTGGTTCTAGTGACAGTTACTATTTACATCCCAGTGGTTTGGTTGGGGCTTACATCCCCCTGCTTTTGGGACCAAGCACAACTGACCATTACTTTTCTTTGGATTTGTCAGACTCAAGGATGGGCACGTGATGCAATCTAAGGCAACAGAATTTCAGATATAATTCTGGAAAGGGAACTCACTATCTAACTGCAGTATTTGATTCAAGACGATGCAAAATCCAAAGCTGAGGCAGCCTTCGTGTGTCTAAAGGTGAGATCCTGCCTGGGGAAGAACGAAACAAAGAGGAAGACAAAGCTGAGGGATGAAGAGAAAGTGACCCAGATTTCTGCCACTTGCAACTGGAAAAGTCCTAAATGAGAGACTCATCAACCTTCTAATTGCTATGGTGGCTTTCCCTATGTCTCAGCAATGTCTTGGATAAAAGACACAAGGATTGGTTACTGAAGTGAAGTCTGTATCATGAATTAATACGTTGTTATTCTGTAAATTTAATCAGCGTCAGACTATCACTCATGTTTGAGTGTCTCTGAGTAGGCTGAGATTATTTCTCTCCTGGATCTGCAAGCCCAGAACCTGGACTGCACTAAGCTCATCAAAGTAGTCTTTCTCTTGTGACAATGTCTCCCATCTACATCCACAGAACCTACAAATGTATATATGAACATATGCACGTGTGTGTGTGTGTGTGTGTGTGTGTGTGTGTGTAGTTGGTCTCCCATGCACTTGAATCATTACTTTAAACTTAACTTTGCAATAAGCGTATTCTATATTTGTATGAAAGTTTTATAGATATTATTTGTAAAGCCTGACTTCTAGTGCATAAAGTCTTACGTTTTGGCCTCTCTGGCTTGGCCCTGGAACTTGCCTCGATGGGCAGCCTAGTGAGTATAGCATCTATGACTCAGACCAATCACTCCCTTGGACCACCCTTAGGGGCTAACAAGTCATCAAGGTGCTCTACTGAACCTGGAGAATTTTTACATCTTGTGTAAAAAGGACATGGGTTGCAAATCCTACAGATTAAAGATGCATATTTTCAGACTCCTTTATACCCAAAGAATCTGTTTCATGTTTATTTCCTTCTGAACTGTCAATGAGCAGCCATATTTGTAGAAATGTGCTCCATAAGTTGACTTTGCTTGACATTGCAACATTTGTATGGATGATGAAAAATCACCTGAGTTTTCCAGTGAGGGACTTTATGATGCCAAGTTTCCAGATGTATTATTTGCAAACCTGGAGCAGAATGACTAGATTTTTTTTGTCTTTCAACATGACTGTTTGGCACTATAAAAACTGTCCCAGAAGCACAGAAGTGAGATGGTCAGGCTCCCCTACTCTCTTCTTCTTGCTCCAAAAGGCCATGTGGGTGGACTTTTTCCATTATTTAAATTTCTTCATTGACTCTAACTGAGCCCAGAAACTGTCAAGCTAAAATACTATGAGCAAAACTGGTCTCACACTTTCTTTAGTTTAATGGAAAATTTCAGAACTTGAAGATTTGTAACTATTTGTAGAGCAGGTGAAGATTTGTAACCAACCCAGAAAGTTCAAATATGTCCTCTGGTTTGGATTTGCAGCATAGATGTTGCAACTGAGCTGAAACGGGTACTCTTTGAGCCAATTAAAATTCTGTTGTCAACACCTCTACCATTTTTATTTATTTTTATTTTTTAACTTAAATTCAATTAGCCAACATAGAGTACAACATTAGTCTCAGATGTAGTGGGCAACAATTTATCACTTGCACCATTTTAAAAAGTACATATTTGACAACACTTGTGGCCAAACACTACTAGACTCCTCAAAGATGAGTGAGCCAAGGTCCCTGCTCTCAAAAATCTCATGATAATCAGGCCATACAGAAATTAGTTTCATATGAGGCAGAATGAAATGAGTGTTTAAAAGTGGCACACACCAAGGGTGTGAGAGCTCAGTAGCAGAGCTGTAAATTCTGCCTTGTAAAATCAAAAGAGACTTCTCAAGAAAGTGGGGTGTGTGTGTGTGTGTGTGTGTCTGTGTGTGTATGTGTGTGTGTGTGTGTATTTTAAGTCTTAAAAGGTTTCAGGCAATAGGGAGAATAAGGAGAACTCAGACTGTAAGGAATGCCATGAACAAGGCTTGGGGAAATAACACAGGTTTTGGATATAAAAATGAGACAGTGAATTCTGGAACACTGAAAATAAATTTTAAAAAAATGAGACAATATGTTCATCGTTACTAGCCATCAGGGAGATTCAAATTAAAACCACATTGAGATACCACCTTACACCAGTTAGAATGACCAAAATTAGCAAGACAGGAAACAACGTGTGTTGGGGAGGATGTGGAGAAAGGGGAACCCTCTTACACTGTTGGTAGGAATGCAAGTTGGTGCAGCCACTTTGGAGAACGGTGTGGAGATTCCTCAAGAAATTAAAAATAGAGCTTCCCTATGACCCTGAAATTGCACTACTGGGTATTTACCCCAAAGATACAGATGGAGTGAAAAGAAGGGCCATCTGTACCCCAATGTTTATAGCAGCAATGGCCACGGTCGCCAAACTGTGGAAAGAACCAAGATGCCCTTCAACAGACAAATAAGGAAGATGTGGTCCATATACACTATGGAGTATTATGTCTCCATGAGAAAGGATGAATATCCAATTTTTGTATCAACATGGACGGGACTGGAAGAGATTATGCTGAGTGAAATAAGTCAAGCAGAGAGAGTCAACTATCATATGGTTTCACTTATTTGTGGAGCATAAGAAATAACATGGAGGACATGGGGAGATGGAGAGGAGAAGAGAGTTGAGGGAAATTGGAGGGGGAGTTGAACCAAGAGAGACTATGGACTCTGAAAAACAATAATAAACCTAGGTGATCCTAAAGTCCCCATCAGGCCAGAACAGCTTAGAGCATTCCCTCTCCTCAGTCTAGGTATGTGTGAATTTGGGGAGGTATGTAGGCAGAAGAAGGAGGCACTGTGGACCTCCCTTAAGGCTCCAGCCCCATCTCCATCCTAACCTACTGCACATATGCATATGCCTGCAGACATCCATGAATTCCACAACATTAAAGCATGTGGGCTTCCCTGACATTTCCTCCATGCCTTTAAGTGTTGCATAGTCCATTCCTCCCTGCTTGGATGGCTCCTTCTTCTTCCCCTCCTACCTTGTGGATTCACTCCTATCATTCAAGATCAAGTTCTGGGAACTCATTTTTCTACAACTGGCTTTACTTTCCTCTTCTTCTGTATTCCCATTAATCTATTTATACTAGGAAACTTCTGTCAAGAAACCTGACTCAAACTTGCATAGTCAGAAGATGGAAATTATTGGATCATATAAATAGGAAAGGGAGATGATGGAGTTTACTCTAAGATTTAAATGTTGCAATTAGGGAATTTGTGTCCTTTCCCTCTATCCCTCTTACCTCCACTTCAATCTCAGCTGCTTTTTGGGTGTGGACGTAAGTTGGCCCTCAGCAATACTGAGTCTTCATTGTCTGCACAAGTCATGATCCCAAAGAAGAGAGACCCTCCCTCTTTCAGTGTCTACATGCTAAATCTCATGGTGGGGACATGGTTGTGTCTGGGAGATTGATACACCCAAATTTAAATAACTATATGGTCAGGAGATCAGATTTGCTTGCTCATCTCCACCCAAAGCATACAGAATGTGTTTCCCACAGGAAAGACAGCTTCTGGTGTCAGGAGAAAGGTTAAAGGCAGACTGGATAAGCAAAAGCAGAGCAACAGGTAAGACCCTCAGATTGCTACTCTAGTTTCTAATGTTTGTTGTGCCAACTCAGTGGTTTCTCTCCTCTACTAGGCTGGAATCCTGATGGCCATGTGGGAGCCTGTCCTGCCCTATAGGAGGACTAGGTACTCATGAGTGGCAGCTCAGGGAAGGTTGGTGAATGAGTGAGTCTGTGAATGAGAGAATGAACGAATGCACGTTCTGTGAGACAGACAGATCAACTAATATCATTCCTGCCGCTTTGTTTGTGTCTGTTATCTCTAGCCTGGACTACTTTAACAGCCTTTTAATTAATGTTCACACCACAAGACATGGCCTCCTCTAATCCATTCTTTACACAGCAACCAAATTGGTATTTTATAGAATGTAAATATGATCATTTTATTCCTCTGCGTAAAGCCCTTCCCTGCATTTGGGATATTGAACAAACATTACTGCAGGGCTTCTAGAAACCTTTAGGATCTGGCTTTTGTCTGCTTGTCTAGGTTCGTGTCTTCTATACTCAACACTGCTGACACCAGCAGCCAACTGTCCCCTATATGCCCGACCCCAAATGCATGTGTACTTTGTACTTCAGTTGTTTGGAATTGCTTTTAATTCCTCAAAGGCATCAAGTTCTGTCCTGTTCTCAGGTCTTTGCTCCATGCCCCAGGGGTGCTTTTCCTCTCCCCTCCCTTTTCACCTGGCTAATTTCCACTCATGCTTCAGAACACAGCGGATACATCCCTAATAAATAAGGGTTTCTTGAACTTGTAACTGCTGCCCTTAAAAGCGCTCCCGCAGGACCCCTCCCCTCATAGAGACACTGATCCTACTCTACAGTAACTGCTTATTTCATTGCATCACTGCTGGCTGGACTGTATGTGCTGGAGATACGGATAGATCTATTTTATCCACTGGTATGTCTCCACCACCTGGATAGGGCCTGCTATGAATGAATGAATGAATGAATGAATGAATTTATTGAGTCTCAGCAGTGTGCTAGGCATTTGGTGTAAGCTGAAGTTATGGGTAGTCCTAGCATAGCTCCTCCCTTGAAGGGGCTCTGTGTCTTTACATAGAACAACATAGTTCAGAGAGGTTATAAGCAGCAGAGCTTTGTGTGGAACCCAGTCTTGACTCCAGATTTGAGCTCCTCATTCCACTTCAGTGTCCCCTGTGTTGATACTCAGCTTGGATCCATTTAGAAAGAGTAGCTTGTGGTTGGGCCTGGCTAGGTTTGGTTTGGGTGGTGAGGGAGCCTGGGGCTCTCATGTCAGAGTCAAAGCTCTGTGAAATGATGTTTAGGTTAAGAGCCATGTTCCAAATCATTGTTTTCTGGATCATCTGGAGAGAGGATCTGTTGATGGTCTTTGACTTTAAAAATGAGTCATGACTAATATTTCATTCCTGCTTATGTATTAAAACATGGACTTAAAAATACCTCACTGAATAATGTGTGTTTAGCTGTTGATTTGGTGGTGGTTCTTTATCAGGCTCTGAGGGTGATGGTGAGGACTCTACTCCTTGCAGGAAGCAGTTAGGGGACCTGAGTTCTGGTCTCAGCCTGACCAGCAGCATTTGTGGGATGACTTTTGAGAAAGGACATCCCTCCCTAACCCCTCAAGAATCAATCTTCATTGATCTAAAACTGCTATGGAAATGTCATAGTCTTTGCCAGTGTTTGGCATACTAGAACCCAACTCTGCCCGGTGAGATATAAAAGAGAGTGTGGGAGGGGCTTCATTTCCCAAAAAAAGTCCAAACCATGAGAGACTGTGGACTCTGAGGCACTAACTGAGGGTTTTGGAGGGGAAGGGGGTGGGGGGTTGGGTGAGCCTGGTGGTGGGTATTAAGGAGGGCACACATTGCATGGAGAACTAGGTGTGGTGCATAAGCAATGAATTCTGGAACACTGAAAATTAAAAAAAAAAATCATAGTCTAAGGAGAGAAAACATTTAGCCCCTCCTCCCCTTCTCCTGAGACAGATATTATTGAAAAGACTTGTCTGAAGCTCAAGTTTTTCTGTGACCCTAAGGCAATGAACAAAGGAAAAGGAAAAGCTGAGGCTCTGAGGTTAGTTGACCAGGAGGATTAGAAGGAGACTGTTCTCTGGCCTACTTACACCCCAGAACAAAAACTCTGGTCTTTGGTTTCCATGAGGTAATTTGATGTCTTTACCGCTCAGAGCCTCATTATGTTGAGGCTGCAGACTACCTGCAGACAAAGCATTCCTAATGGATACATATGGAGTCCATTATGGTACAGCTGGTGCATTGTACCAAAGGCAAAACAAACAGACCCAAATGATCTTCTGACTGGAGTGGGTCAATGATCATTCTAGGCTTGTCTTGATTTATCCACCTGTCAAATGGGGAAAATGTTATTAACCTGGAGAAATGCTGGTGAGGAAATTCATAATGATGTTAACTTCTCAGACACAAGGGTGGTCTTTAGATCTCTGTACTTGATCTATGATCTGTTTCATGGGGATCTTCCTTGAAATTCATCCTGATGGATATATGCCAAGCAGGGAAAAGAGCAGGGCCCTCCCAGGGTTTGTATACCAGATCTTCTCCTGAACAGGTGTGGCCTTAACATTGTTACATCAGTGTGTCCCCATAAAGTAACTACTAGTTTGGGAAACATCACATCACACTTGGAGGGGTAATGTGTTATTCTCTCAATGTATGTGTCTTGTTCGGGAGGAGTGCTGCACTGGTAGTGATAACACCCTTCCTCTTGCTTCATCTCCAAGAGTTGATTTGGTTTCTCCTGTCACCCTAGCCTGTCACATCCAGTCTGTTGCAGAACTGCCCATTCTTTCCGTGTTTGTTCTCAGAAGGGAGTTTGGCTGCATCCCTGAGAATCTGGAGGGCAGTAATGCCAGGGGAGGCTGGCAAGGTGTAGCTGAGACTGGAGGATGATGGGACTTCAAGGCAAGCTTGTGGTTTTATGCTGTGGTCACAGCAGAGCTGGGAAAGAGACCCTAGCAGCAGAAAGCACACAGAAAGCCTGGACATAAGAAAGCAAACTTGAGGACTCTGGTGCACCTACTCTCTCCTTGCTTTACAGACCCCACTAGTTGGTATGCTGAGTCACATACAGCTTTTGTGGTTAGGGAGTGGACCACAGAGCTTAAAGTCTAAAGAAAAGTCCTATATTTCATTTGGGTATTTTGAAAACATAAGAATTTGTGTGCGGTGGGGCGGGGGTAAAAGTAATCAGCCAGTGTAAAATGAGGACTATTGGAAAGCTTTCCCTTCTCTAAAATACTTATCCTCCTCATCCCAGGAGATATAAGACCTCCAAGTGTAGACACATGGAGTTTTATACTGGAGATAACAATTAGTAATCAGAAATTTAGGAAATTGAATCATATCTACACTAAACAATAGAGATATGAAGGATACAAGCGATAATACAGATTGTGACTTTTTTATAGAAGAAAATATGGGACCCCAGAATGAGAAGTGACTTGCCCAGGGTTAGACAGAGCCCTGTTATGCTATCTTTCAATGTAAAACAGTGGAAAGGAAAGTTTATGGCAAAATGCCAGTGAGTATTCGTTTATTTATTATGAAGCTTTCCCTCTACTCTCTTTTTTACAGCTTTATTGAATCTCTATTATTTGTGGGCACCATAACAGACTCTGGAGCTATAGAAACCTGGATGGAAAGAGGCCCCCAGAAACACATTCACAGAACTATCCCTTTACGATTAATGATTTTGTAGTGGTTCCTTGGAATGTGATGGACATATATTCAAATGATGTCAAACTCCCACCTCCCCCTGCAGCTGCCAA
Organism: Martes martes; assembly: GCF_963455335.1. Taxonomy (NCBI): domain Eukaryota; kingdom Metazoa; phylum Chordata; class Mammalia; order Carnivora; family Mustelidae; genus Martes; species Martes martes. The sequence continues at coordinate 6,593,822 of NC_137891.1, read as the reverse complement.
CAGATGTAAAGTGTCACATGAGAAACAGGGGGCTAGGATTTTGTGAAAAAATCTCCACTTGTGACTTATTTGGCTTTGGTCCCCTGTAGGAAATTCCAGGGCTGAGAAGCTGGACTGGGTCCAAAGGAGTACCTGTGAACCCCATGTAGCCCAATCCAGCTTGACGACAAAGAGATCCTCTGTCCCTTAGACCACAGAGGCTTGTCCAAGAGCTGTGTGTTGCCCCTACGGCTGTTTCCTGCTAGACATCTCTCAGGTGAGTAAAGCCCCTTCTCTTTCTGTTCCCTTATGCTGCCGCAGCCCTCAGTATGAGGAAGGAGAAAAAGATACATTCTAAAGGAACCAAAGACTTTCCAGAAGGAAGACCATACCACCAAGACATGAGAGCCTTTGCCCAACCCCTGCTTCCGCTCCAAAAGTCCTTTCTCCTGTCCTACTTTTTTTTTTTAAGATTTTATTTATTTATTTGACGGAGATCACAAGTAGGCAGAGAGGCAGGCAGAGAAAGAGGAAGGGAAGCAGGCTCCCTGCTGAGCAGAGAGCCCGATGGGATATGGGGCTGGTATCCCAGGACTCTGAGATCATGACCTGAGCCAAAGGCAGAGGCTTTAACCCACTGAGCCACCCAGGCACTCCCTGTCCCACTTTTAATACCTGGCCAAACACCCTATTCCCCAACTTGGCAGCCTAGTAACATCCTCCTCCTTGTCCATATCCAAACTTCTTTCTCTGGCATATATTGCGTAAAGGGTGTTGGATCTTTGCTGGGGACAATTGTCATTAACTGTATCAAGGAGACCATCTCTGGTTGTAGAGTCACTTAGACCATCCTGCTAAATGCGCCTGTGGTTGGAGTTTCAGGGGAAGCTCTCCATGATGATTCATTTAGTTGCATTTTCCTATAAGATTTACTTATTTGCTTGTTTCATTCATCCAACAACAATTTGTTAAATCTTACTATGTGCCAGGCATATTCAAGAAAGGCAGCTTGTCCTTTTTGTACCCCTCTTGGAGCACTGAGTGCTAACATGGAGATTGGATTCCAGGGCAGAGGCACCCAGTAAGTAAGAAAATGTCCATCTTTCATTAAGTCAAATATACTATTGGTTGTAATTTGTACCATCCTTTTATGGGCCCCTAAGAAAGAAAGATGATGCCAAGAATACTCAGACCCCTCCTACCACCTGATGTCCCACAGAATGGTGGTCACACTCATATTTGCCAGAGGCCTACATCCCATGTGCACCAGGATGACTTTTTCTTTAAATCTACTTAGCTTCTTCCAATTCGCTTTTCCTTGCCTTAGGAAGAAACAAGAGAGGGAGACAAACCGTGAGAGATTCTGGACTCCAGGAAATAAACTGAGGGGTGCAGAAAGGAGGGGTTTGGGACATGTAGTAACTGGGTGATGGGTATGAAGGAGGGCACATGTTGTGATGAGCACTGGGTGTTATATGCAACTAATGAATCATTGAACATTACATCAAAAACTAATGATGTATATATGTTGGCTAATTGAACATAATAATAAAAAATAATACATAAAAACAGCAACAACAATAAAAATCAATCAATCAATCTGCTTGGCTTTTCTGATGCCACAAGAGCTCTCAGTCCAGACCGTAGCCATAACACTGTGTTGGGGGTTAATGACATGGCGGGGATGAGCACTGGCATTTAGTGCCTCAAGCCTAACCCAGTTCCTCAGAGGAACCGAAGCCAAGACTTACCACCAACTAAAAGATATCAAAGATGTCAAAACATGAGAAAAATCATCTTGGAAATGACGAGTGTGGTAATAGTGGTAGCTATTGGGGCTAAGGAGAAAAATTATCAGGAGAATTTTTTTTAAAAGACCTCATTTATTTATTTGACAGACAGAGATCACAAGTAGGCAGAGAGGGAGGCAGAGAGAGAGGAAGGGAAACAGGCTACTTGCTGAGCAGAGAGCCCGATTCGGGGCTTGATCCCAGGACCCTGAGATCATGACCTGAGCCGAAGGCAGAGGCTTTAACCCACTGAGCCACCCAGGTGCCCCATCAGGAGAATTTCAAACAAGTTATCTTGAGACCCTAACTGAGAAAAGAGTTTTGAGAAAAGAGTTTTAAGTAAAGACTGGAAGGCTGCAAGACTTATGGGTGTTTGAGGGAGATGCATTAAGGAAGAGGGCACAGGCCATGCAAAGGTGCTGAGAAAAGGTGTGCCTTGCCTATTCCAGGGACAAGGAGGGTCTCAAGACATCTGGAATGTGACCAAAAAAAGGGTAGAAAAATATACATTGAAGTCAGACAGCAAACTGGAGTTAGCCTATAGAGAACTTTTGGTTATTTTAAGTATTTTGGTCTACCTCTGGGTGAGATGGGAAACCGTTTGGAGGTCGGCAGAAGAGAGATATGAACTGACATAGGTTTTAACAAGGTCTACTTGCTGGGTTGAGATAAGCTGAAAGAGGGCAAGAGTGGACACAGAGAGACCAATTAGGAGGTTACTGCAGATCAGGCAAGGGATGATGGTGGCTTGGACCAGAGTGGCACCAGGGGAGGTGGTGAGAGGCAGTCAGAGTACTGATAATATGTTCAGGATAGAGCTGGAAGTGTTTCTCACAGACTGTGTGGGGAATGAAAGAAAGAGGAGTCAAGGATGACTCCAAAGTCACTGTTTTTTTTTTTTTTTTTTGTTATATTTCTGTATTCCCTTCAATTTGGGTCACATGAACTTCCCCCTCCATATATACCCACATTTGTTTCCAGAACATTCTGTAGTTCTCTGGTACAGAGCTTCCCTGTGTCTCCATTTCCTTATCTGTTGAATAGAGATAATACTAGTGATGTAAGCCTCATGGGGTTTTTGTGAGAATTAAGATAGACGATATCTATAAGGCAGATCTTCTATGTTAGGCAGTTTACAATGTAGGCCTCAGAGTTGCTTCAATAAATGTTAGCTATTATTTTTACTGTTATTTCTATGTACAAAATTGTTTATATTTCATGTGTCTGGATGCTGAGTGTGGGAGAGGTAGATTCTCAGCCATCTGCTTTTGCCAGGCTCCCTGCTCCCTCCACCACTTCCAGGCAAGCCCACTTGGCAAGGGACAAGGAAGGATAGGACTGGTGAAAACCCAAGACATACACTGAGTGACCTTGGATCAGGAGAAGAGCTCCCCTGCCATATAGGTAGGAGACCTAGTGTCCCTCTTTCTTGCTTTTCCTCTGCCTTGTGCCCTCAAGGAAAGTAAGCAGAGCCAGGCAGAACCTGTTTCCTCAGGCCAGGTATGGCAGACATGTTCTCTCTTTCCTTGGAAATGAAGGAAAGGGAGGGATTCAGAACCATTGTTACCCCAGCATCTATCTTTGGCTGTCTGGCTTAGATACCACAGTTTTGAAAAATTGTCTGAAGGTTTCAGCCTGTTCACATTCTAGTAGGAGGTCACATTGATATTCCCAAACAGCCCCCTTTCTGCATACCTCAGGCCTCTGCCATTTCTCCCTATTCCTCCCCAGCGTCTTGCTTAAAAGCTCATCTCATTCGTCTGTGTTCCTCCGGGAAACTCAAAATAAACCAGAGTACTTTCTCCATGACACACAGAGAAGGTAAACAGGGGCTTCTTTGTCAAGCACAGAGATACGCCCTTTGGTTGTGTTCTTCCAATCCCTACACTCTCTCTTCCTTCATCCTTTGTTTTACTCCTTTAAGGGATTGGATTTTTATCCTAGAGAGAAAGGGCAGCCTCCCTCCGAGCTTCAGATGAGTTTAGCCAGACTTCACTATTTAAGTGGAAAGATGGTGGACACAGGAGGGTTTGGATAGATCTTAGCAGATCAGTAGGCAAAGGGACAAATGATAAAGAAGGAGTTTGGAAGCCAAGTGGCTCCACCTTTGGGTATGGGGTTACATTGATGGCCCCAGCTCCACGGAGACCATAAGTCTGGGAAGGCAGGCTCACTGGCTGACCGCTGAAAGATGCTGGTTCTGCCTGGCTGGCAGTCATGTCAGGGAAACCAAGTGAAGTCTGAGTAAGCTGGTCATGGGATGGGGGGGGGGCATTTTATTCAAGAATGCACTATTTAAAGGGGTCTGTATTGTGTAGTGAGGGGTCTACTTGATGAATAAGACACAGTTCCTCAGCCTTTCTCCAGAAATAATTTGCCACGTAGGGGAGGAGATAGGGTGCATCTTTGACAGGTTCACCCTGAGTATTCCTCTGATCTCCCCTAGGTGATCTCTCCTGTTGCTCTAGGTGCAGTCCAGCAGAAGCATTGTCCGAGGGAGGTGAGCTTGGGACCTAAGTTCACATTAGGATATGTCCCAGGTTGTCAAGAATGAACCCCAGCCTGGAGTGAATGTTGGGGATCAGTATGATGGGGAGGAGTAGTCTGAAATTGCCAAAGACCTTTCTGCCCCATGGAGGTCTCACTCTCCCCTGCTTCCCTTTGGTCCCACCCAGCTCACATTCCTCTCTTTCCTTTCCTCAGGATTTTTTTTCCAGAATGTTCCATTAGCATGGGGCAGCAGAAGTCCTGAGGGATAAAGCCCTCCTTATTGTCCTGGGGCTTAGTTTCCTTACATATAGAATAGAATAGTGGAAGGCTTGGAGTGTATAAGTATTTAGATCTCTCCCTGACTTGACATCTTGTGAAACAAGTCTTTCTTTTCCTTTTTCCTGCGTCCAGGCATATTGATGTTCAAACATTTTCTATGTTCTGGCTGAAACTGACTGGACAGAGATGCCATACTTTTCCTCAGCAGCCCACTCTAGACTTGTGTTTATCTTCCTGCTCTGAGAAAATTAAGTAGTTCTTCCCTACGTTTAATTAAGATCTCTCTTGTTGTAGGCAATTTCCTCCTGAGTAGATTTCATGAATGTAGAGAGCAATAACTGAATGCCTTTTTCATACAGAGCATTCATATGCTCACATATACAAGTTAATCTTCGTTTACAACCCTAAATTTAGCCCCGCTTGGGCCTCATTTCCATGCATTTGCATGTTAATATTCATACTTATGTAGATATATTCCTGGATTCAATGGGAAAGAATATCCCACACAGAAGGTTGAAAATGACAATTTATTCATAGAACTTGATACTAAGATTCAGGAGAACTTCACTGGGAAGGGTTGCCAGATTAAATATCAAGCTGCTTTTCCTGTACTGTGTGAAATGGTTATGAATTATATCTTCTCATTTGTCTTCTGCCAAAAGCGGAGCATAGGTAGAAGCCACATGTGGAAGACGTCCCCTGGCAAGACAGTTCTGAAGAATGACATAAGGTCTCTGAGATGTGACAGGCATCTGGAAGGGAATGGGCCACCTGGGTGCCAGAAATGTCAATCCCTTGCCATGCGGATACCATTCGGAAAATGTATTGTCCCTGGAAGCCACCACTGGTTCTTTCTGATATATGGCCTCTCTCTATAGGACTTAAGTGAAAAGAAGAAACTAGAGAGGTCTGGTATTAATATGTTCATAGAACTCATGATCCCTACTAGTTAGGACCCCAAACTGGGGAGCTAATATTTATTAACTACCTATTATGTGCTCAGTGATCTTTTGGTTCTTTATATGGTGACTTGCCACATTTTAAAAATGTCTGTATTAAACAGAAATGATTACTTCCATTTTTCAGATAAAGATACTAAGGCTCAAGAAAGGATGAGTGACTTGGCCAGGCCAAGTAGATGGCAGAAACAAGTACTGAAATTAGATTTGTCTGATCTCAACGTTCATATTCATTTCTGCTTAATAAGGTTTTACTAGTTTGAAATGAAGTATATCTTGGATGCCTTTGAGGTGAAAAGCTTTGAATAACTTCTCTGATTTATTTTCTTCAGCTAAACCTCATTCAAGATTAATGTTCAAACAGGTTCTCTGAGCACTGTCCCACGAGGGAAAAAAAAAAAAAAAAGAAAAAAAGGAAGTAAGAATTGCACGCTAAGGCTTTATTGGGAAGTGTAATACCAGGGCAGGGAGAGAAAGGGTAAAGGGAAATGAGGCATGGAAGGATAAAAAGCAAATATAAGGGGGTTCATTGGAGCGGGCCACAGGTTCATAGGAAAACACAGCTCATTACTGGTGCAAAGGATATCTTTAGACAGGTTGAATGGCAGTATTTCCCTGCAAGGAAATCAGTCTGGGAGGGAGAGGAAGACATCTTCTGTCTTACTGGTCCACATTTGCCCTCTAGGGTGTTTTGTTATCTCACCTGTTCTTCAGGCGGTGTCACCTGACCTCTCCAGGTAGCCACTGGAAGAGCCGATCATACATTATGGTGGAATCTTTCACTGAAATCAGAAGACACAGGAAGAGTCCGATCTTCTGTGGGTCCAGTTGGATTGGACCTGGATATGGGAGTTACAGTGGTAGAGTTGACAGAGGATATACCAGAGCCCAACCGTTGGCCAGGTAAGGATGAAACATCCAATAGTGTTATGAAATGAGATGATGGGAACTAGTGCCCTAAACCTGGGAGATAGTTGGGGTCACAGAAATCTGAAGTATATAAATGGGGATATGTAAATCTACTTCTTGTGTACTCAGATCCACTCACTATCTTAGAACATCTGGATTTCAGACTATGATACTACAGCAGGATGGATTCATTTCTTCCACTTCTTCAGGGTGGTGGCCAATGGTAATCTCTCAAAAGATTTACATAGAAGTAACAAACCAGTTGCAATTCCTGGTACCATAGCTGATCCCAGAAATATAAGTGATGTTCATAATCTCTTTCCCTATCAATCATTTGAGATTTTCCTTACCCTTATCCTATCCTTCGGCTGTTCAAAGCTACTTGATTAGTGACCCAGATCTTCATTCCAGAGGCAGCTGAGTCTTTAATTCCTAGCACTTGAGAGGTCATAACTACTCCAGTTGACCATTCACAATACACAAGAGTATCAGAGGACACCACAGTCAATACTTAGTGTCTAATTAAACTCTTCCCTTCTCTCATTGTGTAGCATTCTGGAAGTCAGGGTCAATTACACTCAACAGGTCAACATCTCCTTTCTTTCCTTGCTGGTTTATGGACATGGGGGGCCCAAAGTGGCCATGTGATAGTGACAGATTCCTGTTCAGTTTTCTGCTTGGAACTAGGACATTAAACCAGATAGAATCCAAGGTGGAAGGAATAGGAAGCAAGCAGGTCATTGACAGTTACTGTCTCAGGGGCCAGCTCTACTTTCCAACCTCTGGTTCCTATACCCATTTGTTCTAGCTATTGAGGACACAAATGTCCTGCAAGTTAATGCAGGAGCAGGTAAAACTTTCTGTAAAGGGCCAGTTAATAAACATGTGTGACTTTGTGGGACCTACCATCTTTGTTGCAGCTTTTCATAGTGAAAAGAGTGGGTTGCAGAAATGCCATGGTGACCACGGCTGGTGTGGGCGTGTGGCCTGCAGCAGGACAGTGTTAATGTGAAAATAGCCGTAGGCAAAGCACAAACAAGTGAAATGGCTGTGCTTCAATAAAACTTTATTTACACAGTTATATCTGTGTAAATAAATATGACCCATGCTTTGGGTCATATTTGACATGCAGAGGATGGATTGCCAGCACTTAAGCTGACACATATATCAAATCCTAGAAATAAGCACTCAAACTCCATAAAGCATTGTCTCCAGGTTGGCATCTTGGCTGTGCCTTTGAATGTATAAGCATTGATTCCTTCAGACCATGTGTTTTTAAGTTTTTAGGCACACACGGGTAGACCGGGAAGCTTATTGCTTTGAGCCCATTGTTGCCTCTTCATACTGAATGGCTCCCTTGTTCTGCAGCAATACGGTGTGAGATAATATGGATTGTAAGTTTTGGAGTGCTCCTGATGAAGAAGGCAATGTAGTCAGGAATCTGGTGTTTATATCAATTCCAGGAAGGACAAATCACTATTCCTAAAGGGTAGAAGGTATCTTATATAAACAACTACCCATTTATTCGGCTCACTTATCTCCCTGAAGGATGATACTATATAGAGGATTTGTGTTGGTCTCTGCTGGCATGTTGGACATCCAAAAGTGTCAGTGGCTATCCTTCTAGATAGAGGAGACAAGTAAGTTCATGCATAAACCCCATCTGTGTTACCACAGACAATATGCTCATGGGACCACAATGTAAGAATTGGGGCCATCCGCAGGATAAGTTATTCCATTCACTTGGCTATTTAGTGCCTCCTATGCGGTGAGTGAGCTCTGAGCATTAATTTGAGACATAAAGATCCACCTGCTTTGTAGCCAGTCCTATTAATTCACTCACATAGTATTTCCCAGACTTAAATTCCCATAATCTTCTGGCTAAGTGTCTACCAAGTTCCTGACCAATTACCCAGAAGGCAGTGTATATCTGGACCTTGTTCCTTCCTCCCTGTGAGTAAAGTGGTTGTTTGGTCATATATCTGCACATCTGCTTCTCCTCTGTGACTTTTCAGAGCCGCCCCGGGGTAAGGCTGTACTGAGGCAGCTAAGTTCTTTCCTCTTCTGTCATTTGATTATAGGGATACCCCTCTCCCTCCCTATTAGATCATTGTGAGATCAAGAGGAGACATCAGTGTAACAGATATAGGTGACATGGATGTCTGGGCCATCTTCAGTGAAATTTCCTCAGACCCTCTGGATCTGCTCTGGTCTGGTTCTGAAAATACCCCACCCACCATGCAATAAATCCTGCTTGCCTGGCTGCACTTATAACTTTATATGGGTAGGTAAGATGGCAGAAGCTCTTGGTGTTTCATGGCCATGTGGTAGTCTCTATTGCCAGGGGGCAATTTTCAAATGAAGAGTATTTCTCTGAGGCAGAGATGATGGCATTACTCCAGAATTTTAGGAGTGTCCTGCAACTTTCTTAATGGGACTGTCAGAGAGTCTGGACACCAGCATTATCTTCTGTGGAGACCTCAATACCATGGGATCTGCCAGGTCATTTAGCTTAAGGGATAGAGAAGTTTATCCTGTTTTCTGGACCTGCTATACAGTCTTACTTTGGCCCTCAGTCAAAAGTGGAAACTGTTGAATTGCTGAATCCATATTTTAGCACAACATCACCAAAAGTAATATGTATTACAACAATAAATTTTAAAAAGCCCATTAAATTATTATTATTATTATTTTAATGATTAAAGTTCCAAGCAGGAACAAACCTGTCCTTTCATTGGATGGAACGCTCTGGTATATCTCTGAGCCTTTAAATACTCTGACTCCTGAATATTCTGGACCTTTAAAAACTTCATGGGATCATCAGGGGGTTTATCTCTGATCTTTTTGCTCACATGTAACTTACTAGGCTATCTGCAGTAGCTGCCACCTCCTATTCAATCAGTCTGGTTAGTATGATGTCTTCAATATGGTGAGCGAGTTTGATGCCTGAGAGTGCCAAGATGATCAAAGTCCTTGCAGAATATTTTTGACAGAAAACTGGAGGGTCATAACCTTGGGGTGGAAGTGATGATCTACTATCTTTGCATGTAATTGTGAATTACATTGGATCCTCTTTACTAATGATGTAGAAAAGAAAGTTCACCCAATCAATGGCCAGGTACTGAACTACAGAAGCCATGTTGCCCAGCTCCAGTATTCAGCCCAGTCACTGTGAATGGGACCAGTATCTGGTTTAGAACAACATCTGAATCTGGAAGTGGTAGAAGAAGCCAGAGCCACTGAGAGACTGGATGGGCCTGACTTGTGGCTTCTGTCATGGTGACATCATTGCAGGCAATGTAAGTCTAGGACCCACCCCTGGGGAGTTTAAGACATTGGTTCCTTCTACCCTATGGAGGCCGAAGTTCTCTTCTCTCTGGTCCTATTGAAATCTTGTCCATTTCTCTATTACACTGTACTACATTTATCCAAGTTCTGTCTCCTCTAATTTGTGAAGTTCATAGAAGCAAGAATAGATCTTAATCATTCTGAAATCCTCAAGGAATAGCAGAAGGCTTGACATAAATTAGGTGCTCATTCAACATTTATTGAATAAAATCAATGAATGACTGTATGATGTTATACATGAGCTTATCTTTTTGATATTCAGGGTAATATCTTTTCTGTTCAAAAATAAGGATGAGAAAGGACTTTATAATAATTTTGGATATCCTTACTCTATCTACATAAAATATTAACACAATTAAAATGACAAGTGCAGTCATTCAGGTTCAGGGTGTAATTCAACTCCAGGACATTGGAGGGGAGAGGAACAGCTACTATTTATTGCCAAATCTATGGTAATTAAAACTGTGATGTTGAAATAAAGGCAGACATAAAGACCACTGGAAGAGAGGGCTTAGAAATAAATCCATGCATATATGGTCAATTGTTGAGAAGTTGCCGAGAATACACCCAGGGAAAGGATAGTGTCTTCAATAAATGGTCTTGGGAAAACTGGATATTCCCATGTAAAAGAATAAAATTGAACCCTTATCTTACACCACACAAAAATCAATTCAAAATGGATTAGACTTACATGTAAGACCCAGAAATGTAAAACTTTCAGAAAAAACAAAGACAAAGACAAAAACAAAAACGAAACAAAACAGAACAGGGGAAAAATCTTCATGACTTTGGTCTTGGCACTGTATTTCATGAATTTGACACCAATGTAGAGGTAAATATACAAAATTAGATGTGTGGGATTAAATAAAACTAAAAGGTTTTTGCACAGCAAAAGAGACTATCAACAGAATGAAAAGACAACCTCTGAAACAGGAGAAATATTTGCAAATCATATGTATATATGATATAGCATATATCTGATATCTGGTTAATGTCCAAAACATGTAAGGAATTCCTACAACTCATAGCAAAAGCAAATATGAAAAGAAAACAGAAACAAAAACAAACCAAAAAAACCCCTAATAACCTGATTAAAAAAAAAACACCTGAGGGTTTTGAAGGGGCGGGGGGTGGGAGGTTGGGGGAACCAGGTGGTGGGTATTAGGGAGGGCACAGATTGCATGGAGCACTGGGTGTGGTGAAAAAACAATGAATACTGTTACACTGAAAAGAAATTAAAAAAAAAGAATAAAATGCTGTTATACATTGAAAAAAAAACGGGCTAAATATTTGAATAGAAATTTCTCTAAAGAAGACAGACAAATGACCAAGAGGTGGTTGACAAGATGCTCAACAACACTAACTCAACATCATCATCAAGGAAAAGCTAATCAAAATCACAATGAGATTGCTCTAGGCAGTATAGACATTTTAACAATGTTTATTCTTCTGATCCAAGAGCATGGAATGGTCTTCCATCTTTTTGTGTCTTCTTCAATTTCTTTCATGAGTATTCTGTAGTTCCTCGAGTACAGATCCTTAACCTCTTTGGTTAGGTTTATTCCCAGGTATCTTATGGTTCTTGGTGCTATAGTAAATGGAATCAATTCTCTAATTTCCCTTTCTGTATTTTCATTGTTAGTGTATAAGAAAGCCACTGATTTCTGTACATTGACTTTGTATCCTGCCACGTTACTGAATTGCTGTATGAGCTCTAGAAGTTTGGGGGTGGAGTCTTTTGGGTTTTCCATATAAAGAATCATGTCATCTGCGAAGAGAGAGAGTTTGACTTCTTCCTTGCCTATTTGGATACCTTTTATTTCTCTTTGTTGTCTGATTGCTGTTGCTAGGACTTCTAATACTATGTTGAACAAGAGTGGTGAGAGTGGGCATCCTTGCCATGTTCCTGATCTCAATGGGAAGGCTACAAGCTTTTTCCCATTGAGGATGATATTTGCTGTGGGTCTTTCATAGATAGATTTGATGAAGTTCAGGAATGTTCCCTCTATCCCTATACTTTGAAGCATTTTAATCAGAAACAGATGCTGGATTTTGTCAAAAACTTTTTCTGCATCAATTGAGAGGACCATGTGGTTCTTCTCTCTTCTCTTATTGCTTTGTTCTATCACTTTGATTGATTTGCGAATGTTGAACCATCCTTGTAACCCAGGGATGAATCCCACCTGGTCATGGTGGATAATCTTTTTAATGTGCTGTTGGATCCTGTTTGCTAGGATCTTGTTGAGAATCTTAGCATCCATATTCATCAGTGATATTGGTCTGAAATTCTCCTTTTTGGTAGGGTCTTTGCCTGTTTTGGGGATCAGGGTAATGCTGGCTTCATAAAAAGAGTCTGGAAGTTTTCCTTCTGCTTCAATTTTTTGAAACAGCTTCAGGAGAATAGGTGTTATTTCTTCTTTGAAAGTTTGATAGAATTCCCCAGGGAATCCGTCAGGTCAAATGCTTCTGCACAGCAAAGGAAACAGTCAACAAAACAAAGAGGCGGCCCACAGAATAGGAGAAGATATTTGCAAATGACACTACAGACAAAGGGATGATATCCAAAATCTATAAAGAACTTCTCAAACTCAACACCCCAAAAACGGATAATCAACTCAAAAAATGGGCAGAAGACATGAGCAGACATTTCTCCAAAGACATGAGGATGGCTAACAGACACATGAAAAAATGTTCATCATTATTAGCCATCAGGGAAATACAAATCAAAACCACATTCAGATACCACCTTACACCAGTTAGAATGGCCAAAATTAATTTCAAAATATGAAAGGAAGCTCAGCTCCCCATCATTTTACAGTGTCTTCTCCTTTTGTTACAGATAGGCTGAAATTTGTTCTCTAGCAGGGTTGTTTGTTTGTTTTCCTCCTTTTCCAAAAAGCAGGCATGGTAATAGTATTCTTGAGGTTCTTATCTGTTTAAAAATGCTTTTCTTGAGTATTTGCTTCAGTGAATTAGCTACATCCACAATTCTTTATTTCTTTTATTTAATTTTATTTGACCCTGAGGTTGAGTCACATGTTCCACCAACTGAAGTAGCTAGACCTCCTTGACTAATTTTTATGGATATAATTTATTTATTGCTTTTGTGCTTTAACCTCTGTACCAGTTTTAAATAGTTTAATCTTCTACTTTTATTATGTTTTTATTTGTCTGTGAATTTTTTTCCTTTATTAAATTTCATACACCTGAAAAAAAAGTCACAATGAGATGAAACTTCACACATGTAGAATGGTGATTATAAAAAAATCAGAGGGGCACCTGGGTGGCTCAGTCACTTAAGCATCTGTCTTCAGCTCAGGTCATGATCCCAAGGTCCCGGGATTGAGCTCTGAGTAGGGCTCCCTGCTCAGTGGGAAGCCTACTGCTCCCTCTCCCTCTTTGTACTCTCTCTTTCTGTCAAATGAATAAATGAAAAATCTTTAAAAAAATCAGAGAGGGAGAAAAACCACTAGAGACTCTTAACTCTAGGAAAGAAACTGAAAGAGGGGAGGGGGTTAGAGGGATGGCATAACTGGGTGATAGGCATTGAAGAGGGCCCGTGATCTGATGAGCACTGGGTGTTATATGCAACTGATGAATTACTGAACTCTACATCTGAAACTAATGGTGTTCTATATATTGGCTAATAGAATTTAAATAAATTTAAAAAACCCAAAACACCACAAGAGTTGGCAAGGATGTGGAGAAATTGGAAATTTTGTAATTGTTGGTTGGAATGCAAAATGGTACAGTCACTATGAAACAAGTATGGAGGGTCATTAAAATTTAAAAATAGAGCTACCATATGATTTAGCAATCCCACTTCTGAGTATTTGCCCAAAAGAATAAAAATTCAGATCTCAAAGACATTTCTGCTTTTCAATGTTCATTGCAGCATTATTCATAATAACCAAGTTACGAAAACTACCCAAATGCCTATCCACAAATGAATGGATAAGATAATGTGGCAAATACATACAAAGGAATATTTTATTCAGCTTAAAAAAAATAAGGATATCTTGCTTTTTGCAACAACATAGACAAATCTGGAGAACATTACGCTAAGTGAAATAAATAAGCACTAATTTTTATAAGGTATCCAAAATAGACAAACTCCTCAAACTCAACACACACAAAACAGATAATCATGTCAAAAAATGGACAGAAGACATGAATAGACACTTCTCCAATGGAGACATACAGATGGCTAACAGACACATGAAAAAATATTCATCATCACTGGCCACCAGGGAGATTCAAATCAAAACCCCATTGAGACACCACCTTACACCAGTTAGAATGGCCAAAATTAACAAGACAGTAAACAACATGTGTTGGAGAGGATGTGGAGAAAGGGGAGTCCTCTTACACTGTTGGTGGAAATGCAAGTTGGTGCAGCCACTTTGGAAAACAGTGTGTAGATTCCTTAAGAAATTAAAAATAGATGGGGCTCCTGGGTAGCTCAGTGGGTTAAAGCCTCTGCCTTCGACTCAGGTCGTGATCTCAGGGTCCTAGGATCGAGTCCCGCATCGGGCTTCCTCCTCGGCAGGGAGCCTGCTTCCCAATCTCTCTCTCTCTCTCTGCCTGCCTCTCTGCCTACTTGTGATCTCTGTATGTCAAATAAATAAATAAAATCTTAAAAAAAAAGAAATTAAAAATAGAGCTTCCCTATGACCCTGCAATTGCACTACTGGGTATTTACTCCAACGATACAAATGGAGTGAAAAGAAGGGTCATCTGTACTCCAATGTTCATAGCAGCAATGACCACAGTCACCAAACTGTGTAAAGAACCAAGATGCCCTTCAACGGATGAATGGATAAGGAAGCTGTGGTCCATATATACTATGGAGTATTATGCCTTCTTCAGAAAGGATGAATACCCAACTTTTGTATGAACATGGATGGGACTGGAGGAGATTATGCTGAGTGAAATAAGTCAAGCAGAGAGAGTCAATTATCATACAGTTTTGCTTATTTGTGGAGCCTAAGGAATAACACGGAGATTATGGGGAGATGCAGAGGAGAAGGGAGTTGGGGGAAGTTGGAGGAGGAGGTGAACCATGAGAGACTGTGGACTCTGAGAAACAATCTGAGGGTTTTGGAGGGGAGGGAGGTGGAAGGCTGGTGGTGGGTATTATGGAGGGCACGTATTGCATGGAGCACTGGGTGTGATGCATAAACAATGAATTCTGGAACACTGAAAAGAAATTTAAAAAAAAAGTTAAAAAATTAAATTAAATTAAAGCTAAGAAAATAAAATAGACAAACTCATAGAAGCAAAGAATAGAATGATGGTTGACACTGAGGGAGGAGGATATAGGAAGTTGCTAATCAATATGTATAAAATTTCAGTTATGTGAGATGAGTAAGTTCTAGAGATCTAATGTGCCTACAGATAACACTACTGTATGGTGCACTTAAAACTCTGTTAGCAGGCTAATCTTCTGCTGAATATTCTTACCAAAATAAAAAAAAATAATTAAAATTTTTAATTAAAAAGAGAAAAAACTGGAAAAGAAATCTTAAATTACTCATAAGTGGTCTTTTTATTTACTTGAACATAGCTGAAATCATTGCTAATCTATTCACTTGGAATTTGGTCTGCCCATTGAGATTGTGACATTTTAGCATAAGCTGGAAGGAGTGTAGGAGTTTGGAAGCAGTGAATTGCATATATGTGGAACTTGGAGTGAAGGAGAAGAGGTATGGGTATAGAACTTACACAGAGGGATAGTTCTGGGCACAGATGTAGGGATTCATGGAACAGTACTCAGAGGGCACTCTGGGTGGCTCTGTATGGCAGAGAAATCATCAGATGGGAGGGGAATGGTGAGAGAGATTAGTAGACAGGTAGGGAGGGGTCACATAAGAAAAGTCTTTTTTCCATTATTCATAATAATTTGAATTTGAAACCAAATTTAGATCTTGGGGACATATTGAAATATTTAAGCCATCCAACAATATCTTAAGTCAGGAGGATGAAATAAAAGCAGAATTTGTGTTGGAAATTTGTGGATGCTGACCACTTGCCCCTCCTTCCCATGGGTTTCTAACAACGTAAGAAGTGAACTTGGAGGTCAGAGTGCAAGCTCACTTGTGGTTGGGCCAGATCAGTTCCCATTACTTCTTTATGTTCAGGGCTCCCTGATAGGACTACATTCAGGAAGATAGCTTGAATCCATGGCAGAATGAGGATTCCTCCTACCTCCCACAACTCACAAAGACAGGTCACTCACTAGTGGCAAGAGCATGATCTACCAACAAGACACTTGTCCAGCCCTTGGAATACAGGAGATGCTCTTGCTCACACATCCAAATTCTGGTACTGCACTAGCTTTACAGGGCAGTGGCTCTGCCCCCAGCTCCCGTGGTCCACTGCGTGTCACGCCTCTGAGGCACATTAATCAGGCGGGTCACTCCCTTTTCCGTGGGATGAGTAGGCAAAGTAGGTGAGTCTAGATCACCTGGGAGCTCATGCCAACTCTGCTCCTCCCTGGGAGTGAAATGTGGATCTCCTCATCTTTATAGAAACTGAGTTGCTGTAAGGACAGAGGGGGAAGGATGGGGAATACAGAAGAGATCCCAGTGAGCCATGTGTCCAGACTTAGAAGGGCCAGTGGGAAGATTATGGCATTAATCACCTGTCTAGGAGATGAGGCCCTCAGTTAGGGAACCCATTACCGAATAGAGATGACTTTATCAGCAGCAGGTGCACACACTGACAAAAGCTTCATCCTAAGAATCTGCCTTCCTGGATTATAACCCCGTCCTTGTCATCCGCTCATCATGTGAGCACTCTGTTTCTTCATCCACGTAACAAGCAGGTTGGAGCTGATAATCTGTAAGGTTCCTTCCCACAAACGCTTTGGTTTGTTGATACGTTTTCCCTGAGTCAAACTTTTTGAATGTTCGGCTATCAAAAGCTGCGCAGCATAAAACTTAAATGACCAAGAACCTATTAAAAAATTTGTAGTTGCAGGTCCAAGGAAATGAAAAGTTTAACAAGAGTGCAGCCAGAGCTGGCATTGAAATGGGGAAGAAACGTTCACACAGAACCCTTAATTGGTAACTGGGGCCGCCAGAGTTACGCAGCTAACAAGCTAAACAATTTTGATGACATAAAATTAACACCAGGACATAGGAAAAGCCTGTTTTATTTGCTATTTTATGCATTATGTGACAATTTAATTAAACTTTGAAGGAATCCAAGCGGTTAATTCCCCAGAGAAATAAACCAAGAATGACATTCAGGCCTGTCTCCTAAGGAGTTAGGCAAGGGAGTACTTCTGCATTTTATAATGCTATAAACCCAACTTTAACTTTGAAATTAATGAGTGTGATTAAATACTCTTGGCTTTCCCTACACTCCTTCTCCTTTCTCCCCCAGGGATTGACTTGAGGCCATCTGGGGTCTCCAAATGGAATATGGTAAAGGCAATTTGAATCACACTTCCTGGTCTGCAAAATGAACCTTCCATTTGGGTAGCACGGGAGGCTTGCCCTGGGTACTTCCATTTTCTCCTCACTAACACTGGTGGGGCTGGTGTAAAATCATGGTCATCATAATAGCAATAACAGCAGCAACAAAAACAGGCTAGGTTGTGGTGCGGAAACAAATAGCCCCAACATCTCAGGGCTTCAAATGGCAAATGTCTATTGCTCGCTCATACTTCTCGTCTACCCAGGGATTCTGACTCAGGGTGAAGACTCTCTGGGACCCAGCCAGATGGAGAAGCCATTATCTGGGTTGTTTGGGTCTCAGTGATGTAAGGAAAGCAGGAACACCGAAGGAGCTACCAACTAAAAAAATCTTTCTTCTGGAGTTGACATATGCCAATTCCACTGACATTTCATTGGCTGAAGCCAGTTCTGTGATTAGCTCTAACCAGGGATTTAGGGAAGTGTCATTCTTCTGCATGCCAGAAGGAGGGAAAAATGAACATATTTGGTGGGCAGCACCTCCTGTGTGCCAGGCTTCATCCTAAACAATGTGCATATAAGCATGCATGTGCATGTATATATGTGTGTGTATCTAGGTATCTCACATATGTGTGTGCACACATACCTACATATATGCATACATATTCACTTCAATAGTTGGAGTAATATAAAAATATCTGTGTGGTAGGTTCAAAAGATCTTGAAATCTGGACTCTCAGTATGAGCCAGCATACTCAGCTATGTCTCTTGACATAACTGAAAATTAGAAATATAGAACATAGAAAACATAGACAATTAGCTCGTAGTTCCTCTATTTTTCATTTTTTAAATGGAAAGGGTCAATTTACCTAACTCTCAGGGCTGGTGTAAATATATAATGCATATGACATTGCTTCATAAGTGATCAACAAGTATTAGTTGTTTTTATCTGCAGAGAAGATCAGCGTATTATTCTAAAAGAAATGAGTGGAAACTGATTGAAATGAAAATTTTTCTACTTTGCCTGGAACAGGTAGCTATGTTTTCTTTGGAATAAATAGACTCTAATTTACTTTAAGCTTTGTGTATGCTTCCTTTGCTCTGATCTGTCATGTCTGTCATCTTGACTTCTAAGTTCTCTCTATGCTTAAGCTGTGTTTTTCTCTTCAATTCTAGAGCATTCACTCCCTGTCCCATTCAGCCTGGTTTTAGCAGTGCATTGTTGGATATTGCAATAACCTAAGAGACACTTGAATCAGTGGGTAGCTCCCCAAGTCAGTTTGAAAGCCCTGGAGAATAACCACCAGGCCAGGTACATGGGGATGGGAAGGAAACTGACATCAGTGGGGGCAGCTACAACGTGCTTAGTGAATAATATATTAAGCTTTATAAATATATTATCTAATTTGATCTTCACAATAATTCAGTGAATTGTATATGACCCCCCCTTGCTATATAGAGAAAACTGATACTCAGGGTTCTCAATATAATAATGAAAATCGCTATTATTTGAGGACTCATGATGGGATGAGCACCTACTATTTGTCAGAGAATGTAATAATCACACACACACACACACACACACACACACACACACATATGATATCATTTAATACAGTGCCTGCACATTAGCCACTTAACAGATGTTAACAGGTGGGTTGGTAAAGCACACGGAGACAATTTCAGTCAGGAGCAGAATGGCTCAGGGTGGGTAGGTAAGGGAGACACAAAGGAGAGAGAGATCATTTAAGAGATTGTTGAAATAGTTCATGCAAGTGGTAGTAAGTCCCCGGACCTGGGACATGACAATGGAAATGGTACTTAGCAGTGTGGTGAGGCTCCATAAAAGACTCCATAAAGTCAGTATGGAAAGAACTAGGAACAGCAATTGATATGAGAGTCAAGGATGCCAAAATGGCTGTAGGGTTTGGGTACCCAGCAGGAGAATGGTGCCATTTCTAGCAATTGGGAGGCCCAGAAAACAAACTAGTTTGGAGAGACATCAAGAACTGATTTCTAGGTGTATCACATTTGAAGCTTAGACATAGAGCTTGCCGGCAGAGTATTCCAGAATCAGGGGTCCCGGAGACAGAGTTGGCTGAAGCTGGGCATTTGTATCCAAAGTGCAGAGAGCTGGGTGTGCCAGTGTAGGGGTAAAGAAGAGTTCCTGGTGGGGCATAGATACAGAAGAGGAGAGATGGGGAAGCAGAGTCTCAAGAAACAGCAGGCAAGAGATCGGGGCAAGTCTACAAGTTGGGAGGAACGTGGGAGTTGGGCTTCCTAACTCAGACTCAGTTCCTCAGGCTCTGACATGGCTGAAGTCTTCGGAGTATGAGGTTGTTGTGGAAGCCAGAGGAAAACCCACAAGTAAGAAAAAGGGTTTGACCCTGGGTGGAGGGGCACCGAGGCCAAGGAAGGTGCTCCCTGGGATAGGTGGCAGGGTGTGAGCTGCACTCTTCTAGATGTGTGGAAGGGGATGAAGGATGGGACAGCAGTTACTCAGGTGGGGCAAGGACAGCCTGAGCCCCTCTCACAACCGAGTGCAGTCCCAGCAGGGGAGAAGGAAAGTGAAGACGGAGGTGGAGTGAAGACTGACAGATGGCACAGACAGCAGCCAGACTGGCCCTGAACACAGGGAAAATGTCCCCAAGTCTTCGGTACCAGGCGACGGAAGAGAGTGGTGGGCCAGCAGGATCCTTTACGAGGAGTGACAGAGGCCAAAGCTGATCAGTGTCCGTCTTCATCTCGTCAGTGAATGAAGGTCTGATGCTTTGGCCAATAATAACAGCCTTGGATTAAAATGAGGTTAACTTGACAGTGGTGACGGGAAGCTTCATGCAGTTTTCAGTTTCAGTGAGGTTGGAAACACATGCCGGGCTGCTTGCCTACAGTTGTCTTTGAGTGCTGGGTCTCACATGAGGCCAGGACGTGGCAACATTCAATACGTGTCTGTTTTTAACATTATTTGAATTTGACTGATCTTGTCTCTAATCTTCCTTTCTTCTTAAACTTCCAGGTAGGTGCTAAAATGAGAAAGGAAATTTATTTTTGAAACACCTGCTCTGTGCTATGCTCTTTTATTTACATTATCCTAGACTCCAGGTTTCCCAAATTCTCCACCAAGTCATGTGGTTAGCAAGTAGCACGTCTCTGGTCCAGACCATTATTCACATGGCTCTGAGAGACATGGGACCCCCCCAGCATGAGAACACTACACTGTTAACTTTAGCAATGAGTGCACTGTGTCACGTACAGTCAGTACTTATGCACACCCTTCGGTGGACTTGGAAATCTTTTTCCTCTCTTTAGGTTTGTTCTCTCCCTGGACCCCCCACCCAACACTAATTTCCTGCATTTCCAGGAAGAGCTGACCGTGAATTTATTACTGGTGTTAAGAATCATACTGTGTCAGCATGTGGATCTCTCTCTCAGCTTATCAAAAGAAAACAGGTTTTATTTTTAATGCTGAGAAAAGATTGGGATGGTAGCAAGAGAAGTAAGAAGTGTTGAGTGAGGAAGAGATAAGAGTAAGAAGGAGTTGTGAACAAGGTTGTGCAAGGAGGGACCAGTGCGGGGGTGGGGAGGCAAGTGTCTCTTGGAGACAAAGGGAAGAAATGAGGAGGAGAATGGGGCAGGGGGACCACTGAGGAAAGGAGTGTGGACAGAGGTCAAAGATAAGTGCAAGGACCAGCCGAGGGCTACCATTTGCCACTGAGAACATCATTCACACCACTGTGAATTTTTATTACTTAGGCACCCCAGCAGACCAAGTCTATGCAGATAGGAGCCAGTCTGTTGGACACTTAATGATTTATAACAAGTACACGAGAATGCCATTAAAAACTAATTCATCACCGACAGGCTAAATGATTTGCAAACATCTGCTCTACAACAGGACCCTCTTGGGAAGAGAATTTCTAAGGGTTGAGAAGTTCTTCTAATGCAGATATTGCAGATGGGAGTTAAGATACAGACACTGGCACATGGGTCACCAGCTTTTTGTCTGTAATGATTAATTAGGGTGATGGTTAAATGTTGCCCTTTGACCTGCCTGGTTTTATGTGCTGGAACTTTCTCTAAAGTGGGATACCCTCCAGAGTGATATGCACATTCAGGCGTGGCTGTCTTCCACACTGAATGTTTGGTTCCCTGAGATGACTAAGTTTCTTAGAAATGGTAGGTCTCTACCTTTGACTCTGCTGACCTGATCTTCTATCAGAAAGCAAACCCCAATGCGAACGAGCTCTCAGGGTAAATAGGTTACTTCTTCTTGTGGAGGACTTGACAGAGGGTCACCTCTCCTGGGACTGGCCTTGGTTCTCCTCCCTCCCCTCAGGTAATTTTCATTCCAGGCAAACCCTAAATGGGCCATTTCAGGTGATAACATATAGCTGTTTTTGTCTTGTCCTGAATGTCCAGTGCTTACCCCGGAGTTCACCTGTAGGCATGGTAGATACTTTCCAACGTGCTTACAGCTTCCCATCTGTTATGGGTTGCATTGTATTCCCCAAGCTGTGCTGGTATCCTAACCCCTGGAACCTCAGAAGGTGACCTTATTTGGAAATGGGGTTATTACAGATGTAATTTGCAGACAAAGTCTTAGAATCTTTGTCACTTATATTCTACCAGGAGACAAAACATAAATAAAAAAAGAAAATTCATCTAGGACATAACATCAAATAGTGATAACCACAATGATAAATAAAGAAGGATAAGGACTTACAGGGTAATGGGTATGTTGCCTGGATAGGTGGGATAGAGGGGGTGTCTTTGAAGACGTCATATCTGATTGGGGCATAAATGGTATGATCATCACCATCACTGTTGTTGTCATTCTCAGTACAGCTGGGATTGAACACAGGCTCTTGAAGCCCAGGGTAATAATCCATTTTCAGCAATATTATGCTGCCTCCCAGTGACTGAGTAGCAGAAGAGAATTTACAGGCAATGAACAAACAAACAAATAAATAATAAAACCTACTGTACAATAAAATCTCTGCCCATACCCTAAAGTCCAGGAAAAGTGACCCAAGTAGGTCAGTAAAAATAAATCCTCTTTTCAGAATATATATAAAATATTAATGTTCAGACAAGTGACCATTTCTGATTCCTGTAGCCATTCAGCATGATTGCAGCTTGTAAATGTTATCATGGATATTTTCTCCTTCCTGGCTGAATATGGGGGGTGGTAGATCTCCAAAGAAAGGAACATCCTACTGGGTCTTATTGTTACTGAGAACAAGCTGCTAGACGGCACAGTGCTTAGCAGCAGCCCAGGGCCCAGAGCCAGAGAGACAGAAATTGTAATCCTGGTGCAACCACTTACCGGTGGTGTGACTGGGCAAGAAGATGGATTGCTGACATGTGAGCTCCAAGGAGTCAGGACTCCCTTACTTGAGTAGCAGTGCACAACCACAGTGCAGGAGCTCAGATGATCCATGAGTGAGGGTCTGTGTGCATTCACCTTATATCTCTCAGATTCCATCTGCACATGTGCAAAACAGAAATGACAATACATGCATCAGGTTTTTGTAAATGAAATGATTATATAGCACTTAGCACAATGCCTGGCACATAGTAAGCAACCAATACCTAATATATAGCTTTATCATTCAGTGTTTTTAGAATGAGTACAATTATGAATACATAAAGACTATCCATGCTAGTGACAGTCACGATATGCATCCCTCTAGTGAACAGAAAGGCAAAAGATAGAAGCATCTTTGGAAATCAGGATAAAATAAAGTGCAGACCAATAAAACACAGGAGCCTCAGTCCAAGGTATCTGAGAAAGATCCCTAGAATCTTTAGGTAAAAAGAAGAGTCTAGAATCAGATGGCATTTAAGGATCATACCTACCGAAGACTGGGTATATGTGTATACATATAATTTCTTTGAAAATCTCATTTCCAGGCTGGTGGATATGGTTATGGCCCAACTTAACAAATCTGGTGGGACTTAGGGATTGAGGCAATTCTTCTCCTTGGAGGGAGATATTAACCTCTAGAGTAGAGCAGCGTTCATGCGGATCTTTCTGTATATCATATCATCAGTTCATTCAGGACCTTTGGCTTCTGTACTCCATTCTGAGTTCTATTAACAACCTATCGCTTGGGTTTTCTGAACTTCCAAATGGAACAACAACAACAACAAAAGTGTCCTGTCTACCTCCGAGAGTTCTTCAGAAAACCAACCAACCAAAGAAACCCAGTAAACATTATGAAAGGATAAATGCCCAGATGCAATATCATTATTACCAAATTAAGATAATGACATATATTCCTCACAATTTTTAAAGAAATCTTGCAAGGTAATTTTTACAATGGCTTTTTTTTTTTTTCCTCCAAGCGTATCTGGTACCCAGATTTGAGACTTTCCAGAATGTGACGTTCAGTTACAAGAAGCACAGTTGTCTGTCAACAATCAACAAATCCTTGCATAAACTTTGCAATTTCTCAAATGCATTCATATTCATTTTTTATTTGTAATTCATAACAACATACTAAAGAGTCACTGCGATTATTTTTGTAAGTAGGTGAGAAGCACAAATGAGAGAGGTAAAGGATTTGCCCACGGACCCACTTCTAAGTGGCTGGCAGGGCTCACATACACCTCTTTCAACTCTTTTTTTTTTTTTTTTTTTAAGATTTTATTTATTTATTTGACAGAGAGAGAGAGCACAAGTAGGCAGAGCAGCAGGCAGAGAGAGAGGGAGAAACAGGCTCTCCGCTGAGCAGGGAGCCCGACATGGGACTCTATGTGGGGCTTGACCCCAGGACCCTGGAATCATGACCTGAGCTGAATGCAGACACCTAACCAACTGAGCCACTCAGGCGCCCCATCTCTTTCAAGTCTTGGCAAAACCGACATCTCCCCTGTGTTTCCCATCAGCTTTTCTTAGGCTCAAGGGGCATAATTAGGCTAATTATCAATGATGTCTTTTTTTTGCATGGTTTCATTTGCTACATTGTCCCAAAGCATAGATTCCGAACGTAGATATGAGGGACAATAGCCTCTTTTCATTTGTTCTGCTATATTTTCATTTTTTGGAAATATTTAGGGAAAAAAAGGCATGAACCCTTTAAAAAAGGCACATTGTTCTGAATATATTGTGAAATTATATGACTTTGCACTGACGTGACTGCGTTAATTGGATCTACGAAGACTTGGAGGACTTAACGAACTGGGTTAGTAACTTAGTTGCTAAAATTATTCTTAACTCATTGGAATTAGGAAACATTGGTTTGAACATAACTATAAGAACTGTTTGCTGGATATTGTCCTTTAGCTCCTCCCAGCTTCCCTATCTTGCTTTGTGCCCTGGGAGGCTGACCCTAAAAGACTTGCTTCAGCCTCACTTCTTCTTCTTCTTCTTTTTTTTTTTTTTTTTAAGATTTTATTTATTTATTTGACAGAGAGAAAGAGAGATCCCAAGTAGGCAGAAAGGCAGGCAGATGGATAGGGGGAAGCAGGTTCCCTGCTGAGCAGAGCCTGATGCGGGGCTTGATCCCAGGACCCTGAGACCATGACCTGAGCCGATGGCAGAGGCTTTAACCCACTGAGCTACCCAGGTGCCCCTCAACCTCACTTCTTTGCCTGCCCATTTACTCTTGGATTCTACCACCAGGAAGCACCAGGACAGGAGAAGGGTTTGGGGTGTTTATTCCTCTGGACTGCAGTTGGTGGTGGAATGTTCCTGTCTGACGCTCTACCTCCTACCACGAATGCTCCCTGTGGCAGCTGGACAGCTACAGCACACTCTCCAGGTCCCCTAACTACTCCTTGCTCTGCCCCTTTATACCTCAGGTGGCAACTTCTCATCTCTTCATCTCTGTTGTCATTAACCCAGAGTGTTTCTTGATCCCTTGTTGTTGAGCTTAGCTCTGCCCTTGCCTTAGTAATAGTTCTGGTGTTAAACACCTCTATTCTCCCTGTTGAGTGTGACACTTGTTTCCTGCTGGGAATAAGTAGGGATGGGAGATGACAGATGCACAATTGCCTTGTCTCAGTCATTCATGCTCTGGTCCATATGAGGAAAATGCCCTTCCCCAACACAACAATAAAGGTGAACAGGCCATAGGAAAGGTTAGGGCATGACAAGTAGCCGAGCTTGATCCATTCCCTGGAATGCTTTCATGAGGTACTGAGGCGTCCACATGAGGCCAAGCCTCCATGAACAGGGCTCAGTGAAAAAGACAGCAGAAAGAATGTCCACAAGGACTCTTGTGTCCAAGCTGCTCATACCTTTCAGTGACTATCAATAGTCTCGGGTCCCAGAGCTCCTCAATCTAAGAGCACAGGAGGTGGGAGGAAGTTACAAACAACCCTTGAAAGTAAAAAGGCAGCCAAGGATTTGGTGGGGTAGTGACTGAAAATAGCAAGGGACGAAATTCATGACTACGCCTATTTTTTAATATTATTTTTACATATATCCTTAACCCTATATAACACCATGTGTAATAAAATAGTTTCTACTGAGATTTTAAGCAAGAACTGTATGTAGGGAGAGAAAAAATGACCACTGTTTCTCTTCTGTGGTGCCTTTGCAATGAGTCCACTGGGTCCAAATGCACTACATTGTCCAGAATCTTCTTTCCAGCATGTTTCAGGAAAGGGTGGGCCTGGAGGGAGATTCTAGTGCAAAATGGAGAGGCAAGGCCACAGTAATCTCCATTTGTCCAGGACTGGGGGGGTTTCTAGACAAGGGACTTCCTTTGTTAGAACCAGGACAGTTCTGGGTAAACAGGGATGACTGGTCACCCTATAGGAGGGTGGAAATGAAGCAGCAGCTGCCCCTGTTCGTACTTGCCTGCTGGCTCACCTTGACGGTGCAGGCCAGAGGTGGGGGCTGCAAATGCTTCCCATCCCTCTGCAGCTTCTCTTGGGCCCCCTGTGCTCTTAGTTCTGCGGAAAGGGAGTCACTCCTCCTCTGGACACTCACAGCACCCAGATGTACTGACTTACTCAGATCCAGCAGGTCCTGCACTCGCCCACTCTGTGTCCAGATCGTCTTCTTGATCATCTGCTCTGCAGAACACAAGCTCCAAAGTCCGATGTCAAAACAACAGCATTAACAGCATCCACAGTTGCATAAAGTCAAAGTTCTACAATAAATCTCCTTATATACATGTATGACATATAAACATATAATATATAAATTATATAGAAATATAAATATTAATATATGAATTACATGTAAATATATAATATACAACTTTTATGTATAAGCATATAAGATACAAATGTACAAAATTTATAATATACAAATTATCCTTGAATCTATCTTTAGATTCTGCTTTTCAGATCTAATGGACAGATACAGTTTCATTTCCAAAGTTCCAGATATTTAACGCTGCTTAGCAAAGATGCTTGTATTAGGGCCAGACAACCAGACCACAAGCACCATTTCTTACCTGCTGGCAACTGCCAGGATCACCACGATAGGTCAGTGGGCACTTACCTGGGAGATGCTCATGTAACGTTATAGCCCTGAATCTGGGAAGGTGGGGAGTCCAGAATCCCGAGTCATAGGTACTCCCTGCTCAGAAAGCAGTGCTCCCTAATATCGACAGGCCTAATTCTTCATGAAGAATGGAAAGGCCCCTAAAGTCTTGCCCTTACAGGTTTGTGGCACCTTACTTCCCCTGGCTTGTTTTTACTTTCTTCCCTAATACCAAAATACGGTTTACTATTGCTTCTGTGTTTGCAACTAATTTTCTGAGTGATCTCAGGCAAAAACAAAACAAAAACAACCCTAACACTCTACCTTTACTTGTCATATCTGTTGTAATCAAAATTATAATAATCACATTTTCTTGGGCTGTTTTCTCTACATCGCTTTCTTCTACCTTGTGTGTCCGCTCACCTCCCTAATCCCTGTGAATTAGCCTCCTCTGCTAAGTCTCTGTGACTCCCCCAGGCTCACAGGGTGCTGCTTCCTCTAGGCTACCTCAGAGGCACTCCTCCTTCTCCTACCATGTCTACTTCTAAATGATTATAATAATGATCGTGGTAATAGTAATACTACTACTCAGGATGAGTAATTCCCATTTCTTACCAGGAACTGGGATAAATTCCTTACCTATAGTATCACCTCTGATCTGCACAAAAGCCCTAAGGAATGTGATATGATTAGAGTTAGGGAACCTTGAGGTTCAGAGGGGTCCAGGGACTTGCCTCAGGTCTCACAGGCTGGGAAGTAGATCCTGGGATATGAATGCATTCTGACCCCGGAGCCCCATGACCTTGACTCTGGTCTGGGCCACGCTGAGCAGATTGTTTGGAATTGCCCTTTCGCATGTCTGCAGGTCATCTAGTTGGTAAGGTTTTAGAACACAGGAGGGACCCGTGACTGTGCATTTATGTGCCTCCTGGCTTTAACATCGTGCCTGGTACAATGATACTTTGCAGAGGATGGCAGATTGGCTAGATGGATGACTGGAAGTGGCCCAGAGGTCATCTTGTCCTACCTGATGTGCCCAAGGTGACGCTGCTTGGCAGAGGTGGCCTGGGAGCCGCATTTCTGGGCTTCCAGTCCCAAGTCCGTGCTGGGGGAAGGTCATCATGAGGCGATGACTGCCAGTTGACCCTTGAGCTGTCCCTGGGCAATAGGAGGTTCCTCCCCTCTCCCTTGCTCTTGGAACAAGCACTCTGCAACCCCCAAACCGCCCCCCCCCCCACAGCGGGAGCCATTGCCGAGGGTGTAACCTTGAGAGAGTGACATGGTGTTTCTCCCACCTGGATGGTAGAAGTGGCTTAACCTCATCGAGGCCTCTCTCTATAAACCCGGAAGGTCCTGGAGGGAGGGACTCTTGTCCTAAGGCCAAGACAAGCCTCTTGTGTAAGTCCCCCTGCTTGTCCAACCTGCCACCTGCCGATCTGGAGTGCCTGTCCCTTCCTCCCGCCTGTCCCTGACCTCCATCCCCTGCTGGTGTGTGAACCAGCAGTCTTTGCCACACAGTATAGCCTGACATTCTGCAGCAAAGGAGGTAACAGGAAATTCGGACACAAAACAGTATCTGAAAATTGCAAATACTAAAAGAAAGGGGTGAGTATTCTCATAATCTTCTTCTATTCAATATTTTATGGCCCCAAAGAACTCTCTATTCTTACATATAATGCAAAAAATATATGCTGACTTGATAATAACCTCCTGTTTTTAGCCGTGGAATGTGTAGGGATATCAGAAGAGAAAACATGCTGGAATTTTCCATGTTCCCTCGTTGTTATGCCTTATTCTTATTGAAACTTGGGAATCAAACTATATGCTATTTCTGTCAAATAACAAAATATTTGCTGAATTAATCTCTGCCCTGAATTTTGCTTTTCTGAGCCTCAATCCATGTCATTATGCATCATCCAAATCCTGAGAATGTAGTAAAACCAGAGGCTAACTGTGTTTCAGCCTCCATTGATCAACATAATGATTCTATATGTATTGGGTATAAAATAATGCACTAATTTTGCTTACTCTTCATTTTTTCTTTACAAACAGAGGAAAACCACCGCGCCCCAGGGGAACTGGAACTCTGCGGTCTCTGCACTTAGGCTGTAATGAGTTCTGGCATTGAGTCTACTTCCCACCCCCACCTCGCCCTAGGTGGAGTGAGGGGCAGGCACGAGGCAGAGCCAGGGGTCCTGGGCCAGCCAGTCAGAAGCCAGTGACAACGAAGCTGTGGTCATTGGTTTATTCTCCAAATATATTATTTTAACCCCTTAATTTGGTGTTACAGGTGACACTCTTTCAGCCAGTTGTTGGATCACTGGCCATTCAGTGTGCTGCAAAAGAGCACTGTATTAGGAGTCTTAACACCTGCCTTCTAGAATTTGATCTGTCACTAAATAATGGACATCAGGAAAGCATTTACTTTTATAACTTGTTTCTTTGTAAACTGAGGGAGCTGGACTAGTCAAGTGTTTCATACACTGTGGTCCATGGACCTACTCGGATTTGGGAACAGACTCTTGGAGTAGTTGAGCATTCGGTGAGAATTTTTAAATTTCATGTTTTTTGTTTAGATAATTTATGGAAAGCTAAAATTGATGTTTCAGTCGAGTATATGAACAACTAAGAGCCAAGTCCTTCCCCTAATTTAGCTCCGGCATTTGCACTGGTTAAATTAACTGCCTCCAGTGGAAACCTTGTGTCAAAGTTTGACTTGAATTGTCCTTATTTCTCTTAGGGGCACAGAAGAAATCTCAGGGTTGAGAATCCTTAAACTAGACAGGACAGCTCTCTTCAACATTTGGTGATTTTCTTTCTTTTTTTTTTTTTTTAAGTGTTTTTTAAATTTAATTTTATTTTTTCAGTTATTGTTCATGCACCATACCCAGTGCTCCACGCAATCCGTGCCCTCCCTACTACCCACCACCAGGCTCACCTAACCCCCCACCTTCCTCCCCTCCAAACCCCTCAATTTGTTTCTCAGAGTCCACAGTTGCTCGTGCTTAATCTCTGCCTCTGATTTCCCCCAATTCACTTCTCCTTTCCTTCTCCTAATGTCCTCCGTGTTATTCCTTAAGCTCCACAAGTAAGTGAGACCATATGATAATTGACTTTCTCTGTTTATTTAAGTAATCTCCATACCCCATGTGGGACTCGAACTCATGTCTCCAAGATCAAGAATTGCGTGCTGTTCTGACTGAGCCAGCCAGGCGCCCCAACGTTTGGTGATTTTCTGCGATAACAGACAATGCTTGATTCCATTTACTCACTCATTTATTTTTTAATCCATTCATGTGTTTATTACATGTTTTATCACATACCTGTGGCAAGCCAGACACTATGCTAGCTATTGAGGTAACCAGAATGAAGGATAGTCTCTTTGTGCTTCTGAAATCTCTCAGTCGGCTTGGGGAGACACACATGTCCAGAGAGTTACTGGACATGCAATTTTAAGTTGAAAATATCTTTAAACTGCCTTATCGTAAATCGATCTGTAACTCAAAACTGAAACTCTGACATCGTGGCCTGCTCATTCCACTTTCACTGGTCTGGGTGTCCTGAGCAATTGCCTTGCCCACATTCAAAAGTTGCCATGACAATGAAAGGAGCCATTCAGAGTAAAAGGGCCTTGAAAACAAATGGTTTTATGCTTCCTTGAAGGCAGGAACATCTCTGGTAACTATTTTTATTTATTAAGCTGTATCTTTCCCCTTTGCTCTGTACTGAAATAGAGCAGACCCCACCTGCCGAGTTGAGGACAGGAGGGGCATGTGTTCAGTGCTGGGCCAGCTAGGCGTGGGAGACATGGGCAGGTGCCTCAGCCTTGGAGTCGCATGACGAGGTCCCTCCCAGCCCGGCACGTCCACCATCCACCCCAACATCTTCAGGTGCCTCCTCGCCTCACAGCTCCGTTTGCACATCTGTATGCTGGTCCTACAGGCCCTACCTGAGTGAGGGTTAAGTGCATGTAAATGAAAAGCCTCAGCGAATAACTTCAACATATTCCAGCGTTTTTCTTTCTTGCTTCCTCATTCCAGGGCTCAGAGCTGAGCCTTCTGGGGCTGGCCCTTCGCCTTCCGTCTTGCTCACAGTTTTCTCATGCTGCTCTGTGGGTGCCTGCTTGTCCAGCACCTTCCCATGCTTGCTCCAGTCCCTGCTGGGTAGGATGAACGGCTCAGGATTGTTACGAGGTAAAGATGCATGAGTGAACACCGATACGGGTATTTTCATTTACACGGGACGTTATGTGTCCTTGCACTTACATCAGACAGTGGAGGTGGAACCCAGGGGCTCGGGGACCCTGTCTCCCTATCTCACCCCCACCTCTTCACTGTCCATTCGGGATGCTGCCGCCACCCACTGTTAATGTCGACTTTCTTTTCTGCTCACGTTGGTTTGGAACAGGGCATCGTTCCCAAAGCTATTCACTTCCTTCTTTTGGATATTTTTTAAAGAAAGAGTGGTTCTCTCTAGTCATCCACAGGTGTAAAGAGACAAGATCAATAGGGAAG
Organism: Martes martes; assembly: GCF_963455335.1. Classification (NCBI taxonomy): domain Eukaryota; kingdom Metazoa; phylum Chordata; class Mammalia; order Carnivora; family Mustelidae; genus Martes; species Martes martes. Next base: position 6,562,691 of record NC_137891.1, on the reverse strand, counting down.
AACCAGAAGCAGGCTTCCCCACCTCTCCGACAGGAGTTCTTAAATCTCACAGGACTGTCACCATCACCCCTACCTGTATATTCTGGGAACATAGTTCCTAGAATTCCTTTGGAAATTTCCTCCCTTATTGTAGGATGATGGGTCTTCGTGAACCTTCTTTCCCCTCTAGGTAATGGTGAATACTTTTACCATGAGATCCAGTTAAAAGGTATAACATTTATTTTCTAGCTGTCAGGCTATTTTTGACATAACTTCATATATTCTTTTTTCTTTTCTTAAGATTTATTTATTTATTTATTTGACAGACAGAGATCACAAGTAGGCAGAGAGGCAGGCAGAGAGAGAGGAAGGCAAGCAGGCTCCCCGCAGAGCAGAGAGCCCGACGCGGGGCTCAATCCCAGGACCCTGGGATCATGACCTGAGCCGAAGGCAGAGGCTTTAACCCACTGAGCCACTCAGGCACCCAATTTCATATATTCTTTACAAAATCTTATAAGCCTGGTCAAATGAGCCTTGATGTGAAGGCTATCAATTATAGCTGCTTTATTTCTTTTAACGAATGTTTCCTTTCTTCATGAGCCAACATTTGTTGGGTAGAAGAAAAAGATGTTTTTACAATTCTCTTGGTAAACCAAGTCTGAGCCCAGAACAGAAAAACACAGAGGCTTCTTTAGCCTGAGTAATGCTTTGGCTTATGGATTCCATCCACCCCTTGCTTCTGGCTTATAGGGGATTTGGTTGTAGGAAGGGATGTGTGGCTGATGTGACCTTGTGGTTCTTTAGGAAAGGGGTCCATAAACATCCTCTGGCCTTTCTTCCTCTAGTAGATAGAACAGCCCCTGCTCCAATATGTCTGTGCTCTAATCCCTGAATTTTGTAATTCTGTTACTTTATGCGGCAAGAGGGACTTTGGGGATAAAATAAAGGTTATGAAGTTCATGATCTGGAGATTATCTTGGATTTAAGTCTAATCACGCGAGCCCTTAAAAGCAGAGAACTTTCTCTAGCTGGAGTGAAAGAGCTGTAGTGGGAGAAGTCAGAGTGATTCAGAGTATGAAAAGGACTGGACCCCTTATTGCTGGAGGGGCCACATGGAACGCATGAGGAGAGGGAAAGGGCCAGTCTGTAGGAGCAAAGACCGGCCCTGCTGACCATCAGCAAGGAAATGGAGACTTCAGCCAGATGACCACACAGAACTGAATTTTGCCAACTACCTGAATGGGGTTGGAAGTAAATGGGCCACTAGAGCCTCTAGAAAGGAAGACAAGTCCACTGACACCTTGATTTTGACCTCGCGAGAGCCCAGAGGACTGCTAATCCACACTGTCTCCAGACTTCTGAATTTAAGGACCCTGAAATAATAAATGGGTATTGTTTTAGGTACTTGGTCTATGACAATTTGTTATGGTAGCCCTGGAGGACAAGTACACTGCCTCTCAGGTGGACGCTCTTTTCTGCAGTTGCGGGGGTCACCCTGCTCTGCTTGGTCCTAGGTGCTTGTGGCCCTTTGCAGGAAGGTCTTGGCACCCCCCACAACAGCCCAAGATCATGACTACTTTCTCCTTGTGTTAGCAATCCTAAGCTTCCTCAAAGATCTGGAAGCCTCTGGCTCCTTAGGTAGGAAATCATAAAAAAGTACCAAAGAGAAAAAGTACCTTCATGTTTCAGAAAATATTACTCCACTGCCCGGGAAATCGCCATGTATATATTATGGGCCATGGAACAGTGGTAGCATGTAGAAAGAATGTGCAAGCACATGCTTTTGCATCTGCGTTGGGGCAAGGGAGGGCAGGCTGAGTTGTCAGGGGGAGCTCTCTGGTGCGAGAGTGGAAAGAAGGGGCCTGAGGAATGGACCTCCAGGGAGGAGATGCTATGTGGACAAAGGCGTGGGCGTGAGGACTGGACTGGGAGTAGTTGGGGGTGACCGGGACACAGAGTGCTGCCTCCAAGCATCTAGATGTTGTCAGAAGAACATGACACCAGCCAAGTGTTTTGTGACTACAGAGCGAAATGACCAGCCGTGTTTTAGAAGGATCACTCTGGTGATAAAAAAGAGCCTGGAGGAGACAATAGGGGGAGGGAGAACCATTATCTTCAGAGGATTGTTGTGCCTCTCTCAGAAAGGTGTTAGTACAACCGGAAGGGTCTGGATAACTGTTATCAGCACCTGACACTCAAGCCCCATTTCCCACAGGAGCACGGGGCTCTGATTGCTTTAGCTAAAGCTCAGGTCAAAGTTTGAGTAGCAGAAGATGCTTCTTTTAGTTTCTCGTTCTCCCTGGTAAAGGCAGTGGAACAATAGACGAGAAAGAAAGGAAAACAGGCTTCACATCAGCCCCCATCTTGTCACCCCAAAATGACGATTTTCATTCTTGTATGTTTGTCTCTTGGCTTGTCCAAATGCCTGTATAATTTTATACCACTGCAATCTGGTTGTATATAGCTTTCCATCTCGCTTTGGGAAGTCGCTCTACTATCTTCGTGGGGTCATTTTTAATACCTACCTAACCTTTCCCGATAGATGCACAATGGTCTTAATGAACTATTCTCTTTCTGTTGGACATGAGTTCCTCCCATAATTTTGCACTTGTAAATAATATCTCCAGCATATAACATGTATAGAGGGAACCATTCTTCATGTTAGATTTCTTCCAATGTTATTACAGGTTGATGATTAGGAATCTTTTTTTGGCTCCTGATACCTATTGCTAAATTGCCCAGAGGTGCTACTTGGAATAGTCACTCTCTCCCCATCTCTGGAGATTGCTGAAGGGGCAGGTAGAGGAGGTGACCACTACTGAGCACCCAGTCCTAGATGCCTTGGGTTCTGTGGCTCCCTGACCCTTTACCAAAACAAAACAAAACAAAACAAAACAAACAACAACAACAACAAAAACCATGAGTTGTCTTATTTACTGAGGTCTTACTTCACTCAGGAATTTGCTAAGTACTTTTAGTTCTTTACCTCATTTAATCATCAAATGAGCTCAATGAGGAAGATGCCCTGTGTCCATTTTGCAGATGAGGAAAGCTGAGGTTCAAAGAGGTTATATCACTTCTCAAATCAAGTACTTACAAAGTAGCAGAGCTTGGGGCACCTGTGTGGATCGGTCTCTTGATCTAAGCTCAGGTCTCAAACTCACCATTGTGTGTTCAAGACCTGTGTTGGGTTCCATACTGGGTGTGGAGCCTACTTAATAAGAATAAGAATAAGAAGGAGAAGGAGAAGAAGAAAATGGTAATTTTTCTATTTCATTGGCAAGGAACACACCCTCTCTCTACCTGCATGAGGTTCCTATTTGCAGAAGCATCAAGAGGCATAAGCAGCAAAATAATCTAAAGATTGAAGAGTAAAGGGTGTGCTAGGAACTGTGAGCACGAGTTACAACTTCTTTTGAGGGGTCATAATTACTGTCTGTTGTCCAGCCTAGACTGAGAGCTGTCAGAACAGTAGTTCTATTGTCGTCTACTGTTTGTAAACTGTATCCAGAGAGTGAATTCCTGGGAAGTCTATAGTCCTAGACTCTAGACAATTTCAAGAATATCTGTGAGGAAGGTCTAGGCGTCCGAGGAAGCCCTTGACCGACTGCATCTCTGGATTTGTGCAGATGACCAGACACTGGAAGTCTCTAGTCTGGAATCTCCACTCCGTAGAGGGTCTTGAGGATCCCAGGAAGGGAGCGGAGCCTGGGTGTTTTTAGCAGGAGGTGGGAAGAGTGTGAAGGCAGGAAGCACATGCAATGACACTGTGTGTGGATTCTGCACTGGATTCAGACTTTGGAGGAAGGAGAGGGAGCTGTTTCCCATCTGCTCCTGGTTGGCTCGCCAGGAGCAAAAGTATGCAGAGAAGGCAAGAGGAGGGAACACCACGGGGATTTAGGATAAATACTCACTCTGTTGCTATGTTGCTTATGTCATGACTTGTCAGAAAAAAAAACTAGGTTGTTTTCTTTGGAAAAGATGGTAATTTTGTGATGACGTAAGCTTATCTGCTTGTTTGTGTGTCTCATTGCTCTGTATGTGTTTCAGGTCTGTCTCCCCAGTGCACTGGACGTTACACGTCTTCTTTCCAGTCGTGAACTTTGACCCAGTGACTGAGCGCTGATTCTAAGCCCATGTCTTTGCTGCGTGGCGGCCCCTGGCGATAAATACATCAGAGTGATAGGTGCAATGGTCTGAGTGGGGTCAGTGCCCCGAAGGGCCCAGAACAGGGCTTGTTAACTCATCCCAGGGCAGGAATGGGTAAAAGAGATAAGGTAAATTTTCAAAGAAGTGGCAGAGATAGACTTTGGAAGCTTTATAGGAAATTATCAGGGAGGCAGGGAGGCCATAACTTTTCAGGTAGAAGAAACAGCCCAGATGTTTGGGGTTTAATGCAATGTTTGTTTGGGGGTAATGCAAGCCTTTGGGATGCTGAGGTCTAAAATGTGCAGTGGTCACGGTGGGAGTTTGGAAGGGTGCAGGAACGGGGAAAAGGATGGTCTGAGAAGAGGGGTGGGGCACAGAGTGGTCTTGTAGGCAGGGGCTCTGGTTTGACTGGTTATGAAGAGATTTGACCCAACAGTGTCAATCACCCGTACTATGACGTGGGGCTACGTCCTAGAAGCTTGCATTAGGACATGAGGGTGAAACCCTATGGGGTCACCCACTAGCCTAACCTACGTTAGGCAAAGTAGTTCTTCTCTTTGAGCCTCAGGCTTCTTATTTTTAAAACAAGTACATCAGTATTTATTTTCAGGATTTGCCTGGCAGATTAAAAAAAAAAAATCCCAACAGCATTTAAAATCACCCGGCACCGTTCCTGGCAAGTTAATATTACTTTCTTCCCCAGGCATTCAGTGTTGCCCAGTAAATTTGGACTGAATAGAATTTCCTTAAGAAAACATAAACAAATTAAAAATAATCAGTATCATTAATAAAAGAATGTGGAGAAAATGTCTACCACCAGCAAGAAGGCATCTACAGAGTGAAGGGCTCGCAAGGCAGGGAGGGCAGAGCGGGGGGAGGAGAGAGAAGGGAGGCCCATGGTTCCTGGCAGGTCATGTTGATTCAAAACAGGGAAGAGCTTTCCCTGAACCCTACGCTGAGAGACCTGGTTAATAGAGATCCCATCACACAGCGCCCTTTGCGATGTGACCCTCCCGGGAGCCGGAGAGCAAGTCAGAGCCTCTGCCACAAGTCTCCGTGCTCATTCTTTTCCTCTGTCCCCCTGAGTCAGGGAGCAATAATTCTTTCTAAGCTGGCTCCTGAACACGCAGTTAATTTAGATCTATTGAGTTTACAGGGATTACCTTGCTTCCTTTGTAGTAAATAAAGCCGTAAACAGCTGGTGAAATTGATTAATGACTCCAGGCGAGCGGCAGCATTTAATCAATGGCAAAAGCTGTTCATTGGGTGCAGCCCAGAGCAGAGAGGAGCCCAAGGCAAGGAGTCCAGCCTTGGGCAGTCTGAGGGAGCCCAGGCAGGAGATGCAGCCTGGGCAGGGGAGCAGACAAGGGTCTCTAGATTGTATTTATCCAATCTAGACTGTGGTCTCATGGGTCTCCTCATCATATTTTGTTTGGCTGGGGATAACTGTTTGAATTATTATTTTTTTAGCCACTATAATTATAAGGAAAACAAGAGGAGAAATGCAAAAAGATAGAACAAAATGAAAAAAAAAAAACAAAACAGATCTAATCCAAAACAAATTGAAGTACTTTAATTTTCTCATATTCATATCCTGTTACTGGTGCTACATAGACATCATTTTTGCATTTTTTATTTTACTCCCTTACAACCCATTCTCCCCAGGCAATCAGAAACACTGTCTAAAAATGTCAGTTTGGTCACACTGTGCTCTGCTTATACTCTGCAGGGACTTCTTTAGGATCTTTAGAATAATACCTCAACTCCTTAGTAGGCCAGACAAACACAGCCTTCCATGGTGGGCTGTCTCATCTCTTGGACTTTAAGTCTCACCACTATCCTTATTATTTACCAGGTTCCTGCCACACCGACTTCCCAGGTTCTCAGTCATCCCCTGGGTTTGCAGTCAATGCTAGAGCTCTGTGTCCTGCTTTGTCCTCTGTTCAGAGCATTCTCCCTCTATTCATTCCTTGAGGATTCCAAGGCAGCACACACATATCAGGACTGTCTCTGGCCCCAACTCAAATTAGATTCGTCTCACAAAACTATCTCGGGGAAGCTTGTACCTTACTTTGCTTCACCAAAGTAAGTTCTCTGTCCTTTTCCACCTAGACTGTAAGCAGCCTGAAGGTAGAAAATATCTATTTATGTATCATTGTATATGCAGTCCCTGGCAGAATGCCTGCATCGTAGGTGAATCACATGTCACTATTGAACTTAATTATAAAGACACATTTTTATATTCTGCCTTTTTCATTTAGCAATACATCATAAGCATCAGACGTCAGAGATGCATTTGATCCGGTGCTTCCTATTCTCTTACTATCAAAGAGACTTAACTTATTTTTCTTAATCATCCCCTTAGAGTTGGGTGATTGATCTTCATCCTTTATTTTATTTTTTTAAAGATTTTCTGTATTTATTTGAGAGATGGGGGGAGGGGCAGAGGGAGAAGTGGACTCCCTGCCGAGGAGGGAGCCTGAATCGGGGCTCAATCCCAGGACCCTGGGTTCAGCACCTGAGCCGAAGCAAGATGCTTGACTGACTGAGTCACCCAGGTGCTCCCATCCTATATTTTATAATGTTTAAATTTTAACTTCCTGTGACTGACGTACTTAAGAATTATTTCTAGGGGAAATGGGTGGAGTTGAACAGGATATTTTCTTGGTTGCCTCGTTAGTTGAAACACAGTCACCACAGGACTTGCCACGCAGCAGGCTTGCCGGCAGAATGAGCTCGGCCAGGCGGGCTTGGCAAAGGGCAGGAGGCACCAGGCAGAACAGCTCTCCGTCTATTCTTCTAGACGCAGCGGGTGGGGACAAACTCAAATTCTGACTAAGTGGGATATCCACCATAGACTGTATGTAAATAAAAGGCGGTGGCTGTGTTCTAATACAAGTTTATTTACAAAAATAGGGGCAGACTGTACTTGGCCTTTGGGCTGCGTTTTGCCAACCTGTGGTCAAGAGAATTGAATCAGATGCTATTTGTAAAATGCTTAGCTCAATGTCTGGAACAGAGAAAGTACCTAATAAATTAGTCGTTATTATGGAGAGTATGGTGATGATGATGATGATAGGCATCTGTCAATCTACTGGACTTGGCCACCTACCATCATCCTGTGATTTCTTGGGTTCTGACATCTGTAATAATGGACTCTGGTGGCTCCTTCTGCCAGAACAGCTTTGCAGAGCATAATATTTCCCTCAACAAAACTCAGTCACTCCCCTCTCTTTAGGTATATTCCCTGATCACACAACAATTCCTACAGTCCTTCGCAAATTCCAACCCTCTCAATTTGGATGCATTAGTTTAAAGCGTATAATTACTTCTAATTGGATTCACGGTCAATGTGCTGCAGCACTATTAGAGGCATAATCGATAATCACTGTATGGAGCAATTCTAGCTCAATATCATTTCCTGCACAAGCCTTCTGATAAGCTGAAATTTGACTACATCTTAGGTAACACCCAACAAATGAGATCTGTGGCCTTGCACCCAGCCTGTGATTACTGCTGGATTTTCCATCTGTTTCAGTGGAAAATTGTTGGCCACATGCACAAGGAGAAGAAACTTGCAGCAAGGTGTAGAAACAGGAGGGTTGATGCTCACCTTCTGTGTTCTTATGGCTGCAGAGGCAGAACATAACATGAGTGTATAGGAAAGGAAAGGCCACAGTTATATTTATTGATGTATTTAGCTCAGCAGACCTCAGGAAAAGTCTTCAGTGTTTTTTTGGGCTAATCCTAAACCCCTTTTAGAAGCACCAGAATACGTACAGCCTTCTCCTTACTCAGAAAATTTCATACAAAAAGAGGGTCCTTGGTGCCATCAGCCCTCTTACCCACTCTCCAGCAACCTCCTCATGCAAGGAGAAAAGATATTGATCTTATCCTTGACCATTCTAGCTCTGCAATCCATTTATTTTTTCCAATTATCAATTAAAAAAATTACCCATGGAGGACTAGAACTGAAGACAGGAGAGATTCTGAGAGTCTGAGAGTCTGAGATTATGACTCTAATATTCAACAGTTCTGTGACCTAGGTGACCCACTCTGGGCCTCTGTTTGGAGGCTAGAGTAATGCAAAGGTCACTCTAGTTCTAGCCAGCTGGGTTAATAAGTGGTTTCTGAACCTGCCTTGCATGCATAAAGGGGCGTATGTATCTTCATGAATTAACCAGAATTGGAACGACCAAAAGTTGAGTATAATCAAAGTTGAGGATGACTTGAAGTATACATTATTTTATAAGTTAATCCATCCTTTTTATAGGAAATTTTCTTATATAAACATTTTTAATAAGTTAAATGGAGCCAGATAAGTAAAGTCAATGAAAGAATCAAGTAATGTGTCACCAAGTAACACATTATCAAGTGACATGATCTTTGTTTTGATCTGAAATTTTCACTCTGAATCCAGTTGGTTTTCTAGAATCTTGAAAAATTGCCTCTTGTTTGCTGGTTCATGTTTCTTTGGGCCCAAGCTGGTAGTCCTGGTACCACCAACCCCTGCACGAGGTCAGCTACTGAGAGATTGACCAACCAGAAATGGTGGGCTTGCAGAGGAAACCTTTTCCTCCATGTCAGCTTCCCCATGTGCCTGACTGAGTAAGAGTCACCCTGCTCTCAGGATCACTGTGCTTAAGCCTGTGTACTATGTACACCCCCAGATGCTTGATACTAGATTGCTCTCCACCAAACTTTTAGGCCCTCTCGTTACATATATCTCACTGGAACAGAAAACAGGTTTGGAGTTACTTCCAAGCTGTGGGATCTTGGGAAAACCACTTACCTTCTCTGAGGCTGATTGCCTGTCTCTGAAGTGGGCAGGATCCTGGCGCCTTCCTCCAAGGGCAATGGTAAGGATGAGAAGCGAAGTTTGCAGAGCTCCTGACACATGGTGGCTGCTTAGTAAGTGGTGACTTGGTCATGGTGGAGGTTGATGCCAATTGCTCTTTCTTGGCTCTCTGGTGCTCTTGTGATGGAGGCCATCGCCTCTTTTACCCCTTTGCTATAAAGTCAGTCATACTATTTCATACTTCCAAACCGTCCAAATTTACACAGACCCAAGGAAACAAATCCAGCAAGCACATAAGTTAATTAAGAAAATGAACCAGATCAAAGGAGGCAGAGGTAGTTAGGAAGGAAAAAAGAGAATCGGGTTCAAAGTGTGGGTGTTAATTACTTGCTCTGGATTTATAATGCCAAGAGGGTCCATCAACCAGAATACAGAATGAGGGAATGAAATAAATTAGCAGAGAAACTCCGCCTTGTGTTGACTCTCTGTAATAGGCCAGAGTCCTTGTGAGTAATTAATAGCATGTAAGGAAGCCAATTTACTCAGCAACTGAAGGGGTCTTTGTAGAAACCTTTTTAAGGATAAAAGCAGTCTTCATGGAAGCAACTGGGAGTTATGTCATAGGAATGAATCACCATGATTCATTCTTGAGGGAAGTCATGCTGTAAGAGTGGGAGTACATAGGGTGATTGTAGACTTGAAGGCTGCACAGAGCAGAGGAGATGAGCTGAATGGAGATCCTGTAGCCAGAGATGGAAGCTGAGATCTTCCTTCACTTGCTCTGTGACTTTGGGCAGTCATCTCACCTCTCTGGGTCTCGTATTTTTATTCTAAGTGAAAGACAATGCATGGCCCATATAACCTTCAGTGCTCTTCTGAGGATCAAAAGTGAGAAAGGATTTTGTAAATTGTTAAAAACTTTGAGATCTGAGCAACTTCAATGATGAAGACAATGGTAGTCCTGATAGAGATGATGTTGGAAAGGATTCAAGACCAGGCTGATACGAAGTTGAAGTTAACTCCTAAGTGTTACAACCGAAGGACAATGCCAGGGCCTATTATGTACCCCAAACACTGTCCTGCTAGCTCTCTGGTGCCTCCATTGTTTACCTGTATCCTTGATACACACAGTTTCTTTATTTTCATTGCATTGCTGTTGTGTTTTCTGTCCATTCGATAATCTCTCATTCCACTGTTTCCAGTAATCGACCCCGATTTTTCTCTGGTAAGTGTCAGGGAATAAAGGAATGCATCATGCACTAGGCTGTATGCAAGGCCAGGAGTTGTGCATTCCTCACGCTACTACATCCTTTCAGGGAAATGATGGGATAGACTATTTTATTAATCCAATTTTACATATGAGAAAAGTGAAGCATGTCCAGCATGATACAAGTATTAAATTAGAGTCCAGAGTTAAATTCACATCTGTTTCATTCGTATTTATAAATACAAAGCTCTTTTAATGTGTTGAACCTTGTTCTGTTCAGCTAAGTTCTGTTTTACACTCTTCATGGAGAAGTAACGATGCTTCGTAAAAAGATCGTATTTCAAGTCCCAAAGATATACCTTGAGTCTTCAGGGAAGAGGAGTTTTAGTCTTTAGTCTAAAGGCATATTTGTTATAGTGAAGGGTTTGCCTCCCCCAGAAATTAACCACCAGTACTAGTAAGAATCTTTCAGGTCAACTAAAGAGCATGTTACTTTGATAGATGCTGGTGGTATAATCATACACTTGCATTGTCTTCCCCATCTGCTGCTCACCAAGACCTCTTTTCACCAGGAGCTATTTTCAAAGTTAGTAGTCTTGTTTGAGTTGTGCTGTCTGCCTGAAGAAGTGATGGCTTTTGGAAGCAGACCTCACCCTGGAAGTGATTTGTAGACACTGTTGATGGTTCCTTCTGATAAAGGTGCATTGGGGCTTCCCATGTTAATGTGCAAGCCTCTTAGGAAAGTCAAGACTTAAATGTGATTTTCAGTTTCTGAAAACATAGATGAGATAGCGCAAAGCCTTCTAGAGAGAAGGAAGGATAGAAACGGTCTAAAGAGCATTGATTGATAACAAAGGCTGAAAGTAATGTTTTCCCAAGCATGCAGGCATTCTGCAGGAGAATTAGATAGTACAGTTGATGGGGGTTCTATGGGCAAGCAGATGTGATCCAACTCATATTTCAATCCTGTTAAACACTTGTAATAGTGCAGTACTTCTCAAAAATTCCTGAATTTAAACTTGCTCCTAAATTCAGACTTGCTGTCTCACTCCCCACCCCTCCCAGCAGTGACTCTTGACTCCTTCTCTGCAGTACTGATCAGTGAGACATAACCAGGACCTATGGGAGCAGTCTGGGCAGGTGAGCCCAGGAGGGGACTCTTAGAAGGGGCTGCCAGTGGTTTAATCTGTTATTTTACATAACAAGTGGTTTAGAAAAAAAAATGATTTATTTACAGGTCTGGATTACATGTTTTCACCTCTTTTTGGGTCTTCCTTTGTCAACCTCAGGAACATTACCCAGTGATCCTTAGTTTATGGGGGAAACATACACACACATACCCCCTGGAAGTGTCTTGTTTTCTTGCTTCTGAGAGTATCTACTAAGTAACTCCTAAGAGCCAGATCTCCAATAAGTGTGATTTGAAAACAAACAATATGGGGCACCTGGGTGGCTCAGTGGGTTAAGTCTCTGCCTTCAGCTCAGGTCATGATCTCAGGGTCCTGGGATCGAGCCCCGCATTGGGCTCTCTGCTCATCAGGGAGCCTGCTTCCTCCTCTCTCTCTCTGCCTGCTCCTCTGCCTACTTGTGATCTCTATCAAATACATAAATAAAATCTTTAAAAAATTAAAAAAAGAAAACAAACAATATATACACATTTGTTTGTTTTCAAATCACACTTTTTAAATCTCATCATGCTAATATGTATATTGTATATATAACATATACATATATACATACATATATGCATATACATACACACACGTGTGTGTGTGTGTGTATGACATATATATGGTTGCTAATCTCAAGGAGCTAAGAGTCTGATGTAGAGGGAAGAAAGAGAAACAAACAAAAAATAATCATTTATAAAACCCTGTGATCAAGTGCTACGATGGGAATAAGCCTAAAGGCACAGAAAGTATATACAACCTTCCCTAGGTGAGAGCATTCTAGAAATGAGAAACTAGCTTCACTTAGTAAACTGAAGAAGACACATATGAACTAGTTTCAAAGAAGCTTCTAGATCAATGTAGTTATATTACTGTTGGCTCATGTGAAACGGAGGTCTTCCCAATGGAACTCGGAAGATTATGTGCTTCCTTTCAAACCTCCCTGGCTTTATTCTCTGATTTAGATTCTGCATTTTGGGTAACATAATTAAATTACTCTCATGTGGGTGTGATTGAGTCTGTTGAAATAAACCCAAATGCAGGCAGTTACTGATTTCTCTATGAAACACGAGTATTTTAATTGCTGTGTAAATTGTTAATAATCTGTAAGTATTAGTTTTGTTTAAAGTATTGGTTTTGTTCAATGAAGAATAAGATTTGGACAACTACCATTTCTAAGTTGAAATACATTCGCGTCTTCCCTAAATATCACAGTGATCAATCATGTTTGACGTGATTAGAGGCTGCTTGCTAAAGTCTTAGCTGATTTCAGCCTCTCCCACTCTCCTAATGATGGACTTCTGAGCTGTGCTTATGCAGAGGGTTTCTATATCCGGCTTTTTCTATAAAAAACTAAATTTGCATAGCGGTATTTGAATTGAAGATAGTATTTTGGTGTTTACATGGGAATGTGAATGAATCCCAATTCGAGGAACATGAAAGAAAAGTTCTTACCTTTTATTGTTTCCCAGCCAGAAAACGATTCTAAGAGGAGGGTGGGGAAAGCATAGTGAGCTCTGCTAAAGTAAGTGTTCACAGAAGGAACAGGTAACCCCTGCAAGTTAAAGTTCTATAGGTTAAGTGGACATGGGCCATTGACAGTGCCTGGTGTACAGTAGCTGCTCAGTAACCCATTTTAAATGAGTGAGAATGGATTGACTTTACAGTTCTTTGACGATTAGAGTTCACTTGATAACACCTCTGTTATTTATTAGAGACATTGCCAAAGATTGACTCATTTGCTTCTTTGCAGCTGCTCCCTTGTCCAGCCATTTCAAGGCGCTGACAATCATTCCAATAGTCCCTTTGAACGTGTTCAAGAGTATGTCATGGCTGGGCTCACACCCTGTCTCCTTCCCTGCCAGCTCTAGGGCTTAACTTGTGCTCTTAGGAAACCCAAACTGCTCCTGCTTCGCTCACTGATGCAGGGTTTGATTCCCTGATGGAGTCCCAGATGTCTTTCCCTCCTTGCTGGTGGCTCTCTGATTCCTTCCTTCTCTAGAAGCACAGTTCATGCCCCAAACTCTTTTGATCTGACTTGTCTTGCATGCCCCTTCTCAGCCCTTCCTTTCCAGACCCTCTCGTACTCATTCTCCATATTAGAGCTTCCATTCACTCCTAAGACAGGATATTTGAGACGGGGAAGCCAACTCTGATTTTGATTCTGCTCTTACGCTCCGTTGTTACAGCACATTGTGGATTTGTTCACACTTCTTTCTGTGTCCGTGCACTGGGGGAGCTCCTACCACGCTGCCTTGAACATGACCATGCATTATTTTAGCCAATGGGATAAGAGCAAACATGACAGATCCCAACTTAGAAGCTGCCTTCGGACCTGCCTTCCCGAGGACACATCTCTGAGTCACGCACATCTGACTGACTGCTTTTATTCCATCCTCCCTCATCCCCCATCTGGAGTAAACTTTTGGGCTCTTGCCTCCCAGCTTCATCTGCTCTGGCCCCTCCAGCCATTGCCCTTGCCTTGGTCCTGCCTTTGTCAGACACTGCAGACAACAGCTAACGGCAGAGTCCCTGCCATGTGCTGCTGAGGGTGCCTCCGGGAAAGAAACTGTAAACAGGTTGGAAAGAAACAGCTTGAGAAACCTCCGCAGAACGATGGCCTGATGTCCTGTCTGGTGACGAGCAGTCTGAGGGATCAAGAGAATGAACAGGTGTGGGGGAGGCATGAACTGTGAACCATGGATCTTAGCGTGGGAGAGGCCAGCCCACTGCTGGATCAGCTCTGGACACAGGTGGCCTCACACATCCAGGAAGGGCAGGCTTGGGAGAGGCGTACCCATCACCAGAGACAGACTGCAGCATCCAGATTCACTCTGTGTTAGGACATCTTGTACAATCAGGCAGCATAAATTGGGTCAAACCCTTACAAGAGCTGAAGTTTTCTAGCACAGGGGAAGGGAGTTTTCCCAGTGTCAGACTTCAGCTACTGACTTGATGCTGCTTCATGTTAATTAAACATATTAATATAATTCAAATGTAAGAGAATCTGTATAGCTTTACAGATTTTCCTCAAAAGGGCTAAAAGCGGGAAGGTGCCAACTCAGAAAATTTTCTTGAAGGTAATTACATCATGGCAGATATCCAGGCAAGATACACACACACACACACACACACACACACACACACACACACGGGATTCAGAAGCAACTTTTTTTTTTAAATCTGCACCCACTTTATTTTATTTTATTTAGCTTTGCCACACATTGTGGGTTACACAGAGACAAACACCAATCAAATTTGTGGAGTAAACTGATCTGATTTGAGTGTCAATAATACCATTTCCTAGTTAGCATGTGGGATTAAAAAAGCTACTTCAGCATTGGAAGTTCTGTTTCCTGAGAAAATGAGGAGACAAGTTAGCTCAGACAGTGAGTCTGAGGACTGAGGTAAATTAAAACACACATGCACACACCCAAGTACAGTAGGAGGCATCAACAAAAATGTGTTACTATTACTATCACCTGTGCACTAATAAAATAGATAATATTTTTTATTGAAGATTTTATTTATTGAGAGAGAGAGAGAGGGAGAACACAAGCAGGCGGAGGGACAGAGAGAAAGAAACAGATTCCCTCCCACATTCAGCTCAATTCCAGGACCCCGAGATCATAATCTGACCCAAAGGCAGACGCTTAACCGACTGAGCCACACAGGCACCCTCATTCTGGGCATTTTAAAACAACTGGTCATTTTGTAACAATTTTCGGGAGAAGATCATAAAAAGAAAGCAATATTCTGACCTACCCGCCAACCCATGAAGACTCCTCACCCCGATGTCTATTGGTATGACCGCCATGCAGGTTCATTTTTCTCTCTGTTCTCTTGACTGTGAAAACAGAAATGATCAATCACCTTTTCCCACGACAGAGCTGAGTGGAGGCAGCTCAGAGATGAATGGTTGAAGAACATAAGAATAATGACATTTACATATACATATGTGAGGAACGCTTTAAAATTGCTTTCAGAAGAAAGGACAGAGAGAGAGAGAGAGAGAGAGAGAGAGGGAGAGAAAACAAATTCCCCTACTGAAAATTTTAAAGCAAGCTGACTTCTTTGTAGCAGATTTGTACCCCAGGTTGATGCTATTCATAATAAATTATATGGTAGTGATTTATTTATACCAAATGTTTAAGAAACATGCCAGATTGATGAAAAATGCATAGGTGAGCACTTTAGTCTGACGCCAGACATAAGATGGGGGAAGGAAGAGCCAATGTGGAAAGAAAGGGAGGAGGGGGGACGACGAAGAGGAGGCCTGGGAGGGGTGGAGTGAAGGAGGAAAAAACCTTTTATAATTAAAACCAACGAAGAACATGAGCAAGATCTTCATGTAGATGTCCCCAGTCACACATTCCTAAGATCGTGATAAGCTGTAAGTTCCAGGATGGACCCAAGGGCACTGAGGCAGCAACGCACAGGTGAGGAAGAGCAAGGAGTTTGGATCCAGGCTGACCTGATTCAAATCCCTGCTCTGTCAGTGTCCACAGTGTCTACAGAGTCCACAGTGTCCACACTCTGAGGTGTTCCCAACCCAGGTTCTCTTGCCTTTGTAACATTGACCCTAATGATATCGGTGGAGCTAGATGAATATTCAGTCAGCATCATCAGAACAAGCTTGGGGTAGAAAGCTGGACAGCAGAAGTCAAGTTCACACAGAGGCCTTCTGGAACCCAAGGCTCCATAATGAAACTCAAGGTCAAATTCCCAATGAGGGCTGATCAGGAGGGCGGACACAGAGACCCCAGAAAGTGTGAGGCCAGCTTGTGGCTAAATCACATTCTCATCTCACAGTGTGACGCTCTTTCTCTTCTCTTCCAGAGCCTGTGCCCGCATATATAGCGAACGCTTAAGCCGTGCCGTTAGCGAACTCTTTAAATAGTACCAAGTCGGGAACAAAACACTCTTTCTGGCTCTGTCTTATCCCAGACTCCTGTTCCCACCAGTCAAACACAACTAGCCACTTCTCATGTACTTTTCTGGAGATTTGAAGTCGCACAAAAGAATAGACACATATGGGGACATCTGGGTGGCTCAGTCAGTCAAACATCTGCTTTCCACTCAGGCCATGATCTCAGCGTCCTGGGATCGACCCCCATGTGGGGCTCCCTGCTTAGTGGGGAGTCTGCTTCTCCCTCTCCCTCTGCCTCCCCCCACCGCTTGTGCTCTGTTTTTGTATCTCTCGCTCAAATAAATAAAATCTTGAAAAGAATAGACACACGTGTAGATGTAGGTGAGAGACAGACGAAGACGGAAGTGCAGGCAGACATAGCCATGCAGCTGTGCAGATGGAAATGGAGATGTAGGGAGCAGATGCACTGGCAGCTGGGGATGCGGTGCGGATCCAGCCACGGCCCTAGGCGTAGACGCAGACGCAGGTGACGGGCGGATGGGGGTGTGAAGAAGGGCACAGACGTGGTCGTAGATGGAGGTGAGCGAAGTTGGTGCAGACACAATTGCACACGGAGATATAGATGTGCATGAAGGACAGATGGCGATGTAAACGTCCACGTAGGTGTGGGCGTGGCTCTAGGTTTAAGTGTTGCTGCAGGCTGAGGAGTAGGCATAGGTGTGGACACGGCTGGAGGGGCAGAGGGAGGTGTGAATGCTTCAGCACACCCTCTCCCCTGCGCCGTTCCTGGCGCCCTGTGCGCTCTCTTCCATAGTTCCTCTCTCCCTCTCATCGTGGGGATGGCCCCGCGGCACCTGGGAGCGGGGGACTTAGCCTGGCCGACCACTGACAGCTGTCCTTACACAAACGAAATGGGACTGATTTTCCCAGCACCCTATGGCAGAGTATTTCAGTTACATATTGTGTTCAATCTTACAAAACATCATTATTATTATTATTATTGTACTTGCATTTTTGGAGCATGTGTCTGTCAACAGAGTAGATGAGGTAATACTGTTTCGTCAAATGATGGAGCCTCTACAAGTCTTATGGAGAGCGTCAAAGTGTCGGGCCCCAAATCCCTGGTGAATGTCCGAATCAGCTGGAAAAGCCTAGCCCTCCAGTTCTGGCACCTGAGAGGAGCTGGTCTGAGCGAGTCCGGATCACCTGTTCTTACCTCAAGCTTCGTTGTCTGGCTCTACAAATTACCGCTCAGTCCCCAGAGAGCCTCTGACCACAGTCACCATAGCTCTGTCTCTGTCCACATTGCATTCTAGACACTCACAGTTGAAAAATAATGTTAGTTGAATCTCAAATGCAACTCTATTTGGAAAGTGCAAATATTAAATCACGGAAGTGTTAATTATATATGGTACACTTTGACAGAAATAACCATTTAGGTAAATACACATTCTTCCCTAATCCTTAAAGTATGTCACTGATGCCTGGATTGAATATGGGTTTTGCACAAAATAAAATGTTCCTTTCCAAATATTTCTGTGGATTCCTGAATATCTTTCACTGTTAGGATACAGTTCTTAGATTTTTAGGCCAAATTGCATATAAAATTAAATAAATTTTTATTTTTGGGGGGGAATGATACAGCCTGTTTTTTGTTTTTTTGATCAAAGGAGGCTAGGTGGCAGGCAGGAGTATATAGGAGTGGTTTGAAGTCATGCTACATACTCAGGATATCCTGGTTGAATGCCTATTTACCTTGTAAGAACTTTTAAATGTGCTTTTAAATTTGTATTTCACTTTGAGATTTTGTTATTCACATTGTAAAGGGCTTGAGAGATCTGGGATCCATACAGAACTGGTTCTCAAAGTGTGGCCCCACCATTAGCAGCTTCAGCATCTCATGGAAAGTGCCAGAAATGCACATTTTTAGCCCCTGCCTCTATCCTAAAGCATCCACAAAAAGACTGGGACAGAGGCTGGTCTCCTGCTGCCCACCCCAGGGATCCGCCCCCAGAGCCCTTGTCGAGAATGCTGAGAGCTGCTAGTGTTCGTGTCCCCACCTGTGCAGTGGATTCTGCCTTGCCTCATTTCACACTTTCCAGTGATGTTGCTCCTCATCTGTGGGGCCATCCTTAGGATTGTTCTTATCCAACCTCCAAATGTGAGAAGATGAAGCGAAAGAGAAAATTCCTCTAAAAATAGGCCCACACTGCAAGTTTATACAGTGATGATCTTTTTGATCCAATCAGAAGTATCTGGCTTTTTATGTTACTATTATTTAAAAAGAAAAAAAAAAAAGCCCAGAGAAGTATTTTATTCCCTGCACGTTTTTACACAGGAAGTTTGGTGTTAGCCAAAAGTTAAATATTTCTCCCTAGCAACAGCGGCAACTTTCTGGCTATATTTACAAATTGCCTTTGACACAAAAGTTCCCAGGAGCTGTTTGTTCATGTTCTAAAACATAAATTTAAACAAGGTATTTGGACAGAGATTAGAGCTAGTTTATCCTCAAAAGCAAATGACACAAAAACAAATGACATCAGGGGATTTATTCACCTCACTTGGACCTACCAGACATGAGAGGTCTATGGGATGGAGACGATTTCTGCCTCAGACAGGAATTGTTTTTATACTTCCTGACATACACATTCAGAGGTGGGAGAAAATAGTAGAGTCGCACAGAGCTTTTCATGCCGTTTCCGTGCATGAGCTCCTCAGTGGCTCCCTTCAGCTCGTGAAATGCAAGCCTGAAACACCTCTACATTCACCTTTCTGATTTATTTGTCAATTACAGGAGAGACACATCAGGTGGTACACTTTGAAATTCCCTTCTTGCATTGTCAGTAGGACAGACCTTGACCCTCTCCTCTGCAACATCCCATAGGTATTCTGCCTACTTTCTACAACCCAGACCCTTGGCAGGTCCATGGCCCCCATCAACATCTATGACACCCTGCCCCAAATTGAAATCCGTCTTTCGTTTGTTTGTTTCTCTCTGATTTATTATGAACACTTTGGACAGAGGTCATCTCTTGGTAAGCGTTGAGCCTCCAGACCCTCCAGCCCATTCATCACATATCGGGAGCCTCCAGATACATTTGTTCAACATAGAAGTAGACTCTTGAGCCTGGACTGTGGAGACTATAATGAGGAGTCAGAGTTAACACTCTGTTACTATTCTCAAGGTGGTTTCTCCAATTGTTTGCTACTCAGGGTGTACACCACAGCATCAATAGAATGGAGAGGGTGCCGAAAAGTGGTTCAATCAAAACAAAAAAAAGAAACAAATGAACTTTTATTCCCCCTTTTTTTTCTCATTAATTTACCCAATCCACTTGGAAGCTCCTCATAGAGCAAAATTAGGTGACACCTGCTCCCAGTAGCACATGAGTTCTGTTTGTTCCATTTGCCAGACGCGGCTTCTTATGGAGGAGTGGAGAGCGACCAGAGGGTCCAAGGGCCAGTCAAGGATTGCTTTGGGGATGGTCTGGGAGGCAGTGGATGCATGAGTCCTGGAATAATGTGGGACTCAGCGGGGGGCGTATTTCCTTTTCATTCAATTCAAGTAAATTCAACAGAGATGGATTGAGTTGTAAAAGCTTATCATAAAGGATTGATCAGCGCACGCTCACACATACACGTTCCACGCAGATGTGTACACATCACACCCGATGACACACACCTCTAGTGCAGAGCACACCTGTTTTACAGAAATGATGTGACAAACAGACAATAAATAGCCTGTCCATTACAGATACCTCCTGCACGCCCCCCCAAGCCGGGGCACACATCCTCACCTCACACATGCATACCCATGTGCATACTTAACAGTACGAGTGTGATTTACATAAACATCACACCAGCATATCTACTTCTACCACACAGAACTCACCCACATTACTTACATTGTAGGCACACAGCTATGACTCATGTGCAAAAACACAATCAATAAGCATTTACATACCACCAACAGATGGGCCCTCAAACTTTCCTCAACTACATGTCCTACACATATTCATACCCATCCCCCATGCCCCAGAGTCCATGTCCTGCACAGCTAGCTCCCATCCCTTTGGCACACGTCCCATTCCATAGTTGTGACACACACACAAACACACACATATTTATACTAATGAACACACATACACCTGTTCACCAATGAGAATACAGTTGGCAGGTCCCCACGTGCAAGAACAGGCCTTTGACACTGTAAGAAACAAGGTCAATGCACATCTGAAAGGGATGGTTTTGCATAGCAGCCTGTCTAAAACATCCATACTTGTCTGCCTGAAGCTGCTCTGCTGCTAGAAGCTCCTACAAGCACAAAGAAACACCCTGCGATCGTCTTCTTTGTTGCCGTCATTGCTGTCACCATGCCTTTGTTCTGTGTTGTCCTTCCCTGAACATGTTCAAATACGTTCTTACGTTCAGTCCTTATAATGTGTATTTGGGATGAGACACCAGGAGTCAAAGAAGGAGGTGACTTTTGTAGTGTGACACAGTCATAAGAGACCAGAGTAGGGCATGCATGACCCCTCCTCCTGGTCCCATTAGACCAGTGATTATCATCTGGGGAGGAGAGGCCATCTGCCCCGCATGGGACATTCGGAAATGTCTGGAGGCATTTTTGGTTGTTGCAACTTTGGTGGGGAAGTTACTACTGGCATTTAATGAGTAAATTTCAGAGAGGTTTTTGGACATCTTACCATGCTCAGAACTACTCCCTGTAATAAAGAATCATCTGACTCCAATGTCACTAGTGCCAAGACTGAAAAAGCCTGAATGTGACCTAGGTGGCTTCCTGACATTTGCGTGAAGGAGCTGCCTGGCCTGATGCAACCAGGCTCTTCAGATGCAGATGAGAAAGGGGGAGTGTGCTGTTCTCCACTAGCCTTGTGGACATGCACCTGGCTGACTTTAAAGGCCAGGAATAAGGTAGACACATCAATGGCTTCTCTCTGCTGGCATTATTTCTGCCCATGCCCTCCAGAAGTCATCTCTCTAAGAAATGAGAATTTTATTAAATCGGAAGGACTGAAACCTCAACATGAGCTATTGCTGAGTTGATGAATGACTACCCCACTCTTAAAGTTACATGCCTTTCCTTCAGTAGCAATTAAAAGAGAAACCAGGAGAGCAAATATAAGTTTCTCCTTGCATAACATAAATCAGCTGGACAGGCCCTTGCAGAGCTGAAATACATCCATCAGGGTCTCCCATTAAATCAATTAGCAAGCAAGAGGGAGGACAGAGGAGGCCTGCAAAGTTCCCGGCAGCCTTCGCTTACAAAAGAGCCTGCCATTCTGAAGTCCGAATCCTCCCCTCGTTCTCATTTCTTTGGGCACAAAAACTGCTGGAAGTCAGGGAAAATGGATCATTTCATAGGAGGAAAAACAAAACAAAACAAAACAACAGCTGTCATTTGATTCACTAGGAACTCTCTGAACAGGGAGGGTCGTTCTTAGGCTCAACTTGAACCCAGATCCTTCTGTGGTCCACTGCAAAGCAGGAGTGGTAGGAGCCCCTTTTGTCAGAAGATCCCAGGAAATGGGAATAATGTGCTTTAAACCATGTCCGTTCTCTCCTCTTGGCCTTCTAATGACTGAGGTACCTCAGCAGGCATGGTTTAATAACATCTTATCATCCCCACCGCGGTGCCCTGTTTGCAGAGACCATTATGGCTGCTCAGGTTGATCTCACAACAATCCAATAAGGTGGTGGCATGACCATTATTATTGCTACTTAATAAATGATGAAATGAACAGGGTCTGTGATATAGAGACTGACAAGACCTCAGCCACTCAAAGTGACCGTGGAGGGATTGGAATGCGTGGATGTTAGGAGTTCGGGAGTTTGGGAACTGAGCAGCTGATAGCTTACATTCATGGCGGTAAACCAGAGGTTCTCAGTGTGACTTGCTTACTACTAGAAGTTGAGAGATGCTCCCAGACATGGTGGGGTCTATGTCCTCACCCCAGACATTCTGGAAACAAACAAACAAACAAACAATGAATTGCAGCCTGAGCATTATCTTTTGGAATTTCTCTAGATGAACCTAACACACAGCCAAGTTTGAGAATCACTGCACTGGATATTCACGCATTGAAGGTTGAGAAAAGGGGCCCTGGGTTTCAGGAGTCATTACAGTGGCCTGGTCGTGACTAGAGCCCAATGACATCTGACTTCAAATATCATCTTGTTTCCAACCTGCTCAAGATTTAGCTCTGACACCTGTTGGGTGCCCAGTGATTCCCACAGGGCTTTCATTACCCACATCGCCCTGGTTGTCATGAGCACCGTGAAATGGAGCAGGGCGAGCCCTGGCACTGTCGCGTTACAGATAAGGGAGTTTCAACTTTTTTTTAATTTTCAGAAAAGAGAGATTGACAGTAAATCCTATTCTTTCCATTCCTCACTCTTGAGCTTTAAACCTCAGGCTGCCGACTATACAATGCTCTGAAGTCCGGCCACGAGCAAAACGAAACCACAGTCTGATCCCTGTGGCTTTGGAAAGTGCGTGGGGGGCAGGAGGTATCTGTTTGCTTTGTTACCTGGGGGCATGCAGCTGGTGCTAATCAACGGAGGCAAAGTGGGCATGGTTAGAGTCCAGTACCTCTGCCCTATTTCTCAGGCCACTGCTCTATCCTAAGGTGACCCAACAATGGTATTGATTGGATCTGAGATGTCAAGGGCTGAGGGCACAAGTCGGTAGTTAACCAAAGTTGTGAGTTTCTACAGGGAGTATGAGAAGTAAGAAAGAAAAGAAGACAAGCTGGCTAAGCAGTTCACATGAAGAATGTAACCAACATAGGAAGAACTGGAGTGACCCAGCTACTTTCCGGCACAGCTTTGTTCTCGGATCCAAAGGGATGTCACGCAAAATGGAAATGCATCGTGCTGAGACAATGCAGGACTGTGGATCAACATGATTTCCTAATTGATCGGCAAAGTTTGAGCTTGTACGGAGCCTGGGGACTTGGGACTAGCATGGTGGCCATTGAGTCCCCCTGAGTCCTTGGCCTGCTCTTCTGTGTTTGTACGCTCAGGCCCTCAGAACTCCTGATGATAACAGCAGCTCAGTACATACTTCGGAAAGAATGCATTCTGGATAGCCTGAGCACATTTCCTTAGATAAAGTTGGGGTAAATTTTCTATTTTTTTTTTTTAAGACCTAACTTAACTGTAGCAATTGAGTACTTTGTATAGTGGGATTTGCTCTTACAGGAACTGAGCACGGTTCCTGGGCTGCTGAAGTGAAGCTAGCACCCTTGTCATAGCAAAGAGCCTCAGGCAATTGTGACACATCTGTCTTCAGGCCCTCAATTAGACTGTTCCTGAGTATGGGCATTGGAGAGTGATGGATCAAAGGGTCAGGATATGTGTCAGAGTAGTTCCATTTCTATTTCATAAAGCTTAGGCTGCAAGACAGGGCTTTTAGATTAAACAACAATAATAAAAATATGCTGGCTGCATGGAAGGCACCACACAACACCACATGTCACTTCATTGCTACAACACTATGCCATTTCTGCTCACTGAGTTGGAGATATCAGCATAGTTTTTCTCAAACAAACAAACAAACAAAACAACCCTCTTATAAGGACCTATTTAGCCAGAGCGACTCCATCTTGGTTAAAAGCCATTTTGTTGTTTGTGCAGTAAAACTTAAACTGACCCTGCTGCCCCCCACCCAGAGAAACTTACTTAGAAGCAAGTCTGGGAAACCAGTAAAATATGGTCAGCTAGTTCCTAATAACAGAGCCCAGAATACAAGGCCAGGTCGGCCAGTTCTTGATAACAGAGCCCAGAATACAAGGACGAGTCGGGCCAGGTGGAGACATCCAATCAGTAAGAAACACACATACTTTTTCCCTAACCACCAAAGAATGTAAACCCCGCCGTTTGGGCGCAAACCTTGAGCACCAATTCTGACCAGAGTAATAGGTTAGGTCAAACAGCTACTATAGGGTAAATTGTAATTCAATTGGCCACCTGCGTGTGACCTAACATGACTACAATCTCATTGGCCACCTATGTGTGGCCAAACTTTTGGTCTGTAAAAGGTAGCCTGTAAGATGGGCAGGGGTCGCCCTCTTCGGAGGTGGCCCTGACCGGTCAGTCAGTCAGTTCTGGAGCCTGTAAGCTGGGGGTGGTCGCTTTCTTTGGAGACAACCCTGGCCGGTCAGTCTGACTTCTAATGCTTAGCATAGAATAGAGCTTTGCATAAATTTCACCTCGTCTCAGTCTCGTTCCCCTGGCCAATCAATCTGACTTCTAATACTTATCCTAAAATAAAGCTTTAAATAACTTTCACTTTGTCTCAGTCTCATTTCGTTTAATAATGGACCTAACACCTCTTATGACTTCAGTGTTTGTGATCCCTCAGTGATGCCAGGACTCCTCAGTGGTCCGGGATTCATGTGGAGGTTCTTCAAGATCTCATGAAACACCAACCTGCTTTCTCCAGCGTGAGCATTCTCTGTCCTGGGATGCTTCATGCGGTCCCTTGTGGGATTATCCAAGCTCTTATCTACACCAATCTTGGGCTTTCAACCTGTTCCTAAATTCCTGAAGGTGAAAAATGACAATGAAGATTCTGAAATAACCTCACAATTAGTACTGGCGTCATGATTACAACCCCGAGAAAGTTGGGACAAATAGAGGATAAAGCAACACATTCAGAACGTGTATTCTCGGGTCGAGCTCCAGAGCCCACACTAACTCACAGACTTTACTGCTTCTCCAAGAAGAGAACAAAGGACAGCTCCTTCCAACTCCCCAGCTCACGCTTGGTGAATACTTTGTGTAATTTAGAGGCAGTGAACATTTTCTGAGTTCCTCGACTGCACTAGGAAATATGCTAGACTTTTTTACAAACATCCTCTCATGTATTTTTGATCAAAATGTTGGGAGATAAATATTATTTCTATTTTTCCCAGTACTCAAATTGGAAGCCAGGATTCAGGGCAGTTCAATGACTTTCAGTGCTGTATGGGCCACAGAGCTAGGATTCCTGGTCTGTGTGATCCTAAAACCAATGCTTGGAAATAGTGGTTACCCTAGAAATACATAGTAGATTCAACTTAGTTTTTGCAAATAAATTCCATTTACCGCTTTAAACATCACTGAGGTGGAACAAATGTCCAAGTAAGCAGTTAAACAGGAAGGGAGAGATCGTCTCTGGGAGGGGAGAATGAGGTGCTTTGGGCACTTCTTTGTCCCTTTCTATCATGAGGGAGTTGACTGCTCTCCCTAGAGCAGTCAGAAAGCATTTGCAGTGGTCCAGGAGAGATGATGGAAACCTACCCAAGGACAGATGGTGTAGTGATGGAGAGGAAGGGGCTGCCCGGGGAGCATCTAGACGAGGCACTGTGAGTGACTGTCAACCACTGCGGGGCGGAGGGGGGGGGCAATAGGAAACATGGGTGATCCCCAAGTGTCTAACAAGAGAAACCCAGTGTGGCTACCGAAGGATATGGAGATCTCCAGAGACCAGAGATGCTGGGTGGGGGTGGTGTGGGAGGTGCAGATTAATTAAATTGTGGGCTATTGTGTTGCTTTTGGAAAGAAGCATTGGATTTCCAGAACAGGATACAGCTGCAATCTCCTTATCCTGTAGCACTGACAAAGGAAGCACAGAGGTGACATGGACAACATTTGCCCAAGGTCTTGAGTGAAGACAATATAGAGCAAACGGCCTTGCCAACCCGAGTGGGATATATCCAGGGTCTACACTGCTCTGTGACTCAGTTATTTTACCTGTAAAATGGAAATACTATGTACCTCGTTACTTTTCTTTGAGGTTAGAATTAGTTACTACATATAAAGCATTTAGAACAGTGCCTCAAGCTTATTTAATGTTTCTTACTCTCTTTACCATTATTATAATTGCTGTTATAGTTGAATAAATATGGAATCATCTTGCAGTGGATGATGTTTCCCCATGTTCAGGGGAAACCACTGACCTTTCAAATAAGTGAACCAGCCTCTAGCCCAATTTGGTCAGTGGTGTTTTGGGAAGGGTAAGCCTAGGCTAGGCAAGAAGCTAACCTCTCCCTCTGCCTGACAGTGCTCAGACAGACTACCTTTGCAAGGTCATGAATACTTCCCTTTGGCCAGCATGGGATGCTGTGAGGGGTGCTAGGTGAGAGGTCTCCAGGCTATGTACATGTCACCATGTGCCCATTCTAGGCTGGGATGGTGGGTGGGGTGATAGGGCTTACTTGGAGACAGAGCCTGGTATAGGTGCTCCATCAGTGTTTGGGGAAAAACTCTAAAAATCTCTGTATTTATGCCAAGCTGTCACTTTTTTTGTGATGCTACGAGCTGCTTTGTGCCTGGTTCTTTCTCTCCTAGCTCTTTTCAATAACATGCAAAGGTGAGGGCACGGAGAGAGCTATGGCTGATGACATTTTACATCAGATGTACCTTTATACGATCTGGGGGCCTTTCCAAGCCATAATGAACAATTGTGAGCAACAAAGGAAGCAATTATGGCTTTTGTGCTGTCGGATACACTTAAGCTATGATTTATTGTTGTCAACCTACTCAAAGTCCACTTCTTTCACCTTCTACCCACAAGAAAAGGTGCCATAAGCAGGTCTGAGCCACTCCCCCTACCTCGAGCTTTGAGGTCAGAGCATCATTCATTCCTCACTCTTACTTGGCACTAGCCCTAAAAGGATTTAAGTCGGGCAGCCACAACAAAAGCAACAAACCTAAAAATAACATCCTGAACAGCTCTGACACCATGAAAACATGGTGGAACTGTATGCTGAACATTTCCTTTGTGCTAGATTAAGCTGAGCAGATTACAAATATTGCCTCATGTATTCCTCTGGACACCCATAGGAGATAGATATCAGCAACCCCATTTTTATGTATGAGGAAACTGAGGCTCAAAGAGACAAGTTAAGTGACTTAAGTTTGCAGATCTTGGATTCCACCATCAGCCCTTTACCCACTTTTAACCTCTATTGTGTCCATATTGGATCATGTGCTTTGGATATGCATAGACTCGGGGGCAAGTTACATGACAGTTCTATCCCTCAGTTTCTTTGTCTTTAAGTAGCCATCCCAAAGTTTATAGTAAGGATTAAATATGTTTTAATAAGATATAAGATACTTAACATATGTATTCAGCATATTGGTTATTATGTCTTTTCCATTCTTTGTCTTTTCCATCTTTTCAACAACGTGTATGGAGTCCTTGATCCGCACCAGGTGTCTGTACATATAAGACAGATTCTCTACGTTTATAAAGACACTTTTTTTCAGCATTTGTCCTAGCACAGAGAAGCTCTTGTTAGCCAGGGATCTGCATAATTCAGCCTCTTCTGATTGAGAAAAGACAGAAGAATGAGCTATATACTGAACCCAACTTACAGATCTAGATTTTTAAAATAGTAATGACATATATTGAAAGCATGTAGCAGAATCAAGTGATAGCCTGTCTGTATTTCCTGCAAACAAATTGGTCACGTACTTTGGGTAATTTTAGAAGCAGGATTAACTTGCACTTTGTTGGCACTTTATCAAGGAGAAAAAGTAGAGAAAAATGAGACATCAAAATTAAATTAGCTCCTGATGCTGATATTCTAACCTCAACATCAAGCACAGAGTGTCCACACACCCACGGAGCTAAGAGTTAATCAAATTCCCAATAATAAAATAATTTTCTTCAGGTTGAACTGATTACTCATCAGCAAATGAAACTGTGTGGGAGAAAAGTCCAGTGTCTTGAACACACATACAAATAGATATATACCAGCTCCATTCTCCACTGGCTTTAGGAAATGCCCCCTTTTGAGGAACAGGTTCTCTGCAGGGAAAGTCCTTTGTAGGTTTTGGACCTATGAAGATGTAACGTGGTCCCTGCCCTCAAGGTCTACACAGTATGGTCCAGGAACAGACACAAGAAAAATCCCATTGCTGAATGAGCATGCTGTAATGGAAGAGTAGGCAAGCCCTAATAGGAGGTCAAGCCAATGAAGGCTGGGGAGTGTCTTGGGCCTGCAGGAAGTCTTCTCAGTGGAGTGGATGCTGCTGTAAGGAAGAAAAGAGGCCAGTTCAGGAAGGGAGCAGCGTGAGCTCAGTGTGATCTCCTAAGAACTAAGCAGGGGGTGGGAAGGGGGCAGTCAGAGAGCTTCTACTCAGTATGACAAGTCTCCTGTGCTGCCTCCACTCTCTCCCAAGGCCAGGGAAAGGGACACTGCTTTTCTCATTGCTTTGGGAATTTTGGATAACCAAAGAATATCCTATCTCAAAATGAAAATCTCTACTTGCCTTTCTGTGGTCTAATTTTCCAATGTCTTTGGGTTCTACCCTTTTGTTCTGAAACTCAATAGATATCCTGAGCTTCATTATCACCCATGTGAATATTATGTTTCCCCTCCAAAAAATCCTACCTCCTAGACTTCCAGGTCATCCAGACTCCTACCATGTTTATTCAAGTAAAGACTTATTGATTCTGAGCTGACTTTCACATCACCTTCTTTTTCATGAATTTGCTTTCCCTGTGTGCCCCAGTCTGGTTGTCATATCTGTTAATACTGCAAGTTAGGTTATTGGTGCATCTAGGAAACAATAGAACTTACCTACTGAGTCTTTGATGCTGATAAGATTTGACATTATGGGATTTCATCTCCTCTCTGAGTCCCAGATCCTTGACATTTGAAGGTCAAAACCATTCCTGTATTTGGTTGTATAAGATAATCATTAATAATCAAAAGGAATGGCCACTCAAATAGATTGATCACATTAAAAAAGACTAATAAAATTATAACTTCCACCAAAATACGGGGAGATTGTCTTTGGAATCCAGTTACTCATCCTCTAGATTGTGTCCAAATTCACTGGTCAACCTATTTAAGTTAGAATCTTCTCTGAAGAGACTCTCACTCCAATCCCACCCTATCAGATTTAGACATTGTCAGTTGGTCTTTGGGAATAGGACCCCAGTCAATGATTCATATTCAGTAAAACAGGAAATCATAAATAAACTATTGACACATTTTTTTAGAAATAAGAAATTTGTGTCTCTGTAGCACACTGTCCCAATGATGCCAAATTCTAAACTTCGTAATCTTTTTATTTACAATTCTGCGGCATCTGGCTGTGAAAATACAAGATCAAAGCCACTTATCTGAACTCCTTGGAGTCAGATATATTTTGAAATTCAATCGTTTAAAATATTGAATGAGTACACTATATGTCACATATGCTCAAGGGGCCTGGGGCAACACTGCCATCAAACAAAGCAATACTATACTGCATACAAAACTACACTCTGGGAATCTCAGTTTTCACTGGTTCTCATTGTAGGGGATCTTTTGTCCTAAGCTAGAGCTATTTCCTCAAGGTAAGGGAATCACGGTTTTCTTGTCTCATAAAGAAATGGAAGTAAAATTTTTCTTTAAATAATCGCTATAAAACAACATTTAAAAAATAGTGTTTACCAAAAAATAGTATTTAGAAAATCTGACCACCCAAACCTCCTAACTGGTTCCTTATCTGCCCTATCTGTAGGATCTGGGAGAATATTCTTTAATACTTAGGTATCTTTCCCTGGCTGCCATTTTGTTCATTCAATCACTCAACTGTTATTTATTAAGTACTTAATAAGTACCAAACATCATTTGAAGCATTAGGAAGACAGCAATGAACAAAACACACAAAATCCTCCCTTTGTGGAATTTATAATCTTGTGTGGGGAGAGGGACAATAATTAAAATAAATGTGTGTATGTCTGTGTCTGTGTGTGTTTATATGTTGAAATGTTAAGAGAAAGTGAAAGTGTGGAGAAGGTTGGGATGTGAGGGTTTGAGGGGGGTGTAATGGTAAGTAATATATTTTGGGGAAGCCTCATTGAAAGGCCACATTTGAAAGAGGGAAAAACAGTTAAGTGTTGAGACCATAAGGGAGAAGTATACTTGCAGAGTTTGAGAAATGATAAGACCAGTGTGGCTGAGCAAAATGAGAGGAAAAGTAAGAGTTGCAGCCAGAGAGCTGGGGAAGGTAGTGCAGATTCTGTAGAATCTGGTCAAACCTGGTGTTGTCCTTTACCCTGAATCAGTGGGAGCCAGTAGAAGCCTTTGAAGAGAACGATATTTACCCACTGTGTTAAGAAGAGACTAGAGAACAGTGAGAGCAGAATCAGGAAGGCAGTGGAGTGAACATGTCTTGGACTCATCTGCCTGACTCTTCATCCTGCAGATTGAGCTTAGGGAGACCTGGACTTACGTCTGCATCTAGAGTGAATGTTTCCTACCTGAAGCTTCTCCCCAAACCCCCAGAACTGGAGAGATCAGATAAGTCTAAGCAGTAGAGGAGAGTTAGGATTTAATTTTTTTTTTTTATTTGACAGACAAAGATCACAAGTATGCAGAGAGGCAGGCAGCAGGTAGGGGGGGAGCAGGCTCCCCGCTGAGCAGAGAGCCCAATGTGTGCTCGATCCTAGGACCCTGGGATCACGACCTGAGCGGAAGGCAGAGGCTTTAACCCCTGAGCCACCCAGGTGCCCCTAAGATTTAAATCAAAGGAAAATCATTCATCATAGGAAAATCAGTCAAGAAACACCATGGTCCAAGTCTTGGTCCATAAATCGCTCCAAACCTGGAGTCAACAGTCAGAGTCACGTTTTAGAAAGATGAGGTCAGGAGCCAGAAGGTGGACTTAGATGATGGTAGAAACAACAGTGGTTCTTTGCCACTTGCCTGTAGGGCCAGCTGGTGTGGGGCACATTGTTGGGCTGGAATGGCTTGAAGGACCCAAGCAAAGGAGACTCCTCCCTCCATGGCTCACTGAATTGAGGCAAGGAGAGCAAGAAAAAAGGAACGTATGCCAGCAGGTACTACAATAATATCTCAGACCCTTTAGTGTGTCTTGCTCTGCTCAAGAACCACCCCAAAATGAGGACAGCCACACGTTTGGAAGCAGCAGGGTATTGTGGGGGGAATCATACATTTGATGTGAGAATTGTGTTGAGTCTTGGATCCAACATCATTAGCCAAGAGACTTGAGGCAAGTTCTCTACCTTATCCAAGTCTTGGTTTTCTTATATGTACAAAGAAATAATCATATTAGTATTTTTGAACAAATGACAATATTTTATACCACATAAATCCCATTACCTCCATTACTGTTACTCAATGAATGTAATTACTATTATAACTGTGAGCTGCCCAACCCAAAAATCTCTCCACTACAAGAAAAGTCTTATGAAGACATTCCACTCCACAGGAAAACCTTAAAGCCTGTGGAGTTCCTTCTAACATATTTTTCTTAGTAAATTATAAATTTAAAAACATATATAATATATTCAGTATATTAAAATTAGAAATCCTTTGACCAAGAATATTTGAATTTATTGTTTTATCTTTGAGAGCTTGGTTTTTTATTCTGCCTAGAGAATATCCAGGTCTGAGACGGAGTTTTCAGGCCCCCAGGGACTAGAACATGAGTTTTCCAGTTGCACTGAGGAAGTAACAATACTACCTTCTGAGCATCTCTGACATCCAAATTAATTATATTCTGTGACACTGTATTCATGAAAATTTGTTGTGCAAAGCAATTCAGAGTTTGCTTTCATAAAAAGCAGACTACATTGTCATGCCCTGTCCACAGAGTACCATGGGGGCTTCCACGGAGCATAAAATGAATGTGGCATTTGAGGTTGGACTGATGTTCTGCTACCACCTGGTGTGTATATCCAGCTGTGATGCTGCTACTTCCTGTTATTTTAGTTCATTGTCCTCAAGAAAGCTTAATCTCCCCATCTTTAAAATCAAAATATTAATGTATACTGAGATCATTGTTATGAGGATTAGATGCAAATAAATTACATGTGTCTAAAGAGAAATTCCAAAGCATACAAAATATAGTCACAGTGGCTGGGAAAATACAGTTATTCTGTACGTAGTGTTAGAATGATTAGTTAATCATGTAAAATTACAAAGTGGGATCTGAAACTCATACCATAAACTGGGATAAAATTAAAAGGGATTAAAGATTTAAATACAAAAATGAAACCATGAACATAGTGGGAAAAAAAAAGTATTTCTTTATTCAAGAAGTATTTACTGAGTGCCTGTCGTATGCCAGGATTTAGAAGTGCTGGGGGTGTAGTGCAGATCAAAAGAAACAAGACTCCTGCTCCTTTTAGGTCTACAGAGTGGAGAAGGCAGGAAATAGGCAACAAATGAAGGAATAAAATAAATTAACAAATTAAAGTGCACATATAAAAGATGAACAATTGCTATGGGGAGAAAGAAAGGAGAATGAGGGGGAGAGAGGCTGCACTTTCCAGCAGGACCCATGGACTTCTTCGACAAGGTGGTTTGAGTCAGCACCTACAAGAGGTGTGGTTCTGAGTGAAGGGGGGTCTGAGGCAAACAAAAGAACACACACAAAAGGCCTAGGATGGAAGAAGTACTTGGTCATCTTGGAGCGTGGATGAAGTTTCTAGCCAAAATTCAAACTCTAGAAGAAATCATTGAATAAAAAAGTAAAGTCATCGGCATTGTTAAAAAATATAATTAGACATGGGGAGGAAAACCTGATCCTCTTAATAGACTAAGGCAAGAATCCTTAATACACAAAAGATATGAAAGGAAAGCTCACAGAAAGGGTTCTTCAACCTATAAGAAGATGCTTAGCATCACTTGCAATAAGGCACATGGAAGTTAAAACTCCCCTGAGTTGTTATACTGACCTATTGTCAAAGATTAAGAAGGTAGTGGTTGTACTCTTTGGCAAAACTGGGGAAGGGGGAACAGATCCTTTCACATATGGCTTGTAGAAACATAGATCCACATACGAAGGGCAGTGACTATCAAAATGATAAATTTGTATGTTTTTTTGTTCCATAAATTCCATTTCTGGAAGTTTATCTTATTGTGTTAATTCTCATATGTAAGATGATTTGTAAATTATTATTTGCTATAGCACTGTTTTTAGTAACATGAGAGGACACCACGTAAATGCCCATTAACAGGACACTTGTAAAAACAATTCTAATATTTTCATGTAACCAACTGCTGTTGTTGTAAAAGAGAATGGAGAAAAATCCTTGTGAAAATATCTCTAAAATCCAGTAAGTTGTGTAATCATATCTTCTGTATAAAACTGGAGAAAAATAAGAATATATACTTTCATTTGCTTTCTTATGCATAGAGAAACTCTGGAAAGACACATAAGAAACTTTATAAATAAGGGGTTACTTGTTCAGGGGAGGGGAAAGAGGGAATGGAGAAAGATTTTTCACGGTAGTACTTCTTATCCTTTTT
The DNA here is from genome assembly GCF_963455335.1 of Martes martes. NCBI lineage: Eukaryota > Metazoa > Chordata > Mammalia > Carnivora > Mustelidae > Martes > Martes martes. The sequence goes on along the minus strand of NC_137891.1, from coordinate 6,529,234 downwards.
ATTTTGAATGAAGTTAATGAATTACTTATTCAAAATTAATTAAACTATATGATGAAGTTTAAAATGAAGCACTCAATTTATATCTGCTATTATATTTATTAATATTAAAATTGATATTAATATTAGATATCCTGAGTTCTTGTCAGACTCTGATACAAGCTAACTGTTTGGACTCTGGCAAAATCTCATAATTACTCTAAACTCTTTTGATTCATAAAATGTTAATTTTGGGGGTTGCTTCCTCCTTTAACATCATAGCGACAGGAAACAAATGGGCATTTGAAGATCAGTGTGGTACGCACTGGGACTTTCTAAATTAGCTCCACAGTAATGCCACGTATTTCTTTTTCTCCATTTCAGAGATGAGGAAGTTGCAGTATAGATTACTTTTAGATTACTTGCTCAGAGCCCCAGACCCAATGGGTATCAGAACTGAGTCATGGACCCATGCCCTCTGTGACTCCAAATGTCTTGATCTTGCCACTACCTGAGGGAGGCATTCTATCTTAAAAGAACCTGATCAAGAATCAGAGGCTAGTACAAATGAAAGAAGATACATATCCAGACTTCATTTCTGCATTAGTTCTGCTTGAATTGGAAGATTGAAAACCAGCACCTGCCAGAACTAGATCTGTTGGGTTTCTGTGACATTTTACTGGCCATGCCAGTTTTTAACATTGTCATGGGGGGCAGAAGGGCCCAAATTTACCATCAAATAGAGTGGATTTAGTATTTCCTCTTGAAACAAGTTCCTCCTGCTGCCATATTCCTTGGGTCTGGAGTTCATGCCACATTGGTCCAATTCCTGCCATGTCCTTTTGGACATTATTTGAGACTTGCATCCAGGGCTGTAATAGGTTAGTTGTAAATCCTAACCACTCTATATCCAGAATAGAGTCTTCACCATAGGGTGGAATAGACAAGCCATTAATCTGTAGAAACCATGGTTGAAATACAAAGAGTGAGTGTGAAATATAGTTATAAGGGAGGAAATGACTTCAAGGCTAGAAAATTACTTCCATGGCTTGGATTCAAAGAACCCAGATCATAATGGAGAATCAAAGCTAGAGGTCTGGGTCAGAAAAACCAGTAAAGAGACCAGGAATGAGGAGAGCCGGATGGTATCTGTTTTTCTCTGGTATTGATCATGTGTCTTGTACTGAGTTTGCTGGTCGTACAATAAAAAGTTGGACTGCTAGATTGTTTCCAAATGTATCTCTCTCTCCTGAACCTGCCCCACTTCCCTTCCTTCCTTCTTCCCTCCTTCTTTTCTCTCCCTATCCCTATCTCTCCCTCCCTTCCTCCCTCTCTCCCTCCCTTTTTCTCTCTGTTTCTCTCTCTCCCTCCCTCCCTCCCTCTCGTTCTCTCCTTTCCTTCTCTCTTTGTTTCTTTCTGCTTTTTCCTCCCCTGGAATTTATTGAGATATAATTGATGTATAACATTATATAAACTTACAGTGTTCAACACGATGACTTCATATTTGTGTATGTTGTGAAATGATCAGTAGGTTAGTCAGCACACCCATCACCTTGCATAATTTATACACACACACACACACACACACACACGCACATGTGCACACATGTGCATGTATTTGTGGTGGAAACATTTAAGATCTACTCTCTCAGCACCTTTCCAGTATATAACATAGCGTTGTTAACTACAGTTACTGTGCTGAATACTAGACTTCCACAACTTAATCATCTTCTAACTAGAAGTTTGCACCCTTTGACCAGTATCTCACCATTTTCCTCATCCCTGGCTGCTGTTTCTGTTAGAATTTTCTCTGTTTCTGTGTTAGAACAAACCTACTATGCCTCTACAAGTCAAAAAACATGGATTTTTCCTCTTCCTTCCACCTCACGGTTTCCTGCCCTTCACTGTGCAAGTTGTTGCTGCCATGTTTGGTAGCAAGAATCGAAGTCACATTTTTTTCCAGACATCAGACTAACTAAAGTAGTTGAAGAAGTTTAAAATCTCAGGAAATCTGAGTGGTGTTTTGGTCTTGGGACTTTTCTAACTGTAAACCACACTTAGGATTTTTCTCATGGCTGATACGACTCAGGAGGATATATGTGGGATGCTTAGACAGACAGAGAGATATTGGTATTCCAGGGTGGGCCAGAGTTTGAGAGGCATTTGCTAAGAAAAATCTCCACACTTTTATTATGTGTCTGGCCCAGACCTATGATTTAAGTGGCTCTGTGTTTCAGAATCAGACAAAACATTCCTAGAGCTTAGATGATGCCTTAATTGTGCTGGGCAATTTAGATGCACTTAGAAGTGACAACACCTCCATGTCCAGCCTTTGCAGAAAGGAAAGTATCATTTATCAAAATGGCTTCCAAACTGCTCTGTTTTGTGTAAGCATGCCCGCAGGTACTCATCAGTGTCGAGGCCGAGTGCTGTGGGGAACATTTCTGAGAGCAGCCAGGAGGAAAACCGTTTACTTCGCTTTCTCTTGAAACTCTGGAACAATTTGCTGGTGGCGAATGGATGCCCCTATGCGCTGTGATCTTGTGGAGGGGGAGAAGAGGGCCGGTGTTTTTAATCTCAGCCTCCGGTATGCTTTGGAAACCAACGATTAATTTCCCAATTTCTGCAAGGTTGCTTTAGGATTTTTTTCCCCATTTTAATTTTATTTTAAAGCTGGAACATTGCAAGCCTCTGTAAACAAAGTAATCGATCAATGGCCATCAGCAATTCTTGTGAGAGGGAAGAACATTTGATGGATTCCAGACAATAGTAGAAAAAATAGTGCAAGCAAGCTGAATAAATTAATGAACATTATTATACATGGAAATAAAGGCCCCCTCAAGTGTTCTTAAAGGAGCACATTTATTTTTACTCTGAGGGAACTAACTCTTCCACAGGCCACATGGAGTTGATAATGTGCAAAAGATTCTCATTTGCAGGCTTTGGTTCATTCTAGAGCCTTCTTGAATCTGTAATTAGACTTTGCATCTGGATTACAGGCATTAGAGACATTCCTTGTTTATTTTTAATTTTCGTCAAGCCCCTGAATGTTAGTGCTGGAAGAAGATGCTTCTGTTTTCTTACACCATGACTTTCTTCCATGAGAAATAAAGACTCTAGGTCCCAGGGATGAGAAGTGATTTACTCAAGGTAACAACTGCTTATTGCCAGAGCCAAGCTTTAAGTTCAAGTTTTCTGCCTTCAAGTCCAATGCTCTCTCCCCTCCATCACGTCACACCCCTCTCCAGGTTTTATTCAGGTAACTGTAATGTGAATTCCATTATGGCTGTGATGTCTTAGTGTGCCTCCTGCTTCCCCTTCCCCCTTCTCATCCAACTTTCAAACGACCTCTTGCTTAAATTCCCTAAACAGATTTTGTCCTTAATAGGACCAGAGAGTCTCGAATCAGGGTTCAAAATTCTTTTATATGTTTCCACTGTTGACTATTTTAAATACCACCTGTCCTCTGACAGTGACACACTATGTATACCTTTGCATGTTGTGTCCTGATCTACTACTCATCATGTTTGCTCTATATTCCAAGCAGGACATTTTGGTCCTGTGAAGATATCTGTGTTGTCTCATGCTCTTCCCTCAGTTGTTGGCCTTTACCCACATCATTCCTTAAAATCTTGCCTGGTTTTCAAGATGTTTATTAGATGACATTTCCTTTATGCTGCTGTGTCTCTTCTCTACACCTCTAGCCTTCCCATGCCCAGTCTTCTGTGCTTGCTCTGTTTCTGGAATGACCTCAGAGTCCACTTACAGGAGATGGTAGAGCCCAGGTGGAAAGAAGCTGGATCCCTAAATCACCACTCCAAGGAGATTTGTTCCTAGCCAGAACAATCATTTTGGACTTTATATGAGTAAGAAATAAGGTTTTACTTTGATGGCCACATAATTTTAGGGTTTACTTTAACTAAAACAAAATAATAATCCACTATAGAGCAAAGTGGTGAGTTAAATAAGTGAACTTCAGAAGGCAAGGAGAGAAGCAATGTGACTGACAGTTTTGTGGTTTGCTGGATAAATGGTGAATAATTCCCTTTATCCAGGGCAAGGACTTAAAATGGCACATGATTCAGATTTGGTCCATCATCTGTCTGTTAAATGAAGTTTTACTGGAACAGGGCCTTATTATTTATTTATTTATTTATTTATTATCTATGGTTGTCTGCATGCTATAACAGCAGAGTTGATTAGTTGTGATAGAGCTATATGGTTCATAAATTTGAGAATGTTTACTATCTAGCCTTTTACGGGAGAAAAAAAAATTGCCTCTTTTGCTCTAGTGTTTTACCTGTGCAGGCACAGAAAGAAGAAAGGAGATGGGAAATAAGATTCTTGATTCCACTAAGGAATTTGGATTTTATCTCTCTGGGCCCCCTTTTCCACGCCATCCGTCAAATGCTTAGAGTAATAGTACCCATCCTCTGTGGTTCTTTGAGTTCAGCATGGGTTAATGCACAGAAGGTGGTCAAGGGCAATCAAAATATGTTTACTGTTAATGATCTTGAAGCCCAAGAAGAAAAATCAGATAATTGATAGCAAGTGTGCTCCAAGTCATATAGATCTTCCTCAATTTATGACAGGATTACATCCCAATAAACCCTTTCCTAAGTTGAAAATATTGTAAGTTGAAAATGCATGTAATAACTTCTAACCCATGGATCTCACAGCTTAGCCACACCTATCTTAACCATGCTCAGAACACTGACATGAGCCTGCAACTGGGCAAAATCAGCTAATACACAGCCTATTTTATAATAAAGTATTGACTGTCTCTTGTATTGTATTGGGTACTGTGTTGGGAGTGACAAACAGAACATGTTTAGGGGTACAGAACTGTTGTCTGTGTGTCAGTTGTTGACCGTTGTGATCTCCGGCTAACAGGGAGCTGTGGCTTCTGCCACCCCCCAGCACCAGGAGAGGATCGCTTGCCCTGGAAAAGATCCATGTTCAAAATTTCAAGTATGGTTTCTACTGAATGTGCATTGCTTTTGCACCACTGTGAGGTCGAAAAATTAAAGTTGAACCATTGTAAATTGGGGACCATCTGTATTCATTTAAAATTAATTACCTTGTCTGCAGCCAAAAATGGTGTTAGAAATACAGGTGGAAGGAGAGAGATACAGGTGGAAGGAGAAGATGCTTATAGAGACTTTCTTCCCAAGGAGTCTCTGAAATGAGTTTTACTTAATTATGTGCTGGTTAAATAGCACCTAGCTAATCTTAATGAAATGTACTGACAATGTCTAGAGCATGCTTGATGGCAGAGGACTAGTAAGCTAGTCTCAATACACCTGCATTCTTCTGCTCCCAAAGGGAGAGTTTCTGCTTCCAAAAAAGCACTTATATTTGTTTCATTTGTGCCTGTTGTTGTATTTATACATTGATTTAATTATGGTGTAAATAATGAAAGGTGAGCACAGAGACAAAAGAGTTGCTTCTATAATACTAAATGCTTTGGGAAGATTTGATGAAGGTGAATCGTTGAAAAAATTGTGGTTGGATCAGTGTAAGACTGTGGTGAAAAAAAGCTGAAAAACCAAGAAGTCTGCATTCATATTATTTTCCAAATATTTTTACATTTTTACTCTACTGTCAAAAAATTCATACTGGAAACCAAAGACCATACATTATGAGTGTCATCTATGCAAGAAAGACTAAAGGAAGTGTAATTAACTGGGGGCCTGTTTTCAAATCAAGACCTTGGATGTACATCTGAACCTTGGCAAATGAAGGTATCTTTTATTTTTAGATTTTTTTTTAATTTTAATTTTAATTTTTTATTTTTATTAACATATAATGTATTATTTGCCCCAGGGGTACAGATCTGTGAATCATCAGGCTTACACACTTCACAGCACTCACCATAACACATACCCTCCCCAATGTCCATCACCCAACCACCCTATCCTACACACCCAACCCCAGAAAACCTCAAGTTTTAAGTTAATATAAAATGTTTAAAATGTGTAGGTATCATTTTTATGATCTGCTCTTTAGCAGACTTTTAAAATTAATCAATCTACTGTAATATCCCCAGTTTATTGGCTACAAAGGCCTCGCATGAATTTTGAGACATTTTAAGTCACTGCTCCTCTCAGAATTCTGCTCATAGCATGTGTTCCTTTTTTGTGCCCCTGGGCTTCTAACCGGGCACACCTTTTCAACACCAGTGTTAGAGTAGCTCCAGTAACTCCTGCAGACTGTGAGGCACTTGAAGGCAGGACTAAGTCCTTGAGCTTTACTTTCCCACTTCCCATCCACATTCTAAAAGGTCTGGTGCAAGTTATTTATTTATTTATTTATTTATAAAATATTTAATTAATTAATTTAATTTGTTTGTTTGCTTGTTTAGAGAGAAGGGGGAAGGATAGAAGGAGAGGAGGCAGAATCTCAAGCAGACTCTGCACTGAGAGAGGAGCTCCCATGGAGCTCGATCCCACACCCTGAGATCATGACCTGAGCTGAAACGAAGAGCTGGAAACTTAACGGACAGAGCCACCCAGAGGCCACCTCTACTAAGGAAGTCATTTAACTGATGATCTGCACATGGACTTTTAAAAGACATTTCAAGCATTACCAATCCATCCTGCTCTTTACACATTCTTCCCGGCTCAAGGAGTCGTGACTCCAGACTTCTGGTTGCTCAGACCCACATCCTTGAGTCATTCTTGGATCGTCTCTCTCTCTTATAACTGGCATCTGATCTTTCGCCTACCCCTGACAACTCCCGTCCTTTCACAATTGAACCAATTTGGCCACCTCTTACCCCTTCTACCAGTGCCACAATGGCCTGAGACTCCCCTCCTCTCTTATCTGGATCATTACAATAGCTTCTCAACTGGTCCCTCTGCTGTTGCCTTGTTTGTCCTGTCCCTACCCTCTTCTCAATAAAGGAATCAGAATCCTATTTTTGAAGTCTATGTTAGAATGTATCACCCTTTCCTCAAAGCCCTTCTTTAGCTCCCCAGATTACTCACAGTAAAAGGTGTTCAATAAATATTTTTTAAATGAATGAATACCTTGCTGAATATTCACTGAATATTCACAATAATTCACAATGCTATTATAACCAAAGTAGTAATTCCCATAGTAATAAAAATAATAGCGACTTTATAACTGTAGTAGTACTTGCCATAATTCTCAGAAAAGATAACAGCAAAGATAATGGGAAAAATAAGGAGCTCTGCCTAGGACTGAGATGTCTGTGTAATGCTTACAAGCCCATGTAGCTGCCCACCATGTGGCCACATGTAGGTTATGGGTCTTATCACCACGCAGAACATGGGGCTGGAGGTGCGGCTATGGGAGCTCAAGACTGAAAGGCCTGGGACACTTTGAATTTTATTTTATGACAAATGTATAATATTACCAATATTACCAATAAAGAATGGAAATCAAATCTCTCTCTGTAAATGCCAATCATGATATTAATAATATTGGACCCTGATGATTACTAGTTAAATGTATGGGTGAATGAATAAAGGAAGGAAGGAAGGAAGGAAGGAATAGAATAGAATAAGCCATTGACTATTTGAGAGGGAGGGCATCAGAATTTATTTGCCATCTATTAAATTTCAGCTATCTTGCTAGCTGATTTTATGCCATTTAATCTCTACCAGATCTTAGTATGACTAATTTTCATAGTCTGTCAGGGACACTGAGTATAAGAGACTCAGGTGGTCACAGCAGAGTTTGGTTAAAGAGGATGGCTTTTGAGATCAGCTAGTGACCACACCCTGCTCTGACTCATCTGTCCTTGGAAAGTGTATTCAGTCTTCCAGAGTTCACTTGCCTTCTCTGTAAAATGATAATATCGGCACCTCTTACTGGGTTTATGTGAAGATAGAGTGAGTTAAAATAAAATGATTCCTATAGTATTCATCACACGATGGAATGGTCAGCATTGTTATTGTTGAACTAGTATGGTAAAGTTGGGTTTTGAATACTTGTTTGTCTCTTTTCAAACAGTGCATCAGATTTTGTGATGGTGAATTTTATGTGTCAAGTTGGAAAGTGTTTTCGGGTGAGATTAACATTTAAGTAGGTCAACTTTGAGTAAACAGATTGCTTTCAATTCAGCTTAAGGCCTGACTAGGAGAAAAAGACTGGCCTCCTCAAGTAAGAGAGAATCCTCCAGCAGACGGTTTTCAGATTTCATCTGCACAGTGGGGTCTCCTGGGTCTCCAGGTTGCCAGCCGACCCTGCAGATGTTGGACTTCGTCAGCTTCCATAATCCACACCTTCATGTCTGTTGGGTGCTCTTTTCCATCTGATGCTTCTTTCCCAACTGGTGAACTCCAATGTGGGCACATTTCACCAGCTTCTGGATGGCCACCCTCGCCTGGCCACCACCACCTGACTCAGAGTACTGACTTGTCCTCTCAGAGTTGGTCTTTTTCTCCATCCATCAGCTAGGATGATCATTTCAAACATAAATCTGCTCTCTCAAATTCTGCTATGGTTCCTCTCAAATTATGTAACCATCTCTCTTAGGATGGAAATCTGACATTTGTCCCATGACCTAGGAGGTGCTAGGTGATCAGCCCTCTGCTCCTTCTCCAGGGTCACCCCCTAACCTGCTGCTCTTGCCCATCCTTCCTTGACCTGATGGATTGCTATCCTTGGGAGACCTTCAGCTGGTTCCCACATCAAGGGTGTTACCTGTTTTTTCTCACCTGAACTGCCTCTTCCAGGGCTTCCTTCCGCTTGCTTTTGGGTATCAAACTCAAATACCTCCTCTTCAGAGGAGGCTTTTCCTGACCTCTCTCTGTCTTAGGAAGCACCCACATCCCATCAATCCCTACCACTGGACACTTTTGAATAACTTTAAGCATTAGTGGAAATGGTGTTACTTGTTTGCTTGTTTTTCTCTCCCACTCAAGTGGGAGCTCCATTGGAGCACAGGACTTAAAAAAAAAAAAATCTGTTTGCTCAGTTCCTAGAACATGCTCAACATGTAGTAGGTAGACAGTGATTATTTTCTGAATGAATGAATTGAAGGAACAATGTTTATTAGGTTTGGTTGCTTTGGTTTGAGTGACTTTTTTTTTCCTCTTTAAATGTATTCACCATGCTCTTGGCAGAACACAGGAGAGTGAATATAAGTCAGATGATATATGTGAAAATGAGAAAATAAAAAGGAAAAACTGCTGAGCTCCTGAATAGTGAATCTTAAGGGGAACTTTCTTATTTTCAATATCTTTATTTCCTGGAATAGAAATAGAATATCTTCGTTTGGAAAAGAAATCCCAGTGGAACTTGCAAAACGAAAGAGCATTGCTTTGCCTTTTTGGATTTTGTTTTGTTTTGCATTGCTTCAGTGTATAAAAAGAGGTTTCTGTGCATCTTTATTAGGTCAATGTTTGCAATAACGTTATCCTCAGGGCAGTAAGAAAGAAGCTGAAAGCATGAGAAAAGAGCACTAGGCAAGAAAAAGCCATCAGTTTCTCAGACCTACTCTGTGCTTCTTGCTTCACAGTAATTATTATAGTAGCTAAAAGTTATTGAGGAATTCACCCTTGTCTTGTGTTGTATGCTTTATCTGTTTAATCTTTATGGAATCTGGATAATTGGTACCATTATCCTGACTTTGTGGATAGGGAAATTGAGACTCAAAACATTTGCCTTTCCAAATCACACAGGTTGTAAGATCCTCCTCTTTGTATTTCCATGGTCAGCGCTCCAGCCGAGGCTTGACTTCTGCCCTGGAACAGAAGGAGCAGCTCCTTTGTGGACCTGCCTGCCTCTAGGCTCCATTTCCTCCAACCCTTTCTGTGGCCTGCAGGGAGATAGCAGGGAGATCACGTGTGTTCTCAGATTCCTTCTGATGGACCACCTTCAGGACACAGGATGCTGTTGGCATCCATGTGCTCCAGAACCTCTGCAATGCAGTGAAGAGAGCTGGAGTCTTCCAAACAGTGGGATCACTGGGAGCTTTGAGAGCCTTGAGGGCTAGTCTTGGCCTTTGTTCACCTCTGGATTTCCAACACTTAATAAGATTCAAAGAATAGAGAGCATATTCTGTAATTGTTAGCTTTCCTCTTAATGTGTTATGTTACTTTATGTCCAGAAATCTATTGTGTAACTCTTTTTTTTTTGTAAAGGTTTTGTTTATTTGAAAGAGAGAGAGAGAGAGAAGGAGCAGAGGGAGAAGGAGAAGAAGACTCCCTGCCAAGAGGGGAGTCTTATGTGCCACTCAATCCCAGGACCCCGAGATCATGACCTGAGCTGAGGAGAGACACTTGACTGACTGAGCCATCCAAGTGCCCCTATTTTGTAACTCTTGAGGGTTTATCTGTGAGATGAGCAGTGGCCATTTGGGACAAGCAACAGTGGTGCACAGCGTGGCTAATGTCCTCTCCACAAACACTTCATAGACCATAGACTATAGGGTTAAAGTCTCTTGGTTTCCTCATCTATAAAATGGAGATAAATCATTACACTCTCCTCACGACATTTCTGTGGGGTTCAGTGAATCAATACATAAAAACTTAAAAGGGTACCTAGATGAATTTAAATGTTAATAGACACATGTGGCCAAGTGAACACTGTATTGGACAGCACAGTTCTGGAATATCATACAGTCAAGTCATTCACATATCCTTTAAAAATATGCTTTAGGCATGATTTCTTTTAAATTTATCATGACATGTTCCATGATTGAAGTAAGGGTACTTCATGCTTAGCTGAGTATTTAGATTATAGTATTCTACTTTATGAAAATGTAAATTGAATAAATAATCTACAACTTAATACAACCAGGAAAAAAGTGCCTAGATTATCATAAGCACTTAATAAATGTCAGTGAAAATTATGACAGTTTTTATAAAAAACCTTGTGAGGAACTCACTTATATATAAGGCAATTTTATAGACACTGTCAGAGTGCCTTGGGAGACAGAGTGACTTCTCTAGGATCTCACAACTAGGAAACAGAAGTCCTTGGGCTTATATCAGTGTCTGTTTGTTTTTAACCCTCTAGTTGTCAACAGGTAATATTTTAGTCTTCCAGGAATGCTTGACAATGGCCGGGGACATTTTTGATTGTCACAACTGGAGGCTGGTGCTACTGGCTTATAGGAGGTAGAGGCCTAGGATGTTCTAAACTTCTTTCAATGCACAGGACAGTCTTCACAACAAAGAATTATCGTACCCAAATATCACTAGTGCCTACGTTTAGCAAATGTGCTTTAACCAATGATCAATTAGACTGATTGACCACCGCACTATAATCACAATCTGATAATGAAATGACCACAGAGCAGACACCCACAGAGACCACTGCAAACTTTTATGCCCAAGGATCTGGTCAACACTGGCTGACTGGAATCTGGCATCACAAGCAAAGGTGGTCCAATCAGGCCAGTTGGAGGCACCATTTTGTCTTTCTAATAACGAAGCTGCTGGTAAAAGTATCATTGTTTGGGGAGAGCAATTCTAGATCAGAACCCTAAGATAACCCTTCATTCTATTTATCACAACTGTGATTCATTGATGCATCGGGTCATTGTCTCTTTAAACACTGTTCTTCCTGCAGTGTAAACTCTGTGATGCCAGCGACCCCTGGGATTGTCCATTGCTTTCCCTTAGCATCTGGAAAAGTCTTTGAATCATAGTAAATCTAAGACAGATTCATGCTGGAGATAAACTTGCATGAATGAATTAACAAATCAATGATCCGGGTTCACATTTGAAATCTAAAAACAGAGTCCAGAGTCTAGAAGAGAAGTTTGTGATGTTTAACTTGTATTCAGTAGACTAGAATGCTTACAGGATTTGAAATTTAATGTTCATTCATTCATTCATTCATTGACCAGGTCTGACTTGAGAACCCACAATGCAGTAGGCCTGGTGAGGTAAGAGGGGCACACCCAGGAAATCTGGAGATGGGCCTGGCTTTGAGTCCTGGATTATCACTCCCTACCTCTGTGAAGTTATCTAACTCCTCTACGCTTCAACTTTCTTCTACAAAATGGGTAACCAGCCTTTGCAAAGAGACTGGTAGGAGGATTAAAAAGGGTCATTACAGGGGTGCCTGGGTGGCTCAGTGGGTTAAAGCCTCTGCCTTAGGCTCAGGTCATGATCCCAGGGTCCTGGGATTGAGCCCCGTGTCGGGCTCTCTGCTCTGGGGGGAACCTGCTTTCCTTCTTCTCTCTCTGCCTGCCTCTCTGCCTACTTGTGATCTCTTGCTGTCAAATAAATAAATAAATAAATAAATTCTTTAAAAAAAAAAAAAGAGGGGTTCATTACAGGTTTAAGCACAGCATCTGGACATGGAAGGTATTCTGTAAATGGATAGAACACACCCAGGAAATCCTTGTCACACCTTCCCTCAAGAGGCAGCAAATGTGTCCTGCCCCTTGAACAGGCTTTGGGGTTTCCTGGACTAACAGTTTGTGGCAGATGTGACACCATGCGACTCCTGAGGGCAGATCAGGGGAGGCCAAATGGACAAATAGCTCCACTGTCCTACAGAGAGATGAGAAACATAGAGAGACAGAAAGAGACAGAAGAAAAGAGAGAGGCTCAAGGAGCCCCGGTATTCCAGTCCAGGTGTGTGAGTAAAGACACCTGAGATCCTAGGAACTGCTTGGCTACAGTCCCTTTTCTTGCTCTAAAGATGCCCGATAGGGAATAACATGGGGAAGGGGAAGAGATTTTGGAAGATGAGTATAGAATGAGACATTGAAGTCAGATGTTAAAAACAAAAAACAAAAAACAACTTGTATGTTATACTCTAAAGATTGTTCAAGAATGAACTATCAGGATTTTTGTCCACAGTAGTGGAAATACAATAAAAAAGTTGAGAAAATTCAAGACACTGTGAACCATGACTTCAGCACTTTATCTTATAGAACTCAAGGTCATGGGAGGTTATATGGGATCAAGTTATCATGACATGAGCTATGCTGAAGACAGTCAGTTGGATGCCAGCCCAAACACATGGACATGTTATTGTTTTATTTCAATTATTATAGAAATAGACTACCATTACAACCCTAATCTCTGGCCTCACTTTATTCTTGCAATAAAAACTTATAAAATGTAATCAAACAACTGTTTATAGACATTAACTTCTCATTAACGGTGAAAGTATATATTTTAAGCAATACCTAAAGATTAATTTAATATGCAAATGGGACCTATTTCCTATTTCTTCTGTTATAAAAGAGAAGAGGAAAACAGTGCCAAGAGATGAAGGCAAAGGTTTTCCTGAGGCCGTGATCTTCCTTCACTGCCGGAGGGTCTGACAGCAGGTACTGGGGAGACCCAGAGACACAAAGCAGAACAGCGACCTTTCCTCCCAGCATTTGACATTTAACTCCAACTTCTGACCTTTGGATAATGTTACAATGCGATCCGATGTCATCTACCCTTGCGGGTGTTTATTTTGTACTTATTTCTTGCAGGAGAGAAAACTACCATTCCTGGTTCAGTGTGTCTGCTTCCTACCTGACGAGGAAGCAGTTGCCCCATCATGACCACAGAGGGCTGAAGCGCTGGGAGCAGCAGAAGGACCGGTGTTTTTGCAGAGCAGCGGACATTGGCTTCTCCGTCTGCTTGAATTATTGATAGCAGATTCGGCACGTGGCTAGCAGTGCCTGAGCTATTATGGCTCTTGGCGAGAGTCACCGGAGAACCTGTGTTTCCAGAGCCAGGCACCCGGCTTATCGGAGGCATAGCTAGAGGTACCACTGCCTTGCTGGAAACTCTTAGAATTCAGCGGGGAGGGCTCCAGGTCTGAGAAACCCTCCCGAGACGTGTGCTGTTGTGGTCGGCACCCGTGGGACTCTCGTACACTGGGCGCTCTCCATGTTCCTGCTAATTCGTTGCTTCATAAATCCCTGGGGCACAGGGGACAGATGTGAGCTCGAATCTCAAATATCACTGATGAGTTTCGTGACTCCAGAGGGGTCCCTGGACCTCCCTGAAAAACAGAAGTGACCTGAAAGTTATGGAGTCACCATTATATGTCTAGTGTTGTGGTTGTCTAGTGTTGGGGGAGGGCAGTAAATGCCAGGCCTCTCTTTCCTGTCTATGTTCTAAACCAGCCAGGGAATAAGAAAAATGTGTCTAGATCGGGACAGGAGTGTGAAAATATCCCGCTTACCGTCAGTTGAGGGAGGCTGCAGGACTCAGCTGACGGAGCCAGACAGTTAGGCTTCTAACCCAGATCCTGGGAAGGAGCCAGGCTCACTCCCTGGTCACCAGACTCCTGGATCGGGCTGCGTTCCCTCAGACTCTGTTGCCAAGTTTTCTGCAGGTCCAAGAGGCTTCAAGGCCTCCAGCTATCTGTCGGCAGCCAGCTCCCAAGGAGAGGAGAAAATGCACGAGCCAGACAGGCTCCAGGTTCTCTTTGTGCGTGCCAATTACATGTCTCTAGACCTCCCCAGAAGAGCAGTGAAGGACACATGGGGAAGAGAACTCAGTGGTGTGATCTCCGAGGGCCTGCCTGCACTTGGAGGGAAGTGTCAGGTGTGGAAGGAGGTGTCCCCTCTACCCACAAACATCCAGCACTGTGATGTTTGTTTCATGTCTGTTACTTCAAAGGACTATGGAAAGGGTTGAACACAATGATGGCCAAATGGAGTTACCATTATAAGATGGCATTGAGTCTTTATTATCTAGAAAGCCCTGTGCACTAGGCCTTTGGAGAATAAACAAATGGGAAACTAAATCCAAACAGATTTGTATCAAATTTCATTGACTTGGTCTTCCCTCAGAGGATAGTCACTGAAATCAAATGTCAAAGGTTTGGGTTTTACCCCTACTAATTATAAGCTGTGTGACTTTGGGCAAATTGCTAACCTCTCTGTGTCTCAGACAATAGTAGATTGTTAGAAGTGCTTTAAGAATAAGTTACTATAAGATGAACGCCTATCAGACATACAGTAAGCACACCCACAAAGCTAGTGTTGGGGATTATTATTGAAACAGTGCCCACTGGCGTCTTCTGCCCCCGTAGAGATCCAGACGTGCATAATTCTGTAGCACGGTAGAGCAGTAACATTAATCAGGTTGTAACACTCTGATGCTCAAATCCCTTCAAATACTTCCTGGTGCTCCTAGAATAAAATCCTCAGTCCAGTCCCCGCACAACTTAGCCCCTGCCTGCCTCTTCATCCTCAAGTCCTACACCCTTACCCTTGCTCAGTAGACTCCACAGACCCATGGCTCATGTGTGGGCTTCTCAGTAGACCAAGCCTGCTCCAGCTCAAGGGCATTCCTTCCACGTGTTCTTCCTGGACGACTCTTTCTCCACCTCTCTTGCCCAGATCTTTCTTATCCTTTGGGCCTGCTCAGGACCAAGTCCTTGCAGAGAACCCTGCTCACCAGTGACTCTCTCCAAGAATCTTGTCATCTTTTCTTGCAGAATATATCATGATCAGTAACTTTGTTCATCAGCTTACTGTCTTTCCCTCAGCAGAATGGGAACAAGAGGAGGACAAGGGCTGTGTCTGTCTTACTCACTTCTCTATGTCCAGTGGCTCTCAGAGGGCCTGGGCTCAGGAAAGATGCAGTAAAATAACATCACTTGACCTTTCGACTTAGGCAACCTGGATCAGAGCCCAAGTCCTGCCATCCATGACCCTTGGAACCAGGAAGTAAATTAAATCCATATTGCCAAGACTCTGTCTCCCCAGGGGAGAAAATGAGGGCTTGTGTATCTGTGTTCGCAGCAGCATTATTCACAGCAGCCAGGAGGTGGAAGCAACCAGGTATCCGCTGCCAGGTGAACAAGTACACAGAATGTGGTCAGTCACTACAATGGAGTGCTACCCAGCCTGAAAAAGGGAGGGGGTTCTGACACCTGCTAGCAGGGGGGATGAACCTTGACGACGTTATGTGAAGCGAGACAAGGCAGTCAAAAAAAGCACATGTTGTACAGTAAAACGGCGCTCCTTACGTGACATATCTAGAGTCATCAAATTTGTGGAGATGAAAAGTAGAGTGGCGGTTGCCAGGCTCCGGAGGGAGGGGAAATGTGGTGTCATCATTAAAAAGCTACAGAGTTTCAGTTTTGCAAGATGAAGAGGTTCTGTTGATGGAGGATGGTAATGGTTGCACGACAGAGTGCCTGTACTTAACACAGTTGAGCTGGGCTGAGCGCTGAGAAATGGGGATGACACTACATTTTATTTATGTGGTTTTTTAATGAGAGTTAAAACACAGAAAAGTAAAAATAGAAAAAATAGAAAAGAGGGAAAAAGCACTTTGTCTTACTGGAAAATAGAACTTGGATAAGCCTCACGGGGGACTTTTGAGTCCAGGGAGGTCAATCTGCAAACTGTCCAAGCTTCGGAGTGACCGAGTGTGAGATCTGAAATAAGGGAGGTTTGACTTTGACCGTGGGTCTATTAAAACCACTATTAAAAGCAATGTAGAAGAAACTTGTAATGAATACATGATAGCAAAAATAAACATAATGAACAAAAAAATGAGGGACTTTGATTTATAGATCCTCTTTAGTACCTTTTTCCTCTGCCAATATGAAGCAAATCTCGTTTAGCTTATTTGACATTTCAGAAGCTCTCCACTCAGGAAACTAGAGAGGTCATTTGGCCTCGTTCCCTCACTGCAAAAAGCATTGCACTGCAGATTGGTTTTTGTTTTTGCTTTTTTTTTTCCTTTTTTAAAGCATCAAGGAGGGGCGCCTGGGGGCCTCTGTCTGTGAAGCATCTGCCTTCGGCTCAGGTCGTAATCCCAGGGGCCTGGGAGGGAGCCCAGCATTGGACTCTCTGCTCAGCCTGAGTCGGCTTCTCTCTGTGTCCCTCTCCTCACTTGTGCTCTCTCCCTCTCTATTTCTCTACCCCAAATAAATAAATAAAATCTTAAAAAAATAGAAATCTTCAGGTAAGAGAGTTGAACCCTTGAACCTATGAGTTGTCGTGTTCTCCAGTTCAATACAGGTTCTTTCTCTCACCTATGTTTTGTTTTGTGTTGTAATGTGTGTTTCGGCAATAATATGTATAATGCAATTGTGGTGAAGTTGTCTGTACCTTCCATCCTGCTATCTTAAATTCCAGTGCCTCATTTATTTATGGCAGCAGCTGTTAGCTATCTTGTCCCGACCACTCACCATTTCCTTGCCCTGTGGCCTTTCTTCTGCAGGTATCTGGGATTCTTTAGCTGAGGCCTTGCCAGCCAGAGCATGATCCTTCCCTTCCCCTCCACCCCCAGCCCCAAGCAGGGCAGAGACAGCAGAATGGGGCAGCGTAACTCCCCAGGGAACAAGCCACAACCCATGATGGGCAGAAGGGCTGGATATACACCCTGGCTTTCTTACCTTTGGGTAAGATGACTCAACTCACTGACCTTATTTTCTGTTTCTATGACTATCTGGGAGTAAACAGAAAAGAACTGTCAAATTCCCACCAACACAAGGACTTACCTGGTCCTCCTTCATCTTATGGACATCAGTGAGCTAATTACCTACAAGAAACTACTTGAAAACCTAAAGTAATACTCCTTTACTATGTTTCATAGGCCTACAGGTCAGCGGAACAGCTCCAATTATTTGGACCTGTCTGGGATGATTTCTGCTTTCTTGTGTGATTGTGGTTGGCTGGGAGCTAGTGCTGTTTGCTTTGTTTTGAGGACTCAGTGCTACTCCCCACCTCTCACATCCCTTAGGCAGGCTGGTCCAGGCATCTTGGTATCATGGTGACAAGAAAGCAGTTTTCAATTTTCTGTTTACTTCAATTTGCTGCTATCCTATTGGGCAAAATAATCATCTGTCAAGCCCAAAGTCAGTGTCAGCATAGGCACAGAGAGGTAGAAAAAATCAAACCCCCTACGATGTCAATCTACTACTGTCTTTATATAATTGGATTCCTTCTCATTGCACTGATGCAAGTTGATTTTCACAATCACCTCCCAACGAGTTTCCTTGAGTCATCCGTGGCTCTTGGAATGTCCACCCTGAACACAGCAGCCAGAGTGATTCTGTTAAATAGTAATTCAAATCACGGCACTGATCACATCTCTCCAAGGACTTCCCATCCCCATTAGAAATGAAGCAAAGATCTTTCTCTTGGCTCACAGGGTTTTACATGAGTAGCTTCCCTGTAACTTTTTTTCTCATCTCAGTTCCTCCCTCTCCCCCGTCACCCACATGCAGGCACCATGGCCCAGTGCCTGGGGTATTTCCAAACCCTCCTTATTTAAGCCTTTTGCATTCTGTTTGGAATCCTTTTCTCCCAGGAGCTCCTGATTTAGATCTCCACACAAAGGGTCACCATATCAATGACGATTTCTCTGACTATGCTATATAAAATATCTACATGCTTCAATCCCAATAATCCCTTTTAAAATATAAATTTAACTAGCTGTCATTAGTTTCAGATGTAGAGCACAATAATTCATCAGTTGTGTATAACAGCCAGTGCTCATCACATCCTGTGCCCAATAATCCTTATCCTCAGCTTTTATTTTTCCTCCACAGTTGACATACTGTGAGTTCATGTTTACTTTTGTTTGCTAGTTTACTCTAGAATGTAAGCTCCATGTAGCCAATACTCCATTTGTTTGCTGTTGTTTCCATCTGGCACAATTAGGCCTTCAACAAATATTTGTTGAATAGATAAAGAGGTGGATGAAGGAATGGGAGAAGATTAGGAACAACCTGACACACTCTGGCCATAAAATGAATGAATTAATCTTGGTGTACTTCAGCATTGGGATGCTAATCAGTGAAGCAGAATGAATCACCACTATACATATCGACAAGGAAAAGTCTCATTATATAATGCTCAGAAAAAAAAAAAAAAAAAGAAAAGAAAAGAAAGAAAAAAAGAAAAAAAAAAAGAAAAAGAAAATTTTAAGAGAACTTTGGAAGTAGCCACACAAAGAATCAGGTCTGATTAACCAGAGCCAGGGGCCACAGATTAGTGTGTCATTTCCAGGAATGTAGTCCAGCTTCAGATTCCCTTTCTTGACTGCCTCTGGAGGGCGGACCATGGATTTCAGCCGCTGGGCTGCAGCATCTGAGGTGGGAGTCGTGGGGCAGATGCAAGCCGCGGGCCCAGCGGGTCTGGGCCCTGCTCTCGGCTGATTGTTATGGCAGCCAGTTGTAAAGAGAGCTCTCAAACTGAAAATAGTATGTTCTCTTGTGTTTAAGTGGCAGGGATTTTAGATATCATCTTTTCTTTTGGAGCATGCATTAAAAAAGGAAACTTCAACAAATAAGGTCTGTAGAGAAAACAGTAGGTCAAAAGCTAAGGCCAAGACATAATGCCTTAACTTTATCAGGCAGAGTTAGGAGGTACTCTGAGTCACGTAACGGAGGGGGAAAAAACCCCAAAAAACCCAAATACGAATAATATATCTACCTACCTATTTAAAACCACTTCTAGGGGCGTCTGGGTGGCTCAGTGGGTTAAAGCCTCTGCCTTCGGCTCAGGTCATGATCCCAGGGTCCTGGGATCAAGCCCCACATCGGGCTCTCTGCCTCACGGGGAGCCTGCTTCCCCCTCTCCCTCTGCCTGCCTCTCTGCCTACTTGTGATCTCTCTGTCAAATAAATAAATAAAATATAAAAAAAAAGTAAAACCACTTCTATAGTGTGTTATAATGTGACCAAAACAAATCAAATAAGATGATATGTCCCCCAAACACTGTGGAATATCCATAAAACATGACTTTGGGATTAAAAAGACCTAAGCTCAAATCCTAATGCTACAACTCACTAGCTATATGTTCTTAAACCATTGTCTAAACTTCCTAAGCTTGTTTTCAGTTTTTCTTCCAGGAAAAAAAAAATGGAGGCATTAATAAGTATGCTAAAGCTTTCTTCAATGATTAATTAAAAATATATAAAAGTACTTAGTATAAAGCCTGGCATTAAAACTTGAATAATTGCATGGATAAATGAACGAATGAATGAGTAAGCTCTATGGTCGAGTAGGGGAGACATGCAATTAATTATAATTCCATGTTCAAATGTGATGAAGGTAGCTGCCCTGCTGTCCTGGAGAATAGAGTAGATTATTATAACTGGGGAATAAGGAAGGCATCATAGAGGAGTGAGTTTAGGATTTGGTATGTGGTGAGATTTTTTTTTTTTTTTTTTTGGTAATAGAGACCAGAGGACATCATCTGTGTTGAAGGGGAGGGGAGGAGAGGTTTCATAGGGAGCAAAGGCAAGTTTGGGTTTTTTAATCCAACTTGGCAATTCTTTATCAATCTACCCATTGAACTCTGGGTTAATACTGGTGACAACTGCACATACATTCATGCAGCGTCATCAGTGTACGCTCAATTTTCCAATCACATATCCAGAAGCCTTAGGCCTGATATGCTTGAGAATTCTTCCCTCCATCCCCTCCCTCCCTCCTTCCCTTCCTTTCCTTTCCTTTCTCTCCCTCCCTCCCTCCCTCCCTTCCTTCCTTCCTTCCTTCCTTCCTTTCTTTCTCTCTCTCTCTCTTTCTTTCTTTCTTCCATCATTTTAGAAAGGCTGTGTCTTCAGTGGGATCAGGGACAGCAAATAAATGAACGTTTCTCCAATGAACCACAAGACCAGTGTCACCAATGGGACACGTAAAGACTATAAAGAGCCTCAGGTTGAGTCAGATAACATTTTACTAACAAATACGTACGAAAAAGACTTTTAGTTTTCAGAATTTTGGATTTCAAAATTGCAGTGGAGAGCCAGCCTGTATAGACCTTAAGAAAGGAGCCCGACCAGATGCAAACACCCTTGGCCATATCGGAGATAAACATGAAACCACTTATGACAAGAAGTTCGACAGAGGAAATGTTAGGCCTCTATCCCACCTACTGTGCAATAGATTCTTTGCTCCCCGCTTTAAATAAGCCACCAGAATTAGGAGGCCCTCTGGAGAAATCGGAGCTGTCACGTACTAATTAACACACATAGCAATCCTCACGTGGCTGGATTATGTCTGAAAAATCATCCTTGACAGCGCACATCTAAGCATCTCAGGAAAGTGATGACAAATAAGTGTTTTCTCTCTCTAATAGCTTGAATTGCAAGATATTTCAAAAACAAGATCAACAGAATACCAATTTGTCTGACAAGGGAGAGAAAATATGAGACATGTTTCCTGACTATTTTTTTTCCTTGAGGTGTCAAAGATTGAACTCAAATCTGCAGCTCTTCAGCATCTTGTATAATTCCAGAAGCATGGCTTAATGTGCTGGGCTCTGATGCGGTTAACATGATGAGAGATGAAAGCTCCATCCCATCACACTCATTGCAAGAAGATCTCTTAATTTCTATTAAAGAATCTTTGCAAGAGAACTGGCAAACAGAGTCCAGCCGGTCACTGTCTGTGAGGGATGTGCACATCAAGACATTGGATTATCTAGGCTCAATCTTTCCCGTTAAATTTAAGACAGTAAGCACTCAGTGTAGACGACAAAAGATCACACGTGGACACTGAGAGTCCTTCAGTGAGTTTGTCTTAATCACTTCATCTCACCAATCCAGTGATATAAGCATATTCTCATATGTTTCCACTTGAGATGAGAACTGGAATGAACATGGTTGTAGGACTTCATTATAAGAGGCCTGAGGACACTGTCCAGGGTGGCTAACAGCATAGGAATCAGGTCAATTCCAAGGCACAGTCCTTGCAGAAAGAAAGAGTGGGATGAAATGAGTTTTTAAAAATAAAAGTGGTAATGAGCTGGAGGCCTAGAGACCCAGCCAATGCTCATGAGTTGGGAGAATCTGGAATAAAATAAGAGGGCAAGATTGCCTTGTGGAAATCACCACATTTGGACTCAGGCAGCCCTAGGCTTGAAACACACTTCCCCACATATTAGCCACGTGATTTTGAACAAGTCATTGGAACTTTCTGTGCTCTTAGCCCCCCTTTCCATTTGAAATAAAGAAAATGGTATCAACCTGCTCTCATTGTAAGGATTAAATGAAAAAGTAGCATCGTGTCTGGCACTTGAAATATGTTTGATAGAAGCAGCAATTATTTTTTTTTAAGATTTTATTTATTTATTTGACAGACAGAGGTTACAAATAGGCAGAGAGGCAGGCAGAGAGAGATAGGAGGAAGCAGGCTCTCTGCTGAGCAAAGAGCCCAATGCGGGGCTCGATCCCAGGACCCCGGGATCATGACCTGAGCCAAAGGCAGAGGCTTTAACCCACTGAGCCACCCAGGTGCCCCAAGAAGCAGCAATTATTATATGATGGTGTTGCTGATTGTACTGATGAATATTGATGATTATGGTGGTAATGATGGTGATGGTGGTGATGATGATAGTGATGATGATGATGAAGATGATGATGATGGTGGTAGGGATGATGGGGATGATGATGGTGGTATTGATGGTGATGATGTTAGTGATGATGGTGTGATGATAGTGATGATGATGATGGTGATGCTGATAATGGTCATTATGGTGATTCTGATTATGGTGATGATGTCAATAATGATGATGTGATGATGATGATAGTGATGGGGATGATGGTGATGATGATATTGGTGATAATATGGTGATGATGGTGATGATGGTGATGGTGGTGATGATTAGTAGCATTGGTAATAACCAATGAATTCAGATCTAAGTGTCTGGGATTTGGAATGATCACAGCTTCATTGCTTAGCAATCTTGTGGTGCAAAGGTGTTAAAATCTAGTGTAAAGATGAACAAATTGACTTGGGAACATAATTGTTGACTGGAAGAATTGGAAGAAATACCTACTCAGTTGACATCCAAACCAAAATTTCCTCTCTAATGTGGGTCATCAATTCTTCCATGTGCTGAGGACACAGTGGCAGATTAGACAGACAAAATGTCTGCCCAAGAGGATTTATCTTCCCGAGAGGGAAAGTAAATGGAAGTGCATGGACAAACGAATACAGGAGATATGTTCAGGTACTAATAAAATCTCTTAAAATTATAGTAGGAATTACATATAAAGAGCAATGATACTATTATCATCGTCATTGTTATCAGAATTGTTGTCAGAAAAAGAGTTGTCAGAAAAAGTTTTCTGAGTAGCAGGTGTTTGAATTGAAGCTGAAATGATTTAAAAAAGGAGACTCTGGTTTATGTTGGACTGTGTAGAGCATGGTAAGGATTTCAGAGGTTTTTTTGTAAACAAAAGGGAAAATGATTAGACAGTTTTGTTTTTTTTAAAGATTTTTATTTATTTATTTGGCAGACAGAGATCACAAACAGGCAGAGAGGCAGGCAGAGAGAGAAAGAGGGGAAGCAGGCTCTCTACTGAGCAGAAAGCCTGATGTGGGGCTCGATCCCAGGACCCTAAGATCATGACCTGAGCTGAAGGCAGAGGCTTTAACCCACTGAGCCACCCAGGCACCCCTGATTAGACAGTTTTAAGCAGGGGATGACATAATCTTATTATGCTTTAGGAAATTACTTTGGTTGCTGAGTGTGGGGTATTAAGCTGCTGGGGGTCCAGGGTGGTAAGAGGGAAAGTGGGAGAAGGGCAGACAGGGCTTGTGCTAGATTCATGGTCATGGAGAAATGGAACTTGGTAGAATGTCAGGGTATGTTTTGGAGATATACTGACACTATTTACTAAAGGAAGGCATGAGAGGCAAAACTCTTCAAACCAGAATAAGCAGCCTCCTATATCACGTCCGAACCAGGTAAAGCAAGTGTAGAGCTTTTTGGGAACTCACCTTGTACTTAAGATAAGTCCTGACCTCCCTAACTGAGCTTCACATTCTTTCCACACCCTTGCCCCTACTGACCTCCCACTTACTCTCTGCAAAGCCTTCAGGCTTTAGCCACACTGACATACTTACATTTGTACCAATGTTTTGCTACCTGAGCTTGTTGTTCATGCCAGTCCTTTACCTGGAGTGCTCTGGGAGACATTTCCAGAACTCTCCACCTGGCTAATCACCAGCCTTTCTCCAGGTCTCACCTTCAATATCATTTCCTTGGAAGACTTTCCTGACTGCACTGACTGGGATGACTCTGGTGTACACTAATGCAGCTCCCTGAGCGTCTTGGTTAGAGTAACAACATGATTAATAGCTAACATGTCCTGAGGGCTTGCTATGCAGTAGCCACTTTGGGGCAGTGTCCATCAGTCGTCACCCTGCTTCTCACAGCTGCATTATAAAAGAAGTGGTTGTGTTATCTCTGTCTCACATACAAAGCATTTGAAATTCAGAGCATTCGGGCAACACAGCGGAAGGGAGCTGGGACTGGGGTCTGAGTAAGGCATTCACTCAGAAACTGTAATTTTAAACTACTCAATTCTGACTTCCTGAACCTTGTGACTTTCATATTTGGTGTAATCATTAGTTTTGTGCCTGTTTTCTCTGAGGCTTAAAGCTTCATCAGGGGCAGGAGCACATCTGCCTTGTTTTGAAGAAATGTTCAGCCTTCTAACTCAGGTCCTAGCGTAGAACCTGGGTCAGGGTAATCGCCTGACAAATATTTGTTAATTGATCATTTATCATCTCAAACCTGTGCCATGTGAATGTGCGAAGAAACCCATGCAAAGCACCCAGGGGCTGCTCCTGTAACCTCAAAGAAGGCTCATTCAGTGTTCAGAGGTTTCAACTCATAGAACACCTGCATGTCAGACTAGGGCCGCCCCTGAAGATTTTCCCCACTTGGCCCCATCTGCTGATTGCCAGGTGGAGGGCCTTTGGTGGGTCACATGCTCACAGTGCCTTCATGGGGGCCCCAGACAACAGTCCAGTGACAGCTGCTTCTGCATTACTTGAGGAACTTCTGTTGAGAACGAGAGATTCTCCCCAGAGAGAGAGAGAGGAGCTATCAGGCCATATGGGTCACGTGGCTTTTACAGGAAAACCTCAGTCATCAAAACCTGCTACACAATGGGGACATTTTGATCCGGAAACTCTCTTTGTGTGTGAGCTTCCTGTGTGCAAAGCTGACACTCGTGATGACCCAAAGCAATGACGGTGCCATTTTTTGTGGCAAACGTGTGGCAGATGGGTGGGAGATCAGTCTGGACTTCACATTGAAGGAGGCGCTGGGGATCCGGACCCTGCCACTTAGTTGCAGAATCTGGAGCTCTTTGAAGCTCGGGCTCCTCACCTGCATGGGGAGATGGCATCATCTAGAGTCGTGGGTATTAAAATAGACAGTGTAATAGCCTTCAGCAGCTGCGTTCCTGAAAGGAGTGTTTCACGTTCACACAGCCCTTGTCAGCCTATAAAACTAAATCATGTCCACTTACTCATTTGTCTGAGGACAATTGATGGCAATTGATAATCTAATTTTAGGACTCAAGCAATAATTTATAAAGTACTTATTTTGACCTATTGCATTAATGATGCTAAGATAGCTTGTGGTCTACGGACAACCTCCAGAACAAGAAGAAACCGGAAACCTCAGTGGCTTTAACACAACAAATGCTTATTTTGGTCTCCTCACATGTTGGATGCGGTAAAGCAGTGACGCAGACCTAACCAGCAACACCACCACTTCGGGGTCCCTCATTTCCAGGGCAGGGAAAATAAAAGAGCCTCTTCACTGCCTTTTGTTTTAAAAAAATAATAATAATTATTATTATTACCATTTAACTTGCTTTAATGTTTCTTCACAAATGTTAAAAAATACAAAAGGACAGACAAGGAATCATCAAACTGTTGTGGCCAACATTACAAATATGGAGTTAAAAATTTAAAACAGTTTTTGGTTTAAAGAATGAATCTGGGAGTCAACGCAGCTCTGCGGGGTCTCTGCATCTAGGAGGGCCAGTCTTTGCATTCCTGACTGTCCTTGCCTTTATCCATTTTTCCAGGCCCTCCGTGCTGGTCTCTTCTTCCTCCCATCTGTTCCATCAAAGGTGCAGGGTGCCCACCAGGGCCACCCCATTTTCTTCCACCAAAGCCACCTCAGTCCATGCTCCAGCCACCACAGTGGACCCCTTTGTCTCCACCACAGCCCCCTCTGAACATTCCCCCAGGACCACCACAGTCCTCTTCCACCCTGCATGCCACAAAGACCGCCTCTGCCATGGTGACGGTCATCATCTGGGGGAAAGGGCTTCAGGGCCTTACACTGGTTCATTCTGTTCTTCAGGTGAAGTTCTTGTTTTCACATCCCAGACTGGGGTACTGCCAGTCTCCAGATCAGTGCTAGATGTTTCCTCCTCTGGATCAGTTTCCTTGGGAACCCCATGGCTCCTTTGGGGAAAGCCACCTCTGGCTCCTCCATGGCCTCCCATGAGACCCATGGGGTCCCCAGGACCTCCTGGGCTCCCTGGACCACCACGGAGTGACAGCAGCATCCCTCTGCCATCACAAGAAGGCATACCACCCCATATCCGGGGCTTCTTCTGAGCAAGAGAAATCTAAAGTTTGCTCCCTTGAAAATCTTTCACATTAATTCATTCCATGGAAGCCTTAGCAGTTTGTGGGTCTTCACAGTGGTGGGTCTTGCTCATCTTAACAATTCCACACTGTTTAAAGAAGTCTGCCAGATCATCTAGAGTCACATTGTCATTTAAGCCTTGCACATAAATTTCACTGTTGTCAAAGTTTTCATCTGGATTTATAGGTGGGCCTAGATCAAGATCTGGTCCTTTGTCCATGAGTCCACCAGGCTTATGGAAGCCATCTCCCTCTCTAGAGCCCATTCCACCATGTCCTCCTCCCTACCCACCTCTGCTCATACCGCCACAGTTAAGTCTCCCTCTTCCCCTGCCCCGGTTATCAGGGTCATTCCTGCTCTGGTTCTCTCCTGATCCAGAAAATCCTCCAGAATCCTTCCCATGAACACCCATGCTACTGGGGAGGTCTTGTTGGAATGAACTCTGCTGCCTGTCCTGTAGTTGTTGCTCTATTGGCTATGTTGACCTGGAGCCCAGCTGTAGGATCCAGTGTGGGAGGGATAACTAGTGGGTGGCTACTGCCCATTGCTGCTTTGTTGGCCATAGCTACTTTGCTTTCCATAGCTGCTGGGTTGCCCATAGGTGTTCTGCTGAGAGTAACCACTCTGCTCATAACCAGGCAGCCATGTAGAGGAATAGCTGTTAGAGGAAGAGATGGTGGTGCTATAACTGGCTGCCTGGGGTAGCTCCTAGGTACCTACAGATAACTGTAGCTACCCGATCCATATCCCAGCCTGGACTGATTGCAACCCCATGTGCTCGATTGGGGTTGGCTAGTCTCAGCGGTTACTATCTGTGGTCTTGCTGGTGTGGTGGCTGCTGGCCGCTCTCCATTAGCTGGATAAGCAGGCTGAGTGCCATATGAAGACTGAGCTGCATAGGAGGCCTGGGTGGTAGGGACCATAGCAGTGGTGGTATCATAAGCACCAGTGCTGTACCCCTGGACAGGATGACTGTATGCCTGGGGGACAGTTGGAGTTTTATAAGCAGTGGGAGGCTGTCCATCAGAGTTGCATAGGTGATCTGCTCATAGGTCACAGTGGTCTGAGCTTGGGTATAGCTGACATCAGTGGGCTGTCCATAGGTTCTCTAACTTTGCTGCCTGCATTTCTGGGTGGTCTGTGCATATCCTTGCATGGGCTGGGTGGTGTATGCACTCTAGCCCTGCAGGACTACAGCTTGGCCACAGGTACTGTGATCCATGGTCAGCATTTCCTCCCCTTCCTTCTTGTTCTCTTCACTGCCTCTTACCAGAAGTGGCACATCAAATCTGCTTATGTCACACTGTAAGGGCAGTCAGAGGACATCATTGTTGTATATTTGTGCTGATGGTAGGAGGGGGGATCTTGGAAATGAGGAAGAGTGAATGGGTTTTTGTGACCATTAACAGCCTCTGCTATATCCTACTGTGAGTCAGGTGCTAAGAATACAGAGTTTCACAAATAAATCACATTTTCTCAATATAAAGTTTCACACTGTTTTATAGCTTACATTATGAAATTGGAGTAAGTTTTATAATCAATGTTTATATTCTATAAAGTAGGGTCTTTTTAGAAATCAACAAAAAGTCACAAAACTGACGATGTGTGTTATCATCAATGACATATTAAAATCAAGAATTTCTCCCTTAAGAGTTCATGTTCTAATGGCAGGAAGAGAAGCAAAAGATTTTTGCAGGATTTGCCTAGCATTTGCAGTACAGGAAAGCAAAATGCTGTCAAGGTTCATTGAAAAGCAGCTAATCCAGCCTGGGAAGGGTCAGAGGGGGCTTCCTGGAGGAAGTGGTATCTGTGATTTAAAGAACAAATAGGAATTAGCTATGAAAAGGAAGGAGACATCCTTTATAACCACAGAGGGAAGAAAGAGATGGCAAATCATTCTACACTGCTAGAGAACAGTCTTAGAAATGAGGGGATGTGATAATGGACATCCCTGCCATGTTCCTGACCTTAGCAGAAAAGCTTTCAGTTTTTCTCCATTGAGAATGATATTTGTGGTGGGTTTTTCATAGATGGCTTTGATAATATTGAGATTATGTGCCCTCTATCCCTTCACTTTGAAGAATTTTGATCAGGAAGGGATGCTGCACTTTGTCAAATGCTTTTTCAGCATCTATTGAGAGTATCATATGGTTCTCGTTGTTTCTTTTATTAATGTCTTGTATCACATTGATTTGCGGATGTTGAACCAACCTTGCAGCCCTGGAATAAATCCCACTTGGTCGTGGTGAATAATCCTTTTAATGCATTGTTGAATCCTATTGGCTAGTATTTTGGTGAGAATTTTTGCATCTGTGTTCATCAAGGATATTGGTCTGTAATTCTCTTTTTTGGTGGGATCCTTGTCTGGTTTTGGGATCAAGGTGATGCTGGCCTCATAAAATGAGTTTGGAAGTTTTCCTTCCATTTCTATTTTTTTGGAACAGTTTCAGGAGAATAGGAAATAGTTATTCTTTAAATGTTTGGTAGAATTCCCCTGGGAAGCCGTCTGGCCCTGGGCTTTTGTTTGTTTGGAGATTTTTGATGACTGTTTCAATCTCCTTACTGGTTATGGGTCTGTTCAGGTTTTCTATTTCTTCCTGGCTCAGTTGTGGTAGTTTATATGTCTCTAGGAATGCATTCACATAGTACTAGAAGTCCTAGCCTCAGCAATCAGACAACAAAAAGAAATTAAAAGCATCCAAATCAGCAAAGAATAAGTCAAACTATCACTCTTCACAAATGATATGATACTATATGTGGAAAACCCAAAAGACTCCACTCCAAAACTGCTAGAACTTGTACAGGAATTCAGTAAAGTGTCAGGATATAAAATCAATGCACAGAAATCAGTTGCATTTCTCTACACCAACAACAAGACAGAAGAAAGAGAAATTCAGGAATCAATCCCATTTACAATTGCACCCAAAACTATAAGATACCTAGGAATAAACCTAACCAAAGAGGCTAAGAATCTATACTCAGAAAACTATAAAGTACTCATGAAAGAAATGGAGGAAGACACAAAGAAATGGAAAAATGTTCCATGCTCCTGGATTGGAGGAACAAATATTTTGAAAATGTCTATGCTACCTAAAGCAATCTACACATTTAATGCAATCCCTATCAAAATCCCACCCATTTTTTTTCAAAGAAATGGAACAAATAATCCTAAAATTTATATGGAACCAGAAAAGACCTCGAATAGCCAAAGGAATATTGAAAAAGAAAGCCAAAGTTGGTGGCATCACAATTCTGGACATCAAGCTCTATTACAAAGCCGTCATCATCAAGACAGCATGGTACTGGCACAAAAACAGACACATAGATCAATGGAACAGAATAGAGAGCCCAGAAGTAGACCCTCAACTCTATGGTCAACTAATTTTTGACAAAGTAGGAAAGAATGTCCAATGGAAAAAAGACAGCCTCTTCAGTAAATGGTGTTGGGAAAATTGGACGGCCACATGCAGAAAAATGAAAGTGGACCATTTCCTTACACCACACACAAAAATAGACTCAAAATGGATGAAGGACCTCAATGTGAGAAAGGAATCCATCAAAATCCTTGAGGAGAACACAGGCAGCAACCTCTTTGACCTCAGCCGCAGCAACTTCTTCCTAGGAACATCACCAAAGGCAATGGAAACAAGGGCAAAAATGAACCATTGGGATTCCATCAAGATCAAAAGCTTTTGCACAGCAAAGGAAACAGTCAACAAAACCAAAAGACAACTGACAGAATGGGAGAAGATATTTGCAAATGACATATCAGATAAAGGCTAGTGTCCAAAATCTATAAAGAACTTAACAAACTCAACACCCAAAGAACAAATAATCCAATCAAGAAATGGGCAGAGGACATGAACAGACATTTCTGCAAAGAAGACATCCAGATGGCCAACAGACACATGAAAAAATGCTCCACATCACTCAGCATCAGGGAAATACAAATCAAAACCACAATGAGATATCACCTCACACCAGTCAGAATGGCTAAAATTAACAAGTCAGGAAATGACAGATGCTGATGAGGATGCGGAGAAAGGGGAACCCTCCTACACTGCTGGTGGGAATGTAAGCTGGTGCAACCACTCTGGAAAACAGCATGGAAATTCCTCAAAAAGTTGAAAATAGAGCTACCCAATGACCCAGCAATTGCACTACTGGGTATTTACCCTAAAGATGCAAACGTAGTGATCCGAAGGGGCACGTGCACCCGAATGTTTATAGCAGCAATGTCTACAATAGCCAAACTATGGAAAGAACCTAGATGTCCATCAACAGATGAATGGATAAAGAAGTGGTATATATATACAATGGAATACTATGCAGCCATCAAAAGGAATGAAATCTTGCCATTTGCAATGACATGGATGGAACTAGAGGGTATCATGCTTAGTGAAATAAGTTAATCGGAGAAAGACAACTATCATATGATCTCCCTGATATGAGGAAGTGGAGATGCAACATGGGGGGTTAGGGGGGTAGGAGAAGAATAAATGAAACAAGATGGGATCGGGAAGGAGACAAACCATAAGTGACTCTTAATCTCACAAAACAAACTGAACGTTGCTGGGGGGAGGGGGGTCGGGAGAGGGGGGTGGGGTTATGGACATTGGGGAGGGTATGTGCTATGGGAAGTGCTGTGAAGTGTGTAAACCTGGTGGTTCACAGACCTGTACCCCTGGGGATAAAAATATATTATATGTTTATAAAAAATAATAATAATAAATTTAAAAAATTAAAAAAAAAAAAGAAATGAGGGGATGTGAGAGATGGAGAAAGAGAGTGGGACCGAAACAAAGGAGTTGAGGGAGAGAGACAGGAACACACAGACCTGATTCTGAATTCCTGGTGAAGAAATGAGGAGTTCTCATGCCAATACTACAATTGAGAAAAAATGACAGGTCCTAGTCTCAGTACCAAAGAGATATCTTGCTCCCACCCAAGGAATTAGATTGTGGGATGCCTGTGTGATCTGAATCTGGAATGTGATTAGCATGGAAAAGGGCAGATGTGTTTGGGGTAGCAGGAGGAGATGGGAAACCTAAAAGGGGATGGGGTTTCCTTTATTTCAAATCCTCTAATGAGAGCCAGAAACTCAGGCAGGACAGCACTTAGAGAAGCTGGATTTCCAGGTCACAGCCCCGTTCTCCTCATCAGGGAAAATGCATAGACAATTGTAAAGGATAAGCGCCTGCCCCTTGATTTACTGGGATGTCCGCACAGGTCCCCTTGGAGGGGAGCAGAGGCTCTCTTCTCCTGGCCCTTTCCACCCACCATGCCCTCTTTAGCCTCCCTCCCCAAGTTATCTCTGTCAATCTGCATTTTCTAAAAATTCTGTGAATCAGAAGTAATTACCTCAAGAGGGAGGAGTGAGTTAGCAGCCAGATTAGTGACAAGAGCTAGTGACGCACCATCTCGGCTCACTCACATGTGGCCTATGCTCCTGCACAGATGTCACATGTGTTCCCGGCGTTGGCATGCCAGCCTCACACAGCAGACACGCCATGAGCCTCCAACAACTTCCAACAGCCTCCAACAGCCTCGTGCATTCAGGAGTCCCCAGAGGCCAGGCTGGGGCAGACTATGACATTGGGCAGACTATGACATCCTTTTGAATCCCCTGCATGGGCCTGCCAAATCCCTCCCACCCCCAAGCCTAGAGGACTACGAACAGACTTGAGAAACAAAAGGAGAAAACTTCATCTTCAATCGAGTTGTACAGAACTATTTCAAAAAATACAACACAACAAAAGAAAACAAAAACCTCTAGAAACCCATTTTAATTTCACCATGTATGCTTTTCAATTTTTAAAAATTTTTTTCAATTGGTATTTTCTTTTAATTTTTTTATTATGTTATGTTAGTAACCATACAGTACATCATTGGTTTTTGATGTAGTGTTCCATGATTCATTGTTTACGTAGAACACCCAGTACTCCATGCAATCCATGCCTCCTTAATACCCATCACTGGGCCAACCCATTCTCCCACCCCTCCCCTCTAAAACCCTCAGTTTATTTCTCAGAGTCCACAGTCTTTCATAGCTCATCTCCTCCTCCAATTTCTACCCCTTCATTTTTCCCTTCCTTCTCCTAAGGTCCTCCATACTATTCCTTATGTTCCACAAGTAAATGAAACCCTATGATATTTGGCTTTCTATGCTTGACTTATTTCACTCAGCATAATCTCCTCCAGTCCCATCCATGTTGATACAAAAGTTGGGTATTCATCCTTTCTGATGACTGAATAATATTCCATTGTATATATGAACCACATCATCTTTGTCCATTCGTCTGTTGAAGGGCATCTCTGCTCTTTCTATAGTTTGGCTATTGTGGACATTGCTGGGGTGCGTTGCTGTGAACATTGGGGTGCATATGGTCCTTCTTCTCACTACATCTGTATCTTTGGGGTAAATACCCAGTAGTGCAATTCCCAGGTCATAAGGTAGCTCTATTTCCATTTTGTTTTAATATTGTATTTCTTTTGAATTTTACCTAAGGGTGTGGGGAATAAGGTAGACTTTCCAGGGTCCAAGGACTCTAAGGGAAATAACCCTGCTCTGGTCCACCCATCCTCATCAACTCACATCATCCCAGTGTCTGTAGGACCCCCACTTCTAGCTCATACCCATGCCAAACTTCTGCTCACACTGACACCAAAACCACGTTCTCATAACCCATGCTTGATGGCACTGCTTTTCCCCATAAAACCACGAGCAACAAGCTAACGCCTCAGGTCTTCAATCTGGGGCACAAGACCCCCGTGAGCTCTCCACTTTCCTCAGCTCTTCTTTCACAGTCATCCATCTGGACAGGACACCTTGATGCCCTCCATTCCTCCTGCTCTCCTGGTGAGAATGGAGACCTCCCTTTTCTGAACATCTTTGCAACATGCTGGGCACCTCTGTTATCAGGCTTACACTGTGTGATGTGTGTTTTTGAGGTACCTGTCTTCCTCCACAAACTGCTGGAGATTCAAAAGGTTAAGTTCCCCTTACCTTTTTAGTCCAGCATCTGAAGGGTGCATGGGATAGAGTTAACATTCATTAAATAAAAACAAGTTTAAAAAATGACAAGAAGGAAGGAAAGAAGGAAGGACAGAAAATGGAAGGAAGGAAGGAAGGCAGGCAGGCAGGCAGGCTGACAACATCATGCTTAACAAGGCTTAGAAAAACCACCCCATTGTCACCCTCTCTTCCATGAGGAAACCTGGGTGAGCACACGTTGGCCAGCCGGCCCTGAAAGAAACTCACTACACTAAGATGTATGGGTTTCTGGCTGCTGCTGACACAAGTGCTTCTGACCCCAGGGTGAGATTCCATTCTGAGGCCAAATGGAAACAAGACAGAATTCAAAAATAGAAGTGCAGTTAATGAAGCATGAGCTAGCCGGGCTATGCTCTCACAGCCTCTGTGGGATGAGAAGGATGCTATTCTCAGGCCACTGGCAGGGGCTGCCCAGTTGACCAGGAGGCATGTCCCTGGGGCTCTGGGATGGTCTCTTGTTGCTCATGTCAAGAGCTAATGTTGTCAGCCACACTATCTCCTGTTGCCTGCCCAGACCTCAGGCACAGAGTAAGTGATTGATTCTACAAAGTCAGCTAAGGAAGATGCAGTGTGTCCGACAAGCCCAACTCTTTAGAGATCACTCTCCACGCTGTTCTCCAAGTACTCGGCATTAGGCTATCTAAACACAGAACAGCAGGACAGGTATAATTGGAACATCCAGCTGGCTCGCATGGATTGACCTTTTGGGTAAAAATCATGGAATTAATTTAGCTCCTGTCTCTTCCCCTTTACAATGGTGATCCTGGGAAATGCCCTTCTGCTCTCTGAGCCTCTGAAAATAACAATTAAAAAAAATATGCTATGTCCTATCTACTGATCTCATAAAATTGTGCTGGGGATCAAGATAACAGGTGTGGGATTGTTCAGTGAAGTATAAAGAATTATTCAAAACTGAGTTTTTATTACCTGGTCTCTGTTTCTATATTTACTTTACATATTCAAAGTCAAACTGCAAACTCATCCGTTCTGATTTCTCCCAAGCATCCCAAGAGATGGAGGGAGAGGGCTGGGGACCTGCTCTGCTCCAGGAGGGGATTATCACCATAGCTGCTATGTACTGACCACCGGCTCTGGTCTGGTGCTAACTCTCTGGAGCACACTGTTGTAGATGACCACACTGCAGAATACATTGTTGCTTCATTTAACAGATGAAACCAAGATTCAGAAACATAAATTAACCTTTTCAAGGTGATACAGCTGTAGATTGCAAAGCTGAGAACCAAATTCAAACTCTTTCGCTCTAAAGTGTTCTTTCCGAAGACCATGCCAGGACTCTTCCCACTACTGTCTGCATCCCCCGCATGGAGAGCTTTGTTTGAAACATTGGAGGGACTCATAAAATGCTTAAGTATTTAATGGAATTGACCTTCACCTGGAAAATGTAGTCACAGGTCTGTAGAGAAGCAAAAAGTTGGGCAGCAAGGACCTTATTCTGTAGAGACATTTTATAAGGACAGAAGTTCGGAGGTTCCTCTTTTCTCCATCCCTTCTTGCATCCCCTCTCCTTGCGAGTGTTGTTGCTCATCTGTTTATAAATCTTACTTCATTAATCACTGCTACTGCACCTTTCCCTTCGGCACGTTGATCCTGCGAACTCAGAGAAATGCACTGGACGATAAGAATTCTTTGTCCTTTCGGAGGGCTGTTGTGAGCACCCCTGTAGAAACTGCCATGTTCCCGGTGCTCAGGAGCTACTGGCCCCCTCAGCAGTCCCAGAATCACCTTCCAAGTAGTGATGGCATCAGAATACCGGCAGACACTGTAGAACCCCAGAATCATTCATTTGATTTTCCTGGCTAAGACAGGAGTCTCAGGCAGAAACAGAACACTGGAGAGAGAAAGGAGAGGAAGTGGCAGAGTTGGAGGCCAACCCTGAGCCCTGAGGCATGAGGGTTTACATGGCCAGGTAGAGAATGTACTTTCTTCCTCACAGACCTGCTAGGCAAAGAAGACCTGTGTGGTGGACTTTGTCTGATTTTCTGAGGCAGCCAATGGTAACTTGATGCAATGGATAGGACACTTTTTGTCTTGTAGGGAAGTGAGGAGAAAGGGAATTGAAGGTGTGAGTCCCACTGTTGGAACACAGCCCGGATCCTCGCCAATGTGACTGGGGTCATTTCGGATCCTGGGAGAAAACTCCAGGAGATGGAGGGCAAGGGTCTTTGTGGGCCGAATAAACATGGGAGGATCCCCGGAGTGCTTTCATGTCCTCCTTTAGATGGATCCGATAAGGTGGAGAATCCTTAACTTGCTCTTGTCATTTAAAGCTAAGAGATAATCGTTGTTGTTCACGTGTCACACTCGATTGCCTGCACGTAGCCTACGACCCTCACATAGCTCACACCACACATGTAGCCGTCCCGCACGTAGCTCACATATCACACGCAGTTCATGTCCTGCACGTAAATCTACATGCTGTTTGTAACCAGATTTTGTGTAAAGTATAAAAGAGGTGATTGTGAGAAATAAAGTCATCTATTGATCGTCAGTCGGTAGTCCCCCCATCATTTCAGCTCCGATCACCAGGATCCCCACCTCGAGAAGGTGACAACCACCCTCAGATGATCTGGGGAATTGGCTGAAGTCCTGCTTCCCTCCTCTGTGTGACTGTGGTAATAATATCTAAGGGTGAAAGTGCTTGTTATGATAATATGAGATCCTTATAAAAGTACCGGGCACAGAGTTGGGCTCAGAATAGGGACTAAAAGATACAAAGTTCCCTTACTACTTTGTCCCATCTGTTCCCATTTTGGGGGAAAATATAGGTAATAGTCCAAGAGGTTTTTAGAAGGGAAACTTACAGGAGGAAGTTGGAATAGGTAGGAGAGATTCAAGTTTAAATTGTGAGAAGCTGGGTATTTTGAACACCTAACCAACGTAACGAACACTAATGATTTATTCGTTGCTGTCTGTAATCTACTTTAGAATCTGTTAAAAATTTTGAGCCATGGCATATTCCATTCAGCTTAAGTATGTGATGAAGTGTAGTATCTGCCTTTCTTTAGTCTTACAACAAGTCTTGCTGTCTGGAGCCTAGAAATATCTGATTATATGATCTATCTGGCTCCTGTCCCTGAAATTATAAGAAGGGTAGTGAGGGGGAAGAATTTTCTTGATCAGTTAACTCCTAGCAACAGCACTGGGTATATTCTGGAAACTGAAATGAACCCCAAAGACAGCAGACTGAGGGTGGTGTAGGTCAGCTTCTTATCCCTGAAGATAGCTACCAAGTTGGATCCGAGAAGCTGCGGGGATAATTCTTGTCCCTTTGTAATCAGGGAAGAGATTGCTCTATCAGCAGAGGGTGGCCATTTTGCAAACTGAGAAAATTGGGGAAAATCAAGTTAAGTGTGGAGTCTGTCTGGTGGAAGAACCTGAAAGCTATGAAGGGAAGAAGGAGGCAAAGGACACTGAAAACTGCTCTTTATTCCCTGAAGTGAGTGCCATGGGAATGAAGGGTTGACATCTGTCCTCCCTGAGGGTTTAGGGGATAGTAACATTTAGAGTCAGAAGGTACATCAAGAAACCCCAATTCTAGTGTCATTTCCTCTGGAATCCTTTCCTGGTATTCCTGACTATATCAAACCTCTGTGTTGTATTATTAAAACAACAGCACCTTTTCTTCCATAGTTCTTATATTCCTCATTAGGAGCCAAATCTGTTCTAATTTTACACTCTATTCCCAGCACCCAGCATGGTGCTGCACATAGTAGGCATTATGTGTATCTTTGAAATTACAAATGTATTACATTCTCTTTGAGGAGGCATATGAAGCAGATTAAAAAAAATAAAATTCAAATGACAGAAAAAACTGAAACGTATTAGGCATAAATATAATTATTTTGGAACAATTAAGTTAAAATTTATTTTTAATTAAATTAAATTGTAATTAATTCGATTAGATTGATTTATTAAGTTAATCAATATTAAATAATGATCAATTATTTATAAATTATTTATAAATAAATCGTAAAACAATAAATAATTAAAATGTAATTAATTAGAATTAATTAAAATCTGGAATGTGGTTAAATGATGTAAGGAACTTACATCATTTAAAATGTGGTTAAATGATGTAAGGAACTTAAACTAGAAACCCAAGGAACGGCAGCACTTTTCTTTCCTTCACAGCCTTCTGCTTCTGCTTGCAGTTGGGCTATGGTCTGTTCTCTCTGAAGACAGGACAGATACTGGGCACCGGCGAGGCTAATTTTGCTGCCGTTTTAGCCTTGTTCCCCTTTGAAAAATCCCAGGGAAATGCTCTGATTGGAAACCTCTGGGTTGTGAGCCAAAACATGTTCAAGGCTTAGCATACACTTCATGTTTCCTGTTCTGTTTTTTTGTTTTGTTTTGTTTTTTTAAGATTTTTAAATATATCATTTAATAGGGAGCTAGGAAATTTTAATTATTAATACCTCTCAGGAAAAGAATCTATCCAAGATGTACATTATCATTCAAATTAATAGTTATCTTTATCATGAATTTCAGCAGACTTATTTTATTTTTTGTAACAAATTCTCATTTTTATTTTTATTTTTTATTGCTTTTTCATTATCATTATGTTATGTTAGTTATTACTTTTTTAAAAATTTTTAAGTATTTTTTAAACATATAATGTATTATTAGTCCCAGAGGTACAGGTCTGTGAATCACCAGGTTTACACACTTCACAGCACTCACCATATCACATACCCTCCCCAATGTCCATAACAGTCACCATTAGTTTTTGCTGTAATGTTCCATGATTCATTGTTTGCATATAGAACCCAGTGCTCTATGCAATATATGCCTTCCTTAATACCCATTGCTGGGATAACCCATCCCCCACCCCCCTCCCCTCTGAATCCCTCCATTTGTTTCTCAGAGTCCATAGTCTCTTATGGTTCATCTCTCCCTCTGATTCCCCTGCCTTCATTTTTCCCTTCTTTCTCCTAATGTCCTCCATGCTATTCTTTATGTTCCACAAGTAAGTGAAACCGTATGATAATTGACTTTCTCTGCTTGACTTATTTCACTTAGTATAATCTCCTCCGTCCATGTTAATGCAAAAGTTGGGTATTCATCCTTTCTGATGACTGAGTAACATTCCATTGTATATAAGGACCACATCTTCTTTATCTGTTCATCTGTTGAACCCTTCATGTTTCCTGCCATGATGCACAAGGTAGAAGGGAACAGGGTCGCTCCCCCAAAACAAGGTGCTGCCATTCAAGAGGCAATAAACTGGGTCACAACAAAGCAAAAAGAACCAGTATGACTACCAGTCCCTTTAGCCAACAGAAGTTCCTCCTGAGGTCACAAAGAATCAACCCTTCCTTCTCAGAGCTCATTTCTCTTTCTTATGAGAATTTAGTATGATGGACTCTTTCCTCAGAGCTGATCTTTGGACTTGACAGATTATATAAGTGTGTGTATGCATATATACCTAGATCAAACGTGTATGTATACAATATGTATATGCTCCTGGTTTCACAGCAGTGCTCTTCATGAATATATTGCTACTCCTCATATAAGGGGTGCTTCTCTACAATAGCTGACTTTACTGCATGTGTAAGCTAACAAAGACTCTGGGAGTTACATGTCTGGGAGTCACAGAGTTACATGTCTGGCACCACTGTATGACACAAGGATCATTTCCCCACTCAATGAGAAGTCCTTGAATGCAAGATCAAGATCGATAAGTTCCTATCTCTGTATCTCGCACAGCCCTTACCATGAAATTTAGAACATAATAGGTATTCATTAGCATGTGAATGAATGAATGAATGAATGGGTAAAATATGTATCACTAAAAACCACAAGCTAACTAATTTTTGTACTTAGGATTTCATAATTCATCTATAACTGACTTATGATTTTTCTTATCAAATCTGAGCATGCTATTTTAATTAACCTTTTTATTTTAATGATTAACTAACTTTATTTAAACTTTAATAAAATTTAATAAACCTAATCCTTTTAAT
The DNA here is from genome assembly GCF_963455335.1 of Martes martes. Lineage (NCBI taxonomy): Eukaryota > Metazoa > Chordata > Mammalia > Carnivora > Mustelidae > Martes > Martes martes. The sequence goes on along the minus strand of NC_137891.1, from coordinate 6,489,900 downwards.
AAACTTTATTAGTATCTTGCCATTCAATTTGCTAATTGAATTAAGAGGCTGACATCTCTGCTTTTCTACAATATGATATTTATTCATTTTTTAATTTTTTTTAAAGATTTTATTTATTCATTTGACAAAGAGAGAGGGAACACAAGCAGGGGGAGTAGGAGAGGGAAAAGCAGACTTCCACTGAGCAGGGAGGCTGATGCAGGGCTCCATCCCAGGACCCTGGATCATTACCTGAGCCGAAGGCAGACGCTTAGCAACTGAGTTACCCAGGCACCCCTATAATATGATATTTAGAAGCAATACTTAAAACAAAAAAGAAGCAATACTTCATCCATATGAATTAGTTTCTTGTGAAAACCCCTGCCATAAAGAATAAGTAAGTAAAGGTTGATCAAAATGAATACAAATTTACAATTTACCCTGAATCTTAAATTAAATGCGGACTTGTTAATATCCTTTTCCTACAGTTGATAGTTGCCCAGATTTTAACTTTAGCAAAGATATTTCCTCTTCAAATGACCAGACTTCAGTTAAATTGATTTAGTTGAAATTTTAGGGAGTTTCAGTTGCAGAGGTAGTACAACTTCACTTGGGATTTATTTTTCAGAATATATGAGCTTTTTGGTTGACGTTTGTCAGCATTAATGAATCAACAAAGCTGAGTGAAAGAGATGGGCTGATTCTGAAGACTTGAGATAGGGAGTTCTTTGGGACCACGGTGCCTGTTCCAGAAGGCAGGGGTGGTGAACAGTTTCTCAGATATTGGTTTTCTGTCTACCTCCTGTTCTCTTTAAATGAAAGAGTGTAAACTAGGTAGACAGACAGGTAGACAGAAGGAAAAAGAGCAATCTAAGCAAGGTAACAACTTAAGCTATAACACTTGCTATTAAAGACCTGCGAGCTTTTCTGTGAAACAGATCAATGAGGGAATCCCAGCAAGTCACAGGTGAGAACACTGGAACTGGAAATTATTTCTGAAGAAAGCTCATGTGATAGACATCTGTAAGAGGTCAATAAAAGCATGCAAATTTGATACACTCTCCTTCACTGAATACAAATATTAGTAGTGTTTTGTTCATTGGAATTCCCAAAGCCTAGGTCTGGACTCTCTGGATGGCTTCTTTTTGTACAAATGGGTGCATCTCCTTCCAAAAAAGCTAACACCAGGATGCTGGGATGTCCTGCCCTGTGATAGGATAGACAAAGGACAGCTGTTTTTCTTTGTAGCTGGAGATGAGTATAATCACAGACACAATAGTAGGCAATTAGAACCCAGGAAATAATGCAAGGCAGGGCAAAGAGGGAAGTAAAGTCTTAGGTTCTTGGGGCCTGTGGAAGACAGGGGCAGGAGATAAGGATAAACCTAAGAAACCAGAGGATGAGAGGGACCGCATTATGGAGTAAACCGGGGAGTTCTCCTGTCTTGGGATTAGTGGCTTGACTGGGAGGTACTTAGTCTGATAGAAAGGTCCAGTTGTACCATGGCCATCATCTGATATAGTGCACCCTTAGTCATTGTTGAATTGTATTGAAGGAAGGAAGAGAGTAATAAAAGCTAGATTCACAAACCAGACACTCACAAGACTTTGGTTTAAAAATTATTTTCCCTCTTTAATGAATGAGGAGATTAAGAATGAGAGAGATCACCTTGCTCAAAGTCCCACTGTGAACCAGCCTTTCCATCATGATCAGAGCCCATTTCCACCTGATTCCAAAACCTAAGCCTGCTAGCCTGTGGCATGTTGCCTTCATTGATTAGGAAGGAAGGGGGGAAGTAGGAGATCAAGATTAAAGGTAAGAAGAAATAAATGTGTGTGTTTCAGTGGGTGGGGTGGAGGACAGGGGGAATAAAGCTTTCTGTTCCAGTTCCTGGAAATGGTTGTTCTGCCCGAAGTCTGAATTTTCTGACCTGAATGTAGAAGGGGAGATGGGTTATATGTTCTTAGTCAGGTTATATGTCAGGTTGTATGTTCTTAGTATTTGGCGAGAGCAATCTCTTCTCCTGGGACCAGAGCTCATGGTACTCAGTGGGCTGTATGAGTAGACCTCCCAGTAAACAGGTAGTAGAGCCAAAAGTGAGAACCTGAGATTTGGGGTCAGACACATTTGAACCACGGTCTTGGCTTTGCTACTTATTTCTTGGGGAAACTGGATATATTAAATGTTCTGTGAACTTTAGCTGCAAAATAAATAAAAGTAGATATAATTTATTCCTCCAAGAATTATTGAGACAATTCAGTTAGATGATGCATTTCCATGGGTCTAGTACAATGTCTGAAATATTGCATGCTCTTAATATATTGACCCCTGCTCTTTCTAACAATATGATACTTCTCCGACGTCAGCGTGCTTTATGCCATGCTCATACCCCAAGTCACCCAGTGCAGTCTCATGTGCCAAATAATTAGATCCAGATAGATCTTGGTGAAGTTGGAGAGTTGGCGAATACTGAGTTCAGTACAACAGAATATCTCCCGTGAATTATTTTGTCTTTCAAAGACACTCATTGTGATGACCTCATTTGCATAATTTATTTCTATCAGGCTCCATTTCAACTTCAAACTAACCAGAAAAACTGGAGAGACAGGATTTGTTCTTCCTCTTCCATGTATAATTTTTATTATTAGCCTAAAAAACCCTTGCTCTTAGCATCAATGTTTTCCTCTGTTATTCATCCTGTGGAAAAAGAGGCCTTGTCCACACTTAAATACTTGAAAGTATCTTTCAAGAAATTTGGGAAAGTTTTCGTGGGTGATGGGCAGAATCCTTTCTAGTGTCCTTACAGTCGTGGCTTGCAGGAAATGCTCACACAACACCACAAAATGCCAGCCCTTCTCTGAGTACACGGATTTTTTTCTTTCTTTTCTTTTCTTTTTTTTTTTCCTGCACTGCTCTCTCTGTACCATTTCATGGCCCTAAAATCTGAGAAACCCTGGAAATAAGAATTGGTGTAGCAGTGATAATGCTTCAGCTATCCTACTCCAATACAAAGAACACATTGCTTCCTGTTTCAGATCAGGTCAATAACATCTTTCACAAACTGATACTGAATAATACATGTATAGTACAATGTGATACAGTGTAAAATATGTAAAGAATAAGTTATTTTTTGATGATGCTTATCCCTTCCTCTGCCTCATTTCCAGTGCTTGGACAGCTGATTAACAATGGCCTCTTTATATGTCTGGTGGCAGGGGCTAGAGGTGAGGTTCTCTTGCATATGTATAATGCAATATCTTTTTATTTTATTTTATTGCATATCCACTATGCAAAATATTTTAATCTTATTTTTGTTTATTTTATTGCATATTTTGTTATTTGACTAACTAGGTGTTTGACTTCGCATTAGGAGCCTCAATAGTGCTGCTTTGGTCTTGGGGAAGGTAGAGGATCACTTGCAGGAATTTTCAAAACCTTGGAGGGCCAAAATGACTCATTTGTAATAGCATATGATATATGCATTTTATTTTTAAAAAGCAACTGAAATACAGTAAGATTTCACAAAATCTTCCTGAGAGATGGATAAATGCAAAATAGAGAGGGCTAAAGCAATGGTGAGAGTTGGATTAAAACAGTTTTGAGATGATACTATTGCAATCAATGTTTTTTTAGAAACACAACTGCATAATTCTTGAAATACATGATAGCTTTTATTCATCTATTTATTCATTAAATGAATAATTACTGAGCTTTCGCTATATGCTGGTTGCTACCCATATTTTATGGTTCTATATCAAATTCGTTGGTTCAGCTTAAACTTGATTTCCCTGTTTGTCATTCTAGGGCCCATTTGGGCAAGTGACTGTGTCTTTTGTGCAGAGATGACTAGCTCTTAGGGAAGACTGTGGCCTCCAGAGTTGCACCTGAGCAGATCACAATGCATTCAGAGTGGCTTAGTGATTGATGTGTTGTATAAATAGAACACTGGAGACACAATATGGGAATAAGAAGAGCCAAATGTCAAAAAAATGCCCTGAAAATAACCATTCAAACGTATGCAAATTGCTTAATTAATTGACCTCATTTGTGCATGCAGATATCCTTTGCCTTTCCCTTTGTGAATTGGTTATTTTTCATTGTGCTCCAAAACAATATTCCAAGGCTAATTAAACCCTTTCAAGCTATAGGTTAATATTCAATTCATATGTAAACACATTTATAAACATTAATCAAATTCAAATTACTCATTTCATAAATACTGTTTTATTCATTTTCAGCTAATAGATGTGTTCTCTGCATTTATTCAGTGTTGGTCGTGAGAAGTTTGCATTTGGGGAGATGATAGCTATTTAAATGGCAACCTTGTGTTTACTTTCAAGTTGATTAAGACTTTTCCTAGTTTCCAATTGTTTGTTTCTGTAAAGATTTAGCACAAAGGCTTCATTTGGAGTGTTGCTGGGGCGTATAAAATATAATGATGATTATCAGAGAACTGCTTCATCCCAGAGCATTTGTGTTTAAAGAGATGTCAAGGGGAGGTTTACTGCCTGTTCAGGCTAGACTCAAAAAAGCAGAATGAATCTTAATGGGGTCAACACAATCTCAGATCTATCCTCAGTTTGATAATATATTTATCTGTCCATTCATTAATTAAATGGCTAATTGATGTATTTGTTCATTTTTATTTATTTACCCATCCACCCAAACATTAATTCACTCAATAGAATCTGCAAAATACCTTCTGCATCAAAATTTAAAAAGTGCAACTACCTAAGCCCTCTCACAGATCCACTCAACCTGGCATACCTACATTTTTAATAAACTTCCAGAGTAATTATTATATGCATCAAAATTTAATTACTTCTGTCTTACATTAACATATATCATACATGTGTTTGGTGCCAAGCACTGAAATAGGTATTGGGCACTGGGGGTGTGTTTGTGGATGAGACAGACAGTCTCTTCCTTTAGTCATTGAACTTTTAATTAAATGCAATGAGTGCCGTGACAGGGGACACACAAGAAATCACAGGACTATATCACCTGAGATCTTAAAGTAGGATAAAGGTCAAGAAAGAGCTCCCTGAGTTTATCATGTTTAAGGAAGCCTAAAGTTTGGATGGGATTCAGCCACATGAAAAAGATTATCCAGATTGTATGGTTCTATGCTGGTGTTCTGAGTGTGGGGTGGGTGATGAGCATTGAAAAACTGTATACTCCTGGAAGTGTATCATTTACTTCTATGGCAGAAGACTGATAAAGTGAGAAATAACTATTGCAGTTACAAACACTAAGTCATACATGATGGAACCTGTTCTGGAGTTTGCAGTCGGTTCACCACTTTGTGACTCTAGGAACAGCATCTCCTTGCATTTCGTCTTCCTTACTATTAAAAGAAGGTACACTATCTCTTCCTCACAAGAAAGCTCTGATAGTTCAGTGACACCATTGTGTGTACCAAATACTAGAAGAGCTCCAGGAAAGCTGGTGCTCTGGGAGGAGGGCTCTCTGAGGGCCAGAGATATATACTAGTGCCTATTTTCCAAGGATCCTGCTGGGAATGGCTATGGTCAGCACTTTTGGATCCTTGAGCATCTCTTAACCTCCAAACGCCAGTGGGGGACCAAACCTAGAGGAGCTGGAGCCCTGGAAGCCAGAGGAAGTGATAAAAAGGGATTGGAAATTGTGGCTACTTGATGATGGACTTGGAAGCATCAGAGATTAGCAGGAGATCAAGAAAATGATGGGCTTTCAATTCCCTCATCTTCAAAATGAAGCTCATATCTACCTGGCAGCATGCTATGAGAATTAAAAGTCTGGAAATATACACAAGGCACTTAAGACAGTTCTTGGAAAGTCATAAGCACTTACAGAAATCCAAGAACGTTGACAAATAATTATTTTCTTTGTTTTATAAATCAAGACTCTATGGCTCAGAGTTATTAAGGAGTTGCCAAGACACAGCCTTAGGGTAGGAAATCTGACTAAAAGGGATGGAATTCCAAATCAGATCACATTCCTCTATATGTAGCTTGGATCAATGTATTCAGAAGTTCTGACTTACTTAGTGATTCCTCTTCTCGACACCAGGATTGTAATTTGCACCAATGTGTTTTTTTAATAGTGCTTGATTTATTTCTAGCTTTTAAAATCATATTCATTCTAATTATTAAATATGCTCATTTATATCCCAGTTTATTTTTGGATTAGATGTAGAACAACAACTCCCATCTGCATGTATACCTCTTAAAGCACTTTGGAATGTAGTTACAAAGTTTATGCATCTCTAATAATGAGTATGTTAGTGTCCATACATGTATATATGTGCATGGGTGTGTTTTTACCATCTTAGAAATTTTCTGGTACCACTGTTAACCAAATCATTCCATGCAGGACTATGCTGATTGGAGAAGTAGTTGAATATAGTCAGAGGTTCTGTAAAACATAAAATGCTGAGTTTTCTCACCCCTGGTAATACTTTCTGGTTTGTGATTTATAGCGCTATGGTAGAGGTGTGATTTACATTAATAGAGGCATGTGGAAGGCAGGTTAGCGACACTGGATTCTTTTCTGCTTGGGCATGAGATTTTCTAGAACATCATAAGTCAGGTAGTTCAAATCCTGACTCTTAACAGGGTACTCATGGGCAACTTACTTAGTACCTCTGAGCATCTGTTTTCTTATTTGTAAAACTTGGATAAAGTTATCCTACCCAATACAGGGTTGCGACAAGGCTTAAATTAGGATATATTTGTAATGTGTTCAAAGTCTCGGAAAAATCTCCAAGTCCACTGCTGTTCCCTTTCCCAGGGCACCATGCATGTAATTCAAGGCCATGGATGCTGCTGGTACCATTTCTTACCATCTCCGCTCATACCTCTCTGGCTCTAGGCCATGCTCAGAAGCCACCTCTCCCTGCGGTTCTTGCCGATGCCTCATCCCAATACCAGATTTATAATGTCCTTATCTATGCTCCCAGAATGCTTCCAACGTGTGTCTCTCCTGTTAAATCTTCCTCTGGATCTCCATATGGTGAGCTTCTCAAGGACAAAGGTTGGGTTCATCTCTGTGTCTCTAGACAATGAAAGTGAAGCTCAATGCATTTTGTATTAGAGTATATATTGAATATTACTACAAATTATCATCTCATCAGGGGTACAAAGTATGTTGCTACTAATGCACGTAAAGCGGTCACGGTCTCCAGATATGCGGAATGCTTGCTTCTATTCTGTGCCCTCCCTACCCTGGCTCTTTTTTATCTTAATGTTATATTTTCCTTTAAAAGATCTGCAGTTTTCTCCTACTATGTATGTTGCAAAAAAAGAGAAATATCACTGAACGAGGCTTGCTTTTGTTTTCTGATTCTTTGTTAAATGGTTAATTGATTGTCTATTTTGAGTAGTGATATACAGCTGTTTCCATAGATACCTGTTCATAATAGCTAATTAGCCAAGCATGTTTTCTGAAGCCATTCGAATGACATTTTTAAACATTCAGCTTTTATTCAATTAGTACATTTTTCTTATTTTTCTTTGGAAACATTCATAAATGCTACATGATGCTTCAATAGATAAAATGTTATAGGATCCGGTAATTTTGGGTTCCTATGAGGCCGTGTCTGTTCATTACTCCACCTAGAAGTTCTCATTCTCTTTCATGAGCTCCCAGAGCAGAACTCTCAACAACAAGGCACACTGGAAAACCGCTTATTAGTTGGAAAAGGCGTGTGGGGATACATCATTTCACTGAAACTTCACAGAGAACCGAGGGATGTCTGTGGAAGCACCATCCTCTTTGTACAGACAGGGATGCTGGCGCTCCCCCATGCAGAAGCGTGGTGCATCACGTTGAAGGTTTGATGCCTGGGGTAGTGTGAGTGTGGGCGCCCAGCAAACACCCATCTGAGCCAAGTTTATGCAGGTGACAAGTCCTCCTTCCTCCTGACCCATCACACTTCCACGATTATTCCATTCCATTATGCTCCTGGTTTGTAACGAACTCAAGAGCAGTCACCACTTTGTTCACTGCATTGTACCTCACACACCTGGTTTCTATAAATTACAAGAGTTGCATGGAAGCCTTTTCTTCCTTTCATTAAGATCATATTTATTGACCATCTATTATCTGACATACAATAAAGGGGAAACACAATCCCCGCCATTAAGGCATCAGTTTGCCCTTGTGTTCCCCCAAATGCTCTGCCCAGTATTTGATAATGATAGAGACGAGATGCAAAACCTGTTTCTTGAAGCCAGGCTATTTGTAGGATGCCTCACTCACTTAAATCAGCATTTGGTCCAATTAGCCATCCCTTGCTCTTCACCAAATACATTCCAAGTGGAATGAACACCCTTCCTTCTCTTGTTGAAGCTGCCCTCACTCTTTGGTCATGAGAGTCTCCTCTCATTTCCTAAACACTAACCACACTTAACTTCCTCTGAGGATAAATTATAGGAATTGAGATGAGTGTTTATACATATTTACAAAAAAGCAAACAACTATTGGCCAAAGCTCTCTTCACCTCACATTCTCAAGTTTGATTCTCACACTACGAGGTAGATACCCCCACGGTATCTATTTTAGGGATGTGGAAACTGGGGATCGGACAGGTGAAGTAACATGGTTAAGTTCACACAGTGATTGACAGAACTAGAGTGTGAACTTCTCTTTTGTTGATACCCAAAGCAATGTTCTTAAACCTCAGCCCCCAATGCACCTGTACCAGGATTCTGCTTTGCATCTCTTGCTCTGGAAAACAAAACAAAACAAAAATAGTACATTTCTTATTCTCTTGAAGGTATGAGCAAAATGTGTAATGGGACACCCTCACATTGGGTTCCCTCTGGTACCATCCAGTCTGGAGGCCACACAGCTAATGGATTCCTAGAACCTGAGAGGTTCTAAAGTCACATTGTTTCATTCTCTTTTTTTTTTCCTATTGAAATGTGCCTGTGTTGGAAAGAGGTGCCTTCATGTGGAGATAGATAGCATGCCTAAGGAAAAAAAAATATGTAGGTTTAATGATGTCTTGAGCAACATTCTCAAAGTAAGAGAAGTGAACATGGGGTCAGTTGAAATCAGACACCATCTCTGAGCATCAGACTCCATGAAGGTCAAGTTTTCATAAGACTTCCTGATGGTACCATAGGTATGTGGTACCGAAATCATTATCCAATGGTGCCTAAAGGTGTTTGCCCTCAGTTGGCAGCTGGTATTTTTTAAACAAACATTTGCAGCCAGCTTCTAGCCACTTCTTCATACATAGTACAAGGAAGAATGGCTAAACAGGAAGACCAGACGTCCCCTTTTATGGAAGGTTGCTCCGACTCTCACTCCCCTTGTGATGGGTCACAGGCATCTTCTCTGTACTTACTCACTTCCTTGCACATGACCCTCTCTGAGTACAAGTCCACCTTTGTGTTATCATTTTGTATTTGTGGTTCCATCCTCCCTCCCACCCCCACTGTATTGTTGGCACTTGGTATTGGGGGAATTTATTCGGTTTATAGATCTGGTGTGTTATGCAGGACATGGTTTAAAATCCCTGCTGAACAAATATTTGCTGAGTGCATAGACATATCCATATACCACTGGATGAGATAAGTAAGAGATGCCTAAAACTCTTCAATGTGATGTGTTAAAATGCAAAAAAAAAAAAAAATACTAATGCAAGGGGAAAAACAATAAAAAGAACAGTGAGTACTAAACTGTGAAGAATAATCAGAAATCATTGTTTTAAAGCCTTGGGATTTTCCTCAGTGTAGGTAGGTGAGAGCGAGAGAGCAGCTCCCGTGATCACCTCTCTCAGACAAAGGCAGAACCACAGAGAGGAGTGACTGGTTACAAATTACTGGTCACCTGGTGAGGACTGGTGGGTTACCGTGGAGCTAATGTCCCTCATGGCTGAGCCCCAAGTCTTCTTGTTGAGCCCAGACAGCACAGCCAACAAGTTCACTAATATGTTTTTCTGCTGATTCTGGGCAATTTAATAAAAATCTTGAGTTCCTCCTTCTGGGGTCCTGACCACTTGGTCTATGCCTGTGTGAGCAATAAACCTCTGAAATACTTGATTTCACTTGTGGGAGTGTTCTGAAGCTCAATACCTCAAAAGGGGAGGGCCAAGTCTGACCCTTAACAGGCAACTTGCCAAAACAACCACCCCACCATCGTGTACTAGAGATGGCACCAATGACCATGTTCTGCCATCAGACCTGTGAGTGAAGCTGCAGGTTTTTCTATTAAAGCAGTGACCCTTACGTTTTCAATGATGCAGATAGAACTGGATGGAGATGGGGCATGCTTAAGCCATAGGGCTCTCTCAGCCTCCTTTTGGCTGCTGCTGGAGTCCCTGGGGAGTGCTGGAGGCCCATGGCTCTGGTGAGGACAATTTGAAACCATCACAACATATCTCCTTCATTTTCCTCTGGCATTCTGTACGGCCCTGTGGATTTGACTGGAAAATAAATACCGGTCAAAATGCAAGACTAACAGAGTTCATTTGCACATGGTCTGAGTCCTTTCCAATTAACTGTTCTTTTTCTGATAAGTTCTTTGTTTAGTAGATTGCATTTGAAAAATACAAAATAGCACAAAGAAGCATCATGCTCAAATAACCTAATTTACGTATAACAAAAAAGGCCAAAACAGAGATGAAACGGTGCGTGAAAAATACCTTAAAAATTGGACACTGCAAATTTGGAAAACAATAATCTAGTTCTCCTTGCCGAAATATTGGAGTTACCTGTGCATTACTGAAGGGTCAGAAAAGCAGCTGACATGCTTGACTCGGACTTCAGAATGAGTCATTATTTTGAATCTTTGTTCTACCATTGAACAGCTGTGTGATTTGGGTAAGACTGTTTGTCTGTTGATTTATATATCCAAGCCTCAGTGTTCTTATATGCAAATTGAGAGTGCAAGCTAGCATAGAATGTATGTCTGTTTAACATCCTTTCTTTGACAACACTACCATATCCATTTGGTCCCGATAGGGCTCTCAATCAGGACCCTATTTCCCATCAGTCCTTAAATACCATTCTTGACATCATTACAGGATGGGCATTTGAGCTCATCGCCTTGATCATGAGAAAATGTTAACACAAAAAGTTTGTTCCAAACAGGGCCCATGAGTGTCCTCCCTGAGACTGGTCTATGAACTCTGTGAAAGAAAAATTTCTTGAGGTGTGGATCATGAGTCATAGGCTCTTGGTACTCCAGCAACGATGCCTCCTCTCCTGGGAAGAGCTTGCCTAACTAATGACAAAGCCAACCCAGGAAGATGAAAGGCAGGAAAGTGGAAAGGGAAAGCAAAGTCAAAACAAAATTCAAAACCTCATTTGAACGTCTGAATCCAGCCCTGCCTGATTCTGGTCCCAAGCTTGAACTTCACAGTGAGCGCTTCCACAAAACCATGTCTTTTGTAAGTTAAAATTGAGATTCTGTCATTTGCAGTGGCTGGAGTTCCAATAAAAACACCTAACTTCAGATTATTTTAAAATTAGAGGTTTACCTGGGACAAATAATACATTATATGTTAGTTAAAAAAAAAAAAAAAGAATTAGAGGTTTAACACACAAAACTTGAGGCACATAGTAATCATTCCAAAAATGGCAGGTCCGTTTCATTGTTTCTTTAGATGAAGGAAATGGAATGTTCATTGACCAGTTTGCCCTGGACTAAGCTCAATTTGTTTCTTCTTTGTTTGTTGCCATTTTAAATCCTCAAGGCCCATTGAAATTGGTGCATCTTAACAGACTACCCACCTACTACATTAAATATATTTAGTAGAACTTACAAATATTGTGATGTTCACATTTCTATTCATATTCTATTCTGCTAATAAAAAGAATTTCCTTTAAATAGAAGCAGGAGGGTTATGAACTTAATAATAGTTCTAATAATGCTCTTGTTTATAATAGTTTTAAGGCTCTTTAATGAGGAAGGGGAAAAACTAATATTTATTAAGTGCTCATTACCTTTCAGGATACTAAGTGTTAATAAATGCTTTATCTTGTCTGGGTCTCTCTCCAAATACACAGTCAAGCTTTCCATTCTTAATACATGGGTGAGTAAACTGAGGCTGAGAGATCTTGAATGCCTTATCTAACCCGAAAGAAATAAAGAGAGATGGAATTGATATTCAAACCTAATTATGTCTTCCCCCAAATCCTGTGCTCTTTCTAATGTGCCAAAGTGTTTCTCTAAAGAATAAAAAGAGGTATCTACTGGGAAATTAAGAAGCAATAATGTTCTTCCAGAACAGAATTTTGGAAACATGCTTTAGCTCCTACATGGCTGTCCAAGACAAATTTGCTGTAGGATCCCTGCATTTAGCTATGCCAGGTTTCGCCTTGGAGTATCTGTACCAGCTGTTACTTCTGGCAAAAATGCTTTTCCTACCAGCCTTCTCAGAAAGCAGGACTGATTCCTCCCTATGTTCCTATCTCAGCTCAAAGGCCAACTGCTCAGAGAGGCCTTCCTTAACCACTCACCCCAAATTAGCCTCTACATCCCTCTGTCTCTTTATGCTGTTATATTCTCTCCGTAGAACTTACCACTAACCATATTTTTGGTTTGTTCATATCCATCTCTCCTCCACTAAAACCTTATCTTCACAACCAGAAGGAAACTTTTCCTCCTTTTCTACCCCCTGAATCTCGAATTCCTTCTAGAGTACTTGTTACATAATATGGACACAACACATATCAGTTTCATGTTGAACAAACCACTTTTGTTATGAGGCTTCAATGAGGCACAGTGCAATCCAGACATTATTATTCTACCCTTCTGGTCCCTCATCCCCACTGAGTTCCAATACATGCTGTGAGCTGTCCATCCTCCTTTTGCCTGATAAGTACAATGGTGAATGGCAGGGTGTGCTGGGTAAGTGGGGCAGAAAAGGCTTCAAAACCTTTCCTCTAAGCTATGCAATCTCTAAGAGAAATGGCCATCCTACAGTCTTCGGGGAGGACATAGCAAACACCAGGCCACTGGGACCATTAAAACTGTGCAGAGCTCTGATCAGAGTCACTCAGTCAAAACTGGGAGGCTTGCTGGTGAGCTGGGATCAGGCAGGCCTGGATCCTGAGTGCCGGCCACGTTAGGCATCTTATCCAAGGCAGGTCAAAGTAGGGAGAAGAGATGAGTTACCCCACACAGGGTCACTGAAGAGAGGCAGAGTCAAAAGACAGGGAGAACAGAAACAATCTCCAGGTCTGAGATAGCAGGATGAGAGGAGGAGTATGAGATGTAGCAAGGGCCGGGAAGCGGCTCTGGACCCCCAATCTATAGAGGAGCAGGTTGTGAACATGTGCAGAGTGTCCTGAGTGATAGGCTGTGACCTTGACCCAATTTGGTTATTCCACAGAACTTGGCTAGTCCTGGACAGAGGCCAAGGGACAGGGTCATGTGGGCTCTGACTTCCTCATACAGCTTACTTCGTTATGGAGAGAAATGTGTGCTGGGTTGGGAACCAGTACGTTAGCATCTTGTACAAACCAAGAACTCCATTGCCCTCAATACTTCCCTCTCTCCAAACCCTGCACCCCAATGTTATCATTAATTATCAAACTCAACCTTGTAAAAATTCCAGTTTTCTTTTCTAAAACTTGACTTTTCCTGGCTCATCCAGACTGGCCCTCCTGGGCTGCTGCAAAAATCTGTCAACCGATCTCTTTGCCTTCAGTAACAGCCTCCAAATATCTTGTTTCCAGAGTGATATTCTTTAGAAATTTTGACCTTATTCTTCCTGTCCTTGAGTAAATGCCTTCAATGGCTTACCACTGCCCACAGGATAAAAACTAAGCCTCTTACCTTGGCAAAGTATGTCCTTTGTGATCCTTTATGGCCAGGCTCCTCCCACTTATGCTATTCTTCTCTCCCTGCTGAATAATAACATGCTTGGAGTTCCGTAAGCTCTCTCCTTTGTGATTTTTCATGCACTATTTCTTCTGTGGGATATTCACTTTCCTCTACTCTCTACCTGGTACATATCCAGCACTCATCAGGCTCTGTGCAGTTGTCACTTCTTCTCTGGCATCTTTCCTGAAGACCTTCCCTCACTTACTCTAATGTAGGGGCCCCTGCCTGGTCTCTGCAGAGACCTCTGAGCATGCTTATAGGAGAAAGCATCCTTTCTCCTATAAATGCCTTTTGCCAGGTTCTAAAAGTTCATGATCCCGTGGTCTACCATTGAGAAGAAATAAGACCTCAAAAACGTGTGTTTGGAAAAACAAGTGCTTACTTCAGTTGGGAGGGGCGGGAAGATGAGGACACTATGGGCATGAGGAACCTCCCCAATTTCAGAGTTCTCCGGTGGAACTCAGGTGGTTATCATGGAGAAACTCTCCTCTGAAATCCCACACTAGGAGTTTCACTAAATTGTTTTTATTTGTTTTATTGGTTGTGAGCCATGATACTCTAAGGGTTTGTCCTGCAACTGCTCAGGCAGGGTCGTGATGGGAATGTGTGTTTGTGCAAGCATGTAGGACAGTGCACTTCTCTTAGAAGAACCTTGCTGTGAAAAACATGTCACCCGACAGAGCTCGCTCTGGGACAGTTGGCTGCATTCATGCACAAAGCCCTTATCTCACTGTGGAGTGGAAACCTGCAGTTTTGTGCTGGCAGATGTCTTTGAGCCACACTTGTGACGTCCTCTGACTGAGTGTAGGAGACCAGGCAGGGTATTAGGAGAAGTCCATTTTTACCTGGTATGGAAGATTGGCACACGACTTAAGACTCTGATGTGTTTACTTCTCTTTTCCCAGGGCCTGCATTAATATCTACATCCAGGCTTAAAAATAGTCCTAAAAAAGGAAGTCTCTGACAAAAGGTCAAAAAGAACCAGAAGTTTCAGCCAGTCTGTCCCTCCTGTCTTTGTGACCTTGGCCAAATCACTGCCTCTCCCTTCTACATTAAAAGGACCGATTAATCCTTGTCCTGTGTTCTTTCCTGGCATTTGTGAAGATTAAATGTGATAATCGTTGGGAAAGAGCTTGGAGAACTGTAAATTGATGTACAAATGGAAGGGATTAAGGGATTAGTTTCAGTTCAGTAGAGATCTTCTCTTTTATAGAACAACCCACTCCACATCAGCCCCCGGGACACCCACACATGTAACAACCGCCCCAAGCTTGTGCCTTAGCATCCCCCGTGCTCTCTCTCGGAGTGGTTTCCTCAACTTGCCTCCTGCACCAGCCTTCCTCCACCCATGAAAATCGTTATCCAACACGACTGTAGGGAAACTGTATTATGTCACAGTTGCCCAAGGACAACGTGCTTGATGAAACATGTGCGTGTGTGTTTATCTGTTGATTTGGGATTGTTCAGTAGAAGAAGAAACCTGAGAAGGAGACGTCTAAGAGAAACCAGAAAAGCTGCTCTTCTGTCCTCCTTTCCTGGGATTGTTTATAAACACAAGGCTGGTAACAAAAGAGTACTGATTTGTCCCATTCCTCATCTTTTCTGTAAAGGACAATTGTTGTCTGATTCTTCTTAAAATTTTCATGATTTCCCCCAGGCATCTTGTACATGATCTCTCTTGAGAGAAGACTATTCTCTGACCCTCTGGTTTGACAGCTGCCGTGTGTGGGGAAGTTTTCACACTGATGAGCTGTTTGACCTCACACTAGTCACACAAACTGGTCTAAGATCCCTAAGAGACTCAGGCAACGAAACTCAGTCTCATGCCATGTCACAGCATATTTGCACTCTGGGATAACATGTTAAATAGCTCATGTCTTGTGCCATTTGTGTTCCTGTCCCCCTTCCTAAAAGTGAACTCTTTGAGGGTCGGGACTATGTCTACTCATCTCCACATCCCACATCTAGGTCCTGCCTCGTGTGGAAGCACCTTATTTATCGAATGATTGACACATATGTACCTGCATACTTACAAACATACTTACAAAAGATGTTATCATCTTTTCAGTATACATGAAAAAAATGCCCCTCTTTGAAATAAATAATTCTATCCATATCTTCCCATATAAACAAAGTCAATATATAATTCAGAGGTTATTCCTGTTTCTCCCCATATATATCTTTGAATTTTTATAGAAAAATATGTATTAGCTACAAAAAGAGAAAAGCAAGAACAATGTGATTTCTTTCTTCATATGTTTTCATTTTAACTCCCATGGAGTCGACATGCATTGATTGAAAAGCAGATCCCAAGGAAGAACTCATTTTGTGCTTCTGTGAGACTTCATATTCTATCTGCTGCGGCTGGGCCAGGCAGGACAGGAAGGCTGGACGTGGACGATGAGGTGGGAGGAGGAATGATATTTGAAGGCAGCAGATAGGAAATCAACAAAATAAAAAGGTACAATAGTTACTGGGGTGAGCATTCCAGGCAGTAGTCATCCAGGAAAAGGATATTTTTTATTCTTGAAGACCCACAGAGGGTAATGAAACCCCTCCCACTACGTTCCATAGCATTTTGCAGAGGTTATTGTCATGATCTTGCATTCAAGGAGAGTCACACTTGTTGAATTTTATCATTTTTGTAGATTTACAGATGGCTATGGGGGACAGAAATCATTAAAGACCTATATAGACTGCTTATACATTCTGGGTATTTAAGGTTCTGTTCTTCTATGTTTTAAGGATCATATCTGAGTAAATGCACACTAACTAGCATTTTATTTAATTGATCCACAGTATAAATAAATATAAGGTTGGCGTTGAAATCACACAGATTTGCCTTTATCCCTCGAAGAGCACAGTCAGTTGTCGATGATGAGAAAGGGGTAGCTAGTGACCCACATTGAGGTGCTCATACCACTCTTCAGTAACAAAGATTTGATCTAAACTTTATTAAAGCCTGTGCAGACAAGTACTTATTACATAAAAATCTGTTGTGTACATATGGACACCGTTCATAGTCAATATACACTTAGGTGGTGTGTGGAAGGCACTAGTGATACCTGGCGACCGTCCCTGTGAGTCAAAAATCTGTTGGTATTTTATTGAGTGAACGTAGTTCCTCCCATGGAGTGGGTTCAGGGCATATTTCTAACTCTTCTGATCTTTCAAAAATCTGAAGGGGAAGCGACTGAACATAATAGAGTCAATACTGCTGGCATGGGTCCTGCGTGGCTCAGACTGTCCAGAGGAGCTAAAGCGGAAACTCTGTTCCATGTGCTGTGGGCTCGTCCAGGGTGACAATGTGGCACTTTCTGAATTGGACTCAGAAGACAGGCAAAAAAACAAAACAAAACAAAACACCAAACCAACAAACAAAAACAACAACAACAAAACAATCACAAACCAACCCAAAACCAAAACAAAATAAAAAGCAAACAAATAAACAAACAACAACAATAACAAAAAAAGAAGACAGGCCGAGTTTCACCACATCACCAATAATGAAGCATTGGTCAAGTCACAAGGTTTCTTTAGCCTGTTTTTTATGTGTGTCATGAATAAAATCATGCCCTCCCAAAGCTGTGAGGACTACATTAAGAAATCGTTTAAAGCACCTTTTCTTGTTCTGTGTACATGACAGAACACACTGATTGGAAGCTCAGACAAACCGAACACCAAAACTGTCTTCTACAGCTGTAAGGGCTTGGTAAGAGTTATGCTGCTTCGTCCTTACAGATACTCGTAGAGATAGGCACCCTTTCTCCCATACAGAAGACAGGAAGCTAAAGATTGGAAAGGTTAAGCAATTTAGCCATACCTTATTCCTTTCAGGGACATATTTAAGACTTGTGCTAATATCTTTGGAGACTACAAGTTACTTAGTACTTTGCCATAAAACTTGTCCATGATTTCTATATTCTCCATCTTCCTAGGTGGTGCATATGACGGTCCTGTCACCTTCAGAGGTTCTCCCTAAAGAACATGTATGTTGTCTGCATTTCAGACAGCCAAGCTAAGATTGAGTCAGCTCTGCAGGGAAGACTGCTCTCCCCACCACCTCCCTGGCCTGTGTTGCCTCATTGGAGGAGGCTGGATCTGGAAGGAGAGACATCTCTATGCTCCCTGGAGGCTCCCAGAAAATCCTCTCTTTTGCTGTCATTGGTGCCATGATCATGGTCATTGACCCAGGCACTCCAATCACGGGTCTGGGGTCAGAGAAGCAAATCAAAATAAGAATAGAAACACAAATAGGAAAAATCACAGTTTGCATATACTTTTAAAAGTCCTGTTAGTTGTTCCTTGATAATGGGTGAACTGCCATTCTGCCCCTTCTCAGGGTTGGTCTGTGTCATCCAGGGGGAGCCCCTGTCAAGTCCAGTCTTAGATACACACTATCATTCTCTTCCTATTATGACTTGGTGGTTGGCTTAAGCTATTAGGCACAATCATAATTGGTTCCAGGCATAAATTAGAAACAGAATTATATACACTTTATTATTTTTTTCATACCATGAAGTTACTTTTGTGCCCAATAATTATGATGGGGAAATAAGTCACTAGAGATTGGCTTCGGGAAGGTCCCGTCAGCTCTGGCCTGCTTTACCTGGGGCTAGACTCATGGGACTGAAGGAGGCAGAGTCAAGAATAGCAGGTGGTATTTAAATTTCTAAGTCAGGAAAGTTCTGAATAAGATGTATAAACAGCGTAATATGTCCACTCTGTCTTGCAAGTTTCATCTCTAAATTTTTAACAATACTTTATAACTTCAGTTGGGATAGGTTTTAGTGGGTGTACCTCCTCTCAGGATATCCCGGGAATTCCTGCTTGCCCTTTTCTGTAGGAAAACTTCATGACTTGCTCCATACAGAGAAGGGAAATGCAATTAAATATGTATCAAAATCAGAGAAGTATATGATATTTATAGTTTCTAGAACTAGCCACACATGTAGCCACAAATGTCATATGGTAGAATATTTAGTCATATTCAGAAATAAGTACAATATATGGTAAAGTACAAAATGTCATAAAACAGTATTTAATCATGTATAAATTGTGTAGATTACATTTGAAAAGGACATATAGGTGAAAAAACAATGAATACTGTTACGCTGAAAATAAATAAAAAATTAAAAAAAAAAAAAGAAAAGGACATATATAGAAGAAAGAAAATAACAGATAGTTAGTTAAATATAGGAAGTTATCAATGACTATTTCTAGGCTACACTCTCTGCCATGGTCAGTGAGTCTCTCTTTGAAAAGGGGCTAGACAGCACATTTTCATGTTGAACATGGTCCACCCCTTGTCTGGTAGATGTCCTTATCAATATATTTGGGGACCAAGATATAGAACTTGAAAAACCCATACTTGCACAGAAGGCAAGCACACATTTACTCTGTGCGTCTCTCTGAGTGCTGTGTACCTGCCTGGATTCCCTGAGCATATATTCTTCTGACTGGGAACAGAGTGTCATGTAAAGATTTTTGTTCAAAAAGTAGACTGGGTCTACTATCCCAAACTCTTATCTCCATACTATTGTTCTCAGTTGTGCTTGGTAGGCCAGTTCAACAGTCTATCAAGGCAGAAGTTCCCAGGTGGTATGGTATGATACATCCAGAGGATTCCATGGTCATTTGACCTACTCTCCCAACATCTTTTCTACAAGATAGATTCCCTGGATTCACATGATATTATATGAGACCTTTTAAATGTGAATTAAATGCTCCATAATCCATTGAGGAGTCATGCTGACTAAGACCCTATGGTTAGGGAAGGAAAGCAAATCTGTACCTGGAGTATGTGTCTATTTTTGTGAGAACAAACTTCTGGTTCTTTCAGGATAGAAGGGCCCAGGGTGTCCAGTTGTCACCAAGTGGTTTCAGGGTCTCTTCAAGAAATTGGTCTCATTGAAGCTTTGGCATTTATTTCTGCTGTTTATAGGTTTGACATTTGGTAGTAGGAACAGATCAATCTCAGTGAGCGAATCTTTGCCTTTGGACTCATGAATAGTGTTCACCTGTGCCACTGAGGACACTCCATCCATGTGCCTACTCTGGTAGCTTCTGGGTGGCCAATGACAGAGGCCAGCTGATATCAGCTAGGTTGGCCCTTTTGTTACTTGGCTGGAACTCCTTTCATCGCAAATGCTTCCTGTTGGACTTTAAAATGTTGATACTAAGAACTTCACACTTTGTTATCCTTCTCATACATCCACCCAAACTTCCTTATTATCAGAATTCCAATATTTTCTCCTGAAGCCCCTGAACATGTATCCAGACCATTTACTCCTTATTTATTCTAATTTGGGGCTACTTCTTTTTCCATATAAATTGGTTGACCATATGTACCTCCTGAAGTTTTGCCTGCTGGGAGGATTTACCATCATCATTATCTTTATCTTCAGCCATCTCTAAGAGAGGTGGTTGGGATGCTGCTCTCCATGTTAGGCTCACATTTACATCCTGAATCTAGCCATCTGCAAACCAAGCTTCCGTTTTTCCTCCTAAGTCTGCTGTTCATCTGGAGAGGAGAAGTAAGTTGGGGGAAATTGGAGGGGGAGACAAACCATGAGAGACAGTGGACTCTGAGAAACAAACTGAGTGTTTTGGAGGGGAGGGAGGTAGAGGAATGGGTGAGCCTGGTGGTGGGTATTCAGGAGGGCATGTATTGCATGGAGCACTGGGTGTGGTGCATAAACAATGAATCTTAGAACACCGAAAAAATAAAATAAAAAAAAAGAAGATAAAAAATAAAAATAAAATAAAAATAAAAACTCTCATATAACCACAGGGGACACATGAAACATTTCCATATACCTGCATGACAGTTTTATTTCCAGTTTATCTTCCTAAAAAGAAAACAGCTGGGTTGAACTTGATAAACTTATGTTAAAACATAATCCAGAGGCACCTGGGTAGCTCAGTAGATTAAGCCTCTGCCTTCAGCTCAGGTCATGATCTCAGGGTCCTGGGATTGAGCCCAGCATCTGGCTCTCTGCTCAGCAGGGAGCCTGCTTCACCCCCCTCTCTCTCTGCCTACTTGTGATCTCTCCCTCTCTGTCATATAAATAAATAAAATATTTTAAAAAAAGAAGACATAAGCCAAAGTTGTTCTATCAACTTATACTCACACTTCAGAATATCAATATTTCTGTTTTCCTACATCAAAATCAATACTTTTATTATTAGATCTTTTAATTTTTCCCATTAGTTAAGAAGTGATATATCCAAGTTGCTTTAATTTACATTTTTTAACCATTAGAAAGGTTAAGAATCTTCTAGAAAATTTTATTTACTTACTTATTTACTTATTTACTTATTTTAGAAAGAGAGAGGGAGGGAGCTCAAGAGCAGAGGGGGAGACAGAGAGTGGGATAAGCTGGGAGAAAATTTCAAGCCAACTTCCTGTTGATCAGCGAGTCCAATATGGGGCTGGGGCTGGATCTCACAGTCTTGAGATCATGACCTGAGCCAAAACCAAGAGTCAGATGCTTAACTGACTGAGTCAACCAGGTGCCCCTCTTCTAAGTTTTTTAATATTCTAATTTTTTAACATTATAATTTTTTCTATCATACTGTTTGTTTATTCTTTTCTTATTTTGCAATGGTTTACTTACTTTTGAAAATATTCATTTATAGGATTTCTTCATATATTTTATATACTAATGTGATATATCTATGTGTGTGTATTTATATGTCTTATCTACTCTCATGCTATGAGTTATCTTTTAATTTTGCTTATTTAAATAAGATATTTGTCACACAGAATTAATCTTAATCAATGCAACTTTATCAAACTATATATATTTTTTTGTTTTTATATCATACATTTTACCAAATGCTGTTGACTAAAAGGAATTTTTGTGCTTAAAATTTGTTTCTTCTATTTTGATCTTTTTCCACCTGCTCTCTATGTATATATCTATATCATGTCTGTATCTATCCCCCATCCTTGTCCAAATCTATCTATATGTGATATGTGTGCATGAGTTTAATATCAGATAAAGACCTCATTTATTTTTTTCTCATGTAGATGATAAATAATCTCTATATAACAATGATGTCATCTTTGTCATATATCATGTATCAAATTGTCTCAAATACACCCATACGGGTGCACGGACTTTTTTTTTTTTTCTTGGTTCTTTAACATGTTTCTTATTGTATTGTTTCTTAAATTTATTTTTTCTATCCCTGCTCAAATCTCATACTCTTCTTTCTGTGTCCTTATAACCTATTTGAGTTTCAGTAAGCTGAGTTTCCTGACCTTCCACTCCAAATTATAATTTGGTGTGGCTGTACTTGGATTTGCATCTTTCTGCATAACTTTATATATTAGCTTGTTATGTTACACAAAACCACATTGGTTTTGATTAAAGACTAATTGGCAGTAATCTCAACACCTTTACAATATTGACTGTCTTCTTTCAAAGCATGAAATCTATTTTAATAATTTAGATCTCTTTGTGTGCCTACACTGCTCACAAGAATAATTTATTTTAACCAATTATTCCTGATGTTTAGAACATTGTTGGTATTTTATTGTGATCCTATCTTTAGCAACCTTGATCTTTTTAATTCTAATAATTTGAAAACTGTCATTTTTCTAGGTATTATCATATTGTTCATCAATTTATCATGGTGCCAACTTGATTTTTTTTTCCTTTTTGGTCCATATACTATTTCTTCTTCCTGTTTGGGGTCTTACTGCCCGGACAGGCATCTCCAGTACCCTGAAGGTAAGCATTGTGTGCTGGTCCCTGACTTTAAAGAAAAACTTTCAACATTCTCAGGAAGACACTATTAATGCAATTAAAGTAGTTTCTTTATTTGGATCTTACTTCCATTCTAATATATGCATTTACGTCTGTACATTTTCATTTTAAAGTAGTGTTTGCATGTTCACTCAATTTGGAATACTGTGTAATTTATATTGTGACTTCTTTTTCAACACAGAACTTAGAAGCTTAGGGCTTTTTAAGATTCATTTTGTTCTAAATAAAGTTTAAACAATATGTGGTTTTGTATCATCTATACCAAATTGTTTACATCACCAATTATTTCATGATTATTAAAGGTGCACTTAACATGTCATAAAAAGAGCATTGCACAAAGTTAAGGTTAAGAACTACTGCTGGAAACAAGGTGCACTGAGGAAAGCAGCCATTTAGAGAACCACGTGGGTTGTCCAGCCTGCCTTCCTGAAAGCAAGCAGCCCGAGGAGGTGGGTGGGCGGAGGTGGTTAACAAAGGCCCTCTCAGGTGACTGGGCACGTGCTGTCAGTCCAACCACTGACATTTATCAACAGCCCCACATGTTCCTCCCCACACGGGTTTTGTCAGAGGCTAGAAGTTTTGTTTTCAAATTTCTAAATATTTGCACATTTGGTCTTTCTTTTATGATAATTTTTTAAGAGGGGGATTGAGAGAAAGAGACTGTGTGCATGAGCCAAGAGGGAGATGGACTCAGTCCCACGACCCTGAGATCATGGCCTGAGCTGAAATCAAGAATCTGAAGCTCAACCAACGGAGCCCCCCAGGTGCCCTTATATTAATTTCTAATTCTCTGGCGTTATGGTATGAAATTGTGTTTTCATGATATTGGCTCTTGGTTATATTAATTGAGGCTTGCTTTATAGATCATTATGTGATCAATTAATATAAAATTTTCATATTTGCCCAAAAGGAATGAATGGATGATAATCTATACATGATTAGAACACTTTACTTGTTTGGAGCAGTATTGAAGAAATATCCATTAGATGAATTCTGTTACCTGCTTTCTTATCTTCTGGATGAAGTTCTGGCAAACTGTCCCACTGACCAAATTCAGCTCACAGCTCAGGCTTGCTCTGTGTGGCTTATGAGTTCAGAATGGTTTTTACATCTTTTTTTTTTTTTTTTTTTAAAGATTTTATTTATTTATTTGACAGAGAGAGATCACAAGTAGACAGAGAGGCAGGCAGAGAGAGAGAGGGGGAAGCAGGCTCCCTGCTGAGCAGAGACCCCGATGCGGGACTCGATCCCAGGACCCTGAGATCATGACCTGAGCCGAAGGCAGCGGCTTAACCCACTGAGCCACCCAGGTGCCCCTGGTTTTTACATCTTTAAAGGGTTTTGTATATGAAAGAGAGAGAGGGACAGAGAGAGAATACATTACACAGATTGTATGTAGCCTGCTAATCTTAAATTATTTATAGAAATGTTTTTACAGAAAACATTTTGCAATCTCTTTCCTATGTCTCTAGCATTTTTTGGTCTGATTTATTTATAATTTTCCACAAAAATGTGTTAAAATCTTTCATTGAGTATTCCTTAATTAATCAAATGTCATTTTGCTTTTACTTTTAGCATCTATGTTTTTAAGGACTCATAGGTCCGGGATTATATCTTTCCGGTGAATTATTCATTTTATCATTTATAAAGGTCACCTTTATCCATATTAATGCTTTCTGCATTCACTTAATTAGTATCTGTCTTGCCTATGTTAAAAGAAAGCTGGTATCGAAATATGGGTATCAGAGGTAATATTTTCATAAGGGATTTTTTTATTGTTGGTGTTGATTAGAAAACCATAGATTTCGGAAATGTTACCGTGAAAAGATTTTGACTTACCCTTCTCTGGAAGTCCCAGGGATGTCCTGGGCTTGAGATGAGTTCATTTGTTAATATATTGGTTTAAAGATTTCTGAGAGGGGTGCCTCGGTGGTGCAGTCTGTTAAGTGTCCAACTCTTCATTTCAGCTCAGGTGAACAAGGTAGTGGGAGAACAGAGGATGATCTGGGAGGATACTGAGTGGAATCAAGCCAGGAAGTGATGTAAATTGTTTCTGCTATCGGCCAGACTCAATTACAAATTCCTCTCTACAAGAAGAGTTAGCAATTTTAGATCCTGGCTAAATGGTAACACCTACGTGTCAGTAACACCTCTATATCATGAAAGGGAAACACAATCTTTGATGGATAGGTACTAGTCTTTGTCACAATAATATCTGTTGAATGAATATATAATTTCAGCACACTTTGTTCCAAGTAAGATTGGGATATGAGAAACTCCAAGCAAACTCTATATTTCTGGTTTTTGTTTGTTTGTTTGTTCCATTTTCTTTTCCTTTTGTTTTTGTTCTCAGAGAGAAAAATATTGGATAATATTGGATAATATTCTTGAATGTGGAGGAAACTGGGACTCTCAGAAAATGTCATTAAGAACAGGGCACTGTCATGGTCCTTCTGAAGAAATTGAAGACAGTGTTAGGGTTGTTAGGGTACCAAATATCTTTTTGGAATTCTTTGAGGGGGCTGATGATGGTTTCCTGAACCAGACACGTTTGTTCTTCTATCATTGACATATCGTTCCAGGTTTTGGAAGATTTCAGAAGATAAAGGAAAGAAAAGAAAGGAAATAGAAGAAAAAAAAAAACTTTTATTGCACTTCTACAATGTGTCTGGCCTTATCATAGCCACAATACATAGATTATCTCATCCAATTATTTCCATAACACCATGGAAATATATTAGAATATTGATTTACATATAAAATTAAATATAATAAAAGTGCAACAGTAATAAGAGTTAACATTTAAGGTGGTGGGGTTGTGGACATTGGGGACGGTATGTGCTATGGTGAGTGCTGTGAAGTGTGTAACCTTGGCGATTCACAGACCTGTACCCCTGGGGCTAATAATACATTATATGTTTATAAAAAAATTTTTTTAAATTTTTAAAAAGAAAAAAAAAGAGTTAACATTTAAAGAGTTCTTACCACGAGCAGTGTTTTATATAGGCATTCTCATTTAATCTCCTAGATAACCTCATGAATTTGGAAGCTTCACGAGGTTAAGAGATATGTTTAAGATCATTCATGCAGTAAAAAGTAGAGAACAGGCAAGAACATAGGTAGATCTTCCAGTTAGTTATAAACTAGCCTTGAGATTTGACCAAATTCCTGCCCTCCCCGAACAGGCTGGCAACTTTGGTCTTCGGTAGCCACTTATTGTCACTTGCATACTCCCAAGTGGAGGAAAACTGAAGGTCACATGGCACCTGAGTGGAACTAGTTAACTGCAGCAAGGAGGAAGAAGTAGCAGGAAGGAGGCAGGGACAATGGAGGGCAGTGAGCTCGCAGGAAGGATCCCTGAGAGCAGAGCTGGGAGGAGGAGGCTGCCAACCATGAGATGTAAGGTCAAAGGGCTTCTGCTCTGGGTGCTCTGTGCAGTGTGGCATGGGAGTTATCAGGTGACATATGTCTTTGTCTGACTGTAATTCTGCAATGTCTGTTAGAACTTGTTGGTGCCCTGGCTCTGGGGTGATAAATGCATGCAGACAACTCACGAGGCAGGTAGCTTGTGTGTATTTAAAAGAAAAAAAAAAAAAAAACAGACATTCTCGGGCAATGCAAAACATTCATTCTCTAGTTTGATTCTAAGGCCATATGTGTCTGTGTGTGTGTATAATTACATGCATACATGCATACATATGTGTGTATGTGTCTATGTGTACACATATGTGTATACATATGCATATATTGAGAATATATGTATGTATGTGTGTGTATCTATCTATCTATATGTATGTATGTATTTATCCTTCAACTCGATTAGCATTTCTCAGCTGAAAAAAACTTCATTATCAGTAATAGCATTCTTTCTGAGGATTGAGAGGTTGGGTGAAAACACATGTCTCAATCTTATTTTTCCACTTGCTCCAAACTTTTTGACCTAAAAGAGAAAAATATCAGGTGATAATTTTCCCAGTCCTTGAGGGAAATGACAATAACCTTACATTGCTCCAAGCTTTCTGCTCTAGTGGTGTTGGCCCTGTGTGTCTTTACATATTGTATTAGCCAGAGTTCTCTAGTGAAACAGACCAATAGGAGATGATACATAAATAGATAGATTAGATGCATAGATAGATAGATAGATAGATATAGATGATAGGAGTAGGGTCACACAGTTACGGAGGCCAAGAAATCTTACCATCTCCCATCTGTTAGAAAACCAGGAAAGCTAGTGGCTTATTTCAGCCTGGGTCTGAAAATCTGAGAATTGGGGGCTGATTGATAGCATCCCAATCTGAGTCAGTAGATGTGAGAATCAGGAGGGCTGATGTTGATGCCAAGAGTGGAAGAAGATGGATGTCTCAGTCCGAGCAAAGAGAGAGTGCAGAGTGGATCTGCCCTTCCTCTTCTTTTTTGCAAGACCCTCAAAGGTTTGGGAGATGCCCACCTACATTGAGGAGGATTGTCTTCTTTGCTCCATACTCCAGTTCAAATGTTCATCTCTTCTGGAAACACCCTCACAGACACACACAGAACTAAAGCTTTACTAGGTACCTGGACATCCCTGGCCTAGTCAAGAAGACACAGTAAAGTTAATCATCAAACATATGTAGTCTTTGTTTGAGATCAAACTCCACTAGCCTGGGAGAAAATGTAATTTTGTTGAATATATTTTTTAAAGATTTTATTTATTTATTTATTTATTAGAGAAAGAGAGAGAGAGAGAGAGCTGAGGGAAGGGCAGAGAGAGTGGGAGAAATAGACTCACCACTGAGCCCAGAGCCCATCACAGGGCTTGATCCCTAAAATTAGGACCCAGCTGAAAGCAGATGCTTAAGCAACTGAGCCACCCAGGTGCCCCTTGTTGAGTCCTTGTTATGTGCCAAGCAGCAGACCTTTACCTCTGTTACTGTTAAATGATACTTCTTATTACTTTGAGAGGGTGATAGAGATCTCATTTATATATTTGGGGAACGAGGCTCATAGTACTTAAGTAACATGTTCTATATCATATGGTCAGTATATAATGAAGATAGGAATGAACCTAGCTCTCACTAACCCAAAGGCTACAGAATTTCCATAAAGTCTATGGATTTCAAGTTTTGGTGTACTTCAGAGTCTGTATTTCACAATTTGGAAATGAAGATCTCTGAGTCCTGGCCTGACCATGTTGAATCTCGCTCTGTTCATATTGTACCATGTTTCTTTTAGGACAAACAAATGAATAAGATAAATGTTGGTCTTTAGAAACTAATGAGCACTGAGGGTTATAAGCAACTAATGAATTGTTGAGCACTACATCAATAACTAATGGTGTACTATATGCTGGCTAATTGAACATAATAATAAAAAACTAATGCAAATGAAAAGAAATTAAAAAATGAAATCCCCACATCAGGATGGTCAACTTATATATTCTTGAAGATTCAGTCTTCAAAATTTGTACTAGTTATTTATTGCCATGTAACAAATTGCCCCACAACTTGCCAGCTTCATAGAACAAGTATTGATGATTTCACGTGTAACAGAGGTCAGGACTCTGGGCATAACTTAATTGGAAGGCTCTGACTCATATGCTCTCATGAGGTTTTAGTCAATCTACCAAGTAAGGCTGTGGTCTTATTTGAGGTCTTGATCTAGTGAAGAGCGTCCACTTCTAAGCTCACTTACATGGCTGCTTGTGGGCCTTGATCCCTCACTATATGGGCCTCTCCATAGACTTACACATGGAATGGCATCTGGCTTCTTTCAGGGAAAGAGATCTTTAGGGGGAAATGAGAATGTCACAATCCTTAAAACCTGATCAGAAGTGGCACCATTTTACTTCGGCTATATTCTATTTGTTAGAAGTGAGTCAACAATTCAAGCCCATATGCAAGGAGGGAAGGTATTATACAAGGTCATGGACATAGGCATGATTGGGGGCCATCTTGGAGACTGTTCACCACACAAGTATCAGGGCTTCTTTTGTAGGGTGGGTGAAAGAAGCCTGGAAGAAGTCAAAGAGTGAGTGATTTGAACTCCTTTAGAGATTGGTGTGTCTAATAAACACTTGGATTAAAAGAACATCTGATTCAAAGTTATCTTTGCATATACAGACTTCCAACAGATTTGAAATTAATAGTCCCTGCTCAAAATATTAAAATAATAGTGCAATAATGACTATTAACTAACTGCATGCTACGTTCTGAACTCTTCAGAGGAAAATGAAAGGTGTTACATGATGTGGTTATAGTCTTATGACCTTCTCCCTCATTATTGCTCCTTTTTCATTGGTTTGTAGAATGACAAAAATAATCAGATTTGGGAGTAGTAAACCTCTAGCTTTGGCTCTGGCATTTTTGGCTGACTGACCTTAGTTTCAATATTATCATATGGAAAAGAATAAAATCCATATCAAATATATACAATATATATAATTATATATGCATAATGTATATATATTATAATTCTATATTATATAACTATAGTTATAAAATATATAATATGTAATGTAACTATATTAGATATTGTTATATACATAGTATATAATAATATATAATTATAATATGTATTATAATTATAATATATAGTAATATAATAACACACAATAATACAAGAAAAAATTAAATGAAAGAATTTATCATAGTGGAGATAGTTGTGTATAGTTGTCATGGTAATAGAATCATATATAATCTCTACTCTAGACAAAATGTCCCTCAGACATTTGCACATATCTTTTTTTTTAAATTTCTTTTCAGCGTAACAGTATTCATTGTTTTTTCACCACGCCCAGTGCTCCATGCAATCCGTGCCTTCCCTAATACCCACCACCTGGTTCCCCCAACCTCCCACCCACCGCCCCTTCAAAACCCTCAGGTTGTTTTTCAGAGTCCATAGTCTCTCATGGTTCACCTCCCCTTCCAGTTTCCCTCGAATACCTTCTCCTTTCCATCTTCCCATGTCCTCCATGTTATTTGTTATGCTCCGCTAATAAGTGAAACCATATAATAATTGACTCTCTCTGCTTGACTTATTTCACTCAGCATAATCTCTTCCAGTCCCGTCCATGTTGCTACAAAAGTTGGGTATTCATCCTTTCTGACGGAGGCATAATACTCCATAGTGTATATGGACCACATCTTCCTTATCCATTCATCTTTTGAAAGGCATCTTGGTTCTTTCCACAGTTTGGTGACTGTGACCATTGCTGCTATAAACATTGGGGTAGAGATGGCCCTTCTTTTCACTACATCTGTATCTTTGGGGTAAACACCCAGTAGTGCAATTGCAGGGTCATAGGGAAGCTTTATTTTTAACTTCTTGAGGAATCTCCACACTGTTCTCCAAAGTGGCTGCACCAACTTGCATTCCCACCAACAGTGTAAGAGGGTTCCCCTTTCTCCACATCCTCTCCAACACACATTGTTTCCTGTCTTGCTAATTTTGGTCATTCTAACTGGTGTAAGGTGGTATCTCAAAGAGGTTAAGTATCTGTACTTGAGGAACTACAGAACACTCATAAAAGAAATTGAAGAAGACACAAAAAGATGGAAGACCATTTCATGTTCTTGGATCAGAAGAATAAACATTGTTAAAATGTCTATACTGCCTAGAGAAATCTATACTTTTAATGCCATTCCAATCAAAATTCCACTGGTATTTTTCAAAGAGCTGGAGCAAATAATCCTAAAATTTGTATGGAATCAGAAGAGACCCCGAATCGCTAAGGAAATGTTGAAAAACAAAAATAAAACTGGCGGCATCACGTTACCTGATTTCAAGCTTTACTACAAAGCTGTGATCACCAAGACAGCATGGTACTGGCATAAAAACAGACACATAGACCAGTGGAACAGAGTAGAGAGCCCAGATATGGACCCTCAACTCTATGGTCAAATAATCTTCGACAAAACAGGAAAAAATATCCAGTGGGAAAAAGACAGTCTCTTCAATAAATGGTGCTGGGAAAAATGGACAGCTATGT
Source organism: Martes martes (assembly GCF_963455335.1). Classification (NCBI taxonomy): domain Eukaryota; kingdom Metazoa; phylum Chordata; class Mammalia; order Carnivora; family Mustelidae; genus Martes; species Martes martes. Next base: position 6,459,357 of record NC_137891.1, on the reverse strand, counting down.
GTAGAAGAATGAAATCGACCATTCTCTTACACTGTACACAAAGATAAACTCGAAATGGATAAAAGACCTCAACATGAGACAGGAATCCATCAGAATCCTCGAGGAAAACATAGGCAGTAACCTCTTTGATATCAGCCACAGCAACTTCTTTCAAGATATGTCTCCAAAGGGGATGAAAACAAAAGCGAAAATGAACTTTTGGGACTTCATCAAGATCAAAAGCTTCTGCACAGTGAAAGAAATAGTCAACAAAACAAAGAGGCGACCCATGGAATGGAAGAATATATTTGCAAATGACAATACAGACAAAAGGTTGATATCCAGGATCTATAAAGAACTCCTCAAACTCAACACACACAAAACAGACAATCATATTTAAAAATGGGCAGAAGATATGAACAGACACTTCTCCAATGAAGACATACAAATGGCTATCAGACACATGAAAAAATGTTCATCATCACTAGCCATCAGGGAGATTCAAATTAAAACCACATGTGCAGGTGGTGGGTATTGGGGAGGGCACAGATTGCATGGAGCACTGGGTGTGGTGAAAAAAACAATGAATACTGTTACGCTGAAAATAAATAAAAAATTTAATTAAAAAAACACATATGCACATATCTTAATCAAAAGTTTTCATGCTGATTTCTCTAGCTGGAGGTCCCTTTCCTTTATTTTGCTTACTTTCAAAATGCCCCCTGACTTAGAGGTCGGTGAAAAGAGATTACCCAATCTTGTCCCATCTTCTTGGATGCAATTAATCTCTTTACCAAATTTACTTTGTTTAGAAGTCTCATGCTACTTTTGTCTGGTAGGATTTACATTCTGGTGTCATGTGTTATATCTCTACATGATCATGCACTTCTACAGTGAAAAGGCTGTTTGTGACTCATCTTGGTATATGCACAAACCCTTATGAAGTTAGTTAAACTTGATTTCATTTCAAGAAGCTGTGGAGAGAAAGAATAAAACTCACGCAATTGGATAGGTTAAAGTACTCATATCAATTTCCACCTCTTCCAGCATCTTACAAAGATGCATACACAGTAGGCACTCAATCATTCTTTTGATGTCTTGTGCAAACACAGTAGGGGGCAAGATGGCTTCCATTCTGGGGAATCCCACTTCATCCTCTCTTCCTCACCAATGCCAGGTAACTTCACTTTACCTAATGTTCCAACCCCCCTTAGGTAATCCTGGCAAGTACTTTCTGGTGATTTCTAGATGTACATAAACATATTCTGTGTCTGTCATAGGCTGGGGAAGATAATTGAGCTTCCTTCTGTATTTTAGGCTTTATTTAGGTTTGTTAATATGACTTTAGGTGTTCTAGTTCATTTTGTCTTTGGAAAACAACTCCTGTTAATCCTCCTCAGATTTTGCATTTCCTGATCTTCAGTGTGAGGCACCATCTTCATTAAACTACTCTAGGTCCAAGTTCATCAAGGAAAGGAGATCAAAATATACAGCCTAGATTTTATAGAAGTACTTCTTCCTAATGTGTTCTCTTTCCTCTCAATCCAGCCTAGGAGTGGATGAAACTATTAGACTGTGAATGTTTTGAATTAACTTACCTAATTATGAAGAATCCCTTAAACTATCCCTTTTAAATCTAATTCAGGCTTCTCTTTCCAGACTGATTCAATTAAGATTCATTTTAACTGTGGAACCCTGTCTTCGTAATTGTTCTTTTTAAGTTCTTTAAAAGACATGTATCAAATTCCCAAGTGCTGTCTGCCTTCTCAGTTTTACCTCCAATTCCCTACTTAATGAAGCTGAAAAGAGTGGTGATTACATTGTTCCTTCATTATTACTGGACCTGCCCAGGAGAATTTGTCCAATTTTACTGAAATACTACTAATTTGAAATTTTCACAAGGACTTAAAATGCATCCTGTGGATGCATAATGTGGGAGAGTTATTTCTGATGAATTTTTATTCAAAGCATATGGACTGAGCACCTATTATGTGCCAGATACTTTCCAATATGCTTTTGCTTCCATGGTGAGAGAGACAGCTGTGGACCTCTCCTTGGTCCTCACTATGACCCCGTGGGAGACACAAGGGAGGGTTGTGGTCATACAGTGTGATAAATGTGCTGGCAGAGACATGCCCAGAAGATTGTGCTGGCAAAGAAATGGGCCGCTTATCTCTGTTTGAGGAAGTAGTGTCATGAAAGGCTGCCAAGAGAAGGTGATGCTTAAGTTCTGTCCAGAAAGGTGAATATGAATATAAAATACCCAGAAAGATTAATTGGAAATCATTCAGATGTTAGGGAGAGATACCAAAAAGAACAATCTCAGGCACAAACATGAATTTATTGGCTTCCATAAGTGAGAGGTTCAAGGGACTGTTTAGATACATGTGGCATCCGAGTTTAGACAATGTCTACAATTCTCTTGTTCTTACACATACCTTTAATTTTCTTCTTTATTTTCTTTGGGTTTCCTTCCTAGTCAGCAAGGGGGAGACCCTAAACAGATGCAGACTCGTGTGGTCCTTCTATGGATGAATCCTCTGTTAGGGCCTGTGTCAGTTCCCCAGAAAAAGATGCTGATTTGTCCTATCCATGCTACATCCTCAATCTCTCACTTTCATGTATTGATTCATTCAGTGCAGTTAGTTAGAATCACTGTTCTTGAGTTAAGCTCTGAACTCTGGAATTTGTACACTTGGGCCAGGCTTAATCACTGGGCCCCTGTTAGGTGGGGAACCATCCATATAATTGACATTCCCACCATTTGGACAGGGGAGTCCCTTTAAAAAAAATAATGTCTGTGCAAAAATTAAAATCTATGTTACATAAGCTACATCATCCAAAGATTAGGAGTGTCCATCCTGCATGTAGTCCCCGGCTCAGGGAAGACAGGGTACATTAGGGCAGTGCTGTTGATATTTCTTGTGTACACAGGAATCTGGGGATATTGATTTGATGTAGATTCGGATTCTGTAATGGAGCCTGAGACTCTTCACTGCTGAGTTCCCTGGTGATGCTGATGCAGCTGGTCCATGGACCACCATTTGCGTGGCAAGGTGTTAGTGATACAGCAAGTCACTGAATGTGGTTGAAACTTAGGGTACAAGAATAGTAAGTGATAAAGAGATGAAAGGAGTGAGAAATGTCACAATGTAAAGAGTAAGGCTGGCCACAAGAGGACCTGGACCCTGGCTCAGCTCAGTGAACTCCAGGATGGCTGGCATCAATTTCTCCCCTTTGGCTTCTATGTTTATAAAATAAATGATCAGTATTATAGAGCTCCAACCAGGCAAATGTTGTATTTAGGGAAGAGCCCAGGTCTGGAAGCGTGCTGTGCCTCTGCTGACAAGCTCAGTGTCTGCCTGGATCTATGACATTAGTCATGTTCCTCAAGAATCACAAGTCCTTTGTTCAGTTGTTCTCCATTTGCCCAGGACATCCATTTCTCCATCCTTCCTCACTTTATTTGGTGCCCTGGAGGTTGCCCTTGTGGACCACCTCATCTGGGAAATGTTTCTGGTTTCTACTTGCAGGTAGAAGGCACTCACAAAAGTTTGGAGTAAAAGACATCACACTGTTCTGTCCCTGTGACACCAGAGATTGGGTACAAGCTGTGTACTTGTATTTAAAGCTATAGCTTGCATGAGCAAATTTTTCCCCTGACACTCCCATCAGGTTCTGGGATACTGCCCCCTTGTCCTAACCAGGGGCAGCTGTAGATTCCCACTGTGGCTAATTCCAGGGCCAACACTACCCTCTGCCTGCTATTAGATATTCTAGCTCCTGTTTTAACTATTTTCCATCCTGGTCTGGGTTCTACCTTTGCTGTTGATCTGTAGACCTACAGTGGAGTTTGATTAGTCCCCAATGTTTACTTTCCTTTGTGTTATTCTTCTTCCAGCATGGTTTTCTCTGTCCATGTGATCAGAAGTGTACACCCACTTCCTGAGCTATCCAGATGTACTGAACTATCCAAAGTACTTTGCCCCAGGTGGAGAGATTATTAGGACAACATGCCTGCTTTCCCTCTGACTTCCAGTATTACCTGTCACTTCTGTCACTGACCTTTAGGGCTGCCAAAGAGTATCTTTCTTAGTTTTATCCTCTGATGAAATCAGGCCTTTCACTGAATCCTGTGGTAATGTCACCTTTGTGGTAGTAGTTACTGTGGATTATGGTATTTATGGGAATTCAAAAATATTTCTGACTTTTTCCTTTTGAGTACTTGGCAGGATTATACTTTTTTTCTCCATTTGAAGTTAAGCACATGATTTATTTTAGTCAACAAAATGAAGCAGAAGAAACTGCAAGGCCCCAGGTACAATTTGCTTTGTGCTAGTCCTACTGTTATGACAGTGTAAACCCATGTGGAAGGAGGGACTCTGATGACCTGTATACCCAACTAATTATGGTTTGGGTAGTATAGCATAAAAGTGGAATATTTCTTAAAAAACAAACAAACAAACAAACAAACACTGATTGCTTGTTACTGCAATGTAACCTTGTCTAATCCTGACTAATACATTGACCTTAAATGGATCACATCCTCTCTCTGGGCTATAGTTTATTCATTTGTAAAAGGAGGTGGTTGGGCTAAAGTATCACTTGTGTTTCTTTCATTTATGACATTTGAGGATTCTACATCTTGTCTGACAGCATCCAGGCAAGAATGGTCTCCCCATTATTTGTTCCTCTTGGAATCTCTCCACAAATCTCAGGAATGATTAAGATATGTGTCTAGATAACACCCATTGGCAACATAGTAAGATAGCTGGCCAAACAATTGTAAACTACTATCAGGGTGTGTTCTCCAGATGCTTAAATGTTATTGTCAAATGTCTAAATAAATGCCCATCACACTTTGGAAGCTGAGATTTTTCTCTTTTTTTACATGATTTTTACTAGCTGTCTAACTAATTTATGGAGAGCCTATAATGCAAGTGCCACATTGTTTTATTAGAGACATGTGAGCACTGTGGAAAGTGTTTGTGAAACCAAGCATGCAGGATAGATAAATAATATACCACAGAAATATCAGAATCACATAGCAATTTTTCAAGTGGAAGCACCTTATTATTAAAAAGTATTTTTTATAATATTTATAAATATGGTTGAGTATGTTCTCTTTATACTTAATATCATTTTTTTTGACTGAAGAGGAATAACATGGAGAAAATCTACTTACAGATTTCCTCGATTTGATTATTTTAGAGCAGATTCCATTTAGAAATTTTGGAATCAGACTGCCTGATTTGAAATCTTGATTGTCCAGTTAATAATGTGACTTAACCTTTCTGACTCTTAGTTTCTCGAACTGTAAAATGAATATATTCTTAGATATACCTCAAAATATTTTATGGGTGAAATTCGCATATAGTATTCACATACAGTAGTCAACACGACAGTGTTATCATCCTCATCATCAACAGCATCTCTGTCCCCAAAGAAAAGGCTTGCATATTTGCCTCTGATGACTTCAGTGGGTATGGGTAACACATCTTAGCAGATCAGACTCTACTGACATCAAACAGCAAGGTAAGATCTACTGACAGGGTAAGATTAACTGCCCTTAATGCCACACTCTGTCATTTTCAGCATGACTTCACCCACAGATATCACAGGGGCTTTCTCATAAAACTCAGCTTAGTGAGTTAATCAACCTTCAGGAGGTATTAGATGAGAGAATGGATGTACATTTCAAAGAAGCTTTATTTCTAAGTCATCCCAAATCACATGTCTGAACAATTTTCTTCTGTACCACAGTTAACATGTTGGTCAAAATTTATTTAACAGCTTTTACTTACTCTAATTCTGGAATGATCCTTTCCATCCCTTGTCAATTAAACATACGCATTCCTCTCTTCCTAAGGCTGTCTATACGTGTAAAGGGAGGGACACATTTCACTAAAGTTGTAAATATTTAAGTGCTTGAATACTGGCACCTCCCAGGATTTGAAAAGAATCTCATCTTTTGAATGAAGAATCAAGAAGCATAAATGCTTACCATGGGTAATTTTTATCTGGCATCAAAATGGTATAATATTATTTGATAATTATTGAGGGCTTACTATATGTCAAACACTGTTAAGTGCTTTACATAGATAAATATAACTGCCCCATGAGTTACATCATAATGATACCATCTTTTTAAGACAGTGGAAATGGTTGGATTTAAACAACTTTCCTGAGGCCCTTCATCTAGGAAGTGAGTTGAGATTCAAACCCAGATTAGCTGATTCCATAGCTGGCACTTTAATCCCTGGGTATACTCTGTCCCAGATATAAGAGATGTTCAGTGATAGGAGCAGAAGAAACAGTTGAACGCAAATCCAGTGCAGGGCTGGATCATCAGAAATGTACTATAACTGAATGATATGTATTACTATGTGGTAACATTTTCATCTTAAGAAATGAATAAATATATTGAAGAACTTGTGCATCTCTGAAATTTTGAGTCCAGGGTGGCTCCCCGGGCTCTTTGGAGGAAACATATCATTTATAGTTAATTCATTAGCTATAAGGTCTTACCGGGATGCTTATTTTCAAGTAACTTTCTTACTGCAGTATAAATTTCATGAAGGTGATGATTTTTGCCTATTTTATTCTCTGATAAATCCCAATGCCAAAAACGTGCTTTGTGTGTAGTAGGCATTCGATAAATATTTGTTGACTAAATATGTTATCTCTAGATCTTCTTGTTTGTACCTTTTTTTTTTTCAGTGTAACAGTATTCATTGTTTTTATACCACACCCAGTGCTCCATGCAATCCATGCCCTCCCTAATACCCACCACCTGGTTCCCCCAACCTCCCACCCCCCGCCCCTTCAAAACCCTCAGGTGGTTTTGCAGAGTCCATAGTCTCTCATGGTTCACCTCCCCTTCCAATTTCCCTCAACTCCCTTCTCCTCTCCATCTCCCCATGTCCTCCATGTTATTTGTTATGCTCCACAAATAAGTGAAACCATATGATAATTGACTCTCTCTGCTTGACTTATTTCACTCAGCGTAATCTCTTCCAGTCCCGTCCATGTTGCTACAAAAGTTGGGTATTCATCCTTTCTGATGGAGGCATAATACTCCATAGTGTTCTGATAACTCCTTCCTGGGCACTGCAGTCTTCTATGGTTTTTAATTTCTGACTATGAGCTAACTCTCAGAAGCTGTTAAACATGTTGGAGAATGATCTGGGCTGTTGGCTGTAGAGTATCCACTTAGACAGATTTGTGTCTATATCTGCTTCAGAGAGTTAGGACAATATGAATCCCACTGATCCTAAGCCTGGATATTGATGCTTTGGTTTGCTAGCGGATAGCTCTGACTATGCACAGGGACCATGGTCTGGACTTCATGACCTTTCCTGATGTGAAAGACCCATCCCCAGGTATAGAACTTCATATCTAATTCCTACTCTCCTGGAAGTCCTCTAGTTTTGTTATCTCCTTTCCAATGTGCTTGTTCTTCATCCCTTTATTGGGTTAATCTTACTTTACATTAAAAAAAAAAATTTGGTGACATTTTATCCAGCATTCTATTTGTTTTATCTTGGAGAAAGAGAATCCTCATGCCAGATCAGTGTTATATTGAATAGAAATCCTAAGCAGTATTGTGCATGATAAAAGTCTTAACTACAGATAACAATGTTAAAATTGCCATAATTCTTATTACTCATCCCTTCAACTCTACTCTGTTCTTGAGATTGCTGGGGCTGTGTTCTGTCACTGGATCCCAGCATCATCCTCAGTATCACAAGTCACAGGAAAGAGTTACAGTGTGGTGAGTGAATATCCATCCATTCAGATTTATTCTTCACCCATCTGTTGCCTACTTTATGGCTTTAGGACCTGGCTGCTCTTTCCCTAGTCCCAACAGACTCAGGGATGTCTCAAGGCCTTGAGTGTTTTTACTCAGCATCTTCTATTTTCTGTTAAACTAACTTTCAAAATACCACCTACTGCTGCTGTACCATCACTGTAGCTTCCTTAACTTTTCTGGCCCTAAATTCTGTTCTTTTCTAGAATAGCGAGTGGCTTAGAATGACCTATATTTTTAGTCCTGTATTTTGGGATGTTCCTACTCAGGGCTTGCTACTCTCTTGAGGAGCTGAGGCATAGCAGATTCTGAAGTAGAACAAGGCACAGAGACTACAAGTGTTATGTTGTATGGGATACTGAGGGCGAATGCAAAAAGAAGAATCCAGACAAGGGTTGGGAATATACAACCCATGCCTAGAATAGTAAGGTGTATATATCTTGATGGCATTGGGGATTTGGGGACTCAAGCACAGAGAAGGACACTGGAGTCTAGTTATACAATCTAGGGCATGTAGTTAAGGCTAATGTGCCAGAAAACGAGCTTACTACCCAGGTAACTAGGGTTGTTTTTTAACTTTTGCTTGTATGAAGCAGTACACACACACACACACACACACACACACACACAGACACACACACACACACATTCTTTCTTCTGAGATTTTGAGATTTTGATGGCTAGGGTGTTGGTGATGGTACATCAGTGTCATAGTGGGGGTAGGGGATGTAGAACCTAGGAACTGGGTAGGCCTGTGTGCACCTTGTACCACTGAGAATTAGTCATGCAGAAACAAGGAAACATTATTTCCTTCTTACCTCAATCAAAGGCAGTTAGAACCACTTCTGGGTGATGAGAAGGGCTCTAGCTGGAAACAAGGAGGAGTTGCCTTCATAGGTGGGCCGAAAAGAAGAAATTGAGGGTGTTTTTATTCTCCTCGCCTGTCCTGCTTTTCCTGGGGAAATCTTATTAGGTTGTTATAGCCTCAGCAGATAAATCTGAGAATTCATTTTTATTTATATGTTGTTTTCTCGGCATTTCCTGTGATAGACTTCAGTTGTAAAGAGAGTTATAAATGCTGTTTCTGCAGGCTGTTTTTACTGCACTGTATCTGTGTTATTTCAGAAGGGCCCACTGAGACCTGATTCCAAAAGGTCTTGTTGTTGGCTAGAGGTCTGCTCCTTGTTAGCTGTAGTCCAGAGAATTCTTGACTGACATCCTGGAGCTGTTCCATTTACCCTGAGTGGTCAGGCAAGGCAACACACAGTGGAGATAGCTCAGCTTACTCACTTCTACATGCTCAGTGTCTGTGGAGTTACCCATTCACTCATTTATTTAATAGGAGTACGAATCTCAGTCTAAATCCAGTGTTACATATAAATGTGTGTGTGTGTCTCTATCTGTATCTGTATCTCTGTCTTATATATAGATCCCATACATGGGATATAAGGGGATGATATAAACAGTTCTAAGCATATGGGACATAATACAGAACAAAAACAGACAAAAGACTTGTCCCCTTGGAGCTTACCTTACTATTGGAGTTGCAGGTAGATATAATATACTATTATAAGCTATTTTATCAACTGAGCAGCAAATAATATAACTTTGGTTAGGGACAATTATAAAAGAAATGAAACTAGGGTGGTGGCTGGAAGAATGGTGATCATGAGAGGGGACCAGGGACAGGCAGGAAGCAGTCTCAGTTAGGATGGCCAGAGCAGGCCTCTCTGAGGACCCCAAATTTCCCTGGAAACCTGTGAGCTGAGGGAGCCAGCCATGCAAAAAATATCTAAGCAGAAGGGAAGACAAGGAGAAAGGCCCTGGGGTAGGAGCAGTCTTGACAATTTTTAATCAAAGCAAGACAGCCTCTGTGGCAAAAGTCCAGTGATGAGGTGAGGTGGTGGGAGGTGGGTCAGGAGAGACAGGTGGGGCAAGATTATGTAGGATGATGTCAGATGCTATAACATATTTTATCAATTTTGAATTTTATTCTAATAGTGTATGTTCCAAGCAGAAAAATGACATGGGAAGATTTATATTTTAGAGGATTCTCTGGAACTTGGCTAGAGAGGGGAAAGAAACAGCAAGGAGCCAATCTGGAGACTATGACATTGATACAGGTGGGAGCTGAAGGCACCTCAGGCCAAGATAGCGGCCATGGGAATAACAAGGAGTTCTTTCTTTGGTTCTTTTAACTGAATGTTTCTAAGGCATAAGTGGGAGGTCTTATTGGTAGATTATATGTGGGATTTAAATAAATATAGGGACCAAAGATCATTCTTAGGTTGTTGTCTGACATGCCTGAGTGAAAGGTCACCATATATTGTCATAGAGACACCGGAGACAAGACAAGTCAGAGAGACAAGCTGACTTTCAGCCATGCATGTATGGTGTTCAAAGGCACATACTTCAGTAGAATCATCAAGGGAGGGATGACAGGGAGAGCACAAGAGTCCAGAGACTGAGCTCTGGGGGTTTCTACCACAAAGAGTTCAGAGATGGGAAAGGAATACAGAAAAAGGGACTGAGGAAGAGTGCCCCATGAGGTAGACAGACAACCGGTGGTGCTTGCTGACCTGAAATCAAGGGCTCAAAGTGTTTCAAAAAGTAGAGTGACCACCTGTGTATCTGCAGTGGGTCAAGTAAAAGGGGGAGGGAGACTCTGTTTAGATATGGCAAGATTGAAACCATCTGTTGAAAAGGCCATTTTAATGAAGTATTGCTGATGACCTGAAGGAAGAAGGTGCCATGGGTCTGGGAGGCCAGAAAGTAGAAACTTGAGCACAGCAACTCTTTCAAATGAAAGAATTCATTTGAATTCATATGAATTCAAAGTGGAACACAGGAGGTTAACTTTCCAGTTTTGAGTACCTGAATTCTATAGACCAATTTAATATCTAATTTAGTAGATAATCTTTTTTTTTTTTTTTTTTTTTTTGAGGAAGGAAGGGGATTCTGAATCTGGGGGCTGGAAATCTGAGATCCAGTATAGTCAGGTTTGGGTGAACTCTCTCTTCCAGGGGGCAGACAGTCAACTTCTCATTGTGTCCTCACATGGTGGGAAGGGCAAAGAGACAGTTCTGAGGTCCCTTTTCTAAGGGCACTAATGCTATCCATGAGGGTTGTACCCTTGTGGTTTAATCACCTCCCAAAAACCCCACCTCCTAACACCATCACATTGGAGGTGGGTTTTTCAACATGCCAATTTTGGGAGGACATAAACATGTAATCCATACAAGGGTTGTTGATATTCTTTCCATATATCACTTCATATCCCATTCACTCTGGATGCTTAATGATTGCCTTTGGACTGATTGACCTAACTTAATGGTAGAGGTCAGTGCCGATACTTTTATTTATTTATTTTTCCATTCCTTTAATAGAATTCTGTTAGTCCCTCTCTTCTCTTTCTCTGTCTCTCTCTCCCTCTTAATATGAACAAATACTGTAGTGACTTACTTGAAAAACCTCTTTTACTTTAGCTTTATTTTTGTGTCCCAGGAATGGAGCCCTAAGTTAGCAGGCAAAAGCTGATCATTTCAGAGCTGTGGCTCCCCAAATATTGTGCACATTGGCAAGCTGTACCTTAATAGTTCCTCATAGCACACTGTGCCAACAGCTCATGGATCAAGTACTCCCTAAACAGTAATATTCCTTGACATGATGGATCATTATAGTCTCATTATAGTCTTTTGAGTCAATGATGTGGGAAGAATGGGCTATCATTTTTAGCCCCTTGGGAAAAGAACTATTTGCCTCCCCAATGGAACCACCTGCCATTTTATCCACGTCCACCATTTTAGAATTTCTCCCTCAGGCTCTAGTACCTGTATTGGGATATAACATCCAAGGTACAACATATTTTTTTTTTAACTATTTATCAAGGAGATAACTATGGCCTTTACATTTTCCAGTATATTTATGGTGTGAGGAAAGAACACTAAACTGATAAATCAGAATAGTTGGCAGTTGGGTGGGAGTCTAGTCATGCCCTTTGTTTTGTGATTTAGGAGAGTAACTATTTAATAATGATTTATAGGTAGATGGAGATAGATATACATGCATACAAACACACATGTGTGCACATGAACATTCACACATACATATGTATGCATCTATCTATCCATGGGTCTATCTACCTACCTACCTACTTATCTACCTATCTGCAGTTTGAATCCTCAAACCCTTATTTAGCACAATGTTTGACTCCTAGTAGGAATATATTCATGCTAAGGATTCCTTGTGTGAAAGAATTATGTGGAGTATTGTCCCTGCCTAGTTCACAGTATCAGTGTGGGACCTGGCAAAGATAGCAGTGTGAGAGTAAATGCAAATGCAAAAAGGTACACTTATGTAAGACTTTGGGCTATTTGCTGGATTATAGTGACCAAACAGAAATTTCTTCCATAAACATTCCTGATAATTTATTATTTACCTGGAACTATGCAGGACACTAAAGATAGGGGGTAACTGTTCAAGGTGTTCCAAGTATATAAATATAAGACTTCCTCTTGGGTGTGGATAAAAGTTGGTAAATTTCTGAAACAAGAATGGCTTCAGCTGAAAGACCTAGAAATTATGGTGGTAGAGTCTTTTACTTGCCACAAGAGAATATTTGGTAGTATAGGGTGGTCTTTGAAGTACTATTGTATTTATACCTTTATCTCATTGGATGGATATTTCTTTGAGTTCCCTCTTCAAGAGTAAAAATAGTAACTCTTCATAATTGCAGGGGGTTTTCAATTAAATATAGTGCTTTCACATAATTAGCTCATCCAATGCTTGTGATAACCCTGAAATCTTGTTGCCTTATTTTTTGCAGATGAGGAAGTAACCTCCAAATCATCAGAGCCTCATCCAGGATCATAAAGTTCATTGTGAAACTGGAACTTGAACCTGGATCTATTTGACACTGCCTTCAAAAGTCACACAGACTTGAATAACTTCCTTGCACTTGCTAATGGTTTCCTAAACTTGCCTTGTCATTGGACTCACTTGGTGGAGTGGTAATCACTGGTGGATGTTGGTAACAGCAGTGGAGCTGTGTCTGGAGGTGCCCTGCTCAACCAGGTATTTACCTGTCACTTACTTGACTCTGAGAAAGTTAGAGCATCCAGCAAAGTGGGGTTTTTGGTGGGGAGGAATACCCATGGACATTGTTTACCAAATGTGATGGAATTATTTCAATATTTATCTATCTATCTATCTATCTATTTATTTATTAGCTATTTAAACTTTATTTTATTTTTTCAGTGTTCCAAGATTCATTGTTTATGCATCACACCCAGTGCTCCATGCAATATCTTAAGAAACAGCACAACCACACCAGAAAGATCTGACTTAATTTTAGCTCTTCTTAGGGAAACTTAAAGAAAAAAAAAAATAAAAGTCTCCTGACACCTGCTGTGAAGGTTTTCATGGAGCAGGTATTGAATATAGCTAGGAAATAAATATGTCTATGTTCATTTCTACAGAATTCTGGTACATTCCTGGGATCAAGCAAAATCTAGAACAGTGGTTTCATGCTAAGTGTGGGCTCTGGAATCAGACTGCCAGAGTAAATCCCAGTTATGTAACCTGAGGAATATTACTTAACCTTTTTTTTTTTTTTTTTTTTTTTTTTTTTTTTTTAAAGATTTTATTTATTTATTTGTCAGAGAGAGAGAGAGAGCGAGGAGCGATAGAGTGAGCACAGGCAGACAGAGTGGCAGGCAGAGGCAGAGGGAGAAGCAGGCTCCCCGCTGAGCAAGGAGCCCGATGTGGGACTCGATCCCAGGACGCCGGGATCATGACCTGAGCCGAAGGCAGTCGCTTAACCAACTGAGCCACCCAGGCGCCCCTACTTAACCTTTTTAAGTCTCATTTTTCATCTTAAAATTTGGGATAGTTATGGTGAATACCTCACAGGATTGTTCAAAAGATCAAGGTTAACCAATCTATATAAAATGCTAAGTACAGTCACTACTGGATTTCCATGAGTAGACAATAAATGTTGGCCATAAAGACCTAATGTTAGCTGTATAAGTGTCTATCTTCTAGCATCGCCCTCGTTCACATTTATGGAGTGTCTCTGAAGCTGAGTTTCTCATGGAAAGATGACTTGCTGGACTTTAATTATTGTGAAATACTATTTGAACAATTTACCAACGATAAAAATGGACTAATTTATTCATTTAATAGGTTGGTTGTTTATTTATTTATCTGTTTGTTTATTTGTTTATTTGTGAGAGGGAGGGAGCATGGAAGCAGGAGGGTGAGGCAGAGGGAGAGCAAGAAAGAGAGTAGCAGACTCCCTGCTGAGCACAATCTTATGACCCTGAGATCACAACTGCAAGCTGAAATCAAGAGTCAGAAGCTCAACTGAACCACCCAAGTCCCCCAATGAAAATGGATTTAAAGCAATGGTTCTCAACTCAGAGAATCTAGGAGAAAGTTTACCACTCTCATCCCACCCTCAGCAAAAAGCACATATGCACCAGGGAAGGAAACATTTTGTACAATTTGGGGGAGGTTCTCAAGTTCTGAGTCCTTGATTTATTATATCTGAATTTACTTTAAGAGCCAATTATCATATATATATATATATACACATACATATATAATATATATATATCTCATATAGACATATATATACACACACACACACATATACACACACACATATATATCTCATAGAGGTATATATATGAGATATATATATATATATATATGAGATATATATCTCATATATACCTATATATATATACCTATATAGGTATAGGTATAGGTATATATATAGGTATATATGATATATATATATATAGGTATATATATAGGTATATATGAGATATATATATATATAGGTATATATGAGATATATCTCATATATCTATATTATATCTATCTATATTATATCTATCTATCTATATTATTTATATATATTATATCTAAATTATAAAATATAATAATATAATTATATTATATTATTTATATATAAACAATATAGATATCTACCATTTATCTATCTATCTATATCTATATCTATCTATCTATCTATCTATATATGAATCTAAAACAATTGGGAGATTGTTGGATTCTGAGGTCCATAGAATAGTGGCCCTCCACAGATGCTCACGGTTAGTCCTTGGAACCTATGAGCATGTTTCCTAACAAGGCAAAAGAGACTTCATAGATGCAATTGAAGGTTAAGAATCTTGATATGGGAGACTACCTTCTAGATTACCTGAGTGAGTCCAAACTCTGGGACCTTAAAACTGAAGAACCCTTTCCTGTTGAGTTTAGAATGAGAGGGAAACATGAATACTGAGAACCATCAGAGAGACACAATGTTGTCGGCTTTAAAGACGGAGGAGGGGCTCTTAAGCCAAGGAAAGTAGATGGCTTCTAAAAGGCAAGGGAACAGATTTGTCCTCCAGAGCCTTTAAAAAAGAATGCAACCTAGTCTGATACCTTGATTTTATCACAGTAAGATCTGTGTCAGGTCATGTCAGATGTCTGGCATACCAAATGGTAAGAGAGTAAATATGTACTGTTTTAAGTCACTAAAATATGACCAAAGTCCATTACTGCTGCCACAACAATGACTCCTCTTTTTGTCTGCACATCTGTGAGCAAAAGGTGTCAAGTAACCAGGTGGCAGCCATGACTTTTAACTCAGTGAGACTTCTCCTGTTACCCTGGTGAAGGTGTGCTCCCTTTGAGATCCGGGAGCACTAACTCAGCAGCCCTGCACTAACTGCAGGGAGGGGAAGCAGACATTCCTTCAATGGTCACTGGGAGGTATGGTAAGTGAGTCCAGACTTGCTTCCATCACTTGATTCCTGAACACATGTATCTTTCCTATTGAAAACACCGTACCTGTAGAGGTCTCTGAGGCAGAGCATGTGCTGCGTTTTGGAGAAGGGCATCCTGTTCCCACAGAGTATTACTTCTGAGCTGATGCTTTGGCTGTGCCTCAGCGAGCTGTGCCAGGGTTCTATCAGGCCAGCAGCTTCTGTGTAATGCAGCATGTAATATCACACTGGGTCCTGTGATCAATGGCTCATTCCCATACCTCTTTTATCAAAATGTGAGTCTCTTGTTCTGAGTTTATGCAGGTTCCAGTGCTAGTGGATTCAGTACTCAAGAACATGAATAGTGGTAGTAGCTGAAGCCCTCTGCACAGGAAAGACAAATTCATACACAGAACCCATGTCTGTTCCTTTGGGAATGAACCACTAGCTCTTTCAGGATGGTCGATAGGGTGAACTTGATTTGAAGAGATCATTTAGTCTCTTTAAGAAATGGTGGCCTGTTGGGGGCTCAGCCTCAGTCACTGTTGCTAACAGGTTGGTTGCTGACAGTGGGAACGGCTAGAACATGCTGTTGGGCCAGTTGTGTAGCTCCCATTTTTTGCCATCATAGATACTTAATTAAGGTGCCCTTCATGCCATCATTTGCATGGCTACTGATAGAAGTTGTCTGTTATTGAGGATCCAGATTAGTTTATCTACTTTCTTAGGCCTTTTTCTGTGCTGAATGCTCTCTGTTGAGCATTCATGTGTAATACAAAGTCTTTACACTTCATGCCCACCTCAATGTACCCATCCATATACATTCACCCACAACTCCTAACCTAAGCTCTTGCACAGTTGTCCAGGCTGCTCAGCACTGCCAGTGCCTCACATATATTTTAACTTTTGGGTCACTTCTCCTTCCACTCAAAGTGGATGACATGGTGCACTGCCTAAAGCTCTACCCACTGGGAAGGTTTTTTTTTTTTTTTTTTAAGATATTATTTATTTATTTGACAGAGAAATCACAGGTAGGCAGAGGCAGGCAGAGAGAGGGTGGGAAGCAGGCTCCCCGCCCAGCAGAGAGCCCGATGCGGGGCTCGATCCCAGGACCCTGAGATCATGACCTGAGCTGAAGGCAGAGGCTCAACCCACTGAGCCACCCAGGTGCCCCCCACTGGGAAGATTTTTAATATCACTGTTTTACGAGACAAACTCTGAGAGAGGTTGTAATGCAGCCAGCTTCCATTTTTGACTTGGAGCTGCATACTGAGTGTGCATCTGTCACTTAGGTATTTTCTGGTTTCTTGGTCTTTTACTTATCAGCCTTATAGGTTTTTCTTAATTTTATTAATACCTACAAATAACCAAACTGTTATTTTTTGTTGTTGTTGTTGTTTATATCTAGTTTTTATTTCATTAATTCCCTCTCTTGTTTTCATTGCTTTCTTTGTTCTATTTTGCATTTATTCGTGTGTGTGTGTTTTATCCATCTTTCTTTTATTTAAACTTTATTTTACTGAGAGAGGCATGTTAAGATCTCCTACTATTAATGTATTCATATCAATATGACTCTTTATCTTGATTAATGGTTTTCTTATGTAATTGGTTGCTCCCATATTGGGGGCATAAATATTTATAATCGTTAGATCTTCTTGGTGGATAGTCCCTTTAAGAATTATGTAGTGTCCTGGGACACCTGGGTGGCTCAGTTGGTTAAGCGGCTGCCTTCGGCTCGGGTCATGATCCCAGGGTCCTGGGATCGAGTCCCACATCGGGCTCCTTGCTCAGCGGGGAGCCTGCTTCTCCCTCTGCCTCTGCCTGCCTCTCTGTCTACCTGTGCTCCCTCTCTCTGACAAATAAATAAATAAAATCTTAAAAAAAAAAAAAAAAAAGAATTATGTAGTGTCCTTCTGTATCTCTGACTACAGTCTTTAGTTTAAAATCTAATTTATCTGATCTGAGAATTGCTACCCCGGCCTTCTTCTGAGGCCCATTGGCAAAAAGATGCTTCTCCATCCCTTCACTTTCAGTCTGGGTGTATCTTTAGGTTCAAAATGGGTCTCTTGTAGACAGCATATGGATGGGTCCTGTTGTTTTATCCAGTCTGCAACCCTGTGTCATTTTATGGGAGCATTTAGGCCATTCACATTGAGAGTGATTATTGAGAGATACATTTTTATTGACATTGTGTTAACTTTGAAGTCTTTCTTTCTGTAGATTGTCTCCATATATTTCTGTTCAATGATATTCTTAGGATTTTTCCTCTTTTACAGAACCCCCCTTAATATTTCCTGCAGTGTCGGCTTGGTGGTCGCATACTCTTTTAAGCATTGCCAGTCTTGGAAACTCTTTATCTCTCCATCCATTTGAATGTCAGTCTTGCTGGATAAAGTATTCTTGGCTGCATATTCTTCTCGTTTAGTGCCCTGAATACGTCTTATAAGCCAGCCCTTTCTGGCTTGCCAGGTTTTTGTGGACAGGTCTGACGTTATTCTGATGGGCTTTCCTCTGTATGTAAGGAGCTTCTTTGTCCTAGCTGCTTTCAAGAGATCCTGTCTACAATTATGATTTCTCACTTTTACCATCAGGTGTCTTGAGGTTTTTCTAGATTCTATAATCTTGGGGGGAGACCGTTCTGCCTCTAGTACATAAACTTTATTTTATTTTTTTCAGTGTTCCAGGATTCATTGTTTATGCATCACACCCATGCTCCATGCAATACATGCACTCCTTAGTACCCACCACCAGACTCACCCATTCCTCCACAACCCCGTCCCCTCCAAAGTGCTCAGTTTCTCAGAGTTAACAATCTCTCATGGTTCATCATTCTCTCTGATTTCCCCCAACTCCCTTCTCTTCTCCTTCCTAAGTTGTAATCATAGACAACTCCCTAGACAGCATTCTTCTTTTCTACTGCAAGCATTTAAAATTATTAATACCTTTTCAAATACCAATTAAGCAAAACACTACAAGCTTTGGTGTTGTTAATATTTTTAGGTATTCTCTCCATTACTAAAAGAGAGATGTTAAATTCCATGTCCTTTATTGCAGATTCGTGTATATATCCCTTTAGTTCTATCAGTTTTTGCTCTGTAAAACTTTTCATTATTAGTTTAATACATAGGACAATAGATTTGTCTAATTATTAGTTTAATACATAGGATAGAATAGTCCTAATAATAACAATTAAATAATAATATTACTTATAATAGTAAATATTAAATATAATATAATAAATATAACAATATTATAATATAAATAATAAATAATCACATATAAATTTATAAATTTATAAAATATACAAGTCATATAATTATATATAAATATATAATATATAATTCATAAAATATGTAATTTATAAAATATATAAATAATATGTAAATATTAAATAATATATAAATATTAAATAAATAATAATATAATAAAATTATATTAAATATACTATACAATATTAAATAATAATAAAAATTATTAGTTTAATACATAGGACAATAGATTTGTCCTCTTGGTTAGTATATAATCATTGTTAAATGCATCAATTAGTCATACTTTTATTTGACATGCATTTTGATTAATACAGTTCCACCATCATTTTCACTCAATGCTTTTATATGTTTTTCTATTCTTTCATTATCAACCTGTCTGAAGTTTCTTATTAATAACCCATAACTGCATCTTGATTTTTGTACAGTTTTACAACTTCTGCCTTTTAATTGGATTATCTCTTTATTTTTAATATAAATATTTATATGTTTGGGTTTAATTCTACTGTAATTGTTCATTTTTTTCTATTTACCCCATGTACTTTTTATTCCTCTGCTTCTCCTTTCCTTTTTTCTGTTTTTGAATTATTCGTTAGGATCCCATTTTGACTTATTTTGTTGCACATCTTGTGCCTCTTAATGGTTTCTCTAGATATTACAACATGCATACTTCAAGTAAAATTATAGTACCTCAGGAAACCTTAAGATTCTTGTAATAGTGTACTTCAATTTCACCTCTCCCACCCAGGACAAGGGTGAGGGGAATGGTGGCATGCCGTACCTGAAGGTGAGTGCCTCTTTAACTTTGTGTCCCAGATGCCTCACCCTGGTCTTGTCTCTCTTCCCACCTGAGTGTTGAGTGTTTTATGCCACAGACTCACATTGCTATTATGTTAATCTTAAACAGTTAACAGTCTTTAAGGAAATTACACAAATACGTGTGTGTGTGTATGTGTGTGTGATAAAAAGGGATACTGACTCCTGTTACTTTTCTTTCCTTGCTGCTGATCTGCCTTTCATGTGGTATTCTTAAGTATTCTTTTAGTTTAGATCAGTTGTAGGTAATTTCCCACTTTCTGTCTATCTGAAAATATCTTTATTTTGCATTTTGAAGAGTAATTTTGCTGTATAAATAACTCTAGTTGACCTTGTTTTTTTCAGCACTTTAAAGATATTGCAGTTTGATGATAAATACATTATGTGATTTCCTTTGTAATCTTGCTTGTGATTCACTGAGTTTTTTGGTTCTGTGAGTTGATGTCTTTCAGAAATTTTAGTAAAACACAGGAATCCCTCTGATTCTTCCCTTCTTTCCTACTGATACCCCAAATATATGTGTTATATTATTAATGCTGCACCAAAGGTCTTGGGTATTGGAGACCTTTTCTCTTTCATCTCCTTTTCTCTTTGTGTTTTATGTTAGGTAATGTCTACTGACCTGTCTTCATGTTCAGTGATCCTTTCCTTTGATGTGTCCATACTGATTTGAAGCCCTTGAAATAATATCATGTGTTTCATTTCCCTCATTCCATTTAATTGTTTTATTAGTTTTGCCTCTGTTGAAACTCTATGTATGTTCACACATGCCTCTTTTTTCACTAGATTTTTAAATATATTTTTCATATTTATTTTGAAATCATAATGTCTTAATTTCAACATTAGGACCAACATCAGGGCTACTTTCTATCTTGACCATGAGTCACATTTTCTTGTTCTTTTCACAAATTCCTAACTTTTAATCACATGAGAGTGTAAAATATAGAAGGGAAGTAGATAATATTTACTCCTAGAAAACACATTAGGATACTTGTGACCTGGCTTGAGTTTAAAACTACTCTGAAATTGAACTGAGTATGGTTACTACATGGAGAATGAAGTGAGAGTAGTAGCAGGAAAGCCACATAGAAGACTTTTTTGTTCTCCTGACAGAAGAAAATGGTGATCAAAATCAGGATGTTACCATTAGAGAGGATAGTGGTTGAATCTGTGATTAATTTCAGTTTTGAGCAAGTATAGGCAGTAAGGAGAGGACACTATAAAGGAAACATGCTAGACCCTGAGACAGAATGGATTTGCAAAGTGGGAAGGGTGAAGGGACTGAGGAAAGATGGCCACAGGTTTTACCTGCTCTGCCTCTTTTGGGCTGATCACATGATAAACATGTCACTCATGTTTTCCACATGCCTAAACATAAACAATAGCACATAGAAAGCGCACAGAAATTTCCTACCAAAGAGCAGAAATTCAAACTGATTTGAAATACTTTGCAAATCTGCCCTAGTGTTCCCCAAGGTTTCTCTGACTCGTTACATCTACTGAAACACTGCTCAATAAAAAATAGAAAATTATTTCAGGGGCAGCAGAGGTAACAGAGCTACTGATTATAATATCCTGCCAAAGAAGTCACCTCTCAGTTATACACTATGGCTTGCTCGACTAAAGTCTGTGAACACAAAAGCCACAGTGACCTTGATGAATCCTCACCTGTAGTTCTGAGACATCTGAATATTTCAAACCCCTCATGCACGCCATAATCCTGTCCAGTAAGTAGCAAATAGTTCTCAGTATTTTTTTTTCTCAAACTGCATTATACATTTCTGAACTTACAGATCATAACTCTGCAATGACTTGCTACCTATGCATGACAGGCAGGGAGATTAGCACAGAAAAGAACTGAGGAAAGTGCTTGCAGAAAGATGTATCCATTCTTAGCAGGATAGAGGGTATTTGAGGGGTGATTTTCAAAGATGAGGGAGGCAGATAGAAACTGGGTTATGTGTACAGGGTCTGGGATTATTGAACTGCTTTATGTTAAACCCTCTGCTTTCTTCCAACTACTGACTCATTTTTTGACTGGCTGGACGTGTATTCCTCTGGCCACAGGTTTTCCATTCTTCTCTTCTTTTCCCGAGATTAGCAAATCACTCAAGGAGGGGCAGTTACTGGGCTCAGGGCAAAACTCATTTAAAACCTGCAAAGGCACATACTAAAGGAATTGCCACCTCTCTTACAATTAAAACCAACATCCTCAAACTTATCCCTGAGAGACATGGTTATGTAAGGGTTCTAGCTTCTGACTCCCTCTACTTCCACTCTTAACACCCCCTCACAGAGCCTACAAGAGGGAGGTACAAAGCCAAAGAAAGGCAACATCTTTGTCTCTCACCTGTTGAAGGATTCCTTTCAGAGGATAGGGGTTTTTCTTATAGTTCTTTCTTCATTGGTGGAAAATATTCTCACTGTCCACCAAAATTAGGTTATGTCAACATAAGTTTATCCAGAGAAGCACATTATAAACCCAAACGTTATCCTCAAGATATTACAGACACTGATAGAGTGAGGATTGGTAAATATGGGTGCCCATGAGAGTAGAACGTTGACTTCTAAGAGTGGGTCCCATTCAAATAATCCATCATATTCCACATATTCATAACTCCTCATAACAACTACCATCTACTGAGTGCTTCGTCAAAGAGTTATGTGTTCAGTTGAAGAACACATGGTCTAAAAATGCTGCATATACGAGTTGCTGAGAAAAGGGATACCACACACCACAGGGAAGCATGGGGACTTCCAGTAAGATGGGGTTCAGAGGGGCTTATGATAGGACTTGGGCTTGTGTTGGGTGATTTCAAGGAAAACTCAAGGGAGTGGGAGACTGCTGCCATCTGTTCCTATCAGGAGTTTCCAGTAATATTCTGATTGGATATCAGTAATATTTATGTAGGATATTGGAGAAATGAAGTGGCTTATCAACAGCCAAGTTAGTGTCAGGCTAGGGCATCTAAGTGCAGAGTGCTGTCACATGTCACAACTCTTTTCTTTTCTTTTCTTTTCTTTTTTTTTTTTTTTTTGGTCCTCTCTTTTGACCAAAGGCAGATTAAGTCAAGCAGCACATTTTTATTCATAGTATTCAGATTTTCATCATTGTCATCTTCTTCAGAGACCACTTTTTGTAATGTGGAGTTAGTTCCTTCTACTTCTTGGTTACAGGATAGACTAAAAATGTCTATAGAGTTGCATTTAAGACTTTGAACAAGAGGCATTGGCCAGCTGTAACACAATTACTAGAAACAAAATGATTATTAGCTTTTGTAGGCGATCCTGAACCCAGGAAATTAGATTACAAAGCCCAGGCCATGAAAACGTATCTCAAAGTCCAGGTAGGTCTGTATTGCAGAGCCAGATGGCTTTTTCTTTTATCCCACCCACAGACTGTTCTGCTTGACTGGCATATTTATATAGGTTGCAGCTAGATGTGTTTCTAGCACAAACCCTTCTTTGGCTAGCTCAAAGAACATATGGCTATGTGACTGTTCATTACAATTTTTGTTTGTCAAGCCTTCAGGGAAGATGCTGCAACACATATGACTTTTGCTTAGGGACACAGATGACTTTTAAATCTCTTTTCTCCAATTGTATTATTCCTACCACTGGAGCTTAAGCTCCTATTGAGTAGGGCTCAAGCTGAATCTTTCTATTTGGACCATGAAATGGCCACTAAGAAGACCAGTTAGGTCAGCTATACAAACATGTGTGATCGTATTTAGGAAATCTCCCCAGACATTTCTGGAAATTCCAGTCTGTAATTTCACAAACACTTTTCCTTTAAAAATATATACCTATCACTCAGTGCAAGCCACCAGACTGGCTCTTTGGAAAAAGCTACAAACATAAGTTGGCACCTAACCAGAAAACTTCTATCACCTGTTTGGAAAGATGAGAAAGCATGAAATAAGGTATTTCATTTTTATGGAAGGGAAAGATAATGGACTTTTTGAACATCTACTCTGTGCCACCCACTGAGTAAGACACTTTGTACTCATCTATTTTAATTCTCTCAGTGCCTTTATGAGGTTCATATGCTCAATTTTCAGGAAAAAAAAAGGGGGGGGTAGAATGGACTCTGTGTTTTGTGTGATTTTCTGCCATGTAAATTATGCCTTCATCTTTTGGGAGAAGAATCCATAATTAACCTTCTCCATGTCCATGAGATTCTTACAAAATTAATTTCATACTTTATCTAGGGGTGGATGTATAGCCCAGAACTGACTGCTTAAAATGGTTGTTTTGATGAGGCACATGAGACTCAAATTGTTCTATTCAGAGTGAATCCCAACAATTTTTTTAACTTTTTTTTTTTAAGATTTTAATTATTTGACAGAGAGAGACAGAGAGAGAAAAGGAACACAAGTAGGGGGAGTGGGGGAGGGAGAAGCAGGCTTCCCGCTGAGCAGGGAGCCCAATGTGGGCGTCAATCCCAGGACCTTGGGATCATGACCCAAGCCAAAGACAGACACTTAATGACAGAGCCATCCATGTGCCCCCAATAATGTTTTTTGAGCAAATAAGAGAGAGAGGATTTTTTCCTTCTGGGAGTCTTGACAGTGGGGACAGTGTACATGTGGTGATACCAGAGGCCACCATTTGAAAAGCCCTGCTGGAGAAAACCAAAGAAGACAAAGCAGTGATGGAGACGGTGTGAAACTGAATTATCTGAATGCACATGAAGATGAACATAGCTGTGCATAAAACTATTTTCTATTTGACTTCACAGTTATGCAACCCAACCAAACCTTTCTTTGTTTGTTTTCCCTTTAGCAATTTGGGTTGAGTTTTTCTCATTCAAAACCTGCAACAGTAGGATCCATTACAGGGGGCAGTGGGGATGGTCATCAAGGTGAAATTTCTTGCATAAATCACAGCTAGTATTAGGATTACTTGGGTTTGACAGATGAGTTTGTCTTGGAAGTCCAGGCTCTGTCCATGCCTGGTGACACAAAAAGGGAGGATGAGACTGTTGTGTAAGCTCAGGTGAAAAGGAAGCTTCATGAAGAAGACATGAAGGATTGGGGATTCTTTGATAAACTAGGGTGAGTAGAATGTCCTTCAGCATTTTTCATTGTGCTATCCTGTCCCTGGTGATCAAAATCAAACTTGACTCTGTTTGTGGCAGGGGCACCATTCTAAGGACAAAGGCATGTGGTATTAATAACCTTGGAGGAAAGACACATTACTCATATATTTTGTAATCACTGGATTTTGAGGTGGTCAATCCTATTCAAGAGCCATTTTTTCTAAATGTTTTGAATCATCCCAAGGAAAAATACAGTTTCTATCACAGACCCACAAACTCCTCATTAATTATATTAATTTTACCTTATTTGCCCAATAGTTAGCATAGTGCCTAACATATAGAATATTTCCAATAAGTATCTAATGCATGGATTAATTCTATCAGGACCATAACCTCCAAACACCTGTTTCTCAGCTGTTTGCTATCAATTTTCCAAGTTCAGATAGTACTGAATCCTTTTACTGATAAATGGCCTCATTGTTCCTTCAACTGTAGATCAAAGGACATCTGTCTTATAGAAAAGCAAAGTCCAGTATCCTGACAGTCCAGATTTCCATTACGCTCACAAGAACAAATGTGGAGTACTCCCCAAAGGTCTGTGGATAACAATACACTCTCCTTTCATGATGCAAACAGGGCAGCAGACTTAAAATATAAATAATGACCCAAAAGCAAGGTAATTTGGAACTATTTCATAGCTGATGAGCCATTATTCCTCCCTATCATCAATGCATCTAAAACAGGCTCTCCTATCACCTTGTTCAACCTCCATCATAAAATTAATTACCTCTGGATAGACCCCATTTAATTGCTCATAAAATTGATCTTACTTTTCAGATTTTATGGGAGCTAGTAAGTCATCAACAAAAGTGCCTAGAATAAATGGGATCCTCATTATCTACTTTGAAATAAAATAAAACAAACCCATGATGGATGTGAGAGCTTTTGGCACCTGTGTCTCTTGGACTGTCATGGATCCTCATAGGCAATTATATAACACCCCTAAAGATCTTTGCTGGGAACCCTCTTCTTTAAAAAAAAAAAAATAGTGGTAAAAACCTTTTTCGATTTGAAAATTCCACACATTTCATTTCAAAAAAGTGTAAGGGCTTATGCTACCATTCCTGCATTTGTTTATTCTCTCTATTAATTCATTTATTCAATCCAGAGACAGTGTGGTTATGGAAAGAATATGGAATTTGAGGCTGGAAGAACCTGAATTCTAATCTTACCTTCTGCATGTAATAACCATTTCCCACAGAAAAGTTATGATCTCTCAACTGTAAGTTTATCTTCAGCAAATTAAGCATACTGATATTTATTCCATAGGCTGTCATTGGGTTTGAATGAGATCATGAATACAAAACATCTAATAAGGATCTTGGTCCAAAGACACTTCATCAGTGTTAGATGCTATTATATTACTAATATTGTTATTAACCAACCAACCAGAAAAAAAAAATGCACTGAAGTGAGGCAACATGATAGATAAAGGATGGGTTTTGGTAGATCAGTGTTTCAAATCTGTGATTTAAAACCTGCATATCCAGGGCACCTGGGTGGCTCAGTGGTTTAAAGCCTCTGCCTTCAGCTTGGGTCATGATCCCAGGGTCCTGGGATCGAGCCCCGCATCAGGCTCTCTGCTCAGTGGGGAGCCTGCTTCCTCCTCTTTCTCTCTCTGCCTGCCTCTCTGCCTACTTGTGATCTCTATCTGTCAAATAAATAAAATCTTTAAAAAAAAAGTTTTAAAAAAACCCTGTATATCCTTAGGTGAATTACTTAATCTCTCTTGTCATCCATATTCTTAGCTATAATTGGGAATTTTAACATATAACCCACAGGATCAGGTGAGATGGTGGCTGACAGTGAGCCCAGAGCAGTGTTTATTATAGAGATCTTATGTGTCTGATGACCCGGGCCTCAGCCTCACACTGCCCTCCCATTCTGAGTGCTGGGGCTGAAGCTTCTCCTATACATCTGGGATTTACTTAAATTGGCTGGAGATATGGACAGAAAGGCAGGATTCTGACCCGTGGAAAAGGGTAATGATGACTGCAGGTGAACAGAGCTCAGGAATCTGATGACTCTTTCCCATACATAAGTGAGGTCTGGCCCAGGAACCTGGGCTGGCCAAACACCAATCCCAGGTTGCTGGACTGGGACACATGCTTTCTATTCTGTCCTCTGAAACCTCATGACCTATTACTTACTTCCTCAAACTACAAGTGTCAGTTAAAGGAATTTATTTCTCCTCTTCTAAGATCATTTTCTCTCTCTAAACACAAACGTTTACCCATGTAGTTCTATCTGCCTAGAACACTTACATTCTGCTTCTACTTTACCATTCTTTCACTTAAATATTTATATTCACCTTCATAGGTTATGGTAGGTGCCATTGCCTCCTAGAATCTTCTTCTAACCCTCAAGTCTAGGTCACAAGTCCTCGTATTCAGCATGTCCTTCCCATTCCACAATGCTTACTACACTGCCCAAGGAGAGCCTAGCTGTCTAATGCTAATTTACAACAGACTGTGAGAACTTACATGTCTGTGCTATTCACCTCCGTATGTTCAGTGTGGGCTGTCGGTGAAGACTGGCTGAATTATTGAATGCACCATGTGGCAGTATGTAAAGCTTAGAATTCACAGACCTGGCAATGGGTCCTGGGGGTACTTTACTCAGCCCAAAGGAGAAGCCCACATTACAAAATTCAAAAGACTTGGCCAAGATCTGAATCAAGGAAAATAGCCCAACTAAGTGGCCAAGAAGTTAGAGAAGTTAAAGTGAGATAGAACAGGTAAAAGCAATGAAGAAAAGACAGAGCTGAGATGTGGACTTCTGGTCCCTATATTACAAAGTCTCCTTGCTCTCCTGGTGGGAGCAGATATGGTAGGACTTAGAGGTTTTACATGAATTTCCTAAACAAGGGGCTAAGATGGATAAAGAAATAGCTCCATATTGGCATTTTCTACAAGGTCCCATAGGAAATACATAAAACAGTGTATTTTACCAAGGCCATTCATTATAGAGAAAAGATGGTTCTGTGACCAAATATGCTTGGATTTTTTTTATTACTTTCAGAAGTAGAATTTTGTGATTCATTAGTTGAATATAACACCTTATGCTCATTACATCAAGTGCCCTCCTTAATGTCCATCATCTAGTTACTCCATCCCCCCAAAACACCTAACCTCCAGCAAACCTCAGTTTGTTTCCTGGAGCTCAGCATCTCCTATGGTTTGCCTCCCTCTCAATTATTTATTTTATTTTATTTTACTTTTTTATTTTATTTTATTTTTACTAATGGGGTTAACCCAAGTTAGCTATAGTATTGCCAGACATCTCAGAATCTTTAAAATGCTAATATGAACTTCTGAGCTCAGACCATTTTCCACTACATAATCATATAATCTTTTTTTTTTTAAGGATAATTTCACTGTTTGCATCCCATGAAGCACTCATTTAGAAAATACAGCTTTAAACTATTCTTAGTGCTTTGTATTTTTTTTTAAATTTTGTTTTATTTTTTCAGTGTTCCAAGATTCATTGTTTATGCAGCACACCTAGTGCTCCATGAAATCCATGCCCTCCTGAATACCCACCCCCAGGCTTACCCATTCCCCCACTCCTCTCCACTCAGTAACCCCCAGTTTGTTTCTCAGAGTCCTGTCTCTCATGCTTCATATCCCCCTACAATTTACCCCAATTCACTTTTCCTTTCCTTTTCCTAATATCTTCCTTGTTATTCCTTGTACTCCACAAGTAAGTGAAACCATATAATTGACTCTCTCTGCTTGACTTATTTCACTCAGCATAATCTCCTCTAGTCCCAAAGTTGAGTATTCATCCTTTCTGATGGCTGAGTAATACTCCATTGTATGTGTGGACCATATCTTCTTTATCCATTCATCGGTTGAAGGGTATCTTGGCTCTTTCCACAGTTTGGCAATTGTGGCCATTGCTGCTATGAACATTGGGGTACAGATGGCCCTTCTTTTCACTACATCTGTATCTTTGAGGTAAATACCCAGCAGTGCAATTGCAGGGTCATAGGGTAGCTCTATTTTTAGTTTCTTAAGGAATCTCCACACTGTTTTCCAAAGTGGCTGCACCAACTTGCATTCCCACCAACAGAGTAAGAGGGTTCCCTTTTCTCCACATCCTCTCCAACACTTGTTGTTTCCTCCATTAATTTTGGCCATTCTAACTTGTGTAAGGTGGTATCTCAATGTGGTTTTGATTTGAATTTCCCTGATGGCTAATGATGATGAACATTTTTTCATGTGTCTTTTAGCCATTTGTATGTATGTCTTCTTTGGAGAAGTGTCTGTTCATATATCCTGCCCATTTTTTGGCATGATTATCTATTTTTTGGGTGTTGAGTTTATAGCTCTTGGATATGAGCCCTTTGTCTGTAGTGTCATTTTCAAATATCTTCTCCCATTCTATGGGTGGTCTCTTTGGTTGTATTTTTTAATGGTTTCTATCATTTCAGATATTTATTTTTAGCTTGCTGTGTTTTAGGAAAAAAATAAAAAAATCAGTTCTAATTATCATTATAGTTTTGCTTTGTTTGGGCTTTTCACAATAATGGTTCTGTGTGACCTGGAAGAAAAATATTCCTTCATGAATTGTATTGAATGAATCAGACATTATTACACTCCTCTGGCCAAAAAAGGTAGTGGGAGCTACCTCAGGAAGTGTGGTGGTGAATGAGAGTTTCCAGAATCTAGTCTGGGAATTTTTGACCCAGGATGCTTAATAACACAGGAGATTTTGAAAAATTTGCCCAACTTCCCAGGGCCTCGATTTAATTGTGTGAATAGCTTAAGATACTAATATCTACATCAGAAGGTTATTGAGAAGATTTCATGAGATAATGTTGATGGACTCCTTAGCACAGAGAAGCTCTGTGAGTACTGACCATGATGATAATGGGAACGATGGTACAGATTCCCACCTTTGAAATTTCTGTAGAGCAGTTTTGTGGCTCCTTTCTATTTCTGTCAGTCTTTTACTATTCCCTGAAAATTTTCTTTCTCCATTTACTATGATTAGGTTCCCTGTCTTTACTTGGAGAGTTCCTCCAAACTCTGAGCAAAGATAAGTGTTTTGTCTGTACCTGGTCTTTGAAGGAAGTGTCCCACTTCTTCAGCTAAGTCAAGCTAAGTGCAGGAGAGAGACAGAACAAAGTTGCCCCACTGCAGACCTGCACAATGTGCTGATGGAATGAACAGCTTTGGAAGACTGCCCTTGGTTTCTGATTGTTGGTGTGGTGGGGAGAGGAGATGAGGGAGTGGGTAGAGGAGGTAAAGGGGGAAGAAGAAAAGGAAACAGACTAGGTGTTTCCATGCAAAAATAAAAGTGAATAAAATAAAAGAAGACAAAAAATAATATTCCTTCTACAAGCTGTACTACCTACCTGATCTCAAGAAGGACATCCAGAAAACATGGAAGCTGCCTAGTTGTATTACTTATATAATATGTCCAGTAATGGCCCAAATTGTAAATGAAGCTGTGTGTTCTACTCACCTGCTCTCCTACCTCTTGTTGGGAGCCTTTTTGTTATATTTTATTTTCTACTGACAAAATACTGTTCTTTGTTTTCAATTCCACTTTCAGCAAAAATCTTAAGAACATGTTCTTACATGAGAGACATATTTATCACAGTGGAAGATTTGCTAATGAAAAACTGGAAACATCTAAGATGTACAACAATCGTTAAAATTTATTTTGGGGGGTTCTTCCACATGATATTATTGAGCCATTAAATGGGGTCTTTTTAAATGCTTTATAATCACAAATCAGAAAGTGTGATGTTTCCAGTTCTTCTTTCTCAAGATCACACTGCTATTCCAGATCTTCTGTGGTCCCATTTGAATTTTAGGATTTATTTTTCTATTTCTGTAAAAAAAAAAAAAAAAAGTCATTGGGAGTTTGACAGTGATCGATTTTAGTGCATCTATGGATTACTTTGGATAGTGTGCTCATTTAAAAAATATTAATTCTTCCAATCCATGACCAGAGGGTGTTTTTTTTTTTTTAATTTATTTTCAGCATAACAGTATTCATTGTTTTTTCACCACACCCAGTGCTCCATGCAATCTGTGCCCTCCCTAATACCCACCACCTGGTTTCCCCAACCTCCCACCCCCCGCCCCTTCAAAACCCTCAGGTTATTTTTCAGAGTCTGTATTCTCTCATGGTTCACCTCCCCTTCCAATTTCCCTCAACTCCCTTCTCCTCTCCATCTCCCCTTGTCCTCTATATTATTTGTTATGCAGAGGGTGTTTTTCTATTTATTTGCATCTGCTTTCATTTCTTTTGTCAGTGCTTTGTGATCGTCAATGCACAAGTTTTTAACCTTCTTGGTTAAATTTATTCCTAAATGTTTTATTCTTCTTGATACCATTGTAAATGGATTGTTTCCTTAATTTCCTTTTTAGATTGTTCATTGGTAGGGTATAGAATGTGAATTTGTTGTGCTAGTTTATTAGTTCTGTCATGGTCTTTTTTTCTGCTTTTTTTTTTCTTTTTTTTGTAAAGAATCTGTAGGGTTTTTTTTTTCTTTTTTCTTTTAATGTATATCATACAATTGGTTATCCACATACAAAGGAATGAAATAGGACCCCTATCTTATACCAGACAAAAAATCAACTCAAAATGGATTATACGAAAATCAACTCAAAATGGATTAAAGACTTAAGCACAAGACTTAAAACTACAAAACCTCTCCAATAATACACAGGAAGAAAAGTTCTTGACATTAGCTTTGGCAATTAGTTTTTTGGACTTGATACCAAAAGCACAGGCAACAAAACCAAAACAAGTGCGACTATATCAAACTAAAAAGTTTCTGTATGCACAGGGAAGGAAACTATTCAGAGTGAAAAGCATGTTACAGAATATGAGAAACTATATGCAAGCCCTCCATATAATACAAGGTTAATATTCAAAGTATATAGTCTCCTATAGTCAATAGCAAAAAACAAATAACCCAACTTAAAAATGAGCAAAATGCTTGAATGGACACTTTCCCAAATAAGATATGCAAACACCAACAGGTAAATGCGAAGATTCTCAACTTCACTAATCATCAGGTAAACACAAATCAAAACCACAATGTGCTATCACTTCATCTGTTAGGATAGCTGGTATCAAAATAAAATGTAATGAAAGTTAACAAAGCATTGGGGAGGATGTGGATAATTTGGAATCTGTCCACACCATTGGTAGGAGCATAGAGTGGTGTCAGCCAGTATGATGGTTCCTCAAAAAATTAAAAATAGAACTATCATATAATCTATAGCAATCCCACTTTCTGTTATGTATCTAAGTGAAATGAAATTGAGATCTTGAAGAGACATCTGCACCCTCATGTTTATTGTAGCATTATTCACAATAGCCAAGATATTGAAACAACCAAAATAACCATCAACAGATGAGTGGATAAAGAAAATGTGGGGTATTATACTTACAATGACATATTATTCAGCCTCACAAGAAGATAAATTCTTCCATTTATTGCAACATCGATGAACCTAGAGGACATTATGCTAAGTGAAATAAGCCAATCACAGAAGAACAACACTGTGTATTTCCACTTACATGAGATATCTAAAATATTCAAAGTCATAGAAGCAGAGAACAGAATGGTGGTTGCTAGGGGCTAGGAGAAGAAGAAAACTGGAAATTGTTTTTCAATGGAAATAAAGTTTCTATTATTCCAGATGATTAAGTTCTAGAGATCTGCTGTACAGCATTGTACCTATTGTTAACAATTTACACTTTAAAACATTTATAGATTTCATGTTAAGTATTCTTACAAAAAAAAAACCCACAAAAGAACACAAGGACATTTTTGGAGGTAATGGATATGTTTATTACCTTGGTTGTGATGATAGTATCATGGATGTATGCATACCAAACTCATCAAGTTATATACATTAAGTGTATAAGTTTTTGTATAGTTTTTATAGTTTTATAGTTTTTGATAAAACTAAAAAAGAAAACCCAGAAATATACTCAGATTTGTTCTAATATAAAAACAATAGTTTGTATGTCCACTATCCTAGTAAAAATATTGATCAAGGAAATTAGGGCTTTGCATATCTTCCACGCTCTGCAGTCTTCTGCATTTACTGCATTGGGGAAACATGGAGCCGCCTGCTACAGCATCATGAAGAGAAAGTGAAAAGAGATGCTTTAGTACCTGACATACAGTGAGTGTTGAAGAAATGGCTCTTAAAAAATAATATAGAATAAGATTATTTTATTTCATATCAGGATCAGAATAATATTGAAATTGTAGTTGCACATGGAAAAGAGAAAGGAAGAAGGCAAGCAATATTGGGTCTCCTGGTGTGTGCAACTCAGAGTTCTTTGTGTTTTACTTGGGTTCCCAGAAAGTTAAACTTGCAGGACATGTTGAGTCTAATGAAAACCTATCTTTCCTCTGCCCCTGGATGTAAACTCACCGTTTCCTTGACTTTGGGTTCTTTGGGTTAACTTAAAATATGTTAAGTCATTCTTAGGACAGCAACTGAAAATGTCCAGTGCAGTAAATTATAAACTGGGAAGTTGAAAATTATCAGTGCTCACTCATATCTAGTGCTTTCCTCCTGGGCATATGGGAAGATAGCACCTCCAACCTTCCAGGGCAATTATGTCTGCCATCATGGGCATTAGGATATTGAGAGAAGCAATTTATATCATTTCAGGTCAGCTTATAAAAGCGCATGCGCAACACTTCAGCTCTCTCTTGCTGTGCTTCAGAAACCCATGGGGAGTCATTTGTTGTTATAGTAATGATGATGTGGGTCTGTCGATGAGATTCCCTATGTGAAATGGAGCATGCCCCCCCTCCATCCTGTGCACATACCCACTGCCACAATTTAGATAGGTAGCACAAGACGAAATAAAGCTCTGTACTTGACTGGGATTGGGGGTTTGATACATCACTAATGCCTATCATCCTAACGAATCTCCTGAACTTGATTTTGTTTTAAATTTGCCCTCTACAAGGTGCCATTGGAGTAGGCTGCTCATGTAAATTGAGAGAGGGTAGTAAAATCCTCCTACTCTTTTTTTTCTACTTGGAACCTCTCCTCCAGACTCATGAAATAATTATCTGACCCCGCCAAGCAGGGGACAGAGAGGATTAGGGAATGACAACCAGGAAGTTGTTATCCAGTGTTGTCCTGAGATTTTCATATCTGGCAGATGATCAGAACTTCACAAAACTCTTTTGTGAATGCCTTGGTGAGTTCAGAATCTCCCCCACTGAGACCCTGCCATTGTAATTGCCATGATGTGGCTTCCCGTGTTTGTCTCCTTCCAAATCACCTCGGGACTTCTGTCCTCGCAGAAAACTCCACAGCCCATTATCGCTGGGCTTTGTTACACTGGAAGGCTGCATTTTGGGGCAGAACTCCTTGGAAATTGACCCCAGGCTCCCATTCTATCTCATTTGCTCCAAAGCTCTGTGTGTGCACTCTCAGGAATGCAATTACTTTCCAGATGTGGCTCCCTCTACCTGCAGCCCAAGGCGACGCTAACTTTCTCAGGCATGGTAAGCACCCATGCTTGTGTCCCCCTCTCAACCGCAAGGGCACCCTTCAAACTTGATTGTAATCTTAAAGCTTTCTTTTCAGACCCCCACCCCTCTGCAGCCTCATCAGCCCTGTGGTCCTTCCCAGAAGTCCCATTGCAGGATCCTCATGGATCACTACTCCATCTACACCTTTATAAGCACATTTTGTGATAGTCATATAACTAGTTATTTTTTCCATAGTGTTCTGTTTTCAATTCACTTTGGAATGTAACATCTGTTGAATTCATGCCCCATGAAGCATGAAGAGTACCATTTTTACATCCCGTTACACATACATTGTCTCATTTAAACTCCATACGTGCCCTGTGAGTTATAGTGACCCTTACTTCATAAATGAGAAGCCTAACTTTCAGGCAGGTTAATTGGGTCACATATGTAATAAGCCAAAACACAGGTGCCATGAGGGAAAGCAATCTGTCTGTCTTGTCCACTTTTGCATCACTGAATATAAAACAGTACCTGGCACATAGTATATGCTTAAGATTTTTTCCTGTATGAGTACACAATGAGGAGGATTTACAAATCCAGTTTCTATTTACTTTATACCAGGTTCTTCAAACTTGGCACCACTGGTATTTGGGGACAGTTAATTTTTTGTTGTTATGGGAGCCATCTTGTGTATCATGGAATTATGAGCAACATCCCTGGCCTCTACCCATGAGACGTCAGTAGCAGCCTGTTCCCTAGTCATGACAACGCAAAATGTCTCCAGACATTGCCAAGTGGCACCTGAGATGTAGTTGCCCAGGTGGAGAACCATTCTACATGTGGAGAACATTCTACACATTCCTCTATGTGTCTCTAGACTGTGGGTAGTAGGAGGATGTTTTAAATTGGGGGGGGGGTGCCTGGTTGCCTCAGTGGGTTAAAGCCTCTGCCTTCAGCTCAGGTCATGATCCCAGGGTCCTGGGGTCAAGCCCCGTATTGGTATCTCTGCTCAGTGGGGAGCCTGCTTCCCCCGTCCCCCTGCCTGCCTCTCTGCCTACTTGTGATCTGTCAAATAAATAAATAAATAAATAATCTTCAAATTAGGAGAGGGGAGGATGGCTGGCTTACTTATCCTTGGAGATATGGATAATACAGTTTTTCAACTTATTCAAAACAGAGGGCTTGAGGAAAAGTGCTCTCAGAGCAACTAGAATCAAGAAAAGAGAATATTTAGATTTGCTTTGCTCCATCAGGGTAGAATTGGGCCTTGGGATTTCAGATGATATGAAGACTTACTGTATTGATTTCTACTATAGTTCTATTTGTGAAGAGTTAAGGTTTTCTATTCGTAGCAATGATACTTCTTTTTGTCAGAGAATGTTAGTTGAACCACCATACTTTCCTCCCACCCAACCCCCACACCTTGGATTTAACTGTATTTGTCAAGTTCCTTGCCTTGAGGCACATCCCTGGGGCTAATGCATGGAATTGTGGACAGGTCCTTACTATGCTTGATTCTTCATTCTGTTTTACTCACGGATTAGCTGATAAAGAGATGAGCAGCAGGGTGATTTTGAAATGTCTATATTGAAGACCACTGAGATGCAAGTTGGAAAATATTGGATCCTGAATCAGTGCACAAGAACAGTTGCACAAGAGTTTCCTGGTGAATACCCATCTTTGGAATGTTTCACAAGAAGAAAATAGACTTTTTTTTCTAAACATTTGATACTTGACGATTTGTCACTTATAGCAGCACCATGAAAAACACAACCTCCTCATAGATTTAAATAAGTAAAAGCATGAGTAGATATAAATACAACTTTTATTTAATTATATCTCAGATGTTCCATGGATGTGGTAAAACTCTCAAAGGTAATACCAGCAATGGACCTGTAGAGTCAAGGGTGTGAACATGAATATGTTACCTAAAAGGAATTCTCTTCTATACAAACTGTCTTTGTTGATTTCAGGGAAAAAATAAGGGCAATATAATGAAACTATTTGCTAGGACAAGACCTTAGTGATATATTTTTGCCAGAAAGTAACTAAGATCTATGTTCTGCAAGGTAACTGTATTAGTTTCCATTGCTGCATAACAAACTGCCTCAAACTAGCAACTGAACACAACATGCATCGTGTCTCACAATCTCTGTAAGTCAGAAGTCTTGGCATGACTCAACTGTACCATCTGCTCAGGGTGTCCCAAGGCAGGAATCCAGGTGCCAGCCAGGCTGTGTCCTTACCTG
The DNA here is from genome assembly GCF_963455335.1 of Martes martes. Lineage (NCBI taxonomy): Eukaryota > Metazoa > Chordata > Mammalia > Carnivora > Mustelidae > Martes > Martes martes. Next base: position 6,422,880 of record NC_137891.1, on the reverse strand, counting down.
GTGGCTCAGCTGGAGAATATCTGCTTCCAGTCTCCTTCAGGTTGTTAGCTGACTTCATTTCCTTGTGGTTACAGAATTCATGGTAGCTTCTTCCTTCAGAGCCAACAATGGAGAGATTCTGCTGCTTCAACATCTAGACACTTTCAGAAAGGATTCTTGTGATTAGGTCCTGCCCACCCAGGTTAAGGTTTCATTTGATCAACTTAAAGTCAGTTGGTTTGAGAATTTAATCACACCTGCAGGATTCTTTCACTTTGCGAAGTAATGTAAAGCACACGCCAACGTGGGTTAGTCAGGGGACTTTGGGTCTCTAAAGATATATGGAAGCCAAACTCCTCTCATTTTTTTTACAGGAAAAAAATTAAGTTTTATACAGCACAAAGTATCATATATTAGGCGAAAAGACAAATAACTACAGAACAATACAACACATTTACATCCAAGTTCTTTAAAATTGAAGTGGCCAATATTCTTAGGTTGGATTTTCCTCCTGCCCTGCAACACTTCCCTAGCCTTTCATTCTGATTCAAATAAGAGACATAAAACATGAAACTATCTCAAGCTCTGCTTTCAGACCACTAGGCTGAGACACTGCTTTTTGCAGAAAGACTGAGTCTTTATGTGTCCTTGTCAATCCAACTTTGTCAGTCTCATTCCCTACTGTTGAGAGTGTAGAAGTAGCCACTTTACCAAATTTTCGTGGTCCCAAATTTCTGAACTGTCTCTCATTTCTTTTTCCTTTTACAAACAAGCCAATTAATGACTAAGCTAATCACTTTCTTATACTTTCCTAAACTCAGCCAATAGACACTGACACACTCTCACACTGAATCCTTCTAGTTATTTCTTATAGAGCTTAAAGTCTTCAGCCAATATATGGTCAGCCCCCAAGTTACAGCAAGCAGTATTTTTCATTGAAAGTTTTATGGAGATAATTGTAGGTAACTATCCCTTCTATACTCCAAGTTTCTCTTAGTAGCAAAATTCTGCAAACTTTTATTAAATATCCCAGAACATTGACACTGATGCAATCTTGTGACTCATTCTGATTTTCCTAGTTTTATTTTATGCACGTGTGTGTATGTTAAGTTCTATACAATTTTATTACCTTGTAGGTTCCTGTATCCATTATCACAGTCAAGATATGGAATAACTCCAGTATCACAAGGATCTCTCATGTTGTATTTCTATAATTATCCCCATGTCCATACCATCATGGCCACCTCACTTGGCTCTGCCACTAAATCCTGACGATTAAAAGGCTCTTCATTTATAAAATGTTGTCTTCTAAAATGTGATATAAATGAAATAATACAAAATGTAACCTTTATCTCCCTATTTCATCATTAATTCCTCCCACACATATACCTTATGGACATGACTGATTTGCTAAGCTTAACGGACTCTACTGCCCTTATTTAAATTCTTCCCTCAACCTGGAATGCCCTCTCCCCTCTACTTCCTTAGAAATGCTTGTGGGATTTCACCAAGTGTTTTCAATGTTTGGGGAAGTCAGGGCTAATTTATTAAGGGCGGCAGATGCTAAGGTAAGGTCTTTGGACTTTAGCCCATGGGTAAAAGCAATTCCCTTGCCAGCCTCAATCCTCTGAGAATCCTTATTAGTGGTTACTGAGACTGTGCTCTTCTGGGTTACTTGATTTGTAAAGAGGGAAGCATGCCTCACTGCTTTGTTTTGGAAGTCAGTTGACATTCAGTTATTAGACTAATCCAAACTGTGTTTTCCAATAAATGTCTCAAGGGAAGGTTTCCAATTCACTTTGGCTACTTAGAAGAAGTTGTCAGAGTAAATTAAGGCCTCAGCTTTTGCTCAGGCATGGATCTCTCTAGAATAACACCTGTTGTCCTTTCTTGATGAGCACGAGACTCTTGTCTGCAGTCTGATTGGGCCATATAGCTGTAGAGAAAATGGGTCTTTTGTAGAGAAATAATCAGTCATCCAAAAAACACAAGCAAACAAAAGAACACCCTGAAAAACAAAACCTGCTAGGCATTTGATGTGCCTGTTATACTTAAGACACTAGACACTAGAAAGTATGTGAAAATACAGTAAATCTCCTGTATTCCGCAAGTATGGACTATTTATTCATTCACTCATGTGTTCACTTATTCAATCACCTTTGCTTTTATTGATTCAAAATTTAGTTATATGCCAGTTATTTTGCAAAGTACTAGTGTTATAATGAACAAGGTATGACATCCCTTCGGGAGCTCACCACCAAATCAGAAGACGGGCTCTTAGATTCTCATCAAATCCTGTGAGAGGGCAGTGGCTGAATGCCTGCTGCCACCATAGACACACAGAACCCCACGAGGGCACTGAGAGGTGGTATATAACTCAAAATGCAGACAAATGGAGGTCCATGGAAAAGTCCTGGAGGAAGGTGCACAGAGTGAATAAGGCAGAGAGAGAGGAAAGGCTCAGTCCAGAAGGATTTAGATAAACAGCATCAAGCATGTTCTAGGCACAGGATAGGGAATTGAGCAGTGGCACTGGAGAGGCAGGCAGGGAGCTCTGATTTGCATCGTGTTTTACTGTTTACACCTTGCTTTGTTTGATTGTCACACAAAAATCCTTGATAGTTAATTCAGCTCATGAGGCCCAATACACAAGAGTAATACGAGTCTCCAATAAATGAAGTGCCTATCGCCTTCCTTCCTTCCTTCCCCATTGTTTTCCTTCATCTGTTCATGTATTAGAGGCTTAGTATGTAAGAAAGGAGTGTAGTCTATCTCACTAATACTCATATCATTTACATTTTGAAATTATATTATTTTTAACCTATTATGTTATTTATTTTTTCATATTTATTTCCAATTTTTATTCCAGTATGATTATCATACAGTGTTATATGGGTTTCAGGTGTACAATACAGCGATTTAACACTTCCACACGTTACCCCATGCTCATGATGACAAATGCACCCCTTCATCCAATATATTATTGAATTATTTTCACCTACCTATTGAGCTTTTTTTAAAAAATGCAGACCTTGAAAAATTGAAAGTATGTTTATGGTTCACATCCTATTTCTGCCCCATGGTGCTGCACCAGACTGTTGGTTCGAAGACCAAATCTGTACCCTGAAGGCCTAAGCCCTGGGATGGGTTCTTCTCAAAATGAGTCTTGACAGCATGGGGGTCAGAAGTAAATGCTCAATCATCAGAGAGCCCTATATTTAGATACCTTGCCCAGCTATCTGATGACTATTAGACCTTGAGCTCTGTTTCTTCATCTGCAAATGTCAGGTTGCTGTGAGGGTTAAATAAAAAAAAAATATTAAAATCAATTAGACCAGCACCTGCTATGGCATGCATGAGCTCATGAAATGAACTTGTCATGAGGTCCTAAGTAGGTGGTGCAAGGTGCTCTGGTCTTCACCCTGTAAAGGGGACTGGAATCCTTAGGTGTGCTGTCTATTGGTCTGCCATCACGGCAGGTTGGCAATGGGGTTAGTTTTCCTCTAGGTCAATAAGCCCAAATTAGCTGTGTGAACTTGGACAAAGTATTTCATTTCTCTGTCCCCTTATTTCCTTATATGAGTATGAGGATGAGGAGACCTCATGGGTGTGATAAGAATTAAGTAATGTTCTGCAACTATTTGTCACAGTGCCTGACATACAGCAAGCACTAAATAAATGTTTACAATGAAGGTGAGAACATCCAAAGGAACTTAAAAGGAATGTAATTCTATTTACTCCTTTGTCTCTTGCTCACAAAAGTGATGTAGCACCAACTTGCAGGTGCCCCTGTGAAGCCCAACCGCCATGGCAGGTTCCGGGCTGAACAGATGGCCTCCTGCCAAGGTCAGAGCTGCCAGTGCGGCGGCTGCTAAGTGACAGGCATGTGCAAAGGGGTCGACATCTGGTGATAGCTCATGCATGAAAGCATCTCTCCACAGTTTTGAGAGCCATCTCCTTGTGGCAGTGTTTATGGGAACAGCTGTGCTGGATAAACTGGATGAACTGAGAAATCAGGAGTACACAGACCAAATCTAAAGAGCTCCTTCCCCACATTCTTTGCATTCCTGTACCACACTAGTGAACATAAGCACCTGCGCTGTCTTGCTGCTCACTTGAGAGCTGGCCTTCTAAGTGAAGTCCATGAGCACCAGCCTTGCCTTTACCTACCCATCTCTGTAATTGCTCCCCCAACCCAGGCCCTCCTGACTTTCTTCAGCTCAAGGGACATGTCAATACAATGTCATTATAACACCTTCTACAGCTTCCCAATATTGTTCAGAAATGAGGACAAGATTGGAAACTCCAAAGTAATGAAACCAAAATGGTATTTTGATGAAGTTTTGACCAAGAGACACAGGAATACTTTTCAAGTCCTTCTGTGATCTGTTCTCCCTCTACCTGTCCCTGCTAATTTTCCAAATGCATTTACTATCCCTCGGCACCACCAAATCTGTTGTAGCCACATGGGTGTTCTTGCTATTTCCCCAACAAACCAGACACATTACCATCTCAGGACCTTTTTACTGCCTAAAATCCTCCTTCCCCGAATGTCTAGTCAGTCTTTGTTAATATTATCTCATCAGTGAGGACTTATCTGACCTCCTTCTACATAGCAGCAGACCACAATGGGATCTTTTTGCATTTATTTCTCTCTCTTTTTAAAGATTTATTAATTTTATTAATTTATTTGAGAGAGAGAGAGAGCATGAGCAGAGGGAGGGGTAGAGGAAGAGGGGGAAGAAGACTCCCCATTGAATAAGGAGCCAGATGTGGACCTCAATCCTGGAACACTGGGATCATGATTTGAGCTGAAGGCAGAAGCTTAACCATCTGAGCCACTCAGTGACCCCTCATCTCTCTCTCTCTCTCTCTCTCTTTTTTATAACTTATACATGTAATCATGTTTATTTGTCCCTTTTCTTCTACTAGAATATAACTTTTTGTAGGCGGTGACTTCATTTTTTTCAATCACTGTACCTCTAGAGCCAAGATCAATATTACAAAATAACCACCTGATGAATATTTGTGAAGTTAATGGATAGAATGAATGAGGAATCCTAGAGCAGTATCTTAGTGGATTACTCTGACCTCTCTATCAAGCCTCCCTGTTATGTTTTCCTCAAGGCCGGTCTTACTATATCAGTCCCGACCTAAGTGCCTTCAATGGCTTCCTGTTGCTCAGGAATTACGACAAGATTGGGAACATCAAGGTACCAGAACTACAATAGTATGATGACAATACTTTCTTTTGTCCAAGCTACATGACATAGGAGTATTCAAAATGTGGCTTACCCTATTGCTGTCCTTTTGAGGTCCTGAGGCAGGTGTACATGCACACAAAGGCAAACAAAGAAAATTATCCTCTGCCATGGCCATGAATCTCAAAACAGTGGACAGTGTACACTGAACTCATGGAAAACTCCATTTTGCTAAAACTAAACCTCTTTAGTGAAACCAACTAAGCCCAGCTTTGGCTCTTTCCCCATCTATCGCTCTCAGTCTCCCACTCCTAATACCCAACCTGATGTGTCTTCCAACCACATCTTCCAGCCACAACGTGAGGACATAGTAACAACCCAATGAGCACCTACCAGCCTCAAAGCAAAGGATCTAGAATCATAAATTGTTGAGTAGGGAAGGAAGATCTTCCTAGGTCTGACTTGTCATCAGTGCCCGTTCATATGTTCTGAGAAGTGCCCATTCATATGTTCTGAGAGGTGCCTTGTGACACTCCAGTGGGGTAGACTATTAAGACCTTTAAAAATTTCTCTGCTAGGGTCACCTGGGTGGCTCAGTCAGCTAAACATCAAACTCTTGGTTTGGGCTCAGATCATCATCTAAGGGTTGTGAGATTTAGCCCCGAATCAGGCCCTGCACTCAGCAAGAGTCTACTTGGGAATCTTTCTCCCTCTTCCTCTGCCCTTCCTGCTCCTTCTCTCTCTTTCTCCCTCTCCCTCTCTCTAACATAAATAAATAAATCTTCAAAAAAAAATCGTTGTTGGTAAAGGTGGCCCTCCAGAAATATTCTCAATCTCAAACACTGTCTGGATCAGAAAGACGAGTTGGTGGGGGGTAGGGGATGGGCATGAGCAGTTTCTAAAAGACATCTCTTTGATTTATGTTTTTTCTGTTAATCTGCTGAGCTTACTAGTGAGGTTTCTGGTTGACTGGTCGGGGTTGGCTGTTTCCTGTGCAGGAGAAGTTCAGAGGATATCAAAAAAGTCCTGCTTACCACCTCTGGCAGCTTCTCCAAACATTCCTGTGCCCTGAGCATCATGCTGTGATGACTTGGATGGGAATTCAACCTGAGATCATCTTAAAAATATCTGTCATACAACAACGAGATTCATGAACTAAAATAGTAATAGACTACACTGAAATAGCACAAAAATACCTTGACTCAGATGACCCCAAGAAACACGGTTCAAACATTCATCACTCATCCCACTTAGCAGCTTGAATGATGCCATCCAAGCTTTCCTACAAGGTCACACCAAGCATATTAGTTTTCTAGGGATGCCATGGGCTGAGGGGCTTAAACATCAGAAATTTATTTTCTCATAGTTATGAAGACGAGAACTCTGCAATCAAGGTGTCAGCAAGGTTGATTTCTTGAAGCCTTTCTCTCTGGATTCTTCTATTTGGTGGTTTTCTTCTGATATCATCACGGGATCTTCATTCAGTGTGTGTCTGTGTCCAGATGTCTTTTTTGTATAAAGATTCCTGTCATGTTTGGTTAAAGCCCACTTCAGTGAACTCATTTAACATTAATTGCCATTTTAAAAAAACTTCTCATAGTCTGTGGCCCTGGGTCTTGGGGCGTTAGCATATCTCCCTCCTTTGTGGGGGGGCACAATTCAGTTCATAACACCAAAGAATTCCACATTTCAGAATTGCTTATGTAAATTTTATACTATCATCAGCACAAATGCCTAAAATACAAACAATATGAAATCCCCCCCCTAGTGATTTCTCACGGCATGATCAAACTCTCCAAACAGAAATCCCCCATCCTTTTCAGAGAACTTAAACTATCCAAGTCTCTGGTTCTTCATGTTTTCTCAGACCCAGGCAGTATAGTCTTACCCAGATGGCCACATGAAGCCCAGACACTGTTTCAGCACCTGAAATTGACGCCATTTCCAAACAAATGAGGGATCCATTGATCTTCCTTTACGAATTATCAAAGTCTGGTTGTTCCAAGTGTGTGCTTCTCTGCTTCTTAAAGCAGAAGCCACTTCAAGACGGCAGACAAGTCCTTTCATTGTCCAGTCGCTTCCATTTCTCCAGGTTTCTCTCATTCCCTATCAGCCATTATTTTCAGGGTCTTAACTGCTTCTCACCTGTATCTTTACAGAAAGCTTCTCACTAGTCTCCCTATCTGCTGTCACTCAGTCCATCTTTCCTGCAACCAGAACAGGAACAGAAACATACACAACATGTCCCTGCTTTAAAGACATTCTTTAATTCTGCTTTACCTTTAGAATAAAGTCCAAGAATCTTACATGAGATAATAAGCAATTTATTCCCTAATGCCTGTCTATATCTGCAGCCTCATCTCCTTCCAACCCTTTCTCAGAACATATGTTCCAGCAATTTTCAGCTACTTACCTTTTTCCAAATATGCTACCTTTTACTCTTCATGTTTCCCATTTTGCTTACTATACTGAAATTATCCCAGATGTTCCAAAACCAAACTCTGGAAGCAGTATTGGATTCCCGCTTTCCTTCCTTAACTTCCTCCCCATGAAAAAGCTTCCTAAGACCTCCAGATTTTATCAAGATTGTCTTGAGAATTCTCTCCCATTCTCACACATTCATTCATCCTTTGGAGAGATTCTAGCATACAACCTCATTATTTGGTCTTATGAATTTTTGAAATGAGAGCAAAATTAGACCCTCTGTTTCCTTTTTTTTTTTTTAAGATTTTATTTATTCATTTGACAGACAGAGATCACAAGTAGGCAGAGAGGCAGGCAGAGAGAGAGGGGGAAGCAGACTCTCCACCGAGCAGAGAGCCCGATGCGGGGCTCGATCCCAGAACCCTGGGATCATGACCTGAGCTGAAGGCAGAGGCTTTAACCCACTGAGCCATCCAGGCGCCCCAGACCCTCTGTTTCCATTCTGGGTATTGACACCAGAGAAACCAGTTTATATGTCTTGATTGAGTTAGCCCTCACTCCCTTTTGCTTAAGTACATACTGCCCCTATGGTGGGATCTTAAGGTGTCTAGATAGCATTTATGCATGTCCAGGCAGTTGGGTGAACAGGTGGTGCTGGCCTGCTTCAGCTTTCTTGTATGAACTCCAAGGAACCTTCTGAGAGGGAATTCTTGTGGAAAAAAGACACACAATGAAGGCTGATTCTGAGATCAGCATGGCGGGCTATCAATAAGCAGACCAGACCTACATCTCTCACCTCATACCTATGCAATCAGAGTCACCCCCATGCACACTCAGATCCATGCCCAGTAGACTGACTGTCCTTCTGTCTTCCAGTGTGAAATTGTGCTACTCTGTCTCCAATGTTATATGCAAGATAGGCCTTCTGCGTGTCCTCCCCCCAACTTTGCTACCGAGCCCTCATAAATTCTGTTTTTACCAGTGAGAATTAAAGTGTCCCCATTCTCTGGGGCAAGACAGATGGAAGGTCAGGGAAGGAGGAAGGAACAGACATGGATTATCTGTCATAGATCAAATTCATTTTCTACATTATTGTATTCAATTCTCAAAAGCATGCCATATGACTGTAATTCTTTCCCCCATTTTGCAGGGAATCGAGCTGAGAATGAGATATTGAATTGCTAGTCTAGCTACTGCAGCCAGTAGGTAGAGGAACAGGAATAAAACCCAATGTTCACAATCAACAATGATGATGCTCTCTTCACATCTGTGCAAGATGGACATGAGCTTTCTCTGTGCTCACAGAGAGTAGTGTAGTACACTGATGGTGGCTAACTCAGCATCTGTTGTAAGCGTGCTGCTGCTCCTTTTTTACCAGGGCCCTGTATACACTCTTGCACCACTTTTATCCCTGCTGGTAGAGGGTGACTTCATGCCCTGCTCAGTTTTGGAGTCTGATTTCTCCATACCAGTCAGTGCATGGTGTTCCCCTGGGTTTGCCAGGATTCAGGGATGACTTAATTAACCCAAGAAAACTGTAAGAGAGGTCCAACAGTTTATACTTCACAGAGGGGTTTCTCTGCCTTTCTCCTGATCATGAACAAGGAAGCATTGCTGTAAAGTCATATTCCCTCTGAAAGCCCTCTGGAAGGGATGCCAGGACGGAATTTAGGAGGAGTCTGGAGCTAGGATAGAAGAGAGAGAAAGAGAGAGATGGAGAGGGAGAGGCTGAGGTTGGAGGAATCTGTGCCTTGATTACATCATGGGTACATTCACTGCCACTTTTAGAGGCTGCCAACCTCTGGATTTCCAATCATATGAAATATTAAATTTCTTTATTGTTCATACTCACTTGAGTTTGTCCAAGATTTTTGATATTTCCTCTAAATATTCTGACTGATGTGGTTCATCATGGGTCTTTTTTGTCACTCTCCATCTCTCTACACACAGCCACCAGCCCTGTGACAGAAGATGTAGATGCTTTTCCAAACTAGAGAACCCACCTCACATCCTATTTGCCTGGTTCCTAACTCACCCTCATGTCTTTCCTAAATATCACTTCCTCAAAGAGGCATCTACTGACAATCAGATTGGATGAGGACCCCTCATTATACATTCTTTTTCACACTTTGTGTTTTTCTTTCCTCCATTTGTCAAATCTTCAGTGATTGTTTGTGTGATCATTCACTGTGTGGGTTATTCACCAAATATTGAGCTTCCTCAGGGTAGAGCAATGTTAGTTAAGATCTGCCCTGTCTCTGCAGCACCGAGCATGGTTCTGGGCACACAAAACATTTGTCCAGTGAGTGATGAATGGGCAAGTAAATGAAGAGTCAGCCTTTAATAAATGTGTACTGAATGGAAATGAGTTTCAATATATCTGTATGTAATGTGGGCTTAGCAGTGATATTGCCAATTAATATACATGGAACACCTTGGATGGCTCCTATGAACCTAATATATTGGTTTGACTCTGGTGTCTTTGAAGGTAGTGGCTGGAGTTCATTTGAAATGTTGTATTTGCCAATTTCACTTTATTTCTTCAGCCTAGACTTCAGAGGCAGGCAGCATGCCTTCCATTTATCTAACTTATCTGGAGCCTATTCAATAGAATAATCAGCCCCAAAAGTGTCCCACACTTGTTGCTTGTCAAAGCCTCTTATAGTCAAGGAAGGCCAGTAATTGGTATGGAGCACTTAACATAGGGACTGGGAGATTCAGGATTTTAATTTTGTTCTTTCTTTAAGAGCAAGCCTCTATCTGGGCCACCTAGAGTGACCTTTCTGCTTCCGTGTGCACAACGAGGCTGGAGAGTATGATCAGCCTCTAGGAGAAGCCATCCCCTGCACTTCCCTTGAACTTATTCCTCACCTTCTTCTACTTCTCAACACAGAACACTCCGAGATTATTTTTCTGTATTTCTCAAATTTATTGTGATTTACCCAATGATGAAACATTTGGCTTATTCTCCTGGGTCCCCAGTACTCCACACAGGCACTAAAATTCAACACAGTTCCATGAGACAATGTTTCCTGAAAGCTTGTTATGTACCAGAAGCTGTGGGAGGCAGGACTAGAACACAGACAGGATATGGACCCTGCAGTAGTAGCCGTCAAAGAATTCTCTTGACCGAAATGATGGCTGAGTGCATGAGTGAGAGGTTTGTCCAAGACAACTGAGTACTCAAGAAGTGTGCGCACCACGTGAACCAACACATGAACATGAACAGACAGCTCAGGGACGGAGGACTGATGAACACCAAAGTGCCTTGAACATAATGAGCCATCTCCTAAATCTCAGTGTGTACCATATTGAAAAGAAATACCAGTCTGACATCCAAAGGAATGAAAAGTAATTAAAAACTTACCAGTTCTCTTAATACAATGGAAATAGAAGGATTGGCGTAATCTTAAGTGTAGTCTACCTAGCTTGTCAAAATGCTGCACACAAAATGTTTATTATTCCCTCTCTCAATCTGACCAGATTTCTCTTTCCTGCTGTCCTTAAATTCTCCTAGGACTCTGCTGTGTTCTCGTGTACTCTTTTCTGTTTCCCATACATTCTGGATTAATTTGGTTCTTCCACAGTTGACTTGGTGACCTTTCTTATTCAGTAAATTTGACATCTTCTATTAGCTTTTGAAATCTTGATTCTTCACCTATTATTTTTCTTACAATATAATAAAAGACCTATGTGCTTATTAGATGAACACAGAATATTTTTGGGAAAGACAGAAAAGAATAAGAAGAACTCGGTTGCCTTTTGTCTCTGTCATGTTAGATTGAAAACTAGGCTTGGAGTGTGAAATGTAGTTTCTCTTCACTCTATAACTAATTGTCATGTCATTTTGGACCAGTTATTTATTTTTTGTTGTTGTTTTTCCTTTAGATCTCACTTTTCTCATCTAAAAAATAGGACAGTGGGAAATGGGGTTGGGAGTATTATGCCAAAATTGTTTCCCTAATGGTTTCATTCCTTCTTGTGAAAGGTTAAATTGGGGTTCCTATGGACTTTTTCTTCTTTTGATGACACTTCTTACTACCAGAACTCAGGAAAATACAGTCTCTCTAGGAGGAGATCCATAATGAGGAGTTCTGAAATTAAGCCGGAATGCACACTATGAAGTGGTGACTCTGATAGCATCCTGCTCAACCCTGACTTGAAAGGGAGTTGTTGGATAAATAATTTTCATGTTGTTGAAACAAATGAGTGCTTTCAATTTGGCCAGAACCCATGTTCCAGGAATGGTGATGTTAATAGTGCTGTACTTTCCTGGGGATGGGAAATGAAACATCAGTAATGACAGGGTGGATTTGATAGCATGGTTTCTAAACAGCCTCTGGAAAGTGCAGCTGGAGAAAGCTTAGACATTTGGAAGAGCATTTCCTCTGGAATCAGATGAGCTTAGTTTAATTCCACCTTTCTGGTTACTAGTTGTTTATTCATAAGCAAGTTACTAAGTTTTTCTGAGGCTGTGTATCCTCTTCCATAAAATGAGATCAATGTTGCTTGCCTCCTGGTATCCATGTAAGAATTAAACATGGTAACTTGGGTAGATATCCCATGTAACACCTGGATCATGAGTAGGTATTTAAGTGTTAACAGGATGACAGAAGGTTAAAAATAAAATTATTTTAGTTTCAGTTTCATAGAGGTCTTAATATATTAGATGTGACCTTCCAAAGGAGAATCAAGAAAGGATGGTGCTGTGTCTGCAAAAGAAGGTGGCAGAAAATCAGTTTGGTTCTCTTGCCTCCAGCTCAGAGCCCATCAGGCTTTTCTGTAAAGGGCAAGTAAATGGTATAAGTTGGTGGAGTCTATGGTCTCCGTTGCATCTATTCACCTCTGCTGCAAATGTAGCCACAGACAACATGAAAATGAATGTGTAGCTGTGTTGTAATAACACTTTATTTACAAAAACAAGTAGTGAGCATGATTTGGCTGGAAGACCATAATTTACTTACCACTGCTCTAGACCATGGAAGATGTTGGTATGGCTGAAAAAAAAAAAAAAAAAACTGTTGGAGATTAGATGAGGGATTTTGCAAAAAGCCTCTCATTTACTGTGAGTCCATACCCCAACCTATTCTTTCTACAACCAAACACAGAGTGCTAGGGTGGAGAGCCTGCCCCTTCTCCTCGGGTGAGAGAAGAGATTTGAAGAGACCACTCAGAGAGGGACCATCAACTGTGGTCTGACTCAGACCTGAGACAATTAAATGGCAAGGGCTGTCTTACAACTCTAAGGAGGAGAAAGTGGCTAAATTGGGACTGAATTGGACTCTTGGCATTTCCAAAGACAAAGGATGAACCATGGTCTCCACTGGACCTCCGCGGGCTCTGTGTAAGAGAGTTGTTTTAGACCTTCTGCAGAGGGGTGAGTTGACTCGAATAGAAAGAAACCAGAGGCATACCACATGGAGCTTATGGTTAAGAGCAGCCCTGCCCAGTCAGCTGAAATAGAGACCAGTTGTCTTATACGGGGGAAGACACAAAGAGGAGAGTTCCAGCCACAGAGAAAAGGTAGTATGTCTGAGGAATTCACTGATATTTCCTGAGAGGAGCTCTGATTAAACATGTGCTAGCCCCAAGGAGGAGCTCTGTTTTCTCTCAAAGTAAGATATTTCCAAACTTGTTCCTCCTCTCCTTCTCCTTCATCCTTATTCCTAAACCCTGGAGGCATCTGAAATCATGACCAGGAAGATAAGAGAGGATAATAAAAAGAGCCATGTGGAAAAAGAAAAGGGAGCCCACCATAAACATCCCTCTGAATGCAGGTGGCCAGCTGGTGGTGAGCCAGATCCAGGAAAGGGAAGTAGCTATAACTGTGAATGAAGTTTGGAGTTTGGCTTGTTTCACTGGAACAGACAAGCTGCTTCTTGATTAACTCTAAGTTAATGACTTATACACCGCCAGAAGTATAAGGCTAGCCCTAAATAAACCCAGGAGTAGAGCACAACTATCCCCATAGAATAGATGTAAAGGGACAAAGGAATAAAAACTTTAATTACCTTTATGACTGTATCCAATAAGTCATGGCTTTTCTTTATTTTTTCTTTTTTTTAAGATTTTATTTATTTATTTAACAGACAGACATCACAAGTAGGCAGAGAGGCAGGCAGAGAGAGAGAGGAAGACAAGCAGGCTCCCCACTGAGCAGAGAGCCTGACACGGGCGGGGCTCGATTCCAGGATGCTGGGATCGTAAATCATGACTTTTCAATGTAATACACACAAATGTTAGTATCCTTTTCATATCCAAGAAAGCCCAACTTATTCCAGACCAGGACAGAAATTGTCTATGGCATCATAGGTGCTGGACTTTCATCTATTGAAACAAACATTACAATGGAAATCTCCATCCCTCAGACACGGTTATTAGATTATACAAACAGATAACAAACAACTTGGGGATATAAGCTTAAGGATATAGCCTTGCCCCTCACCTTCAACACAGTGAGTTTCCATGCCCTGAACATACTGAACCTAGAAATGTACCCTACAACACAATAATGTCTTAGAATTGTAGCATTATGTTATTGTAGGATCATAGAAGTCTTGTTTTTTTGGAATAGAGCTTATTAGAAACCTAACCTCAAGATGCCATAGAATCTAAGATTAAAGCCTCTTAAGATCTGAGCATCTTAGAAGTTGGGAAAGTAGTCTTATATTTCAAGTACCTCAGAGTAATAAATAGAATCTTGGAAATTTAGAATTGTGGCTTCTTAGAATCATAACATTTAAAACCTCTTTGATCTTTTAATCTAGGGATCATAGAATGGTTGAAGGTTAGAATCACAGTGTTTTAAAAAATAGAATAATAGAATTTTTGAGAGATGCAATTGAATGTTGGTGAGATCTTGTCTGTTTTAGCTACCACACAATTCTTTTATGAGGATGTTTTTCAACAACAGCACTATTGACATTTCAGAATAGGTAATTATTTTGGGGGGTGAGGGCCAGGGTGGGTATTGTCCTATACACTATAGATATTTAGTGGAATCTCTGCTCTTTACCTAGCAGTTTCCAATAGAACCGCCTCATTCATAACAATGAAGCTTTTCTTTAGCCATCGCCGAGTGTCCGAAGCACTGCCAGGATGGTATGCCATGGCTGAAGGAAAGAAATTGTCTCTGAGGATTTCCCCAGCATTTACTTATTTCTTTAATTCAATTTTATTTTTTCAGTGTTTCTAGATTCATTGTTTATGCACCACACCCAGTGCCCCATGCAATATGTGCAGAGTGTGTACTCTATTAGATCTGATCTCATTTGAACCTCACAGTTATTATCTTTCCATTTTACAAGCAAGAAGGTGAAGGTTTAGAGTTGAGTTCCGAGCTTAGGGTCACACAGCTGACAAGAGGTGGAGAAAGACTTGAAGTCACTTATTTGATGGCAAATGAAAAAGCTGTTTCTCTAAATGCTGAAACTGACCTGACTTTACTATTGACAGCTCTGTTAGAAGACACTTCTTTTGTTGAGCAGAATCCCACTTCTTCTCCTCATCTTATTATATCATTATGGATTTTCTAGGAAAAGGCAGTATCATCAAGAAGTCAGACTCTAGAGTCTTGGAGTCTAGTCCCACATCCACAACATCTTCACTTTCATTTGCCTCAGCTTCTTCAACTAGTATTTGAGTTCTTTAGTGCTGTGTGCAAACTATCCCAAGATTGAATGTCTTAAATCAACATCTATTTTAATATCTTGTATAGTTTTGTGGTTCACAAATTTGAGTAGGTTATTAGCTGAGTGTCTCTTCTGTTCTCTTCTTCAGTCAGTGCAGATCACTTGATGATAATCCACCGGCAGATGGGCTGTTCTGGAGGCTTCTGGATGACTCAAAACATGTTTGCTCATGTTTGTCACCTTGGCAGGATGATTGGGAGGTTGGGTTCATATGGAACTCTAGGCCAAAGGGAAGGCATGGATTCTCCAACATATTGGCTTCAGAATGGTCAGATATCTCATATGGTGATTATGGATTCCAAGGGTGAGATTTGCAACAATCAAGGTGGACACTGCGTGGTCTTGATGGCCAAGCTTCTGAAGCCAGAGAGCACCTTTTCAGTTGTTTATTGGCCAACAGTCACAGCTTACCCATATTTAAGGGGAGGAGATACAGAACCCACCTCAGCATGGAAGGTGAGTTTGAAAATTCAGTCATGGTTTAAAAACCACTGTACCTGTACAAAGAGACAATAATAACTCTTACCTCATTCGGTTGTGTGAGTCTTAAAAAGGCTACACTTGTAAAATGCTTAGCATATAATGAGTAATCTAAAATGTGAGTTATTTTTGTTTACAAATGGACTCCAATTCATAGGGATACCTCTGCACTTGTAAATTTACAGTCCTTCTCCCCTCCTAGAGCAGAGAAAACCTTGGGGGTTGAGTGGAAGCCAGGGCACTTCAGGACACTGAGTTAATTTAAACACAGGTCCCATGAGAGAGGCTGTGAGATAAGAACATTTCTGTTTTAGAGGATGAAAGAGCCGCTTCCATAAATGATCAAGGCAGAAGGGCCAGCCTGGATTTATTCATGTCCATATTGGAAGTGACGGCATGTGTGTGCTCCCCTTATGTAGTTACTGTGTTGGGCACAAGCACCAAATACACTTAGGAGATGAAATAATAAATCATTAGCAACAGTAAGCTTCTACTTGTGTGGAGCCATGAGGGGGGAGGATCCCCCTAGCAATTCAAACTCAATTACTCTGCTCACAGGGTGTTTGAAATGGAAACAAATGAAGAAGGCAATCACAGAGGCAGGTGGCATTCATCAGTGCAGCTGAATGCGTTTTGTCCTGGGCCACTGGTTAGGTTTTGTTAAATGAAAACAGAAGTAAAAAGAATAAGAATAACCTCTCACATGTGTAGAGCATGCCAGAGTTAGCAAAGTAATTTGCCGTCCATCATCCCTTTGAGTTATTCTGTGAGGCCCAAATGGTTAATTCCATTTTACCAATGGGGTGACTGACGCTTCGACACATTAAGGTCCCTGACATTGACTATGGGCTATCAACTGTCAACCTCAAACCCAGTCCTCTGGATCCCTGCCTCGAATTCTTTCCAGGGTTCTGGTGTGAGGAAGAGGATTATAGAGGAGGCAGGGTATTTCTTTGGTGGTAGATTCTCCTGTCTTCCATTTGGGCTTCCTCTATTCTGCCAGGTCTTCGAGGAATGGGACTGATGGGGGGCCACTCCCCTGTAGTACAGTGGTCCATAGAATTCCAGAGCATATGACATCTTCCACAGTGGCTGTACTAGTTTTCTAGGGTGGCCAAAACAAAGTACCATAGATAGTGTGGCTTAGATAACAGGAATTTATTTCCCAGATTTCTGGAAGCTGCATATTCAAGATCAAGCTTTCAGCAGTTTTAGTTTCTTCTGAGTCCTTTCTCTTTGGCATGTAGATGTCCCTCTTCTCCCTTTGTTTTCACATGGTCTTCCTTCTGTGTGTCTGTCATAATCACCTCTTACAAGGACACCGGTCATATTAGGGCCCACCCTATTGACCTCAATTTACTAAATTACTCCTTTAAAGACCCAATCTCCAAATACACTCACATTCTTAGGCACTGGTTGTTAGGACTTCAGCATATGAAATTTGAGAGACACAACTCAGTCTGTAACAGCGACATTCAGAGTGGACTCACCACATGTCACAACCACTTTTCTGAGGGAGTCCATTCATATTTTAGGTATTGATATGAAACTCTTTTAGTTTCTGTGTTAGTTAGGGCCTCAAGGTACAACAAGATACAATGAAACCACTAGCCGTACTCTCCCAATATCAGAGTGTGAAAGACAGGGACCTCTTTTATTCTTGTTTGTAACTCAGACCTTGATCCACACCTATAAAATGAGATACTCGTAAAGGTTTGTTTAGTATACAAGAGATGGCTCAGTTTCTGCTTTTCTTTTCACAGTGGAGAACATCTAATTATGAGGACAGTCCCAAAGAACACACAGCCCAGGGCTCTAGAAATAGCAATTATTCTTTCTGGAAGGCTAGTTCAGAGTTGTCATTTGTAACTAATTTAGACTTATTTGTGACCAGGGTCCCCCTTAAGAGACACCTCATAACAAGTCCAGTGTGCCCCTGATTGCACCTTTAGAATGAGGTAGTAAAGAAATAGTTTCTGAGTTCAGCTCAAGTCTGCAAGAGGGCTTCCTTTCACTGGATTTTGCCCTCAGAGATAAGTGGAAGTTGTGGCCCATGGGTCTTATGTGGGACCTTATTTAGAAAGGACTTAGGAGATAGTCACTGAAGACCAAAGAGAAGGGGCATTTGTAAAGCTAAATCAAAGACAATGCTTCCATCTTTTGGCTTGAGCAATTTAGTATTATTTACTGAAATGAGATTAGGGAGGGGTGGCTTTGGGGATGGGGGATTATGTATGATACTCAGGTCTTTGAGCTGCCTGTTAGACATCTACTTAGGGATGACATGTGGACATTTGGCTATAGGAGTCTGAACTTCTAGTGAGAGGTCAGAGCTGGGGGCTCTGGGTTAGTGAACCATCAGCATGTGAGTGATACTTAAAGCCCAGCGCTGGAGAGATTATTGGAGTGGTGTATGCAGAAGGAAAGAAAGAAGAAATGGTGTTAAGACCACCCAGATTCAATGCTGACACTCTTGCAAGCAGCGTAGAAATGGAGAAAAAAACAAGGGAGAGGCTGAGAAAAAGTGACAAAGAATATGGTCTATAAACAGGAGATAGTGATGTCCTGAAAGTAACAATGCAAAAAAAGTGTTTGAGGCAAAGAGAGAATCTACAATGTCTAATGTGGCTATAATATCACTTCATTAAAAGACCAAACAACAACCATTTGGTTTGGCAAGATGGAGGACAATGTGTCCTTGATAAGAACAAACTTAGTGGAGATGTGTTGGCAAAAGCCTTACTGAAGTTAGTTGAAAGGAGCATGTGAGATCAGCAAGTGGAAATAGGGACAGTGGTCAACTCTTTCAGTAATGTTTTTGGTTTTGGTTTTTTGGTGGGTTTTATTTGTTTGTTTGTTTCCAGTAATGTTTTTGAATGAATAAGACTCAGACATCCAATAACTACATGCTTGGCTGCTGACATCATCATGCTGTCATCTTACAGTTTTGTATACAGAGTGGGATGGATCTAGAACTTAGTTAGCATTCCAAGTTCCAGCTCAAAACATCCCAGTCAGGATCCCACCTTGACTCAGTTAATCATGGCCAAGGCCTCTGACAGAATGTGGAAGCATCCAGATCAATCATAGACTGGATAAAAGAACATTTCTCAGATGAGAAGAGAGAGTGCCAGCCAGACAAAAGAGAATTTGTGTGAGTGCATTAAATCTACATGGAAACCATGTGAGATAGTCAGAGGCAGCTCTTACAGCTTACAGAAGAGGACCCTCAGGCTCCTCTAGCTCATCAGTGCAGAGTGTGAGTCCCTGTCCAGATCTAACGGGCTCCCAAGAGCTCACGCTCATTTCAAATAATGATATGACGCCATGTAGTGAAAATCGACATTTCACCCAAATACTAAACCTATGGAAGTGACACTTCATACACCAATTCAGTGGTTTCTGGAAATCATCCTGTCCCCTTCTTAATCACGCCAGGTGGCCACTCTTTACTCTGCCTACACATAGGGGCCACCTAAGGGTTAGAAGAGGTGACATTCTTTTCAGGGGATTTTGGAAGAGATTTTGTGGTCCTTAGATTTTCCATATACCTCTATTAAAAATGCTAAAACCTGGGAAGTAATCTGTGGTTTAAAGAAACCTCTTCCTAAAGAAACTTTCTCTGTATGTTACTTTAACAAGAAGCAAAAGATAGTAAGTCTTCCTGAGTTAGTCCGGCACAGGTTCTTCTCTGCACATTGGGATGGAGAGGTGTAAGAAGAAGCAGCACTGTCAGTAGGTTCTGATTCATTATTAACTGTGAGTTATATGTGGTGGGACTAGGGTCTGTTTCATTAGGCAACAAGAGTATAATGCCATCTTTTATATAAGGACTTGTGGTAGTGATACTGTTATGATTAAACAAACTATAATGACAAAGTGATGTTGTGTTATTTGGAGCTGTGTTTTATTTTGTATGTGGTATCATAAAATGTGCTCTTAATTTTGATATGCTATTCCCTTACATCCAAAGGGTTGCTAAAATGCCAAGCCCTCTTTTGTATTTGTCTTGTCCTGGTAATCCAAGGTAACGTTGGTTGCTGTGAATAGACTCGTAGAGGTGAAATGTTTAGAAGAGTGGTGAACTTCTTTCTCACGTAGCAAACGGTCAGCCTCCTGGGCTATCTTAGGACTGAGTTAAATACTGTAATTTGCTGTGAAAGGCTAAGTCTTCTCCAACACCAGCCTGTGCTTTGAGTGTTGAAGAATTTGCTTGGTCCCACCAAGTACTGGGCTCTTACAGTGATGGCAGTGGAGCTGCATGGTCAACCGTAGCCTATGCGACAGGAGGGGAGCCTACTGTAGCCCAAAGACGAAGTCTGGATTCCAAAAGTTTAGAGGCCATCAGAATTGCTGCTGTGGCTTACTCGATCTTTGTTCTGAGGCAGTATATGCTCGTTTGGGTCAAATATTCCTATCCCTAATGCTGGAATAATATGTAAGATTAGAGATCTTTGTCGTACACAGTGATTCTCAATAGATGAGTGGATAAAAAAAGAAGCAGTGTATATATACAATGGAATCGTATTCAGCCGTGAGAAAGAAGGAAATCCTGCTGTTGGCAACAACATCACTGGAATGTTCGGGCATTATGCTAAGTGACGTAAGCCAGACAGACAAAGACAAATACTGCTTGGTATCACTTACATGTGGAATTTAAATGAAAAGCCAAACTCAAAGAAACAGAAAGCAGAAAGTGTTTGTCAGGACCTGGGGGTTGGGGAAATACAGAGAAGTTGGTAAAGGTGTACAAACTTTTAGCTATACGAAGAATAAGGTCTGAGGATCTTTTAAAAAAAGAAATGTAAAAAAGAAAAAAATTCGCAATAACACAGCAGTGTCGACTGGGTACATGGGAGAACCTTTGCAAAACATTTTTTTCATCCTGTGTTAGCTTCTTGATTTTCTTTCTGTCATAGAAAGGATCATAGAAGTACTGAACCCCCATGGGATTATAGTCAGACTCATAAGCATAGTTTTGAGACATGGATAGGGGCTGATAGAAGGAACACACAAGGGGTGCCTGGGTGGCTCAGTGGGTTAAAGCCTCTGCCTTCAGCTCAGGTCATGATCCCAGGGTCCTGGGATCGAGCCCCGCATAGGGCTCTCTGCTCTGCGGAGAGCCTGCTTCCTCCTCTCTCTCTGCCTGCCTCTCTGCCTACTTGTGATCTGTCTGTCAAATAAATAAATAAGATCTTAAAAAAAAAAAAAAGAAGGAACACACAACTTAAATTTACTTTGTTCAGCTTTCCAAATGCTAAAAAAAATTGTCAAATTTTTAATGAAACAAACAAAAGTGTATGACGAAGTATGTTGCTGTATAGTGTGTCATAATACTGATGTACTATAAACAGCAATATTTTAAAAACAATTTATGAAACAAGAGTCAATCACTGCCTTAAGCAAGGAATCTGTGCTTCCCTCATGTATTGCCATCATACTATATCTAAGTAACAGTGGCTGCTGCTATCATGCTTAATATTCAATTATTTTGACACCCATGAGGTTCCAAGGTTTCTGCGTTGCGTGTGAATGACCTGTAAGACTGATAAAAACTTAGAAAATAACATTATTTGTGAGTGTTTCATGGTTTTCTGAGAACTAGTTCATATTTTATTGTAGTTCGTCCTTAGTAACCTTGCAGAGTGGGTATAGTTATACCCAGTTTATAGATGTTGAAACTTAGCCATAGAACTTCCTCTAGAGATCTCATCCAAGGTAAGGGGTAGCAAGCAAATCTGAACACACGCATTTGTCTTCAGCCCAACTCAGAACTTGTACTTAAAATGCCAGTTTTCTCAAAGTCATCTGTTATGTGTCAGTATTTAGTTTGAACTGTCAGATATACTAAGAAAAGTGATGATGTAGTTAGGGCATTGTTCTAAATCATGAACATTTAAGTAAAACAGAATGGATATGTAAAGAGATAACCCTGAGTCCAACTCATATGTATTTATTAATGACTACTTTGTACTAGCCACTCTTAGGGACTTTCTTCTCAATTGTCTGCTTGAGTTCTCTCAACATGCTCATCTCTAGGTGAGGAACCCAAAGTAGAGCTATGAAATGATTTGATCAAGATCATACAATGAGCAGACATGGGAGCCAGCATTGGAACCATGGTCTTCTTAATGCAAACTCAGTGCTCCTTTTGCTGTCTACTGTCTTCACGGTATAGCTAATGAATATGAGGGCATTTAATTAGCTCTGTAGAAATTACAGAAAAACACATTTCAGAATAAAAGACATCAAATGACTGGATGGTAGAATATTCCTTCCTGCTCATTTGTAAATTATGCACCTCTGTAAATGCTTATGATCACAAAACAGGTTAAAAACAGTTGTCGTTGAAAGGCCAGCAGCCAGAAAATGTGCATCTTCACATTAAGAGAGGCTGAAGATCTCGAATGACAGTGTTCAAGTTCAGTTTAAAAGTCAGATTCACAGGTCAATGAAAGATTTTTATTTACCTATCTCTTGTTGGTACTAATGAGAACATGGCAGTCTAAATCATCACATTTCCATGTCTGGCAAGCCAAGTGAGGAGCAGGAGCTGATCAGGAAAATTTACTGAGAAGACATTCTGAGAAAGAGATAAGTAATGAAGATGTATTTTTAAAGTATGAGTCAGTGTCTTGAGAGCCAGTATAAAGTGCCTGTTCACGGAATAGATTCATAATACTGGGAACTCATTGAATCTTAGTTGCATTGAATGGAAATGGGATTTCTCTGGATGTCTTGGTTGTGTATATGATTTCAGTAATCTTAGCCCTATGAGTTACATTTTCCATATTTTGGACCTCTTGGGATTCACCCAGAGAAGTTGAATCAGGAATTTTGGATTCAAGTTATTGTTCTACATAGTTACATGGCAGTGGATGAAGTACTTAGACTCCCTGAGCCCACCTGTCCTTATGTTCTCAGGCATAAATTAATCACCCAAAATAACATCCCTTGTATCAAGGGAACTCTATGCCCAGTCCCTGTGTTAACATTAAAATTACTCAAGTGAAACTGCCTCTAATACCGAGGAAAACAGATATAAAGCTGAAAAAACTGTGAATCAGGGCTGAGAGCCACGGAGAATATCCAAAATAAGTCCTGCAGAGTTCAGAATAGGGGACAGTCATTTCCTGTATTTTGTAAATGGGGAATTTGTTTCTTTTCATTGTAAAGGTGCCTCTCTAGTATTCCATAGCTGGGGCCAAAATGTGACAATAACAGCAGTCTCCAAATCTAGTGGTTCATCACTATTGTTTGAGAATAACCTTTTCTTAAAGTGAATTATTTTCAGGACCTGTGTCCCATAATTATAAATGTACTTCTTAAAGTATGAGTTGGGCTCGGGAATGTTTGTAGCACACTCTGCAGGCGATGTGGATGTTTGCCTGTTTGGGAACTACTTATTCAAATGACCTTTACATTTTTCTCCTGAATATACCAAATAGCTATTTCTCAGCTCCCTTTATTTTCAAGCTGCCAAGAAGCCCACCTGCCTTTACTTTTGGCATGAATATTTTTTTCAGCATGAACTTTTACTTCACTGCGAAAATTGGATCCATCTAAAAAGAACTATTTCATCTTTTCTCCACCAAACCTATACCTCATATCTGTGTACCCTGCCTTCCCTCTTGTTGCAAGGACGGTACGTCCCTATATTGTCTGTTTTCCCCACTCAGACACTGCATATGTGATTATCCCATCTTCTTTCGAAACAAAAAATTCTTTTTTTTTTCCTTCTGGGTCAATTCTTCCTGCCTATGAATATATTGTTATCTTTTGTCTTTTTTTTTTCTGCCTTTCTATTTTTTATTTTTGAAGAAAATTTTTAAAAGTTTTATTTATTTATTTGAGAGAGAGTGAGAGAGAGCAAGCGTGTGAGCAGGGGGGAGGGGCAGAGGAAAAGGGAGGAACAGACACTGCACTGAGCAGGGAGCCCAATATGGGTTCAATCCCAGGACCCCGGGGTCATGATCTGAGCCAAAGACAGATGCTTAACCGACTGAGCCACCCAGTTGCCCCTGTCTTTAAAGAAATTTTAAGATAAATCTTGCTGAGCCCCTATTCATTTTTAGCTTCCTTTTATAGCAAAGCTACTAAAACTGTTTTAAATATCCAATTAGTCTATACCTACTGTTTTTTCCTTACACAGACCAACTGGGAATTTATAGTCTAATTTAAGTGCTTATGCTCCAAAGACCTCTCAAGGTTTCTGTCCCACCAGTTCTCTGACTCTAGGCCCGAGACTATCAGGCATCTCAGTTGCATTTGACCTCATAGGTCTTCCTTCTCTATGAAACGTTTTTTCCACTTAGTTTCTGAGATATTACACCTTCTTGGATTCCCTTACATTTCATGGGCCAGTTCTCTCACCACTGACCATCTATTTCTTCCTCTCTCATTACTGATCCCAAACATGTCACACAACAGCTCCATGTGGTGCTTGGACCATTTTTCTAACACTCCTTTGTTTTACATTTGGCCCAGATTTTCATGCATTCTTTTCAAATCCTGAATGTCCATCCTATCAGACAGACATTGATGTTCTTTGTAATAGGTTCATAAGGGTGAAAATTGCTGGGTTATTTAGGGAGGGAGGGAGTTAGGAAGGAGATAAGATTTTTCCCGTAGACATCTATGGATTCATCCTTTGAAACAGACATTCCAAAGTTTTCATTTTGGCTGTTTTTCTTTATTAAAGGAAACACAAATAGGCTTTAAAGGCTTTTAGGCCACCTTCTTCCTTCCAAAATGCCTGCGTTAATATATTGTTTAATGTAGCAGCAGTGGAATATTCTTGTGGGAGTGGTGCACACAGCCGCAGAAAACGCAACCCACTGCCACAATGGAGGTTCAAACACAGAGCTCTGTTGGACAGGCTGGGGTGGATGGGGCACACTGACAATGAACTGATCACAGAAGGAGTCAGGTTTATGTTTGGCATCAGAGGTTTGGAGGGGGAAACTGGGGACCCAGAACAGAGTTGACAGTGATACTGTCTTTTTTTATTTTTATACCATCTTCTTACAAAATAAGTTGATTGTCCCTGAGGAGACATAAAGAAAACTATGTAAAGCAAAGTCATTCACTCATTTATTCGTTCAACAGATGCATATTAAAAGTCTAGTATTGCAAAGTATGCTTGGAATATGTCAAGAAATAAAACAAATAAAAGTCCTTCCTGACAAAACAATCTTTAAAAAGAAAAACAAAGCTGGAGATATCACAATTTCAGATTTCAAGATATACTGTGAAGCTGTGGTAATGAAAATAGTATGGTATTGGCGTAAACACGGACATATAGGTCAATGGAGTGGGATAGAAAGCCCAGAAGAGAACCCATGATTGTAGAATCCTCCAACAAAAGAAGTGAGAACAGGCAGTGGGAAAAAATCTTTTTAACAAATGGTGTTGGCAAAACTGGACAGCCACATGCAGAAGAAGGAAATAGACCATTTTCTGACACTTTACACAAAAATAAACTAAAAATGGATTAAAGTCTTAACTGTGAGACCTGAAACCATAAAAATCCTAGAAGAGAGAACAAGCAGAAATTTCTCTGGCATTGGCTGTAGCAACATCTTTCTAGATATGTCTCCTGAGGCAAAGGAAACAAAAGCAAAAATAAACTATTGAGACTATAACAAAATAAAAAGCTTCTGCACATCAAAGGAAACAATCATTGAAACTAAAAGGCAACCTACTAAATGGGAGGAGTATTTGCAAATGACATCTCTGATAAAGAATTAGTAGCCAAAATATATTAAGAACTACAGTATGTAAAGAATTCACACAATTCAATACCAAAAACAAATAATCCACTTAAAAACGGGCAGTAGACATGAACAGACATTTTCCCTAAGAAAACATCAAGATGACTGATGAAAAGATGCTCTATGTCACTTGTCATCAGGCAAATACAAATCAAAACCACAATGAGATATTTGCTTACACCTGCCCAAATGGCTAGACAAACAAAACAAAACAAAATAAAACAAACAAACAAACAAAAAAAAAACACAAGAAACAAGTGTTGGTGAAAATGTGGAGAAAAAGAAATTCTCATGCACTGTTGGTGGGAATGCAAACTGGTATAGCTACTGTGGAAAACAGTATGAAATTTCCTCAAAAATTTAAAACTAGAACTACCATACAACCTAGTAATTGCACTACTGAATATTTACCCAAGGAACACAAAAACACTAATTTGAGAGGATATTTGCATCCCTATGTTTACTGTACCATTATTTATGATAGCCAAATTATGGACAGAGCCAAATCATTGATAGATGAATAGATAAAGAAAACGTGATACACACACACACACACACACAAGCAAATATTATTCAGTCATAAAAAGAATGAAATCTTGCCATTTGCAACAATGTGGTTGGAGCTAGAGGGCATTATGCTACGTGAGAAAAGTCAGTCAGAGAAAGACAAATACCACATGATTTCATTCATACGCACAATTTAAGAAACAAAACAAATTAACAAAGAGGGAGAAAAGAGAGTGAGAGAAAATAAGAAAGAGACTCTTAATTACAGAAAACAAACTGGTGGCTACCAGAGGGGAGGTGGTGAGAGGATGGGGGAAACAGGTGATGGGGATTAAGAGCGCACTCACTATGAGGAGCACTGAGCCATGTTCAGAACTGTTGAGTCACTGCACTGTACACCTGAAACCGATATAAGACTGCATGCTAACTACACTGGGATTAAAACTAAAAACTTCAAGAAATGGAGGAGGTGGGGAAAAAAAACCAAAGCACACATCCCAAAGAAAGAAAGAAAGAACACATTACCTTTCTTAGACTAAAAAAAAGGTCTTCCCCTTGTGCAGCTTATATTCTAGCAAAGGAACACAGGCCACAGATAATATACATAATAATTAGGTAAATTATTTACTACATGCTGGTAAAAATTATGGGAGAACAATTTATAAATAAAACAGCTTATGAAGTGTGGGGGTGGGCTGAAGTTTTAAGGAGCGTAATCAAGCCTTTATGCGATGGCAGACTGAGATATGGCCTCATCATTCAGGTCTATGGGATGATAAAATATTTATTGCCATGACCATATACTTTTCCATACAGGCTTTAAGAGAAGATAAAATATCTCTCCACAATATTTCAGGACAAGGGTGGGTGGTCAATTAAAGATACACCTAGACTCAGGGGCATCTGGGGAGCCACCACACTGGCCCAGGGACAGCTGAAAGAGTTTCCTCTGAGGAGAGAGAGCTATTGCCTCCCTCTTGCAGCTGATTTGCTTCTATTTACTGGTCTTGACGCCCGAGGAGTAAAATCACGGGTAGACTAGGGTATCAGCTGGGAAGTGAGGTCTTAGCTCGAAAAAGGACAAATGAGAGTGCGGCTTTGGGATCAGCAACTTCATCTCTGGCTCAGGAAACGATACACACAGTAAAACCACTGGAATGACGGCAGCAATGCCAAGGCCTGGTGTGCCCTCAGAAGGGGACAGCCACCTCATTGCTGTCAGGAATCAGTAGGGAATAGGGTACGCGTGCTCCGGGCTCTCTGGAGAATGGAAGGAAGAGAGAGGAGAGAATCACAAGGAGGCTGTGAGATGTGCTGTGGTTCTCTCTGAAGAGTGTGAATTTGACCTGGCGGAAACTGTGTTTAACTGTGGTACAGCATCATTTATTAGCAGGGTCTAGTGAGGCTGAGTGACACCTTATTTATGGGCACATAAATACACACAGAAAACTGGGAGTAACGTTTTTCTTCAAGCTCTGGGTTTAAATAACTCTAAAGAAATCCTGGTGCTATATTTATCACTTCACAAACGTATATACTGAGTACCTTCTATACGCCATTTATGAAGCAAACTGAGGTTTAATAAACATTTCTCATTTTTAGTGTTCCAGCACCCAATATTCTTCTAATACCACTCAGTTTTGCTTTTGGAAAAAGCATTTCTACCACTATGTGTATTCCTGGTGGGAGAAAAATGCCAACTTCGCATTCGTCAAGTCTTCAAGAGACAAGTCCCTTCTCACAGTGGGGAAGCCAGGATTGTGCTGTTTCAGGGACCAAGTGTCATCCAAAATGAGGTTTGACGTTTGTTTGACTTTGTGTTAGAAATGGTGTTAGACATTCAAGCCGATGGCAGGACATGAGAAATAACGTACTGAATGCAGCAGCATAGATGCTTTTGGCCTTACAACCAAATCTGGTTCCCAAAACCTTACTCCCTATGTGCCTCCATTTCTCTGTCTTCCAATACCTTGGGGAAATACTAACTCCATGCCCACAGGGACCTACAAGCTCTTGCTTTGACTAGTCTCATCATCTGGTACCACATTCTCAAAATATTTATTCGGCAATTATTTTAAAGGACCTACTCAGTGTCAGGGGAGCTAGGGAGCATTAAACTGCATATGACATCCTTTCCACCCCCAGGAGGTTTACAGTCTGGGTAGAGAGATTGTACATTTGCAAAAACAATAAATATAACAGTCACATATTAAAAGGTGGTATTCAGGAACATAAGAAAATACTGTGGAAAGACATACATGTAAATGAAGTATCCAGAGATGAGGATCAGCAAAAACACTACTGTAGGTATTTGAGATGCTCAGGGGATGATTTAGCTCATGATAACAGAAGAGGGAGCCACAAGCAATGAGAAAAAAAGCAGGCGATGTTTTACTCACAGGGATGACCACCATTGTTGGGAACTTAAACATTGTTCTCTGTGCACAGTGACTTTTATCAATCCAGAGCCTTGAGAATAGCTTCCTTCTAACTTTAACTAGATCATAATACATGTTGTTTCTAAAACCCACAGATTCTGTACCTTATTTTAAAAGTTATCGTAGCAACACCTTGAAAATAACCCCAAGAGTAACACAAGATTGTAGCTTTCTCCAAAGGTACAGATTCGGGCAGCTGAAATAAGCAGTGAGTTTAAGCAATCAGGCAAAATAAAGAAAAGCTTCCAACTCTCTAAAGAGGAAGGTCCTTTGTGAAGAGGTGATGGAGTACCAGATTTAACCACCACCAAAGGCCCCCAGGAACTGGCATTTATTGGAGGGACATTACAGGAAATTGAGTTGCATTCCCCTTTAAGAACATAATGTTGGACCTACTCTTGCAAGGCATATTCCTTTTTTTCTCTCTACTTTTGGGGAAAACAGAAACAATTTGTATTCTGTGACTGTGGGCTATTTTTCTTATATAACTCATATTAAGATATGGGCGCCATTGCCCAGAAGATAAATCATACACTTTGCAATAAGGAAAGATAACAGGCAAAGTTTGCAACATGCCTATGAATATCCTCTCTGTGCCAGAAATTAGATTTGCCTGTTTCAATTAGAATATATAGAGAAATCTATCTCTTAGTGTTCAAAAAGGTAAAAGGCTTATGAATAGAGATTTCCGTGGCACCTAATTTCTGCTCCATGTGGGGAAAAAAAAGGGAACATGTTCCCTTTTGTAAGCAGTGGCTTATTTGAACCTGTGGAGTTTGGCTAGGTCTTACAGGCAAACTTCAATGTCCACCCATTTGTTACAAGTAGGTTAAGATAGGCCAGGACCTAGTACCACTCCCATGTTTGAAACCATTTCCTTTTTGCCAAAGTCATCAGCTGAATGCAGGAAAATGGTGAATATTTCTCAACAGTGTGTTGAACAAAGAAACAGTAAACACCTTTTGACTGCTTCTCATATCTTAGTGTCCCATGACTCACTGCCTTTAAAAAAAATAAAAATGAGGCTGTATCCAGAGAAAGGAGTCATTTCTACTTTTGAGAAGGTTCTGTACTTCTGAGAATTATCAGTTCTTATGTCAAGGAGGTAAGACAAGGTTCTGTAGAATTGCATGTATTCTTCTCAAAGGCCAGAGTGGTGGTTTGTCCTCAGTGAAGTTCTACAAGTAAGTTAACATTGACTCAGAGGGTGTGAATGGCACAACATCTATTCATAAAAGCCAATGTCACATATCCAATGGATCCTCTCCAGTCCTTTGTGAATACCCATGAGGCAGGATATTTCCCAAGGTCTTTCTTAGTCATTCTGTCTATCCCATTCAACTCCCAATGAGAAGTAGTCCGGTGGTGTTTCAAGATCTTCCCTTTGTTTTCTTTCTGGATGCAATAAAGGGATTGCCAATTTGTTGCCTGAATAATTTAAGAGCTGGCAGTCCATAAGGCAGAAAACCTCCCTTTAGAAAAAAATTCTTTAGAATGAACAATAGAGGCTTTCACTTCTCCCTCATCACCTGTCCTCCCACTGAATCAGGAACATTTGCAAAGTTCCCTGATGCCCTTCTCCCTCATGGGTCCGTGACCAAAGACACCTTTTTTAGACACCAGGATGAAAAATGGTAATTGTTTTATTATTAAAAGGCAGGTAACTTCAAATATTTATGATAAGCCTTTGTAGTAAATATGGTAAATATCTCTCCAGCCACAGACTTGAGACCAAAATCTAAGTCTTTGAGATGTAAGGGGAAGCTAGCTTTTCAGAGAGAGAAAAATCAAGCAGAAATAATAGTAATTTACACCTCTACAGGAATTATAGTTCACACCATGATGTCACATATGCTTTTTGATCTTTCTCACCAGTACCAGTTAAGGCAATCCAGCATTATTGTCTCAATTTTACAGCTATACCTCAGAGAGGTTAACAGATTTCTGTAAGGTCACACAGTCAATTGGCAGTGAAACTAGAACAGAAAAAAAAAAATCTTCTGGTCCCAAACCCTGTGATTTTTCCACTACCTCCCAATAATAGTGAAACAAAAGAACACTCTTTTGTTGCTACTGTTGTTTTATTTTTGCTATCATGGAGAAAGAGAGGTTAGACATTTTCTAATTAGACTAATATCACTTAGAGGTAATCTATATGCTCGTTAGATTCTTGAGCTTTGACATCAGAATTCTTAGATTTAAATTCAGAATTCTATTAGTCATTAGCTATGGAAACTTGAGCAATTAAAAAAGAATACTGATCCTCATTTACCTAAGCTATAAAATGGGGCTAACCATAGTACCTGCTTCATATGACTATCCTACATTAAATGAAATAAGAATACATGTAAGATACCCAAAAGTCTTTAGAAAAAGGTGACATTAGCAGTGGTGGTGATATTGGTGACATTGTTGATGGTAGAGGTGATTGTGGCAGTGGATATGATGACTGTGATGGTGGCAGTTATAGTAGTGATGATGGTGATATATTGGTGATGATGGTGGTGT
Organism: Martes martes; assembly: GCF_963455335.1. Lineage (NCBI taxonomy): Eukaryota > Metazoa > Chordata > Mammalia > Carnivora > Mustelidae > Martes > Martes martes. Next base: position 6,391,879 of record NC_137891.1, on the reverse strand, counting down.
TGGTGATGCTGTTGACTCTGGTGGTGGCGGTGATGATGGTGGAGGTGGTAGTGATGGAACTGATGGTGATGGTGGTTGTGAAGATGGTGGTTGTGATGATGGTGGCAGAAGTGGGAGTGATTATAGTGGTGGTGATGGTGACAGTGGTGATAATGGTGATAATTGGTGGTGATGGTGGTGGTAGGAGTGAGGGTGATTGTGGTGGTGAAGATGATGGTGGTGGTGGTGGTGGTGATAGTTGTGATGATATTGATGATGTTGGTAGTAGTGATAGCAGTAGCAGCAGAACAATAGTCAATATTTTAAAGGTGTGGAAATTGATATATTGAGAGAAGATTTAACTAATGTCAAAATTCAGCAGAATATTGTGACCTCTAATGTAATTTTCCCTGCTCTGGGAAATAGGACCTCCAGAAAGATGAAACCTAAAATTATAGGGTCAAGAAGAACAATATTTTCCTAATCGCATTGAGCTTGTGAATGATTCTTTTTTATTTTATTCTTGTCATTAGAGGATGGAGGTAATTTCATGAATTTACACTTGGTCTTTCCTAGTATAACAGCTCTTGGTCAAAAAACCATTATGAGGATTTTGCCAACTAATAAGCATGTCCACACTGATTATATTTGAGATCCAGATGAAATACTCCTGAGAGGGTTTGTGATCTTAGTGGACTCACTGTGGTAGATGCATTGTCTACAAAATACCCTGGTTCTTTCCCCATGATGACTTTTCTTGTGGGATAATTCTCCTTCCCCATCCCCTTTGTGTCATGGTGATAATGAGATTTGCATTGGCCAATGAAGTGTGAACATAAGAGATATATGTCCCTTTTGGGAATAGCTCTCCTTCTGCCATAAGAGCATCTGTGATAGATACCTTCTTGTCAGCTTTGTCCTATATGAAGGACTCTATGAAGCAGAGCTAAGGCTGAACTATAATGCATATATAGCATGACTGAGAAGTAAACCTTTGTTTATTTTGAAGTTGTTTGGGTAGCACAGTTTATCCTGATAGAAACATCCCACTGTATAATGAGCTACTTAGGGTGTAGACCATGTTTTAATTACTATTAAATCCATATTACCTACATTGGTGCCTAGAATATAGTAGGTACTCAATAAAAATACTGTTGAGTGACAAGCAAAAGGAGTGTATCTATTAATATTGCCTTAGTTTGCAAACCCAAAGATATGCCTAAGTTTTTTTTTTATTTTTTATTTCTTTTCAGTGTAACAGTATTCATTGTTTTTTCACCACACCCAGTGCTCCATGCAATCCGTGCCCTCCCTAATACCCACCACCTTGTTCCCCCGACATCCCACCCCCCGCCCCTTCAAAACCCTCAGGTTGTTTTTCAGAGTCCATAGTCTCTCATGGTTCACCTCCCCTTCCAATTTCCCTCAACTCCTTTGAAAAATGGCTAACTTTTATCTTCCAATTATTTACAAACAATGGTAAGTCACCCAAGATCTTATACATAGCAGACATTTAATTCATACTTGCGGATTTTCCAGAATCAGCTACATTTTAACCTTCCTACCTCCCATAGCATTTGATCACATGTCACAATAGACTCTGAATTCCTCGAAGGGGACAAAAGGTTTGTTATATTCATGTTTAATTCCTCATAACCTAGATCACCCTATCACATTTTTTACAACTATACTATCTGGCATTCGGGATGTACTTGGTAAATGACTGAAAGGAATGATTATAACGAAATATATTTCTGAAGGATATATGTTAGGCTGACAGGAATAAAATTATTCAGAGAAAGAGAGAGAGGGACATTTCCATCTCAGATAGTACCCATCTATTCTTTTCAACTAAAAACTAGCCAGTGATGAGATACCGACCTATTAAGTCAGCCATGTTTATGCTATTGAGTGTTAGGGTAACTGTAGCTTTACTGATTAAAGGTGCCATATAGAATATAGAATGGTTAGATAATTTGGGGGCAGAATTTTGTTGTCATTGCTGTTGGGGTGTGTGTGTATGTGTGTGTGTGTACACATGTGTATTTCTACTTAATTGATAAGCACTCCCTACAATGGGGAATTGCAATTAGTATAATTTTAATGATGAATCTGTGCTCAATTTAATTTTATGAAACCCAAGTTGAGAGTGAATTTACTTGCACTTACAAAGTTTGTGGGGTCCATATGGGTGAACAGATTGCTTTATTCACAGGTTGTCCCATGTGGGGGTTATAGCCAGAGATAAATATCCCTACCTTTCTGTCCTTGATGTCAGAAAGAATCAGCTTGCAGCAGTCAGTGCTTGTGGTAATTTGGAGCTAACCACATGAACAACAATTACTCAGACATTCCTGGGCCGGGACAACTGGAATCACCTCTAACCTACTCCTTGCCTCCTGTCTTCTTAATCTAATTCATTCTTCATTATACTGCCAGATATTACTTCCCAAATCACCATCTTTATCAGGTCATTTGCAGCCTTCAATGGCTTCACTTTGTCTGCAAAATAAAACCCAAGCACTTCAGACTGACATTCAATGCTGCCAGTCTTGCTCCTGCTACCTTTCTAGGCTTACTCCTCACCTCTCACCCGCACAAATTCCGAGTTGCTCCTGACCTGGAACACTCAATATCTGCTTCTGCATCTTATTCTTGTCTGCCTCCTCTTCTTGTTCATATCCCTCCTTCTGTCCAGAAAACACTTTCCGTCCTCTTCAGAGTCATTTAGCTGATAAGTATTTACTGAGTGATGAGCTATGGGTCTGGTCCTACTCCATCCACCAGGGATACAGAAATTAACAAAAATGATTAGGTCCCTGTTCTCTTGGAGCTTATAAAGAAATCTATTCTAATTTTTAAAATACTCTGAATTTCCTCATTAGGGTGCCTCCTACAGTATGTTCAACTGGAAGTATTCTTTCTTCCTACAAAAAATTTTAAGCACTTCCTCCACCATCAAATTTTATGTTTATCTTAGCTCTACATTTTGAATAAGAAGTTCCTGGAAAGGAAAATCATAAACTGAACTTACATATTTCTACAAACATAGTTCCTGGAACATGGCATATCCCCCAAATATTCATTTTTACTTAAAGAATTATTAACAAAATGAATTAACACTAGATAACATCCTTTGGAATGTACTATGTGCCTAGCATTGTACAGTGTAGTTCAAATATATAATCCTCACCTCCACAACAACCCGATATGGTGCCAGTTATCTTTCCAGCTTTTTAAATAAAAAACAAACAAACAAACAAACAAAAAACCCTAATCTTCATGGAAAGTAAGTAGCATGGAGCTTGTTGGGAATAGTGGATCATTTCTCTCTCAAACAGTCTTCAGTTCCTCTCCCTAACTGTAGACCTGGTAGTTAATTGGATACTGACCTTATAGCATCAGCTGTGCTTATGATAGAGAATGAGGGTTGACCCTGGTATTGATTAAGGGGATCGTGTAGACTAATTCTTCTTTAAAAGAAGTTTGGCTGCAAAGTTGCTGTGGCAGAACTGGGATTCAAAGTCAGGCCTATTTTACTCCAAAGCTCACAGATTTTCCCCATACCACTCTGCTGAATAAGCAGAATAATGGAAATCACTCAAATGCCTCCACTGTAGCAGATGCTTATGATATTTTGCCTACCTCCCTTAAGCATTGACTTCCAAACACAAGGCTATTTATTCCATATTCTTGTGGGGTTTTTATCTATCCATGAAAGCAGTGGCAAGCTGCATGTGCTGCAGAGCTCATGTTTCAAGATCTGTTCCCAATCATTATCACACAGGTGCTGTAGACATCCCAACTTCCTCCCTCCTTCATTGGGGTAAATCTGAAGCTCATTCTACAATGTATCTCACATTCCTTCAATTGCTTGATAATGCACCCTGTAATGATTTGCTTCCATTCCTCATCTCACTTTTCCATTTGTGGTCAGTGTTCTTAGAATACCCCTGCCCACACACACACATACACCCCACATACACACGGGTACTACTTGTATTCAAATTCTCATCTCAGGATCTCTTTCTGGGGAAACCCACATCAAAACACCTGCTTGATGTTTAGTTTTTGGTGCTTGTCCTTTCCTCCCTACCTGCCCCCTCCACCATCAACACACTCACCTTTGCTCATTTTATGAACCAAAATCCTGTCTTCCATAAGATTGGCACTGCTTGGTTCCAACTTTGAGCTCTCAACCAGTTTGTACTTGTGTCAAAAGCTCTTTTTCCACACACGGTCATGATTTTAGAAGTGTTTGCTGTCCTTCTCCCAGGGTCAGTTGCTCCAGACTGGCTCTGGTTTGAGGGACCTCAGAGAAGCCCGTTAGTGCAGATTCTTGGACTACCTTCCTCTTGTGTGGACAGCCTCACCCAGGCCTAGGGCAAAAGCTTCCTTTCCCAGTTCTGTTCTCCTTAAGGACTCCTTGCAGGTCTAGTCCTGTGACTTACTGATGATGAAACTTCACCCTGTTCTCTTGCCCCTCCAAGGCCTTTGCTGAGAAATTCGAACGGGATTTTCATTTTCATTCTTTAAATATCACTTTGGCCAGATGTAAAGGCTCTGTGAGGATAAAAAATTGTGTAAACCTAACCCGCAGATTGGGATCCATGGATATTTTCTCTCGATGGAGGGCTTACTATGGTCCTTGCCTTGGTGCTTTGGTCCGGGTCACAGGTAAGCATAAGCCATCTTTTCTTTCTAGAGTGTATTTCACTGACCTCTTCTCTGCCTGAGGTCATGTGCATCATTCTGATGATACTAATTATCTTGTTCTGAGAGGCATTATGGCAAGGTGGTAAAGACGAGAGTTTTGTAGTCAGACTTGGGCTCAAATCCTATCAATTTCCTTTACCAGCTATTCAGACTTGAGTGAATAGCACAGGTCTTCTGATCCTTAATTGCTTTCTGTAAGAACTGAGGCAGCAACAGGCCACCTGAGTGGATCACTCATTTAGGCGTGTGACTTCAGCCCAGGTCATAATCTCGGGGTCCTTGGATCCAGCCTCATGTTAGGGCCTGCTTGTCATTCTCCCTCAGCTTTTCCCCCCATTTGGGCGCACAATCTCTTTCAAATAAATAAATACAACCTTTAAAAAAAACACCAATGAAGACAGCATCAGTACTTCAAAGTACATTTTAAAAATAAAGGATACATTTTACATGTTTTTGTCAATATGTATTGAACATTCAGTAACCAGGAGCTATCAGTCATGTGTCTGAAGCTTTTGGAATATCACTCTTGAGTTTTTTTTATTTTTAAACATTCCCAATAACTCAGAGATACTTGCATCTCTCCTTGATAATAAGAAGAGTTTAGAATTTATATCAACATTCATGGACGATGCAAGGCCTTGGTTTATAGTAGTCTTGGATGATTTCAGAGGTCAGAAGCACAATCATATTCACCTCTGACACAGCTGAACAGTGAGTAATGGCTGACTTAGGATGTCTTGCTGGGAGGCCATGGGAAAAATTATGGAGTTGTCAGTGGCAGTGATTTGGGTTACATCTTTACGTTGGTCATTGTTTATCATGCCAACCTTGGGTGATCTTCAAATCCACTCAGTCTGAAGCATCCATCATCTGACATCATCGACATCATTCTGGGCTATGAAAGGGTATAATCTAGTACCTTCCTCCTCTCCCTGGACACCAAGAATCATCACTACTCTTTCTTCCAGTAAACAAGTTGGATTTTATACCATGCCATTGGATACTTCACTTTTACTATAAGATTTTCCAAAATATTAAAACCCTGCTTACAAGATATATGAGCAATGGATTTGGAAACAAATGGCTTTGGCTTAAATATCTTTTCTCCCTTTCCATAGTTGCATTTACTTGGCAAAGACACGTGCCGCCTATGAGGTTTGGTTTCCTCAACCATAGCCTTTGCTTGCAAATGATGTAAGGTTGTTATGAGGGGTGAATGAGGCATTCATGATGATGTACTATGTCACAATAAAGGAAGGAATAAAAAGGGGGAGTAGAAGACAATAATGAGGGAGAAGATGGATAGGACTGGTACATTACACCTTCCTTTCTTCTCAGAGGGTTTTTAACTCTAAGACCAAGCTGATTTGTTTCAAGGAAGTAGATGACTTATTTAATATTGAGATTTATTTTGAATTAATTCCAAATTTATTAATTACTATGTCCATTTCTACTGAGGTCGGATTTGTGAAAAGAAGCACATGTGCAGAACTTCTTTTGATCCCATTTGTCCTGTAGACTCATTATTTGTTCCTACATGAAAATAAGTCACCCTTACAGATATCTGAAAGAAAAGTAGGGAGACACGTTGATAGATGATTCCACTGGGAGTTAGTAACACTCTCCTAACCAGACACTGATGGATATGGATAAATGGGTAGAGGTTCCTTATTATAGTCATCAGTGTTTGGTTATAATTAGATTATAAGGAATATGATTTAACTAAAATGCACAAGAATAATGTCAAGATATCTGGGATTTAGGACCAAGACCCTAAGGGTAAGTATGTGCTTGATTTTGAACAGCCCTCTATTATTGATATAAAATGTATGTCCACAGACATAAAGAGTCCTTGAAGAGTAAAAAGGGTAAGGTTGAGATACTTTTTTCAAGTTTTTTTTAAAGATTCATTTATTTATCTTAGAGATAGAGAGCATGAGCAGAGAGGGGCAAAGAGAATCCCAACAGTCTCTACGCTGAGCCTAGAAGGTGAAACAGGGCTGGATGTCATGAACTCTGAGATCATGACCTGAAGTGAAACCAAGAGTTGGTCATTTAACCAACTGTGCAGGTAACCTTAATTCAAGTTTTTATTTCAATTCTTGTTAGTTAACACATATGGTAAAACTGGTTTCAGGTATAGAATTTAGTGATTTATCACTTGTATGTAACACCCAGTGCTCACCGCAAATGCCGTCTTAATACCCAACACCCCTTTAGCCCATTCCCACCAAACTCCCTCCATCAATCCTCAGTTTGTTCTCTATAGTTCAGAGTCCCTTTTGGTTTGCTTCCCTAGCTCATTTTTTCCCCTTCCCATGTTTCTCTGTTTTTTTTCTTAAATTGCAAATATGAGTGAGATAATATGACATTTGTCTTTCTCTAACTGGCTTATTCGGCTTAGCATAGTATACTCTAGCTTGTTGTTGCAAATGGCAAGATGTAATTCTTTTTGGTAGATGAGTAATATATATTTTCTTTATCCATTCATCAGTCAATGGACATTTGTGCTCTTGCCATGGTTTGGGATTTTTAGATCAGTCTATCCAGAGGGCTATTTTTTGAAAAGTTATCTTGGAAGTACCCAAATGTTGGGCAAATTGCCCAAACTTCATGTTAAATACACAGAAAATAAGACCTAAGGAATCAGAATCCTGGCATGTTGCCTTGGGATTTGAGTGTTTAAATTGTCCCCAGATGCTTTGGATGTCTCTATTCTGAAGACTGTACTTTGAGAATCGCTCCTTTAAAAGTATCATCCCTAATAAGTATGGTGTAAGTACAATCAGAAATTTTAAAACATGCAAAAAACTTGAGATACGAACTTATCTGTAAGTCAGATCTTAGACCTATCTACAGGTGACACTTCTGGGCAACCCCTGTTTTACTGACTTATGGATAAGATTTCTCATAATCTTTTCCTGAGATATGAAAGACCATAGTATAATTTTAAAGGAAGAAGGCATCAATGTTTTTTTAAAAAGAAGAAGAAAGCAATAAACACTGGATAAGCAAAAATACTACATATAGCAGGAATTTCAAAGTGAGCATCTCTACTACTTAAGCCAGTTCTCAATCTGGGATGACTATGCTCCTTGGGGGACATTTTGACCATGACCAAAACATTTCTGGTTGTCACCACTGGGGAGATGCAACCGGCCTGCCATGGGTATAAACCAGGATGGGGCAAACATCCCATTATACATAGGCCATTTTCTCAACAAAGAATTTTCCAGTTCAAAATGTCAGTAGCATTGAGGTTGCAAAACTGGAATTTAAACCCTTTAGATTTCCTTGGAAAAGTATTCCATGCTCATGGATTGGAAGAACAAACATTGTGAAAATGTCTATGCTACCTAAAGCAATCTACACATTTAATGCAATCCCTATCAAAATCCCATCCATTTTTCTTTCAAAGAAATGGTATAAATAAGCCTAAAATTTGTATGGAACCAGAAAAGACCTCAAATAGCCAGAGGAATATTGAAAAAGAAAGCCAAAGATGGTGGCATCACAATTCCAGACTTCAAGTTCTATTACAAAGCTGTTATCATCAAGACAGTATGGCACTGGCACAAAAACAGACACATAGATCAACGGAAGAGAATAGAGAGCCCAGAAATAGACCCTCAACTCTATGGTCAACTAATCTTTGACAAAGCAGAAAAGAATGTCCAATGGAATAAAAACAGTCTCTTCAACAAATGGTGTTGGGAAAATTGGACAGCCACATGCAGAAAAATGAAACTGGACCATTTCCTTGCACCACACACAAAAATAGACTCAAAATGGATGAAGGACCTCAATGTGAGAAAGGAATCCATCAAAATCCTTGAGGAGAACACAGGCAGAAACCTCTTTGACCTCAGCCGCAGCAACTTTTTCCTAGGAACATCGCCAAAGGCAAGGGAAGCAAGGGCAAAAAATGAACTATTGAGACTTCATCAAGATTAAAAGCTTTTGCACAGCAAAGGAAACAGTGAACACAACCAAAAGACAACTGACAGAATGGGAAAAGATATTTGCAAACAACATATCAGATAAAGGGCTAGTATCCAAAATCTATAAAGAACTTATCAAACTCAACACCCAAAGAACAAATAATCCAATCAAAAAATGGGCAGAGGACATGAACTGATATTTCTGCAAAGAAGACATCCAGATGGCCAACAGACACATGAAAAAGTGCTCCACAGCACTCGGCATCAGGGAAATACAAATCAAAACCACAGTGAGATACCACCTCACACCAGTCAGAACGGCTAAAATTAACAAGTCAGGAAATGACAGATGCTGGCAAGGATGCGGAGAAAGTGGAACCCTCCTACACTGTTTGTGGGAATACAGGCTGGTGCAACCACTCTGGAAAACAGTGTGGAGATTCCTCAAAAAGTTGAAAATAGAGCTATCCTATGACCCAGCAATTGCACTAGTGGATATTTACCTTAAAGATACAAATGTAATGATCCGAAGGGGCACGCACACCCAGATGTCCACAATAGCCAAACTATGGAAAGGACCTAGATGTCCATCAACAGATGAATGGATAAAGAAGATGTGGTATATATACAGAATGGAATACTATGCAGCCATCAAAAGAAATGAAATCTTGCCATTTGCGATGACGTGGATGGAACTAGAGGGTATTACGCTTAGCAAAATAAGTCAAATAGAGAAAGACAACTATCATATGATCTCCCTGATATGAGGAAGTGGAGATGCAACATGGGGGCTTAGGAGAAGAATAAATGAAACAAGATGGGATTGGGAGGGAGACAAACCATGAGAGACTCTTAATCTCACAAAACAAACTGAGGGTTGTCGGGGAATGGGGGGAGGGAGAGGGTGGTTGGGTGAAGTGTGTAAACTTGCAATTCACAGACCTGTAGCCCTGGGGCTAATAATACATTATATGTTAATTAAAAAAAAGAAAACAGAAAACGAAACAAAACAAAAATACAATAAACCCTTTAGATTTATTTTTATTTTTTTAATTAAATTTTTTATTTATTTTCAGCATAACAGTATTCATTGTTTTTTCACCACACCCAGTGCTCCATGCAATCTGTGCCCTCCCCAATACCCACCACCTGGTTCCCCCACCTTCCCACCCCCCGCCCCTTCAAAGCCCTCAGGTTCTTTTTCAGAGTCCATAGTCTCTCATGGTTCACCTCCCCTTCCAATTTCCCTCAACTCCCTTCTCCTCTCCATCCACCCTTGTCCTCTATATTATTTGTTATGCTCCACAAATAAGTGAAACCATATGATACTTGACTCTCTCTGTTTGACTTATTTCACTCAGCATAATCTCTTCCAGTCCTGTCCATGTTGCTACAAATGTTGGGTATTCGTCCTTTCTGATGGAGGCATAATATTCCATAGTGTATATGGACCACATCTTCCTTATCCATTCGTCCATTGAAGCGCATCTTGGTTCTTTCCACCGTTTGGCGACCGTGGCCATTGCTGCTATGGACATTGGGGTACAGATGGCCCTTCTTTTCACTACATCTGTATCTTTGGGGTAAATACCCAGCAGTGCAATTGCAGGGTCATAGGGAAGATCTATTTTTAATTTCCTGAGGAATCTCCACACTGTTCTCCAAAGTGGCTGCACCAGTTTGCATTCCCACCAACAGTGTAAGAGGGTTCCCCTTTCTCCACATCCTCTCCAACACACGTTGTTTCCTGTCTTGCTAATTTTGGCCATTCTAACTGGTGTAAGGTGGTATCTCAATGTGGTTTTTATTTGAATCTCCCTGATGGCTAGTGATGATGAACATTTTTTCATGTGTCTGATAGCCATTTGTATGTCTTCATTGGAGAAGTGTCTGTTCATATCTTCTGCCCATTTTTAAATATGATCGTCTGTTTTGTGTGTGTTGAGTTTGAGGAGTTCTTTATAGATCCTGGATATCAACCTTTTGTCTGTACTGTCATTTGCAAATATCTTCTCCCATTCCGTGGGTTGTCTCTTTGTTGTGTTGACTGTTTCTTTTGCTGTGCAGAAGCTTTTGATCTTGATGAAGTCCCCAAAGTTCATCTTTGCCTTTGTTTCCTTCGCCTTTGGAGACATATCTTGAAAGAAGTTGCTGTGGCTGATATCAAAGAGGTTACTGCCTATGTTCTCCTCGAGGATTCTGATGGATTCCTGTCTCATGTTGAGGTCTTTTATCCATTTTGAGTTTATCTTTGTGTACGGTGTAAGAGAATGGTCAAGTTTCAACATAGTATTAGAAGTCCTAGCAGTAGCAATCAGACAACAAAGAGAAATAAAAGGTATCCAAATTGGCGAGGAAGAAGTCAAACTCTCTCTCTTCACAGATGACATGATTCTTTATATGGAAAACCCGAAAGACTCCACCCCCAAACTACTAGAACTCATACAGCAATTCAGTAATGTAGCAGGATACAAAGTCAATGTCCAGAAATCAGTGGCTTTCTTATACACTAACAATGAAAATACAGAAAGGCAAATTAGAGAATCAATTCCATTTACTATAGCACCAAGAACCATAAGATACCTCGGAATAAACCTAACCAAGGAGGTTAAAGATCTGTACTCGAGGAACTACAGAACACTCCTAAAAGAAATTGAAGAAGACACAAAAAGATGGAAGACCATTCCATGCTCTTGGATCGGAAGAATAAGCATCGTTAAAATGTCTATACTGCCCAGAGCAATCTATACTTTTAATGCCATTCCGATCAAAATTCCACCAGTATTTTTCAAAGAGCTGGAGCAAATAATACTAAAATTTGTATGGAATCAGAAGAGACCCCGAATTGCTAAGGAAATGTTGAAAAACAAAAATAAAACTGGTGGCATCACGTTACCTGATTTCAAGCTTTACTACAAAGCTGTGATCACCAAGACAGCATGGTACTGGCATAAAAACAGACACATGGACCAGTGGAACAGAGTAGAGAGCCCAGATATGGACCCTCAACTCTATGGTCAAATAATCTTCGACAAAACAGGAAAAAATATCCAGTGGAACCCTATAGATTTCTTAATCATACAAGGCACTTAAAAAAATTTGTGCATCATCGTAAGAATTATTCTCATTTATAGAGAATAAAACAAAGACAAAAGTTAGCAAATAAATATGGGTTCCACAAATTTAATGATTGGCCTTTTTGTAATTCAAAAAGTACATTGTTTGACTCTAAGTGCTTATTATTTTACCAGAGTGTTTATATGCATGCGTGAATACACACATACACGCATATTGAGAAGTGATCTTATATGATGATTATGTACACAAGACAGGGAATCCAGCATACTGAATTTGACTACAAGCATCAACAAATGCCATCTTGCTAGAGTGGACAAATTGTATAACCTCCCTAGGGCATACAGTATTTATCTATGAAATGTGGTTAGAAATACTACCTGCCTCAAAAAACCATGGAAAGAATTAAATAAGGTATTCCCTGTAAAGCAACTGACAAAGTGCTTAGCACATAGCTGCAATGAAAATATGTGTTTTTATTTCCTTGACACATGTTAACCTAGCCATATCACAATGTCTAGCCATTAGCACTTTTGGCTTCTGAACTATCAGGACTAAAATATCAATGTGGTAAACACCGTCTCTGGAAAAAATGAAGTTTCTACCTTTTTTCCTAACTAATGAATATTTGAATCTCATTATGTTAATTAAACCAAGACATTTCCAAAAGTTCTATCACTGACCTATGGGAATAGCAACCAACCAATCAGGTAAGTTTAAGGAATACCCATAAATGTGTTAACTCAAAGGCTGGGTCCATTTCACCATTTTATGCCATAACCTACTGAATCAATGAGAATTCTTCTGGATCATAGAGAATAACTTTTGCCACATCTTTGCCTTTTCCCCTCCAAGCAGCCCTGAACTTACTTGCAAGCCTTTGAGTCATAAAGAGATGGTGTGAGGGAGAAGCAGGAGAGAGGGATACAGGCCCAGCCTCTGTGGGTTACTTGCAGTCGTGACCCTGGGCAAGCCATGTTTATTTTCTAGGTTTAGTTTCCTCATTATTGAAATGGATACGATATTGTGGCTACCCCATCAATTCTTGCAAAGATTATGTAAGACAAGCTACATCTACTTCCAAGAACAGCACTTACTAACCAATAAATGTTAAATAGATTCAGCTACTATTAAATAAATATTTTCAAAATCTGGAAGAGCTACAAGAACAAGAAAGACACAAGGGTGGAGGTGAGGGAAGACGTTTCTTAAAAGATTGCTTAAAGGATGTCGTGAACTTCATTCCCAACCCTTTTGTTATCATTAATGTTTCAACCTGAAGCCATTATCATCAGAGTGCCCATCACTTTGGCACTTAAAATAAGCTGTGTGTGTGTGTGTGTGTGTGAGTGAAAGCATATCAAATGTGAATTTAGAGGTGATAGTAATAAATAATACTGGAAAGCCTGATGGTGTTGTGGAACGTTAAAGGTAAAATAATTTGGGATCAGTTAGTGACAGGGTGTATAGTTCTAAAGTCCATCCTGAGAGCATGTTAGAACAGCATACAATGACTGATGTGTGTGCGATTGTATGTGTTATGCAAGTATTATTCAGAACTTGGGAAGTTCTGTTTAAGAAAAAGGCAGGGGGTCATTTGGATTTTATAATGACTGCCACTGAACTACTAGAAATGTTTAAAATGCCACTTTATGGTTTATAGTCTAGGCTTTTTAAAATAAATGTACATAGCTTATTTCCAATTAACTCCAGGTAGAAGGTATTTTTTTAAAGATACTTAAAATTTCAAGTTAAAGTTCAAATCCAAGATCTACTCTTATGGGAAGAGTGGGAGGTTTATCATTTGTGATGCTTACCAGCAGGTAGGGACCACCCATCAGCATAAATGGCCCTGTGTTCTCCCCACCACTGTACCAACTCCTTTCTGAGAAGAATATGAGAGAATGAAGCCAACTGTATGATTAACAATTTGGGAATAGGACATGTATGGTTTTATCCTTTCTGTTAGCTTTCCCTGTGAGCTTGCCTATCTGAAGAACATTAGGCACTCTCAATTTGTCTCAGCTGTATTGTAAACTTACTGGTAGAGACACTAAATACACTGAGAGAGTCTCATCCACTTAATCTTTTATATTCACTCAAATTGCTTCAGAACTCAGACTGGGAGGGCATATTATTTATTAGCTTTCTAAAACCCTGATGTCTGGTGTATTGCATGAATAACATTGAGAAAAAGGCAAGAGGTTGATGTTAGAGAAGTAAAATAATGCTCTGTGACACAGAATTCTGTCATGGTTAAGTAAGATAACTTAAGATTTAGTTCTGTGCTGGGTGCCTGTCATGTGGCATTTTGATCTGAAGGGCCTTTGTTGCTTATAGAAAGATTTTCCATATGAGAATGCCCCAGAGTATGGAGATGAACTAGAATAATTCTAGGAACTAAGTGACAAGTAAGTTATTTCAGGAATGAAGAAATGATTGACAACGATAAGGATCATGAACATTGGAATTTTCCACATACATAGAGAAAAATAGAATTTATTGATGTCATTGACTCAGAATGCCTTGAGCGCAGTTGGGGAGGCAAGAAATGTTGTGGCAGTTAGAGAGAATGAGAGGTGACCAAGAAGAAAACATTTACTTGAGAAATTTTTGCTTTGAAGAGGAACAGAAAAATATGACAGAGGAATCTGAGGATATGGTGTTAATATAGCTTTACTCTTTAGGTGGGAGAGGCTATAGCATATTTGTATATTGATGGGAAATTATTGAGTGGAGGGAAAAACTGATAATGTAAGGGAGAGAAACACTGAACATTAAGATTAATGGAAGAAACTAATATAAAAGATGACATATTATATGACTCCACTTATGTGTAATGTCAAGAACAGGTAAGTTTAAGAGGGAGAATGTGGTCCCTGGTTTTGTGAGGGGCTGGATTAATATGTCCTAAAACTAAGTTTCAGGAATGAGTATACAACTATGAATATATTAAATACCATTGAATTGTACACTTTAAATGGATGAAGTGAGACTACATCTGAAACGAATGATGTACTGTAAGTTGGTTAATTGAATTTAAATTAAAAAAATAAAAAGATGAAGTGTATGGCATGCAAATTATATCTCAATAAAGATATTTTAAAAAAGAATGAATGGTGAACAAACAAAATGTTAAGCCATAAATAAAATTACTCATGCATTAACATTATGAAGTAATCACAATAATGCCTAATTTTATGTAGTATTGTAAAAATCAAGAAAGGAATTTGAGGTTCTGTGATAAAATTAACATTTGTTTTGTAAGGAGGTTAATAGTATTTACAATCTTAAAAACCATATAATTTCTAGAAGAATAGTAAAAATATTGTCTAAATTTAGATTTTTAGGTTAAATGTACAAGTAAAAGTTTTAGAGTAATCAACAAAATAATACAAATATTATACCATATTATATTATATATTCAAAATTAGTAGAGAAATTAAAATTTTAATGAGAATAAAAGTAGATTACAATACCAAAGTTGCGAAAGAAAGGAAAATTTAAAAAACAGTATCTTATGGTTTTTGGTGCTATAGTAAATGGAATCGATTCTCTAATTTGCCTTTCTGTATTTTCATTGTTAGTGTATAAGAAAGCCACTGATTTCTGGACATTGACTTTGTATCCTGCTACATTACTGAATTGCTGTATGAGTTCTAGTAGTTTGGAGGTGGAGTCTTTCTGGTTTTCCATATAAAGAATCATGTCATCTGCGAAGAGAGAGAGTTTGACTTCTTCCTTGCCAATTTGGATACCTTTTATTTCTCTTTGTTGTCTGATTGCTGTTGCTAGGACTTCTAATACTATGTTGAACAAGAGTGGTGAGAGTGGGCATCCTTGTCGTGTTCCTGATCTCAATGGAAAGGCTGCAAGCTTTTTCCCATTGAGGATGATATTTGCTGTGGGTTTTTCATAGATAGATTTGATGAAGTTCAGGAATGTTCCCTCTATCCCTATACTTTGAAGCGTTTTAATCAGGAACGGATGCTGGATTTTGTCAAAAGCTTTTTCTGCATCAATGGAGAGGATCATGTGGTTCTTCTCTCTTCTCTTATTGATTTGTTCTATCACATTGATTGATTTGCGAATGTTGAACCATCCTTGTAACCCAGGGATGAATCCTACCTGGTCATGGTGGATAATCTTTTTAATGTGCTGTTGGATCCTGTTTGCTAGGATCTTGTTGAGAATCTTAGCATCCATATTCATCAGTGATATCGGTCTGAAATTCTCCTTTTTGGTAGGGTCTTTGCCTGGCTTGGGGATCAGGGTGATGCTGGCTTCATAAAAAGAGTCTGGAAGTTTTCCTTCTGCTTCAATTTTTTGAAACAGCTTCAGGAGAATAGGTATTATTTCTTCTTTGAAAGTTTGATAGAATTCCCCAGGGAATCCGTCAGGTCCTGGGCTCTTATTTTTTGGGAGGTTTTTGATCACTGCTTCAATCTCGTTACTAGATATCGGTCTATTCAGGTTGTCAATTTCTTCCTGGTTCAATTTTGGGAGTTTATAGTTTTCCAGGAATGCATCCATTTCATCTAGGTTGCTTAGCTTATTGGCATATAACTGTTGATAATAGCTTCTGATGATTGTTTCTACTTCCTTGGTGTTAGTTGTGATCTCTCCCTTTTCATTCATAATTTTATTAATTTGGGCTTTCTCTCTTTTCTTTTGGATTAGTGTGGCCAATGGTTTATCGATCTTATTGATTCTTTCAAAAAACCAGCTTCTAGTTTCGTTGATACGTTCTACTGTATCTCTGGTTTCTACCTCGTTGATCTCTGCTCTAATCTTGATTATTTCCCTTCTTACGTGTGGAGTTGGTTTGATTTGTTGTTGATTCTCCAGTTCTTTAAGGTGTAGAGACAGCTGGTGTATTCTGGATTTTTCAATTTTTTTGAGGGAGGCTTGGATGGCTATGAATTTCCCCCTTAGGACCGCCTTTGCTGTATCCCATAGGTTTTGGAGTGAAGTGTCTTCGTTCTCATTGGTTTCCATAAATTGTTTAAGTTCTTCTTTGATCTCCTGGTTGATCCAAGCATTCTTAAGCAAGGTGGTCTTTAGCTTCCAGGTATTTGAGTTCCTTCTGAACTTTTCCTTGTGATTGAGCTCCAGTTTCAAAGCATTGTGATCTGAGAATATGCAGGGAATCATCTCAGTCTTTTGGTATCGGTTGAGCCCTGATTTGTGACCCAGTATGTGGTCTATTCTGGAGAAGGTTCCATGTGCACTTGAGAAGAATGAGTATTCTGTTGTTTTAGGGTGGAATGTTCTGTATATATCTATGAGGTCCATCTGGTCCAATGTGTCATTCAATGCTCTTATTTCTTTATTGATTTTCTGCTTCGATGATCTGTCTATTTCTGAGAGAGGCGTGTTAAGATCTCCTACTATTAATGTATTCATATCAATATGACTCTTTATCTTGATTAATAGTTTTCTTATGTAATTGGCTGCTCCCATATTGGGGGCATAGATATTTACAATTGTTAGATCATCTTGGTGGATAGTCCCTTTAAGAATGATGTAGTGTCCTTCTGTATCCCTGACTACTGTCTTTAGTTTAAAATCTAATTTATCTGATATGAGAATCGCTACCCCGGCCTTCTTTTGAGGCCCATTGGCGTGAAAGATGCTTCTCCATCCCTTCACTTTCAGTCTGGGTGTATCTTTAGGTTCAAAATGGGTCTCTTGTAGACAACATATGGATGGGTCCTGTCGTTTTATCCAATCTGCAACCCTGTGTCGTTTTATGGGTGCATTTAGGCCATTCACATTGAGAGTGATTATTGAGAGATACGTTTTTATTGACATTGTGTTATCTTTGAAGTCTTTCTTTCTGTCGATTGTCTCTATATTTCTGTTCAATGCTATTCTTAGGATTTTTCCTCTTTTATAGAACCCCCCCTTAATATTTCCTGCAGTGTCGGCTTGGTGGTTGCATAGTCTTTCAAGCCTTGCCGGTCTTGGAAACTCTTTATCTCTCCATCCATTTTGAATGTCAGTCTTGCTGGATAAAGTATTCTTGGCTGCATGTTCTTCTCATTTAGTGCCCTGAATATATCTTGCCAGCCCTTTCTGGCTTGCCAGGTCTCTGTGGACAGGTCTGACGTTATTCTGATGGGCTTTCCTCTGTATGTAAGGAGGTTCTTTGTCCTAGCAGCTTTCAAGAGATTGTATCTACAATTATGATTCCTCAATTTTACTATGAGGTGCCTGGATGTTTTTTTTGAATTTATAATCTTGGGGGGGGACCTTTCTACTTCTAGTACATGAACACTTGTTCCATTCGCAAGATTGGGAAAATTTTCATGAAAAATTTGTTCCACTATATCTTCTAGACTTCTTTCTTTCTCCTCCCCTTCAGGGATTCCAATAATTCTGACGTTGGAACGTTTCATGGCATCATTTATTTCCCTGATTCTGTTTTCGTGGCTTCTAAGATGTTTGTTCCAGGCTTCCTCCTGATCCTTTCTCTCTATTTGTTTGTCCTCCAAAAACCATAAGATACCTCGGAATAAACCTAACCAAAGAGGTTAAAGATCTGTACTCGAGGAACTACAGAACACTCCTAAAAGAAATTGAAGAAGACACAAAAAGGTGGAAGACCATTCCATGCTCTTGGATGGGAAGAATAAACATCGTTAAAATGTCTATACTGCCCAGAGCAATCTATACTTTTAATGCCATTCCAATCAAAATTCCACCAGTATTTTTCAAAGAGCTGGAGCAAATAATACTAAAATTTGTATGGAATCAGAAGAGACCCCGAATTGCTAAGGAAATGTTGAAAAACAAAAATAAAACTGGTGGCATCACGTTACCTGATTTCAAGCTTTACTACAAAGCTGTGATCACCAAGACAGCATGGTACTGGCATAAAAACAGACACATGGACCAGTGGAACAGAGTAGAGAGCCCAGATATGGACCCTCAACTCTATGGTCAAATAATCTTTGACAAAACAGGAAAAAATATCCAGTGGAAAAAAGACAGTCTCTTCAATAAATGGTGCTGGGAAAACTGGACAGCTATATGTAGAAGAATGAAACTTGACCATTCTCTTACACCGTACACAAAGATAAACTCGAAATGGATAAAAGACCTCAACGTGAGACAGGAATCCATCAGAATCCTCGAGGAGAACATAGGGAGTAACCTCTTTGATATCAGCCACAGCAACTTCTTTCAAGATATGTCTCCAAAGGCGAAGGAAACAAAGGCAAAGATGAACTTCTGGGACTTCATCAAGATAAAAAGCTTCTGCACAGCAAAAGAAACAGTCATCAAAACAAAGAGGCAACCCACGGAATGGGAGAAGATATTTGCAAATGACAGTACAGATAAAAGGTTGATATCCAGGATCTATAAAGAACTCCTCAAACTCAACACACACAAAACAGATAATCATATTAAAAAATGGGCAGAAGATATGAACAGACACTTCTCCAAGGAAGACATACAAATGGCTACCAGACACATGAAAAAATGTTCATCATCACTAGCCATCAGGGAGATTCAAATCAAAACCACATTGAGATACCACCTTACACCAGTTAGAATGGCCAAAATTAGCAAGACAGGAAACAACGTGTGTTGGAGAGGATGTGGAGAAAGGGGAACCCTCTTACACTGTTGGTGGGAATGCAAACTGGTGCAGCCACTTTGGAGAACAGTGTGGAGATTCCTCAGGAAATTAAAAATAGATCTTCCCTATGACCCTGCAATTGCACTGCTGGGTATTTACCCCAAAGATACAGATGTAGTGAAAAGAAGGACCATCTGTACCCCAATGTTTATAGCAGCAATGGCCACGGTCGCCAAACTGTGGAAAGAACCAAGATGCCCTTCAACGGATGAATGGATAAGGAAGATGTGGTCCATATACACTATGGAGTATTATGCCTCCATCAGAAAGGACGAATACCCAACTTTTGTAGCAACATGGACAGGACTGGAAGAGATTATGCTGAGTGAAATAAGTCAAACAGAGAGAGTCAAGTATCATATGGTTTCACTTATTGGTGGAGCATAACAAATAATATAGAGGACAAGGGTAGATGGAGAGGAGAAGGGAGTTGAGGGAAATTGGAAGGGGAGGTGAACCATGAGAGACTATGGACTCTGGAAAACAACCTGAGGGTTTTGAAGGGGTGGGGGTGGGAGGGTGGGGGAACCAGGTGGTGGGTATTAGGGAGGGCACAGATTGCATGGAGCACTGGGTGTGGTGAAAAAACAATGAATACTGTTACGCTGAAAATAAAAAAAAAAAAAAAAAAAAACAGTATCATGATAAAAATAGAATAGAAAGCAATAAATAAATTGTTAGAGGTAAATACAAATAGGTCTGTAAGCACAATCAGTATAAATAGTCTGATTGTCCCTTTAAAAGAGATTAGGAAGACCTAAAAGATTGACAGATTGGATGAAAAAATAGATTTCAGGTATATATTCTTATAACAGATACAGGAGAGCTAAACAAACAGATTGAAAGTAAATGGATTGAAAAAGATACAGCAGGTGAGAACGATGTCCATATGCAGCTAACAGATACCTCATCTGAGATGGCTTATGTAACATAAAACTTCATTTCAATCTCGCACAAACTAATGCATCATTGGGTGCTTGGAAATTTTATGGTGGCCTAAAATTCCTCTGGAAAAAAGGAAAATGCCATTGTTTCCTTTTTCAACCTCTAGTGAGAATCCCAGTTATCAGGCATCTGATGGAGTTCCAGCAAAGACATCCACCCTGGAACACAGGAACAGGAAGAAGGGCAGCGAAGGGCAATGGCAGCCAAGAACTGTGTTTAAGAGTCCCCAGGAGCTCCCACAGGACGCTTCCACCCATGTCTGTTGACATTCCCTTGTGTCTGCTGGGGAGTACAGTCTTCAGTGAAGATTCCATTATTTGGAGGAGAGGATAATGAGGGACAATCGTCTGTTCTTGTGAAACCAAGAAAAGAGTATGGCAGAAATCATCCTGCTGCTCCAGGCGACTGTTACACCAAGTAGACCTGTAGTACTAAAACATTGCTAGAGGAGAACATCAGGTTTGAATAATAACATCTTTAGATATTAAATGTGACCCAAGTAGACTGCAGTGAACTGAGCTTTGTTTACTCCAATGTACCATCTTAACTTCTACAACAAGGAATTCAAGTGATGACATTTTACACTTGCAGTGCTCTCTCTCATGCTCTCTCTTTCTCCTTGGAGGCCCTTAGTTTCTCCTTTTGAAAACTTCTGGTGTTGTAATACACACAAATCACTGCAACATTGGCGGAATGATATTAACAGCTTGGGGTAATACATACTTCTTCTGCTTGTCTCTTCAGTCATTCTGGACTTTGGTATTTATTTCTTACATTTCTCCCTTCATCAAATGGTGATGGGACAATTGTATGTTCATAAAGAAAATATAAAACCACCCCTTACCATAAACTATATGTAGAAAATAACTTAAAACAGATTATAGATCCACACTTAATTGCTGAAAGTACGAAACTTCTAGAAGAAAGCACAGGAGGGAATTGCTATGATTATCTGATTAGCAAGGATTTTTAAATAAGCCACAGGAAGAAAATACCATAAAACAAAACATTGAGGAGGGTATGTGGTATGATGAGTTCTGTGAATTGTGTAAGACTGATGAATCACAGACTTGTACCCCTGAAACAAATAATACATTATATGTTAATAAAAAATAAAAAATAGAATAAAAATAAAAAAACATAAACTTGACTTTATCAAATGTAAAAACATCTACTATTTAAAATATAAGATCAGTAAAATTAAAAGAAAAAAATAGAAATTAGGAGAAAATATTCACAATAGATATATCTGTAGAGTATTAATATTTAATATACATCAAAAACTTCTAGTTAACAATATGAAGTCTAATATTTACATATATATTTGAATTCAAAAGCAACAGGTGTTTATAAGTGTTTTATTTATAAAATTAAATGAATTTTAAAAACAGGTAAAGTACTTAAAAAACATATCACTGAGAAGAGCAGAGTCACATATACTTATTATCATTATATTCATTACAGAAATGCAAATTAAATTCATAATATTACCACTACATAGACACTAACATGGCTACAACTTTAAAATCCTGATAATATTAAGTGTAGTCAAAGATATGGAGGAACTGAAAGTCTCAAAAATCACTTATGAAGATGCAAAATATTATAACCACTTTGGAAGCTCACATGGAAATTTCTTATAACATTAATCATACACTTATTTTTACCATAAGAACCACAATACCGCAATTAGATATTTAATCTAGAGAAATGTAAACTAAAGGCCGCACAATCCTGTATCCTATATGTGTATAGCAGCTTTATTCATAGTAGCCCTTGATTGAAAACAATCCTAATATATCTGAATAGTGAATTAATAAACACATTCTGTACAGTATACCCATAAAATGGAGTAAGTACTTGCCCTCACAACAGCATGGATAACTTCCAAAAGCATTTTGCTAAGTGAAAGAAGTCAGACTCAAAAGACTACATGCTGAATAATGAATGACCTGTGCATGAAATCCTAAAATGGCAAGACCTTAGTGGTAGACATCTTAGGGCTGGAGAGGGTGGAGAGCATTGAAAGATTGCTTAGGAGGGGCACAGGGTAGCTTGAGATGAGGAGAATTTTCTGGTTCTTGATTGTGAAGGGGACATACTACTGCATACAATTGTGGAAACTCATCAAAATGTAACCTTTCAGTGGGTGAAGTTCATGTTATGTAAATTATACCCACAGAAAGATGCTTAAAAGATAATGAAGGTTTGGGAAAAAAAAAAAAAAGATTTCACAGAATGAAAAGCTGAAAAAATTCATTAACAGCAGAAATGCAAACAGAAGGTCTGAGGGTGTACAATGAAGAATGAAGCATGGTACTGTAGGAAGAAATTAAAAGAACTAAAAAAAGGTCATTAAAAAAGTATAAGTAAAGATAAGTTAACGTTGAAGTTCATGAGTATCAGCATCTGAAATCTTACTACTAAGAGGAGGGAGAGAGCCTTGAGAGGGAATCCTCCCTAGGGACCTTAAGATCTGTTCAAATGTGAAGCAGGGAAACAAAAAATCCCTCCAGCATTCCTGATCTTACAATGAGTACCAGGCTGTGGTGATTCACCCCTGGGGGCATCTGAAGCCTTTGAATAGTAAATCCCACTCCTGAGTATACCAGCTTGGCTCAACACCTTTACTAATGTCTGGTGGAAAAAGAGGCATTTTCTTTTCTGGAAGTCTTACTGTTCTTTATACACAATGTTTAACTTCTTTCAATTAGACCAAAAGAAGTTAATAAAATAAGAAACATCATCAAGAGATTTAAAAATCAAATGAACCAGACTCAAAAATAGCACAGAAATTGGAGTTTCTAGTTAAAGAATTTAAAATAACTATGATTAAAAATTATAAGGTAGAAAATAGGTATGCAAACAAGTGGGTAATTTCAGCAGAAAGACATAAACCATATTGAGGGGAAAAAAAAAAAAGCCCAGTGGGATTGCTAGATATGAATTGCCTGATATCTGTGATACAAAATTATTTTGATGGACTTCTTAGGATATTAGATAAAGCAATGTAAGTAATCTGTTTACTTGAAGACAAGTTAATAGAAATTATCCAAAAGAAAGAAAGAAAGAAAGAAAAAGAATTATGACAGAACATTCCCCATTTCTGTGGGGAAATACTAAATTCTCCAAAATACGTGTGGCTGCTGTCCCAGATGGAGTTGAGGGAGAAGATGGGTCAATAGAAAACACAAAATACAATGGCCAATAGTTTTCTGAAATTGGAAAGGGTATCCCACAGATCCGAGAAGCTCCGAGAAGCCCAATAAGGATAACTAAAAAGAAAAACATACCTCGGCATGTCTTAGTGAAACGTTGAGACATGAAGAGAATGAGAACAGCCTAGAAACATTTGGAGACAAAGGAGAAACATTTTCCTGTATATAGGAACACAAGTGGACAGAGTGAACAAAAATTCAGTTAGGATATAGAAAATTTGATTAACATTATCCATCCATCTGACCTATTGATGTTTACAGAATGCTGTATTCAAGAAGAACAGAATGCACCTTATTTCAAGTGCACGTGAAACATTTACCAAGTCAGAGCATGTAGGACAAATAAAAAACACATATCAAGTACCTGGTTTTAAAACTAATTGTGTCAATATTTACATTACATACAATGATATAAACTCCTGAATTCAAAGACACAGTTGGACAAACAGATTTTTAAGAAAATCAAAGCGTATGTGTTTTCTGTCCATAAGAAAGATTATGTAAATATAAAGACCAGTATTAAACTGAAATGATGAAAAATAATTATATGCTAAGAAGACATTAATCATAAAGAAATGATTAGTGATATACCAATACTGATGTTGTTTTATAATGCAAAATGAAATATGAAAGAGTAGATAAAATAAATGTTTACATCAAATAAAGTTTAAAACACATAAAGAAAAAAAAGGAGAATTGAAAGGAAAAATACACAAATCTGCAATTATATTTGGAAATTTCAACACATTTCTATTAAGAACTGAATGTTGCAGTAGAAAGAAAATTAGTAAGAATAGAGAAAAATTGTACAATCTTCTAAATCAGCTCGATCCTATTGCTATTTTTGTAACCTTCCACCCACTAATAGCTAAATGCACATTTTTTCCCAATGAAGATGGAATATTCACCAAGCTAGACCAAATAAGGACAATTAAATAAATCTCCATACATTTAAAATACTTGAGATAATACAGAGGAAGTTCGGTAATCAAAATATAATTATAAGCCAATAAAAAAAAACTTAATTAAGTCCCTGAACATTTAAGTAACACACTTTCTATTAAATCAAAGAAGAAATTTATAGTCTTACAATTCTGTTAAAAAATGTCTAAAAAAGTGATCAAGGCTGTCACCTGAAGAAGGTGGGGGGAGAATAAATTAAATAAAAGCAAGTGTAACATTATGTAGTATTTAGACCAGATTAGCCTTAGTTGGGCAAAGAGTAAATACAGAAAGCAAGATTCAAGACTTGCAGTATCCAATGAAGCTGAAAAATATGGTTAACTCAGACAAACAATCACAAATGAATGAATGAATACAAGCAGGTAGAGAATAGTATTACGTGAGGACCTAGAAGGGGAAAAATGATAACTTTTCTGGGTTCCAAGTTTGTGTTTGGAAGCTTTATATGGTGCTTTGCATAAATGACAACAGAGTATAACAGCAATTCTTAAAATTCCAGATACAGAAGTTGATACTTACAGGGATTAATTCTTCTCTAAATTTACCCTGCAGGTAAGTTTTAGGGCTCTGGTATGCCCCAGCTCATCTGCTCCTATGTCTATGCTCTTTTCAAAGTATCACTGATGCAAAACTAGCTTTTTGCTTCCAGAAGAATATACACATATGTCAGCATCTTTTATCTCTTATTTATTTATTTTTAATTTATTTATTTGTTAGAGAGAGAGCGAGCGAGCACAGGCAGACAGAGTGGTAGGCAGAGGCAGAGGGAGAAGCAGGTTCCCCACCGAGCAAGGAGCCCGATGTGGGACTCGATCCCAGGATGCTGGGATCATGACCTGAGCCGAAGGCAGCCGCTTAACCAACTGAGCCACCCAGGCGTCCCTCTTATTTATTTATTTTTAAACAAATATTTCTGCATACAGAAAAGTGGCATGACGGGTAAGTGGCTTTAGCTCTGAAACTGTGCAACACTGAAAACTCATACACACATACAAACACTTGGATTCAAATACATATGTCTCTGACTTCATTTCTGATTTTCTCTTTAATTATACATCTAGAAAATTATCTCCTGGTTTAAAATGGGTAAATACTTTTAAAGCTCTTTGCCCAGGGATGTTCACTATACTTATCTTTAAAATAGAATCAATGTCCACTCATAAAGATTAATTATTATACAGATATAAGATGATGAAGACTTTAAGGCAATTGTTTTGAGATGCTTTTCAAAAACTGTGATCAGGATTTTGATTTACTATTAAGGGAACAGAATCAGAAGACTTCACAGTATGACTGAAACCACAAAATATTTATATTTGCATAATAATCTACATTAATGTCATATCCATTCTTACATTTATTTCATACATGCCTGTCTCAAAGCTCTGGTGTCCCAAATCTGAAACTGCCCGCCAGATTACTAACTAGCACCCTTCTCTGAGCAAACTATGATTATTTATCCTAACTCTGACAGTGACTCCAATTTTATACTCCCAGCCTTGCCTTGGCTCTCCTGGCTCGATTTCCCACCCTCCTTCTGAGCTCTGTCCACACATGCTCCGGCCATGTCTCCTGGGCGCCAACATACAGATTTACAAAGTATAAACACTGAGCAGTGAGATCCGTTTCCTCCCTCATCATGACCTGCATTACTTTGGCATTACTGAGCAGCCCAAAATCCCTAGAAAGCTTGTCATGGTTAAAAACGAAACAAAACCCAAAAAACAGCCAAACAAAAACAAACACAAAACTTCCCAGGAAGAGATGGGAGCAGATAATCTAATGGGCCTTTTTCATTTTTTACTGCACATCTCTGTGATAGAATCAAATGTAATTTTTATGTAGTTATGAGAAGGGAAATTGAAGCAAGGATCATTTTGCAGCATTATATTCCTGTGCACTTGTTCCAACTTCCTTCTGCAATTGCTGTCCACCACTCTGGTGTAATTGCATAGGTCATTTGCAGAAAAGCATAATTATATCTTAAAGTAATGTTCCCTCATGCACTATTAAGTCACGGATTTTTCTAAAGTAGATAGATGGAGGGAGCTAGGTGACTGTAAAAGAAGTCACAGAATATCATATCCAAAGGGGCTTAGGGAGCCGCCTCGTCTCCTCTTCAATGCTGTGCTCCTGCCTGGGACGTCCTCATGAAACACAAGGACCACATGGCATCAAAATTTCTTTTCATGTAATGATGACTCATTAGGTTGAAACCCCTTAAAGATGGCCTCAAGCCATCCATACTTCCCAGGACCTAGCACCTTGCCTGGCACAAAGGACGCACTCCGTGTTTTCTGCTGAGTGAATGTTGAGGTGATTGCCAAGGATGAAAATGTGAGATGGATTTTCCTTGACAGAGCTCACCCCCTCAGAGATATTTAGACTCCTCCGGGGACCTGGGCAGCTCATTTGGTTAAGTGTTCAACTCTCAGTTTGGGCTCAGGTTGCAATTTCAGTGTTGCAAGACTGAGCTGTGAGACTCAGTGGTGGGCATAGAGCCTGCTTAAGATTATCTCTCTCCCTCTGACCCACCCACCTCTTAAGAAAAAAAAAAAAAAGAATTTAGGGGCGCCTGGGTGGCTCAGTGGGTTAAACCTTCTGCCTTCAGCTCAGGTCATGATCCCAGGGTCCTGGGATCGAGTCCCACATAGGGCTCTCTGCTCGGAGGGGAGCCTGCTTCCCTTCCTCTCTTTCTGCCTACTTGTGATCTATGTCTGTCAAGTAAATAAATAAAATCTTAAAAAAAAAAAAGACTTTAGATCCATGAGAGACACTGTTTCAGAGTCTTACTGAACCTGTTTTCATGGAGGAGAAATGCATATAGATCAGAAAAAGTTAAAAATGGAGAGAGCACTGGCTTAAGGTATCCTGATGCCCACCAGCTTGTGACTTAACCCTTGTGAGTATAAGAACTCTCGAAATAAAACATGGGTTACCGTTCCTGCCAATGTAATGGAGAATGCAGTGCCGGGTTCAGAGAGGTGTGTAATAAAAATGCATGTGGTGATAGTAGCTACTACTTCTAGGCATGGCAAAGGATTATTTACAGTCAATTAATTTTTTTTTTTTTAACCAGTGGCCATTTTGTAACCTTTTACAACCGATGGCCAATGGGCCAATACCACACACGAGTGCACCTATGAACAAGGCACAGTCAGGTAGGGGAAGTCAGATAAGTAAATAGGCTGATCTTATCACCACCCACTATAGTTGTCTTTGGCCAAATATACAAAACAAGTGATATGTCTTTGATTCACTTCTGACTTTTATCTGTATAAACCCCTACAGATTAAGACTATACACTTGCAAGTTACCCAGACATAGGTTAGTGAGTTAAGATATTCAAAGCACCTGGGGCACCTGGGTGGCTCAGTGGGTTAAAGCCTCTGCCTTCGGCTCAGGTCATGATCTCAGGGTCCTGGGATCAAGCCCCACATCGGGCTCCCTGCTCAGCAGGGAGCCTGCTTCCCCCTCTCTCTCTGCCTGACTCTCTGCCTACTTGTGATCTCTCTGTCAAATAAGTGAATAAAATTTAAAAAAAAAAGATATTCAAAGCACCTGGATCAGAGCCTTGCACACTATCCATGCTAAGGAAATGCTAGTTGTATTATTGTATAGGGGAAATGCCTCCAGGCTTCATCTTCCTTCTCAGTAAAATTAAATTGGTAAAAATATAATTATAATTATAAATATGAATCAAAATAAAGCTGGAAAGTGGGAGAGTGTCAGAGCCTCCGTTTTTCTAAATGATGGTTAGAAAAGACCTCAGTGAGGGGATGACTTTTGAATAAATGAATGAATAAAAAAAGAGAGCAATAAAAAAGTTAAAAGGTGAGGAACATCCCAGATTGAGGGAAAAGTAGCGAGGAGACAATGAGCAAGAAGAAGACCAGCTGGTGAACTCAGGGGAGGGACACGTAAGTGACAACAAACTGACATACAGGAGATACTCAATATGTGCCCAAAACGCAGATTGCTTATACTTGGAAAGTGTTTACCTCTCATAAATCCCCTTCATGTATATTCTTTTATTGATCTTCTCAGTAGTTCCAAGATGCTGCTGTGTAAGAGACCGAAAAGTGTTTGTTCCATATTGCTCAGATGGTAGGTGAGGGAGGAAAGACGTGAGACCACATTTCCTAAGTCACCTGCTTATACTTGAGGTAACAACTGAACTCCCCCATTTGCCCTTTGTTCACATTTTTTCAGCAAAATCTCCTTTTCAAGGTCTTCCCTCTCCTGTGTTTAAATCCTGAAACTATCAAAAGACAATGTACCTATAGACTCAGTGCTAACTTGGATCTCATATGACTGCAAGCCCTCTCTTCCAGACATGCGATGTACTTCTCTTTGAACAGACACCCTCAGGGAAAATTTTACTACAACGTGTCTTGATTACAGGGTGTTTTAGTTTTTAATAGAGCAAAGATTTCTTTCAAGTACGTCTACCACCTCTTACCTTTGGCCACCTTCCTCTACACTGCGTCAAAGCGCTCTGTGGAACAGCAGTGTCTGCAAATTGATGGCATCATCACAAATCATGATGGTGGCTGTTGGGCTCACATTGACAATCTACGGGTGTTCACACTGGTTTATTCTTGGCAAGATGTGGCTCATAAACACACTTAGGAAATAATTCTGACAGAGAAAAATGCTCATGATGCTTTGGTCCAGATGCTCTCAGGGATCAAAGACTCCCTGGCTATGAGCAGTCCCCTTGGAAGCTGTGTAGTTGGCTTTGATGGACTTGATGCTTTCCTGCATGTCAGGGACAATATTACCAGAGCATCCTTCTGGATGGATAGGGGAGAGCTCTGTCTGCATTCTGTACCCTTTCAAGTCAGATTGCATAAGTAAGAGATAGAAATAGCTAAGTTTGAATCCAAACACAGTTACTTCCTAACTATGACTTTGAGCAAGTTATTTAATTCTCTGAGCTTCTGTTTCTACAAATATAAAGTAGACATAGAATACCTAATTTTTTTCTTTTCCTTTTTTTCTAAGTTCAATCTGTTTTAATTTGAAAAGAACTCTTATATCTTGTCTTTGGTGCATGTGCTCAGGAAATAATGGAAACACCTTTTCCCTCAAGAAGTGGGAAACAGGGGCACCTGGGTGGCTCCGTCAGTTAAGTGACCAGCTCTTGGTTTCAGCTTATGTCGTGATCTCAGGGTCCTGAGATTGGCCTTGTGTCTGGCTTGGCACTCAACACAGTCTCCTTGTCTCTCTCTTGCTCTCTTAAATAAATAAAATCTTTTAAAAAAAAGTGGGAAACAGGTCATTGTGTTTTTTGAAGTCTGAGGTCCTCATGCCATGGAGGCCAGTGATTCTGACACCCTAATTGCTGATGATAGTGATACCACACTTCATTGTTTTTTTATTTTGAACTAATTGTAGACTCAGAAATTACCAAAAAATATTACAGAGATGATCTCTGTACCTTTCATCCCATTTCCCTAAATGATGGCATTTTATATATATATATATATGTATGGCAACATCACAACCCAAAAAATGGCATTGGTGTAATAATAAACAACAGCAACTGTTAGGAATTTTGAGTGGCAGTTGAGTGCCCATATTCTACCACTCACTTTTCCCTCCTCCATCTGAGGAAATCATACACAGAGACACAGGATCTGTCTATTAGTGTCTGGACAAATGATGAGATCTTGGGTAAAAACTGGGTATTAGAATGTTGTTGAGGCTTGAGGTCTATCTAAGTTAAACTCCATTTTTCTTCTTTCTCTTTGATACCCATGCATCTATCAAAGTGGTGCAGCACACAGAAGTATTAGACATGTGGATAGATCTACCTTCAGGAAGCATGCATGGTCTCAAATTTCTGACCACAGAGCACACACACAGAAGCATCCTGTAGGTAGGCATTCATTAGCAGGAAACATAAGAGAGGAACAGATGCTGACCCTTAAAGGCTAATAACTGCTCCATGGAAAAAAAATTTGTGACCTAAAAATTATTTCAATCTCCTAAAATTAACATCTTCTTTGGGACAGAGTCCCAGCCCACGAAAGGTGTTTGGAGGGAAGGGCAGAGGGAGAGTGAAGAAGAGAATTCTCTTCATGCCTTATCTCATGGAGTGTCCAACAGAGGAGGATATTATAAATCAACATAGGCAAGATACTCCACACAGTGCTGGGAACATGGTGGTTATTCAACCAAAATTAATTCTGTTCTTTGAATTCATATTCTCTTAATGAAGCTGTCCCCAAAATATTCAAAGACCAGTGCTGGAAGGTACTCTGGAAAGTAACTAGTCCCCCCAGGGGAGAAATCCCTTCTCTGGAATCCTTTCCAGGTTGTCTGGCGTTCTCTCCTAGACAGACTCGTGTTCCTGAAATACAGATCTGGGTGGCAGGTAGAGGGGCTGGCCATTTAGCACCCCCCTCTCCTGCACTGGAGAGGTTAAGACGATTAGAGCTGCATTTCTGATACACTCTTGCAGGTAGAGTGTCGGATAAGTCCAAGACCCAGTAAAACATACAAGCTTTTCTGAGACCTGGAGGCTGATGTGAGCCCCCCTGCTGAGATAGCTGTGGTGATGTTTCTAGAATCAAGTTATGGAGACATAGCTGTCCAGGATGGGCAGGGATGGCAGGAGCACTTTTGCTAGACGAGTCCTGTGATGTACGTAGCTGCTGTATTTACGGCTGTGTAACATCGTTCCCGGGAAATCTGATCCCCTCAGAGATTCTGAGGGCTGTAATATAATAAATATTTCTTTTCCTGCTTAAGATAGCTGGATTGATTTTATTTTTTAAACAAGAACCCTGATTAATATACTCTTCAAAGGCTCTATATTATCTACACAATAAAATGTGATATATTAATGCAACAGCCAAGCGTCTACATGATTTAGCCCCTGGGACATCTCCTGCCTCATCTCTCACCCCTGCCCACCCCTGACCTTCCATTTCAAATTCTGACTCAGAGTTTTATGAATATCTCCATTCCATTTTGAGGAAAATTTGGTTTAGATAAATTTGACTTTCATTGCACCAGCTCTGTCCTCAGACTTTATTAGTTCTCTGTGTGTATGTGTGTAAGAAATCATTATTGGACACTATTTTCCAGTCATGTATCTAAGCTTTAGGTTTACAGAATGTCATGGAGCTTATAATTAGGTTAAATATGAACGGGGAAGAGAAAATCAACACGCACGTTTGAAATGCATAATTTTATATAATTATCTTTGAAATATATCATTACACATGAGTCATCGGAAAACATTTCTTTAAGAAGGAAATGTTGGGAGTTAGAACCGAAGTTTTGACCAAGAATCGGCCATTAAGGAAGGAAGGAAGGATGGGAGAAAAAGAAAGAAAAAAAGAGAAAATAACCCTTAGAGAAAGAATTCTAAGTAGAGAGAACCACAAAGGTGATAATTCTAAGGCAGAAGAAAGCATAGTATCTGGGAAACACCGAGGAAGGTCCCTGTGACTGAAGGGAGTGAGAGAGGATGACAGCAATAAGAGGTCATTCAGAGAGGGAGGCCAGGGGCGTTGCTACCTATGTGAGCAATGGGATTTAACTTCTGATTTCCTGAATTATGGGTTGTTGGGTTTTTTCCCCCCAGTTTAACTTAAATTCTAGCTAGTTAACATACAGCATCATTTTAGTTTAAGGAGTAGAATTTAGTGATTCATCACTTACACACTAGACCCCCAACGGATCATCACTTGCAAGTGCCCTCCCCAATACCTATCACACATCTAGCCCATCTCCTGCCCACCTTCCCTCCAGTAACCCTCAATTTGTTCTCTGTAGTTAAGAGTCTGTTTCCTGGTTTGTCATTTTTCCCCCATAGTCTCATCTGTTTTGTTTCTTAAATTGCACATATGAGTGAAATCATATGGCATTTGTCTGTCTCTGACTTATTTCACTTAGCATCATACTCTCTAGCTCCATCTTTGTCATGGAAAGTGGCAAGATTTCATTATTTTTTATGGCTGAGTAATAGTCTGTATATATATATATATATATATATATATATATAATCTCCCACATTTTCTTTATCTATTCATCAGTCAAAGATCATTTGTGTAAATACTTAGTATTGCAATTGCTGGATTGTAGGGTAGTTTTATTTTCAACTTTTCATTACAACAACTCCATAGTGTTTTCCTTATAAAATTGAACACCCCAAAAAACACAAATAATCCAATTTAAAAGTGGGTAGAACAAAAACAACCTGAGGGTTTTGAAGAGGAGGGGGGTAGAAGGTTGGGGGAACCAGGTGGTGGGTATTAAGGAGGGCACGGATTGCATGGAGCACTGGGTGTGGTGAAAAAACAAGGAATACTGTTACACTGAAAAGAAATTAAAAAATTTGAAATAAAAAAAATAATTTAAAAAAGTGGGTAGAAGACATGAATAGACATTTTTCCAAAGAAGACATACAGATGGCTAACAGACACATGAAAAGATGCTCAACATCACTTATCATCAGGGAAATGCACATTAAAACTATGAGGAAATATCACATCACAACAGTCAGAATGGCTAAAAATAACAACTCAGGAAACAACAGATGTTGGTGAGGATGTGGAGAATCGGGAACCCTCTTACACCATTGGTGGGGATGCAAAATGCAGTGACTCTGATTTCCTTATTAGACTGAACAATAGAATTTCCTTCTCACATGACAAAAGTTTTGGAGGTCCCAATCAAAAGGGACTTAGGGTCCCCGTACACAGAAGCAAGGCAGATGGTGTTTAAATTGCTTACTGAGTGGGCATGGGGTAACTCTGGAGGCAAGACTGTTATTCCTAGAGAGGTCAGATTCCCAGAAATGAGGCTTGCTGGTTGTTTATCAAACTAGGAAAATTTCACTCTATTGTTTTCCTCTTTTTTCTCTTCTTTTTTTTTCTTCTATCACTAGCTACCTCTACACTGTTTATTTTATTTGTTTTGTATCTAATCTTCACAGAAACTTTGCAAGGAATGCGTATCATCCCCATTTTATAGTTAAAGAAAGTGAGCTTTGGAGAAGCTAAGTACCATGCCAATTAATGGTACTTAGTAAGTGGTATAATCAGGACATGAACTCACTACCTTTATGGTCTCAAAGCCTGAGATATCTTCTGTATACCAGCACACCATCTTTTGTATACAAAGACTCCACATATAGAGTTTGTTCTGATGTAATCACTTTTAGTCTCTGTGCATTCCTATTCCTCATGGATCTACCACATATCAGCTTAGATATAAGTGCCTCCTGACAGCCTTTCCTGAAGTCCACTTAAAGCCTAGGTCTATTTTAATGCCTTCTCTGTGTGTAGCCTCAGTCTGTCAAAGCACATATCCCATTTCATTGTTTTATCTGTTTACTCACCTGCCTCCCCTACTAGAGTGTGTGAGTTCCTTCAAAGCAGTGATTGTTCTTAATCTCTGTACCAGAGCTCTAAACTTTCTCTACTTTCTCCATTAATTTTTCTTGAGTAAACACGGTCTCTAGGAATTGGAGACATAAAAGAGGCAGGAGCCACAGGTGTGTGAAGAAATGACTCATCTCTGGCTTTCAAAATGTGTCAGTCATCCTCTGCTACCATGGTGCTGCATAACAAACTATCTCAAAAAACAATGGTTTGAAATAACAAAATTTACTCTTGTTTGTGAATCTGAGGGTTGGCTAGGTGTTGACCGATCTAGGCTGAACTTGGCTCCAGACTACGAGATAACTCCAAGTCTGTTCCACGTGTCTCTCATTTTTTGGGGAACATGCCAGCCCATGTTCTTTCCCCAATAACTGCAGAAACTCAAGAGAGAAATCATATTTCAAGTCTTTGACCACATTGTATTTAGTAACATCCCACTGGCAAAAGCAAGTTTCATGGCCCCAAGCAAAACACCAACGAGAGCTGGAATGTACATTGTGCCTATCAACAGTGGAAGGAAGAGGGGAGTAAATATTTATTTTATAATGTCCCAAAGTAACCAGTTAAAAAAATAGAAAGGCATTGATTTAACATTTATTAACTGTAGGATCTAGAATAAAACACACTGAGATTTTCTCTGGTGAGGATTGTTCTCTGTCTGGTGTGTTGGGGACAAACTTACCTGGAAAAGAAAAATACACAGGGGAGGATAACTGTGATACGCTTTTATTGAACTCCTGTGAGGTTTCAGAACCTGCATAAAATCTGCAAAGAGAGGAGCTCCATCTTCACGACTCCCAGCCTGGAAGGAAGGTGGACACACAGTCTACAATTTCTATGCTATGTAACAGCTTCCTAGTAAGAAAATGCTCAGGATTCCAAGGAAAAGAGAGAGGATCAAAAATTCTGACTATGTGTCCCGAACAAAGCAATGTCAAAAGGGAATAATATAACTTCTCAGCCCATGGTCTTACATGTTGTCTGGCCCAGAATATACATTCAGCTCAGCACATGGTTATTATAAGATTTGTAGGGACAAACCACTACATGACTGATCATGTGCTCTGAACATTATCCTCATTCTTCCTTCTACTTTTACAGATGAAGAAACTAAAACCCAGAGGGCTGATGTAACTTTGTAAAGATCACACAAATATTTAATGACAAAGCTGTAAGCAGAACCTGAGGCTTGTGGCTCCCAGTCCAGTGATTTTGTGCTAAAAACTGCATGGAAATTACCTGACTCTAGTTTTCAATGGAATAAAAAATAAATTATACAGCTGGGAGCTGTCTAGCACAGTGGTGGCAACATAGTATAAACTCTGTAAATGTTTGTTGAATTGAGTTAGAAATTGGAAAGATTCATAAAGACTCTGATTTAGTCCACACCCTCATTATGCTCTGATAGGGAAGCGAGTACAGGAGCTGGGAAGTGACTTTGTCAAAGGTCACATGGCTCATCAGCCACAGAACTACAGCAAGAATCCTGAGTCTTTTGCCTCTGGATCCAACACTCCCTTCCTTATGTTTTCACTGGGGTGTAAATGAGGTCCTGTAAGTGTGTCTTGGGTAAAGAGGCATGACATTGTTTAAAGCCATTTCATTGTAAGCTCAGTCACAAGCAGCTGAGTAGGAAAAGACAGTAATTCAACTTGTCAGGGTCCTTAGAAACCCACTCTGGGGTGTTATATTCATAATGGAAGGAATTGTAATGCTTGAATGTGGTTATTCTTGGACTCATTTTGAAACCAAGAGTGTATATTTTCAGCAGGCTTAATGCAGACAATTCCATTTAAACCCAAACCTCCAGATAAGCTAACTTTCCGGGACCTGCTAAATAGTTCCATGTTCATTTAGTCTCCTCATGCTGGGTGCTGCTGGCATGAGGCAGGGGACAGGCAAAGCAACCACAGACTCTTTGTTTCTTTATCCTCACTTCCAGTAAGTCCTGTCTTCCCATGTCACTCTGTCCCTTGCAAATTCAGATGACACATAGAATGGTACCCAAATTCTCTAATAGTATAGCGCCAGCCTGAATTGCCCACTCTGTTTTCTTGCTGCACAAACTTATCTTAGTCTCAAATGACCTTCCAAGGGCAAGGACACTGAATCAATAGAAGGACCTAATGAGCCTCATTTGACCCTGCAGCTATGTGAGAGAAAAGAAAAGTCACCAACAAGAAGAAGCATTATCTTCTCTTGGTCATCATAAGGGAAGCCACAGTGTGCCCCTTTCTGCATCTTTGACTTCCTCCTCAATCCTGATGTTTGTTTGAGTGCTGTTCTTTTCTGCAGAGAGGAGGTGGGGGGGTGCATGATATCAACATGGAATTCATCCCAACTTTTTAGCAAATCATAAACCTAAAGCCTTACAAATTAGTATATCTGCCAGGACCTACTGTTGATCCAGCCTGATCTTCCTACTTTCACATGAGAAACTGAGTTCCAGGAGGAATAAGTAGCTTCTCCTTCATCCTCCCATAAGCTTAGTGTAGGGCAGTATTAAGGTCTCCATGTTTCCATATTGATAGGCTTTTCACCTACACATAGCTGATGCCTAATTTCCCTAAATTATCTCAATGGTATTAACGGATTTAAACACATTGAACTTCTCTGTTAACAATGCTTCCAGAGCAATTTCATAAGACACCCATGAAACTCTTTCCATTTTATCTGTAGCTCTTATTTTACCCCCAGAATACTAGACCACCCAATTTATTCATTAACCATTCCTCTGAGAAACTTCTTTTGGGTCCTCCAGTATCAAATGCATCATCAAGATAAAGAGATTTGAGTTCAGGAAGGATGTTGGGATCCATGGTCCAAAGATAAGAGAAACTCCCCAGTTGTGCTAAAAGGGCACCTCCCTTTGGAATGGCCTCTAGTTCTTCTGGGATCAGCTTGCACTTTAGGATTAGCAAGTCCTGGCATGAAGCTCAATGCTGTGAGTCTCTT
This sequence comes from Martes martes, assembly GCF_963455335.1. Lineage (NCBI taxonomy): Eukaryota > Metazoa > Chordata > Mammalia > Carnivora > Mustelidae > Martes > Martes martes. The sequence continues at coordinate 6,355,038 of NC_137891.1, read as the reverse complement.
ATGCAAAGGTAGGACAAAGTATTACTCTGCCTCTAAGTTCCCTCATCTGTGAGATAGCCCCTCAGTAGGTTGACTTGACAATTATTACACTATTTGCCCATTTCCCTCATTCATTTACCATTAGAGGCAGTGGTGTGATAATTAATTCTTTCCACCCTACCCACTAGCATTGGATTATAAAAGGTAAGCTTTTATGTTAGTTTACAATTTGGGGCTATAATGAATAGAAACTGCCTTCTTTTGCCTTAAGTAGCTTGAGGGTTTTTGTTTTATTTTGTTTTGTTTTGTTTTTAATAAACCTTAGGATTCCAAGAAGACAACTATGAAAGGGACTCTTTCCAGGGAGCCTCTACTCATTCTGGGGACCTCAACATTACTTCTGTCCATTTGTGACATTCCCCTCTGCTATGATAAGGGTGCACAGGCCTCTCTTGTTCTTCCCACCAAGTGTTCTCTGTACGTATTCCTATGGCTAACATGGAGAGATCAAGGTGTCCCACCATACTTCTTCCCATCTCAAGGGGGAATGAGTCACAAACCACGCTGATCAGACTCTAAGACAGTGACTGAACCCTGTTTTCCAGAAGAAGAGGTTTCATAGATATTGAAAGTATAATGCATGTCCTTGTGGTCTGGAGTACATTATGACTATTTCTCTTCCTCTCTTCCTTTTCAGCATTGCTTTTACACACACATAAGAGACAAAGACAGTTGGGGCTGCTCAACCAACTCTGATTTGCTCAACACTACGTTTTTTTCTTTCTTTCTTTCTTTCTTTCTTTCTTTCTTTCTTTCTTTCTTTCTTTCTTTTTTTTTTTCTTTCTTTTTTTTTTTTCCATTCCCTTAGTCTTCCTTGCAAAGCTTGCCACTGTGTCTAGGTCTGCAATGTCAGCCAGACAAGGATTGGACAGACAGCTTCAGCCAACTTGCTAAACAAAAGGTAGTCTTCTCTGTAAGAGAAATGCTGATACTCAGTTTGAAATTTAATTTTTATCCATTTTTTGTGATTTTTTTCCATAAAATGTGTTTTGGGAGAGAAGAATAAGAGAGGAATGGGATAAAAAGTCATTGCTGACAGGGTAAATTTGGAATCCCATCACCTAATATGCTAGGCACTAACCTTCCCTGAATTTTCTTGTATTTCGTCCATTTTGGTGCAACCATCTACAGCTCCTAATTTCAGCATGGTCTCTTCACTAGTCTTCTCTTATTTTGCTTACCAATTTAACCTCCCTTAGGAAATTTGTTGATTAAGCTCATACACTCACTCTACTTCCTCTTTTGTTCTCGTTCAAGTCAGAATCCAACCATGATGGGTACAGCTTTTTAAAACCCTTCTTAAATGTTGGCATGAAAAAAATCGGTGCATAAAATGACAAGTGGCATGGGAAATTATAGGTCAAGGGTCTACCAGGGGAGAGCAACAATGGCTATAACTGAAGTAAGTCTCAGAATCTCTGACCCCTCCTGAGACCTCAGAATCCCTTGGTATTATACAACCATCAGAACTTCTACATTTATGATTACCTGAGAATAATAGCTACATAAAAATGTGGAATTACTTGGATAGGAGAACTAGATGAGAGGTGGATTAATGATAGAACCAATATTTTATCTTACAGAAGAGAGCAGACAAAGGGAGTATAAAGGAAGAAGAAACACAATGGAGACAATCCAAGACAGGTTTAAGGTGAAAAATAAAAGAAGCAAAGAAAGTGTGTGCCTGGATTCCCAGAAAAGAAATGTGCATAGGGCAATGAGATCATCTAGGATAGGTATCAGGAAACAGTGATTTGGGGTAGGCAGCATGTGGGATGGATCAGTGGGTTTCTCTTTAGTAGGTTTGGCTTAGATATCTTGGACATGGATTTGTTACCATCTGTCAACGAACTAATGGAAGGAGGTCTTCATCAAACAAAAATCGATTGATTATAATACATTTGAAATCTCCTGATGCTTTGGGGTGGTTCCATTATACTAGGGTTAATGGTGTTGTAGGTCAGAGGAATGGCAGTTTGTCACAGTAAAAAGGGGTAGATCAACATCTGGAGTGGTTGTCTGTGAAACAGAGTGGGCTTTCTTACTACGGACACAACCATTTACCTGCTGGAAATTATGAAGAAACACACACACACACACAACACACACAGCTTAGACTCTAGAAATTGTCCTAAGAACAAATAGCAAATGGAGGCATATTTACTGAGGGAAATCTTCTAAATCTCAGTAAAAACTGTGGCAGTTTGTGGCACTGAGCCATGGCCCACTACTCATAACTCTCCCTCTTTGTTGCAGTTTAATGTGATGGAAGGTAGACATACTCCAGTTATGTATAGCAAGGGGATGGGCTTCCCTCTCCACCTAAACCCATCTAGGACTGTGGCTTCACCAGGAAGGGTGGGCTTCTAGCGTATTTCATCCTGTCAGGTCCATATTGGAGGAACTCTGCTCCTGGGCCTTTCCCTGATACAGCATCTGCTTATAGGATGAAGGCTCTGCTCCAAGTAAAACATGCTAAGAATATATTTGTCTCTGAGTGCACCTGCTTCCACTAACCCATAGAGCTAAGGTCCCAGGTGTAAGCATAGAAGATCAGGGTCTGTCACCTTTACTCAGAGCAGGGTTGCCATTCTGGGAGAAGTGGGCTGCTGTCTGATAGAATAGTATGGAACTTCTTCCCATGAGAAGAAGCATGCCTCAAGACTAAAGAGCTCCACCATTGCAGTAGACTGAATAACGGCTCTCCAGAGATGCCCACATCTTTAATCCCTAGAACATGTGAATATGTTATCTCACATGGGAAAAAAACAAAAGAGTTTTGCAAATGTGACGAAGGGTTTTGAGATGGGAATATTATCCTGGGTTATCTGGATGGGTCCAAAAAATCAAACGGGAGCACTGGATGTCATACAAAACTGATAAATTATTGACACTACATCTGAAACTAATGATGTAGTATAAGTTGGATAATTGAATTTAAATTAAAAAAATCAAATGGGTCTTCAAAAGATGGAGCCATGAAGATCAGAGGAAGAGACAAAAGTAGATGTAATGAAGGAAGTAAGAGGTTGGAGTGATTAGGAGAAGGACCTCCAAACCAAGGAATGTGGGCAGCCTCTAGAAACAGAATAACAAGCAGTTTATCCCATGAAGACTCCAGAGGAATGCAGCCCTGCCAGCACCTAGGTTTTAAACTTCTTATCTCCAGATTCTAATAGAATAAGTTTATGTTGCTTTTGGCTACTGAGTTTGTGGTAACTTGGTATTGTGGCAATGGAAACTAGACAGACAACTCTGCCTAGTGATATGGACTTCACTTGGAACAGTGTAGGGAAGATCACACCTAAGGGCAAAAACAACAGAGATCTTGGTGATAAGCAACTGGGGGGAAACATCTTTACAAAATCTCACAGCAACAAAGAAAAGTATTGATCAGTTGAAGACAAACAGAGAGAACCAGGGAAAGACACAGCTAAGAAGAGCCCTCTGAAGCTTTCATAACTATGCCCCTGAAAAAAAAAAAAAAAAAAACAAAAAAAAACAACCCTACCTTATTAGAAGGTAAGTTCTTTTTTATAAGGCATATGTGCATTTGGAGTTTGTATTCCATTTCCTTTTTCTCATACTGTGTTCCTGAGATTAACTGGTGAGAGAAAGGAACATGCTTTGCCTTGGGTCAGGCACCTCATTCAAAAGTCATGTTCATTATGCCAGCTTCCATTTAATAAATTACTGCCAAGGGTACACTGAATGGCATCATAGTAGCTTCAAATCCATTAAGACACAATTTAGTAACTCTACAGGAAGATGGGTCAAGGATAACATTGGCATTACCTTGTGTATCCGGAGCTCAGGAGTTCTCCTCTATGCATTTCAACCAATTAATCTAGATAGTTATTCTCTCCATTATACAAATGGATAAACTGGCCTATAAGATAAGGAGAATGCATCAGGTCCCACTAACAGGTGATGTTGCTACCCAATATGGGATCCAGGTGACTTTAAGTTCTTTCTCTGACACCATAGTCTGTCCTGCCATGCTCTTTGTAGAAGTCTGAGAGAAATTTGAAACAATGCAAAGTGATACTTGGGATTACACTATTAGGTAGTTACCCTAAGAAATTTAGGTTTTAAAGTAGGGCACCGAGATGAAGAGGAAAGAGGAAACCATGTAATATGTAATATGGAGAGGAGTAGAGGAATTGAGAACATTTAGTTTCGAAAAGACAAATATAATTCTAGAAATAGTACCCATGTAAATAACACCCTGAAGTTTACAAATCACACATCCCCGTCTCCTCATTTACCCTTCTAAAGAATTTATTGTTTAATCAATCTCCTATTTTTACAAATGAGAGAACTGAAACGAGCTTGGTGACATCTGTACAGTGATACACCTGGTAAATTAGGAAAGCCAGTGTCTTGATAAAGGTATTTGATAATCTAGTGTTAGTTGTTAGATCAGAACATTGCCCATATTAATCAAATCAAAACTCACCTTGACCTATAGCTACTTCCTGAGCAAGCTCTTCTGTTTCTTTCAGTAACATCTCTTTTCCTTCTTTCTCATTCCCTACTCACTGGACATGTTAGTTTCATTGCTGTTTCTACATAGACCAGAGTGTCTCAAGAAATTATCACTTTATTTTTCCTCTCCCTGAAAAATTCTTCTTCAAGATCCCCATGTGTCTGGCTACTTCTTACCATTCTCAGAGCTCAACTTAGACATCACCTCCTTGAACCAGACTTGCTTGCCCCTGTCACCTAAAGACCCTCCCCCTGGAAAACAGTGCATATTATAACACTCTCTTTTTTTGTTTTCAGTCTTCAGAACACACATTTCTATCCTGTTTATCCATTTGTGATCTGCCTTTCCCTGCTAGAATCTCATTCCAGGAGAGCAGACACATTGCCTGTTTTATACACTATCATGTCCTCAGTATCTGCACAATACCCAGTGCATAATAGATGACAAATATTTACTGTGTGTATGAAAAACATATGTTAGCTACAGGGGGAAAAGACAAGTCGTTGTCTTTGTGAAATATAGGAGAATTAATAAATTCCTATTTAGCCTCTGGGTTCAGAAACAGGTTCGATGAATGAGGTTCCAGAGAGGTAATAGAATTTAATCCTCCCCAAAGAAAGAACTGTGTAAAGCAGCACATCTCTGCCTGCAGCAAACACGTCATTCCACACAGTGGTTAGTTAATGATTGGTGGAATGTTCAGGGAAGGGCTAGACATGCATCCTCAAGTTGCAGCAGTGCCTGTATCCTGCACGTGGTTGTACTAAGGCAGCTTCTATCCTACTGTCTCACTTCTGGAACCTATGACTCTAAAGGGGCATTTTGTATGTTAAATGCTGTCTTATGGGACAAAGACAAGAAAGGAGGCAGACTTGCTAATCATACTTTATTATTTTCCATTAAGGGCATACAAATCATAACAGAATTCTAGAAATTATTTCTGATCTTGTTTGCAAAGGTCCTATGCACACAGAGGAAGTTCTAACAGCATCTTAGGTTTCAATTTATATTAAATATGCAATTATCCCCTAATTATTATCAGTTTTTAAAAGATTGTACTTTTTTTTGAGAGAGAGAGAGTGAGCAAGAGAGTGAGCACAACCAGGAGAAGGGGCAGAGGGAGAGGGAGAGGGAGCCCAATGTGGGGCTTGATCCCAGGACACCAGGATCATAACCTGAGCTGAAGACAGACACTAACCAACTAAGTCACCCAGGCTGTAATTAGTCAGTGAGGAATGATTTCAGTTGCAAGGACCCAAAAACCACACTAAAATGCCTTGAACAAATAGGAGGTTATAATAGCCATATGAACAGAAGTCTGGGGATAATCAGTTGTCGGCAGTGATTTAACTGTGGCATCAAGGAGATTTCACTTCTTTATTTCTGTCCATTCCTAGATTGATAGCTCCATCTCCCAAGTGGTTTCACAAAGAGTAAGTTGCTAACTCTTTTCAAGTGCTGGAGTCTCGTATGTAAAATACTAAAATTAATGGTACTTCTTTTATTGCATTGTTATTAGGAATAAAAAGATAATATATGACAAGTGCTTTGTACTGGACTTTGCCTTCAAGGGCTACATAATTTATAATAATAATATAATAATACTTTATCATTGCTGCAACTTTTACATTGATTTCTCTGACATCACACCTGTTTCACCTTGCCCTCACACTCAGCTTTTTGCTTTATTGTTTAGGTCAAGACATCTACTTGGAAAAGTTTTCTCAGACAAACCCACACTGTTCATCCTTCTGTGCCCCTCCTCCAACAAGTGCCAGCTTCCCTTAGAGCTCTGGACACCCTCCGTCTTGGGAAATGCCCACTTATTTAAACCCCCCAACTTCAATGTCAGTTCAGTTCAATTCAAGCCAGTTGGTGTTTACAGAATAACTACTGCATGTCAGACAGAGGAAAATCTCTGTAAAGCCTTCTTCCAATTCCTGTAAGTGAAGATAGTTATTCACATATTTGAGTTCTAGGAGTATGTCCCAGGTCAGACTCTCTATAAGCAGGTGCTAAAACAAGATTTGGGTGGGATAAATGTTAATTAGGGATGGATTTCCTCAAAGGGAGGGGAGAGAAAGCAGGACATGCAAAGAAAGAAGACGAACTGTGATGCAACCAGACAGAAGTGCCTAAATGGTGACATGCGAGTCAGAATCATCCCAAATAGAACTGAAATAGCCAGATCTTTATATCCCTCCATCACTCAGTCCCTGAAGTGGGCTGCCAGAGGACGTGGTCTCAGGCAGAGCAGATATGAAAGTCTGCAGCAGGAGACTTCTGCCCATGCTTCTCGAAGCTGTTCAGGAAGCCCTTTCCTGAACGGAGAGTTGATAGCACATCCTTGGCTCTATAATAGTCTACACATTGGGATGTTCAAATTCACTTGCCCAGGTATATTCAGATTATAATTCCTCCTGAATTCCATTGGACTAATCTTCCTAACAGGAAATGTAAAAGATTGTTGAGTGTGTTATATATGTTCTTTATATATTTTGGATACTAACCCTTTATCAGATATGTCATTTGAAAACATCTCGCATTCAGTAAGCTGACTTTTAGTTTTGTTGATTGTTTACTTCATTGTGCAGAAATTTTTATTTTGATGTAGTCCCAATAGCTTATTTTTGCTTTTGTTTCCCTTGGCTCAGGAAACATTCTTAAAAAAATATTGCTACTGCCAATGTCAAAGAAATTACTCCTGTGTTCTCTTCTAGAATTTTTATGGTTTCATATCTCAAATTTAGGTCTTTATTCCATTTTGAATGTTTTTGTGTATGGTGTAAGAAAGTGGTCCAGTTTCATTCTTTTGCATGTAGCTTACCAGTTTCCCCAACACCGTTTTTTGAAGACACTCTCTTTTACCCATTGGATATTGTTTTCTGTTTTGTTTAAGGTTAATTTGCCATATAATTGTGGCCTTATTTCTTGGTTTTCTATTCTGTTCCATTGAGTTATGTGCCTATTTTTATGCCAGTACCCTACTGTTTTGGTTATTATAGTTTTGTAATATAACTCAAAGTCTAGAATTAAGATACCTCTAGCTTTGCTTTTCTTTTTCAAAATTGCTTTGGCTATTTGGGGTCTTTTGTGATTCCAAATAAATTTTAGGATTTATTTTAGGATTTACACAAGGAACCACTGAAATTTCTCAGAACTATATCTCGTAATTAAACAGAATTTTTATGGTGTCTCCTGGCAAAAGTGTACCCCTTCTGGAAACTAAGACTTCTAATTCCGCATACCCCAGCTTGTGAACATGAGAAATAAACATCTCCAAGTGAATAATTTGGCATGAGAGCAACTGGAGTCACTCCTGCTTCCACTTTTTGGTTCCCAGACACATATACTGTTTCGCTCGGAACACTACTATATAAAACTTTGATTCACTATGTGCAATGAGTCCTAGAAGATGGACGCTAGTCATCACACTCTCAAGCTGTCATTTTACATTTGCCTTGAGCAGGACATTTTAATCCTCTTCCAGCCTGACATCTTCTGGTGGAACAATAGGTGATATGACCAGTGGATTCCACTGTTCTGTGGGCACTTCCTACCTCCTTTTCTGTAAAGTGAATTCCTTAGCAATGTTACATGGGATTTCATGCTGATGGACCACAAGTTCTCAAATACTGGGTGCTCACTGAGATCCTGCAGCAAGCAAAGGAAAAGTCCTGAAAATACCTAAAATAGGTGTATATCTTAATCTGGACAAACTATTGTCTCTTCCGAGAAAGAAAAGGTAGTCTAATGTAGTCAATTTTTCACCAAGTGGTGACATCTCCTAAAGGAATTATACTGTGTCAGGGCTGAAATTTTGCCTCTCTTGCTGGCACGTTGGATAATCAATGGTGATGACAGCCAGATTAGCCTTGATAAGTGGGAGTCCATAGTGTTAAACCCATGGATAGCCTTCATCTCTTTAACTATGGTCACTTCATTCATGTACCCAATGTAACAACAATGAAGTGGCTGACACCAGAGGCTAGACTACATCAAAGATGGAGTTATTGTGCCCTTGCCTATTTAGCATTTTGTCAGTGTTCTCTGGTGGGTGTTAGCACGTGATGAAAAGTCTTTACACTTTGTGTTTACTTTGTAGTCCTCCTTGTTCCTGATTTTTTTTTTAAATTAACTTACAACATATTATTTGTTTCAGGGATACAGGTCTGTTGTCCCTGATCTTTTAATATTTTTCTGATCTGATCTGATCTACCACTGTCTAATTCACTATATATATATATATATATATTCTAATTTCAAACCATGTGTCTTTCTACTCAGAATAAATGATGAGGTACACTCCTCAAAACTTTGCTCATTGGGAGGTTTACTCCTCACTCTGGGTTTTCACTGAAACCTTTGCATGAGACTACAGTATAATTTCCATTCATTTTAGGTTATGTTTCCATTCTGCCTCAATAAGTCCCTAAACCATGCTTTGTACTTTAACTCTCTTTTATGAGGCTGAACAGGATTTCATTATACATCCATAGTATTAGCTTGTGGAGTGATGCTCTTTTCAGGAGAGCTGGATATCATGGTGTCTGGGCAAATTTTTCATGTACTTCGCTTGTGCTGTGTGTCTGACTCGGGTTCAGTACTGAATAGATTTGCATCTTACAGTGAAAGGTTGTTGAGCTTACCTGACTTAATTCCTGTTGTATCTGATAGAAACCAGTTCATAATGGGCAGTTTGGGTCACATTGCCATTTAATGTGCTATGGTCAGATGTTTTGTCTCTACATGGGGTTGTTTTCCAAAAGCTTATAATTATTTGGTGCAGGTGGCTTGGATTTGTTCCTGAACTTCAATAGCTCTGTTGCATTGTATTTTTTTTTTTTAATTGGATTTTGCCCAAAAACACTCCATGGTATTTTTTCCCACCACTGATACCTCCAATGCCACAGGGTGTTCCAGATCATATGACCCAAGCAACAGGGATGCTTACATAGCAGCGTGGACTTGCTGCCACACCCTTTCCTTCTTTAGGTCCCATCCTAACTTTGGGTCTTCTGAGTCACCCAAAAGATGGACCAAAGCAATATTCCTACCTGTGGATCATGTCATCTCCAGAACTCAAAGAAGCTCCCTAGATTTTGAAGATTTCTTTTTCATGGTGGGGGATGTGAAGCACAATAACATTCTTTTACTTTGAAGACCATGTTCCTAGACTATGACCTCCTGACCTTCTGATGACTTGTCTCCTAAAAATGTACAGATATGTCTGGCCTCCAAATCTTTGTTGGGTTTAGTTCCCACCCCTGAAGTCTAAGTGTCTTAAGAAGGCTTCCAGCTTGTAAGTCACAATTTGTTCATCCAGCTCAATCAACCTGACATCATCAATGTAATCAATCAATGTGAAGTTTGTCAGACTATCCAGAAATTCCAGGTCACTTTGAACTTTATTATTATGACAGCAAGCAGAAGAGTTAACATAGTCCCAGACAACACCTTTTGGTGTGTGTGTGTGAGTGTGTGTGTGTGCGTGCGTGCATGTGTGTGTGTGTGCATGTGTATTGTTATTGTTTTATCCAAATGTAAGCTGTTTTGATATATTTTCTGATAAGGATAGGAAACAACAATATCAAGATCTGCATGTCAGGTACTTGAGGAGATATTGATCTATTGAATTAAAGATACCACATCTCTCATGGTGGTGCTACTTGGGGCTACTATTTGGTTGAGCTAGAGTAGTCTGTAGTAATCTTCCAGGATTCCTCCAGTTTCTATATTGTTGGTTGTGGTTTATTAAAGGAAGAGACCATAGCAATCATCCTGCTCCCACATCTTTTCAGTTCTTAAGAGTGGTAGGAATATTGCCTTCCTCCTAGGATATTATGCTGTTTTTAATTAATTATCTTGCATGGGAAGAAGAGGACATTGGTAGGATCAGAGATTTCCACTTGATCTTTCCTATGATGATAGCTTTTACCTCAGAGACCAAGGTCCCAGTTTGGAGATTGTGTCGACGGCCAAATATGTCTATCCCAATTTCTGGGACCAGAGAGATGACCACTGGGAAGTCTGCTGGACACTTTGAATCACTGTTAGGTTGGTGTTGGCTAATATTTCAGGATATTACCTGAACCTTGTGTGACTCTGCTCTAACAAAGGGACCATTTTGATAGTTTCATATGTCAGTTTGACTAAGCAATAGGACCCATTTATTTAATCAGGTACTAATCTATGTATTGCTGTAAAAATGTCTTATAGATGAGTTTTATATTTATATTTGGTTAATTTTGAAATAAAGGAGATAGGTATTACTTCCTCCATATGGCTTTCTCAAATGCCTAATACATTATACACCCTACTTGAGTCCTTTCTCTTATGCAACTTGATTCATCAGTAAAACTCTTAACAACTGGATCAGAACCTTATGTCTGGGACTGTTTGTATGTCACCTTCTACTAGTTCTGGGCTCTCTTCAGATGGTGAATGACCCTGCTTCAAAATTATACCTCACCACCTGCTTAGATCGCTATTGGTACCAAGAGTTACAGGTTGAGTTCACTGAAAGAAAATGCTGAGATGGTGTATGCAGGGTAAAAGGTTTATTAAAGATCAGTACCTGTGAAAGGGGAGAAAGGAAGCAAGAGTAATCAAAGGAGAAAGTCCAGCTTCATTGAAAGCTTGACAAAGCCTTATTTCGCCTGGAACAGAATTATGGAGAGAATGTTTTCCATCCAAGTTATCCCACAAGTGAGAACAGTCTGTACTTTACTACCCACTTCATTTAGTTGGTGAATATGGGTTAGCCTTGGAGGGGGCAAGAACAAGGCATCCTTCTGCAGCTGAGGCACACCCAAGGAGATGATAGCTAGATCTCTGCTGACCTCACTCTTCACTTTTGGGCAACAAGTCGTTTCTTGAAAAGTGTTTGAGTGGTGCATCTCCACATTTTCATGTCTACCAAAAAGCACTCTGTTGATTCTTGTATTGTCATGTTCACTGTGTTTCACCTGTTGACTTATCTCATTTCTCCTGGTATGCTGTGATATTTTTGAAGGGAAAATTTTTATTTTAATCACCTTTGCATCTTCCAGCCAACCACAGTGTTTGGTTTAGATGCTGTTCAATACATGATTGTTGAGTACCTCAAATTCATCGATTTATTCCCCAGTATCTACTGGAGAAAATATTTATATTAGGCAGAGTACTAGATGTGGTAAATATTGCAGTGATAAGCTAAGTATGGCTTTTACAAGAATGGAGCTCATGGGAAGAAGGGATGACAAGATGATCTAAAAATTATGGTACTGGCTTTGAAGCTCAAATGTAATATCATGTCTGCCATTTTCAAGTTATAAAACTTCAGGCAAGTTGTTTAGCCTGACTCTCAGTTTTTTTCATTTCCCCAATAAGGATTATGATATTTAACATGCGTATTTATCCTGAGGATTAGAGATATTATAAATAAAATGCTGAAGCTTATTCTGAGCATTGCAGATAGCAAATTAAAATAACTGGCTCATAATAGACAATTTTGTTATTTTGCATTGTCCAAAGACAGACTCTGAAATGTGGACTTTGATGCAAGTAGAGTTTGGGGAGGTAATCTTAGAATTAGAGAAAATGACACAGAGAAGGGAGAAAAGCCAAAGCACACCCATGAGTGGGATTCTATTCTGGACCAAGGGGGTTCAAGCCTACCAGGAACTGCTAATAAACTTCAAATTGTCCACTGGAAGACCAATGAGATTGGAACTTTTATCCACTGACTCCTATTCCACATTAATTAAAGGTTACCTCCTGGGATGTCAACCCCACCCCTTTCAGGTTTGTGACTTGTGGTGGTGGAGAAACTGCCAGCTCTTCTGGGGCTTGGAGAAAGCCCTTAGGGAGAGGAGAAGAAAGATGAAAGATCCAGAGGCTTGAGGCTGGAAGGTATCAGCCTTCCAGGGACCAAAGCTCTAGGTAGATGCAGATGTGCTGAGGGGTGTGGGTGAGGGACATCTGTATCCTTGGCCAGGAAAGGAGAGTAGCTCTTGTTAGTGTAGTTGCTGTTGCAACTGTTTTTCTCATGATTTTTAAATATTAGCATTACTTTAGTCACTATTTTATTTTATTTTTTATTTTATTTATTTATTATTATTATTATTTTTTGTTTGTTTGTTTGAGAAAGAGCATGTGAGCAGGGGTTGGGAAGAGACAAATGGAAAGGGAAAGAGAGAGTCTTAAGTAGGCTCCGCACCCAGTGTGGAGCCTGATGCAGGGCTCCCTCTCATAACCCTAAGATCATCACCCTGAGGTAATGACCTGAGCCAAAATCAAGAGGTGGAGCTTAACCAATTAAGCCATCGGACACCCCATCACTGTTTTACTTCTTAAGCAAAAATTAGGTGAATAAAGGAAATTACCCAAGCCTGCAGAATAACAAAGACTGTTATTGTTTCCCCTAGGTGACTTACAAAAAAATTAGTGCCAAAAATGGAGATTCACTTCAAATAAAGATGGTTAATTTTCAACATTCATTTTCCAAAGGTATCACGAAGGTGGGTCTTGGAACAAACAAAATGGTCTTAGGGTTAATTACTGTGGTTTCCCTGTTATTCTACCAGTTTTCTGCAATTTACTGTCTTTTCTTGTGTTCTCCCTTCACGTCTGTTTGCCCGAAGCCTGTGGTCTGGGCATTGTGCCCAGTTTGATTTAATTTTGGTTTCCTACTTATGCAGCATCCTAGCTGTGGTTTGGAGATGACATTTTACAAATTGTGTTTAGGCGTTTTTGTTTATTTATGGTGGAACAAGTACAGAAAGCTTGTGCCCAGCCTGTTTGGATAATAACGTTTAAAATAGGAGAAATAAAACTAATAGCAAATGATAATACATACAAATGTGTGATTATACAGAACACTAGTGCATGTTTACATGTCTTCAAATGGAGCTGTGGATATAATAACAGGACATTGCTTTCTTATTTCTACTTTGTTTTTCATCGCTTTCCATAAAACCTGAAAAATAAGAGAAAGGACAGAACAGAGGTGTGTGGCCATGGTGTGCCATCTGAAAGGATTGGGCAAGCACGTGGTGGCACCTGCAGTGGGCTGGGGATTCATAGAGGTTTCACAAAACCCAGAGCCAGGAATTGAGCTGAGTCCTGATGAAATTCTCAAATTCCCAAAGGTGAGCTGGACTCATAGGGAGGCAAGCAAACCCACTGTATCACATCATGTTGATAATCTCTTACCAAAGCTCTTTTAGTTTGTGGGTAGAATTTGGGCTAGATCCCATAGTGCTTCTGGTCACTTTCCTGTATGAAAATGTCCAGTGCAATCCCTGTATTCTGTTATCCAATTTAAAACTTCTCTCTATCTCCAAATTTTCTACCTCAGACTAGAACACCTGAATTTGCATAGAGGCCAGGAAGGGCTTCTCTGTGTGTTCACTACATTTTTCTTCATCCCCCCCCCCTTATCCTTCTCCCTCATGCTGCCCCTGAGCTTCCAGGCACAGAGCAGGCACCAAGGAGAGGTAATAGGCAGAGAAATGGAAATGATGCTTCATGGCCAGTAGGGTTGAGCTCTGCAGATGTTCACGAGCTGAATTATTCCCTCTTGGGGTGCCTTTGAGGGCTCCTTGGAGACCCCACAGGTGGAAACTTCTTCAAGTAGGGATGTCCCCAGGTCAGAAGTTCTGGTACCTCCCTGTGGCATGGGAGGTGCTCCCCTGACTGCTCTGTCTACTCCCATCACTTCTTTGTGTTGCTACCCTGCTCATCCCAGCAGCTACCTTCTGCCTTCAGATGTTTCAGGCTCCTCAGATATCAATCCTTAAGTCCTTTGATGTTCAAAGAATGCATACCTCCGATTATTTCCCTGGAAACCCTTCACTTGCTTTAAGAGGAAAGGTCAGAAAGCCTTCCTCACCCCAGTAAGTAAGAATTTACTGCATATCTCTATCTCTTCCTCTGTGAACTCTCTCACTCACTCTCTCAAATAAATAAGTAAAATCTTAAAAAAAAAAAAAAAAAGAATTTACGACATACCTTCAGCCTTCACCAAAGTAGGTCTTCCAGCCGGCAGCCTCTGACCTCCTCTGCCTACATGATAGGGTACTTCTGATATAACCACCCCCTGCATACCATTCATTTGCAAGACCTGCAATACAGTGGTGTACTTAGAATCAACTATCCTGTCCTCAACACTTGTGACTTGTGTAGAATCTCTGTCTACAAGAAGAGACACATTTAATATCCTGCTGTGAACAGATCCACAGTAGGAGTCAGGGGAGTGAAGAGATCCACAGTAGGGATCGGAGGAGTGTGTTTGTGGAGCCTTAAAATATTGTGGCTTCAGTCCTGCGCACCCATCTGTAATGCAACACTAAGCTTACCATGAGACCCTGAAGGGTGTTGCCTAAAATTCTGAAGCCATATGAGGTTCTGGTGTTATCTGCCTGGGAAACAAGAAAAAGAGTAGTTCAGTAACTGAAAGGTGGTATGTAGCATAGACATGACAACCCTAGATTTGTTGCATCTTAATTCTGCATGCTCACAGAGCCAGAAAAGACATTTAACTTCTCTTGGCCTCAATCTTATGAATAAAATGGAAATAATCATAGTACTTAACTTATAGGTGATCATAAAGATGAACTGAGATAATATATGAGAGGCCCTTAGAACGGCACGCATTATATGCTCAATAAATGTTAGCTATTATTGGCTTAGGGTTTGGGCATCCACCCCCCAACATACAGTCACACGCACAAAACAGAGGCAGTGAAACATTTCTGGACAGTTAGTAATTCATTTCCATCAATCAGTTCGGCAGTTATGTATAACCTTTCTGTGCCAGAGAATTGTGCTAGTCACTGCGACACTGGGTGAGGATGGAGAAGGTAAACGAGGTATGACTTTTGATATAGTAGGGGAATCAGACACATACACAAGTGTCGGGACTGTCTCCAGATATATTCAAAGTCTAAGGCAACTCGTCTTTAAATAATGCAAATCCAAACCAGATTTACCACACAGATTGGCAAAAATGTTAAATCTTGAGAGTGTCATACCCGTTTCCAGGGAGGGTGTTGGGAAATAAAGCTTTGCCATTGTAAGTGTGAATGGTCAACTTTTGTGGGAAGTATACAGAAAGTGTCTAAAATATCAAGATATGTGTATCCTGTGATTGAGGTATCCTGCTATAGGTACATGGATATACTGCATAGATATTTTGGGAAAAGTTAAGCAAGATACATAATGATGTTTATTTCAGCTTTGTAAATAAGAGAAAGAGAAGACCTAGCAAAAAGTGTCCTTCAAGATGGGGCTGGCTATATAAATTATGACATATCCAAATGATGAAATACTGTGTGACATTTAGAAGGATTTAAATAAATAAGTGTGAGCTGATATGGAAAGATAACCACAGTATGTTATTAAATGGGGGGAAAATGCAAGGCTGATGACACCATACAAAATGCATATATACATAACTTTTTTTGTCTTTATGGAGTGAAGTATTGAAATATTTTTAAAAGGCTATTACAAGAAACTGTAAGCAGTTAATATTTTTCAGGAGGTGCCTTAAAGAGTGGAATATTTACTTTTTTTTTTTTTACTTTTTAAGAATTTTTTTATAAACATATAATGTATTTTTATCCGCAGGAGTACAGGTCTGTGAATTGCCAGGAGTATTTACTTTTCTTTTGTGCAATTCAAGGTTATTTTAATTTCCACCCCTCCCCCCCATATTATTATTTTTAAGTCCATGAAAGAAGAACCCCCTAAGAAGAGAGTATGACCCCATGGGGTTTCTCCAGCCTCTGCTGCAGGCTTGCTCTTTACACCATCAGCCTCTGCAATGGGCTTCTCTCTGACCCATCTCGGCGGATGACGCCCGTTTGCACAGGACTTGTGCACTTTACTCCCCCTTGTGGAATTTACTCCCCCTGCTCCCAGTGGAGGCTTTCTTGCTCTGGCTGGGCATCACCAAATCTGGGGGAACTTCAGGAAAGCAGAAATATGAGCCTCTCATCCCGAATCAATCACTAAGTGCAATTTTGGGGTGTGGAAGCAGAAACTTTTCCTCTGTAAATGTCTCCAGACGATGGTGACCTGCTTCTGGGGCTGAGAAGCATGGAATTTCTCCTGTTTTCACAACTCCTGCTTCTCACAGAGTGAGAAGCTCTGGTTCCCACACTGTAAGTGCTTCATAGTTTGTCTGCAAAAGAGTTGGGGCCTCACATTGCTCTGAAACGCCTCACTTTTGCTCCCGCTCCTTCCCCAGCTCACTTGACTGTCTCCCCATTGACCCCTCAGCATTGCTCCGGCTCAGACCCTCCTCCAGCTCCAAATCTTGCCTCTGATGTGTGAAGTCAGCTATGTTTTCTAAATATGCTCAGTATTTTGACCTCTCTCATCAGGATTACAGACCCTCTTAAGTGAACTGACCCTAAAGAATAGTCCTAGATAGCAAAACCTTCTGTTCCAGAATTCCATTTACTGGCTCTGTCCCTGTAAAATTACCTGTCAGTTACCTGTCAATGGGTTTACTCAGTAACTGTCTTCACCCACCATCGGGAAATTCTATTTTTGTTTTGTAGTTTTGCGCTGAGTTATGCTTTTGTTCCACTATTTGCCTTGCCTGGACCTGACCCACTAAAGCGGTATTTCTTAAAATTTAATGTAATAGGATTCACCTAGGGATCTTGTTAAAATGCATATTTAGATTCAATAGGTCTGGGGTAGGGCTTATGATTCTTGTTTTTTAACAAGCTCCCTGGTGATGTCAGTGCTGCTGATGCTCCATGGTCCACACTGAGCAGAAAGCATTAAAACTGCTATCTCCTGGCTTCCTGTTTCCACCCTATTAGCCTCCTTCAGATTCGCATTGGTCCATTCCCCGCTTAAACCAGAGTTGGCAAGTGGATCATGGCAGTTAGTAAATGGCATGATCAAGATTTAACCTCAGACTTTGGTGTCTATACTAAGCAGAAACAGGTTTCTCAGGCTTTGAATAACAATCATAACTCATACTTACCAAGAATTTATATGTCAGGAATAGAACAAAGTGCTTTACATTTATGATCTTTAAAAAACCATATCTTCCAACAATTCTATGAAGGAGGCACTACTGTTATCCCAATTCATGTGTGAGTACTCTGAGGTTAACTAACTTGCATGAGGTTTTATAGTAAGTTATGGGGTTGAAATTCAAATCCAGAAGGCAAGATTGTTTTTTTCAGACAAATACTTTTAACTATCAAGTGTGTGTGTGTGTGTGTGTGTGTGTGTGTGTGTGTATTTTCATAATATTTGGCAAGTAAGTAGAAATTGTCAGGATATAATCACTTATGTGACGCCAAACTGATGTTCATTACTTTTGCTGCATCCCTACTCTAAGAAGATACACAGACATATATATTTTTAAGTTAGCTTTTAAAAAAATAATGCAGGGACTGCCATTTTCCCATTGGGTGTTCTTTCTTGTTTTGTCAAAGATTAGTTGACCATAGAGTTGAGAGTCCATTTCTGGGCTCTCTTTTTTGTTCCACTGATCTATGTGCCTGTTTTTGTGCCTGTGCCATTCTGTCTTGATAATTACAGCTTTGTAATGGAGCTTGAAGTCCAGTATTATAACACCATTAGCTTTGGTTTTCTTTTTCAACATTCCTCTGGCTATTCAGGGTCTTTTCTGGTTCCATACAAATTTTAGGATTGTTCCAGCTCTGTGGAAAAAAAAAAAAGTTGATAGTATTTTGATAGGGCTTGCATTGAATATATAGATTGCTCTGGGTAACATAGATATTTTTATAATATTTATTCTTCTAATCTATGAACATGGAATGTTTTCAAATTCTTTGTGTCCTCCTCAATTTCTTGTGTTAAGTGTTCTTTAGTTTTTAGGGTTCAGGTCATTTTCTTACACCACACACAGATAAACTCAAAATGGATGAAAGACCTAAATGGGAGACAGGAATACATCAAAATCCTAGAGGAGAACCCAGGCAGCAAACTCTTTGACCTTGGCTGCAGCAACTTCTCGCTAACATGTAGCCAAAGGCAAGGGAAATAAAAGTAAAAATGAACTATTGGGACTTCATCAGGGTAAAAATCTTTTGCACAGCAAAGGAAATATTTGACAAAACTCATAGGCAATATATGGAATTGGAGAACATATTTGCAAATGTCATATCAGAAAAAGGGGCTAGTATCCAAGATCTATAAAGAACTTAGCAAACTCAACACCCAAAAAACAAATAATCCAGTCAAGAAGTGGGCGGAAGACATGAAAAGACATTTCTGCAAAGAAGACCTACAAATGGCCAACAGACACATGAAAAAATGTTCAACATCATTCAGCATCAGGGAAATACAAATCAAAATCACAATGAGATACCACCTCATGCCAGTCAGAATAGCTAAAATTAACAAGAGAGGAAACAACAGATGTTGGTGAGGATGTGGAGAAAGGGGAACCCTCTTACACTGTTGGTGGGAATGCAAGTTAGTGCAGCCACTCTGGAAAACAGTACGGAGGTTCCTCCAAGGAGTTAAAAATAGAGCTGCCCTACAACCCAGTAATTGCACTACTGGCTAATACCCCAAAGATACAAATGTAATGATCTGAAGGGTCACCTGCACCCCAATGTTTATAGCAACCACGTGCACAATAGCGAAACTGTGGAAAGAGCTGAGATGTCCATTAGCAGATGAATGAATAAAGAAGATGTGTTGTATATATAATGGAATATTACTCAGCCATCAGAAACTTACCATGATGAATATTTACCATTTACATCTATGTGAATGGAACTGGAGGGTATTATGTTGAGTGAAGTAAGTCAATCAGAGAAAGACATTTATCATATGGTTTCACTCAAATGTGGACTATACAAAACAGCACAGAGGATCATAGGGGAAGGAAGAGAAAACTGAATGGGAAGTCATCAGAGAGGGAGAAAAACCAGAGACTCTTAACTATAGGAAACAAAATGAGGGTTGCAGGAGGGGAGAGGGGATGGGGGGATGACATAATTGGATGATGGGCATTGAGGAGGGCACATGATGTAATGAACACTGGGTGTTTTATGCAACTGATGCATTATTAACACTGCATCTGAAACTAATGATGTTGGCTGAAACTATATGTTGGCTGATTGAATTTAAATATAAATAAATAGAAAAAATAAATAAATATTCAGGATGATAGCCTCAGCCCTTAAACCTTCATCTTTCATTTTTCTTTTTTAATTTTCAAAAAGTCTGAGTTCTAGCCTCAAATCAGTTCTTTAGTGGGCTAGACATCAACATCCGTATTTGTTACAGAGGTGGGGATTCTGCTGGATCAATTTTAATATCAGAATAAACAGGATTTGTAAGTCTACACATGTGTCCATCCATCTGAGATTCTGAAACACACAGTCCAGATGGGGGTCAAGGGATCTGTAATCCAATGACCCAGAAGTGATCCAAATTTATACCTTGGTTAAGAACTCCATGAATAAATGATCCCTAAGCGATTTATTTTCACACTCAAAACGAGCTGTGACACTAATCCCCAGTAAATTGTGTTCTCCCTTTCAGTGTGGAGCTTATTGTCTTCCCTGTAGGAGCAGGCAGTGCTGGAAGAAGCTCGTTTCATGTCTGAAATCTTTTCCACTCAAGGTGAATGATTAGTGTGACTGTTGCCTCTCCTAGAGCAATCCCAATGTGGAATGCACTGTTGGTCAGGTGATAGGTGGCTTAATTAGCAGGAGTCAATGCACAGCTGCTAGCAGTCTGGGGCTCTGTAAGGCTGTTGAGCATCTGTTATGACTTTACGAAAGCTGGAGGGCAGGAAACCATGGGGAGTAGTCTATTTCTATGGTGTGTGTTCTTTTGATGAAATCGTCTGCATGCAGAATGAGCCCATTGATCTTTATTTGGAAAGTCTTGAGAATCTTTTTTGCTTGAAAGCATGGCAGGCTTTCACTGTTTATCAGCAAGCAGACACCATAATGGGAGTATTGAGTGACACATGGCACAGCTATCTTGGGTCAGCCGTGAAAGTCTGCATGTTCTTATTCCTCATCTAAAGATTTTTTTTTTCTCTCTGTCTCTGTCTCTCTCTCTCTTAATTACAATAATCAAATATTAGAATATCAAAGGTCCAGAGAGGTCACCCAGAACAGTGGTCCTTGAGTATTAGCCGAGAGATAATTATTTTTCTAATCTTTATCTTTATATATAGTTTTCTTGTGTTGGGACATTCTAGCAATATATGTTTAAAAATCTCTAAAATGGTTCCTATACACAGACAATTTGGGGATTCCTCATACTACTGATAGTTCAGTTGAAGCCCAGAGCAGTGAAACTCATTGTTCACATGCAGAGAGTAATAAAACAAAGTCCAGATCACCTGATTCCCACCTGATTCCTACCCCCACTCTTTTCTATACTTTTTGTTACTACATTTCTCATCATCCACACCAGAGCATTCCTGCACTTCACATTAGATATTTTTGCCTGCCAACTACTCCATTTTCTTAGGCAACTTCTCATCTCCTTTGCAGTAACGTGATTTTTGTGTGGTGGCCAATCATAGCATCCCATTCTCTGGCCCCAGAGGGCGTGTAACCCAGAACCTCTGTCACTCAGTCCACTCGTCTTAGCACATAGTCAATGGCAGTGCCTGTAATCAAGCTGAGCCAACAGAGCTCTTCCTTTGGGCTCTTCAGTTTTGAGGTAGGAAGTACTTATTCTTCCGGTTACTGTAGATAAGTGGAGCCAAGGTGGGGAGTTGAGGCAGGATGAGAGAGAGAGTTTTTCCCACTCAGCCTTTAATGCCTGAGTTCAGTACTTTCTGAAGCAAGTTCTTCCTTAAGAGATGATGCATTTCCACTAAGTCTTTATATCATTTCCTCTGATATGGAATGAATTGTGTCCCCGAGA
Organism: Martes martes; assembly: GCF_963455335.1. NCBI lineage: Eukaryota > Metazoa > Chordata > Mammalia > Carnivora > Mustelidae > Martes > Martes martes. The sequence goes on along the minus strand of NC_137891.1, from coordinate 6,333,632 downwards.
CTTCATATGTGGAAGCTCTAAATCCCAGAGTAACGTTATTTGGAGATGAAGTCTGTGGGAGGTAATTAGGTCATGGTAAGTGTTCCTGAAGAGATTAGAGCCCCTAAATGTAGGTAGGTAGGTAGGTAGGTAGATAGATGATAGATAGATATCCAGATGTGCACAAAGAGGAGGTCATGTGAGCACACAGAGGCAACCTGCAAGCCAGGAAGAGGGCGCTCACCAGAACCCAACCATGTTGGCACCCTGATCTTGGTCTTCCAGCTTCCAGACCTGTGAGAAATAAATGTCTGTTATTTAAACCCCCCAGTCCATGGTATTTGTCAAAGCAGCTCAAGCTGGCTAAACATCCTCTATCTATCCACATCCTGTTGGCAATGGTGTCCCAATTTAAAATTATTTTCTTATTATTAACTCTCCACTAATCTTCCTCCTGTCTTCTATTTCTCTAGCTCGACTTTTGACCGTGGGATTTACTAACTAAAACAAACAACGCTTATTAACTTCAGTGTCCTCTTGGGTCCTAAAGGATCATCAGTTTCTACTTATGACAAATACCCACCCTGAACGTGGCCACTAGCACTCAGACTGTAAGTCAGGTGATGGAGTGAGAGGACATGGGCTTTGAATGTTGTTTCTCCTAAGTATGATTTAAGCACAACTATTTAAAAGCAATGGAGTCATGAACAAGTTGCTTATTAGTGCTTCCCTTCCTTTGCAACCATACTAAAATGAGAACCGGAAATAATAGAAATTGACTATATAGTGAGTGGCACTAATTATTTAATGGCTCATATATTATTACTTTTAGATAACTGATTTATTCTTATTATAGTAAGTTTTCTTTTGGCCCACTGGAAAGAACTGACAGGAGCCAAGACTTGATATTGTTGCGAGCAGGCTCCACAACCTTCCATGTAAATGACTTTGGCCAAGTCTTTTTCACCTCCCAAAGTCAATACTTAATCTGCAAATCAGTATAATGAAACCTGAGTTTCCAGTCTTCCAGTCTTTGAAAGAAGCAAACTAGATCTTGTCTGGGAGGGCATTTTGCAAAGTTAGGTTCTTTTTTTTTTTTTTTTTTTCTGACCAGGTGACCAGGTATGTTATCTTTATTTGCCTTCTTCTAGTTTTTCTCATAGCAGAGCTCCCTGTAAAGTTCCCTGACCAAAATCAGGAAATAAACCTAAAGATACAGAATTCAAAACCTATTAATAAGCAATGAAACCAACAGAAAGGAAACAACAAAAAAATATGTCCTCAAGCATATTGTGACAGAGAAGAAAAAGCAATTACCAGAAATGAATGTGTGTTCAGGATGACTTCCTTCATTCAAAAAGAAAATGCTCCAGACCCAGCCCCCACAACATGGCATATGCATTCGGTTGCTGAACGGCAATGTGATTTTGCCCCTACATTTTACAGACATGATTAAGTCATAACATCAGAACGGGAAAAAAATATATGGTTGAAATGCATACCAAATGTTCAATGAACAAGGTGGCTTGCATTTGTGTTTGATTACATGCATTTATTCGGTGTGTATGTGTGTGTGTGGTGGGGGCTGAAGGAGGAGAGTCATGGTGCCAGAAGATTCAGGCCTAGGACAAGAGGGCACTGATGTTTCTAGATAAGAGAAAAATACAAAATGAATGCTGTTGGGCCATACCACCCCACCTTCCTAAGAAGCCAAGGGGCCAACTATTTGTTCTTTTTTTCTCTCTTTCTTCTCAGGAGCATTTGGTCGTCAACCTGTTATCCTCTTCTTTTGTAGCTACCGCTAGTTAATATCTTCTTTGAAAGTTGGTTTATTGTAGTCAAAAATTCAACCCACTCTTCTCCAAAACCACTGGAAGTCCATTTGGTTTTAAATGACTAGAGATTTTGCTCACTCGTAGAATTACAAAGATACAAAATTTGTCCATAGGAGTAGCAATAAGAGTAGTCCACTGGAAGGAAGGGAGGGAGGAAGGAAAGAATCACAAACTTATGTACGAAACATACTGCTAAATTTTTCCAAGAATCCATAATTTAATCTGTTCCTTAAATTTAACCTCTATTGAGGACCCACTGTATGCACTGTTGGACATTCTGTGAAGACAGAGTTGAGGAAAGCAAGGTCTTTGCCCTCAGGGAGCTCACCTATTAACAAGAGGAACAGACATCAGCACATATAACCAAAAACAACTGGTAAGGGCATTTGTAGAGGAAGATTCTGGAGGAAAATGTCAGAAGCTTTCTGAAAGAGGTAACTTCTGACCTGAGTTTCATAAAGAAATAATCTGCCAAGATGACAGAGGGAGAAACACATTTCCAGATATCTATCACCTGTTGAATCTTGAACTCTGACAATTCAAAGGCCCTCTTCAGTCATCTTTGTAAGCCCAGGACCTAGTCATTGCAGAGATCTAATCAATGACTTTAAAACTGTCCCTGTTAAATTTGCTTTGTACCCCAGTGCTAGTAACTGAATACAGACATGCACACACATGCATGCCATAGATTGGTCCCTCTGAAAGAGGAGAGTGTGCAACATCTGTTCGTTAAATTAGAGACATGCATGCCCCCACTCCTGCTCATTTCCTCTCTCTCCTTGAGAGAACTTAGTAGGCTCTTGTAGTAGAAGACCTTAGGGCAGGATATAGATAGGCAGAGCCAGGTTGAGGTGTAACCTGTCAGCTGGAGGTGAACCTGAATAATCTACAACCACCATGACTGAAGCTGAAAGGGGGCCAAGAGTACGGGGGCACTGGAAGTAACAGCTGCCAGTGCCCTTGGGTAAAGTTGCATAGTTTTAATTCAGAAGAAGCTGATTTTATGGTCATTTGTGGGAAAGTTCAGGGCTTAGATACAAATGCACCATTGATTCATATTTTTTTAAATTTAATTTCTTTTCAGTGTAACAGAATTCATTGTTTATGCACCACACCCAGTGCTCCATGCAATACATGCCCTCAGATATTTTTTAGTAGGAAGTTAGCTCTGTCTTCCTTTTATAAAGCTAGAAGATTGACAAACATGCTTCCCACTGACAAGGATGCTGAAAAGCCAATGCCCATTAACCATAAAATTTCCTTTATTCTCAGCACACACTTCACTTCAAAGAATTTGCTGACCTTTCTGTGATAAATGTAATTCACTCTGAAATCCAAGGGTCAAATGAAAAGAGGAAAATCTGACATTTGGAGTCACTATCCATTAGGCTCAATAAGGCCAGAGATCACCATAAAAGGCAACATAGATCTCTCCAGATTGATAGTGTTTTGACTCATGGTGCCTGTTTGGGCACTTCCCACCCCCCACCCCCCACTAATTTGCAGCTGGTGAATTTTTGGACTAGTCTTCTCTTAACAACCACATCAGACAGAACTGGAACCTGGGCATGTCGACATACTAGTTAGATGTTAATTTTTCCTAAAATTTTCCTCTGTGTTAGGTCTACCCGGACTTAAGGGAAAGAACTGGATTCTAGGCAAGTCTTTGTCATTCATTCTCTAAATGACTTTGATTTAGTCCCTTAATCTTTTGCCTAAGTTATTTTACCATTAAAATGGAAATACTTACAACAATTAGGTTTTGATCAGCTGCTACATCTAAGGCACTGAGGCCTCAGCTGTGAGACACACAGATAAGAGCTTACAGTCTAATCAAGGAGCTAAACAAAAAATGATTTGATTTCAGATGGGTTTGAACATTAGCTGTGATTGCATATAGGTACAATGTCTGGGACATACCTTGAAAACCTGTGTTAAAGCAATGATTCTTCTGTATACAAACTGCATGAGCTGAGAAAGATACATCCTCTTGTCTAGAAAAGGGAAAACAAGACATTAATTCCACAAGTATTTATCTAAGGTGAACATTGTGTCTGAAATTCTTCCCGGTGATGGGCATATAATACCGAATAAAGGGAACATCATTGCACCATCCTCCAGCTTGCACCTTATTATTTATCTCAGTGTTTATTTTGAGAGCCATTTACAAAAATATATGTGAAAGCCTATTTAAAATCACAAATAAATGTAATAATTAAATGACTCCTCAGGATATTGGACCGTGTTCTCCAGAGATTCATGATCTCTGTTCATTATGTCATGTCTATACTCTTGTTAAATTCTGGCTTTTGTACCCGTATGTGATAACGTAGCTTATTTACTTGTCATGAGAAAGAAATCGGTATTAATGTATCCTTCTTAACTGCTCAACAGTGATGTTTTCTGCCCATTTTAGTAGCCCTGAGCATTTTCAGTTCAGATGGATCTTCTGAACCTTTAGGGGAAGACAGTGAGATACAAGGAGGTTCAGTGAGTGCTAAGGTATGTTTTTTTTTTTTTTTTATTTGAGCCTTTAAAAAAATCTGTTTCTGTCTCCCATTAATGGATTTTTTAATGTTGGTGATTACAAAACAAAGCTCAGACAGCATAGGGCAAAAGGAGTTCACAGTGCCTATAGCAGTCATTCAGAACCAGGAGGGGTAAACACAGCCCCTTCAGGCTCCCTGTGGACATCAGTGGACGAGGACGGGGCTCATCTACCACAAACCTGAGCACAGTCTCATCATCTTCAGCCAAGTGACTTGGCAGCCACCCCCCTCATTCAGTGAAGGTGGCACATGCCTTGAAATGTATTTTTTGTCCCTGCCCTGGCTCAGGACTCTAATTTCGCAATTGAGGTGACGTGAATTACCTTTGATTACATATCTGTTGATGATGAAGAACGTGTGTGAATGTAGATCTAGTGCCTTTTTTTTTTTACCTGTTTTCTACTTTTATTTCTTTCACCAGAACACCTGATCTTTAGCCACAACACACAACAGCTTCTATTTTAAATAAATAAACATAAGTGTATGCATACTTATGTGTACATATATATACGCATAGAGAGAGATCGAGGTAGAGATGCAGATATCAAATGGTCCAAATCATAGCAATCGAGACATTGCCTCTTCAGCTTTTTCTCTCTCCTACATACAACATTAGCAACATCAAATCGTAGATCATATTCTTTATAATCAATGAATAACAGAAAACTCCATCTGAGGCATAGAAATTAAGATGCTTTCCACAAGCTTTCTGATACATAATTGAAACTGATGCCATTGGTGCCCTGCTTATAATCCCTTAATATTTTCGTGGTGCTGGCCCAACATCCAACTGTCAGCACCATGATTCTCCCCCTGCAGTGATTCCCCACTGCAGAGCCTCCCTCTGTCCGTGTGAGAGGTGGAAAGGGAGTGCTGGGGAACTAATGCCTCTTGGTGAGGAGTCCTTAACTGATTCCCTGACTGGAGCTGGTGGTCCAGTACTCCAGCTTCCCTGTGTTTTGAACTGGACAGGTCTAAAGTGTGTGTCGTACACTGGCTCACACTCCCCAGCAGAATTAAGCTCTGTTGACAACTATGGTAATTACTTCCTTGTTAGTACACCTTTCCTTGGCTCCTTCCCTTCTCTGATTCACTTCCCCATCCTCCTGCAGGTGTTTCCTAAGGTCACTTCCCAAGTGTACTCTTGACACTCAAATCTTTGTCTCGGGTCTGTTCTTACAGACTCCAAACCAAGACAAAAATATATCTATACAGCCACTTTTCTTAATGTGTACCAAGTTAACTCCTGCTCTGACAGTAAACAAAGCAGAATAAAACCTTTGCCTCCAATGTGCTAGATAATTACTTATGGTCTCCCCTACATCGTCCTTCTCTGTACTGAGGAAAGGACCAAGAAAAGGGAGAGACACAGGTCAGGTGACTATTGCTCTTACCATTTCGCAGATGGACAGTGAGCCTCAGAGATGTGACTGAGCAGGTAAGCATGAAGGCCGGGAATCCAGTTTGCTGCGATATCTCTCCAGTCTTACAGATCATATCATTGCGACCTCTGAAAAGAACATAAGACCATGCTGCATAAAAAATGATCACTTCCAGTAATCCTGGACTGCTGCTGAATTACCGTTTTGTTTTTTTTTTTTTTCACCTTCTTTTGAAACAGGCAGATTAGGTCACGGATGGGAAGAGCTGCTTCCGTGGCCCATTGATTTGCTTTCATTGGACATTTCTTTTCCTGGCAGAAGAGTCTGTCGATGATATTAGGTAGATGCAACTTAACATGCATCACAGAAGCTTATAACTCTGGAGAAGTGAATGAAAAGAAAAAGGGTTTTGAAAAATAGCTATAGCCTAAAATAAGAATCCCAGATGTTAGTGTGTTTGTGTGTGGGGGGGAGGTTACCATGGAGATCAAGGGCTCGCAACATATTTTGCATGATGTGGTGGAACCAGCCCTAGACTGGAACAGGCCCCAGTGTATCTCTTTGATCATACCAGTACCTCCATCTTGACAACTGTGTCTACTCATGGGCCAACCCAGGCACCTGTATGCCACCTGGGTTCATATCAGCTCATGGGGGAGCTTAACATGGATGAAAAATTACCAGGAACTCAATCTCACCATCTGGTACTAAATGCAGCTAAATGTTATTGGCAACATCCCTGGAATCCATTATTTCAAGGATTATCAAAACAACAAGATGGAAGCTTCCACATCCTTAGTGCAAGACATTGAGCCATGCCACTACATTTATTTTATCAGTTCTCAAAGTTATATGCTGAGGTATATATGTCTATCTTTGCCTTACAGGCACATCTGAGGTTTAAAGACATAAAGCAAAACGTTCATAATCACTTAGTGATTACTTAGTGACTCCCCATAAGGGGGGAGTTTGGACTCAAATCACCAGCCGTGCTTTTCTTGGCCAATACTTTCTGGTTCTTTCTTTTCTTTCTCACCTTGTTGACCTGGTTGATGAAGGTAAGTTTCTTCTCCTCTGAAAAATTATTAATTACCTTGCTGGCTTTTCTCCTCTAAGCTACTCACCTCTGCATTTGTACTGAGATCTTAACCCAAGGTTGGCCCACCTGACAGAGGCATCGATACACATAACTGGTTTAGCTTCCTAAACATCAAATTTCTTAATGCAATTCTGCACTGTCTTCTCTATGTTTAGTGACTAGGTCATGGTACAACTCTCTCCTGATATGGCATGCTAATTTTAAGAGACTCTGGCTTTGCTCTTTACTAACACATGTGAATCATGAAGCACCTTGGGTCTGTTCTGCATCTTGGGATAGAGGGATACCCATGACGATTTCCTTTCAACGCTAAGGTGCAGACACACATAATGATATATTGAGCTCTTGCCATGTCGCAGCCGATGCTAAAGACATCTAAGCAGAATTTAGCAAAAGAACGTGGTATTGTGAATGGAAGAATCTGGGAAGCATTTGACTAAAATTTTTAGGACTGGGGGTTCAATAGGTGGAGAAGATAGACCTGTCGTGCAGCCTGAGAAAACATGATGGACAATGACAGAAAGAAAGAGCTCAGATGGCAGGTGTAGAAACATTGCAGAAGCTACTTTGTTGCTCAAGAATGGATCAAAACAGGAATGTTACCCACTTTATTTTACAGATGGGAAAACCTGGGAGCCACTGAAACAACAATTCATCCAAGGAACTCATAATTGGTTCACTTCAAGGGCATAAGTAAATAGTCCAACCAGCTGTTTTTGTTGAATTGACTAGTTCATTTTTATAAGATAATTAACCCCAGTAGCTCTTGGAGTACCAGTGAAGATAACACACTGAAAAGACTACAAAGAGTCTAAGAAATTGTGAATGCCAAGAATATAACAAGGATAGACAGAATGAATCAAAGGAAGGAGACACTGAGACACTGCTGTGGCCCCCTTAGTTGGCGACAGGGCTCATCATCTGTTGAGTTATCAAAATTAGATCCTACCTTTCTAAATCACTACTCCCCCAATTTTCTGTCTGTGACTTCTGAGTACAAAACGAGTAGGGAAAAACCAATCAATAAACCAAGAAATTCTACAGACTACTTGGAATAACCCAGCTTTTCCTCTTTTAGTAACCAAAGTAAATGATCCTACTACAGCTGCTCTAAATCCCCTACGTCTCATACCATTTGGCAGCAGGGAAGCTGATTCTCCTTTAGGTTAGGAATGTTCTGAGAATCTAACAAAGACTTTTAAGCCTGCATGAAGACAGAAACCAGACCAAAAAAAAAAAAAAAAGTACTTAATTAAGTACACACCATATGTATCATTTGATTTCAGAACTTTATATACTCCAAAAGCATGTATGTTCATATGGAATATTCCATTCTCTTGGGATTTAAAAACTCTGGTTAAGAATTCCATGGAGCACTGGGTGTGGTGCATAAACAATGAATTTTGAAACACTGAAAAGAAATGAAATAAAATAAAATGGAAAAAAGTTCCTATTTTATGCCTTACAAAATGAGTTCAAAAAATTCATATAAAATTTGCATCTCCGTTGTAGAGATGAAGAAACTGAGGTATGAAGTGACCTTCCCTCAATCATACAGCTCGTGTGTAGAGAAGCCTGATGTGGTTCCAGAGCTTTTGGTTGTGTTACCTAACCCTGTGCTATTATCTCAATCCTCTGCTATTCCTTTGGTAGATTCTGGAAAGCAGGAATAAATGGGATGTAGTATAGTGCACGTTTTACATCTAATTGTAGAGAAGCGAGGGTCAAAGAGATGAAGAGGATCTCCGTAAGCTGCCTCTTCTAAAAATGGCAGGATGAGCTTTTGAGAGTGTAAATTGGGCACATGCGGGGAGCCAACAAGAGAACTACATCATGTGGAAGCTCACATCCTGGTGTTCTTCAAATATTCATCTGCTTCCCCGTGTCGAAACATCAATTAACCATAAATCAGCTTCCCAATCCCATTATGCTGTTCTTCCTTTGGCTACAACTAGTTCTCTCTCATTCAGGAGACAATCAATGAAAGATAGATTTGCCAGGCTTAATTGAATCTTCCATATTCAAGACTGTCCCTTCTATTTGATAAGAAAAGTGATGTTTAAAGTGGCTCTTGTCACCTGAATGTCAAAATCTCTTCACTGGGCTTGCATAATTGTTCAGACCATTAGTTTCTTGCCTGGGCCACATATCTGCCTCGAAAACCCATCTCCTTGACCAGGCCTTGAGGATCATAACAACCCAGAGCATATCTTATTCATCTTTGTGTCCCTAAATTCTAGCTTTCCGTTGTCTATTTCACACATTTTTAAGCAGGGACCTTGTGCTAGTCCCTGTGGATGTGATGGGGGAAATGATGGGAAGCAAACATTAGCATGATGTTCATGGCCCTTGAGTGGTCTTGTCCTGGCTTCCCACCTCTGCACATTCATGCCACAACCCCAAGGCATCACTTAGTGTCCCTTACTGTACCTACCTCCATACCTACCTATGTTGGCTCTGTGATTTGCTCACTCTGCTCTGCTCTGTAATGTCTCTCTTACCTCTGTTCCTGGGTATATACGAATTAACCTAACCTAACTAACCTAACTGCCTTGCTTTCAGACCACAGCGTGATTAGGGGCCCTTCTATTCTCCCACCACAGTTTACAACTTGCAAACTCTTCTCACTTACCTGTCTTGTCACGTGTCTCCTGATTCTCTCTCTGACCCTTCCCTGCTTCCACCCAGACAGTGAGCTCCTGATGACAGTGACACCCTTATTTACTTTTCTAGCCCAACCGGAACCTAGTATACTATGTTACACAATGTGTGCATTCAATCAACTTTTGTTCTGTGTAGAACTGAACTGAAAAACAAAATGTGACAAGGAAAATGTCCTGCAGTCAGAAGCCTCCACAAGTATCCTAAATGGCCTGAAAAATTTAACGAGTAGAGTAATATAGGTTTCTCCTAGGACCTCCTTCCATGTCTATTCTTGTGAAGCAAAATGCTCACTTATCTACTTTCACAGGAAATGGATTCTTCCTAGACAAAGAGAATAATTCTGGAGCTCATCGTCCTCAAATTAAAACCCAGCGTGGGGTTCGAGGACAAACGTTGAATCCCGCCAACAGTGGCGCGTTTGTGGGAAGATTGCATGGCTCTTCAAACAGGGAGATTTATATCAAACCAGCCAAAATGTATGTTGGTAGGTGAAGGAGATGAAAACCGATGCTTCCATGATTGTTAATAAGTGTATGTTTTAGACACATTAAGTTAAGCAAAATGTCTTTGCTCTGTTCTACATTTTGTAAGAGAACATAAATGATTTCTTTTTGCATTTTTCAAATTGCTTGCCTCTTTCTCCAGTCATAAACACCACTCTATGATTCTGGCTGAGTTGACAGCTGTGAATAGTTGGGACTCTCAGATAGTCCCAACACAAGTCAGCAGTTCCTGGCTAGGTGCATTCATGGAGTTTCCTAGATCCTACTTCCATGAGGACATGATACCAGGAGCTCAGTTACCACCAGCGGAAGCATTGGTTTCATATGTTCCAACTTCGTATTTGTTGAACTGAAACCCCAGTGTCATACTTAATAGCATGCTTTCCTTCATACCCAACATCCAGTTTCACAGCAACCCTTGTAGACTCTGTCTCTAAATGCTATCTGAAGTCAACTTCTCTAAAAGTCATGGTCTTGTAATCCATCTCTCATCTGGAATACTTTTTTTTTATATATATTTTTTATTTATTTGCCAGAGAGAGAGAGAGAGTACACACAAGCAGGCAGAGGCAGGCAGAGGCAGTGAGAGAAGCAGGCTCCCCGCCGAGCAAGGAGCCCGATGCGGGACTTGATCCCAGGACCCCGGGATCATGACCTGAGCCAAAGGCAGCGGCTTAACCAACTGAGCCACCCAGGCGTCCCTCATCTGGAATACTTTTTTTTTTTTCCTGTTTCCACTCACACCAGATTCTGGTCCATTGTTCACAAGGTATATTCCATCATATCCCTCCAATGGCTTGCCAGTTACAAAAACAATAAAGTACAAACTGCCCACCATGATCTATAAAACACTACTACACCTGGCCTTTTCTGGGTTCCCATTCCAATTCCCCCTGCTGTCCCTCTTGTTTGCTATGTTGAGACCACTCTGGACTTCTTGACTACACCAAGCTCAAAGGCATGTGCCCTTGGACATGGTCTTCCCTCCACCTGGAATGCTTGTTCCTCTTGTCACAGGGCTCTTCTCTCAAAAAGCCTTCTTTGGTATCCTAATGCTTTTCTCCCTCACTTTCAGCCACTCTTTACCTACCAATAATACATGTCAAGATCCAAGATGATTTCTGTTTAGCATCTTCCCCCAGTGAAATGGAAGTTCCATGTGGATCAGGACTCTGTTTTGTTTAATGGTATATCCCCACGATTAAAAAATAACTATAATACTTAGCAGGTGGTTAAAATGCAAGTAAGAAGTATTTGTTAAATAACTGGAAAGGGCCACCATAAATTTGGTAGCACCAGTTGTATGCATGCATAGCATTTAGGTATAGCTGCCCCCCCCCTTTTTTTTTTTACTTCCTTCAGACTGGGAGTCAGTCATGCTCTTGATGTGAAAGAAGAAATTGCTTGTCCCCATGGGCTCGCAACAGTCTTGATACAGAGCTTATTACTTCTTTGTATTTTCCAGAAAAAGAAGTATACTTGTATCAAACATAATAATCACTCTGAATTTCACTGACATTTCCATGGGGGAATGTGGGAGTAGATTTCCATTGCACATCACACAGAAAGCAAATTCAGAAATTCCCATTAGGCATTTATGTTCTTCCTAAAATCCCTCTTGGTAATGCCAGTAACAGAATGGCTGCTTCTCTTTTTATCCATCCCTGTCTAGCTTCTATCCTCTGAGATCCAGAAATTTCCAATGAGACCTCTAAATCACCTAAGGTTTTATTATACTGATGAGTTTAATGGCATGTCAGCAGTTCCAAACTTGCAAATCCACCAACTAAAACCAAACCAAACCAAAGCAACTGAAAATCTTTGGAGGTACTGAGATTCACACAATAAACAATTTTATATCCCTAATTTTGTTCAATTATATATTAAACAAGATTGGATTTTTATATAGATGTATTTCCTGTCCAATTTGCTAAGACCTCACTTGGAGTAAGAGAACTTTATTCAAGCCCCGGGTTTTCGTGAACTAGCAATGCAGCATGGAACTATAGAGGGAACCCTGGAGCAACTATGCCAGTGTTACACTCCAATTCCTTTCTATTGTGTTTGGGTAAGTTATTCATCATCCAGACTCCGATTCCTCATCTATGGAGCAAAGTTGAAAATGACCACACTTACCATCTCAAGAGCTTGCTTGTGGCTTTTAGTTGGCATAGTCTAGACAGAGTGCTTTTCCCCATGCCTGGTAAATAACATGTCTTAATAAATGTAAACTTTGATTACAAATTGTGTGTTTTTGGGTGAATTCCCTAACCTCTCTGTGCCTTGTATTCTTAGTAAACTGGGTATAATGATACCTCAAACGCTGTTGTAGTCATAAATTGGTGAGATCAGGCATTGGAAGATGTTCATGATTTGGGGAGAAAAAGGTTTTTAAAATGGGAAAAGACTGTCTGGGGAGACATTAGAGTGGGATTGAACCTGGCTTACCTGTCCAAGGTGGTTGCATGGCGCTCTTTGCAAAATGTAAAGTATCTAAAACATTTTACTTCGTTACCCAAGATCCAATGACTCTGAAGAGGGGAGAAAATGCATGGAGAAGAAACCTTCCCTGATGTCAGCATCTAATTCACATCAGCCTAGTTCCAAGGTTATCCTCTGAGATATGCTGCAGTCCAGAGCCCCTTGCTACAGAGTGGGATGTTTTTCTGCAAGGCATTCAGGCTCCTCCCAGACCTGGTTCTCATTACATCATTTTCCCCTCCAGTATTTCTCTCCCTAGGCTGATGGGCAGGAAATAGACCCCAGGTAAATCGGTTGCATTAAACAGAACATCCAGATGCCTACTGAAAAGGAGATTTTAAAATTAGATTCTGCCTCAATTAACAGGCAGTTTTCTCTTCTTCAAGCCGCATCCCCCTTCAAGTCAAAGTTTGCATTCTGGAGACAAGTGCACAAGACTCCTATCCTAAAACCTGCTAGATCCTGAGTGGGAGGGCATTGCAGACTAGGCTAGGATCTGCTGATCCAAGCCTATTTACTTATGTCAGGATGTTTTCCCTTCTTTGTTTCCACCCTCGTTTAGATATCTGTCTAAGAGCTCTCAGATTTCTTCAGTCCCTGTGGGATCATGCATTAGCAGTGGGGAAGCAGGGGTGCCAGAGAGAGCGTCTCTAAGCTCCTCTGCAATGGCGGAAATTATCTTATTCACTGGTGCACAGGTAGTCATTTCTTTACCTTGATTTGGTCATTAAACTCTTCCAGCTGCTTCAGTACATTTTCCCCGAGGCCCCTGTTAGCATTGCTGCTTCTCTCGTGATTAGAACACAGCCAATTGGCCTTCTGGACCGATTGCTACCCCTTTCCTAATGATCTTATAATGGCTGCTGGGTTTATTTAAGCCACCTGACAGATAATGATGTCAATTATGCAAACCCCAAATAATGCCTTCTCATTTGAAACCATTTCTTGTTTAGTTCTGTTTTGTAAGAAATGGAACCAGGCGATGGCAAGATAAACGCCAATCTTACATATTAGGCCTTAAATTTTTCATGCTGGTTTGGGTTCAAGCTCCAATAGAGGCATGAATTGCAATGTAAATAATAAAACTAGTTTCTTCCATATATTGTGTGTTGACAGAATTAAAGTAAATGAGTTAATATATTTACGGTCCTTTGGAGATAATCTTTGAATACTATTTTGTTAGCTATTGCCATGGTTAGTCATAATAGAGCGCACCGCACAGGGCGCTGCACAGGGCAGTGAGTTTGAGGGAGTAGGGCAGAGATGATTGTGGGTGGAGAACGGGGGATGATAAAAGGTGAGCTATTTGCTACTGATTTTATTTGATTTCCTATGGAGACAAAGGGAGTTTAATAAAGGCAGGGACAGATGACTTAGTATTTTAGGTCATGCATCTGGAGGACCATGAGGGACTTTCACGTAAGAACCTTAAGCCACAGTCCAGGGCACCTCCGCACCTGGTGATGGGATCCGCAGGCCAGAGCGCCCGCGTGGTGATGGGACTCAGAGCCCGGAGCGCCCGCGTGGTGATGGGGCTCAGAGCCCGGAGCGCCTGCGTGGTGATGGGGCTCATGGCCCGGAGCGCCTGTGTGGTGATGGGGTTTACAGGGTCATGAGAAACCTGCAGGTCTAAGCAGACACTGGCCACTCTTAGTATCTTCTCGCCCTCTTCGTATCTTCTCGCCCTGGGTTAGTTTAGTCACCCTCACTTTGCGCACCCCTAGGTCTCAGGCATGCTTTAAGAGAAGGCTCACCCTCCTGCGGAACCAGAACAGCTCATCAGCTTCCTCACCGGGTTTTGTCACCGAGTGCTCTCTACGTCTGCCTTCCGTCCCTCCACCTTAGTTCCTGGCAGCTTTTGTGGGTGAACCGTGTAGAAAAGGAGATGAAGATGGGATATTCTATACGGTTGTCCTCGGAGCAATGAATTTCTCTTTGCCATTCATTGCAAATTGCCTAAGGAAAGGCACGTGGCTTCTGTACACCATGCCTCTAAATTGTCTGGTATTTGGGTGGAATTTGCTTTTGTGTGTTCTAATTTCATCATGATGAATTCTGACTCCAGCTCATTGAACTCCCCTTAACTGCGGTTTAATTTTGCTCTGCCAGGAAGGGGTTTTTCTCCAGCGGAGGTTTGACCAGGACTCTTGCTGGCTGTATTTTAACCCATTGTTCTTGGCAACTAGTTAATGGTATTTCTCTGTACCAGCCCATCCGTGTTCACGCCTGCAGTGCCTTGAGTCTACTCTTAGGGGTATAAGCTAAATGTTTTTCTTCTCCCTGCAGACTGCAGCCCCCTCACTGTTTTACGGAAGATACCAGCTACCCCTTACAATACCATCGCATCACTGCTGGGAATCAGAGAACTCCAAACATAGGTAATTTTTGTTTTCAATATTTTCTACTAGTGTAATTAGAAATTTTTAGATTTTGAGGGTCAGAGAACATCTCAACCTGAGTATTAAAGAGAGAAGGAAGGGAGGAAAGAGAGAGAGAGAGAGGAAGGAAAGGAGGGAGAGGGCAGTTACTGGTTCCCTTGGCTTGGAAAGTCCAGCGGGAGGTCAGGGAATTGGAGGTTAGCATGTTGCCATTAGAAACCTGGTTCTGTCTCCAGCTCTCTTACCTGAATGATTGTATTTCCTTCCCACCTGTTCTCCCTGCATCCACACTTGTCCCCAGGACTATCATGAACCCTGCAGGCAAAGTAATCCTTCAGACATGAATCTGGTTATAGAGTCCTCATCCAGGAGAAAGCCATGCCTTCAGAGTGGTTTATGTTACCCATGCAATCTGGGCCTTCTCTCCTTATCAGACTTTCTCTTCCACGACTTCTCTCTTGCTTACTCGGCTGTGTCCACACAGACATCCCTCTTCATCCCAGAACACATGAGACATGCTTCTATTCCAAGGTGTTCCCATTTGCTACTTCTTCATCTCAGAATGTTCTTCTCTCAGATGTCCATATGGTTCACTCCCTCGCTTCTTCCAAGTCTGTGCAGATGTCCTTAGTGAAGCCCACACTCATCACCATATTTCAAACTCCCCCCCCGCCACAGTACTCACTTTGTTCTAAACATCCATGTAACTTACTCTTTTATCATGTTTACTATCAGAGTGCCCGACTGAGATGTAAACTCTTTGAGAGCCAGGGATTTTGTCTACTTCCTTTTTAAAAAAGATTTTATTTGTTTATTTAAGAGAGAGAGAGAGCATGAGCATGGGAGGGGCAGAAGGACAAACAGACTCCCTGCTGAGCAGGGAGACAGACACAGGGTTCGACCCCATGAGATCATGACCTGAGCTGAAGTCAGATGCTTAACTTACTGAGCCACTCAATGGCCCCATTTTTGTCTATTCTCTATTGACAGCTATTTCCCCAGTATCTAGAACAGTGCCTGTTTTAGAGTAAATGCTAAAAATAAATAAATTTTCCCATTCTATTCATTTTTCTGGGTCAACATTCTATAATTTTGTAACCTCAGTTCCCATCTATGTGCTGAGTATGGCCCTAGATAGAGGATTGACACCTCTGTTCACCCAGTTGTCCGAATCAGAAATTAAAAGTTGCCATGTATTTCTTTTAGCCCTTAAATGCTCATTGTGTCCCCCCCCTCCTTTGCCCAGCAATGTGCTGTAAACCAGGTAAACCTTTGCAACAGAAAAGAAATCATCCTTCCCCTCATGAGCTAATAGTCAAATAGCTAATTGGAAAAGAGAAGAACGCTCAGTGGAGAAGACATTTGTTTTACATTCTTCCAGTTCCCCATGAGGGAAGGGAAATTTTTGTGCCCAAAGATTGAAGGATAGGAGTAATAATGACAGGAATAACCATGTTACAGCCAATATTAGCAAGCTCTCTCATTGCACTTACTGTGTCAGTCTTTACATACATTACACTTAGTACATATCCTAGCCTACTGAAACCTCAGGATGATCATAGGAGGGGGTGGTATTATTGTCCCCGTTTCACCAGTGTGGAAGCTGAAGGGCAAAGAGGTTACAATCTTATTCAAAGACACAGGGGAAGTAAGCGTCTGAGTTGAATTTGAACCAGTCTGGTCCCAGTGTCCAAGTCTTAACCACTACAAGAACAATTCACTCTCTTCCTCCAGTTGGTGAGTAGGAAAGTAGAATTAGGCATTTGAGGCTGAGAACATTCTGAGTTGGCTTTTTCTTCTTAGCTGTTTCAGCATGGTCCCCGGGGTCTCCCTCACCCCCCTCCCCTGCTTGCTACTGGCTTCTGGGAGCACTCCCTCTTTTCTGTTCTCTTCCTTTAGTTCTGTGGGAAACCAACTGCTTTCTGCAGTGACTGATTTTAACTTTTGTTCTGTCAGCTTCCCAGCTCTGTGTCAGCGGTCCCATGTACTTGGTCTCTGTGTTTGAAACACTTGGTGTGGTCTTGTTTTCCTGCCTGGGCTCTGATCTGTCTTCGCAATGTGGTGTCTCTCATTCTCATGAGAACTCTGCTATCTATACGTGATTATTCTCACTTTATGCTTTAGAAAACCAAATTCAGATAAAGTAATCCATCTTTTTTTCAAGGTCATAGATAATCATCTGGACTGACTATTTTTTTTTAAAGATTTTATTTATTTGAAGAAGACAGAGAAAAAGAGTGCATGAGCACAAGCAGAGGGAAGAGCAGGGTCCCCATGAGCAGGGAGTCTGATGTGGGACATGACCCCAGGATCCTGGGATCATGACCTGAGCTGAAGGCAGATGCTTAACCATCTGAGCCATCAGGGGTCCCCAGGACTGACTATTTTCAATATCTACACTAATTTCATGGGATAATAGTTGGCATTTTCAAATTAAATATTCAAGGACATACTAATTCAAAGCTGGACATCTCACTTAAATTATCCCCTTCAAAGCTCTATTGTTATCCTCCAAGTGTTTCAACATTCCACATCATTTTCTTTTAAATTTCATCAGTGGTAAGACACCTTCAACCTGTCAATCTCAGAAGGAATATGTGTACTTAAGAAAAAGTTGATAGAGTTAGATCTTGAATAAAATGATCTTATTATACTTAAAAACATCATTGGAATTAAACATGCTATAACTGCAAAATGACAAAAATGCATTTCCTGTGAGATGTTTGAATTGATTCTGAATTCATTTACTGAGGTCCTGTTAAGCAGTTAAATCTGGGGTGGAAACACTGAACTGTGGAGTCAGTTCCTAAAGAAAGAACAGCCCATGGGGTTTGAGCGGATTTTTTTTTTTTTAATTCAGAAAGTAATTTGAAGGAAGCAACATTAATGTTAATGTGTGCTTACTAAATACTACTATCACTTTGTGTGTATGACAGACCCATGTCATAGGGGAGGCAGATAAGAATAAGGAGGTGCATGACCTTGTTTTGGGTTCCAGGCACAAGTTCCTAGGATGCCACTGTGGAAAATGCTGGAAACAAGCGAACATACAATTAAGTTGTCCAGCAGAGAATCGTCTTATTCTCCCTGTCAGTCCTCGGCAGTCGTGCTTCCCTCCCACAATCTTGTTTTATTAAAATGTCATTCTTTATCCTCTCTTCGGGAATCGTGTACTACAATTAATCTTTCTTAGGGATGCAAATTAAAAGGCAAGCAGAAACGGTGTTTGGCTCGGTCTCCTAAGCAAAAAGACACAGCTTTCACGGTCATGATGCCCCGGGAATGTTTGGGTGCCAACCCACCTTCTCTTTTCAAAAGCGTCAGGAACACAGTGTCTATTTCAGTGTTGTTGAAAATAACGTGTCTTGATTTGACATCACCAAGGCGCAGCTTGTGTGGGGAAGAGCAGCCGACCAGAAGGTGAGCAAGGACCTGGGGACCAGGCAGAGGGAAGGAGGAACTAGCTCCTTGGGAAGTGCTTTACAACAGCAAAGTGGGAGGACAGGATGAAAACAGAAACTGCAGAGACAATGAGAAAAAGAGATAAAAAGGACATGGTAGATGTCTTGGGTGTGTTTCTCCACCGCAGGAAACAGGCAAAGGAAGTTCCCCATATCCAGAGAGAGAACTTGGGAAGATGGAGGCTAGGTGGGAGAACGGTCGGATTGGAAGGCAACGTGCTGTGTGCATGGCTCATTTTCTGACTTTAGGGTGGGAAGTTGGGCAGTTTGTGGGAAGGTGTTGATGGAAGAAGAGAGCATTTAAAATGTGTTCTGGAAGATGTACTAAGGAGGCATTGTGTCGGGTCTCAAAATTGAGACACTCAGTACGGACCCAAGTCCAAAAAGTAGGGAGAGATTAGGCTGTCCCATTCTTTATCATCCCACCAGCCCTTTTGTACCAGGACAGACTGACTGTTATCTATGTGTGTCTCCCCGTGCTTCTCTTGGGCCTGAGTGCAAGGGCAGCTGCCCCACTTGCTCATGGACTCTACCAGTTATGACTGGCCTGTACCCAAACCATACTGATTTTTATTCTAGATATCTCTCCTTTTTTCTGGGATAGTCTAATGACTCACCAAAGAGGTAATAAAAAGCAATTGAATTATTCCAATTATGTCTCCTGACCCTGTGTAATGTTGTGAAATAATAAGAATATATATTTTGGTCTTCCTTTCACATTTCTGAAGTAGCTCTGAGTGATAGAAGGTGAAAAGAGCCTATTTTTGTTCTTCCTGATAAGCCCCTTTCAACAATACCCGAGTTTATGTTAATGAGGGGACTTTTGGAAAAGCTCTAAGGATAAGGGATTGGTTGCCAGGGGAACCAACCACTTGATTAGAGGTGCTGAGAAGGTTGGAAATTTCAGTCCCATTCCCCACTTGGGGAAAGGGCAAAATAGGGTTGATCTAATCTCCAATGACTAATGATTTCATCAATCATGTCTAGGAACTGAAGCCTCCATAAAAACCCTTAACAATGGGGTTTGGAGCCTTTTTGAGTTGATGAACACCTTGAGATTCTGGGAAAGGGGTGTATTTGGAGAAAGCATGGAAGTGCTGCACCCCTTCCTATATACCTTGTTCTATGCTACTGGCAGTTCCTGAATGGTGGCCTTTGTAACAAGTTGGTTGCAGGAAGTAAAATGTTTCCCTGGGGGTTGTGAGCCGTTCTCCAAATTATCAAGCCAGAGGAAGGTGTTGTGGAAACCCCCAGTTCATAGCCCATCAGTCAGAAATGTAGGTGACACCCTTAGCCGTGTGACTGGTGTCAGAAGTCAGGGGCCACCTTGTCTCCTGGGACTGAGACCCCGATTTCTGGGTTCTGTGCTGACTCCTGGCAGTTCATGTCAGAATTGTTTCATGTGAGGAAAACAACCTCCACATTTGGTGCAAGTAGAGGAAAACTGGTGTTTCACTTTGCTGGGTCAGGCCTCCTTGCCCAGGAAGTCAGAATGAGGGGACTGCAACTTCACTTTGGTCCATCTCAGAAGCACAGTAGATCCCTGACAGTCAGGCTCGGCGAAAGAGCATGTGGGCATGGCCAGGCACCTAGCGATTCTGACAGCTACAAGAGCTCTGTTGTGCTAATGGGCTTCTCTTAATGCAGAGGGATCAGCTTTGCAATTGGCTCCACAGCCCTGGGCCAGCTTTGCAGAGGCCTTATTGCTCCCACTCAGGCCATGCACACCGCCAGTTGGAGCAAGGGTGTGTAGTAAGTACATCTGTGTGGATAACCCTTCCAGGGCTCCCCGCACTCCAATTACTGACTGAGGCGGCTCCCGGAGCCTGGATAATTGCCCATAGAAAACATCAATGCTGATAATTAGAACTGGCCAAGAGGCAAATGTGGCCTCTGAGAGTGACCATATTGGCCTCGATACCTATTTAAGAAAAATTCAACTCTGTCTCCATTGCTGTGGCGCAATTTCTCTGTCTGAGTTTACAGTAAGTGCTCTTATCACTCCTGTTCTCCCATTTTCTCACTCATGGCCCCACCATATTGCATCACTCAGAGCTGCTCTGTCTCTCTCGTGGGCACTTTATTCCATGGAGAAGAGCCTTGCCTCTTTACCTCCAGGTTTCCCAGAATTAGTTCTCCCATCAGGAGGGAGGCAAGAGCGTGGGTTTGGAGTCAGACAGAAGTGGGCTTGGATCCCATCTCTGCCACTTATGAGTTCCCTGATGCTGGGAGAGTCACTTTACCTCCCTGGGCCTCAATAGCATCTGTAAATTGGGGTAAGGATGGCCCTCGTGAATTCCAGATGATCATGAGGATTAATTGAGTTAACGCAGGTAAAGTCCTGAGAACAACACAAGGCACATAGCAAGCCCTCCACAAATGACAGACACTATTTCCCCAAAAGTTAGGCTTTGCTTCAAAGGGTTTACTGTAGGCCTGTTTTAAAAAGTATGTTCTAATAAATTCAGGTACAGTGAGGCCAACAGATCAGGAGACAACCACCTTTAAAATGTGGATGTTGTAAGTGATGAATCACTGAATTCTACTCCAGAAACCAATATTGCACTGTGTGTTAACTAAGTAAAATTTAAATAAAATATAAAACAATAAGACCACAGTTTGTTACTCACAGTTCCGAATAGGAAGGGGGTATGCACAGCACAGGGAGCCTCAGGGGGAAAGCACCTGGACTGGTCAGAAGGCAGAGGGAATAGGGGGAGATTGGGAGCAACAGTCTCCGTTGCGGTATCTAGGGCTAGGGTGCAGGGCCTGTCTCTAGTTGTTGGTACCTGGCCCTCGGATGAGTAGAGCAGGTGAATAGTGGCCAAGAGGATAAGAGCACAATAAAGGAGATAGTTGGGGTATGGGCTCTAGATTGGGTAGTTTGCATGTATAAGTCTTACTCACTGGAAGTCACTTACTATCCTAGAAGTGAGAGCCCTGGGTAGGGTGGTCTCTCCAGGGTCAGCAAGGCTCAGCTGCTAAAGCATCAGAAATACAGAAAAGAGAAAAACAGGATGAATACAAGTCTTTCCTCAGATGTGTCCCCAAATAAAAGAGGGGAATCAAGGAAATCAGCCATCTCTGTGGACCCACACCCTAGTATCTAAGAACTGTAGAAGAGCTGTTTTCTCTCTTGTCTACAGTTCATATCCCTCAGTTTGAGACAGCACCTCTCTACATCATTGCTCTGTTCTGACTACGCTTGCAGTAGGATTAGTATTCACAAGGATGGAGTCAGTTCCTGGTTTCAAATACATTTTCTTCAAAATAAGAGCCCTGTTTTTTTGTCCCTTGACTCCAGGCTTGTCTTCAGGGATTTCGTTTTGTGCCTCTCTGAGTGAGCTCTTAGAAATGCACACTTTACCGTTGTTATTCCTCTGCTGAAAATGACCTCAGATGGATTGTAAGGAAAAGGCCGACACTCTTAACGTGGTCTACACGGAGGTCTGGACCAAGGTCCCGCCTACCTCACCAACCCGGATCGGTACTGCTCCTCTTCTGATTATTGTCCACCCCAGGTTGCGTTGGGGTTCCTCTCTTTCTGTCCATGCACCATGCTGTCTCTCTACCTGAATAACCTTCTCTATGTACCATTTCCATCACTTGAAGGTCAATTCTCACCACTCACATCTGCATATTCGCATGGCAGATTTTCAGATACCTTTCAAAACTCAGTAAGTCTTCAAGGGAATCTTTTTGCTTACCCTGGACCAGGTCAGGACCTTAAAATTCAGTTCTATGGCATCCTACATTTCTGCTCTATCATAGTTTAATTAAATTGTAAAATTTAGAAACTTTAAAAAAATATATTTTTATTTATTCATTTGAGAGAGAGAAAGAAAAAGAACGGGAGTGGAGGGAGGGGCAGAGGAGGAGATAGAGGGAGAGAGAGAGAATCAAACAGACTCCTCACTGAATGTGGAGCCCAACTCCAGCTCGACCCCATCACCCCAAGATCAGGACCCCAGCCGGAACTAGGAGCCGGATGCCCAAGCAACTAAGCCACCCAGGTGCCCCCAAATTTTTAGAGATTTTTAAATGTCTTTTGGCTTGTAAATTATATGAAGCCAGGGTTCATGTCTGTCTTACTTAATTCACAATCACCAATGTGCAATGCCTGGCACTTGTTTTGAAAATACCATTGTTACTTACCTCAAATCCAATTTTAGAATTTTATAGGGTTATTGTTAAAATTAATTCCTTCTTCTCTTTGACTTGGTAATACTTTTCTTGAATATGTTTCAAGGACTTGAAGGTTTTTTTTCATTTGTAAAATAGTGATATTCAAAATATGTACTTCAGAGGGTTATTATAAGAATTTAATAAAAGCATGCATGTGAATACATTCTATAAATGACAGCGTATTATACAAATGCAATGGGTATTATTACAAAGAGTTAATTGGTACATTTTAAAAAATGGAGTCTTAGTTCAAGTATGCAACTCTGATTTACATATATTGTTCTTTTAAATGTGATATTTCAAGAAAATTAACAGCTGATACAAGAACAATGAACTCTGACCTTTGAGCTCATGACATGGGAAAAATATCTGTTTATAGAGAAAGGATATGATATCCACACTCTCCCATGCCCTTCTGAGTGTGAAGGCCTGATTAGCAGAATGTCTGACCAGCAGTGGTGATCAGGAGCAAGGTTTCACAGGTATACATCTGGGATATTAGGTTTTACAGGTATACATCTGGGATATTAGGTGTCTGGATAAGGTAGCACAGAACACCAAAACCCAGAGGAATAACCTGATTTAAAGTACTTATTAGAACACCTAGGTATAACTGCTTGAAGAATCTCATACCTATGTCATGCTCAGAATAGTGAGAAAAGAAGACTCTGTGGTTCATTTTAGGGGAACTAATTGTCTCTGATGCTACACCATGTCCTCCTCTTCTAAAGCATACAGTGAGGGGTAGCTTCTACTTGGGTTTTGCCATTCCTGTGTCAGGTGGGGAAAAAACAATGACCATGTGTTTTGTTTGGGCTCAATGAATGATACATGTGTATAAGGGACATGTACCACTTCTAGGAAGAAAATCTAAAAATCATCATTTGGGATGGCTACAACCCTTCCACAGAAGCCACAAATAGCTTGAACATTAGTGACCACAAATAGTAAATGAGAAAGTCAATTTAAGTTGACATACAATTGGATCTGGAACAGGTAGGAGGGAGATAATATAGGAAAATTTGCTTGGATATCTCAAGATTTTTTGTTTGTTTGTTTTATTTTCCTAACCACATTTAAAGCCCGGTGGTACATAATGAGAATGCTGTGTCTTAAAAACCAAGAGCTTGATGCAAACATCTCAGTGAGGGAAACCACCATCACAGGAAGCTCGTCTGAAGGTTCATGATAAACCAGCCACTGGCACAGGTCTTTGCTTGGCCTCTTCTCCATCATCTCTCAGACTCACTTCAGAGCTCCTTCCCCACCCTCCTCTGGAAGCCTGACCTAATGTACCCAAATGCAGGATATGGACCCTCATTCAGTGCTTCTGCAGCAACCTGTGGTCCTTCTCCAGAGCACATGTCAGACAACTACTCCCTGAACAAATTTGAAGCTAGATTATCCATTTGCAATGGGGGTGATGTCACATAGTGGTGAAAATTAGTTCTCTGGGCCAAAAAAGATCTTAGATATTACAACGGTTTCTGGTCCTCCACAGGGCCATAATCATAAGCGTGATGGCAAAATGGGGGGATATAGTTATAAATATTTATGTATTATATATTATGCTTATTAACTTATTTTTTAATAATTTATTTAATTTATTTTATATGTTTTTATTTTATTTGCATATTATGCATTTATATGTAACATAATAATTTGTATAATATATATTTATATTTAATAATACATTATATATAAATATTATATATTTATATGTACATTATTATAATATGTATTAATATATATTAATTGTATAATATACATATATAAATATACTATATATGTATAAGTGCTCCTTAAGGCAGTGATACTTAGAAAAGAGGCTGAGAAACAGTGCACTAGACTCAATTCTTTTTTTTTTTTTTTTGAGAAAGAGCACAAGGAGGGCAGAAGCAGAGGGAGAGGGAGACGCAGTCTCCCTGCTTAGCAAGGTTCCTGATATGGAACTGAATCCAAGGACTCTCGGATCATGATTTGAGCCAAAGGCAGATGTTTAACTGACTGAGCCACCCAGGAGCGCCTAGACTCAATTCTTTTTTTTTTTCTTTTTCTTTTTTTAATTTTTTAATAAACATATAATGTATTTTTAGCCCCAGGGGTACAGGTCTGTGAATCGCCAGGTTTACACATTTCACAGCACTCATCATAGCACACACCCTCCCCAATGTCCATATCACCACCAACCTCTCCCATCCCCCTTCCACCCAGCAACCCTCAGTCTGATTTTGAGATTGAGTCTTTTATGGTTTGTCTCCCTCCCGATCCCATCTTCTTTCATTTTTTCTTTTCCTACCCCCAAACCCCCAACATTGCAGCTCCACTTCCTCATATCCAGGAGATCATATGATAGTTGTCTTTCTCTGATTGACTTATTTCACTAAGCATAATACCCTCTAGTTCCATCCACGTCATCGCAAATAGCAAGATTTCATTTCTTTTGATGGCCGCATAGTATTCCATTGTATATATATACCATTTCTTCTTTATCCATTCATCTGTTGATGGACATCTAGGTTCTTTCCATAGTTTGGCTATTGTGGACATTCCTGCTATAAACTTTCGGGTGCACGTGCCCCTTCGGAGCACCACGTTTGTATTTTTAGGATATATACCCAGTAGTGCAATCGCTGGGTCATAAGGGAGCTCTATTTTCAGTTTTTTGAGGAACCTCCACACTGTTTTCCAGAGTGGTTGCACCAGCTTGCATTCCCACCAGCAGTGTAGGAGGGTTCCCCTCTCTCCGCATCCTCGCCAGCATCTGTCATTTCTTGACTTGTTAATTTTAGCCATTCTGACTGGTGTGAGGTGGTATCTCATTGTGGTTTTGATTTGTATTTCCCTGATGCCGAGTGATGTGGAGCATTTTTTCATGTGTCTGTTGGCCATCTGGATGTCTTCTTTGCAGAAATGTCTGTTCATGTCCTCTGCCCATTTCTTGACTGCATTATTTGTTCTTTGGGTATTGAGTTTGCTAAGCTCTTTATAGATTTTGGATACTAGCCCTTTATCTGATATGTCATTTGCAAATATCTTCTCCCATTCTGTCAGCTGTCTTTTGGTTTTGTTAACTGTTTCCTTTGCTGTGCAAAAGCTTTTGATCTTGATGAAATCCCAATAGTTCATTTTTGCCCTTGCTTCCCTTGCCTTTGGCGATGTTCCTAGGAAGAAGTTTCTGCGGTTGAGGTCAAAGAGGCTGCTGCCTGTGTTCTCCTCAAGGATTCTGATGGATTCCTTTCTCACATTGAGGTCTTTCATCCATTTTGAGTCTAGTTTCATGTGTGGTGTAAGGAAATAGTCCAATTTCATTTTTCTGCATGTGGCTGTCCAATTTTCCCAGCACCATTTGTTGAAGAGGCTGTCTTTTTTCCATTGGACATTCCTTCCTGCTTTGTCGAAGATTAGTTGACCATAGAGTTGAGGGTCTATTTCTGGGCTCTCTATTCTGTTCCATTAATCTATGTGTTTTGTGCCAGTACCATGTTGTCTTGATGATGACAGTTTTGTAATAGAGCTTGAAGTCCGGAATTGTGATGCCACCAACTTCGGCTTTCTTTTTCAATATTCCTTTGACTATTTGAGGTCTTTTCTGGTTCCATATAAATTTTAGGATTATTTGTTCTATTTCTTTGAAAAAAAATGGATGGGATTTTGATAAGGATTGCATTAAATATGTAGATTGCTTTAGATAGAATAGTCATTTTCACAATATTTGTTCTTCCAATTCATGGAACATTGGATCCATGGAGCATGGAACATTTCTCCATTTTTTTGTGTCTTCCTCAATTTCTTTCATGAGTACTTTATAGTTTTCTGAGTATAGATTCTTTGCCTCTTTGGTTAGGTTTATTCCTAGGTATCTTATGGTTTTGGGTGCAATTGTAAATGGGATTGACTCCTTAATTTCTCTTTCTTCTGTCTTGTTGTTAGTGTAAAGAAATGCAGCTGATTTCTGTGCATTGACTTTATATCCTGACACTTTACTGAATTCCTGTACAAGTTCTAGCAGTTTTGGAGTGGAGCCTTTTGGGTTTTCCACATATAGTATCATATCATCTGCAAAGAGTGATAGTTTGACTTCTTCTTTGCTGATTTGGATGCCCTTAATTTCTTTTTGTTGTCTGATTGCTGAGGCTAGGACTTCTAGTACTATGTTGAATAGCAGTGGTGATAACTGACATCCCTGCCGTGTTCCTGACCTTAGCGGAAAAGCTTTCAGTTTTTCCCCATTGAGAATGATATTTGCAGTGGGTTTTTCATAGATGGCTTTGATAATATTGAGGTATGTGCCCTCTATCCCTACACTTTGAATAGTTTTAATCAGGAAGGGATGCTGCACTTTCTCAAATGCTTTTTCAGCATCTATTGAGAGTATCATATGGTTCTTGTTCTTTATTAATATATTGTATTGCATTGATTGATTTGCAGATGTTGAACCAACCTTGCAGCCCTGGAATAAATCCCACTTGGTCATGGTGAATAATCCTTTTAATGTACTGTTGGATCCTATTGGCTAGTATTTTGGTGAGAATTTTCGCATCTGTGTTCATCAAAGATATTGGTCTGTAATTCTCTTTTTTGATGGGATCCTTGTCTGGTTTTGGGATCAAGGTGATGCTGGCCTCATAGAATGAGTTTGGAAGTTTTCCTTCCATTTCTATTTTTTGGAACAGTTTCAGGAGAATAGGAATTAATTCTTCTTTAAATGTTTGGTAGAATTCCCCTGGGAAGCTGTCTGGCCCTGGACTTTTGTTTGTTTGGAGATTTTTGAAGACTGTTTCAATCTCCTTACTGGTTATGGGTCTGTTCAGGTTTTCTATTTCTTCCTGGTTCAGGTGTGGTAGTTTATATGTCTCTAGAAATGTATCCATTTCTTCCAGATTGTCGAATTTGTTGGCGTAGAGTTGCTCATAGTACATTCTTATAGTTGTTTGTATTTCTTTGGTGTTGGTTGTGATCTCTCCTCTTTCAATCATGATTTTATTTATTTGGGTCCTTTCTCTTTTCTTTTTGATAGGTCTGGCCAGAGGTTTGTCAATCTTATTAATTCTTTCAAAGAACCAGCTCCTAGTTTTGTTGATTTGTTCTATTGTTTTTGTTTTTGTTTTTTTTTTGGTTTTTTTTTTTTTTTTTTTTTTTTTTTTTTGGTTTCTATTTCATTGATTTCTGCACTGATCTTTATGATTTCTCTTATCCTGTTGGGTTTAGGCTTTCTTTGTTGTTCTTTCTCCAGCTCCTTTACTTGTAGGGTTAGGTTGTGTATTTGAGACCTTTATTGTTTCTTAAGAAAGGCTTGTACTGCTATATATTTTCCTCTCAGGACTGCCTTTGTTGTGTCCCACAGATTTTGAACCATTGTGTTTTCATTATCATTTGTTTCCATGAATTTTTTCAATTCTTCTTTAATTTCCTGGTTGACCCATTCATTTTTTAGAAGGATGCTGTTTAGTCTCCATGTATTTACATTCTTTCCAAATTTCCTCTTGTGATTGAGTTCTAGCTTCAGAGCATTGTGGTCTGTAAATATGCAGGGAATGATCCCAATCTTTTGATACCAGTTGAGACCTGATTTATGACCCAGGATGTGGTCTATTCTGGAGAATGTTCCATGTGCACCAGAGAAGAATGTGTATTCTGTTATTTTGGGATGGAATGTTCTGTAGATATCTGTGATGTCCATCTGGTCCAGTGTGTCATTTAAGGCCTTTATTTCCTTGTGGA
Organism: Martes martes; assembly: GCF_963455335.1. Taxonomy (NCBI): domain Eukaryota; kingdom Metazoa; phylum Chordata; class Mammalia; order Carnivora; family Mustelidae; genus Martes; species Martes martes. Next base: position 6,305,392 of record NC_137891.1, on the reverse strand, counting down.
CCTTTTGCTTAGATGATCTGTCCATTTCAGTGAGGGGAGTGTTAAGGTCCCCTGCTATTATTGTATTATTGTCGATGTATTTCTTTGATTTTGTTATTAATTGGTTTATATAGTTGGCTGCTTCCATGTTAGGGGCATAGATATTTAAGATTGTTAGGTCTTCTTGTTGGACAGACCCTTTGAGTATGATATAGTGTCCTTCCTCATCTCTTATTATAGTCTTTGGCTTAAAATCTAATTGATCTGATATAAGGATTGCCACCCCAGCTTTCTTCTGATGTCCATTAGCATGGTACATTGTTTTCCACCCCCTCACTTTAAATCTGGAGGTGTCTTCGGGTCTAAAATGTGTTTCTTGTAGGCAGCGTATTGATGGTTTTTTTTTTTTTTTTTTATCCATTCTGATACCCTGTGTGTTTTGATTGGGGCATTTAGCCCATTAACATTCAGGGTAACTATTGAGAGATATGAATTTAGTGCCATTGTATTGCCTGTAAGGTGACTGTTACTGTATATTGTCTCTGTTAATTTTTGATCTACTACTTTTAGGGTCTCTTGTTGCTTAGAGGACCCCTTTCAATATTTCCTGTAGAGCTGGTTTGGTGTTTACAAATTCTTTCAGCTTTTGTTTGTCCTGTAAGCTTTTTATCTCTCCTTCTATTTTCAATGATAGCCTAGCCGGATATAGTATTCTTGGCTGCATGTTTTTCTCGTTTAGTGCTCTGAATATATCATGGCAGTTCTTTCTGGCCTGCCAGGTCTCTGTGGATAAGTCCACTGCCAATCTAATGTTTTTACCCTTGTATGTTACAGACTTCTTTTCCCGGGCTGCTTTCAGGATTTTCTTTGTCACTAAGACTTGTAAATTTTACTATCAGGTGACGGGGTCTGGACCTATTTTTATTGATTTTGAGGGACATTCTTTGCATCTCCTGGATTTTGATGTTTGTTCCCTTTGCCATATTAGGGAAATCTCTCCAATAATTTTCTCCAATATACCTTTTGCTCCTCTCTTTCTTCTTCTTCTGGAATCCGAATTATTCTAATGTTGTGTTGTCTTATAGTGTAACCTATCTCTCAAATTCTCTCATTGTGGTCCAGTATTTGTTTGTCTCTCTTTTGCTCAGCTTCTTTATTCTCTGTCTTTTGGTCTTCTATGTCACTAATTCTTTCTTCTGCCTCATTTATCCTAGCAGTGAGAGCTTCCATTTTTGATTGCACCTCATTAACAGCTTTTTTTATTTCAACTTGGTTAGATTTCAGTTCTTTTATTTCTCCAGAAAGGGCTTTTATCTTTCCAGAGAGGGTTTCTCTAATATCTTCTATGCCTTTTTCGAGCCCAGCTAGAACCTTGAGAATCATCATTCTGAACTCTAGATCTGTCATATTACCAATGTCCGTATTGATTAGGTCCCCAGTCTTCGGTACTGCCTCTTGTTCTTTTTTTTTGTGGTGAGTTTTTCCGACTTGTCATTTTGTCCAGATAAGATTTGCTTTCTCCTCTTCTGGAATTCTGCTGTTCTCCTTGGTGAGTTAAGTTGGTCTTGGCTGGGTTTCTTGTTGATCTTCTGGGGGAGGGGCCTGTTGTAGTGATTCTCAAGTGTCTTTTCCCAAGGTGGAATTGCACTGCCCTTACCAGGGACTGGGCTAAGTAATCCGCTCAGGTTTGCTTTCGGGAGCTTTTGTTCCCTGAGCGCTTTCTGTAGAGTTCCGGAGGAAAGGAATGAAGATGGCAGCCTCCCAATCTCCAGCCTGGAGGAGTCGAGAGCTCGGGAATCCGCTCCTCAGTGCACCCTCAGAGAAAAGCGCCCAACCACCCCCGTCTCCCTGGCCTCTGGTCGCGCTTGGAGAAAAGTGCTCAATTGCTCGTACTTGGAGAAAAACGCTTGGTCGCTTCCATATCCCTGGCCTCCAGCTGCACACTTGGAGAAAAGTGCTCAGTCACTCCGTTTCCCTGGCCTCTGGCCATGCTCCGAGCTCACCCAGCCTGCGACTGGTTCAAGGTAACACTGAGCTGAGAGCTCACTCCTCGGCTATGTCTCTGTAGCCGGCTTCCCTGCTCTAATACCTGTGAGCTCTGCGACACTCAGACACCCCCAGTCCTTCTGTGATCCCGCAGGACCTGGGGTTATGCTGACCCCGCATGGGCTTTCCCCCCGGTTTAGCCTCTGGAACGATGTCCCTCCGTGGAGCAGACTTTTAAAAGTCCTGATTTTGTGCTCCATTGCTCTGCCACTTGCTGGGAGCTGGCCCCTCCCCCTGCAGTCTATCTTCCCGTCACTTTGGATTCACTTCTCCGCAGGTCCTACTGTTCAGAAAGTGATCAATTTTCTGTTTCTAGAATTGTTGCTCTTCTTCTCTTCGATTTTCCATTGGATTTGTAGGTGTTCACAATGGTTAGATAAGCTATCTAGCTGATCTCCTGCTACCTGATGTCATCTCAGCCTGCTACTTCTCCACTATCTTGACTCTTCCCCCCTAGACTCAATTCTTAAAGGCTATGTCAGTAAGGGCTCATGTGCTTGCTTTCAGGGTGCATGTGTTAGGGGCATCATAATTTTGAATAAGGGAAGGAATTAATGAATCAAACCCAAGTTGGAGATCTTTGGATAAATCAAGACTGACTGAAGGAGAACAACAAGGGACTTGATCCTAGTACTGACCTCAGGACCCACCTACTTACACCATGTTGGTTCTCTAGGGCAAGTTCCACCAAGCCAGAAAAAGGCAATGCTGGGGACTCACCTGGGGAAGGGTGGTGGCAGAAACGCACTTCCAGGCAGCAGCTGATACAGCTGTGGGTGATTTTCTCATTTTAATTACTTGAGAAGGAGAAACGCAGCTCAATTGTTATTCATTCCTCTAATCTCTTTCCATCTTGACCTTTCTACACCAACCACTGCCCTGCCAACCGCCCTGGAAGTGGAGGCAAAACAATGCAGAACTTTAGGAGTTGGTAATAAACTTTGATACATGTAAAATCAATTTTTGCTGGCATAATTTGAAAGGGCAGTTCATCGTTTGTAATTAAAAACCATCGTGAAGTTTGAAACCCCAAGTGTTCTCACCTAGAGGAAAATATTAAACTTTAATGAAGGTCTTTTTTTTTTTTTTTTAGTGGTTGAAAATTTCCCGATGATAATGTCACCATGGGGAAAAATACCTTTGCAGAGGTGGTGTTTTAATCGGTGTGTGGTAACATTGCTGCAGAAGGGAAATTTGCTTTCCTTCTAGCATGACCACTGTGACCAGCTCCATGGGTCCAGGCACCTCCTTCACTCCTGTGCAGGTCTCCCCTCTAGCAAAGGGTTTCAGTGGTGGTAGGCGAGTGCATTCAGTTAGCAAACAGTGAGGCCTGTTTGTGAACCAGGCATTGTGCTGGGCTTGCTGGGAGAGCTTTGGTCAAGTATCAAGCTATGTCAATAGCAGGACACGACAAACATACTCTCTACATTTCCTGCATTGTATTTTCTATCATCTTCCCTCAAAACATCTTCATAGATTGCTATCTTCTACTAGTCAAAATATATTTATAAATTAAGGTGAGTTTTGATCCTTACTTTAATATTTTACTTGTAAAACTAACATAAGGGTATTGCAAATATTTGAAAAAAATAGGAGAAATACGTGCACAAATAAAAAAAAAATCCACTCTAATGAAAAAAAATCACACTGAACCTCACTCATTAAAAGGAACAATGACACTACTGATACCCAAAGAAATAAAAAACTAGCTCCAGATCTGAATTTTCTTTTCTTGCCCTTTCTGCATGCATATGCTTATTCTATGTGCATATTGAAAAAATTGAAAAAAAAATTATGTTTTGCTTTCTTTTCCAGTCCATTCTCTATGTATATTTTGCATAGTTAGAGACAAAATGTGCATGCAATTTTATTTACTTTTCAAGTTTAAACATTATAATGGAATTATTTCCGTTATTTCTATAGACTGTTTCTAATTAACACTTGCAACACAACATAGAAGAGGAATCAATTTCACCAGCACCCTCTTGGTCGTTTATGTTGCTCTTAGGTTTTTGATACCATGTATAGTGCTCTAGAGAAAGTAAATATTCCCATGTAAACAGTCTTTCCTTTTATATTATTTTCTTTACATAGATCCTCAGAAATAAGATTCTAGAACAAACATTAGCATAGCTTTCAAGTAAAAAGTAATTTTCCAAAAGGAATGTCTAGTAACAACAGCATAGTTATACCACATTTCCCAGAACTGAGTTCTCTATGTATTGAAAACAAATATACACAATACAAAAACTATACTCTTTTTTAATAGTTAATGATGTTTTAATTCCATACATTTTTAATTAATCAAATATAATTGCTGTTTACTAGATCCCTAGATTAATAACAGCAGAGGATTCAATTTACCACAGGAAGTTGAGATAATAATAATCATTAATAAGAATAATTATATAAATATTTGTCATTTCATTTAGGGATTTTTTAGAGATTAAATATGGTTTCCATTTGGCTTTTTAAATTATTGAAAATAACTCTGGGGTCCCTCTTAATAATTTCATGACCAGCACATGTAATCTTGCTTGGGAGCCACTCAACTACCTCTCTATACATGTATGAGACCTATTATGGTCTGAGCTGGAAGGAGCATCATACACCAGTCCCTTTCGTGGATTGTATTTTAGACAACAAGAAACTGACACTTCAAATGAATCAGAATGTCAGGGACAAAGTGTCCACTCAGGTCCCTGTTGGTCACTAAGTGGCTAAGCAATCTTTATTCATTTATTTTTTCTCTTCCTGGAAACACTCTTCTGTTAGTGATTTCAACCATTTACCAGCAACAGCTCTGCTTGTCCCAGGTTCAGTGCTTCAGGGTGTCCCGCCCAGACAGGAGCTGCAACACTTTCTCTTTCTATGAGTCCACTGAGGTTTGTGTCCATTTCCACAGATGCGTTCAGCTAGGCAGCATCCACTTCATGTGGACTGTACAATCATTCCAAAGTTAGAGCCAACAATTTTGTCAGCATATATATTTTTATTTTTATTTTTTTATTTTTTTTAAAGATTTTTATTTATTTATTTGACAGAGAGAGATCACAAGTAGACAGAGAGGTAGGCAGAGAGAGGGAGGGAAGCAGGCTCCCTGCTAAGCAGAGAGCCCAATGTGGGACTCGATCCCAGGACCCTGAGATCATGACCCGAGCTGAAGGCAGTGGCTTAACCCACTGAGCCACCCAGGCGCCCCAGCATATATATTTTTAAAAACAAATTTAGGCCTAGAGAAGTCTTTTAACTTAGTCTATTGTGTGAAAACCCTAAGTATGTCTCATTATATAAAATTTCACCTCTGGGATCAGAGAAATTCCCCAGAGTTTTTCTCAGCACACCAATATCCCACAACAGAGTCTTACTTTCTGCTTTCCTACCCAGATCTTCCCTCTCCACATACAACTTAAAAAGGGTGGCAAGACAGTGGATTGTAGAGCAAAGAAGCAATAACAATTTCTCCAAAACCTGCCCATAGCTTCTCAAAATAAAAATAGTTTGCTTAAATGAAATCCTATAATATTAATTAAAACAGATAACTCTCCCTTCTCATACTTTCCAGGGAGCAGATAACATTCCAGACAACTTCTATTGGTTAAAGTCACACCCACAAACAGATAGCTTAATGATGAAGAAGAATGCCTTTGAGTACCAATCTAACCTGCCCAATGTCCAAACTGGTGGGAGTTGTTCCCGCATCTCTCCTTTGCCTCTTTCTATTGAAGTCAGGGTTGGATTTACTGACTACTGAACGTGAGAAACAAATGAATTGTTTGCAACTAACATGCTTAGTATCAAGTCTGTCCTAACAACACTAGATGCTCCGTCAAGTGTAGCTAATAGTAATAGTTGTCCTTTTATTACATGTGCACACACACACACTCCTGCTTCCATGCCAGCCCAAAGTCTTTCCTACTTCCCAAATCAGATGCCTCTTTTCTTCCTTTGAACACCAGCACCCCCACCCCCCCGGCAGTAAGTTAGTTGATTCAAAAATGAGTGAAATTGTTCCCCATAAAATCCAGAGGATAGTATCTGAACTCTATGACAATTGTGTTTCAAATGATCAAAGAGATTTGTAAAAAGCAGAATATTGTCAGGCATCTGGATGGTGCAGTTGGTTAAGTGTCAGACTCCTGATTTTGGCTCAGGTCATGATCTCAGAGTCTTGAGATGGCGCCCTGAGTAGGACTCCACACTCGGCGGGGAGTGTGCTTCTCTGTCTCTTCCTCTCCCTTTGCTCCTCCTGCCCATGCTTGCTTGCTTACTCTCTCTCTCAAATAAAAAAAAAACTTCAAAAAAAAATCACAAAGAAAATTGTGTCCACAGGATAAGTACAGGACAACTTAAAAAAACAAACAAAAAGGCTTAGAAACTCATAAAAGAAATTGAAGAAGACACAAAAAGATGGAAGACCATTCCATGCTCTTGGATTGGAAGAATAAACATTGTTAAAATGTCTATACTGCCTAGAGCAATCTATACATTTAATGCCATTCCGATCAAAATTCCACCGGCATTTTTCAAAGAGCTGGAGCAAATAATCCTAAAATTTGTATGGAATCAGAGGAGACCCCGAATCGCTAAGGAAATGTTGAAAAACAAAAACAAAACTGGCAGCATCACGTTACCTGATTTCAAGCTTTACTACAAAGCTGTGATCACCAAGACAGCATGGTACTGGCATGAAAACAGACACATAGACCAGTGGAACAGAGTAGAGAGCCCAGATAAGGACCCTCAACTCTATGGTCAAATAATCTTCGACAAAACAGGAAAAAATATCCAGTAGAAAAAAGTCTCTTCAATAAATGGTGCTGGGAAAAATGGACAGCTATATGTAGAAAAATGAAACTCGACCATTCTCTTACACCTTACACAAAGATCAACTCGAAATGGATAAAAGACCTCAACGTGAGACAGGAATCCATCAGAATCCTCGAGGAGAACATAGGCAGTAACCTCTTTGATATCAGCCACAGCAACTTCTTTCAAGATATGTCTCCAAAGGCGAAGGAAACAAAGGCAAAGATGAACTTTGGGGACTTCATCAAGATCAAAAGCTTCTGCACAGCAAAGGAAACAGTCAACAAAACAAGAGTCAACCCACGGAATGGGAGAAGATATTTGCAAATGACAGTACAGACAAAAGGTTGATATCCAGGATCTATAAAGAACTCCTCAAACTCAACACACACAAAACAGACAATCATATTAAAAAATGGGCAGAAGATATGAACAGACACTTCTCCAATGAAGACATACAAATGGCTATCAGACACATGAAAAAATGTTCATCATCACTAGCCATCAGGGAGATTCCAATCAAAACCACATTGAGATACCACCTTACACCAGTTAGAATGGCCAAAATTAGCAAGACAGGAAACAACATGTGTTGGAGAGGATGTGGAGAAAGGGGAACCCTCTTACACTGTTGGTGGGAATGCAAGTTGGTGCAGCCACTTTGGAGAACAGTGTGAAGATTCCTCAAGAAATTAAAAATAGAGCTTCCCTATGACCCTGCAATTGCACTACTGGGTATTTACCCCAAGGATATAGATGTAGTGAAAAGAAGGACCATCTGTACCCCAATGTCCATAGCAGCAATGGCCACGGTCGCCAAACTGTGGAAAGAACCAAGATGCCCTTCAACGGACGAATGGATAAGGAAGATGTGGTCTATATACACTATGGAGTATTATACCTCCATCAGAAAGGACGAATACCCAACTTTTGTATCAACATGGACGGGACTGGAAGAGATTATGCTGAGTGAAATAAGTCAAGCAGAGAGAGTCAAGTATCATATGGTTTCACTTATTTGTGGAGCATAACAATATGGAGGACAAGGGTAGATGGAGAGGAGAAGGGAGTTGAGGGAAATTGGAAGGGTAGGTGAACCATAAGAGACTATGGACTCTGAAAAACAACCTGAGGTTTTTGAAGGGGCGGGGGGTGGGAGGTTGGGGGAACCAGCTGGTGGGTATTAGGGAGGGCACAGATTGCATGGAGCACTGGGTGTGGTGAAAAAACAATGAATACTGTTATGCTGAAGAGAAATAAAAAATTAAAAATATATATATATACACACACACACATACACACACACACACATATGTGTGTGTGTGTGTGTATGTATATATATATATATATATATATATATATATATATATATATACTGGAAACACGAAAGCTTAGGGAAAAAGAACCAAATAAATTTCTAAAAGTAGAAGCCTGCCATCATTGAAATGCATACATATGCACATATATAAAAATAATAAAAACATGGGCTAAAGACCAGACTTTCTAATAAGGCATTGAGAGGAATTCCCTATGTATGACAACTGAAGAGAATATACAAGAAACTTGAGGGTTTTGATCATGGAATGAAAAGATGAAAAGAATCATAAATTCTGACTCTGCTTTTTTTTTTTTTTCTCTCTCTCTCTTCTCCTCATCTTCCTCCTTTGCCATCACCTCTTACCCCATTAACTACTTCTAGTAGACTGTTCATATTCTGTACAACATTTAAATTTATTATCTTCCTGGATCTTCACAGGATAAATCTTTGAGTTAGAATCATCATCCCCATTTGACAGAAGAATTAACTGACACTCCATGAAGACAGTTACAGAAAGTGCCAGAGCAAAGCCGACTAAAATCATAATTTTATGCATGGTTTTGGAGGAGATAAATACACTATGGGCCACTCTGCTCATGTTTCTCAGGAGAAACAAGGGCTCCTGTTTCTCAGGACTGCTTTGAAGATGAAGTGTGATGAGCACAGAACTGCAGAGAGCAGTGCAGATCCTGCTAGGATTCCACGCTAGTGGGACTTCCTGGATGCAGGTGTTGTACTGTGAAGTATGTTGATGATGAAGTAATGACCCAAGTTGGGTATTTTCTTTGTTTTACCCAAATCTGGTCCACAGCCCCATGTCCTCATGTCATTCGCCTCTGTAAGCTCTGGAGAGCCAGTTGGAAGTGCACAATCCTTCTGGATGCCTTTCAGGAGGCTGGACCATCACCGAGCAAACAAAACATTGTTGTGCCACATAGAACTGGGGCTCTCAATGTCTTTGCATCACTGTACTCTCTGTCCTGAACTTCTCATCCTGACAGCAAGAACTTCCTGGAACTTGCTGGTTTCTGGCTTTGTGACTCATTTTCCTGATCGCCATCTGACCTTACTTCTCAGCCCTTCAGCATACTTCTTTAGGTTACCTGTTGCTTTTTTTTTTGCTCAACCCTGATTCCTATTAATTCCTTGGTTTTGCTCCTATTAATTATTTGGAGTAAATTGCGTGCATACCCAGCTCTATCTAAAATCTCAAGATTTAAAATGATTACAGAGGTCTATAGCACAGCCCCCTATCCTTTTTGGTGCACTTCTTAGATTGACATGCAGACTTTGTTCAAACATCTCTAAATGCAGGGAACTTTGCCTGTGTTTACCAACCACATAGAGGAGATTTTTCACTACTATGTGGACATAGTTGAGAGAGGTTATAAGTATGTTTTCTTATGTTCTTTCTGCATAGAATGGTCTTCTTTGCTTTTCTGCCTTCTCCAAACTTCGGTCTTCAAGTGTTGGGTCCCAGTGCCTTCAAGGAGACTTAAGCATTCTTCCTTATCTGATCTCTGTGCCCTTGTGAAAATCTTAATTAGAACTCACATTACATCGTGCTAGACTGTGAAGTCATTTATAGGAAAAGCCACATAGTTGCATCTGGTTTGTCTAAATAGCACATCAAACAGTGCCAGAGACACAATTCATATGTCTTTGTTGAATGAGTGAAGAATAAGTGAATGACTAAACTGAATGAATAAATGAATGAGTGCTTGTCTTTGAATGTGACTCTCTATAAAAATTAGTCCATGCATTTGAAAAATGTGATATTCTTTCCTAATAAATTAAACAGGAAAAAAATGCTAGTATACCAGAGTGGTATATCCTTTATACATTAGACCATAATGGGTAAAATGACCTCTAATTTTAAAATGATACTTCAAAAAGTACAAAATTAGGTACTTAAGGTTTGCAACATAAGAAATGCCACCATAATCACCATCTGCACCATGAGACTACTGAGCCAGATTAGGTCTGACATCAACAAGAATTCTAACAAGGCATTACCTAGTGAAATCATGGATAAGACCCAGGGACTTCAACTTCTAAAACACCAACAGGATAATTCACATCCTAATAAGATAAGAGAAAGCTAGAAATATCTTTTTAATTCTGTTGAATCAAATTCTTTTAAGATAAATTCAAAGAATGAAAACAAAGTGAAAGCAAGAGGAGAATTTGGGTTCTGTGAAAGATCATGAGCAGGGGGGTCTAATGGTTAATAGGCTACTGTTTGCAATTCATGTGAAGGAAAGCATCCTTGTTACAAATGTGATGTTGCTGTGGCTGCTGTATCAAGTACATATGGGACATCACCTTAATGCTGCTATTATGGTGCCCAGTAGTCTAGGCTTACAGTGCCCTGCATTGTTAATGCTCACTTTACGGATGAAGAATAAGAGGCTCAGGAAGGTTGACTTACATGCTTAGGATCTCATAGCTCCTGAAAGAAATCCAAGCTAACTAGAGAATGCATTATTTTTTCTGAGTTATGATGCCTAGTCATGTATTACTGCAAGAAGAATTGTATTATCTTTCTCTGTCTGCATCTGGATAATATAATTCAGGGAGGATTTGCCTGTGATTATCTGGTGACCTGATGACAAGGAATCACAGGATGTGTGTTGTGGATTTGGCTGTCTGCACCAGCCCATGAAAGATAGTCTGCTGACCCCCTCCTTTCTCCTCACTTGGTACATGATAGACAGGGACCACATGTGTATCACTCAAACCATTCATTCAGTCAGTCATTCATTCACTAATATTTGTGTTTTAGACGTAATTAAGAGAATATTTTCTCATGCAAGATTTCTGTGAGATAGGGACTTTATGCATTTTCATAAGTTAAGAATATGGATATATGGGAGTTTAAGACGTTCTGGTAGAAACGAATCTATGAATTAGTGGACCTTGACCAAATCCTCCCCTTGTAAATTCACTAACTACCCCTTCTCCCTGTATTTAAGGGCTTACAACTGCAAAGCATAATGCTAGGCATAACTGAAGAGAGAAAAAATAATTCAGAACTCATGCCCTAAGTATTGCTGGGCCATCATCCGGTGGCATTTTAACTAAGCATTTAAGTAGAATTTTATCAGCCCAAGTATGGGGAGCGTTTCTAATGAGAGGAGGCAGACCCAGGGCCAGGGTGGTGGGCTTATGCCTGAGCTTTCACACAGGGCCCCTGCTCGGAGGAGTCTCACCCTTGGTTTAATAGTCTACTGTTGCTGTCTTGAAATTGGGAATAGTTTGTTAACAAGGGACCTCCATTTTCATTTTGTATTAGGTCATGCAAAGCATGTAGCTGGTCCTGGATGGCCCTTAATCTGAGCCTTAAATCCAAAGTGAAGATTAAAGCTAGAGGGGTAAGAAGCCTGCAACACAATTATGTAACATTATAATGCATTAGGTGCTGATTGAGATCCATTCTTGCTCTCTAGGCTTGGATAGAGATGATTAGTCCTGCAGGCCCTAAAATTATTTTGTTTTACTTGCCTATTATACATTTAGGTGTTCCATGCCAATTTAGCTTGATTATGCAAAATCAATTTTCACGATTTTTTCCAACTGTCACAAAAATTTTCAAACATACAAAAAAATGGAAAAACTATACAATACATGCTAAGTATCAATTGAATTGTCATTTATATGGAAATACACCACACACATATTTTGTTGAACTATTTTAAAATGTTTCAAACGTCATGAAACTTTGGGCTTACATATTTAACCATGCCTCTTTTGGAAGTAAGAGCAATTTGGGGGCACCTCCGTGGCTCAGTAGGTTAAGTGGCTGCCTTTGGCTCAGGTCATGATTCCAGGGTCCTGGGATTGAGCCCAGCATTGGGCTCTCTGCTCAGCAGGGAGCCTGATTCTCCCTCTCTCTCTGTCTGCCACTCTGCCTGCTTTGCTCTCTTTCTCTGTCAAATAAATAAATACATACATAAATAAAATAAAATTAAACAAAATAAAAATCTTTAAAAAATAGTTTAGTCAAGGACAATTGGCAGATGCATAAAACCATCAGGTGCAAGGCAGTTTTGGAAAAGGATATTCACCTAATGCAAGTTCACTCTGTGGATTACTTTCTAATCACAAAATGAAAAATATGTCTTCATAAGGAATCTATGTGGTCATCATCGCCTACCAAAGGCGTCAGACATCATCACTGCTGCTGGGACCACCTGATACTATGTTCCTCTTGGGGAGATGTGATATGAAATAGATAGTATCACCTGGAAGGACTTTCCTCTTCTCCTCTTATCCTATATCTAATCCGATGTTAATTGTAACTTCTAGCTTATGGGAAGAGAACAGGTAGCTACTTAAACAAAGCCACAGGTAAACAATCAGATAAATCCAGAGGGTAGGACATGCCACATGGTAATTCCTTAGGTACTTAAAAAATGTCAAAGTCGGGAAGACATTGAATAGATTAAGAGTAAAATGTTACATTGTATGTGTGTTTCATCACTTGTCATTGGTCAAAAACAGACATTTATATCTACCTTGCAGTTTATTTAAACACATTTATTTACATGCTTTAATTATTAAATGAATATGTAATCAAGGGTTAGTTTTTATGAGACTGAAGGGTTAGTTTTTAATAGGCTTGATTGATAAGGAGGGCTTCATCTGGGATCCAAACTAGATATTCATTCTTCCTTTCCCTATTAGGCACCATGATAAAAATCTGTATTTCTGAATTTGCTCATTCCTTTCTGTATTCATTAAGGTCACATAATAATAACTAGCATTAGCTTTAGTTAATTATATGTTGTCTTCACCTTTCTTTTGTTTAAATGTGGGATATGTCTAAATTAAATGTTTTATTCTAGCTATTAAAGCTGGGATTCTGTACAAACTCAAACATTCTCAGTGTCAGAACATCAAGCAAAAGTAAGGTTTATGTGGGAAATATGCACGTCATTGAAAAGTCCTATATGCCTTATGGTGGAGATAGTAAGGAGAAGGAAGAGAAGGAGAAGGTGGGTCTCTGAGACTGGATTGGGCATGATGGTGGACCTAGTGAGCTTTATTTAAATGTGTCTTCCCTCTCCAGCTTTACATCACTTTCATGTTGTTTAGGGGGTGATAGGAGATGGGGGAAACAGGCACTGAGTTGTGAAATACCCTGAAGTATGTAGTTCTTATCTTTTTAGGTCTTAGTGAAACAGAAATCTTGGTACCAGGCTGAAGATGGCCGTTATCTTTTCAAGAAATATAGATGAATTATGATAGCCACTCATCCCTTTAAGAATCTCTAAACTAGTTCTGTCCAGGTTTTACTCTTTTACTTTAGTATCCGACAGGCAATGGTAAAAATGTAGAGTTGCTGCTTAAGACAATTAGAAATAGCATCATTGATAAATAATGATACTTCTGCTAGATCTGAGGACCTAACAAAACTGTTAACAAAAGGGCTTTCTCTCTCTAACTTCTATGACTAAAGGAAATGAATCCATCCACAGTCCCATGATAAAGGGTGGAAATAGTGAAAAGAGGGATTCATGAATAGTGTTTTCAATATTAATCTTAAAACAACAACAAAAAAATGATTTTTTTTGTACCCAGTTTATTTTGAACAGTTTGATTAAATGAGCCGAGAGATAACCGCCATTCTGGGGGTCAGACATGACAGTGTTTTGAGCCTGGCATACTCTGGGTTCTGACACACCACCATTACGTTCCTTCTCCAGCTTCTTTCTCATCATTCTTACACTTTAAGCCAACTTTAAAGGAAATACATGGCACACCTCAAATGACCATGAATGTTCCAGTGCTTTTTGAATATTCGTGATGGTGCTCTGAGCTGCTTAGGGTTACTACAAACCAATAGAGGGAGGACTGATTGGAACTTGCTCACTTTAACTGAGACTCTCCTGAGTAAAACATGCGCATATATGCATAACAAGAAACTTCAAAGGAAGAAACAGCACATTAACTGGAATTTTATCAATGAGATGGCTTTGGCTCCAGTGGTGTGTCTTAGGCTCTGCAGTAGCATTTCCTTCTAGAGTATGAATCCCATGCTCTTCCATTTCACTGCTGGTGGAAGATATCCAAAACCAGCCCAATAAACAATACTAATGAAAGAATGAGGTGATTTGGAAGATGTTTCATCTCAGTACTGTAGAATCTGACCCAGATACTTAGTTTCATTTTCTTTATCAGCGTTATTATTATTTATGGTTCTGTATGGTTGCTCATAAGCCAAGTAAAGTATTCACATCTTGTGTAAAGGTGTCCCTGCCTCGGTTCCCCTTTCCTTTTCTGTCATGGGTAGAGCTCTTGTCTTGTCTTCTATGTTTATACATAGGTGTGTGAAACCCATTTTTATCACTGACCTCACCACACTTGCTACTTTATTGTGACTTCACTGTATTATGCTTACATCCTGACCTTCCCTTCTAAAATGTGAACTCTAAGAAGAGGGTAGCAAGCACTGCTTGTCTTTAAGGTCTCTACCGTCTTTCAAGCATAATGTCTCACACATAAAGAGTTGAATAAAATGAATGGGTGAATGAATGGATAGGCAGATGGATAGTTGAACATAAACGTGATAGATTTTTGTTATCTCCAGATATGTTCTAACATTAGACCTTCTCTAAACCAGCTCTTTTTGACAAAAAGGGACATCTTTACCATCTCTATCGTCTTGAAAAAAAAATTGACTTCCTATCTTTCTCACTACAAATTGTATTATTTCACTCATTTCCATCTTGTTTTCTTTCTGTAGACACTTCTATAGATATATGTGCTCTTTCATTCCTGATACTAATAATATTTGAATTCTCTATTTTTGTTTATAATGAGACCTTGGTCCATTGACTGATTTTTCAAAAGAGCCATATTTTGGTTTTCTTTATTATGTGTCTGTTTTCTTTTCTTTTTTTTTTTAATGTTTTATTTCTTTTCAGTGTAACAGTATTCATTGTTTTTTCACCACACCCAGTGCTCCATGCAATCCATGCCCTCCCTAGTACCCACCACCTGGTTCCCCCAACCTCCCACCCCCCGCCCCTTCAAAAACCTCAGGTTGTTTTTCTGAGTCCATAGTCTCTCATGGTTCACCTCCCCTTCCAATTTCCCTCAACTCCCTTCTCCTCTCCATCTACCCTTGTCCTCCATATTGTTATGCTCCACAAATAAGTGAAACCATATGATACTTAACTCTCTCTGCTTGACTTATTTCACCCAGCATAATCTCTTCCAGTCCTGTCCATGTTGATACAAAAGTTGGGTATTCGTCCTTTCTGATGGAGGCATAATACTCCATAGTGTATATGGACCACATCTTCCTTATCCATTCGTCCGTTGAAGGGCATCTTGGTTCTTTCCACAGTTTGGCGACTGTGGCCATTGCTGCTATAAACATTGGGGTAGAGATGGCCCTTCTTTTCACTACATCTGTATCCTTGGGGTAAATACCCAGTAGTGCAATTGCAGGGTCATAGGGAAGCTCTATTTTTAATTTCTTGAGGAATCTCCACACTGTTCTCCAAAGTGGCTGCACCAACTTGCATTCCCACCAACAGTGTAAGAGGGTTCCTCTTTCTCCACATCTTCTCCAACACACATTGTTTCCTGTCTTGCTAATTTTGGCCATTCTAACTGGTGTAAGGTGGTATCTCAATGTGGTTTTGATTGGAATCTCCCTGATGGCTAGTGATGATGAACATTTTTTCATGTGTCTGATAGCCATTTGTATGTCTTCATTGGAGAAGTGTCTGTTCATATCTTCTGCCCATTTTTTAATATGATTGTCTGTTTTGTGTGTGTTGAGTTTGAGGAGTTCTTTATAGATCCTGGATATCAACCTTTTGTCTGTACTGTCATTTGCAAATATCTTCTCCCATTCCGTGGGTTGCCTCTTTGTTTTGTTGACTGTTTCTTTCGCTGTGCAGAAGCTTTTGATCTTGATGAAATCCCAAAAGTTCATTTTTGCTTTTGTTTCCTTCGCCTTTGGAGACATATCTTGAAAGAAGTTGCTGTGGCTGATATCAAAGAGTTTACTGCCTATGTTCTCCTCGAGGATTCTGATGGATTCCTGTCTCACGTTGAGGTCTTTTATCCATATCGAGTTGATCTTTGTGTAAGGTGTAAGAGAATGGTCGAGTTTCATTCTTCTACATATAGCTGTCCATTTTTCCCAGCACCATTTATTGAAGAGACTTTTTTCCACTGGATATTTTTTCCTGTTTTGTCGAAGATTATTTGACCATAGAGTTGAGGGTCCATATCTGGGCTCTCTACTCTGTTCCACTGGTCTATGTGTCTGTTTTTATGCCAGTACCATGCTGTCTTGGTGATCACAGCTTTGTAGTAAAGCTTGAAATCAGGTAACGTGATGCCGCCAGTTTTGTTTTTGTTTTTCAACATTTCCTTAGCAATTCGGGGTCTCTTCTGATTCCATACAAATTTTAGGATTATTTGCTCCAGCTCTTTGAAAAATACCTGTGGAGTTTTCTATTCATTGATTCCCATATTTATGCTTATTATCATGTCCTTTCTCCTTATTTGACTCTTTTTAAGTTTAGAATGTTTTTCTATACAATGTTTTTAAAATAATTCACCTCCCAAGAGTGTCATAAGGAGTGTGGACAGTAGAGCTACTGATTCTCTATTATACACTAGCTTCTTCTAAATTACTAACTTGCATTTATTTCCTTTAATGCTCTTGAGCACCTATGGAAGTTTATGTTAGTATTTTACAAGTGAGCCACATGGCCTCAGAAAAGTTGAGTCCATTTTCAAAGGCTCATAACTGGCTATGGCACCATTTGATAACAAACTTAGATCTTTTAGGACCTAAGATTTGGTTATTTCAACTGTCACACTGCTTCTAATCTCTGTGTAACATTCTTGACCATACCCTGGTAAATACTTTGAATTTAATAAATATAAGTGTCTGAGTTTCTCTTTCTAAAATTGTAAAGAAAAAAAACAAATGTGTATTTTTATTTCCTCCATTTAAAAAAATGACATGACAATGGCCTTGTGGGAAGGGAAAACAACAAGGAAATTATATTTCAAAGGTTTTTTTACTTAACAGGAGATTGACATTCTGAGGAATGAAAGAGAGAAAATCATGAGATTCTGAGAAAAAAATGTGTCAGAATAAATTGTTTCCCTCACTCCCCCTTAGTTCAGAACACAGAGGCCAAACAGCCAAGCATCAGAGATTGGAGCAATTGTATGTGGCACATAAAGCATGTGGGACAGGATGCAGCATCTTGGAATATACACTGTCTAAGAGACTTTCGATTGATAAGCTTAATCTATTTTACCTACAAAACAAAAACAAAAAACAAATGAACAAAAAAACCCTCCAGAAGTGTAAAATGACTTGTCCATGGTAAAATAGTTCACTTGTAGCCATAGGTAAAAGTAGGGACAGTGCCCACTGCCATTTACAAATGGCAGTACATACACATTTTATTCTGCAATGAATCCTCTCCACCTTCAGCCTTTAAAAATTTATTTATTTATTTATTTATTTGACAGAGAGAGAGAGACAGCGAGATAGGGAACACAAGAAGAGGGAGTGGGAGAGGGAGAAACAGGCTTCCCGCTGAACAGGAAACCCAAGGTGCTTTCACCCTCAGTTTTTAAAAAGCAGGCTTCCAATACAGTGTTCCAAGATTCATTGTTCATGTACAACACCCCATGCTACATGCAATACATGTCCTCCTTAATACCTACCACCAGGTTCACCTATCTCACCACCCCCCAATGATGTATTTTATGGTGACTAACATAACAAAATTAAAAAAAAAATACTGCAATAAACATAGAGATGTATATATCTTAAAAAAAAAGCAGCCTTCCGTTTCCATATTCAATAAAACAATAACCTCCTAAAAAAGCATGTATACAAACATTAGCTAACTTTCTCTTAAAATATTTTCATAATGTATTTGTGTCCCTTGTTTTATTCTCCTTGTTTATTTAAATATAAATAAATATAAGAAATAAGTAATGTATTAGTCAAATATCACCATGATAATGTAACAATCCAGCCCAAAGCTCAGTGGCTTAAAACACCTACCCTAGTTTCACCTGCAAGTCCAGACTGGTGGGTACAACTGGTCTACTCCAAAGTACGCAGCTCTGCTTCAAACTGCAAGTCTGGAGGTTGCCTGGGGCAGCTCAGATCCACATAACTTTCATCCTTTTTCTGTGACTAGTGGGTATCCCGGGAATGTTCTTCTTATTGGAAAGAGAGAGAAGCAGAAACATGTGAGATGTCTTAAGACCTACACTCCGACATGGTGCCATTATCTCTACCTTGTTATACAAACCAAATCAAGCATATTTCACCAGAGTGAAATCACAGGTACAGATATCCTGCCCATTAATGAGAGTAACTTAAAAATCTCATCCCCAGGGCATGGGTACAGTGAGGAGTGAAGAAGTAGGGTCAATAGCGCAATCTATTACAAGTTAAAACACCCTATGAAGACTTCCTTGTATTCTGAGTTTGATGCATAAACTTCCAGACCGTTTTTTTTTTCTTTAATTCAAATTTCTTTTTTTTTTAATTTTTTATTTATTTTCAGTGTAACAGTATTCATTGTTTTCTCACCACACCCAGTGCTCCATGCAATCTGTGCCCTCCCTAATACCCACCAGCTGGTTCCCCCAACCTCCCACCCCCCGCCCCTTCAAAAACCTCAGGTTGTTTTTCAGAGTCCATAGTCTCTCATGGTTCACCTCCCCTTCCAATTTCCCTCAACTCCCTTCTCCTCTCCATCTCCCCTTGTCCTCCGTATTATTTGTTATGCTCCACCAATAAGTGAAACCATATGATACTTGACTCTCTCTGCTTGAATTATTTCCTCAGCATAATCTCTTCCAGTCCCGTCCATGTTGCTACAAAAGTTGGGTATTCATCCTTTCTGATGGAGGCATAATACTCCATAGTGTATATGGACCATATCTTCCTTATCCATTCATCCGTTGAAGGGCATCTTGGTTCTTTCCACAGTTTGGCGACCGTGGCCATTGCTGCTATAAACATTGGGGTAGAGATGGCCCTTCTTTTCACTACATCTGTATCTTTGGGGTACTTCATCAAGATCAAAAGCTTCTGCACAGCAAAAGAAACAGTCAATAAAACAAAGAGGCAACCCACGGAACGGGAGAAGATATTTGCAAATGACAGTACAGACAAAAGGTTGATATCCAGGATCTATAAAGAACTCCTCAAACTCAACACACACAAAACAGACAGTCATATTAAAAAATGGGCAGAAGTGCTCGCTTCGGCAGCACATATACTAAAAAATGGGCAGAAAATATGAACAGACACTTCTCCAATGAAGACATACAAATGGCTATCAGACACATGAAAAAATGTTCATCACTAGCCATCAGGGAGATTCAAATCAAAACCACATTGAGATACCACCTTACATCAGTTAGAATGGCCAAAATTAGCAAGACAGGAAACAACGTGTGTTGGAGAGGATGTGGAGAAAGGGGAACCCTCTTACACTGTTGGTGGGAATGCAAGTTGGTGCAGCCACTTTGGAGAACAGTGTGGAGATTCCTCAAGAAGTTAAAAATAGAGCTTCCCTATGACCCTGCAATTGCACTACTGGATATTTACCCCAAAGATACAGATGTATGAAAAGAAGGGCCATCTGTACCCCAATGTTTATAGCAACTTCCAGACCTTTAATTATATATGTTTTGTTAAAAAATGCATAATAATAACAATACTAAATGCATAATAATAATACCATAAGTAATATTGCATAAATATATGTATATATTATATTATATTGTATTGTATTTACATTGTATATTATATATATATATTGCTTCCCTTATACTTATCACTCAATAAAATGTCTTGGATGACTTTCTCTATCAGTACATATACTTATAAATCATTACTTTTAACTATCTTGTGATATTATAAGAGATTTTATGTATCCATTCCCCTATTATTAGACTTTACAATGAATTTGTAATGGTCAGTATTATATACAGTGTTCTAATGAGCACCCTTGTACCTGCCTCCTTATTTTTCTCTAGGGTGACCAGCAGAAATTAATATTTTAGGTCATATAGTCTATGGATTTCATATTGTAATATAATTTTTCAAAACTACTTCTGATGTGGCCTATAAATCTACATTTCCTCCAGCAGTGAATGGATACCTATACCTGTTTGTGTTTACCATCACTGGCATTTACCAAGTAGTTCATATTTTTCTCTCCCAAATGGATGAAAAACTTGAATTTCTCAGTCAGGGATGTGAAATTATTTTTACTTAAACATTGAAACTTCAGGGACGCCTGGGTGGCTCAGTTGGTTAGGCAGCTGCCTTCGGCTCAGGTCATGATCCCAGCGTCCTGGGATCGAGTCCCACATCAGGCTCCTTGCTCCGCGGGGAGCCTGCTTCTCCCTCTGCCTCTGCCTACCACTCTGTCTGCCTGTGCTTGCTCGCTCTCTCTCTAACAAATAAATAAAAAAATTAAAAAAAAAAAAAACATTGAAACTTCATTCTCCACCATCCAAATTAACATGGTGCTGTGATGTAAATATAGCACTTCTGAGAGTCCCTCACACACTTAGTGACACTTAGTAAAACTCCTGTTTTCTACCACTTCTACTGTTCTTCTACTGGGGTCCCAGAGCACACTACAAAGAGTCTTACCTTGTGTCGAAAATTGTCTTTCTTGATATTATCTCCCTGGATCAATGTCCTGACTTCAACCCCTTCTTATGTCACATCCAGAATGGTTGAGACAATTTTAAGTTTCTCTAATCATCATTGTCTCAAATGAGTACTTTCCCACTCAACACAAAAACCTCACCATGCACCATTCCCGAAGTCTAGAGCATGATCATCTCATTCATATCACTCTCTCATGTGGAAAACAAAAAAACACCAGACTCTAAGAAAATGAGCTCGTTCCTTATCTTAATATCAGGGCTGCAGAAATTAACAACATCCTGGGTTCCAGGATCTATGATGAATTATGTGAGTGTAAGAGATATAAACATGATGGTAGAGTGTGGTCTGGGGGAAAGAGCCCTTGAGTAGCTTCTGGGAAAAACCGAACCCACATTCCCCCTTCCCCACATGTACTCTGTGAATTAATTAGTGCAGTAACACTGGGGAAACATACACACTTTCCTACCTTATTTCTTTACCTGAAGAATGAAAAAATGATCTGAAAATTAAGCATGTAAGTAAGTGTGTGTGCAGGTGACTGTTTCTGAAAACTACATTACTTCACATGCACACACAGCGTGAAAACCATCAAAGTTAGTTATTTTCACCAATGTGGGATAAATTGGTCCATTTTCTCCAAAGGAAATGACTTGGTGCTGGATTTAATATCTATATACCATCATTTTTACTAGTATTGAAATCATTCAGACAATTATAGATAAAGGTCAACTTGATCCAAGAAAAGCTTAAGACACCTGGAGGGAATGAGGGATTGGATCATATTTGTCTTCTCATCATCTAGCAGTGTGAGAGAAATGTGCAGTCATGCATATGCCATCTGAGGTGTTGAGAACAGTGCTCTACATTAAAAACGAACAGATCTGATAAGCACCGGGTGTTGCATGGTGGTGTTGAATCACTATACTGTGCACCTGACACAAATATTGCACTATATGTTAACAACCTTTAATTTAAATAAAAACTTAAGAAATACTCTCCAGCTCCACCCCCCCAAAAAAAAAGAATAAAATTTTTGAAACTGAAATTCATAAAGCTGACTGTGGGTAGGATGGAGACAGTGTGATTCCTCCTCATCCCCCACATCTCCCGAGGTTTTCCAACATGCCACTTCCTCTCTCAATGGATGGTCAGAGCAGAAGGACAGGGAAGGTTTGACACCGTGGCTCTTGACCAGTCGGGGGTGGCTGGGGTAGGAGAGGTCTCTTCTTTGTTGGAACCAAGATGCTGGATTCCATAGGCCTGGTGCCTGTCTCAGTGCACACTTATCTGAGACATAGAAAATTGTGGAATCTTACAGCACTGAGCCATCCAGGGCAGAAGGAGGCCATGAAGGAAGTCTTAGAAGTCAAAAATCAGCATGTAGGCAACATGAAGAGAAGTGGTTCTGACAGGCAAGAGACAAAGTGTTTGCAAGCTGGGAAGGATATAAAAAGAGAAACAAAATGTAGTCATGGTGCTGTGTGATGAGGGTGGTGTGGTAATCAAGTGTTGAGTATGCAAGTTATAATTGTTTATATAAGTCAGCAACTTACGTATCCACAAGTGGATTGACCTACTTTGAAAAAAAATAGGTAAGTATGGAAGCCAAGCCAGAACCATTACAATCTGTCCCTAAACTGACTCATCTCCAGCTCCTATCACTGTGTCGTCATACGTCCCAACCCCACGCCCTGCAACCGTACCTCACCAGGTCATTGCACCTTGTCCTCACAAGGCATATACACTTCTGTGCCTTGCTCTTTTGTGTTCTCTTTCCCATCTTCACGGGATGCTTCATCTGCTCTCTCTTGCTTGCAAAACTTCTACTTATGGTCCAAGTGTCGGCTAAGTACAGCCTCCACTGTAAAGCCTTGCTTGCCTTTTCAAGGCAAAGTTGGTTCCAGTAGCTTCCTGTTACAAGCCAGGTAGTCTAGCAAAGTGGTTTCTGAAAACCCTAACTTTCTTTTCTGATTCTCACCTGGGAAACTGGAACCGTCTTTTAAACTTGCCTATAACCTCTCTTAATCCCCAGTGCCTGCCCCAGCCCCGAGACAGACTATTGCCAGAATGGCCTTTCTAAAATACACCTTCCATCACACTTCATTTCCATAGGCATCATCTCAATATTGTTTGTGAAAATAACACCCAGAGAGTTTCATGGCACATCCAAAGCTTTTTATAAATGTGGAGCTTAGAGAAGCAAAGTGATTTGGCCAAGGTCAGAGGGCTAATAAATGGCAGACAGAGTGTTTGAACTCAGAACTTCCTGAATGTAAAGGGTTGACCCACACAGCCCCTTTCTACTGCACCATGAGGGGTGGCCCCTGCTTCCTGTGTACTCTCCTCTGAACTGACAATGCCTGGGGCACTTTGGGAAAGAGATGTTATATAAGTAACTAACATATTTCCCATGCACAATATGTCTTTGCAGACTGAGCTTATTTTAAACCAGCCATGAGAATGTATATTGGTGAACACATATTTGAGCTAACAGATGGGAGTGGGCACCTTTGTCACTCACAAATATAGCACTTTGACCAACTGTGGAGATAACTCAAGTGTAGAAAAGTACAGCTTATATGTCTTACCCATTTTCCCTTTTACAGTCTTCTGTGCCCCTAACACACACACACACACTGTCCTTTCCTCTCAATCTCTGTGACACACACACACACACACACACCCCATGAGCAAGTCTCCTTGTCCATGTAAGAGGGATACGTAGAGCAAGATTTTTATAATTCAGGCACAGCTAATGTAGCACTAACTTGGCTCTTGTTTCTATTCTTTCCTACTGAATCAGAATCTGAAGGTTCAGAATTCAAGATGGGCCAACCTCTGGGGCATTTTCATGTAGACTCTTCATAAAGAATCCAATGCCTGGAGAAGAGATACTCACTTCTATTCACACTGATGGCACACTGCATTTACCTCTTGAGTGGCACAAACTGTAGTAATATATAATTCACCTGTTTGTATCTCAATCCTCAACCCGAGTGTGAACCTCTCCAAATGGGACATTTTTCAGTTGTTACCCATTTTCCTAGTCCACATTATAGTGTCTAGCGCTTGAGTCACACATAAAACATGTAGAAAAAGAACATTCTGGGTCTGGAGTGGTAGGTGGTTCTTTGCCTCAAGGTGGATGTGAAGGGTCCCTCCAAAGTCCTGAGGGTGGTCACGTGCCAGATGAGTTAGATCTCCTATGTAGAAGTAGAGTTAGGGTCTAAGGCAAAAGGTCTGAGCAACCTGAATTCATGCTGACATAAAGACGATCATTCCTAAAGAACATACTAGGAAAGGAGTTGAGCATCATCTAAGGAAATGAACAGCACATCACAGGAGATTTCGATCAGAGGGAGAATGACATCTTGTCTGGGGTTTTTTGAGCAGAGTCAAGAATCAAAAGCAGTAAATTCAGATAACCCTCAAAGGTCCAGTCATCTTTGTGCATCTAGAAAAAAAAAATTATATGTGTGTGTGTGTGTGTGTGTGTGTGTGTGTATAGATATATAGGTAATATAATCTAGAAAGTACTACATATATCATGCTGGCCTTTACTTTTTCTGTTCCTCTAAGCACCCAGTTCTTTGTTGTCAGTCTCCATCTAGGATGTGAGTTCCACAGAGACCTTGTTTTCCTCTCTGCAGTGTCCCTGGCATTGAGAAGTGGGCTCTTCACACACATTTGCTAAGCTTAGGAATAAATAAGCAGGTCACTGCATTGGAACTATTTTGAAGAGGGTAGGAATTAAAATCTGTTTCATTTATGTCATTTTCACAAAACCCTGTGTTTGGTAGATTCTCATTTTAAAATTGGGAAGTGGAAGACTGAGTAACTTATGCTCCCCATAAGTAGAGGTGCCACTCACAGCCCTTCTGGCTCCCTTTATGCACCCTTGCCTTTTGCCGCACGGTCCCAGACACTACACTTTCTTGTTGCTGCACCTAAGAAGAGCACCCAGCACCCCAGTACCCACTGCTTGAGCAGGTGAAGTAGAGGAGGGAAAGCACATTTTCTGAGGTCTGTAATGGTACCATATGTGCTTAAATTTTATCTACTGCTGGATCCTGTGGGTCATTTCCTCTTGGATATATTTCTCTTAAGTGCGAACATGGATTGCTAGAGATGTTTCTATTGATGGAAAGATTCTGGCACAAATATTGAGTACTAATGGCTTCAGGTTGTCTGAGCCCCAAGGGCAGTGTCTATTGACTTCCTTGAGGGGATAGCTCATTTATACAACAGACCTGGTGAATGTCTCCTTCTCATGAAGACCACAGAAACCCCAGACACTGGCCCCAGGGAACAAATATTCATAGAGCTATTCACTCACTAGAAAAGTGTTAAGAGTCATTATTATATTTTGTGTGTGTCAGGAATAATATGGCATGTAACTATGGGCACAATGCATGTTAAGATCTCAATAAAGATCTCAATAAAGACCAGGCAGAGGAGATGGGTTTTATTTGGAGAATTTGGGGGACTGCTAATACAGCTTTTCTGTAGGAGCAACCCCCTCATGTTCATCAGAACGTAGTGAACTCTGGATTCCTTTATCTGTCCTTTCAATATTGATTAAGAACCTATGGGCAGAAGACATGAACAGACACTTCTCCAATGAAGACATACAAATGGCTATCAGACACATGAAAAAATGTTCATCATCACTAGCCATCAGGGAGATTCAAATCAAAAGCGCATTGAGATACCACCTTATGCCAGTTAGAATGGCCAAAATTAGCGAGACAGGAAACAACGTGTGTTGGAGAGGATGTGGAGAAAGGGGGACCCTCTTACACTCTTAGTGGGAATGCAAGTTGGTGCAGCCAATTTGGAGAATGCTGTGGGGATTCCTTAAGAAATTAAAAATAGAGCTTCCCTATGACCCTGCAATTGCACTACTGGGTATTTACCCCAAAGATACAGATGTAGTGAAAAGAAGGGCCATCTGTACCCCAATGTTTATAGCAGCAATGGCCACGGCCGCTAAACTGTGGAAAGAACCAAGATGACCTTCAAAGGACAAATGGATAAGGAAGATGTGGTCCATATACATTATGGAGTATTATGCCTCCATCAGAAAGGATGAATACCCAACTTTTGTATCAACATGGACGGGACTGGAAGAGATTATGCTGAGTGAAATAATTCAAGCAGAGAGAGTCAATTGTCATATGGTTTCACTTATTTGTGGAGCATAAGAAATAACATGGAGGACATAGGGAGATGGAGAAGAGAAGGGAGTTGAGGGAAATTGGAAGGGGAGGTGAACCATGAGGGACTATGGACTCTGAAAAATAATCTGAGTGTTTTGAAGGGGGGGTAGGAGGTTGGGTGAGGCTGGTGGTGGGTATTAAGGAGGGCACGTATTGCATGGAGCACTGAGTGTGGTGCAAAAAATGAATTCTGTTACACTGAAAAGAATTAAAACAAACAAACAAACAAAAAACCCAAAACAAAACTATGGTCTCGGCAGAAGTGTCACTTCTTAGCAATAGAAACTTGGGTAGTTTCCCAGTTTCCTTAGCCTCACTGAGCCTTGTTTTCCTCCTCTGTAAAATGAGGATAAAAAATAATAGTTGTGAGACTAACAGAATGCAATGTATTAATGCACAGTAAGTGCTTATAAGACTTCCATAAAGGTTAGCTGTTACTATTTGCTAATCATGGGGCCAGTTACCGAAGCGTGGAGGAAAAAAAAAAAAATTATGTATGTGAAGACTGACAGTATAATGCAAGGCGACAGGAAGCAACATCCTCATTTATCCAAAAACCACTCCATATATCACCAGATTTCAGATAGTGTCCAGGAACAAATGGAGAAATGATCTAGAGCCTTACACTTCCTCCCCTGCCCCACCATTGTTTACCATTATAGGGCTTTGGAGTCCTACTGAAAATATAGTTTGATGCATTGTTTCCACCTAACATTAGGAGACTACATATTTCGTGCCATTAACTATTTTTTTTTGCTCATGGGTTCAAGGTCAATTGCACAAAAATGAATAATTATAATCTTTGATACATGACACTCTCTTTATTAGCCCATTCAAGGTGTTCTTTTCTTCATTCTCCGTGAATAATAAACACTATTAAAAGTTTTGTAACCAACTTAATGCCAACATAAAAATGTTGATCCCTCTGTGTGATCCTCCTCCATTCACTGTACCTCCTGACCCATCCAGCATAACCACTATTCCAAATTATGTGTTCATTCCCTTGTTTTGCATTAAAAAAATTTTTTTTGCATCTATATGTATCCGAAAAAAGTACATTTAGGTATTTGGTAGTTTTTCTTACATTATTTTTAAAAGATCTTATACTGTAGGGGTGCCTGGGTGGCTCAGTTAGTTAAGCAACTGCCTTGGGCTCAGGCCATGATCCTGGAGCCCAGGGATCAAGTCAGCAGGGAGCCTGCTTCTCCCTCTGCCCCTCCCCCCTCTCATGTTCTCTGTCTCATTCTCTCTCTTTCAAATAAATAAAATCTTGTTAAAAGAAAAGATCTTATGCTGTATATCTTGGGACCTATCTTTTTATTGAAAATTATGCAACTGAATTTTTTTCACACTATTGATGGAGCAATTTTAATGCTATATTGAATATACATTAAATCACATATCCATTCTTGTGTCAATGAGAGTTGGAGAAATTTCCAGGATTTTTATATTTTTTAGACACCCTATTGATACACAATCTCCTAGCCAGTAGATTTCTTTTCTTTTCTTTTCTTTTTTTTATCTTCTCAACTTTGACTATTTGAATGGCTGAGGAATGATGTCTCATGATCCTTACTCATCTCTCCCTGAATACCAATTCAGAGAAAGATATCCTCATATGTTTATGTGTATCTTCTGGCCAATAACCATACATTGAATAAGTTTCTCAGAATCACAGCCACAGGGCTGGTATTCAGGGCAAAATCATTCAGGTTTTAAAACCTAGCCCTTCCTTGCAGTGTGGTCACACCAAAACAGCTGCCTTTGGTATTGATGTGGCTGGCGGCTCTGAGAGTTCTTTGAACTTCTTGCTCATTTCACTGGCAAGAGATCTGCGCTCTCATGATGAGATATTTATAAATGGTCCTCCAAGCTAGATTCTTTGGGTAAAGAAAAAAAAAAGATCTTTGAATAACTTTACAGGAAAAAAAATGAGAAGAAATCCAGCTTCATTTTGCATAATTGTATAATTTGAGTTGGAAGAAAACT
Source organism: Martes martes (assembly GCF_963455335.1). NCBI lineage: Eukaryota > Metazoa > Chordata > Mammalia > Carnivora > Mustelidae > Martes > Martes martes. The sequence goes on along the minus strand of NC_137891.1, from coordinate 6,277,332 downwards.
AGAAATAGGTTTAGCCTCTCCCAGTTCTCTGCTCTGCTACTGTATTTTAGAGTCCAGAAAAGTAAGAATCCTAGTGCAAAGTGAGTTTCTCAGGGTACCAGTATCCTGATGGAAGAGCGGCAACCAGAACTCAGTATACAAAGGGTTCAGTTGTCCATTGCTCGGTGACAAACCACCCCAAAGTCTAGTGACTTTAAACCTTATTTAGTTACTCATAATTTAAATGCTTATCTTATTTACTCATAATTCTATAGGTTTTAAGTGTGGCTGGGTTCAACAAAATGTTTCTCACCTTGGACTAGACACACCTGGAGTAACTTTTGTGTTTTCAGTTAGCTAATGGCTGGTTGGTTTAATGGTAGTAAGCTGGATGGTTGGTCTCTGTTCTTTGTGGTCTTGTCCTTTATTAGACTTGTTTGGGCCTCTCTTGGTGACAAAAGAGATTATGGCAGAAGAGGAGATAATTTCTCATCTGTAAGCACATTTCAAACCTCTGCTTCTTCACATTTGTTAGGTGTACTATTGGCCAAATCACATCACATGGTCCAGGCCAGATTTAATGGATGGAAGGAGGGACTTTGACTCCTGAAGATACAGTAAAATGATAATTGCCTTTTCACAATATAAGTTTACTAGTTTAATTAACTGACCATATTGTTGACAGCAGTTTTAGGAGTATAAAAAAATTAAACAGAATGTACGGGATTTCTCACATACTCGCTGTCCCCACTCTCTGCCCACAGTTTCTTCTATTATTAATACTGTGTATCTGCGTGGTGCATTTGTTACAGTTAATGTACCAATATTGATACATTGTTATTAATAAAGTCCATCGTTTCCATTAATGTTCACTAGCTGTGTTGTAGTTTTAGGTTCCGCTAAATGTATAATGTCATGTGTCTACCACTGAACTATCATACCTCATAGTTTTACTGCATTCCACACCCCCCATTTCTCCCTCTTCTGACCTTCACCCCCAGCCGCTACAGCTGCTGACCTTTTCCCAGGTGTCACATAGTTGGATGGTCACACCACATATAATCTTTTCAGACTGGCTTCGTTCCTTTAACAAAAATCTTTTACGGTTCCTCCCTGACTTTTCATGAGTGAGGAGCTCATTTGTTTTTATTGCTGAATACTAGTCGATTGTACTGCCCGCTTTTACCCATTCACCTACGGAAGTACATCTTGATTGTATCCAGCTGATGACAATTATGAAAAATAATGCTGCTGAAAACATTCATGTACAGATTTTTACGTGGACATAACTTTCCAGCTCACTTGAGTAAATACCTGGGAGCGTGATCGCCGGATTGTATAGTAAGAGTATGTTTACTTTGTCGTAAGAAATTGCCGGAGTATCATTGGACTCCCACTGATGAGCGAGAGTTCCCGTTGCTCCCAAAGCCTCACCAGCCTTTGGTATTGTCAATGTTTTAGATTTCAGCCATTCTACTGGGAGGGTGGTGGTATTTTGATGCTGTTTTAACTTGTCACTCCCTAAGAGCATATGATATTGAGCATCTTTTCATATGTTTATTTGGGACCAGTATTAATCTATAGATCAAGCTGGGAAGAAACTGTATCTAAACATAAAGGGATGGAAGGGATCTATAGGCTTTTTTTGCAGTCTACAACACAGAAACATGTTTTCAACAACAGTATATCTCTTCTTAGTGTATAACAGCTATATACAGTTTATATACAGGAAATTTACCTGACATTTATCATTTCTTAGGTACGAGCCAGGAAGTAGCACATATTATTTCATGTAATCTTCCTTCAAACACCTAGTGCTGGGCATTAAGATTGTCACTTCAAAGCCAAATGAGTCAAGTTTTCAATGAAATCTTGCTAGCATTGTTGCTAACTTTGCTTGATCGCCCAGTTCAGGCCACATGTCCCAGGCCTCCGTGCCAGCAATCTTCCAGGTTTGGCCAACAGAAGTACCAGAAATACACCAAAAGGCAGGAGAAAAGAATAGAAAGGACATTTCTCTTTCTCTTTCTGCCGCAGGCTGTGTGTCTCATGGCTGCTGTGTCTGATGTGAAGCATCATCTCTCAGCAGACAGGCTCACCGTGCTTTATTATTGTGCAAACTCTGGTAAAAATGCCCCTTCCTCTGTGTCACCAAGAGATAATAGAGGCCCCCTCCCTGTTAATATCTCAGCTGCCTTCCTCTCTGCTGCATGGCCTTTCCATATCTTTCATCACCTGTGAGTCTAATTCCCGGTATGAAACCCATCTCCATTATTTATGGCTAATATTTTATTTTCTTTGCTTGGACTCTGATTCATACAGCAGCTTTCCCAAATTTCCATAGATTTTTAGAGATAAAGTTAAAATGTAGGCCCAGATTGAATTCCCAAGCCTCCCATTCCATGCTGCCTCTCCTGTGAAATATTTCTATATAATGCAGAATAAAACTTCTAAAAAATAATTGATGCCCTCAGAAAGATTTGAGCACACATTGCCTCTGTAAAATGAGAACAATAGCATTTGAAATAAAAATAAATATCAATTTGATTCACCAGTTTAAAGACAAATTCAAAGAAAGCCCCCAGGAAGTAAAACGAACAGTGAAAGAGGTGGATATTTGGAGAGGAAACATTTACAGCTTACCTAGAAGGATTTCTAAAATCATGTAATATATGTACGGCTTCTAGTAATGAAGAAGCAGTTTGATTGAACTACGTTGTTCACAAATGACACTTATAGAAGCTGCCCAAAATATTAGAATGATAATAGAAAACTTTTTTGAAAGTCTCCCAAGGGGAAAAGAAATGAAAACCATATCAAATGTACCAGGAGAGATTTGAAATTGCACGGGTTTCTTTTTCTTCCTTTTTCTTCCTTTTTCTTTCCTTCCTTCCTTCCTTCCTTCCTTCCTTCCTTCTCTCCCTCCCTCCTTCCTTCTTTTCTTTTGTGGTTATTCCTCAATCTCCACAGACTGTTTGGGTGGTAGAAAGGCACAATCTTTGTGGTGTCAAAGTAAAGAGTTAGAGGCAGGAAGGACACATGAGAGGAGATAAGGGAAAAGAGCTCCAGAAAGGGATGAACAAGAGAAACCCTGACATAAACTCCGGCCCCAAATTGTGCATCAGGGACCTTGGGAGACACCGAGGGACTCAGTGAAGAGGCAGAAGGTGGAATTTGCTTCCAGTGGTTGTTCAGAGACAAACACTGGTGAGCTGACAACAGGGCAGATGAAATTTACAGGAATTTCGTGGAGTAAAATAAGCCTAAAACAACGTGCACAAAAGAGTACATTCTTTATGGTTCCGTTAATGAGATGCTCCCAAACAGGCAAAACTAATCTATGGTGAACAAAAATGGGAAAGGTGGTTGGTTCTCTGCAGGAGTGGAAACTGCCTAGGAAGAGACATCATAGATATTGTTTCTATCCTGAGAAAGAGATCAGATATATAGATGTATGCACTTGTTAATATTCATATGCAACTAATGAATTGTTGAACAAAAAGAAATAATATGCCTAAAATATGTGTTTTTCATTGAATCAAAAGTTTACTTCAAAAATTGTGTAAGTTCTATGCACAATAATACAGCACTATATATCTCAATACCATTAAGAAAATATTACCAGAATTACCCAGTTCAAGTTAGAATACTTGAGTGTAAGGGAATAAACTCTTTAAATGTCAGTCAATTATTAATGACTAAACTTACACAGGCCCAAGAAGGTTTACGAGATCAAGTATTAAGAATACTTGTATCTCACATAAATTTATTACATACATTTTTCTAGAATAGAGAAAAAGGTGAAAAGTTCCAGTTTAGGGGCGCCTGGGGGCCTCAGGCAGTAAAGCACCTGCCTTCGGCTCAGGTCCTGATCTTGGCATCCTGGGATGGAGCTTGGCTCCAAGCTGGGGATGGAGCCTGCTTATAATTTCCCTCCGCCCCTCTCCACTGCTTGTGCATGTTCTCTCTCTCTCAACAAAAACAAAAACAAACAAACAAACAAAAATGCCTTTATGATCTGAATCTGTAGGGACTCAGAAATGCTACTAAACTGCAATAAATTAAAACACAGATGAGCTCTTCAGATAAAAGCATAAAGCAAGGTTTAGATTACTTAGGTTTTACTTTGACAAAGTGCAACTAGATTTTAAAATATAGTTTTGTTTAAAGTTGCCATCTTAAATAGAATTTGTGTTGTTTATTGTTGTGATGCACTTGTTAGAAATATTAAATATTAGAACTCAAAATATATTAGTTATTGCTCTTCTTACTGTTGTTTTCCTAAAGGCACCACATGCCAGAATTCCCGTTTCTGTTCACTCCGTGTTTGCTTGCTGCCTGTTATCACTGAAGGAAAGATATTTTTGCAAAACCCTTTTGAGAGCTTCAACATTTTCTCCAACAACCTTCTAATATTTTGATGTTAAAATATATAATCTTGCATTTGTTATTTCTCTTTAATTTTTTAAATCTTGCTGAAATGATGAAAAAGTTTTCAGTGTTTTTGTTTCATATCTCTGGCTAGTATTTCTAAGATAACCACCCTTCCCACCACCTTCAAACTCTGTGCCTTCTCTCTGATTTTTATTTGCTATTGCAGATCTTTATAACATACATCACTAACTGGCACTTTATTTTATTTTAATTTTATAACTTTTCATTAACTGTATCTCCCAATAGAATATAATCTGTATGTGATGCCGGGATTTTACTCATTTGAATTCACTATTATATTCCAACAGACAAAATAATTCCTGACCTGTAACAGTTGATTTATTAGTATTTATTGAATGAATTAATGATTTGAACATTCTTCCAATGCTTTTACTAACTCCTAAATTTCTACATTTTCTGTGATAGCTGTCATTTTGTTTTGCAATCTGTTTATGTTTTAATTATCAGATGACTAAACTAACTGACAATTAGCTGGAGATAGACCAAGGTTAACTACATGGGTGATGATTGACAGTCTGTGCTAAACAGAGGGGGATGTTTAAGAGGGGATTAATATAATTCATCAGACCACTATAATATTCTCCTTTCCTTTTGGTTCTTTTTTTTTTAAGATTATTTATTTATTTATTTGACAGGCAGAAATCACAAGTAGGCAGAGAGGCAGGCAGAGAGAGAGGAAATCAGGCTCCCCGCTGAGCAGAGGGCCAGATGCTGGGCTCAATCCCAGGACCCGGGGATCATGACCTAAGCTGAAGGCAGAGGCTTTAACCCACTGAGCCACCCAGGCGCCCCTCCTTTTGGTTCTTTAGAGGTAATCTCAAAAGCTGACTCACGTTAGGAATACTTTGTTAATGAGCATCCCACTCAGCAATATGTTAAAAAAAAATAGAAGACCAAGCTTAAACAAAATATTTTAAATCTAAAAATGCAAGGAAGCTTCAGTAAAAGAAAGTATATCAATGTATTTCACCTCCTTAAAATATTATGCAAGGAAAACAAAATAGGCTCATCTAACAAGACAGTTAAAGCACATACCTGAGTAAATGAAGAAATCTACTTAGTTCAAGGATGGCAAGAATCAATATTGTAAAGACCATCTTCCTCCCCAAATTGATCTATACATCTAAAGCAATCCTATTCAAATCCCAATAGAATTTTTCATGGATTTTGACAAAATGCTTCTAAAATTGATATGTATAAAATATATGTATAAAATTCATAAAAATGCAAAAGGATAGCTAATATTTTGTTTAGAAAATGAAATTAGTTTGATCAGAAACCATATATATATATACACACACACACACACACACACACACACACACATACATTTAAGTAACTAAAGGAAAACGATATTAATTCCAACTGTATACAGACTGGTTATTAGAACAGAAAAGGGAGTCCATAAATAAATGCTCAGGCATTTGGAAATTCATTTAAGAGGGAGACAGACACCTGCTCTACAACCATCAGCGCGTCATCCCTATTGACATCTGCGTGGATGGTGCCCCCTAGCGAGTTGGACCTTGCATTACATGCAGGTCAAGCAGGGAAGTTCTGCCTTTCAGAGCCTCAAGAAAAGAGCAGATTAATTAATGTGTTGTTTGGGATCATTTAGTCATGGATTTGGAGAACAAACGAAGTTGATCAACACTTCATACACTTACACAAATAAATATGTGATTAAAGAACACCGTCTTTCAAAAGAACTTCAAAAAATGTTATCAGAAATCATATGAGAACATGACTTAGTGTAAGGAGCTTTCTTTAAGAAGACACAAAAAGTAAAATCAATGTAGGAAAAGATTGAAAAATTCAACTGAATCACGTGTAACTTCATTTATATGATGAAGGACCTCGTAAACACATTTTAAAAAACAAATAAAATACTCTGAAAAAGTACATGCTGGAATATATTGTATTGTCGAAAATATGTATAGAACATGTCCAATAAATTTGAAAACCATATAACTTTTAAAATTCCACAACTTAAACTTTCTTCCAGAGAAGAATAAATATAAATTATAAATAAAATTAGAACTCTGTGGCACTTGTTTTCCAGAAAGGATTGGAGATTTTTAAAATATTGAATCATATCTGTTAGCAAGTTGATGGAATCAGCATATATGCTCTCATAAAATGCTACTGCAATTGAAATTTGATAAAGTTTAACTTTATATTTCCATTAGAAGTGGAAGATTCATACGCTGAAAATAAATTTAAAAAATGTGAAACACACACACAGAAAAAAAGAATAAAAACATTTACTATAATAAAAAATAGAAGATTCAAATAAATCATCATTAATCCATATCACAAAAAAATTGTAAGAAAGTGAGTTATCACTCTGTGTGCCAACCAGAAAGATTTTTCAGATTTTAGTGTGTTGAAAGCAAAATTCAGAAAGTCGTTTTATATTATACAATTAAAATGAAATACATAAATTCATGAGGCATGTGTATATTTACATGCACTCATACACACACACACACACACATAATCGCCAAACTCGCTTTAGTGGTTGAAAGCAGACAAGAGCAGAGAGAAAGTCATTATATCTAAATCATTTCCCCAAAAAACGCCTCAATTTAAAATACATAAAATTATAAAATAATATGGATTAAGTTATTTGATTATTGTGTGAAATGCCTTTTAATGTACTTTGTAACTTCAAGTCTGATATTTTTCTTTCTTCAGTGACTTATATTTTAAATCAATTTAATTCCTCACTAATGCTCTCTCTAGCCTCAGTGAGGCAGAGTTGGCCAGAGTGCAGACAGAGTCCCAAAATTGCCTCTGACTCGGTATTTCTATTTTGTCTAGGATGGAGAGACATGGGTCTGTCTCTCCTCCTCGCCCATATCCTGCCCATGGTGTCACTACCCCCATGCCTTTGCTTTGCACACTGCACTGTCCCATCCAGGGCTAAGAAGACTCATGAATTAAGCAGCTACTAACAGAACTTTATACTACTTTTTATATTTATTTTGTAAATTTGATGCAAGCTCTTGTGGGTGACGTATACTTTGTTTCAAGGGAAGTATGCATTTACATTGAGTAGCTTACTGAGCGTCTTGAAATTCCTCTGAAACCCACTGTAGCACCTGCCTTTTCCATACCATGTGGTTCTTGACATGAAATGAAAGAGGAATGCCTTGTAGTTTCTATTGTAAATAATGGATGCTGTTGTCCCCTGTGCTCTAAGTGATATAAACCTTCAACTTATGGCTGCTCTTCAGATCAAACCATGTCTTTTTTCCTCCTCGAATTTGGAAAGGTTTCAAAGGAGAAGAGAACAAGAGAGAAAGGGTGATAAAAGACGTGCATTTCCCAGAATATCGGTGTGATGTTGCAGCTATGTGAGGAACCAGCTGCTGGGCTGCTTGCAACTTCTCAAAACGTTGTGAACCCAGTCTCAAGGGCTCCGCTACTTCATATCAAGTTTTCTTTCTGGAGCCACTTTCTTCAGTCACAAAACTTCAGAAAGAATGAATAGTTTCTAGATGAGGATCCTGGCTGATCCACATCCTCTCTCACAGATCCAATATGCAATCTGTCCATGGTGGCTTACTTTGCTTGGTTTTATACATTTAATATTTGGCTTATAGGATAGGGAGAATAAAGGAAGAAGAAAGGGACCGAAGCTCCTCTCAGGCCGAAGAGAGGGAACATACATCATATTTTTGCGACAAAATTCTATTGAGAGTCCAAGAAAAATCATTTGTGACTTTTTAGCCAATTTTTTAAACAATTTCAAAATATCAGATAGAAAGTTAATATTACCACACTGCTTGCTACACAACCATCTCTATCAGCACACAGACCCTCATATCACCACCCAGCATCATATAGCCACACATGCATACATGGACACCAGCTCCTGCTGACACACACACACTTAAATGCCACAAATACGCCTACCCATAGACACACATTCCCTCTGAATGCATCACTGTGATATTGTGATTTATAATAAGAAATAGGTATTTGCTCCTCAGCCGCATTTCTGACATAGAGCTCCTAAAATCCTTGAGAATTTTTAAATAATGAGAGCAACAAAGGTGTTTCTTATTATGTTCATAAGGTGATTTTTGGACCACACCCTTGAGTGGGAGCTGGTTGTCAGGGCAACCAATTTGTGATTAAAGTGTTGGAACTTTACATCCCACCCCCTGACTTCTGTGGATAGGAGAGGAGCTGGAGGTTGAGTCAGGTGTCTATGGTCAATGATTCCACCCATCATGCCTGTGTAATGAAGCCTCCGTAGAATCCCAAAAGGATAGAGTTTGGAAAGTTTCCAGGTTGCTGAACCTATGAGGATGTTGAGAGAGTGGCCTGCCTGGAGAAAGCATGCTCTTGCTGTGTGCCGGGCCCTGTGTATTTCTTCTCTCTTACTGTTCCCAAGTTTATCTATCCTTTTATAATAAACTGGTAATCTAGTAAGTAAAATAATTATCTTGAATTCTGTGACTACTCTAGCAAGTTAAATGAACCTAAGGGCAAGGGGGGATCATAAGAACCTCTGATTTATAGCCAGACAGTCAGAAATACAAGTAACAACGTAGAGTTGCAACTGGCATGTGAAGTCTTGTGGGATGGAACCCTTAGCTGGTGGGGTCTGCAGCTGGCCACGTAGACAGTGTTAGAATGGAGTTGAATTGTGGGACACCCAGCTTGCGTTTCAGGGAATTGTTCCTTGTTGTTGGGGAACCCTCCATGTTGCAATTGGGCCCAGGAACCCTCAAATAAACACTGATACATATGCTTATATCCATAAATCCATGAAACCACGAATGCACAGACTCTCTCTCTTTCTTTCTCTCTCTCTCACACACACACACATACCCACACCACCCATTGTTTTCAACCAGATGTGACTCTGCAGCAAATCATTTTCAAAGCAAAATCCATGATGCAACAGAAATGACCCTTATCAGGCAAAGGTCAAAGGGACGGCATGGTATTTTTCTTATTTTGGCAAGGGAAGATACTCAAAATAAAGAGAATAAGTTAAAAGGAAGCTTTCCTTGCTTTCAGCTTCTCCTAGATCCTACTCGGCCCCCAACCCATGCCCTCTGGATTTAATGGCAGTGTAGTGTGCTCCCACCAACAGTGTAATGGTTCTACCCTGAATGTTTGCAAGGAGAGGAGGCATTCTTAGTCTTTGACTATTGCTGGTGAGCCTCCCAAGTTTGTGAAATCAGAAGCCAGTTAAAAAGCCATGGGGTCTGTATGCAGCGTTTGCACCCCTAACCACTGTCCTGCCCTGCCTATTAGCAAAAGCATTCACAGCCCATGCTTCTCCCTCCAACCTCAATGGGACTCAGAACTTCAGTCTCTGGGGCAAGGTAAATGCCACTGTTTCGGTGTCAGTAGGAAAATCTACCACTTTGTTTTTTCCATTTTACAGAAGAATACGCAGTGTTGCCAAATAAAGTATAAGAAACACATCCAAATTTGAATTCTGGGTAAACAATTAATTTAGTATATGTATGATCCAAAAACTAAATGGGACATACTGACTCTAGAACTTGTCTATTTGAGATTCAAATTTACCTGGGCAGACTGTTATTTGCCAACTCTCAGAACTCAAACTCTAAAGGAGAAAGGATAGAGTAGGAAAAGAACAATTTAAATTTAAAATTCTAATTTAACGTCTAAAAATTAAAACTAAGTGCAAGACACAAAAACAAAAAATTGAACTAGGAAACACATCAGGCACCCAGATCGTGGCTTCTAAAAGCATTGTCTCAGAAAAGGAACAAGGGTTCCTTAGAGAAATGGCCGAATCTAGGACTGTGCCAGGAAACTCAGAAGATGAGCCTCAAGCAGCTCTTCAGGCCTGAAAGTAAGAAGTGCTAAAACGAAATACATAAAACAAAGACAAACACAAGGAAGACCTCAATGAGGCTGTTTATCAAGGAGCCATCGAGAACAACAACAACAACAACAAACAAAAAACAAAACAAAAAACAAAACAAAAACAACAACCAAAAAAACTTCCAATGGCAAAATGTGGAGCAAGTTGGGGAGTAAAAGAAATGAAGTAGCTTCATGTTATTAACCAAAGAGTCAGGTAAATATCCATGAGGCCACACTGGTATAAATATATGACTCAATCAATCAGTCAATCAATCAAAACCTTTTACGCAGAGTTCCAAATGATTGATTTATGTAGGCACTGGCCTCTCAAGGAAGTGAGTGTAGCCACTTCCCACCCTCCTTGCCTTACTTGGGTGCTACAGGTAAAGAACAACTTTGAAGCAGAGAAGCATGTAAGATACCCTACGGCCCACGCTCAAGCTCACAGCAGTGATAAGCTGTTCTGGTGCTGGTCGTATGGGATTCAGTGGAAATGGTGCTTTGCCTCTGTAGTCTTCCTTCCCCAAACTCCCAACTCCAGTTCAATCATGAGGAAAACGTCAGACGTGTCTCAGTAGAGGAGCATTCTACAAAATACCCAGTCAGTATTCCTTAAAACTGCCAAGATTATCGAAAGCAAGGAAACTCTGAGAAACCGTCATCGTGCAGAGGAGCTTGCGGAGACGTGATGGCTACATGTGCTGTGACATCTTAAAGAAGGTCATGATACGGAGAAAGAACATTAGGTGAAAACCTGAGGAAATCCGAATAAAGCTTAGACATGATGTATTAATAGTGTACCAATATTTATATGTAACAGATCAGTAATTGTACTAAATGTGCTATAAACTGGCGACAGCTGGGTGTGAGGTATATGGGAGTCTCTGTTATTATCTCCATAATTTTCTGGAAACTATCCTAAAAAAATGAAGTTTATTTTAAGAGTTAAATCAGAGTAGGCAGTCCAGGAAGACCTAATTATGGAAACTCTTCCACCACAAAAGGGATTTTTAGGATACCTAAAAGCCACCCTAATGACATGCCACACGTTTGGGAGGGAGCTTTGCATGGGACTCTGTCCATGGTGACGGAAGAAAGAAATCTCTGCTCTGACCCACCCAAACGGGAAAACCAACTCCTGGTGCTTTCACAAGCTCTACGTCTGCCTCCATGTTTTGAACAAATACGATATGAATCATGGGTAGGTTTTACTGTAATAGTGATATAATTATGTCCAGAGAACATGGAATGTCGAAATATTAGCCTCCTCTCCATAGCGTTCAGGAAGAAGGTAAACATGCAAAACCTAGCAAGGAAGAACCACAGATGCTCGCCTCATGATGCAGACTTCTCGTAAAGTCGTGTTTGGGTGAAATATTTGAAGATTTGGACAATAAAGTAGGTTTTTGGCTCCTATTTCTCCTATTAATCTAACTTGTGGATTTTGCCATCCTGTTGACTATCAGATGAAGGAAGGAAGCGAAAGAGGGAGTCCACGTGAAATGGCCGTGCTTTAGGGAGACCAGCTATCTTGCTGGCTGCCCCGAGTGAGGAAGGCCGAGCAGAATGGCAGGCGCAGAGGCAGAGGCAGAGTTTCTAGTCTTGTTCTTGAAGACAGTGGCCCTGCATGTTACTAAATGCAATCCAATGAGTGTTTCAGATTTTGATCCAATTAGAAATGCCTTCCTCCCTGACAGTGGTCTCTCAGGAACTGTGCAGAGACAGGCCTAGGCAGGAAAGAGGCAGGAACTTCTTCTTTTTTTAGCATAACTTGTAAGAAAACAGTCTGTTGACCCAAAGAGTTTACATACAAATTCCCCTGGGTTAAGATTTTTTACTATTAGTTGAAGGAACTCTGATAACTCTCAGATAAATCTCAGATAACTGAGACACAGAAAGGTTTCTGAGAACCTCTGCTGGGTGAGGAAATGGTTAATATCTGGGCCCGAGGAAAATGAATGGGAAGCATCACAAGACAGTACATGGAATAAATGGAACCAAATTCAATACAGACAGGCATCCTGGCGAAGAATCAATTTAAAAGGAAGTACAAAGTGAATACCAACAATACCATGTTAGGATATTTCTTATCACTATGTGGAGCATTGGATGAATATATTGTCATTTATTGATTCCACACTTGAACAAGCAATCATTTTATTCCTTTGATTCTCTCCTAGATAATGAGAGGATCACGTTCTTTGAAACATTTCAGGTCTAAACAAAGAATTCTGTAAGATACTGTGCTTACAATTGTAGAGATCGGAGTGTTAAAGACATTTACAGTGATGGTTGAATCTGATTTAGATGCGGTCAGCCAAGATCACTGGCTCTATTTAATGTAACTTGTGTCCATACAGAGTATATTGCCATGTGGATCACAAGGTAGTGGGTGACATTGGTGTACCAGTGCACCAGGACACCAGAGAATATAACCAGTCCATACCTGGGACTCAGTTATTTAGCATGCTACTAGCCACAAGTCAGATACTAACTGAATAACTGTGGCTTAAAATAACATGGATTATTTTACTTTTTGAGATGACAGTAAGTTCAGAGATTTGGTTCACACCCCAAGCATGTCATAAAATTATGTCTTTCTTGATTTCTTAAAAATTTGCTTCTTTAATCTATTGGCAATGTCTCAAATTATAAAACATGATTATAAGGGGGCTGTGACAACTCCAAGGGTTAGCTCTTCACAATAACACCTATAGCAAGAAGATACAAGCGCATGCTCCCCAGCACCTCTCTCTTTAATTAAGAAGCCCAGAAGTCCACCCTGCTCCTGTCCACCAGGAGGTGTCTCTTGTGTCTCATTGACCAGTAGTAAATGTCCCCCAAATGAAGGAATGGTAAAATTAGGATACAACTATTTTTCAGCTTCTTTTTTTTTTTTTAAGATTTTAATTATTTATTTGAAAGGGAGAGCCTGAGAGAGCATGAGCAGCAGGAAGGGAGACAGGGTCAGGGAGAAGCAGAGTCCCCCCAGAGCAGGGAGCCTGGCTTGGGACTTGATCCCAAAACCCTGAGATCATGACATGAGCCAAAGGCAGACCCCTAACCCACTGAGCCACCCAGGTGTCCTATTTTGCAAGTTCTAACGAATGAATGGATCTAACCAATAATCGCAGTGACTACAGACATCACCATAGAAGAGAAGATCAGACATGGTGTGCCTTTTGCTGGATGAAGGAGTCTTGCCAAAAAAGATCAAGGCTGATCAACACTCTACATCCAGCTTTCGATGTGCAGGAAATATGAAGGACCCTTGGAAAGTGATAAACTCTACAGCAAGAATGGAATCAGTAAAACCCACACAGTGGGAAAATCTACCAGAAAAATAATCAGTTTCTTCAACAAATAAGTTGCAAAAATTAAAATTAAAGAAAAGAGCAGAGGAATCTACAAATATACCTATGAGATCTAACAAGTGTATGAGTATTATTTTCATCTTGATTGATACAACCAACCATGAATATAAAAAAGATTGTTGTCAATTTTAGGCTCTATTTTAAGAGGTCATTTCTGTCAGTAAAAAAAATGGGGTGACCATCAATGTTTGCTCAGGCTCTTACGAGCCATCTTACTGACATGGCTTGGGATTGCCTATGTTGCCATACACACTAGGAAAAGTTATTTCCAAACAGACTTATTTTAAGGTTCATGGTATACTCACAGACACTTTGTTTGCTTCCGGTCTTTCCTTTCCCACTGGGACTAGTTTCAGAAGAGCCAACTGTTATAGAAGTATTTTGGGTCCGGAGCTATTCAAGGAAGTGTTCAGAATCTCTTGAGAGAGTCTGCTCTCAAGAGGCAGGCAGCACTAACACCGTGGGGCTCAGAGACACAAGACTCCATAATGTACCCTGAGAGGGGGTGGCCAGCTGTGTCTTTCTAAACTTGGAGGAGCAATAGTGGTGTAGGTGTCTATCTTTAAGGCTACCTGCAGTGAACACATCTAGCTTCCTTCAATTTTCGGTTCATCCACACATGCCCAGACTTTTGAACAATATTTTTCTTTTTCTTTCTTTGTTTCTTTTTTAGATTTTATTTATTTATTTGTGTATGAGAGAAAGAGCATGTGTGGGGGAGGCGGGTGGGGTGGAGGGAGAGGGAGAAGCAGGCCCCCCACCGAGCAGGGAGCCCAATGTGGGAATTGATCCCAGGACCCTCAGATCATGGGCTCAATCCCAGGACCCTGCTGAAGGCAGACGCTTAGCCAACTGAGCCACCCAGGCACCTAACATTTTTTTTATCCTTTTCTGACTTTTATTTCCTCAGTTTCTCTCACAATTGTGTAATGTTTAATTTTCATGTAAAATTGCTTGTAATATAATATCTAGCACTTCACTTCTCTAAGTGAACTCTATTGATTCAATTATTAGTCCTCAACATGTTTCCCGGGAAGCATAAATTTAAAGATGATAATCTGAAATTGATTCTCCAATACTATTATATTTAAAGCCTCTGATGTTCATTTTATCAGTTATAAAAGGGACTGTGACAGTCCACAGCATACACTGACAACATTGTTATATAAATTATCCCCTCTGAAATTGTAAGCACTCATAGAAGGCAAGATTTTGGTTGATCAAGGATTTCTACCCTCAAACATCTTGGGCAGAATAAGTAGTAATATGGATAGTAATAAGGGTTGCTTCTTGGTATACCAGAGAACTTGAGATAAGAAAATGCTTAGCTCAGGACGCCTGGGTGGCTCAGTTGGTTAAGCAGCTGCCTTCAGCTCGGGTCATGATCCCAGCGTCCTGGAATCGAGTCCCACATCGAGCTCCTTGCTCAGCGGGGAGCCTGCTTCTCCCTCTGCCTCTGCCTGTGCCTCACTCTCTCTGACAAATAAATAAAATCTTTAAAAAAAAAAAAGAAAATGCTTAGCTCACATATTTCAAGCACACCCTTGATATCTGGTTATGGAAGATACTCATCAGGAGACACAGCCATCGTCTATAATACTGGAAACCTAGGGAGATCGTTTGATCACCATGTATCCCTCAGGTCAGTGAACCAAACAGACAAGAAGTGGAATTACTGTTCTGACTGGGGTGATCGATCTTGACCATCAAGGGGGAGTTGGGTTGTTAGACACAAGAAGAATAAGGAAAGATTATGTCTGGAATGCAGGAAATCTCCCTGGATGCCCCTTAATATCCCCTTGCCCTATGAATAAAAGTTAATGGAACTCTAAAGAATCCAGTACCCACAGGACTAATAACCCAGACTCTTCAGAAACGAAGGTTTTGAACTCTGGCTAGGGAACCATGAGCAGGTGTTTGCTGGGGACAAAGAAAATGTGGAATTAAAGACATAGAAGGAAGTTATAACTATCAGCTGCCAACATGGGACTAGTTACTTAAATAACCACTGTAATGGCTATGAGTATTTCTTCTTACTTTTGTGATATATTAACAAATCTCCCCTTTTCCACCTGTTAATTGTGACATGTTAATAGTGGTTAAGACTGCATCTCAGTATTTATAGTCAAAGGAGACCTAATGGGTAATGTGCCACAGTTCAAAAAGGGAAGGCTGTTATCTGGAGATGAAGAAAGTGGCATACCAGACTTGATACTCTTTTTTAGAGAGGAGTTAGCTTGTTTTTATGTATTGGTGGGATAGTTACATCTCATTACAAAGAAGCATGATTTTACTAGTCACTTTACTTTGGAGTTACACTAGGTCAACAGCAATATATCTTCACAGCAAGTTGTGCAGAGTGGATGGTGGTGATTTTGCACTGTGTTAAGTTGGCTAAGCTATGACTAACTTTCCCAGAATTCCCTTTCCTGGATTGATCAGCATTCGTATTGGCCACAAGAAAAACTGTGTGGTGTCTGGGTGGCAGAAGTAAAGCACCAACCTTTAAAATCGGAAGGTTGTATTCATGACTGCCGAAACTTAGAAGCAACCAAGATGTTTTTCCTTAATTGAATGGACAAACTGCCAATCCGTACAGCGGAGTATTACCCAGCAGTAAAATGAATGGAGCTGTGAAACCAGGGGAAGGCACGGGGGAAGCTTTCGTGTGTAAGGCTAAGTGAAAGAATCTGGTTTGAAAAAAACTCTATGAGTCTGGAAAAAGCACAACTCTAGAGAGAGTAAAAAGATCAGTGGTTGTGGGAGAAGAGGGGTCAGGTGAGAAGGAGGAAGGAGAGATTAATGGGAGAACACAGGGGAGTTCCAGGGTGGTAAAGTCACTCTGTGTGATCTTATAACAGTGGGCACATTTCTTTGTGCATCTGTCAAAAGTCCATAGAACGATATAGCACAAGGAGTGAGCCCTGATGTAAGCACCGGCATTAGTTAGTAATTCTCAATACTGGCAATACTGGTTTACCAATCATCAAATGTCCCACCCTAGCAATGTATCAATGCTAGAGGAAACTGTGGGGAAGGGGGAATATGTGCAAACTCTCTGTGCTTTCAACTCTTTTCTCTGTAAACCTAAAACTCTAATAAATGAACACTATTAATTAAAAAAAAACACACCTGAAGGTTATGGTTGTTTAGAAAAAACAAGAGGCAAATATCCTTGCTTCTCCCTGCCTCCCATCCAGCAATAGCTTCCTCTCTTCCACCCCGCTGGTCAGTAGCAGCTCCAGGCCCACTGTCAGATGCTGAGCTGAAGTTCACAGGTGCCAGGAAGACCAACAACCATCCATTGACTTCTCTCTGCCCTTCAGGGCCTTCTCCCCCACCAGCTGTGGGTGCCCAGCTTCCCGGAAGGTGTGGTCCAGGCACCCTTGCCAGGACTGTCTGTGACTCTTTTCTGACCCTTTTCAGAATGTTACTTTCCCAACTTCTGTAATTGTGTAAGATCTAATTCCTGCTATAAAGCCCTTATTCCATGATACACAACCTGCTTCTGTTTCCCTGATTGAACCTTAACAGAACAGGCTTAAAAATGTGGTCTATTTCCTATTCTAAAGACCCCTCGGTGCAAGAGCAATGTCTGTGATCACACAGTGAAATTAGAGCATCGTGAAAACAGGGAAGGAATTCCTATTGCTTCATTACCTGGTCCAGACCTTCAGTATGTGTTTCCGTCTGTGCACCTATGAATGAAGACTTGACCTGAAATTGCCATGTATATTTAAAGGGGGTTTGCTATTAGGCTTCTTGCAGAATTGGTAACATGCTCCTCTCCAGGCCACTTAATTTGTATACCTTATCCAGGCACACATTTTGCATAATAAATAAATAGTAACTCACTCCTCTGCTTGATAAGTGACTAGGCATTGTATATTTTAAGCAAGTAGACCACATCTAATTCAAACTGCTTTTAATAGCGTGTATTTTTCTCCCAACAGCTGCTCCACGCAGTAGAGATAACTCTGAACCAGACCACAGTGTTTATGTAAAAACTCCAGGACAGGGTGTATTATCTGGCATAATTACACCTTTGAAAGATGCCAATGTGAAAGCTGAAACCCTGAGCATCCAGGGAAATGTGTTCTAATTAACTAATTCCCTGTGTTTTGTGGCCATTGTTAGAGATATCATTTTATGGATAATCAGCCTGTTGTGACCGAGTGTGCACATGCGTGCCTGTGTGTGTGTGTGTGTGTGTGTGTGTGTGTGTTCACATTGTGATGTTTCAGTGATGTCACTATTTCTATTAGCTGCCCCATAGTTATCTCCTAGGAAACAGGCAAAAATACAATTGTACTGTCTTTAACACTTCCTGTCCATTCGAATGAGGAGCTGCTAGTCACTCTGAGAGCCAGCTGATGATAAAATTCTCAACAGGGTGCTTTTATAGTGTTTGACCTAATAGGATCCTTACACAACACACAATGACCCTCATTATCTAACCCTGACTGCCTCTCTACCCTCATCTGTCTCTTGCTTTTCTTCGTACCACATGCTCCAGACATCTCACGCTATCTTTAGTTCTCTGAAGTTGTGCTGTTTTGTTTCTCTTCGGGGTTTATCTTTGGGGTGCAGCATACTTCTGAGAAGTTTTCTCCAACCTTTCTTTCTACTTTGTCTACCTAATTTCTATTTATTCCCCAAGATCATTATCCAACTTCTTCTGGAGTTTTTCACATTTCAGTGGGTACACAGTAAATGACTTTCAATGGCTCACCCTGGGGATCACTTTCGAGTTATTTTCATTTTTAATTTTTGTTCTGTTCACAACTCTCCAATTTCCATGTGGCTCTGTATCTTGCCTGGAGATCTTCTCCCAGCGTATGTGTGATAATGCAGCCGACTAAGGACAGACTGCTCTGCTCAATATACCATAATTCCCTGGACACAATCCTACTGAGTGCCTTGAGGCACACTGGTTCTGTGGAAATGACTGAGCAAGCATCTCTCTTCCCCACCCTCTGAGCCCTTGCTTCAACTCTTAGCATGGGATAGAGAAATCAGAAAGCACCATCAGGAGAGAAACGGTCCATCTGCAATGACATGGATGCAGCTAGACTGTATGATGCTAGGCGGAATAAAGAAAGACAAATATCATATGATTCCAATCTTATGTGGAATTTAAGAAGCAAAACAAACAACCAATGTAAAAGAGAGAGAGAGAGAGAGAGAGAGAGAGAGAGAGAAGCAAACCAAGAAACAGACTCTTAACTCTTGAGAACAAATTGGTTGTTACCAGTGGGGAGGTGGTAAGGGATGGGGGAAATAGGTGATGGAGATGAAGGAGACCACGGGTTGTGATGAACATCAGGTGTTGTACAGAAATATTGAATCACTATGTTGTACACTTGAAATTAATATTACACCGTAGTTAATTCACTAGAACTTAAATAACGTTAAAGAAATAAAGAGTATTTACAGACCCTCTAAAAACAAAAAGTCCAACTGAGCATCATAAGCCTAAGTTAATTCATTAATTTTTTTTCTCAGCCATCTGAAAAAGACATGATGTCCTCACTTTCAGTGCAAATTCAATCAAGGTATGAAAGACATATGGACGATTGACATTCACAAAAATAACAATAGCAATAGTGTCCAACATTTATCGGGCACTTAAAATAATCTTGATAGAGTTCTAAGTGCTTTGACGTGTTAACTCCTTTAATCCTAATTAAAAATAAAAGAACTAGTTACTATAATTACTCCCATTTCACAGGATGAGCAAATCAAGGCACAGAAAGAGTACATGTGAGCTTTACTCTAGCAATCAAGCAAGTGAGGACCAACACACCTGAGGGTGCGTTGAAGACAATGAAGGCTGAACTGAACTCACACTCTTCAGTCCTCAGCATAGGTGCTTTCACCGCCTTGACCTCCTGATGCAATGAAGTAAGTCATGTAACCATTCTTACTGACGTCTCCAGTCTTAGCTTAAATGAGACTTCCTGAGATTCCTCTAGCCATTATCTATTTGCTGTGTATTATACTCTATACATTCTACAGAGAGAAGCCTTTTTTTTTTCTTCACTTACCAAAATCTATATTAAGATACTTATTTTCATAGTCCATTTCATACTTTCTGTCTGCATCCCTGGGCTAGAATGTCTTCAAGAGCAGAAACCAGATGTTCACCACTAGACCCAGTCTCTGGTTCAGTACCTGTCACATAGAGGCTATTATTAAGTATCTGTTGATACTTAATAAAATAATTTTATCCACACACGTATTTCAGATCTATTAGAAAAAAAATGACAGCATTTAAAATGATCAGTTCTATAAAAATTAGAAGACTTGGGGCACCTGGGTGGCTTAGTTGGTGAAGCATCTGCCTTCGGGTCAGGTCATGATCCCAGTGTCCTGGAATCAAGCCCGGCATCAGGTTGGTTGCTCAGTGAGGAGTCTGCTTCTCCCTCTTTCTCTTCCCCTGCTCATACTCTCTCTCTCAAATAAATAAATAATCTTTAGAAAAATTTAAAGCTTTACTGTCGATACCAGATGTTGGTGGTGTGTCAATTAAAAGTTTGGAATCAGAAGGTTCTTCAAAGTGGACATATCACATTTAGAATTTCATGATCAACCCAATGGTATAGTTTTACCATGTAAGAGAAAGTTACTAATCAAATTTTAATCAATATTTTGTTGATGGTAGACCTGTGACAAGCTTTTCATGAAATCCTGAGATACAAAAGAAATAATGTGGCTCCTGCCATCAATGAGTCTATAGTGGGATAAGAGATAAATATAAACTTTGAGAAAGGACCCTGGTTATTCCCTGCCTTTATCTAGGTGAACAAAGGGGTGAAAAAGAACAGTGCCTTATTTATTTCCTCTCACTTCCCACAACCTAAAGGATCACTATGATGCAGAGCAGAGAAATCAGTTGGTTTGCTGAGGAGGTGATGCAGAAATCATAACCAAGTCTTGAGATTTCCAACAATTTTGTGAGATACATGTACTTTTACCAGGGACTTATTAGAAAGTCAATGGCTGCAGTTACTAAGGCTATAATTCAGTGGTGGGATGCATTGTGGAGCCATGTCCCCATAGAAAGACACAGAGCTTCTTTAGAAAGCATCATCTCTACAAAACCACAAGCTGATCTTGGGCACAGAAGAAGCCCCATGGAGAACATTCATTCAGGTCTTCTAGTTTTTTTTTTTTAATTGTGTTTTTATCTTTTTTTATTATGTTTAATTAGCTGACATATAATACTTCTAGGTCTTCTAGTTTATTAATCCATTCCCAAGCCTGAACATTTCCCTCATTTAAACTAAAAAAATCAATAGTTCAAGGAATTTTTACCTGGGTCCCCACTTATTCTATTAGTGTTTCGTTTGTTCATTTATTCATTTGCTTATTCATTAACACTTACAGGTTTTTTTGATGTGTTGGGCACTCTTTCAGGCATTAAAGATCCAGTAGAGAATAAAATAGGAAAAAAAAAGGGTGCCTGGGTGGCTCAGTGGGTTAAGCCTCTGTCTTTGGCTCAGGTCATAATCTCAGCGTCCTAGGATTGAGTCCCGCATTGGGCTCTCTGCTCAGCGGGGAGCCTGCTTTCCCCTCTCTCTCTGCTTGGCTCTCTGCCTACTTGTGATTTCTCTCTCTGTCAAATAAATAAATAAAATCTTTTAAAAAAATAGAAAAATACTTTTTCATGGAGCTTATATTCCAATGGAATATAATAAAATTATATATTATTATACATAATGCATACTATATAGGATAATCACGCTCATTATCATATTTGAGTCCCAAAGTAAGAGCGAAAGAATTATCTATAATGTACAAAGGAGACATCTGTCCCAGATACCTCACTGGATTTTCAAAAGATCAAATAAGAGTATGCAGATCAGCTATTAGCAGCCATGTGTTCTAACATTCAAGATTTATAGGAAATTCACTACTTTTAACATTTCATAGGACTCTCCTTTACCCTCCTGATATCTGCAGGGATTCTTTCTTTGGTGGGGGTTGGGAGGAAACTATTCCTGGATTCATCTGGCACTAATTTTCAGCTTCCACT
The DNA here is from genome assembly GCF_963455335.1 of Martes martes. Lineage (NCBI taxonomy): Eukaryota > Metazoa > Chordata > Mammalia > Carnivora > Mustelidae > Martes > Martes martes. The sequence goes on along the minus strand of NC_137891.1, from coordinate 6,255,624 downwards.
AAATTCTCTCTTGAAGCTGGCTTCAGGTGGCTCCTCCCATTTCGAGGCTGCTGTGTTTTGACCTAAATGTGGAACACCATCCCTTTGCCTTCAATTTCACAAAACACTACTCATCACAGCCCATTGTGCCGAGTAGACTTTACAAAAATTCACAGTAACAGAAGGTTGTTAAAGAACAGCCAAGCACAACAAAGCACAGGAATGAAGAAAACTTGCAGTTGTATGCTAGCCAGCCTCATTCTTGACTCCTTCAGTAATCTCGCCCCACTACCAGCCTGCTAACCCCACACGACCACCACCAGAAGTGAGCACACCCACAGGGTCATGTGCAAATACACTCACCAACGAATCTGCCTCCTCACCATTCTCTGCTTGGGTTCTAGCCTGTTCCAATCTTGCTGAACATTCTCTACATTTGATCTACTTCTTCCCTAGTTCCCTTACTCCCAGTAGAATGTCATCTCCAAAAGGGCAAGGAGTTGCTGTTCTGATCTATCAGGCATTGAATCTCTAGGGTTTAGAGCAGGAATCAGCAAAGCGCGGCTTCTGAGCCCAATCTGGTCCACCACATGTTTTGGGGTTACCTGTGGACTAAAAGTTATTTTTATATTTTAAGTGATTGGAATACTAATTCAAAAGAACAATGCTTCGTGGCATGTGAACATTGCGTAACATTTAAAATGTCAGTGTGCATGGGTAGAGCTTTCATTTTTGTTTCCTTGCTTGTCATTTACAAAGCCACCCTCATCCTTTCACAGGTCACCAGTGGGGGCTTCTGTGCTGCAGTGGTGGTGACACTGTGACACAGGTGGTGTATTTATTTCCCACCTCTTTACAAAAAACATTCACCAGCCCCTGGATCAGTGCATCACTTGTGAGATGTAGGTATTCAGATGGCATTTCCTGAATATTTAAACTAAAAAGGAGAGACCACTGCTAAATTGAATCTGTCTCCTTGTGTTTGTAAGTAATCACGCAATGTCTGCTGAGTCTCCGCAACTTCGGTTACATGGTACAGGACGAGTTTGATCCACATTGTCTATCTCAAGAAGCCCTGAGGGTCGAATGCAATGTAAACGTGCTTCCAAGTCTGACTAACTTCTAAATTTACACGGTGGTTGGGCGGGGAGGAGGAGAGAAGGCGAGATCGTAGAGAACATAGAAGGTGTTGTGGGTTCCCAAAGATCTTTAGAGTTCAATGAAAATGGCCAAGGAATTGAGTCCCACAACTAAATTTCTCTCTGACCTCTGACTCCACAAATTACTATTTATCTCATAATGATTGTATCATCATTAACAAACTAAAATAGAGAGAAAAGCCCAAGAACTCATGGAACAGCAGGCCCTACTCACCTCGTGGGCTGTCTTCAGTCAAGACCATGAAGTAGAAAGACAATAGAATCTTGTTTAATATATTTGAGGTGATGGATAAAACTTCCCGAGGCTCCATTTTCTCACCTGTTCAACTGATAGGTCAAAATTTTCCTTCCCTTCACAATGTCGTTTTGAGGCTTAGGTGAGAGATTGTACCGTCATGGTCTAAACATTGCCCTGTGATCTAGCGCATAGTAGGTGCACCAGGATGAAACACAGTTATTGATTTTTTTCTTTTGTTTTTGAAGATTGTATTTATTTATTTGAGAAAGAGAGAGACAGAGATAGCTAGAGAGAGCAAGAGCAGGGAGGAGAGGGAGAAGCAGGCTCCCCGCTGGGCAGGGAGCCTGACTCAGGGCTTTATCCCAGGACCCATGACCTGAGCCAAAGGCAGAGCTTAACCTACTGAGTCACCCAAGCATCTCAGTTCCTTGATTATGAAAGGAGCTTTGAAGGAGGCTCTAACTTGCCAAATAACATATGTATGATTTGTGTTGCTTGGATCCAGCCCCAAATGTCTCAGACTCATTTATAAAAGGTAAAGTTCAAAAAGTATATGATTAAATTCCACACAAAAACAACTGAAAACCCCTCCAAACAGATGAAAGTGTCATCATGATTAAGCAACAGAGCACATTTTAATGCTTTTCTAATAAAGCAGAGCGAGTACATTGCATTCCCATCAGCAGAGTGAGCGGTAGGGATATTGCACGGTAATGTGAGTTACAGTGTCTGAGAGCCGTTATTTCCTAAGGTGTATTAATAATCCTCATGCCGTCTCCAAGGAGGTTGCCATGGGACTCCTCCGACGTGCTCACCGCAGACATCTGGAGGCCAGAACAGGTCCCTGTGAAGAAAATGAAGTGGTTGAGGAAGGCAGGCTTTCAGATAATTAAGCAATCCACCTTGTAAACATTTGCAAAGGAGATGCAGGTTAGGCAGGGCCTCCCTGACCTTGGTTTACATCAGAATTATTGAGAGAATTTGGTAACAATGAGGAAATCTTATGCAGATTATTGGAGACAGATGCAATTTGGTGCTACCTTCCAGCAAAGGTTCCTCCCTCTCTGATGGTTCCTTCTCTTTCTCTGTTTCTCCTTCTGCTTCATTTGTTAAATATTCCATTGTCTCATTCACCTATTGATTCAAAAAAATAACAAAAAGCAAAACCATTTTCTGTGTCATTTTCCAATACTAGGTTCTGGGTATTCTTTTTAAATGAAACAAACAGGATCATTGTCCTTGAGTAGTGCATAGCACATGGGGCCTATCTTTTCAATTTTTAGTCTTGACTAATGCTAATCTTTTATTCTGATGCCCACTCAGCTTCCCAAGGCTTGTCTCCACGTGGGAAGACATGCGTTCGGAGAGGGGTTCATGGTCTCCTTGTGACTCTTTCAACATGCTCTCATTTGTTTCTCTATGAATTCATTCATTATTTACTGCTTCGGTCCACAGTTCTTCATTACATGCTCTTGTGTGCACTTGCACTCTTCGAGGTAATAAAGATAACACACTGGATACATCCTCGAGGAATTGAAATTCTGATGGGAAAGACTGGAAACAAATACTGCAGATACAGAGTGAAATGATCTATACAAAAGGCAGCACATAATTAAATGTTTATTCAGAGGAGAGATTGACTCATTGACTATCAGGTGCTGCGAAGGAAGTCGTGGAAAATGTCTTTAGAAAAGAGAGATATTGGAAGTAGTAAAAGCTTTCCCACATAGACTGGGTTATTGGCTGAATTGTGTTCTCCCAAATTCGTACCCAGCCCCCAGGACCTCAGAATGAGACTATATTGGAGACAGGGTCTTTAAAGTGGGTGATTAAGTAAAAACACAGACATCTGCGTAGACCTTAATTAAATGGGACTGGCGTCTTATAAGAGGAGGACTTTTGGACATGGACATATATAGAGAGAAGACCATAGAGAGATACAGTGGAAAAAAAAAATGGACAATAATAAGCCAAGAAGAGAGGCCTCAGAAGAAACCAACTCCACTGACTCCTTGATCTTTGACTCTCAGCCTCCAGAACTGTGAGAAAACACATTTCTATTGTCTAAGCCACTACCCAGTGGGTAGTATTTTGTTATGGCAGCCCAAGCAGACTGCTATCAGGAGGGACTTAGGGATTCGGCTCCTCTTCCATGAGGCATTGCCCTGTCCCTCCCACCTTCGTTGCTCTTGCTGTAGAAGTCTTGAGCCTCCTTTATTTTTTTCTTACTTCTTGTCTGTGTGGGTCACACTGCTTTCCTCTGCCTTAGAAGCTTCACACTGACCATGCTGGGGCTTAGCTGTTTTGTGGCATTATTTGTGCAGTAGGAAAAAAGAAGCCAGGTCTCAAGACCCCATAAAATCCTGATTATTCCGCTTACTCAGTGATCCTAAATGAATGCCTTCACAATTTTGAGTGCCAGTCTGGGCTGGCACATGCAGATAGGGTCTAACCTACTAGATGGTTGTAAGGAATAAATAAAATATAAGACAAACCTAAATGCCCAGTAGACACTTACTGTATTTATATTCTAGTACGTATCCCACCTGAATATCTGGAGGCAGTTTTGTCCAGTTTAATGAAACTGATTTATGGAAGAAAATATTTATATTGCACCCAAACTTAAGCAGGTAACATTTACTTGTTAATACAAATTCTGCTCTTAGAACCAGAGCGCAATATCTCTCTATAGAGTCAGAAGAGTAAATTGAATATACATCTTTTTTTTTTTTTCTCCTTGACATTCAGTTTTATTTTTCTTCTGGTTGTTTAGTTTGATGTTCCACTGGGTGATGGGGAGACCAAGTGGATTTTACGGGATCAGAGTAGAAGACAGAAGGAGAGCAGGAATAGTTGAAATTTGTCATAGGATAGTTGTTATATTGAAACTGCATTTTTTAAGATACAGAAGCTCCTGTGGAGAACATCAAAGGCCTTGTAGAGGGCCAAGTGGAGACTGGAGAGTAAAGGAAGAAAAATGTGAGAGACAGCAGGTGAAAACATTCCAATGGGAGAAGCGTGGGTAGAATTCCAGAGGGGTTCGTCAGTGTTATATCATTGACATTTTTTCCTTAAATCTTCTAATAAAAAGGATAACTTTTCTTGGTCCAAAAGTTATAACCAATTTAAAATATAACAAGTTGAACTTGAATAAATAGAAGAATTAAAAATTACCCATAATCCTAATATTCAAAAAGAAACATTACCAGTTTTCTGTTGTCTTTTTAGCATATATATATATAAATAAATATAAATATATGTATAAATATATAAATTTTTGGTTTAATTCCTAAAACATTATTATATTCTGTAGTGTCTCTTATAACCTACTTCATAATGCACAAAAAAATAAATATCTTTACATGCACACACATAATTTGTGTCAGACATCAGAATCGGTGTATAATATTGGTGACCTTATATATGGTAATTTGTTAATATATCAACAGATGAAAGTAAATTATCCTTTTGACATCAGTGGTCTTACAGATATTTTAATTTGTATTTCTTTGATGAGAATTTAAAAGAATATATTTTCGATATTTTTGTTGGTTATTTCCCTGTATTCTTTCTTCAGTGGAATATTTGTGCCTTTTACATATGTTGCTACTATATGTTTATGATTCCTCATTTATTGGCAAGATGATTTTTATATATCAAATATATTAACCCCATGTCTGTTATGTATTATGCCAATTTGTCATTTAGCTTTTTATAAAGTTAGATAATTATAGATTATAATCCCTACTTACATTGACAGATTAATCCAGACATGTTCTGTTACCAAAGAATCTGGTTTGGTTGGATTTTGAGAATTAAGAAGGGAGGGAGGGAAGGAAGGAAGGAGAAGGGAAGGAAGAAAAACCTAAGAAGGAATGAATTCTGAAGCAGATAGTGACCAACCTTATTCTGTGTTATCATTTCTTGAAGTTTGCATGTAAGGTTTGGCTATCTAGACAGTATTTATCAAAAACAGGGAAAAGATAAATTCTAGTTCAATCTCTTCCTGAAAACCAATATACACTTGAGTGATTTGACTAACCCTTGAATTCACTAAGTGGATTAATTGAATTATGTGGTTTAAACCAATGGGGGTTTCTATTCATTTGTCTCCAGAGGAATTTGAATGCATTGAGCCCTTTTACCAGAGGTCAAATGGTGGTAGCTTCTGGGATCAATTAGTGAGCCACCTAATTAGATTTGATTAATCAGCTTTGAACCATGACTTATTCTTGCTTAAGTGATGCCTCTTGAGTCTGTGGAAGGATGGGCTGGCTCACTGAAGACTAAGTTATGGTCAGCTTAGAGACAGTGTTCTAAAAGGTTTGAGTTCTATATTACAGGGTGCAGTATGTGTCTGAAAACAAATTCAATCAGTACTTTATGGTGCTTTCTTCATATAGCTGAAATAGGTGTGACTGAAAAAGAGGTGTATTTGGAGTGACTCCTCTCATTATTATATGTAATAACACTCTCCCAGAATTTTTTATTCCCATCCTGGCAACTTGAAGCCCGCTGACTTGGAGACATGAGTTCCCGAAGAGGATGCACTTCCATTAGAAGACACAACAGTGATCCCAATGAATGGAAGGTTGAAACTGACCTCTGACGATTTGGGGATCTTTATGCCACTGAACCAAGTGGTCAAAAAGAGGGGAAGGTATTATTGTAATGACTGGAGTGACTGATCCCAATTATCAACAAGAAACAGGGTAGCTGTGTAACACAAGAGCGAGGACGAGAGCTATGTCTGGAACCCAGGGGACATTCTTGGGTGATTAATATTCCATTGCCAATAGTAGAAGTTAATGGAGAACTGCAATGACCAAAATAAGATAAGGTTCTAAGACAATCAGGCCCCCTCAGAATTCAAGTTTTGGTGCACTCTCCCAGTGAAGGACTTTAATCAGGCGAGTTGCTGTCTAAGTGGAAATACGGAATAGGCCACAGAAAGAGGGAAGACATATTATCAACTATGATTTCACAGGCAACTACAGAAACAACTAACGGCAATATGCCTATTTCTCCTTGCTTGTTTTGTGTATATATTTGTGTCTCCATATTAATTACTTTTTTCTCTCCTTCTCCTTACATTTTTATACAGATAAACTGTAGGTGAAATTTCACATTATTATTTAGTACTAGATTATTTAATGGTACTGTAATGAGGAGCAGTAAATAACATAGCCAGCAATGCACACAATGACGGTTTAGACTGTGTATCTACATGGTAGGGTTTGACAATGGCAGGCTCTGGTTCTACAGAGGCATTGTCGGGCTAGGGTGAAAAGGTGGTGTTCTGTTATCTCTGCAGCATCAAGGGCATCTATCTGCAAGGACCTGGCAGCTTTTGCCACCGTGGTGGGATGCTCTAGGGGGTCAGCAGATGGGGCCTTCCAGTGGTGCAGACTCTGTATCCAGCTTCTTTGTTTGTCACTCCAGCCGTGGGCAGTGTGCTCCTGTGCGGGCCACGCTCTCCTGCTGTGTGCTGCCTATCAGCCGTGCTTGGCCTTATTCTCTGAGCTTCGGGTCTTCTTCTTCTCTACTTCCCCCTCAACCTTAGGATGTAGTGGATACTCTGTAGTTATTAATTTTTTATACCTTAGAATTCTCTTTTACCTTTATTAAAAAATATTTTATTTATTTATTTGACAGAGAGATCACAAGTAGGCAGAGAGGCAGGCAGAGAGTGAGAGGGAAACAGGCTCCCCGCGGAGCAGAGAGCCTGATGCGGGGCTCGATCCCAGGACCATGAGATTATGACCCGAGCCGAAGGCAGAGGCTTAACCCACTGAGCCACCCAGGCGCCCCAGCTCTTTTACCTTTTTTAATAGTTAACTACTATTATGAAGTTGTTCTGTCAAAATTCATAGGCTGAGGCCCTACCCTGACATGTGGCTATTATCCGCAATAGAGAAGTAGCAGGGTTAAATGAGGTCATAAGGATGGGGTCCTGATCAGACGGGATTATTGCCTTTAGAAGATGAGACATGGAAGAGTGTGCCTGTCTACCCCACTGCACACAGGTGAAGACACAGGGAAAGGACACTGTGAAATCAGGAAGAATCTTCACCAAAATCCAAATTAGCCAGAATGCTGATCATGGACTTCTGACCTCCAGAACGGTGAGAAAATAAATTTCTGTTGCTTAAGCCTCTCAGTGTATGGTATTTTGTTATGATGGCCCAAGCAGACAAATACAACTACCTGTAATCCAATTAATAAGCCTTTATGGTCAAGAAAAAAGTAAGAAATCTTTATGGTATTTTTTTTCTGTTAAAATTGCGGGTGGGGTTTTGGTCTCCTGAGTAAATCCTGAGATACAGGAGGACATGGTCATGGGAAGGACAGAGGGGGATTTATCTCTGAGTCTCCTTTTGTCTTCTATTTTTCGTTTGTCAAAACTTGCAGTGTTCAAAGTATAGCTCTCTGAGGTATCCCCTATGTCCTACAGAAACTTTTGGGTGAGCTGTATTACTCAGGTCTAGTAGTGATGGGAAGAATTAGAATCTTAGGGGTTATCTTAGGAGGCAGAGTAGTGCCTTGGATCTGCTGGGAAAAGTCCACCTGTAGTTGGTAACCTCATGATGATTGGGCAGGGTCCTTGCAGGGTTGGTCACCATGATGGTCATGGAGACTGAGCAAGAGTCCAAAAGGGACCTTAGACAGGAGGGTACAAGAACACATATTCTGGTTTGGATGAGAGGCACAAGTTATGCCACACATATTCAGTGTATCTGAAACTTTCAGGAAAAAAGTGAAAATAATATTTTCTCCCATTGTTCTACTGCTTATAATATCTGATCTGCTATCTGTCTTGTTCGTTTGCTTCCTTCATCCCATTGCAGTCAGTACTATGATTTCAGTTATGTAGTTTTTCTTCTGGCCAGGTGATCCTAACTCCTGTTTGGAAGATCACCCAAAATTTAGGTAGTGAACCAAAGTATACACAGATGGAAGCAAGATGGATGGGAAAAATTGCTCTATGCTTTAAATATTTTGTCTTCTTTAAACTGCCACCACCTCAAGAAGGTATAATTCTGAGTCAGTCTGATCAAGATTGGGATGTGGGTCTAGTAGAATAAGCTCAAGGATCAGGCTACTTGGCATGATTCTTGTCAGGGCAAAAGAGGCCTTCTACATCACCCAACTTTCTAGGGCTACAGAACAAATAGAGATATAGGGCTGCATCCAAAGGTAATAAAATTCAAGAAAAAGAGCAATCGTGCATAGGCACCTTTTGAATTTAACAACCTAGGAAGGAATCAGAGATTGAAACTCCTAACAAAATCCTTTCAAGAAATAGTTATAACAAAGATCTACGTAAGTGTCACATGCAGTTCTAAGGACATTGAAAATGACCAGATATAATTCATTTTCCCTGTATTCAAGAAAATAATAGAGCAGTGTATAAGTCAGAATAAAATACATGATTACAACAGCATGAAAAGGGATATAATAGCATGTTGCAGAAATGCAGCTGTAGAATACATCATTTGTTAAAGACATCTGTTCTTTTTTGCCTGTCCAGTCTCTGTTTCCTCTTCTTTTGGTTGTAGCACTCTGATTTCCTTTTGGGAATTCACACCTCCTCCATTCTCCCTCCGCATGTGTTGAATGCACTCATCCAAGCTCCAGGGTGGACCCGTGATCCAAGTTGTGCCAATGGGAACTCATAATAGGATTTGTCTAAATTATAGAAAGAGCAGCCCTGTCTCTATTTCACTCCTCTCTCTTTCTGTCTTTCTCTTCCTTTCTCAGTTAATAAAGTTCCAAGGACTATGGAAACTTCTGGTGGCCACTTTCCTCCCATATAGAAAGAACCTACATTTACAACGTGGCTTCCACCGTAGAAAGCTGAGGAAAGAGTTGGAAATAGAGAGAGACTGACACCATGTCTTTGGAGCCCTTGAATCCAACCATAACAGAAGTTACATTTGCCCCTGAAATTTTCAGTTGTGAGAGCTAATAAGGACATGTTTTTGGTGTGTTTTTGTTTTGGTTTTGTTATCTACACTTTCTGTTTGGCTTAGTTATAACATTTTCATAAAAAGTATTGTGATCCAGGGCACCCGGGTGGCTCAGTCATTAAGCATCTGCCTTCGGCTCAGGTCACGATCCCAGGGTCCTGGGATTGAGCTCCCCGTCAGGCTCCCTGCTTGGCGGGAGGCGTGCTTCTCCCTCTCCCACTCCCCTTGCTTGTGTTCCCTCTCTTGCTGTGTCTCTCTCTGTCAAGTAAATAAATAAAATCTTAAAAAAAAAAGTATTATGATCCATACATGATTCAAACAGTGAGAACATTGTCTTCAAACCTACCTATGTATTGTAGTTAGCTGGAAAAGAGAAAAATATATAAAATACATATGTCTGGGTCTTATTCATGCAGACTGACTTAAACTTAGAACATTGCTGTCTCTCAGTTCTAGGCCTCAGCTGACCTTGTAGACTTCTTTTCTCTCTGTTGTTCCTCTGCCTTCTCTGAAAGAACATGCACAAGTTCACCTTCAGAAGAGAAGAGACATCTGGATGAGACCCGAGACAGCCCAGTCATCCCTGTTGAGACCTCAGACATTTGGAAAGCCAAACCGAGATTAGAAGATCTGTTTAGTTAAGCTACAGCTGTCCAAAGAGGAATGTGTTACCTTTGCCCAGCCCAACTTAGATCTGTGGAACTGTGATGCTAACCCATAGGTTCCTGAGAAATAATAATTTCTAAAATGGCCATTATTTTAAGCCAGTAAATTCTGAGGTGTTTTGTTACACAGCAATAGCTAACTGGTATCCTCACATGGAGTTCCACATGTGTACACATGATGCATCTGGGACTCAAAGTCTAGTCCTGTGACACCAGAGCTCACCGTCTTTTATAACTTACTACTGCCTTGCTCCTTTTCTGCCGAGCTTTTTATTCATGGATTTTATAAATATAAACCTTCTGTGGAGAGAGAACCCTAAGGTTTTCTCATTTTCAAAAGGGATTACCTAATTTTTTTTTCAAATCATTTTCTTAACCTCGTCAGTGCTTGTCATCTTTGCTTAGCATATCAAATGGTTCTGAGCCACTTTTGCAATTCAACTGTGCAGACCAGGGACTAGCTTCCCTGAAATAAATACATTGCCAGGAGAGTTTATCTGTCAGGAGAGGTTTACTACAAGTTTCTGAAATACAAGGAGACATCCCTGTTTAAAAACAAAAGGTATGCTGCATAGCTATGCTCAGGAAACCCTTGGTTGACTCAGAATGCTATTTAGGCAATGTGGTAAACTTCGTAACCGTTCATAATTCAGAGGAAAACAAAGTGGGAGAAGGAAAAGAGAATTTAAAGTTTTGGAGCTCTTTTATGATGCTAGAAATATTAATATGTGATCTACTTAATCCTCACAAAAACTTTATGAGATCTGTATTATTCATACATCTTCAAGATAAAACAAACTAATGTTTAGTTTGATAGAAGTGAAATATCTTATGTAAAACGCTCAGCCAGTACGTAAGTGAAGCTGGAATTTGAACCTAGTTTGTTTGTTTGTTTGTTTTTTAATATTGCATGGCAGTATAATAATCCAACTTCTGGTATGATTAAGTCTAGTTAGAGCAAGTAACTCACACACAGGAGATGTGCATTCCTTTCTCAGCCTAACTGGTTTTGTGATCTTGAAACATTTCAGTTTGGTCATTTTTCTCATCTGTTACGTGAAGAAGGAACTGGTCCCCAAGTTTTTAAGCTCAAAACTAGATTCTTTCAATAGTCTCAACAATAACCTTGAAAGATTTACTTTTACAACATCCAAGAATGCAAATCTAACCTTTATATAGTTTATCTATTCCCAGAAAATAATGTCAGTCTTCTCTGGTTTCTCCTAATGATATTTCAATGTCACTGTTCAAGACAACGTGAAGCACTGAACAAGTGTTTCCCCCAACAGTTGTAATCAGAAGAAAAACAATAGCATTGAGTCAGGACATCACTCTTCAAATGCGTTTACAATCCAAAATGTATCCTGTGCTCCCATGGGGTGAGGACTACCTGATACTCACTGAAAGGCGGGCAGATAATCTTAAGAGTGCTTTTGAAGAATTTTTGTCTTGATATAATGAGATATTTTCCCAGGTTTTATTATTACTTTACATGGCAAAATGTCATGATATGTGAGAAGGAATTACAAAACCATTTTCATCCATGCTTAGCTAGGTGTCCGTGCTTGCTTTTTGTTGCATTTTTAGCGGTAATCTTTCTTTACTCTCTGTGTTTGATCTGCACTATATTTGGAGTGTGGGTCAGGACTGTAACACTTAGGTTTAAAGCCACATCTGTCTCATATCTATCCCTGTGACCCTGGACAGATTATTTGCTGCTCAGTAGAATAGGGCTAATAATAAGACCTACTGAGGGATGTCACAGCTAATGAAGTAAATAAACATAAAAGACTTGACATACAGCAGATAGTGCTTGTTCAGTTATGTCTGTTTGTTGGTATGTTTGTTTTGGGGAAAGAGTCGAGTAGAAATAATCTGGATCCAAACTCTACCTTTTACTTCCCATGGCACACTCAGAAATCATGTTTCTTCTTTGAGATAGTGTCTTCCTTTGTAGAATGGGGTGTTAAATTCTCTACAGTTTTCCTGAGGATTAGAAACAATGCGTTATCATTCTGAGTTTTAGCACTTGGCTGCCCCAAAGTATGTGCTAAAAAAAAAAAAAATGTAGCTCTTATAATTAGATCTCCTAGTGTGGTGATACCTTCATTTCCGAATCTTGAGGCTACAAACCTAGAAGTTCTTCCCATAGAGAAACTTCACAAGGCAAATCAGTGGAGCATTCACTTTTAAATAGAACAACAAAGCAGCATGCAGGGCTGACTGCCTGCATTAGTCTTCAAAACAATTAAGCATAAAGCTAAATCAGGGTAAACTACATTTCTGAATTTATCTCCAGCATAATGAATAACATCTGCACCTCCAGGGGGGACCATTTATACCCTTCTGAAAAGCACAACATGCTAGCGAATGGATTCTCTCTCTTTCCTTAACTAATATTTCTTTATTATCTGGGAAGTTTTTCTCTTTTAGAATCATGCCAGTGCTGGCAGGATTTTTTTCCATCCACTGCCAGAGTACTTTGTTCCATAAAGGAAGGCTAAGAAGTGAAGAGCCCAAGTCATCACGCTGTGGTTTCTCAGTGGTTTCTCACACAGAAGGGGGCAGCACTCAGAGGTTCAGAGTGTGGGAGGTGTGACGTTGAGGGACGCCCCTCCCACTGTATCACATGCTTCACTGAAAGTTGGACTCTTAAATTTGGAGGGGATCCAAGATATTATCTAGTGCTTCCTTCACTTCAACTCATGAATCCCCTCTGGATCCAAAAACAGTGACTGTTGAGCCTCTCCTTAACTATCTTCAGTGACCAGAAATACACACCAAGAGCTGGACTTCCAGTATGAAGAGAAATGAGTGGGTACTGGGGACAGAAAGTTAACAGGGACAGAAAAACACCCATCTGGTCTCCTCTGAATCCACTTCAGATGTCTGAGTTCTGATTTCCTAGTTGTTGCTATATACAGATTTGATAGGAAAACCTAAGAACACATAGATTCAGGGATGCGATATTTCTAAATTAGGTGAAGCCATGAAAAATTTTTTTAAGAAAACAAATGATTTTGATAATCAAAATCTATGAACTCATTAAAAATGTAAAGTTATTTTTTTAGTATATTAAAATGTCTTTGGTGGAGGTTGGTTTGTAATTTGAATTATTAGGTTCATCATATTTCAATTAGAATCATTGAGAATCTAATATATACCTAGCACTCTGCCAGGGACTTTATAAATGGAATCTCATTTAAATTATTTATCTCATCCCAAAGTGGAAGAAGCACATTTTTAATCTGTCCTTCTCATATAATAAGCCAGTTGTTCTCAAAGTTGTACATGTATTGGTATCACCTGGGGGACTGTTAACCCACAGATTTAGCGGCCCCAACCCTAGAGCTTCTGACTTAGTGAATATGGGCAGGGATAGAGAGTATGAATTTCTAACAAGACCCAAGATGATGCTGATGCTGCTGATCCTGGGTTCACACTCTCAGAACTAACACCGTAAGCCATGGGCTCTAAACACTCTAAAAAAGAGAAGGAAAGCTCATCTAATTCCACTTACCAACTCCATAATCTTAAGGAAATTAATCTCTCAGAACCTCACTTTTATCATCTGTAAAATATAAATAAATTTCACTTTGAATTTGTTCTAGATGATTACTGTACAGTGTTATCACTTCTAAGACAATTATTAAATATTGATCTTCCCCTCTCCTCTTATGAAAGCAGAAAAGACACATTTGCACCACAGAACACAGATGAAAAATATCCTATTTTAGAGATTCAGTCATTTAATTTAGGGAGAGAGTACGTGGGCTCACAAGCAGGGAAGGGGCAAGGGGAGAGGGAGAGAGAGAATCTTAAGCAGAGTCCACATAGAGCATGGAGACCAACGTAGGGCTCGATCTCATCACCCTGAGCTCATGACCCTAAGCCAAAACCAAGAGTCAGATGCTTAGCCAACTGTGCCACGCAGGTGCCCCATGGATGAAAAAAATCTTTAAAAATATGCTAAGCAGTATGAAGTACTGGGAAAAGCAAGGACATAGAATCAGATTATACTGTTTCTACCTTTATTATATTGGCTTCATTACACTTTGCCCTTAAAGTTTCCCCACCTATGAACTGGGGATACTTTCACACTTCTGCTTCAGCCAAATGGACCTTTCCATCTGAATGCCCCCAAGGCAACTCAACCTCAGTGGGACTAACCTCACTGCCTTTTTCTCTGTACTCTCTGTTTCTCCTAAAGTATCTTAGTCGGTTGCAACAAAATCCAACCCATTACCAAATCGAGAAACCTTAGGGTGGCAGTTGGTTCTTCATTGTTGGCTCTGTGTATCCCACTGACCTTACAAATTTATTTCTAATCATTTCTCAAACAATTCATATCCTCTCTGAGCCATAGTTCAGCTTTTCACCATCTTTCTCTGAGCCATTTCCAGAGCTGCTGGAGTTAAGAATTGTCCTCACTTGGGGGAAACACTACCTTTGATTCTCCTTTTGTGTTTAAGGAATTCTCTTATTCTTAAATTGAAAGATCCAGAAAGCTCTTTTGTATCTTCCCTTATGGATGGTGTGCCCAGTTGATCAGGAGCTAAGAATATCAGGAAATAGGGACCCTGCCACCCTAATTCCAGTGATGACAGCAGTGGCTGTGATCTCATCCATTTCCTAGAATGATTAGAGTAGATCTTATGCCCAGCATTAAGGATGGTGCAGACCGTGATCTCTGTTTCCATGAACCTATGCAGTAGTGTCTTCACAGTTCTTCTGTGACAGTACGGTTATCCATTCTCCAGCCTCACTTGGATTTGACAGAGTTCCTAGTGCTTTAGACTCTCACCTTCACAACTAGGACAGTTGTGGGCCATCAGGATGAGAGTCTGGGGACACAGAAGGGAGACTTTGTTCAAGCCTAAGTTTCTGAACCTTTCAGAAATACGTGAAAAAAAAAAAAAAAGAAATACGTGAGATACTTTAGTTTCCTCCAGTGTGTACTTTCCTGCTTCAATGGGCCAGAGTTATGTTGTTTCCAGCTAATACTCACCAATACCCAATCCTGGGTGATCCCGCTCCTCCAGTATCACTAAACTGAAGTACTCTCTGCATGCTGTCAGAACACACACTTGTCGAGGTTGCCCCTATGCCAAATCTAGTAGATGATATCCTAGCGCCTGCTGATTCCCATGAACATCTCCCAGCATTGACTGGGTGGAGATGCATTGATGTGTTACATCTCACCTCTGAGCATGGAAGGTCCCTCTTAAGTCTTGTTGATCAAGGCTTCGTAAGATTTTCTATTCAAGGGTGGAAACTGTTGCAACCAGATGTTTTTTGCTTCTGTTAATTTATGGATGATTTTCCCCTGAATTTTGCTAGTTATGCTTTCATGTCTATTAAACTTTGAAAATTTTCTATCACAGCAATTTTAGAAGTAAGCTTTCTTATGTTTACACCTGGACTCCCAGTCCTTAGCAAGTGTTTTCAGTGTCTTAGCAATAAATAAACAAAAGCTATGTAAAACAGTGCCCATCTTGTATTTTGTCTGGTTCACAGCAGGTTCATTAGCGGCCGTTCCTTGTGGGGTGCATTCCTTTAGTGAAGAAACATGGTGGAAGACACAAAAAAAAAATTGATTAAAGCCCATTTGAAACTATAAGGAGACAGAATTCCCGAAGAAGTGAAAACAAGAAGACTGGACCCTGGGATCCAGATGATTTTTTAGAGACAGAGTGACACATCAGCTAAGGATTAGCAGTGTTACAATCACACCCCAGGGTTTGAGTGGCTTGATAGCATTATCGTTTAGAACATGGTGACTCCATTCACACATACAGTTCATACATTTCTGAGTCCAGGCTGACAATAACCTAATCAATAGCAACATTTCTGGAAACAACCAGGCCCTCCTTTGTGCTTTCATCTCCCAGTTAATGGGTTTGCTGTGTGGTTTCTTGATTATCAATCAGTTAATCAATACAATTACTTGCTAAAGTAGGTGGTCATATTATATCTCTGTTGGATATACTCAAAGTGCTTGTGATTGATTTTTGGTCCTTAAATTTCACTTCTCCTTAGAGAAAACTTATGACTCTTCTTATGTAAATAGCAATATTATGGAAAAAAATCATATTTTGGAGTCTAGATCTGGATTCAGTTCTATATCTATGATCTACAAGGTTTATGTCCTTGGACAACTTTCTTAGTTTCTATGGGGTTCATTTTCCCCATTGATAAGTTGCTGACTATAGACAAGATTCAATAAAACTACCTAATTTAGATAAAGTCAGCACAGTGGTATGGAATCTAGTATGTTCATAATGCCTATGTTTTCAGCAACCCTGAGAGGTCAAGACTATGTCGATGACTAAGAAGGGACTTGACTGAGTAGCTGCTATTCATTCCGTCTTCTTTTCATCCCTGTATTCAACTCAGTGATGTGGTTGCGTGGTAGGGGTGCAAAGATGAGTCATTCTGAGTAGGGGCACACGGTCTAGTGGAAGAATCAGGCAATTGCTTGAACGGTTTAGGTGTGAAAGCTGCAAGAAGGCCATGGTACCAAACTTGCTTGGTACACCGACGAAGCCACAAGAAAATTAACAGCAAAAGGCCATTTAATTGTGGTTATTGAAGAACACAGGGGTCTCCTGGGTACAAAGGTGGGACAATGGCATCTTGGAAGCAGGACTTTGTGAATGTCCAGGACCAGTGGCTTGGCTGCAAGGAGGCCATGACAGAGGGTGCCGGAGGGAGCAATGGGGGGAAGGGAGAGAAGAGACAGTTTCCGGCCTTGGAGGATGCATTAAACATATGGAACTTACAATGGATACCTTCTGGTTTTGGGCCCAGGAACTTTCTCTTCTTCCAGCTTCCTTAAGGAAATGTTTCTTCTTACTTGGCCTGCATGTGCTCTAAATATTTTTTAATAAGATTTATTCATTTATTATTTGAGAGAGTGAGGGAAGGAGAGAGTGGGAGTGGCAGAGGGAGAGAATTTCAAGCAGACTCCCTGCTGAGCATGGAGCCTGATGCAGGGCCTGATCTCATGACCCTGAGACCATGACCTAAGCTGAAATCAAGAGTTGGGTGCTTAACCAACTCAGCCACCCAGGCTCTAAATCTTAATAATATGTCTCATCACTAATTTAGGAGATAGGACCACATGTGACCTAAATCCGGCCCATTAATGCCCTCGCAAAATAGTCCAGTAAGTTGACCAGGAACAGGTGTCATGGTGATTTGGAATAGAAGAGCCCAGTTGTTAGCAATTTGAACAAGTCGTGTAACCTCTCTATACCTCAGTTTCCCCACCAATAAAACGAGGATGATATTATCTATTTTCTAAGGCTGTAATATGCATTACACGAGTAATGTTTTACTCATTATTCTGTAAATGAAAGCTAACAACTTAAGGTAAAAAGAAAAAAAAACAAACCTCAAAACAGTAATGGCATTTAAATAGTGCTATATAAGGTTGCTATTATTATTTCCTGGGATTTTTATAATTATAATTAAAGAAATGAGATGAAAATCCTCTTCTTTATGCTTCTGGAGCTGTGTTTCAGGTGCTTCTGGGGATCAGGTGCACTCAGCCTGGGGAGGAAGCCAGTCTTTCTCAGCAGGGCCGACTGGAGGACGGATTGAGAAAGCACTAAATCCAATCCATAGACACATGCAGATTTTAAGGCGGTCCAGCTCCCTTTTGCCAGACTTTGAGATTCTTAAAGCACAATATTCTCCACCTTTTGATGCTTAATTATTCAGTAAATCTTTTTGTTTAGTGCGTTACTCAGTAATCCTTACAATAAACACCCCTCCTGTTTTGGACCAAGTGAGATCTGCTTAAACTAAGACCACTTGTCACCAACAGGCCATTATCCAGATAATGCGGGGGATTTGGAGGCATTTCATGGAGAGCATGACATAATCGCAATCACGTGGTAGGAAATTTACTCTGGAAGCAGGGAGGCAAGTGCTGAAGGCAAGAAGATGAGACACAAAGTTACTGCAGGGTCAGCGGATCCTGGGCCTGGTCCTGGGTAGGGGGACAGAAAGCAAGGAATGTGTTGGAGGTAGGATTGACAGAATGTGCGAAATAACTGGAGGAAGAGGGTTGGGAGGATTTGGTAGAAATCCATGATTTGCAAATGTTTAAATCTATGAGCCTCCTTTCATGGTTCAGTAGCCAGCCTTGAGAATCCTATGCTCCCCATGGATCTATACACACACTTTTGCAGGGTGCTGTGTTAATGGAAACTCACGCATTTCAGAGTCATGCCCTCAACGTACGCATTCCCATGTGGTGATCAGGGAACTGTGCAATGTGAAGCCATGGTTCTGATACATGCACAAGTTTCAGTTAACACAGAGTTAACCCATGCAAGGTTGCAACTGCTTGTGTGTGTGTGTGTGTGTGTGTGTGTGTGTGTGTGTGTGTGGTATTCCTCAGCTCCATGAACTACTTGTGTCCAGGCACGAGACTTAGGTTGTCCTAGTTTCGTCTTCTCCAGGAGGCTTCCGTCTGGAAGTGAGCTCCGTGAGCTCCAAGAGTATATGGACTGGGAACTGGGCACAGATTGTTCTGACATGATAGCATAACTGGTATGACACAAAGGGTCTCTGGGGGTCGAGGTGGTGTGGCATCACTCACTTTCCTACTATAGCAAAGGAGCTCTACACTAGGGTTTTGGCAGTAATATTCTGTTTACAGACCAGATTATGGTCCTGCTCTTGGAAGCTCAGTTGTGATACATGCCGGTGGCCATGGGGTTTATTGAACCCTTGCGATCTATCAAACATCCCTTAACAACAGCACACCTCCCATGCATGGAGATGTGGGAGTAATCTGCCCCAGGTTTAGGCAACAAGAGGGTACATTCTTTGCAGAGAATTTTAAATCAATAATAAAATTAACAAAATATTAGTTGGCCTTTTATTATCACCACTTGCCAGGAATTTTGAATGATCTCAGTGATAAATACTCCTCCTCCCTGGGGCAGAACATCCCCACAGACTCCCCGCACCCTGTTCTGTCCCTGTTATCTGCAACTAAGGGCTTTGGTCAATAGAGAGGAAGGGTTGAGCAAATCTTAGTTGTCAAGCCTGAGCAGCCCGGAGAATGATTAGCGCATTAGCGGGTTGGGGGAAGCTGGTTTGGAATAATGATGATGAGTGTAGTTTTGGACATGTTAAATTTGAGATAATTGTGAGCTATGCAGAGAAATGTGCACATGGAGATTAGGGGGAAGAATAGTGCTGTGCCATTGTTATGGGAATTTGCAGTAGATTAATCATTTTGGAGGTGGATTCCAGTTGTTGCTTAAACACCTACCTTGTGCTGACCATTGTACTCTTGGTACAATTACACTTTTAAATATTTTTATTCCTTCCATGAAACAGGTGTATCTTATTTCTTTTTTTTTTTTCCTTCCCATTTTCTTTCTTTCAGTTCTCATTTTTCCCCACTTAGGAAAACTATGAAGAGAAAAGGTGGAGAATCTTTGTTTAAGCGTACTTGGCAAGAACATGCCATGCCTGATTTTAATTACTCTCTGCTTGGCTCCTGGGCCTCACTTCATGGGGAGATAGACTGTGGACCAAATTTCTAAGGAATGGTTGTTTTCTGAATGAAAAGGGAAGATGGGAAAGAGGACAGCAATCTAGGGTGAAAAATTAGCTTGGGAAAAAAGATGAAAAGAGTGAGTTTGTGAGAGTGAGAGGTCAGTTGCTCTGAAGTTAGGATTCATGCACCTGTTCAACATTTCTAGATCAGAAACAATGGGATGCCCATCTGGTATCAGTCCCTGGATCTACAAAGGTCGCAAAATTATTTTTCTGCTCTAGAGAGATTATCGTCTCTGGGTGGACATAGATATTCTTGCAGAGAATCTATGACAATATTGTGTGGTGAGTGTCACAGAAGAGTTTCCACGTGTGATGGGGACCTCCAAGGATGGCTGTGTAAAGGTTTGCCAAAGGATACTCTCAGCCAGCCTTAACAGCGGGGGCGGGGGGGGGGGTCAGCTTCCAGACCAAGGAGCAGGAGAAGCGCTGAGGCAACAGAAGATCATGAGCAAAGGCGTGGGAGGAACAGGCAGCAGAGGGTTTATGCTGGAAACGAAAGTCATCTGGTATTGCTGGAGTGTTAAATGCAAGGTATAGATAGCCAGGAAAATTAATGCTGAAAACCAAGGAAGAGAAATTGGCATTTAAAGAGTTCCTATTACGTACCTGTCAGAAACAACTTCCCCGGTCTGATTTAAGTAGTAATAATAGTTAACACTTTCTGAACACTTAATATTTGCAATTTTGTATCCAGACTTGTCCTATGCTTCATTTGGTATTACATCTATGTACTCACTTAACCTGTAATCTTCCTGAAGTGGAGTCTGGAGTGGATGAATTATATTCCACTGAATGAATGGACAGTTGTTAGCATAACAACTATTTATGGAGTGCTTACCATATGCCACATTCTATTCTGAGCAATTTATTGAGATTTGCTCCTTTAATAGTCATAAGAGACCTATGAGATAGACTTGCTATTATTTCCATTTTGCAGGTGAGGGTGCTTTGACAAAGAAGTCAATCCACTCGCCTGTGCTCACTTAGCTAAAAAAGAGTTTGAGCCATCTTTCAGGGAGAAGGGTCTGGCTTGTAGTGTGTTCGCTTCACCTCTGCTTGCAATGCCTCAACTGACCGTCACTGGCTTAGAACGGTCCACACTTACTTCTATCCATCACTTCCCCTGCAGCAGCGAGCTCCTGAGAGCAGGGACTCAGCTGTTACTCCAGCTCTACTGACACCTCACACAGGACTGCCTGGTAAGTGCTCACAGGAGACTGCATAAAGACATTGAAGGGTGGGGGGGGGAGGGGGGAGAGCCCAGACATGTGCATCTAAATGTGTCCCCACAAAGCTCTGAGCCCTGCCATTCTCCTTGGATGCCCTGTGGAGCCTGCCCCCACTTTTGTGATGTAAAACAATGGCTAGTCCCAGGGCCATCCCTGACATTCCTTCACCCCTAAACTGCCAGAACTCCACTCCCAGAATCCTTTCCCATATAGAATTCACTCCCTCATTTGAGTCTCTGGCTGGTGCTCTACTTTCAAACCCTCCCCCCCAGAGACTTGGATGAAACTCGTTTCTTGAATGACCCTTTCTCCCTTGGCTGAAAAATAAACTCAACTCTGTTTTTAGATCTTTGTTTTATTCTTTAATAGGAGAAAATGTAAAAACGAATGTTGTATCATTTAATCCTCACTGCAACCATTGGGAACTATTTTTATGCTTGAAAATAATGAAGCACAAAAAAATAACATTAATTTTTTTAAAGTCCCACAGCTATCTGTGTGCAGCAAGGCTGGGTGCAGAGCTCCAATCATAAGAACTCCAATCATTTGTCAAGGAATGAATAGTGGATTAATTACTTCAGAGTGACCTGGCCATTGCTGAAATGCAGAGCTCTGGGTCCACTCCTGAGGTGCTAACGCAGTAGGTGTGGGGCTTACGTCTAGAACTTATACTTTCAGCAACCTCCTCCAGGGCTTCTCACACAGTCTAAAATTTGTAAGCAATGTTTAATGAGGTCTCAGTTTGGCATGATTTCCAGGAACTCTGTTTCTCTGACCAGCCACAGGACTTGATCTCCCTCCTTGGGCTCCTTGATCTAATTCTTTGTTTCTCATACCCTGAGGTAGAAAACAACCCACCTGGGTACCTTGTTCAACTTCAGATCCTGTTGCAGGGGGTCTCCAGGAGGGCTTACAATACAGCATTTCCAAAAAGTTCCCAGGTGATGCTAAGGCTGCTGCATCCTTGTGGCAGAATCAGAGGTGTGTGACACAGATTCTCCTTCAAGAAAGGACTCCCTGCCCAGCTGTGAAGGGTGTAGCGAAATGGCAACCTCATGTTAGCTCTTCAGGGTCCACCCCCACGGTTAAACTGGAGTGATGGTCTTCACAGAGCACACCTCCTCTTGCCGATGACCAAGCATGGTGTTGGTCCAAGGGTCTGGCACTTCTACCCACAATGAGACTCCTCTGCTAGCAGTCTTTGTCCTGGACTCCCACTGGGTTGACATAGACATTGCCCCATATGGTATTTCACTCTGGAGGCTCCCCGTCCTTCTATTCACTGTCTTCTCCTCTCATTGGGTGTCAATCTGAACTCCATCTCAGCACTTCCTTTCCAGATAATTCCAAAGGCACATCTACAGCTCCTGCTTTGAGTAGCAAGATATCTACATCTTGGCTTCCAACCTCTGAAGCAGCTGATGGTAGTTGTTCTACTCACAGTGGAGTCTGCTTTGACCTTAGGTCTAGACTCAGGTAGTGACCAAGACGAGCTTGAAACAGAGACTGGGAGGGGTCCTGACCCACCACCATGCTCATCTGTCAGGGTCGCTCTGAAGCCTGCTCTGACTTCAGTCTGTTCCCACATTCTTGGATCACAAAGTCTTTTTCATGCCATTCACAGGAAGCTCACATTAGCAATGAAGGTTTTTTTTTTTACAAATAACACCTTGTGATGAAACACAGAAATACAACGAATTCACACGGAGCAGCCTGGGCTAAGATGACGAGGGCCACAGAGCTCAACCTCTGCTATGTCCAGTCCTGATGTTTGTCCTTAGGACCTCAGGATCAATTGGGCACCATTTAGAAAACAATTCTTTTCCCAGGCTGGCTCCCAGGATAACAGGCTAGAACAATTTTTCACAGTCTCCTAATAGATACCTTGCTTTTTTGCTGTTTAAGTCAAAACCACGAGTTTCCTTTCAATGAATTGGAAGGTAATGTAGTTTTAATTTTAAGTCCAATTATATCTTGAGAGATGAATGGTACAGGGCAAATCCTTGCTAGGGCCAAACGGGAGTGATAAATCATTCACTTACATGATCGGATTGCTTCCAAGCTCCTCTGGGCCTCTCAGAAAACAGAAAAGAATAGTTAAAACCAGCCTTTTTGGGGAAAAATAAAATGGAAGGAAAGGTCAAGGTAGACTTTACCTGTATTGACCAGGATATCTGAGTTATGCCATGGTTAAACAAAATCTCAGTTGCTCACCAAACAATAGCCTTGTCCTTGCTTATATTTCACATCAGCCCAGCTCATGGAGGGATCCTGCAGTGGGCAAGATCAAGGGTGCGCTGTCAGGGACTCCGCTACCGAAGGAAGGGAATGTGGTGAATGAGGTATAAAACTTCCACGTATAAGTGATAGGCCGCCATCACTCATATGGTCAAGGTTAACTTCCAGAGACAGGAAGGAACAATGCTGTACCATGTGCTCCGAAGGAGAGCTGGAAATAATAAGTTCAGGTCACCAAGGGCTCCAGTGGCTACTGCACTGCCTGTGTGTTTGTGCTCCTGCTATCCATGTAAGAATGAGGCTGAGAGCAGAATAATACATATTAGCTGCCCACTTGGCATCAAATTTTAAGCAGGTACTTTGGGGTTTAAAACTCTCAACAATGTTGTGGGATAGGCACGAATTCTCACTTTACATCTGCTATGACCCAGAGAAGTCCAAGGCTTTCTGAAGACGAGACAACTGGCGAACGGAATCACGATGCCTCATTCAGATACACCTGACCCCAAAGCCCACTTCCTTCTCATTATTCAGTGCTGCACCCTGCACTTGGAGATGTCCACACTACATTTAATAAATCACAGTTCTTCCAGCTGCAGGTGCCATGGGGTTGGGCACAGAAAAAAAAAAAAAAAAAGAAGGAAATAACTCAGCAGGGTGAATAAAGGAGTCATTTCAGAAGACTAGATTAATCTCACATAGCTTAAGTGGAAACTCCTACAGCAACAAGAGTGGCCAGTTTTTGAGTTCCTACTATGGATCTAGCTAACAAGATGTGTTTCCATGCACCACCTCCGTTACTCTTCCCTGTAACTCTGAGAGGAATTCAAGTTTTATTTCTGCCATCTGATAGTGCCATGACCTGGACACATTTGTTAACTTCTTTGAAATTCACTTTCATAAAATGTGGGCTTCTTATATTTCTAGCATCTTTTTATTTCAAGAGTGAAAATAAAATTAAAACATCAATGAGATGTTCTATCTAAGCTACCGTGAACATACTAGGTGCTAAGTAAAAATAGGCAGCAATTATGGCAAGTAAACAACACAGGCTTTGGGATAAAACACAGTTTAAATTCAAATTCCAGCTTTTTCACTTGACTGTTTAGGTGAATGGCTTAACTCCTTTGGCCTCTTGAGTTTGGGTGAAGATGTTTATAAAATGTGGATAATAATTTCTGTGTGAAGAGAGGTTGTATGTACTGCGTGAGATACTGTATGTGCTATTTCCTAGGGAACATTGGTACTCAGTAAATGGGGCTACCCTTTACTTTCCTTGGTAATTGTTGAGTCATAACAATGATATTGAGAGAATATTTTACCAAGTTCTTTAGAAGTCTTTAAGAATGGTTCCTGTCTTAAGACGGATAATACCTTTGTATTAACCAAGTTACCCATGACCTCTACACTCAATATCTTGTTCAACTGGACAAATCCTGGACCCACCTGGCAAAGTAAATGCCTCTAAACCTTGCTTTCTAAGCTCAGAAACCACTTTTCTGAGTGAATACATTTCTGGGGTGCTTTAGCAGCTGATCTTTTTTCTCCTGTAAGAATCTGTCATTAAATCACTTCCTGTCCTGGATGTCCATAGTCACCCTGCTGTCTTTGTGGGGAGGACTATGAGAGACAGAATGCTCCTTTGCTTCAGGATCCTTACAGCTTTAGCTTTCTAAAAAGGGATTCCCTGGTGAGTAGAAGGAAGGAGAACAGCGGGAAAGACCACCATCGAGGGCAATGGAGGAAGAAGAAAGATGTAGGCAAGTTCTTTTTCAACTCCAGAGCTCCAGAAGAGCCAGTCTAGGCAGGAAAAAAAAATATTGCTGGGGAAAATCAGAAGAAAGCAGAAGTAAGATTATGGCAATCAAAGGAGAGACTCATTCCTATGGATGTGAGTGTCTGGAGATCAAAGGGGTCATGGAGTACAAGGGGCTATTGTCTTAAAAAAAAAAAAAGATTTTATTTATTTGAGAAAGGGAATGTACACAAGAGAGAGAGAAAACACAGTTGGGGAAGGGCAGAGGGAGAGGGAGAAGCAGGCTTCCCACTGAGCAGGGAGTCCAACATGGGGCTTAGTCCCAGGACCCTGGGATAACGATCTGAGCGGAAGGCAGATATTTAACCAACTGAGCCACCCAGTCAAGGGACTATTGTCTGTTCCCCTGGACATGGTGACAGTAGATCAGGATATTTAGAAAACGATGGAGAATGGACCTTCAGAGACCATTTAGGTGATAGAGGACACAGGTTCTTGATTTTAATGATTTATTCAGCTCTACCCATGGGGCCATCTCATCTCTCTGATGGCTCAACACACGGTACCAATGAGTTGTGAAGTGCACTATTCAGACCCTGACATACCTTTGCATCAAAAACTAACAAATCCATATGCTGTATGCAACCTCACCCATGTAGGACTTGTATATCCAAAGGATGGGATTATGTTTTTGAACTTAAAAAGATTTGAATTTTTTTTTTTTACTACCTATGACTTTCTGTATAACGTGCACGTGCTAAATTCCTGGTTTTATGTCAACTTTGTTTCTTAAATGTGTTCTTCACTGGACTATAAGTACACCAGAGCAAGAACTGGGTCTCTCATCCACCATTACACCCACATCTACACTGCACTGGCATATCAGTGATGTTTAACTGTACTTTTGTGGTGATTGAAGTGACTGAAAGACTGGTTTCCTGAACCCATGAATGATGAAGGAATGGATGAATTAACAGACATAGAAGGATGGTAGGTCTGGAAGGGAAATACTCTAGCATTTTTTAAATATACAAAATTTTGAAAACTAACAGCCCATTGTCTACCATCAGAGCCCTTCCAAACAAAATCTGATTTAGTCCCAGTGAGCGAAAGCCAGGGCTGTCCTCAACTCTCAGCTCCTGGACCCACTGAGGTGCCTCATCTCAGTCACATTTGACTCTCTGCCACCCTACATGTTTGTCTTGCATTAGCTGACTCCCATCCCTGTGGGGTATGGACTGGTCATTGACACAGAAGCCCAGGGAAGACTTTGAACCTGGACAGAGCATAACTGGGATGGTGCTTAAATTTAGGATGGATCTTGGCTGCCTGAATAATTAAGAGTCTATGATAATAAGTGGACTTTTATTTCTTCCTCTGCATCCTAGTTCATTTTACAATACCCCCCCCCCACACACACATACACCCTGCCTAGGAAATGAAAAGAAGCAATTGCCATGCATCCCTGGTGATTTGGAGGCTGAGGATGTCTGTGCCCCCTAGCATGATACACAGCTCTGTATCAAATAACCAGGAGCTGGAGGGAATTGCCTCTATGCTGGAGTCTGATGGACATGAGGTATGATTTATGTATAGATAGAGTAATAGGCAGGGATTTTAAAATTTGATGGAGAGCTGAAGAAATTCAATAAAAATGGGCTTATTCAATAAAAATAAAAATTCTATAAAAGGCAAGTTTTACTGTGTGTGAATGTTTTCATAAACACCTCTGAAGAGATAATACTATACAGGTGAGCTTAATAAAAAGGGATTTTCCTTTTCATTCCTGCCAATCTGGTCCTTTCACAAAATCTCTGATGAGAGAGAAATACGGGCTTTGGGGGACTGTTCTTTGGTTATCTAGTTTCCTTTTTCAGCCTTTCTAATCTTGCTCTCCTGCTTTTCAGTTTTTATTGAATTTTTTCAAGGGGAAAGAATTTTGCTAGAAAGGATTTTACTAGAAAGAGCGAGTTAACTTGAACTGCTGACAAATGCACGGCACTCAAATGAGTAACAAGTCACCGGAAGCTAAATGTGTAGCATCCTAATGATCCCAGCTATCCCGGGGGAGGCAGAAGGAGGAGGTCCAGCAAAAAGCTGCATATATAAAGCCCCAATTACCCTGGAAAAAAGTCCTGGGTCATGGTGATTGTGCTGGCTTTGGAATCTGGAATGCCTGGTTTTCAATCCTGACTCAGCTTCTCATAATTTCTGTGATCCCTGACAAGTTGCTCATCTCGAGTCTGAATTTCATCCTTTCAGAACATGAGAAGATTTTTCTCCAGGCTGTCTGGAGGGATAAATTATGTGACGTAGGCAAAGTACTGTGCCCAGAGCCCAGACACAACAGTCCACTGTTCCAAAAGGGAAAAGTTGAAAAAGGTCAAATTCCTTCCCCATTTTCAGAGACAGGAAGGATGCTAGATGGGGGGGGGGGCATATCCTCTACCTCTAAGTTTGCTTTGGAAAAGAAGGGAACCCTTAACACATAAGTGAACTGACACCTGCTGGAATTATGAGCTTGAAGTTTCCTTTTGATCCATGTGTCTCTTAGCTCAAGAAACATAACCTGAAGAGGAGTTTGATTGGCCTCCCACGGAGGCTGGATTGGGAAATGACAGGGAGCCACTGATGGGGAAAAGGAGAGAGAAAAACATTTTGAGATGCTTAAGGTTCTACTTGGGAAGCAGCAGCTGACTGAGAGCCCAGGGGAGGAGAAGAGTTTGCTGAGAGATGATGAGCTTCTGTTAGGCTGAGCGCTCACCCCGCATAATCCACACTTGTTGGAGTCTCAGCTTTGTCTGGTACATTTTCTCCACTGCCAAGACCAGTCCTTACTGCAACAAAGCAGCTCGTGCACCTTGTTTATAAAAGGAGCTCCTTGGCTGCCGTGTGGTGGGCCCACACCTCAGTGTCAACCTTGGGGCCCCTCTGCCACATCTCCTTCTTTTTCAGATGAGTGTCCCCTTGTGCTCCAGCACAGTGACTAAAATAATCCTTGTCTCACCCCTGAGTTCACTCACTACTTCACTCCAGAATCAATCCATTGTCTTTTGTGCCAGGCATAGCTTCTGCTCAGGGGATTATCCAAGAACCAATTTTCTCAACAACAGTATCCTGTGTCAAAGAAAAATGCACCAGACAAGTTAAACAAAGCACACTTTATTCAAGACTGTTGGATGGGGGTGGGGGGGGGGGTTGAACACTGCCTCACTGAAAGCAAAGCGGGTGGGTCTTAAATACAGATGTGAGCTGGTGGGAAAGTACTGGAAGATGTCAGGAGAGGTTGGTCTATGTGATCAAGCCGTCTATGTTTGCTAATTGTGCCCATCAGATTTAGGCTCTCATCCTCCCACAGAAAACCGAGAAAGGATCTCTACCTCCTTCAGTGATTGCATTTCAAGGGGGTGGCTCCCAGGCTCTTACTCAGTGTAGTGAAACAGCCAAGAAGCAGAGAGAAGACTTATGCCTCAAGAATCAGGAATGCATTTACAACTGAAAGTCTTCAAAAGCAAATGCTCTTAGAAAAGGAGAGTAAGGAGCCTTGAGTCAGGAGGAAGGCTGCGTAAAGTTCAGTTGAACTGAGGGAACAGGGAGGCAATCTTAACACTCTTTGATCTCACGATGGTAACTGCCCACATGAACAGCTTGCAAGGCACACTCAGCAGCCGTATACCTTTCCTGTTCCATGACCCAGCACAAGGGTCTGGACCACTATGGGATAGAACTGAAAATGCAAATATACATGGTAAGACTGAATGGCCATAAAAACTACTTTTCCTTCGCTGGAACATGGCCACTCCTTATGATATACTATACCTTTCCGCTCACCCAGAAGGCCCCTAGTTCCCATAACTTCCCTCCTGCTTCCCTTGAAAGACCCTTCTGATTCTCACTTGCAGGCACAGCCCCCAGCTCGAACCCAAGTTGCAACTGCTTATCATCAAACAATGAGATTATATGTAAAAATATTCAGTAAAGAGAATTTTTTGAAACGTCATGGGACTTCTTGGTCACGAGGTACAAGGGAGAGCAAATGCCAAGTAGAATTCCCAGATTTCCATTTGGAGGACTAAGTACTTCCACATCTGTATCCCACCAGGAGATAAAGACCACAGGAAGGGAAGTAAGTTTTAGCTGGAGAACCCAGAGGCTCAATTTTCAACAAGGTAAACTTGAATTTTCTTATAGTACATTTTTACTTTGTCCCCCAGCCCAGACAAATATTTACTATTATATCCTACTCCTTAGTCTAACCACAGTTGGTAAAATCTAGGTGGGGTCCTGCTCCCTCCCTCCTTTGTGCTCTTAAAGATACTGCTCACCATTGCTGTTCTCAATGACACGACAGCCCGTTCGCTTTTCTACTTGTTTCTCATGAGCGTAGCCTACTTGCCCACCACATCTGCGTTTCTTAAGAAGGAATCTCATCTCCCATCTTCCACAGAAGTTTAAACAGTGACCAGCAAAAGGAAAGACAGTGCACTGTGAGTACAGTAAAAAGTTGGATTTCTGATGGCATTAATGTCCCTTTAATAGTTTCCAGGCCCCTTGCCAACAAATCAAAAGGGGTTTAATTTTCCTTTATAAAGTTTTCATTTAACACTGTACAGTCTACTTCTGATGTTTCTGATTATCCAGCTAATATATTATTTAGATCCCTTCTTACACTAGTCAAACTCATTGGAGGCTTTTCTTTATTTTATTATCAATTAGCACCTGTATTAGCTGGAAAAAAAATTATATTGTTCAATTTTATCCAATAATGTTGCTCATTAGCCACTTTAAAAGGAAAGCTGCTTAGGAAAGGTTTGAAACTCTTTAGTAAATTGGTTTTTAATTCATTTCCCCAACAAATATATATGTCAAACACTAAGGCTGCAATCATGAGTAAGGCCAAGCTTCTACCCTTAATGAAACCGTAATTAAGAGGTAATTGATGTTCTATTATAGTTTATTAATCTACCCACTTTTCTGTCAAGTTCAGAATGACAGCACTTAAATTTATATGGTGTCTAGTCTTAGGAAAGGAGTAAGGTTCAGGCATGATTAAGTGGTACAGCCCTCGGCAACTAGTAATACCTGAGTCCCTCCTCTGGTAGAGTCTTAACTATTTCTAATGCTTCACACTCCCCGATATCCTAGCTTTGTGCCATGCGACTTCGCAATTCTTCCGATTAGAGGCCACCTCACAGATGCTGAGTTTGCATGGGATTTTGGTCAAAAGTTCCAAGACTAGGCGGGAGGAAAAATCCAGTGTCTCTGCTCAGCTCTCTTGCATTTCTACTCTCGACATGAGAACACATGCCAGGGTCGCAGCTGGAAGGAGGAGAGCAGACAGGTGGAGTAGATCTGGCTTGAATCTGAAGCCAGGCACCCACCTGACCAGCAAATACATGATTAAAAGTAAGTAATTTTTATTTTAGACCACTGAGTTTGGTCTGTTGTGTTCTAGAACATAGTTGTGGCAACATTTTATTGATTACCTGCCTTCTTTCAGGGTTCTGCAGGGAGTTATGGATGCAAGAAATGGTAACAAGATGGAAATCAAAGGATTGTGGTAACATGGAGGAATGAATGCTCGAGACCTTCATGCAGACTTCCAGAAGCTGGATTGGCACCTGGGCCTTGAAGTTCAAGAAGAGTTGCAAGCTTCCACGGAATCGAATTCTTATAGCCTCACCAATTCAGCTTGGTTTGGATTAAAGAAGAACTAAAGGTAGAGGGTAAGAGGGGCACGGAGACAGTCAGCTCTGGACAGCAGTGCTGCCTCATCTGTGAAAAGTGGTGTGGCCAGGAGTTGATCTGATCCCTGGAAAGTGGGCTAGGATGGCAGCAGCAAGCATCTGCTCCCTTGCCCTTCCCCATGCCTCTTCCTCTCTCCTGATGACAGTCATCTTGCTAACAAATACATAGATCAAGAGGGGAAGGGTTTTCTGCCCGCCATGAGATGCATGTTACCTTCTTGAGGTCACCCAGCCTGCTTCTTGCTTCTTTCTTATCTGGGTTTAATGGCAAAGAACACATAAAGACAATACAAAGATTTGTCAACGATCACTTTCCAAGTTCCCCTCAGGCACGGACTCAACATCCTTTGCCTCCCATGTCAGGCCACCCACTTCATGAATCAGTTTTCCTTTTTCTTTCTTTCTTTTTTTTTTAAAGATTTTATTTATTTATTTGACAGACTGAGGGAGAGATCACAAGTAGGCAGAGAGGCAGGCAGAGAGAGTGGGGGAAGCAGGCTCCCCACTGAGTGAAGAGCCCGATTCAGGGCTGGATCCCAGGACCCTGAGACCATGACCTGAGCCGAAGACAGAGGCTTAACCCACTGAGCCACCTAGGCGCCCCTTGAATCAGTTTTAACAAGTAAAATAATCTGACTTGGACACAGGGTCTATTTCGAGACTTACTGCCATAGCACAGGTACACAGTTTACTCAGCATGGATCCGGACCATCTGTGCGTCCTACACAAAGGGGCCGGCACCCACTCCTGCCAAAGCTTCCTACTGTGTGTCTTTGTCAGCACTCACCACTAGGTGCTCAATAAATACGTGTTGAGTGTGAAACAAAAAGATATCCCCATTTTAACCCTCCCCAAGGTGGTAAATTCCAAGACAGAAACTGGGGCCCCTGGAGAAGCATCTTCGGCTGAGTTGAGAGTTAGCTGTCAGGAGTTCAGGGCAGGAAAGTCCACTGTCATGCAGAAAAAAGCTTATTTTTAATATCAGATTTATTAACATCAAGATATATTTTGATCTCCACAGTCTTCTTTATTCATTTTGATTAGAATTTCAGCAAAACAGAAGAGTGCTAGTCACCAGCCCCATCAAGCCTCCCAGGAAAGCACACTCCTCTGAGTGTTATTGTAAATATTCAACGGACACCTTTCTGCTGTATCCTGATACACAGAAGCGAATGCATGTGACCTGCTACTTTTAGTATTTTGTTATAATTTCCATTATT
The DNA here is from genome assembly GCF_963455335.1 of Martes martes. NCBI lineage: Eukaryota > Metazoa > Chordata > Mammalia > Carnivora > Mustelidae > Martes > Martes martes. The sequence continues at coordinate 6,223,837 of NC_137891.1, read as the reverse complement.
TTATCCAATTATTCCTGTTCTTGTCATATATGTGAATAAATCAGGAAAACAGAAGCATAAGTCTTTCACCTAAACTTTAACTCCAAGGAGGAGAAAGATGTGTTCAGGGACGTGTTCTTCAGGGTGTGAGACTTGTTCATTTTTGACACATTTTCATGGAAAGAGACCAGCATGTAGATTCATAAAGATTAGTATTTTGACCCCAGTTCTGACACTCACCAGCTCTAAGAACTGAGCCAAATTACTCAGAAGTGCTGATAGTTAACCCCGACCGGGAAGTTACTGCCAGAAACCGATATGACTGTTTTATACATATGAACAATTAATGTTCTCCAATCCCCTTTCAGATGAATACTAATTTTATTTCCATTTTTAGGTAACGAAAGCACAACCAGAGAAGTTCCGGTTATTCCCTGTTCTGTAAGGTGGCCCAGCTCCAGAGACTAGAACTGTAATTTCTTAGTAACATAGCTTCTCGATTTTAAATTTCTTCCCACCCAGTGGGGACAAACAATTTACAGCCTTATTTGTGAGAACTAAATGTAAAAACAAACGAACAACCAAAAAAACCCTGTAAAGGTCTTGGCACACTGGTTGCCACATTCTGTTACATTTAACAAATGGCTTGTATCATTAAGTTTCTTGGTTGTAGCAAGAGAAAGCAACTCTGGCTGAGTAGAGAAACTATTTAGAAGAAAGATTTCTGGTCGCTGACAGAATCATGGGAAAGCTGATGAGCAGGATATTCAAACAAATAGGAACCAGAGGAGTTTGGCATTGCGAAGGAATTTAGTAGAAAGATTTCTGGTAGCTGACAGAATTTTGGGAAGGCTGAAAATTAGCTTACTCAAAACCAGCAAGAAGGAGAGGAATCTGGAATCATGAAGGACAGCCCAGCAGATCACACCCCAAAAACGTCCATTTAGGAAGCTGAGAGAGAAACCGTCGTCACTGTTTCTCCAAAACACAGCCACTGCCAGACACCACGTAGACATCACCACTAACTGCTGCGTGGAGTTCAGACTTGCCTCTTTGTCCTGGGTATGATGCGTCCGGCTGTCAAGTTCTGACCCTCATGCTCTTGCTTTGAGGAGGGGAGCAGCAATTTTCTCTGATTTTTCTTCTGTAGTGAAGGTCACAGATTTCTTTTCCCCCAAGACTTAAATGATGAGGGATTCCACCAAAAATATTCAAACACATTTGCCAACCCACCAAAAAATAAAAGCAAATGTCTACTACACAATTATATTGATATTCACAGCCAAAATAATCTGCTACATTGTTGGCCTCTCAAGGAAGACTTTCTCCATGCCATTGTCAGTAAACTACTCCTACAGCATCTCCCGGTCACCCTGCACTTAGCCCCAGGCACTTGAGTTTTGAGATCTCAGTGTCTGGAGATCATCTGTTTAACTCTGTTTCCACCATCGAACTGCAAATCCCTTGGAAGCAAGGATTATCTCTTTCTCTCTCTCTCTCTCTCTCTCTCTCTTTTTTTTTTTTCCTGTTTGTAGTAAATACCCAATTCCTGGTTCACAGCCAATATTGGATATTTATCAAGTTAAGCCAAATGTCAGGAATAAGAAGGACATTTTTAGTTTAGTTTTTTTTTTCCAGTTTTGACAAAATATTGTAATCCACTAAAAAGATGGCATTAGGCATAGCCATATGATATTGCCAACACTGTACTACTTTGACCCACATAAATGCAATTTTATATGGTCCAACTATGTATTTAATATTCAGAGAACAAGTCACCCTGAGAAGCTGATGTCGAAGCTTTGTTGCAATTATAAGAAAGACTGTCAAGAGGTATCTGTTTAGTTCCCCTCTTTGGGATGAGGCAATTGGGTTCGGGTTAAAACCACCTCTGGGTTTGCATAAACAGGAACATTTTCATTTAATATGGGTGGAGATTTTGCAGTCTTAGGGGCTCTCTAGCAATTTTTTGTTCTATGTGAGGTGTGTACAACCCTCTGACATTTCTGTTCTCTAATCACATAGGGTAAGAGACTGATGTTCTATCAGCATTTAGGGAGAGTAGTGCAAATAGAGCCAGGTGTGGGGACCTCATCCTGTGTGCTGGATAATGGGATCCTACACGTACATCATCCCATGTAAGGCCATGTAAGGCTTACCGCACTGTGAAGGGCATGCCATCAGAAGAAACAGAATCAGAGCAATCAAGTCTCATTCAACCTGGGGCTGTTTCATTAGACCCCAGAGCCCAATGTTGTACCATTCGAGTGGCCATTCCAGGTGGGGAAGTTACCAAGCACCTGGCATCTCCTGGTAGGCAGGGTTCTAGTATCCCCTAGTGGAAGGATGCAGAAAGTTCCCAAGTGCTGAGAAGCTTTGGAAATTGTGCTTACCACCATCAGCACAGCCCCTAGGTAGTGTGGTCTGTTACCAAGTCAGCTGAAGGAGCAACAGTGTTTACCAAACATAGGTCCCCAACAGCCATAATATGCTTCCTCATTACATAAAACTTTCAACAGTCAGTTGACCACCCTGCCTTAGATTCTAGATTCTACCACTTATTCTGCCTGGGCCACCTCAATAGCCTGCTATCCCAGCACCCACCCCCCCCAGCTCCCTGCATGTACTTTATGATCAGTGTAATCTTACAAAGTGAAAAATCAGAGAGGGGGGAAGAGCCCTTATTGGTCCTGTTTCTTTGGACAATCTTAACTGAGAGAACATATATCTATGTCTATGTAGAGATCGATAGATCGATCAATCGATCTATCCATATCTCTCTATCTCTCTGCCTCTACATGTCCGTATATACCCGTATGTACTTACAGATACATAAATATCTATGTAAGTAGTAAATGGGCAAATGTATCTATATCGGTATCACTGTCAGTATAGATAAGGATATATATCTGTGTATCTGTACCTCTATATCTGTATCCATTTAGGGGGGAATGTCATTTTAGCAATTAATAACTCTTTTCCAAAAAATAATCCATTCAATAAAAAGAGCATATTGTATGCGATGTTTTGAAATATTTCAATCAGGGTGTGATTTTGTTGCCAAAAATAATGAAAACTGAGTCATCTGTAAAATGCCTCATATTTTCACACTTTAACCTATTTAAAATATACATTCTGTAAAATGAAATTGCGTGTATTAAAAGTACTCTGTGTCCTTCCACTTCGCCTGTGGACCCAGCCTGGTTTCTCTAGCACCCTCTGGCCCATCCCGCTCTCCTGAGCAGGGCAGGCCACCTTTCATGCCCACACAGGCTGCCCACGTGCAACCCTGCCTCTCTCCCAAGATTCGTTGTTGCCCAATTCCCAGCCATGCCTCCCTAGTTTATGCTCTTACACCACGCAACCCTCCGTGACCTCCATTGGCTCTGGTGGTTCACACTCAAAACGATCCCTCTTTCTCAGACTTCGTCTTGGATCCAACTTAGTGGTAAAATGGTATTTTTTTTTTTGCACTGTTCAAACTTCTCTGCTTCCTTCAGTCAGAATGAGCAGCTCCTTTTCTGAGTTCACAGAGCGCTATCTTTGTGTTGCAAGAGCTAGGACCACATCACAACGATTGGTTTCTATGCCTCCCTCCCACTTACACGTAGTAAAACTTCTAAAGAGGGGGACCTTATTTTTTTCGTATGTCAATCAGTCCCTAAAAAGGGGTTTTATAGAAGATTGATAGTGGGCTCTGCTACTTAAAATGATGAAAAAAATTATGCTCTCGAGTTCTGTATCTCTACCCCATTCTCTTCTTAGGCTTCTGCATTTCAGAGCGCTCTGTGAGTAACTTCATTCTTGGCTTCTCTTTCAGCGTTTCTTCACGGACCATACCTATGGTCTGTATGTGTTTTAGAGTGTGTCCCCTTAGACTCATCCTTTCCTGGAGGCTTGACTCCCCCTCCGTCAGCCCTCACCGAAGCCCTGGAAATATCTCTTATAATGTAGCATGTGTCCGACAGTAGCCAAGAGCTCTGGGCCTCGGGAGCCTGGGGAGTATTCTTACCAAGATTACCGACGTTCTCACTTGAGCTGTCTTCAGTGGAGGAGCAGGAGCGGTAGGGAGCGTTCCAGACCCCCTGCTGTCTCACACCTCTCTGATCCTTTAAGGCCCAACATTGACCTTAATGTGCTGCCCAATTTTCCACACTTGCCGTAATTTCTCTGACAGACCTACATAATGGTGTATGTCTGTGTTCGTACGTGCTGTTTCCATTAAGCGGGGGCAGCAAAGTCAGAGAATCGTGCTACATTATTCAATTTTTATTGAATAGCCAGCGTCTGTTCTGTGGCGAGGATTATTACAACTGGCAGCATTATCATAATAATCAAATAAGTGAGGCCTCTGTTTCGTCTGGGCCACTTGACATTTTGCACGTTGTCTGTCTCTTTAACGTCACTTTCGTGAAGATGACTCACTCTGTTCTGGCACCAAACTGCTGGTTGAAAAGAGACCTGAGTCCTTCAAGGAGTGGTACAAGTAGCTCAGGATTAAATTAAGAAGAGTGAGGTTTCTGGCATGGGCAGGGATAAGTTCCTTCTTCATGGTGTGTAGCAAGTGTCTGACTTTCTCTGGGCTTCCATGTTCTCATTTTTAAAAAATAGGGTCCCATTTAGCTCCACAGTTCTCAAGTTACAAGGAGCTCCCAGGAGGGTAAGTTTTGTTGGCGTTTTGCTCTTACCCATGCCTGCATGGAGTTCATTGTACTTGCTTCTCCTAGAGTTCTCGATACAATTTAGTGGAACTGTTACACCAGTAGTTACACTAGTGTAACTGGGGAAGTCCAGAACCTTCCACACTCAGAGACACATAGTAACAAAGTTAAGACTTGGGCAAGGAAGTTTATTTGCCAGAAAGAATGTGAGCCTTGGTGTTCTGCCTGCCTTTTCACCAGACTCCACATCTAGAAAACAGGGACAACCATGTCCCTACTACATGTAAAGATAAGACTGCAAATGCTCAGGTTTTTATGACAGACAACCTCAGTTCAAAGCTCCCCTCCACCAATTACTAGGTAAGTCTCCTTAGGCAACTGACTTTACCTCTTTGAACTGCAGTTTCTTTGTTTCTAAAACAAATACCAGCCATTGTGCCCACTGCAGGAGACTTCTGGAATGAATCAGTGATGACTTAAGGAATACTTAATAGCATGATCAAAGTGCTAAGTTCGTGAAAGAATAATATGAATAGGGATGCTTGGGTGGCACAGTTGGTTAAGCATCCAGCTCTCGGTTTCGGCTCAGGTCATGCTCTCTGGGTCTTGGGATTAAGCCGCACAGGGGCCTCTGTGGGCCGTCCACTCCTCTCCCCTCTCTCTGCCCCTACCTCTGCTTGCTCTCTTTCTCTTTCTCAAATACATAAATATTTTTAAAATAACAATTTGAATAAATGATATTAATATAGTTTTAGTGATGTTAAGTATTTTAATTTATATGTTTATGTCCTGAGTACTTTTTAATGTTCATTGAGTTAGTGCAATGTGAGGTTCTGAATTAAACCAGATCCTGCCCTTGAGAAGCTTAATTCCAGTGGGGGAAGTAGTGCATCAAGAGTTATACGTCTTCTTGGGTAATCAATCATGAATAAAGATCCAGACTTACTGGAGGTATCTTCTCTTGGGAAGAACAAGGATTTGGTGGTAGATGAGCAGAAAAATGCAAACTCTGGCCAAACCGTGAGGACTTGAGTTTTGGTTCTGGCGGCAGGGAGGAACCATTTTTATTTCATTTATGAAAATCACAAAAAATGAGTTTTTGTTTATTTTCATATTGTTTTAAGTGTTCGTAACTCTGTCTTTCCATAAATATTTATTTAACACCCACAAAATAGCAGGCATTGTGCTAGATGTGTGATAGTCACAAATCATTTAGAGTAATTTAGCTGATATTCAGTGTAGCAGAGAGAGCATGAACAAGTAAATAAATAAATGGTTACATATTATGATAAAAACTACGGAAGAACCAGGAAGGGATACTGAAACGGGTGCTTAGGATCTACTTTGCCCGGAACATTCAGGTTCAGCTCTGCTCGGAAAGACAAGAAGATGCCAGACAAATCTGGAGGACAGGAGAGGGCCTCTCTGGGGACCGACATGGGAAAGTTACACAGATGAGAGTCATGGGTGGCGGGGGGGGGGGGGCACCTCTAATGAATTTCTACGGACAGAATATTACTTATCTTGCTTCTGGAATGTCACTCCTTTGGCATTTCATTTTTCAGAACTTTTTGTGTGCTTATCTGTCAAATGGAGCTGCTGCTGTTAACTCACAGACTGGCTGAGAAATACAAATTACTTCACTTAGGACCTGTGTCTTAGTGTGTTTGGGCTTCCATAATGGAAGGCCATAGACTGGGTGGCTGAAACAACAGAAATTTATTTCTCCCAGTTCTGGAAGCTGGGAAGTCCAAGATAAACACGCCAGCTGATTCAGCTCTTGGCAAAGGTCTGCTTCTTGATTTGCAGATGGCTGTTTTCTTGCTGTTTCCTCACATGGCGGAGAAAGAGAGGTCTGGTCCCTCACCTTCCTACAAGGGCAGACATCCCATTATGGGCACCCCAACCTCATGACCTCAGTGAAACTAATGACCTCCGAAAGACCCCACCTCCTAATGCCATCACCTGGGGATTAGATCTTCAGCATAAGAATTTTGGGGGACATATACATTCAGTCCACAGCGGCTTGGCACCGATGAGTTCACATGAAATATCAGATCATTCACGTCAGTCCTCTAGTCTGAAATCATTAACAGCTCCCTCTTTAACTGGGAGCCAATGCCAGAACCCCTCGCATGTCCTACAGGGTCCTCCATCTGGTCTTGGTGGCCTCCTAGAGGATTCTCAAACACTCTATGCCACTCTACCAGAACAACCCTTCCCTACTCTCTGGGGGCCTAAATTCCTTTTTAGTCCCCTTCAAGACTTTGCTCAAGCCCCACCTTTCAATCAGGCTCCCATGACCACTGTACTTAGGACTGTAGCCTGCTGCACACCTCACACTTTGATGTCTCTTACCCTGATCCACATACGCAGTCCAACATGGTATCTAAACCATACAATTATCACGCTCATTCATAGGGAATTGTCTGTTTCCTCTCCTAGCATTTAAGTTCTGACAGGAAAGGATCATGTCTGCTTTGCTCACTGATTTATCCTGAACACTTAGTACAGTGCCAGGTTCAATAAGTAGTCAGGATTTATTTATTGACTAGATGAACAAATGAGTGAGTCATGTGAATTTGTTGTTAAAGTTGCTGTTTTCAGCAACTTTATGACTACTTTAGACTCTTGGTCTGGTAACATGAAAGACACTGGCAAGAATGTAGTTATCACCTTGGGGTCTGGAATAGATATTCCAAAGAAGTAATCTAATATTATTTTAGGAAGTAAGGATTTTCTTTCAGAGCCCCTTCATTCACAGCATCTATCTAAATTCCAAATATAAACTATATATTAAAAATAATCAGTTCCATTTAACATATTGAACTGGGCTTATGGGAAGATGGAGTGTAGTTGTCTCATTAGAGAATTAATGTGGGAGGTAAATAGTGCAGGAAAGACCTCCTTTAGGCCTGGACTGACTATGGTATTCCATTATGCTTTAATTACTCCAAGTGGTTTGTGGTTGGAGATGGGTCCCACACATCATGGAGGCTTTAACTGCTGTGATTTTCCATTATACAGAGTTTTTGTGGAGGAGAGAGATGAGTTGAGTAAGGAGGATACTTTCTACAGCTGGGACAGGGATGGTGCCCCAACCCCAGGGAGAGCGATATGCATTGTAGACAAAATGAATCTCTTACATGGTGGTCACATTGTCACCCAATATAAATCAAAGGAATTGGCCTGGTAAGAATTGGAAGGAAGTCAAATGCAGGAGAAAGTGCCTCTGAGATGAAGAAAAGGAATAGTGAAGCACTGCATTTAGGTAAAGCCCAGGTCTTCTAAAGAGAGGGACCAGCTTCTGGCACAAAAACAGACACATAGATCAATGGAACAGAATAGAGAGCCCAGAAATAGACCCTCAACTCTATGGTCAACTAATCTTTGATGAAGCAGGAAAGAATGTCCAATGGAAAAAAAGACAGCCTCTTCAATAAATGGTGTTGGGAAAATTGGACGGCCACATGCAGAAAAATGAAATTGGACTATTTCCTTACACCACACACGAAAATAGACTCAAAATAGATGAAGAACCTCAATGTGAGAAAGGAATCCATCAAAATCCTTGAGGAGAACACAGGCAGCAACCTAGTCGACCTCAGCCACAGCAACGTCTTCCTAGGAACATCGCCAAAGGCAAGGGAAGCAAGGGCAAAAATGAACTATTGGGATTTCATCAAGATCAAAAGCTTTTGCACAGCAAAGGAAACAGTTAACAAAACCAAAAGACAACTGACAGAATGGGAGAAGATATTTGCAAATGACATATCAGATAAAGGGCTAGTGTCCAAAATCTATAAAGAACTTAGCAAACTCAACACCCAAAGAACAAATAATCCAATCAAGAAATGGGCAGAAGACATGAACAGACATTTCTGCAAAGAAGACATCCAGATGGCCAACAGACACATGAAAAAGTGCTCCACATCACTCAGCATCAGGGAAATACAAATCAAAACCACAATGAGATACCACCTCACACCAGTCAGAATGGCTTAAATTAACAAGTCAGGAAATGACAGATGCTGGTGAGGATGCGGATAGAGGGGAACCCTCCTACACTGTTGGTGGGAATGCAAGCTGGTGCAGCCACTCTGGAAAACAGCATGGAGGTTCCTCCATGTTGAAAGTTGAAAATAGAACTATTTAAAGTTGAAAATAGAACTATTGTTCTATTTGTTTTGTTTGTTCTGTTTGTTCTATTTGTTCTTGAACTATTTGTTCTGTTTCAACTAAAGTTGAAAATAGAACTATTTCAAGTTGAAAATAGAACTACCCTATGACCCAGCAATTGCACTACTGGGTATTTACCCTAAAGATACAAATGTAGTGATCCGAAGGGGCATGTGCACCCGAATGTTTATAGCAGCAATGTCTACAATAGCCAAACTATGGAAAGAACCTTGATGTCCATCAACAGATGAATGGATAAAGAAGAAGTGGTATATATACACAGTGGAGTACTATGCAGCCATCAAAAGAAATGAAATCTTGCCATTTGCGACGATGTGGGTGGAACTAGAGGGTATCATGCTTAGTGAAATAAGTCAGTCGGAGAAAGACAACAATCATATGATCTCCCTGATATGAGGAAGTGGAGATGCAATGTGGGGGGTTTGGGGGGTAGGAGAAGAATACATGAAACAAGATGGGATCAGGAGAGAGACAAACCATAAGTGACTCTTAATCTCACAAAACAAACTGAGGGTTGCTGGGGGGAGGGGGGTCAGGAGGGCAGGTGGGGTTATGGACATTGGGGAGGGTATGTGGTATGGTGAGTGCTGTGAAGTGTGTAAACATGGCGATTCACAGACCTGTATCCCTGGGGATAAAAATACATTATATATTTATAAAAAAAATTTAAAAATTAAAAAAATAAAGAGAGAGGGACCAGCTTCAAATACTGACTAGGTTATATACTGCATGTATGAATAGGAGCATATGACTTAATCTCCCTGAGATTCACTTGCCCCATCTACAGAAGGATCTATTTCAGAGAGGCTGTCATCTTAACTGACATAGTGTGTGCACTGAACTTGGCATGTCTCAGAACCAGTATTAGAGTCTACCTTCCTTCTTTATCAGCCAAGTGAGAGATCTGGACAATCTCTCTCTCTTTCTCTCTCTTTTTTTCCAAGTATTTATCATGTTCCTGTGCTTCATAAATTCTGTTCATTTCCAGGGTACCTGGGTGGCTCAGTGGGTTAAGTGTCTGACTTTTGATTTCATCTCAGGTCATGAGCTCAGGTTCATGAGTCCCACATTAGATTCTGCACTGGGTGTGGAGCCTGCTAAGGTTTTTCTCTCTCTCTCTCTTCCTCTGCCCCACCCCACCGCTCCCTCTCTCTCTCTCTCAAAAAAAAAAAAAAAAGTGTTAACTTGCATCATCTCATAAAATCTTCATAATTCATGAGAAAACTAGCATTGTGTTCATTTTCCAGACTATGAAAGTGAGTGGTATAGAGAAGTATAGACATGTATCCACAAAGTTATCTAGCTGCAGCTAGAACACTGGTAGAACCAGCTTTATACAACACTTTATACTACCTCATCTCTCCACCAATAAATAGTGATTATTTTCCTAAAACAAATATATTCAGATCTCACCTTATAGTTGATTACTGAGGAAATAACCAGATTCACAGGTTTTTCCATTTAAAGAATTAGCTGATTGATACAAGGAGCATAAGTATTTGAGTAAGTAGGTATAATCAGCACAAATATTCACACTCTTGTCTCAGAGAAAAAAGAGGTATTAGAGCAAAGCTAATCCCCATCCTTGTCTCCTGGCCAGGGTCAGGGTCAGTTTTAAAGATAAAAGTCTAGGGGCGCCTGGGTGGCTCAGTGGGTTAAAGCCTCTGCCTTCGGCTCGGGTCATGATTCCAGGGTCCTGGGATCGAGCCCCACATGGGGCTCTCTGCTCAGCAGGGAGCCTGCTTCCCCCTCCCCCCTCCGCCTGCCTACTTGTGATCTCTCTCTCTCTCTCTCTCTCTCTCTCTCTCTCTGTGTCAAATGAATAAATAAAATCTTTAAAAAAAAATAAAGATAAAAGTCTAAGAATCCAGTGACTGTCCCTTTTCACATCCAGAGCCGTAATGAAATTACATCGCTTAATTTGTGCTTCAAGGGACTGGAAGAGCCTGGATCTATTGTCATTATTCCTGGCTTAACTCTCATCTCGTTCTGTGGCTGTGTGACTTTAAGAAGGCACTCCCCTTCTCTGAGCCACATTTTCTTAAGTCATAAACCAGAAATCCTGCAAGAACGAAACTTGGAGATTTTCTAGATAGACAGAGTTGTAACTCTCTCTCTCTCTCTCTTTCTATATATATATATACACACAAAGACACACACACACATATACATATACACACACATACATACATACATATATATGTATATATATATATATATTCCTTATTATGGTGCCCATGTGTAATAAGCACTCAGTACAAATTGGCTATCATTAGTATTCATATTAGAAAGAAAAATGGTACCAATGAAAATTTCTCTTCTATGAATCAGTAACCTCTGTATTTCTAATAGCAAGCAAAATAAACTTTTAAGGGAAAATGGAATGGAATTTTAAGAGTGGTAGGATTCAAATAGGAAACATGATAGACTCAACAGAACTGAAAGACATTTTTTCAAGACCTGAAGATGTCTTTGCTAGTTAGTAATTAACCACTGAGGTGAGAAAAACCTAGGAACTTGGGTTGAGGAAACATTATATAATACTATAAGGTTCAAAGGCTTACTTTTCCAATATGGAGTTATTTCTTGCTTTTTGGGCTATGGGGAAGGTACAGAACAAATGCAGATATTTTGGAAAACAATTTGACAAAACAAATGTTATGCAATAAAATTAAATTCTCAGAGAATTATTTATAGTAGTAAGCAGAGTAAATTCCTTACAACAATCTTAGAAACTATATTTTGTTAGCTTATATTTTTTCATTTATTAAATTTAAAAACAGACTTGAAAAATTCAAAAGTCACAATAGAATGTTTTGGAGTTATTAAAATTAAATGTAGAAAGTATTTTTTAATGGCATTGCAAAATGTTTGTGTTTTAATATTAAATGGGAACAAAATCAGGTGACTGCATGGGTTATGCAAAATCTAAACTATATAAAACTATTCTTTGGGAAACTTATGGTAGCAATTAGTTCTAGATTTGAATGTGGATGAGAGTTTCTTTTATTTTATATTTAATATTTTACTTTTATTTTATTTACTTCAAAAAGGAAAACATATGTCATTTACAGTCAGAAAATAAAATACTATTTTAAAATAAGTCGTCTCTAGAGGATAGAAAGTAAAAGGACATACATTTTTCTCCCCAGGGAGTTAAAGGCACCCTCAATTTTGCTGGTTTAGTGTTTTTTGAGCTAACTTTACCAACTCTGAACCATTGTGGCAGCGAAATCTCTCCCTGTTCCTGTTTGACTCCCACATGAAAAAAGAAACAAGCTGTTCACATCTGTCTTATCTTTTAGTAATTGTATTTTAAATTATAGCTATTTGTCAAAAACTCTTAAACTTGTAGCTGTGGATCTATAAGTTCCATGACCTGTCTTCTCTGCAAAAGGCTGATGTGATTAGAAATGTTTCATTATCAATCATTCAACTCAGGCACTCGCTTATCCTCGCTGGTTCACTCTCTCTCTCTCATCAGTTACTCTACATATTTTAGACAAAAGATCAGACCCACCCTACATCCCCTCAGCTATGGTTTCGACTAAGGGAATTTTAAATCTTCCCTTAGGAAGAACTGTCCTGGAGAGACTTCTTGCCAGTGTCAATTAAGAGAAGGCTAATTCTTATACTCTCCATGGATTTAGCATTAGATTGTAACAAGTGTGGTTAAAAGTAGCCTCTTTGGAACAAAGTGACTTTTCTGATGGGGTCTTTAGTTGGTTTTTATTCCTTAGGTCACATTTATTCCTAGCACATTCCGAAGTGTCGCTTACCTGTGGAAGTGCTCTGCAAGGAAGATGTTCCCTCCTCTCCTGACCCTGGTAGAGACTTCTGTAGAAAAAGGAGAGAGATCAAGAGTTGAAGATTGTTCCTGTGTATTTGTTTTTCTTCTTTTAGGCATAAACATGGCATTTTGAGTATGCTCTTCATCTCTTCATCTAGGCTCTTTGTCTGATTTCAGAGAAGTTATTTGTCCCAGGAATTACCATGGGAGAGAACTGCAGGGCTGCTCTGTCTGCCTTTCTATCTGGAAATTTACAGTTAAAAAGTTCCTTACTCAGTTCTCCCCAGCCCTTGTACAAACAATTTCATCTTCTTATGTAATAATTACCTGTATATATGTCTTTCCTTTAAGCTATCCTCTAAGAATATTTATGATCCAGAAAAATATCTTATTTTTCTTTGAGTAGATGATAACAATTTGTCTTACAATATTTAGAACCATGGAGGGGCGCCTGGGTGGCTCAATGGGTTAAAGCCTCTGCCTTCAGCTCAGGTCATGATCCCAGGGTCCTGGGATGGAGCTTCGCATTGGGCTCTCTGCTCAGCGGGGAGCCTGCTTCACCTCCTCTCTCTCTGCCTGTCTCTCTGCCTAGTTGTGATCTCTTTCTGTCATAAATAAATGAAATCTTTAGAACTATGGAGACTAACTCTATTTGTTTTAAACTAAATTAAATCTGAGAACTCATGGACCATGGCAGTGACTAATTCAATCTGTGATATTATGGGGTCTACCTGTCTTCCTTGGGAACCAAGACCACACCTCCAAAATAGGAAGGGCTATGGTCTTCGGTCAGTGGTGGGCTCCATCCTTGCCTCACTGCCTTCCTCCACAGTGCACCATAACTAAGCTCTCAGTTGTCAGGGTGCTGGCACAGAGACACCCAGCAAAGTTCTCAGAGGCCTCAGGTCTTCATGTCAAGTCATGGCTGACATCCTGGACTTGACATCCTGTCAAGTCATGGCTGATAACCAAGGGGCAGCAGGCAAACAGGGCAGAGATCTCCACAGATCTTGAATCTCTAACCTGCCATTCCCTTCCATTATCCCACCTCCTTCCCTCCTAGATGGGACTCCTCAGTGAGGTTTTCTCTTCCCTGCTTGATAAGCCCTCACTTCCCAAATACATCTGGATTAGACGTGCACCTGTGTGATTTGGCCCTATAATGTCTTTTCAGCCTTAAAATCACAAAAGAGCTGAGAACCCACTGGATGAAAGCTTTTTCACAGAGATGATCTTGCATGGAACTTGCACTTTTTTTTTTTTTTTTAACCTGAGTTGAGTAAAGAGATCTACATTTAATGGATAAAGAAACTGAGAGCCAGAGAGTTGGGGTAACTTGACAAATATCATGGAACTCTTAAACCAGAACTGGTCATTGGTCCGGATCATCCCATTGATTTCTTATCCTTCCTGGTCAGCGGTCCCAGTTTACATAGGATTGGGAATTTCTAAGGACATGAACTTTCAGGGCTAAACCTGGAAGAATTCTAGTTAAACTAGGGTGAGTTGGTCACCCTATTACTACATACACCATGGCTCCTATCTTGGAGGCCCCAAAAAGGGTTACAGAGTTCATAAAACACGTGAAGTATTACAAAAGCTTAACAAAATCCTTTTTATTCACATTTCACTGGTTAACTTTGTCTTTGAGTCACTATTTCTACTTCTCCTCCACTTTTTGTTGTTGTTGTTGGAGATATTTAATTTGATATGTTAGCTGGTGCCTACCAAAAGGGCCATGCACTTCTTACTGAGCAGTCTTTGGGGAAGAGCCTTTCTCCTTCTGATTCCATTGTCCATTTTACTTCATTTCTAAGAGACATGTTGAAATTAGACATGGTTTTGAATTCAGACACTATCACTTCTAAATATCATTGCCTTGAGTGAATCATTTAAGCTTTGTATTTTATGACAATATTCCATATTTCATCCCTCTCATCCCATTCTTGGGTTCAATTGGTGTTTTGAGTAAAAGTAATTGAACCTTGAAGTATGAATATACTTGCCATGTAGCAATGCTATTTTCTGTTTACAGAGAGAGGATAATGACCTGTTTTTTCTGGGATCTTGCTAAGAGGAGTGAATATCTGTTGGAAAAACACATTTCTGAATTAGGATTATTTTGTTCAGTTGTTGATTTATTGTAGGTGGCACAAAGGGCACATTTCTACTGTGGACTTCCTGGGAGGTATCTGGATGTAATCATATGGATCTTCATATAAATCCACTTTTGACTTAAATGATCCTTGGTATAAGATTTAGTTGGTTTTTGTAGAATCATCAAAAATGTGTCTGAGTGACTTTGCTGGCCACGGTCTCTTATGCCAATGTATACTGTGGGCCTGGATCCCCCAGAGTGCAGTGATAAATCACCCACTTCAATCTGCAGCATTGCTGAGTGGCTGGAGTATCCAGAGAGCTCTCTTTAAGTGAGGGAAGTGTCCCTGATGATTATCTCAGGCACATGAATGCTGTTTAGCCGAGAATTAGTTCATGTGTAAGGCTACCATGGGTATCCAATCTTCTCAGGAAATCTCTGGGATACCATGTGTGAAAGGGGCAAGTAGAGACAAAAGATGATGAAATCTAGAAATCTCTTGGAAAATCTGGTTTTCTGGAGAGACAGTCTGAAGTGAAAAAGATGAAAAGAATAGGGAGAGATGTAAATTTCTGAAGTTTAGCTGAAGAGTAAAAGTCAGCCATAAGGAAAATGTCTTGTGTCAGAAGATTCTTGAATTTTCTTCACTAGTGTCCTACACATCTATTTACTACTTACTAATTTACTACTCATTGCTTAGGGACTTGACATTTGTGAGACCATGCTTTATCAATAAGCTGAATTTGACCCACTGGGAATCAGCATTCTTCCCAGAGGGGTGGGGCAAGACCTTCCAAGGACAGACAAACCCAGCTCACTTCTCCTCCATGTTGCTACGTACATGTAAGCTGGGTGGAGTATTAGACCAGAGTCTGTACTGGCCCTCAGCCTCTCAGTCCTCCCGTTGGTGTGCCTGAGCATTCCTGAGGTTCAGACAGTAGGGTTAGGAAGCATAGTTTACTTAGGTCTGCAAACTAACTTAAAGATGTGCTCTAATCAGTTCATATCAGAGCTCTCTGGTTGGGGATTTATTTGGTAAAGATACTAAAAAAAAGCTTTTCTTTGATTCCCTTCCTGCTATTGTTCTCTCATATTTAGAGACAGAGAATTTCAGAATGGATTAAAACACGTGACCTAAAAACACGTTGTCTATAAGAAACTTACTTCAAATATAACAACATAAGAAGGCTGAAAGTAAGAAGACAAATATCTATTATAAAAATATTACATGAAGGAGAGCAGGAGGGATGTCAAATAAACTAGACATAGAATAAAGCAAATCACCAGAGACAGAGAAGAATATATTATAATGATACAACAGTCAAACTCCCAAGGGGCATAGCAATCCTAAGGTAGATGCACCAAATCACAAAACTGTAAACTATGTGAAGCAAAAGCAAATACAATTGAAAGGCTAAACAAACAAATTACAATTATTCTTGGAGATTTCAACATCTGCTTCTGAACAATTGATAGAACTAGACAAAAAGTCAACAAGAAAAACCTCATAACCACCACCAATCAGCAGGATACACATTACATTTATAGTACGCACAACAGCAGAAAGCACATTATCTTCATATCCACAGGGAACATATATCCAGATAGACCATATCCTGGGACATAAAACAAATCCTGACAAATTTAAAACAATTGAAATCATACACAATGTATTCTCTGAACATACCAAAATCAAACTATAAATTTAATCACAGAAAGTTAAAAGGAAAATCCCAAACAGTTGGAGACTAAATAACACACTACTAAATATTTCAGAAAATGAAGAGGAAGTCTCATGGGAAATTTTTAAAATTCATTGAACTGAATAATAATACAAATACAAAACTTTGACAACTTAGATGAAATGAATTAACTTATTGAAAAACAAAACTACCATAATTCACCTAATATGAAATAGAAACCTTGAATACCCTTATAATTATTAAGGATATCATATTTATGATTTAAAAAGTCTTCAAAAAGAAACTTTCAGACCAGATGATTTCATTGGGGAATTTTACCAACATTTAGGAAAATAACACCAATTTGATACAATCTTTGACAGAAATAGAAGAATTGGACTTTATCAACATTAAAAAAAATATCAAAGACCCTGTAAAAAGCAGAGGAAAATGAGCTACAGAGTGGGAGAAAATATTTGCAAACTACATATCTGAAGAAGACCAGTGTCTAGAATATATAAAGAACTCTCAAATCTCAACAGTTAAAAAAAAAAAGATTAATGAAAAAAATCCATTAATCCAAATAAATGAAGAGGTACAAAACATGAACAGAAATTTCACCAAAATGGATGTAGTAGGGATAAATAAGACACAAAATGATTTTCAATATTATTGGCCATTAGAAAAATGCAAATTAAGCCATAATCAGATATTACAACACACCTTTCAGAAAAGCTAAAATTAAAAATAGTGAGCATATCAAATGCTGGGAAGACTGTGAAAAAAATTGGACCATCACACATGGCTGATAGGAATGTAACAGAGGACAGCGTCTCCAGAACACATTTTGGCAATTTTACTAGAAACTAAGAATGTAAGCACCATATAATCCATCAATTGCATTCATGGACACTTATCACAGATAAATAAAAACTTGTACTCTTTTAAAATCTGTACATAAATCCTTTTAACAACTTAATTTGGAATAGCTCCTAACAGGGAACAACCCAGCTGTCTTTACATAGTGAAACAAACTATACAGTGTGCCCATACCTCAAAGTACTATTCAGCAATAAGAAGGAATAATGTATTAATAAATGCAACAACCTGTGTAAATCTCCAAAGAATTATTCTGAGTGAAAAAAAAGAAAAACAATCTTAAAAGGTGATTGTATAAAGTGATTGTATTTATAGAACATTATTCAAATGAAATAATTATAGAAATAGAAAACAAATTAATTGTTGCCAAATGTTAAGGGGAAGGTAGGATGGAAGACAAGTAGGTGAGGCTAGAACTAGGAAACATGAGGGATCACTGCGGTGATTGAAATGTTCTACAGAAATTTGATTGTATCAATGTCAATAACCTTGTTGTGACATTGTGCTGTAGTTTGACAAAAGGTTACCATTGGGTGAAACCGGACAAAAGGTGTGTGGGATTTCCCTGCATTATTTCTTACAGATGAATGTGAATTTGAAATTGTCTCAAAATAAAAAAAAAAAGTTTAATGAAAAATGCGTATCCATTTGTTTCTTATTGAGGTGATCTCTAAATGAAAGAATGAGAGAGAAGGAAGGGAGGTAGAATGGAAGGATGGATGGAAGAAAGGAAGAGAAATGTACACTGCCTTAAAGACACAGTTCAAATCAATGGTTTAAACAGAAGATGTGTTTCAGATGAAAGTACATTGAAGGATTAGATTAAACCTATATTCAGGTAGAGGTCTTCTAAAATAGGATGTTTTGAAATACACATAAATCATAAAGGTTATTTATTTCACATACTGTTTTAATATAATGGGATTATTGATGGGAATGTCTAAATTTTATATTGCACTTTACTCTTACAATGGATTTTCACAAATCTGTGGTTCAGATCACACATTCATTTATTCAATACAGATTTATTATTTACTATATAAGCAATTGTCATGATCAGCTACAGGAGGAAATAAAATAATACAGCTTTGATAGTTTTTACTTTTACAGCCAGATTTGTCCCACCAAATTATTAAACAGAAAATAAACAGAGCTAAGTCAGAGCCAAGAAAGTGAAGACGGTCTTTTTGAAGCTTGAAAACCAAATGAAGGAAATAATAGAATTCCCTTTTTTTCCTGGTAGATAAGTGACTTTTGAAATAAGTTAGTATTATTAAATGTTTTGGTTATCCATTTCTGTGCAACCTGCCACCTCAAAACTTACTGGTTTAAATGATAAATTGATTATCTCTCCTATTTTCACTGGGTCAGGAGCTCAGACAAGGCATTGTATATATGGCATATATCTGCCCCATAATATCTAGAATTTCACTTGGGAAGACTTAAAAGCTGGGAGGTGAGTTATCTGAATGAGTGAATGTGAGAGAGGTCTCACATGCCTGGTGATTGATTTGGTTTATCCGCTCAGCCATCAACCAGGTTTGTTGACTGGAAGCTCTGTCTTTAGGGTCATCTCTCTCTTTCTGGGCTAGTTTGGGCTTCCTCACAACATGGAGGAAGGTTCTTAGCATGAAGCATTCCCAGAAGCCTAGGATCCCAAAAGGGAAGGGTATAACTTCTACTGTATTTTGTTTGTAAACCAGTCATAGAGCCGAGATACAAGGGGGTGGGGACCATAACCCAGCCATTCAAAGGGAATCGTCAAAGAATTTTGAGACCCTGATTTAAAACTGCCACAATCCTCCCACTGGCCACACACTGTTTACATTCCTCCCAAACGTAGTATAAACTCTCTGCCCACCAAGAACCTCCAAATCCCATCTCACTGTAGTATCAGGCTTAAGTTCAAGGTAGGATTTCATCCTATAAATAAGCTCCTCAGGTATTAATTATCAAAGAACGTTAGGGTCATATTTAAAACCACCACAGGGAGCTCCAGATGAGAGACTCCATGTTTCAGGAAGAGAAATGTAAGGTTGACATAAAGTGGACATTATGTGTCCCATTATATCACCATGGAAGCTGTTTCCCTGCATTCCTTAGTTATAGAAAGCATGTAGCTAAATATGAGACAGTGTTAGTTGAAAACAGGATTCGCAGGATATCCAAAATTTCTCAGGCTCTTTTCATGGAAGCATTTTGGAATACTTTGTATAGGGAGGGTTATTTAATGTTAAAGGAGCTATTAAATCCTTATTTATATCTCAAGAAAGATTCTCTTTTTCATCTCCAAATTAAGGATGGAGCATATGAACGATACACAACTCAAGTTCTCTGTTGAACTAGCGACCCATCAACCATGGTTTGACTGAGCCCGTCAGAGTAGCGCTTTTGAAAATGTCTGTGCCACCAGCGGTTGCAGGAGTTACATACCAGTGTTAACTGGGCTTCGATGAAGTTCGATGAAGTCCTTTGGTGAAGGACCATGTGTGATTTTAACCCATGGAGAGATGGTTCTGTAGAACCTACCCTTCACATCACAAATACTTCCCGTGAGCCCCAGCTTCTCACACCCAGGGATTTCCCTGAAGCTGTAACAGAAAAGGAAATGCATAATTTCATCATACCATTGCGACATTGGTAACAGAAACAACATGTGGCAGTAATATACAAGCACACTTTTATTATTGCTGAACTATATAGTAGGCATCAATATAGAAGGAACCTCGGAACAGGGAATCCAGACTGTAAAATACCTGGAAGGTATATTGTATGAAACAAATACGGTGAATTTCTTACTACGGCCTACTCCAGCAAGAGAATCTGATGGGTGTCTCTTCAAATGAGGGTCCGAAATCCTCCGGGGAAGGCCAGAGGCTGACCAAGTGAGGGTTACATCTGGACTGAGGCCTTAATGTAAGCAGCCATCACCATCCTCTCCTCCGTCTTATCACAGTACGAAGTGGATAGGTAAGGACATTACCCTGAAAGGAGAGTACTCAAAAGTACTCAAAGTTCATCTAAGTATAACACTAAGGTCAGAGAAAAAGACTAAAAAAAAAAAAAAGAGTGACGTATGTGGCCCCCACACTGCGTACCTGCCAAACCCAAAGAAATGTACCCCAGGTTCCTGAAGGGTGTTGGTTTCTTGTGGGGAGCCCGATGATTCCCAGTTGGTCCTGCACATCTTTTTGGCACAGTGCCAGTTTATGTTGTCCCGTTATGGTCCTTAGGGTCTCTTTTCTTTCTTAGAAGTCCAGTTTGGATAATTTATGAACTGAATATTTGTATCCCACCACCCCCCCCCGCCCAAAGTGTTGGCATCTGAACCCCCCAAAGTGATGGCATTAGGAGGTGGGTTCTTTGGGCGATAATTATAGTGAAGACCTCATAAATGGAATTTGTGCCCTATCGGCTCACCACATGAGGCCACAATGAAAAGGCACCATCTGCAAACCACGAATCGGACATCACCAAAACCCGACCACGTCGGCATCATGACCTCTGACTTCCAGCCTCCAGAACTGTGGGAAATATATAT
Source organism: Martes martes (assembly GCF_963455335.1). Lineage (NCBI taxonomy): Eukaryota > Metazoa > Chordata > Mammalia > Carnivora > Mustelidae > Martes > Martes martes. The sequence goes on along the minus strand of NC_137891.1, from coordinate 6,203,007 downwards.
TTTATGGAGTTTTGTTACAGCAGCCCAAACTGAGTAAGAGAGGTGAGCTATCCCATTGAGTAGGATTCCTGAAATCATATTTTAAAATTTCTTCTCAGAGGGAGGTGTAAGGGCCAAATCAGAGGCCGTATCCAAGTCGATCTTGTTTTTTAAAAAATATCCTTACTCTTTTGATGTGAACCACTGTGTTATTTACTAGGTTACGCACAAAGGCTTAGTGTCTACTTGGTCACAGCACCTTGAGGCCAAGGGTTGTGTTTTATTCACTTCTGCATACACAGCACTTGTTATTGTGTTTGTCTGAGTCAAAAATCAATAAACGTTGTTCAGTGAATGGATTTGGTTCTTCGTTCTTTTTGAGGATACAGTTAAGTCTCAGGAAACAAATGGCTGTGTTACGTGTAGTCATTTGATCAGGCACTAAATGTGCTTCTTTGGATCAGAACACTCACAGCTAAAAGTAACAAGTTCTCTTTAAGGAAGGGACATAGTGTCTCTCTGAGAAACTTGAATTCAGCTTTTTTTTCACTTCATGGCAGGGGCAGGCCTTGCCTGAGATCTTCTTTTCAATGATTTATTAACGCAGCCGCATCTGACAGTTTTTAATTTTGCTTGCTCTGAATGCTACTTTTGACACTTGATTATAGCATCCTCCTGGCTCACTTTGAATATCACATCAGCTTAGCTGTTTCGACTGTGAGTGGGTTCACTCGTGTTTGCTCAGCAGCAATCACCGTCCCCAGTGAGCGGCCTCTTTCGTTCCCCTGCTCTGACAGAAGATTGAGCTCTCCCTGGAGATGCCTGGCATCATGCATCTCTCCACTCAGGCTCTCCAGACAAGGCTGTAGTCCTCTAAAGAAGAAGAAAGCAATCTGGTGGAGTGGAAAGGAAGCAATCTTTCACATGAGGCTCGAGGCATTCGTGTCTCCCTTCCATGTGACAAGTGACTGTCACCCTGCCAGCGTCTTGGGGTCCTCTTCTCTAAGTGGAGGTAACTCTGCCTACCTCACACTGCATTTGTACTTAGTACACCATGCTAGGTCTATGGGAGGCCGTCCTCCTAGAAGGACATTTAATAAGAAGTCCTTGTACAAAGGGTCATTCACGGACTCAGGATCACAGTGGCCTTGCCCATGAAGCCAGGACAGGAATTAAAAGTGTCTCTTGACCTTGGAATCCTGACACGTTTTATTCTTGTTCTTCTTCAATCTGGTAACATTTTTTAAAAAAATTGTATTCAAATATGTCTGCCTCCCACACCAGATGATAAATTCTTGTTGAGTCTGAAAGCACTCAATTTTTTTAATTTTGGATTTTCTTATACCTTTGGAACCACATAATAATGATGGAAACTAGGATTTTAGTGAAGGAAAAAGGAGTGATACTATTAATGACTCCAGAGTGATAAATCAAAATCCAGCACCATCTTCACTAAACCAATGGGGCTGCCCTCCACAGAAACCCTGGCACAAACGTATCCACAGAGAAAACAGTCCATACATTACTAACAAGTTAAAATTTACACACCAGTGCCTCACAAATCAAAAGTGACATTTCCAAATTCTGACTTGTGTGCCACTGACCTATTTTTAATCTCTTATTATTCCATATGTACAAAGCTGACATACGGATGTCATCTTCCAAAATAGACATATGGCTGGAACTTTGTTTTTTTTTTTTTTCCCCTCTCTTAATAATCATGTCCCTAGGGCTGCCAGGTTTGTTTGACCCTCTATCCTAAATGCTCTGAAAATCTGTTTCCTTTGTACCTTCCTCATTGGTGCCACCTCAGCCCAGTTCCAATTACAAATGTCATAAAGAAACTTTCAAAGTGATAGTCTCAATTCTATGCTCCCTGCTCATTCAAAAGAAAAAAAAAAAAGTACTAATCTTATTTGATTAATTATATGAGTTAATTAAATTAATAATTTACGGTAATTACATTAGCTCAAATATGATCGTTCGACTTCCACAGTCTAAAAACCTCTGATGTTCCCCCATTGACTTTATCATAAAACTCAGTCCCCAAACCACGGCAGTTGCTGTTCTGACCTCCGTGCACAGTTGAATCTCCACAGCCTGGTTCCTCCTCTGTGCACACTGTTGCAGACCCTCCAAATTCCTTGTGCTTCCTGCATAGTGATTGCTTTACCCGTATCTTCCTGGGCGTGCCTTTCTTTCTCCTTTCCTTGAAGAATTCCTAATTTTTGTTCCAACTGCAATTCATTTGGTGCCTACTCTGTGAAAGCACTCTGCCCCCCATAGGAAGAATTGGGAATTCACTGCCTTTAAAATTCCAAAGCACTTTTTCTGCATCTCTGTAACAGCAGGGAGATTGTTTTAAAAGCCTATATTTGCATTGGAGTGTGAACTTTGTAGACAAGGACTCTGGTTTACTAACCTCTGTATTTCTATCTTCTTGAAAATACCTTGTAGATATTGGATATCTGTGTACGGAGGGGAAAAAATAAGAAAAAGCAGGCAATAGTAGAGTTCTTGATTTCTGGGAATCTTTTAAAAGTGCTGACACTCAGAATTGTTAATGTTGCTGATGGTAAAAATGGTATTATTATCTTTTTAGTAGTAGTATTGGCAGCAACAAGCACACACTCCATTTGCGGAACACTGGTTGTGATCTAAACACTATGCTAGTACATATGTGTTGAGTACCTTCTATGGGTCTATCACTCCTATAGGTGAGAGAATGATAGTAGCAATTATAATAATACCATTAATGGAGAATATTATATAGTAGGCATGTTCTAAATTAGGCACTTAATAATTATTATTATTTTTTTTTTTTAGAGAAAAGATACAGATTAAAGAAATTATCCAGAGCCATACAACTATTCTAAAATCAAGAATCAGTTCTGGGAAGTTCAACTCTAACCCTGTTTTCTAAACATCTCTGCTATCCTGGAACAAGCCAAAGTCTCTTTTTGAAAGAGACATACACATGAATTTGTCACACATGTCTCTTTTTGGAAGAGACATACACATGAAAGGGATATTTCACATGAAATTGGCATACATATGAAGGAAAAAGAAATAGAAAATGTAAATAAGTAAGTAAATAATAAGTAAAAAATTAAGACAGGCATTGTAGAAAATTTAATAATTCAGAGAGTGACAAGTTATTTGCAGAGAACAATGCAAGGAGATAGAACAGAGTAATGGTAAATGCAGGTTGGAGCACAGAGGCTCCAGTGGAAGTAAGACCAAACACGGGATGGGCTTCTGTCCTGCTGGACAGAAGAGCAGGCAGTGTGTCTCTGAGGCCTTTGTGAATATGACCAGTTTGAGGACCAGGAAGAAAGTCTGTGCGTCTCAAACACTGTGAGCAAGACAGGGAGGCTCAGAAATAAGGCTGGAATCAAGGCAAGAGGAAGGAGTCCTGTCTCAGTATTTGGTTTTTATCTTAAGTGGAATTGAAAGACAGTGGAAGGTCTAAAGAGGGAGAAACTGATTTACAGTTTTAAATTGTAATGAAGTCTTATAGGTACCGTGGTATGGGGTATTTTGGGGGGTTTGTGGACCCAATTTTAATGTGGGAGAACATACCCTCATACCACCGAGCAATTCTTTTTTTTTTTTTTTTTCTCTTAAGATTTTATTTATTTGTCAGAGAGAAAGAGAGAGTGAGAGAGCACAAGTAGGGTGAGCAGAAGGCAGAGGGAGAAGCGGGTTCCTGGCTGAGCAAGGAGCCAGATGGAGGACTTGATGCTAGGACCCTGGGATCATGACCCAAGCCAAAGGCAGATGCTCAACTAACTTAGCCACCCAGGCGCCCCCCACCATGCTTGAGCACCAACTCGGTGTCCCATATTTCTACCTAATTCAGACACTGTCTACTTGGAAATAGTATCATATTACACAGGTCAAGGGTCGAGTCTTACAAGACTGCCACTTCTACTTCAGATGCCAGTCTTTCACCATGTGTGCTTCTGACTGACCAATTATGGACTGAGAGCTCCAATGACCCCTCCTTGGACTTTGGACACCAGTTGCAAGTCTAGGTTGTTACCTATACTTCTAACCAAAAGGCCATAAATCAGAGATATCCAACATTTCCTCCTTAGGATTGATTAATTTGCTAGAGCAGCTCACAGAACTCAGAGAAACATTTTACTCACTGCATCACCAGTTAATTTCAAAAGGATATAATTCAGGAGCAGCCAGATAGAAGAGATGCATAGAGCAAGGCATGTGGGAAGGGGCTGAGAGTTCCATGACCTCTCAGAATGTGCCTTTCTGCCCAAATCTCTACATGTTCACCAACCTAGAAACTTTCTGTCTTACTTGGCTTTTATGGAAACTTCATTACATAGCCTTGATAGATTAAATCTTTGGCTATTGCTGAATGATTCAACCTCAAGCCTCTCTCCCTTCCCTGGGAGGTCAGAGGGTGAGAATGAAAGTTCAAACCCTCTATCCCAAGATTGGCCATTCTAGTAACTAGTCCTCATCCATGGTTTATGGTCCAAAATTCACCTCATAAACATAACAAAAGATGCCTTTATGGTTTTCATAATTTAGGAAATTCTAAGGATTTTAGGAACTCTGCCAGAAATAGGGATAAAGACCAAATATATATTTCTTATAAATCACAATATCACAGGTGTGTAGAGGGTAACACAGGGGCACACAGAAAGAGAGATTAACTCGGACTTGGGGGTTTGATAACAACAACCAAATCTTATGACAGGTTATTGAATAATTGGTAAGTGTTCAGTTGAAAGAATGGGGGATTTACATGGTCCAGAGCCCATGCCTTTTCACATGCATTGCCTTGATTGTACTTCCTGAGAGATGTGTGCCATGATGACTTCTGTTCTGTGGGGAAGTAGACTGAGGCTTAGAGAAGTAAAGTATCTTGCCCAAGGTCACTCCTGGGGAATTGAATTCCCACCCATTCAACCTCACACCATATATCTTGAACAATCTGTAAGCAACTCCCTATGGCTGAAGTCCATAGAAGCAAGGGTTGTCTCTGAAGAGCAAATCTGTAGATTACAGGAAAAGATACATCCCAGTGGCGCTTTGAGGAACACTTAGAAAATTGGCTTCTATTCATTAATAGATTTTGAACAGGAAATCACATAACATATGTTTGGGAGTCTTCTTCAAAATTGATTTAAGGCCTGAGGTAACACCTGAGAAGACTGCATGAGCAGTTTGAATTTCTGAGTCAAGCAATAGGAGTTCTTGATCCTTAATTGACCCTGGAATTGTACATAATCTGGTGAAGTAATCAATTTGGTGATCCTTAGGAGTTTTGGAAACTGGACATTTTTTTTTCTCCTTGAGCCTTGTTTTGCTTATCTGTAAGATGACACTGATGGAATATGATGGCAAATTTCCCTTTAAATTTCTAATTCCTCTATATAACAAAGGCAAAACTCCCATAATTTAGAACCCAATGATTTCATAAGTAGATGAGACACAGCATGATTTCCTTTAAAAAAAATTCATATGCAACTAAAATTAATACCATACAGCCCTCTTCAGATAAAATCCGTGATATCATCTCAGTGATCCAAACCCACCGCTTATTATATTTCACAATGGTAGAATCATTCATCTAGCTGTCCAATTCCAAGCCTTGCCAAATATCACCACATTTGATGAATGTTCAGACCATGTAGAGTCTATTTCTTTAACACATTGATCCCCCTATTGAAAGACTTACATTTCTCACTTGAGTTACTGTACTGTCATCTCCATCTGGTTTCTGCCTCTCACCTGGATCTCCCCAATTCTCCCTTCTCACATTTGTCAAACTAATAATCTCAAACAAATACCCAATACCATCTCATCTCTGTTGAAAGTCCTTCAATGACTTCTTATAACTTTCTAGAAAAAAAAAAAAACAAAAAACCTCAGACTCCTTACTTTAATATGGGAAGCGCTTCATAATTTATATGATTTGATCTTTATTACATCAAGAAACACCGTCAAACCACCCTCTACTTCAGATGTATAATTCCCACCAGAACAAGGGATTTAAAATTCCCTAAAAAGAGCATATTTGTACATCTAGCTTTCCAAATTATTCTTCATCTTGCTTAAAACATGCTTTGATTTCCCCATTACTTTCTCATGATCAGCCCTGATATTTCTAATTATTTATCTAGATTCAGCCCCAATACTTTCATCTTTCTAAATCATCCTCTTCCTCAATGGCCTCCTCATCCAAGATCTCTAGGATCCTCTCCTGTGTTGATGACATTTCAGTGTTCATAAATAATATTCTACCACAGAATTATCACATTTTAATATTATCAATTTATATATTAGCACTGGAGTGAACTTCATGATTATTGTTAGGAAAATGACTTATTCATCTCTGTATCTTCAGTCTGTGTTTAGCACATAGTAGATACATAAAAATGTTTTGAATAAATGAGTTACTGAATTCATGTTCTTTTCATGAGTTAAGAAGGTCCATGAAATGTATTCCATTAATAATAGTTTGTTAGTTCAAGTTGCAATATGGACATGAAAACTGTGAACACGAATAATACATTATCTATATTTTTCATTCAAAATTTCCACAATTCTAGCAGATGTTCTCTCCAGTTACATCCTAATGAATGAGATAATTCTGTGCTTTGTATAGTTGTCTTAAGGAAGGAATTATATTCAGGAACTCAACCATGTCCCAGTAAATAATAGATGGCAAGATTATTGCCTGTAGAAACAAATAATTTAGGTTTTGGTTAGTTGTGAAATGGAAAAAAAAAAGTAATATTTATGATAATGAAATAATTTAATAAACCTAATACAAGTCCTTAAACTATAATTATCACTCTCTTTCCTGCTTTGCTGTATACAAATGCTCATCTAAACACCTGGAGTGTGAAAATACCACTCCTGGCTATAAAAATCACTTCCTGGAATATATTTCAGTTCTCTCATACTTTCATTTTGTCCTTTAAATTATTTTAAGTCATCAAGCCAATAAATGTCAACAGATTGAAAAGGATGCAATGTAATTTCATGAGCAATCACAACATTTTTATCTATGCAAAGTCAGATAGTAAAGATAATTGGGTCTTCTGCCTGATGGCTCAAAGCAGTTTTCTGTGAGTGGTGGGAATGACTTTCTACCAGGCTTCATCTCTACCTGAATGCACAGTGTAACATGGGCCGTTTTAGCATTTCAAAGGAGAAAGGAACTCCAACCTCATTCTGTAATAAAAAGGACATGTGCATATCAATGAGTCAGTCCACCTAAAATGTTTCAGGCATATTTTGTAACTCTTTGTAAGATACTCTCTTCACATTCTAATATAAGAGGAGACAGGAAGAAGAAAAGTAATGAACTCTTCTCTGGTAAATTCTGTGAACGTGTTTTAATCTATGCAATTTTATGTTGAGGATACTACTACTTCTATTACTCAGATGAAGATGGGATACCCTGGGAAGTTACCTAAATCCCATGCCCCCCCCTCCTTTTTTTAAGTTGCAAGAAAAACAGATACAATACTAACCTTTCCATGTAAAAGTTTAATTTGGTTTCCATTCAAATATATCTCTTATCAGGTTCAGCAAAGACTGGCTCAGACAGGACTGGACTATTCCACGTAAGTATTCTGGGACATGAGTTTGGAATACCCCAAACTTGTGGTCTTATTTTTTCACACATATTTATTTAGGAATCATGCAGCAGGTACGGGGCTGGATGAATAAGGTAGATGGTTTCTTTGTCCTCAAAAGGAAAACAGTGTACACGTGTGATGCGATACTTGTTAGAAAAGAGTGAAGACAGAGCACACAAAGGACAACAAATGTAAACAGGGAAATTTGGGGTTATATAAATGAAGTTAGAAGACATAATTTGAAGGGAGATCTTGAAGGAAAGGTAAAACTGAGAGAACAAATCCCTAATAGGTCATAGATTAAAACGAGATTGAGAGCCAAGGTTTGTACAAGTGGTGGGTGAGGGATGGGATACAGAAAAACAGAAACTTATAAGAATGTGTGTGTGTCAAGTAACAAAAAGACTTCTTGCGTAAATACAAATCGAGGCTCCTGAAGATGTTTCTACACCACAATCCAGGCTTCTTACATACAGTTGTACACACATCACGGAATCAGGGCACAACGAAGAATACTGTTGGGGAAATGTCCTGTGAGGGTGAAATTTCCTGAAATTATTGAAATAAGGAACTCAGAAGTTTTTATTTATTTTTATGCTCATAATCAATAATAGTATGACAATGGTTAGTCCATTCATGGAACACTTACTATATACTAGTTTAATATTCACTAATATTTCTCTCATCTAACCTTCCCAAGAAAATCTCTTTGGCAAATCTATCATCCCATTCTACAGATCAGGAAAAAAGGCTTGAAAGTTTAGGGAATTTGTCAAAGGTCATAAGAATGGTAGGTGAAAAGAGCCGCCATTAAGATATTTCTCTAATGTTAACTTATGCAACATATTTTATTTTGTGGAACCAACTGAGGTTTACAAACATATTCTCCTTTACTTGTCCCAACAAAACTCAGAATTAGCTGTCTCATCTTATAGATAAGGACATTTAGGCTAAGAATTATAGGTTTCTGTCTAACATTGCAAAGATAGTAAGAACTAAGATTCAATCTGAATTAACTCAAAGAATATTTGTTGAATGATGACCACATACCATCCACTTCTAGGTGTTGAGTCAAGGATGTTCAACAAAGTAGACATGGTGTTTGCTCTTATAAATCCAACAGATTAGTTTGTGGAGAGAAATAGTGAAAGGACCAAGATGGTCTGAGAGACATTAAGGTCAGTTCATAGGAAAGCTTTAGCCTATATTTAAGGTTTTTGGATTTTATTCTTAAGTGCAATAGACAGATATTGCCTCATTTTAAGTAGGGGAGTAACATGGTATGATCTATGTTTTCAGGAGCCCTCACTGGCTATGGAGGTGGAGCAGGTTACAAAAGAGCACAAAGAAGGTTTTGAATGGAAATCAGATAAGGAATATTAATAGCTTGGATCTGTTAAGTGGCAGCAGGTATGAAAAGGAATAGGGCCAGCACTGGGAGTAAAATTTCCAGGAATTAGGCTTTGGATGTTCAGGATAAAGGGAAACAAGGTGACTCTAAACCTTCCAATGTTGCAACTTAAATAAACAACCAAATTAGCATTGGATTCAAGTAGGCCGAGTGATTATCTACTGCTGAGACTGACTATAAGTGAATAATACCATAGGTGGACCCAGTAGAACTTAGTTGAGCCAGGTACAACAGGAAAGAGTTGTTGGTTCTTCACTGTCCGTAGCCAAAAAGATACTGTGATCCCCTGAAAACAAACAAGTTGAAAAGTCAGTTACTTCCAAACTCTGTAGCGCCAATGGAAGAGTGCTGATACGATTTTCTGAGATGTCAATATGTTTCATTAACTATGAAACAGTTGAGTCTTTAAGACATCTTCATTAAGATAAGTCAAGGTGCTAAGACACCATAATGCAGATTGCAAGGATTTTTTTGCAAGTCCCCAGGAGATAAGACAGTATTTGCATGGGGGAGTAATTTGGCAGTGTGCCAAGCCATTCTACAGCTTAGGCTCTGTTAGCATTTCTTCTTAAAACCATATTTTCTGCGTTGACTATCTGGCAGTTTTGGATTGCCTCAGGCTGATAATTGGCAACTGAGCTGTGAGACCAGATGGCATTTATTTATTTATTTTATAAAGGAAAGGAAGGGAGAAAAGCATGATGCAAATTGGAAAGTCCATTTTTAGTTATAGAACAGAAAAATAAAGGAGAAAAGAAATTGATTTTAAGCAGTTCCAGATGTTACATGCTTTTTTATTCACGAAGTCACATCTAAAAGGAGAGTACCATTAAAAACAGAAAATGGCAAAAAAACAAAAAGAAAAAAAAAAGAGAGAGAGAGAGAGAGAAGAAAATTAGCCTGATGATTCACAGACCTGTACCCCTGGGGCAAAGAATACACAATAATTAAATAAAAAATAAATTAAATAAAAGATAAAAAGTTAAAAAAGAATCTACAGAATAATGTTCAGTTGGGTTTATTTGTTAGTTTTTATTTATAATGAATAAGACCACTTTTTTAAGAATAGGAGGAAAATCACACAATTTATATATGAATAATTATTTTCATACTGTGTCTACATGAGGAACAAAACAGATTTGGCTGCTACAAGTTCCATAGTGTTGTATCTTAATCATCAAGCCCTCTCCATCCCACCTTGCTTGTTCTAGGAGCCATCTGTGAGGTGTTATTGTATTATGCCTTCTTCAGCAGTTTCTTTTGTCCAAAGCAAGACTTTTATCAGGATCCATTCAAAGAGTGCCAACAGCACCTTACATCAGCTTTTTATCTCATTTTTGATGGAGAAGAAATCAAAGAAATGACAACTCCTGTGATAAATTGTGTCTTGTCCTGAAAACGCCTTCCAAAATTTTCCAACCTTAAATTTTAGTGTGTTGAATCCTTCCATTGGGCCTCTTAAATTTAGATTTAGGAATGTTCGAAGGACTTATCACAACCGATTGTAGAGAACAGGTTTAGGACAGATCTTTTAAGTGGGGATTCTTGTCATATATAACCTTTGTTGGGGAGATTGTGGGGGCCGGATTTTCCTCTATCCTCTAAAGTTCTTCTAGATGGTCTAAAAATTAAATTTACATGAGGCAGATTAACAGGAGAAACAGACCCAAAGTTTAATTACATATACACAGAGGCCCCTATAATGAAATTGGGACCCAAAGAAATGACCAAGGCAGGCAGTTTTTACACGTTTTCAACAAAGAAACAATAAACCTGTGAGGAATTGGCAGGACAGTTCAGTTGTTTGCAAGTTTCAAGTAGTAAGGAATTCTATACAGAATTTGGCCTGGGGTATTTAACAAATAAAAGTGAAGGATTGTTTACATAGTCTTTTTGGTTCTGGGTTCTCTGTCTCTGGTGATAAGGATGTCTCTTTACTTCCAGGTACAGAGAGGGTAACTTTCAGATAGTAGAATTATTTCCTGCTTTTTGGAGATAAAGTAGGGTCAGAGTGTTCTTTTGACACTGGCTGTTTCATTTCATAAGTAACTTTTAATTCAGAATAATCACGATGCCAAAGTGGCACACTTGGGGGTGGCCTGGCTTTGGCCCCTACAGTTGCTTGTCATCTTCCATTAGATCCACCACCATCCAGATATTTCATTTGGTTCTTGAAAGACAAATTACTAGGAAAACCCTAGTCTTGCTGGAGTGGGGGCTCAGACATGATATATCCAATAAGCTAACAGGTGCTGCTTATGCTGATGGTTTGGCACCCCCTGAGGATCAGGACTCTAGTTGACCATTAAAGGTCTCTATTAGGAGTCAGTGTTCAATTACATACCAAGTATATAACTCTGGGGAGGTTTTTTCTCCTCTCCTGTTCTCAGCTTCTTTTTAAGCAAACCAGTATATGCTCCTGTACAGTTGTTATGTTGATTAAACTAGAAACTCAGTATGAAAAATCTTTACACATCGGGAAACATAATTTTATATTCTGACTCTACTCTGCCATTTACAATCTATAGAACCTTGAAGTACTTACCTAACATAGCTAAATTAATGTTTTCTTACTTCTAAATATGATTTCTCGATTGTACAGTTACAGGAATTAAATTACACATTATAGATAAATATAATATGTTTAATACAGTGCCTGAAATGTAAGGGCACAAAATAAATACTAGGTCTTTTTGCTCTCTTGTTTTCCTTCTCTAGGAAAATCATTTTCTCCATGTTCATGGTTAGGAAACAGGATAAATATAATTGCTTAAATAAATAAAGCTGAAAAATATTTACTATCAAATGTTTACTACATGCTGGACACCATTCTAGGCACCGGGAGTAGAAACATGAACAGAATAAGTGAGTGTCTTCAGTCATGGGAAAGAAAGACAAAACATACAAGCGTACAAACAATATAATTAAAACAAAATATCCAGTTTGCCCCAAATCAAATTCTGCATCACAAAATCTGGAAATCAGTATAGCATAGAAACATGCCCCCTCTATAAGAAAAGAAGAGGAAGGGAAATAAGCTGGTGATTATAAGGATTTCTTTGTTGAACTGGAAGATGCTAGAATCAATTAATGTTACCGCATGCTACCACAGGAAAGTTGAAAAATAAAAGCACTTCCCTCTGCTTTAGTATGTATTAATATGGTGGAATAACTCAGCGGCCAGTATTCTTCTGCTACACATAAGCCAATGCAAAAGCATTAACCTTATTATGCTGTGAATGCAACCCTTTACAGCTCTTGCACTGTTACTGGTCACCACTCTGGGCACTATTTTGCAATTTGTTATAGGAAGAATGAAGAGGAGTTATGTGGACAGAAAACAGTCACATGGAATGATAATCCAGCAGAAGGAGTAAACTCTATATTTGCATAAATTTCAGGTAGAGCATTAAAACTCATACAAGTACAGAATGGAAATTCAGCTGATCTCTGGAGAGCTTAAATGCAGGAGACACAGGTGATACATGGGTGAGGCAGAATGATCAGAAAATTCCCCTACATGATGGTGATATTGAGGCATCATGAGAAGATTTTAAGATGTGCAGTCAGTTTATTAAAAATACTCAGAATTGGGGTGCCTGGGTGGCTCCATTGGCTAAGGCTCTGCCTTCAGCTCAGAGTCTTGGAATTGAGCCTCACATTGGGCTCTCTGTTCAGTAGGGAGCCAGCTTCTCCCTCTGCCCTTCCCCCCACCCTACTTCTCTCTCTTGCTCTTTCTCCCAAATAAATGAATAAATAAAATATTTTAAAAAAATACTCAGAACTTAATATATTTCTGGAATACTTACATCACAAATGTTTGAATTAAGAAAAAAAAAAAAAAAAAAAACCTGTGTCTTATCAAGCCATAGCCTGTTAGTAGTTAAATGATGTCCACTAAAAATGCTTTCTCTGTTGATTCTTGATCATCATTACAGCCTTCTGAAAACACTTGAGATGGATATGACCACCATTCCACATACAGAACTATGAACATTTTGGAAGAAGAAGAAATGAGGAATACGTTTAACATTCAGTGCTGCCCCTTACTGTGTGGTGCTTGAACTTCCTGGTTATACAAATAACGTCTATTGCATTAGGTTATTGTAAAAATGAATAGGAAAATGTTCTAGAAAGATGTCTCCCAAAATAAAATGAAATAAAATATTTGGGACAATGTTAGATTTAGAGATACTAAATATTCTAGCAAATAAGGTATCTACATAAAGAGAAATTTCTGATAGAGAAGTTAGAATACAAGAATTTTGTATACTACCAAATTCTTTGTTGTTGTTGTTGTTGTTGTTTTTTCTGATTTGTTGGATTTCTAATTTATCTGTAGGTTGGAAATGTTTACCCTAAGTGGGAATGTAAATGAAATAGAATACATATGGGGTTTTCATTTGTTGGTTGGTTGGCTTTGATTTTGATTTTAGAGGTAAGTTCTGTCTGCTCCAAGCTCTGAAAATGAAATATTGTGGTCAGGGGGTAAGACTTGTCACTTGAGAAAAGAGAAAATAAAACAAATATGGTAAAACCAGCCAATAAGAAGACAGACTTAATAGGGAAATGCACCAAGCTTTTTAAAATTAGGCCTTAAGAAAAATGAAAACAAAGCAATCTGGTTAATTAGAGAACACTAAAAATGTGGCAAAAATAGCCAAGTCCAAAATTGGCTTAAGGTCATGAGATCCTTGAAACATAAAACTACATCCAGGGGATCATGAACAAATGGAAATAAAGCACTTTATGGAGTAATGGAAGGAAATGTTAAATCTAATTTTCTGTAACTTTTAAGGAATCATAGTACAATTAGTATGTGGTAAAAATAAAACAATGAATAGAAAGAAAATTAAATCTTCATTCAAAACATGAAATGAATAAAACTCCACACTGGATATTTTGGTTTTATTTTCTCATCAAGATCTGAAAATAACCTGCTATGTGATGCCAGAAAAGTCACCTAACCTTCCCGGACTTGTTTCCACTAAAAGAAAATGGATTTGACATTTCCTTGTAGATATAATAATGTATTATTCTACAGAAAACTTTCATTATTTGGGATCCTCAGAAAACAGTTTCCAAGTGGTTGAAAATGCATTCATTTCAGTGCTAGAACTCCTCATTCAGCCATTTCTTTTTTTACTAGATTTGTGTTTAGCAGGCACATTGGTTGAACCTGTTTCTGCTCTCTTATGTAAATGATACTAAATGCCCTTCACTCTTCTTGATGAATTGGAGTTTCTGTGAGGAATTCATGCTGCCCCATGGTGATTCTAGAGGGCAGCCTTGTGCTTAAAATGTCCTCTTTCCCCCTTTGATAAGATTTCACCTCCACCTCTCTAACAGTTAACTAGTCCATCCTCTCCAAATAACCAAGCACTTATTAACCTTGTAGAGGGAACAGCCTTATGGAGGACTTGGTGGGGGGCGTGGTTGTTGCAGATGAAACACACAAGTTGTCACATGTGCATTTACATAACACCACTTGGGCTCGGAAGAAAGCACTTTTATCCTTGTCAGGAACATGGATCCTGGCGGAGGTGATTGGGTAACCGGTAATTGAGCTTTGAGAGATGATAGATGCATCTTCTTATTGTTCTATGTATGGAAAAATTTGTTCTCCTTCTAATAGGATCAACAGCCCCACAATCAGGGGTCAAAGTTGGTCTTTGAACACTCTGCTTATTCATATAGAACTCTTTTGTTAAGTTTTTGAAAAGCCAAAAGATTTTTCTCTCCACCTGAGCTCTGTCAGTTCAAGAAAAAATAAAGTGTGATTGATTTTAACGTGTTAACCCCTGCCCACAATATTCATCTTCAAAGCTTGGAGTAGATAGAGCTTATTTCCAAAATCAAAAGAAAAAAAAAAAAAAAGCCTGGAAAAACAAAACAAAAGGAAATTCTGGGGAGGTGATTTTAGCTGGACTACTTTTAGAGGTGGGATCTTAACTCCAGAAAGTTCAAAGAGGTAGAAATAAGATCCGCAAAATCCATGTAAATATCCATGAGAAAAGTGGTTCTGCCAGAGGGGAAGAATGTGGAGATTACAGAATAGCATCAGACAATAAAGAGATACATCATGTCCTATTAAATTGTTTTAAAAAACACCTAAAACACTAACAATGATCAATTTAGGCATACGGTGAATTCATGGGGTGCAGACTGTAAGACCGTTTGAAGGGCAGGGACTTAGAGATCTTCTCCACGTTCCTCCACAAAAAGAGTCTAAGAAAAAAATCACTCCTATTATCTGAAGTTCTATGTCTCATGTTACATGAGACTTGTTGGTTAATATGTCATTTCAATTCACTTGGTAAACAGGCAATCCCAACTCTGATTAGTACAAAAACATTCTAACCAGGCTTACTGAAATGACTTGGTGTCCCCACGTGTTGTTTAAAAGAGTTCCCAAACTTAACACACTCCGAGCATGAAAAGCCACTTTCCTGTCTCCTGTGGTCTTCCCCATCTCATCCTGCCAGTAGCTCTGGCCCAAGATCTTAAGGTCATGCTTCAATTTCACCTCCCAACTATCAGTAAAGTCTTTGGGTCCCCTTCCGCAAAGCTAGAATCTGATTACCTCTCTGGTCACAACCGGGTCACAACCATCATTGCCATTCACCTGGATCATCGCCATGGCTCTCCACTGTCTTCTTTTATTTTCCCTTGCACCTCCCAGCCCGTACACACATCTCATCTCGGTATAGTAGCTGGACTCAGCCTACTCAATGTTCCATTACATCAGGTCTCTCCTGACTCATGACACTCCTGCTCACAGTGCACTGCCCTGAGTTTCCTTCTCAGTCAGAGTAAGTGACCAGGAGGGTTCCCACATCCTGACCCCTTCACTTGTCTGAATTATGCCCTCCCTCTTTTCTATTGCCTCACCTGTTCCAGGCGCACTGACCCTTGGCTCCTCTTCTCACATGTCAGCCACATCCCCTTCTCCGGGTTTTGCATTTGCTCTTCCCCTGCCTGGAATGCTCCTGCAGATTCCACAAGACAAATCTCTTCATCTCCTTTACGTGTTTTCCCAGTTGCTACCTTTCCAGGAGTCTTTTCCTGACCATGCTGCTCCGGTGTCAAACTAGGAACTCAGGATCTCCCTATCCAGTGACCTTTTCTCCTAGGCAAGCTTCTGAAACATCTTGGGATTCAATTATGTGTTTCTTATCACTCTCGCTGCCCTGTCATTCCCCTAGTATTTATGTTTCATAAGTTGAGGACACTGATCTTTTTATTTTTTTTCCCACTCTTTTTTAGACACAGCATCTTAAATAGTGCCTGGCACATAGTAGGTGTTGCAGGTTGCACTAATAAACAAATTGATGCATAAGTGAGTACTTTCACCACAGGAAATGACAGGCTTCTTTCTGAACATGAGGAAGCAAATTATAACTCATAGTGTTCATATTTTCATGTTAAGTTTGGAAATAACCTGAGCTTATTTGACATTTTAATCACTTATAACTTCAGAGAATTTGACATATTTAAGTATAATTTGACATCGTAGAGCATCTAAAAGATTAAATTGATTCCAGTTTAAAATGTGGAATTGAAAATTTGATTTTCCTTGTCATTCTAAGTTGACTAGTCTGAGAAAATTTTACACATCTGTGAAAGTGTTAGGACATCTCATAATTTTGATTTATTAGATTTGTGAAAATCGCTTAAGTGTTTGGGAAGCTTAGCTTATTGGAGAATGGAAGTACTTAAAAATAAAAATGAGCACATTAGGTTTATAAATAAAGTTGAAAACATGTAATGGACTTTAGTTTAAATTGCCAAGGTTGACTTAAAAGTTTTGTTAATATCTTCTGGATTTATAAGTAGAAAATAAGATGATTTGTAAATTAGAAAGCACAAAAACAGGATTTCAATTTTATAATAGTAATGCATTAAAATTAATTTTCTAAGTTCAAAATAACCTTTCAATCTTCTTCCTGTGCATAAAACATACTTTCAAATACATCAAGAACACATACTGATGGTGCAAATTCAGGCATTAGTGGAATGGCATTTTTTTTAGAGCATGATGTTGCTAGGAGAGAAACATGTCTTTAGTTCTATAAAAAAGCAATTATACAAGAATACTAATAATTATGATAGCTGCATCTATATCCACGTCCATATCAGATCTCTATCTATTAACCAGCAAACCCACTTCCTCCGTCATCCTCATTCACTTTTCACTCTCAACTTCAGGATCAGGTTTGCTCAAATACATTGAAAAACATGGGGCTTCATAAAAAGTACTTTCCTGGAGTTCCTATTCCTTGCTAGAAATATAATCATAAGTGATTGATGAATGTCTTTCCCCTTTTGTATGGCCGTGCATCACCGAGGAGAGGCAAACCTTCAGTCTACTCTCCACTTACCTCTTTAGGGAGAGATGTCCAAAGCAGAGTTTTTGCAGATTCCTTTCATTTCTGTTTTGACCAACTCACAATGGTAGTGGGAAAATAATAACAGTGGCTAACATCGATGTCCTTGGTACTCTTCTAGAATTTTTTGTTTATTGTCTCATTCAGCAATTCAGGGCAGAAGTTTGGGTTAACTTGGAGAACGTACATGACCCTGACCATGCATTTCATAGACTTTAAGTGGTGGTAGCAGAAGAGTAGCTGGTAGGTTACTTCATCGAGCCAAGAGGTATGTTCAGATCATTTCTTACCTCTTAAGAGATTTCTTATAATTTCAGGATGGAGTGTGCTTTCACATAAAGTGTTTTACGATATCCTGACAAAACCTCAGACACATAAGATCCAACAGAAATATGTTTACAGCGTACAATAACCCGTCCGAGGCTAATGAACTTGAGGTTGATTGCCTCCATTGTCTTTTCCTGACCCTCCCCCACACACATTCTGCTTCAACTGCACCAGTTTTCTTGCTTTTCTTTATGAGCACTCTTTTCTGCCATGGCTTTTGCACAGGCCTTTACCTCCTTGGAATACGTTCACTTCCGATTCAGAGACCTTCTCTCTCACACATCGCTGATGTACTCTTCCCTCGCCACCTTACCCGGCTTTATTTCCCTCCATAGTAGCTATTCCATCTGATTGCACAGCATATTTAATATATTCTTTTGGTTTCTGATTGCCTCTTGTGAGAGCCAGATTTTGTCTACTTTGTATATTGTATCCCCAGCACCCAAAAGAGTTAATAATATTTGATAAACGAAGTGATTGAATAATGCTGCAGAAGTAGCAGAATGCTACCTTGGGTATGAGTCTACGGACACTGCCTTCAGAGCTCTCCCCAGTGCATGGGCTACTGCTGGCACCTGCCCTTCCCTGCAGTAGAATACTGTTCCTGAGCCTCACCATGAAATAAATGAATTTCAAGGAAATTGGAAGACCTTTTTTTTGTTTTGTTTTTTTTACAACAGACTTGTAAGATAAGAGCTCTTTTTAATACAGTTTAACAGTTTTAGCACCCAAGTTCAGAAAGGCTAAGTGATTTAGCCAAGGTCACAAAGGCTTGTCGGTACAGGGCTACTTCTGACCCAAATCCACCAATAGTCTGTAGAGTCTCTGCCCTGTCTCTCCTGCCCATGGGATGCTAATTCAGTTTGAACAAGAAAGCTTGGCAAGAATACTTCCAAGTGGTGCCACTGTAGCTCTTTAATCTATGGCGTTTTCACCGATCATGTTACCTTAATGACACTAGCAGCCCTTAATGAGCAGTGATCGTGGACTGAGCAAATGGCCAAGCCTGGGAAGATGGAAATTTTATAGAGGAAAAACAAGAGAGTCTGAAACACTACTAACAGTCTTTTTATTTACATAGCTTTTGCAAAGGTCGCAAAGCTATTTTTAGGACTTTATCTTATTTGTTTCCTAGTTCCTCCCTATAACCCTCCAGGGAAGGTGGGGTAGAGAGTCTGAAGTCCATCTTATAGAAGATGAGACTGAGACTCAGAGAACGGGAGGGCTGTTTATTGGCCGTAGTAGTCAACTTAGGCTGCCGTAGCGAAATGACATAGACCGGGTGGTTTAAACAACAAGAATTTATTTCTCACAGTTGCCAGTGGTGGCTGGGAAGTGCAATATTGAGGAAGTCCAAGCTGACGGATTGATTTTTCTGGTGATAGCTCTCTTCCTAGTTCGGGGATGGCTGTCTTCACAGTGTGTGGTCCAATGACTGAGAGAGAGAAAGAAAGAGAAACCAATCCCTCCGGTGTCTCTTCCTCCTCCTTTAAGGGCACTGATCCCATCATGAGGACCCCAGCCTCATGACCACATCTAAACCTAATTATATCTCCAAGATAGTATCTCTAAATACCATCACAATGGGGTGGGGCTTCAACATAAGAATTTGTGGAGGGGCACAATTAAATCCATAGCATAAGCCTTGATAACAAATGAGCAGAAGTCAAAGGCACGTAGGTAGACTTTCTTCTGAGTCTAAGTTCAAAGTTTCTTCTATTAGTCATCACCCTATCATCTCAAATGAAATTCACTAGAGAAGCTGTCAGTTCATTCACTTGCTACTGGATAAGTTCTGAATAGAAAAGGGACCTGGTATGGACCCAATTTCAGTCTTTTCTCTATTGGCTCGTATGATCTCCTCAAGCCATTCAGCTGAGGGGTAACAGCTATTAGAACGTGCTTTCCCCTTTGCCACATGTACTTGCCATTCATTGATATGTGTACCAAAGGTGTCCAGGTCACTGCTCATTCTGGGCTAAGGAGAGAATGTATTTGTCATCTCTTTAATGTTGGGTGTAGCCATATGGCTTATTTTGGACAATGACATTTGAGCCAAAGTGGAGCTTGTCACTTCTAAGCAGAAGTTTTAAGAGCCAGTGGGCAGAATGATTTTCCTCACTGCAATGATGATAAAAGCACTTGGGCCCAGCCCGCTCCTCAACCCTGCCAATTCACTGTAGCACATGGAGCATGCAGCATGACTAGAAATAATGGGATCCACATTAGGTCTCCGAGATGTGGGGGAGGGTGCGAGACTCCCTTTCTTCTGACCAGGCTGAGAACCTACTCAACCTGATTCGCCTACTGGGCTAGGTGAATCAGGAAAGACTAATGCCCCGGGCAAGCAGAACAATTTGAAAAGCAACATAAAGGAAGGTGGCGGGGTCATTGGAAACTGTCTAAAATTGCTCAAATATGAAATAAGAGATGGACAAATTCAGGCAATTATTGGTGTTGTGGGAAGAATTTGTACACCTTGCTTACGTTTTCATTAAGAACTGGAAACTTCTATTTTCTGGAAAGGAAAGTGGGATTCATCTACCAAGTGAGACTGGGATAAACAGCGAGACACCTCAGCCCAATCTCACTGGGTTCTCTCTCCTTTTTCACCAGACATCGCTCAGGGCAGCCATACTCACCTTTGCTATGCAGGGAGTGATCTCTCCCCACATACCCAAGAAAAGTTATATTAGATAATAATAAAGCTAATATCAGATCTCTGACTTCTTCCTTAGGTGGTTTCAAGTTTGGGGGGTGAAGAAAGATATCTATTTGGGCCCCCCACAAATCTCATTATTTAGCAAACGGAAACTCACTTAAATGGTCCAGGTATAGAAATGAAGGATTACAGAGAGTATTTGGAAAATAACCAAGAGTGAAAGCAAACTGTTACTATAAGCAGTGCACAATTTGTGCAAGAGACATTTTTCCCAGACCATATGGGTCATCATGTT
The DNA here is from genome assembly GCF_963455335.1 of Martes martes. Taxonomy (NCBI): domain Eukaryota; kingdom Metazoa; phylum Chordata; class Mammalia; order Carnivora; family Mustelidae; genus Martes; species Martes martes. The sequence goes on along the minus strand of NC_137891.1, from coordinate 6,182,324 downwards.
ACTATAACAAACAATAACAAAATTGCCAACAGCAATAATGACAATGACGATAGACATAGCACCATATTCTTTCAACAATGCTAGTATGTAAGATTTAGTCCAAGAGGCACAGACTGAGACGTGGCATTGGGAAGGTTACCAGAATATTGCTAGCTTTGTGCTGTTGCCAGGGTCACAGCCTCAGGGGGATCCTTGCCCCCCTTCTGTCCTTTGCCCTCATTCACTTCCTCCTACTTCTCTCATTCCCTCCCTTTGTCTGACTTGCCAGCTTTTCCCACACCAGCAAAGGTCATTCTACGTAAAATTGAGATTATAAAAAGAAAACAAAACCTTTGAAAATCCTGCCCCACTCTAGTAAGTGACTTATTAAATAGATTCTGGGATTCAGGTAAAACTTGTCACTTTTTAAATGCAAAGAAAGGAAATTCAATATCGAGGTCAGTATATTCTGCTTTAAAAAAAGAAAAAAGGTGAATTTAAAAACCTCGTTTAAACTTAGCAATATTTGTTTTTAAAAGATTCACAGTTTTCCACATGATAGTTGATATATTGATTTCCAATTTTGACAAAAAAGCAAAATATAGGAGAATGTGTACAATAAAGGAACAATGGCCGCTACTATTTCTGAACTTACTCATCAAAGGATACCATCAACCTAGAGACTACACAAGGTATGTATATGATGTCTGGGGATCCACTATCTTGTAGAGAACCAGAGAAGAAGCTGTGTGTACGGGCATATGTATGTGCATGTATGTCCATACATGTGTGCATGCATGCACGCACACACATGTACACAGCCATGCATATGTATAGAATAGTCACACTTGTTCTCATTTTCTCTTTTTTGGGCAGTGCCTAGCTATACCACATACTTCCCAACTCGTTTTAAATGACTCTGTAACTTCATTAACCTGTTCCCTTAATTCTCTACTGAGGGCTTGTCATCTGGCTGTCCTCATCTGAATACATTCTCATTTTTCAAGGACATGTTGCTTAATGCAATTTCTGACACAGCTATTTTTACAAGGTTCCCATCACTTCTTAATTAGCCACATTTCTTTTCTCTTTGTTTTTTCTCCCCACATCTCCTGCTCTTAAAGTTCTCATCAAGTGAGAAAAAAGGAAACTTTGAACTTGCTGCCAAATTCTGGTCCTGCAAATCCGTGTCTTCGTAGGGGTCCTCAGTCTCCTCCCTTCCTCTCCTTGGCCACATCCTTCAGGGCCACTTCTCAAGCTTCTTCTCCTTTTTTAACTAAAACCTACTTGTTAGAACAGATTCTTTCTGAAAACTCAGAAACTATAGAAAATTTCAAACATACATAAAGTAGAGAATGTTACCATGTACGTCACCCAGATTTAATAATTATCGACTGGTGACCGACCATGTTTTACATCAGTCTCCACCCATTTCCCATCTCAAATCACTCTGAAGCAAATTGGAGATATATTATTTTATCTTTAAATATTTTAATAGGTATTTCTAGAAGATAATGATTTTATTTATTAGACCACCCTATTGAGTTACGATAGACATATGAAAAGCCTTGCATATTTAATGTATATGCCTCAGTGAGTTTGGTTTAAGTATACACCCCAAGACTGTCATCCACATCAAGGCCATAAACATACCCATTACCCGTGAAAGCTGGTTAAGTGAGAGAGCGCCAAGCGAGGGAAGGGAAGAGGTTCAGGTGGAGGAGGGATCACTTCAGCAGAAAGTATGAGTTTCTCTCAGAAAAGAAAAACTCAAAATAAGACAAATGCTTAACATCTTGTTCCAAAGGAAACCAAGAGATTAAGAAATGTATAGCACATTTGGTGGCGTAAGGCCAGTTTTAATTCGTTTTCTCAAGCTTGCTAAAATATTTGCATTTTCACTGGCTTTTTTTTTTTAATTGCTAATGTTAATTTGTCCATTAGCAGCTGTTTTCTGTTTTTAGGACATGCGGCAAAAAAGGAGCGAAGAAAGCAAGTAAAAACGGTCTTTCTGACATTAACGTTGTGTTGTCTGATGTTCTAAAGGAGTCAAGGAAATGTGAAGGATACTCAGCACAGATCTAAGAAGTTATTCAGTAACACAGGGGAGTGGGATCCCAGGGGCCTATGCTCAGTGTGTGCTTAACTTCATAGAAAACTGCCAGTTTTGCAGAGCAGTTGTGTTACTCTACTCAGTGCAAAGCAGTGTGTGCAAGTTGCAATTGTTCTAAATCCTCAGCGTAACCTTAAAATTTTAAAAAAGATTAATCATTCTGAAAGATTTGTAGTGGTTTTTCATTGTGGTTTCAATGTGCATTTCCCTGATGACGAGTAACGCTATGTGTTCTTTTTCATAAATAAGCAATGATTACTGGCCATTAGGACATGCTTTGGTAAAGTGTCCATTTTTTTTAAAAGATTTTATTTATTTATTTGACAGACAGAGATCACAAGTAGGCAGAGAGGCAGGCAGAGAGAGAGGGGGAAGCAGGCTCCCTGCTGAGCAGAGAGATCATGACCTGAGCTGAAAGCAGAGGCTTTAACCCACTGAGCCACCCAGGCGCCCCAAAGTGTCAATTTTTTAACTGGATAATTTGTCTTCTAACTGGGTTGGAAGAGTCCTCATTTTTGCATACAAATCCTTTGTTAGGTTTGGGGACTGAATTACACTCTTGCATCCTGAAGACTGTCTTTCGTCTCCTTTAGATGGCTGAAGAATGGCTGACGTTTTCGCCTGTGATGAAATCCAACTCAACCATTTTTATAAGGCTTATGTTTTTGTTGTTCTATGCAAGAAGGTATTGTTTGCCACAATACTGCAGATTTCCTCCTGTTTGCATCTAGAGCATTTACAGTTATATCTTTTATCTTTAGGGATATGACACACTTAAGCCAATTTTTTTCTCTATATATCATGAGTTAAGGAGTTGAAAATTTTTTCTCTTGTGGATATACTGTTGCTGACAAAACATTTATTTTAAAAAAAACTACTGTTTCCTCTATTAAATTAACATGGCACTTTTGTCAAAAATCAATGGACCATGTATATGTTGGCCTGTTCCTGAAATTTCTATTCTATTCCATTGATCTATATACTTAAGACATCAAGCCAAAAACTACATAACATTGTTGAAAGTAAATACTTCTCAAACACATGGAAAATATATCATGTCTTTTGACTAGAAGGCTCAAAATTGTTAAAAAGTCAGTTCTCTTCAATTTTGTATATGGATTCAGGGCAATACCAATCAAGATGTTTATAAAATGTTTGTAAAATTTAGGATGCCGATTTCAAAATTTATCTAGAAATGCAAAGAACAGAGACTAATAAAATCATTTGAAAAGGAAGGGAAAAGTTAGGGGACGTTACCGAGTTTGAAGACTTAGCACGCAGCTAAGTTATAATAATAGTGTTGTATTGCCAAAAATGTAATCTGCCACAATGCGTATGATATTACAGAGAACAAGAACCGGAATTTAGCCCCCTCAACATTTTTGCCTCCAGGGTTGTACAAGTGAGTCTTAGAATGCTGCCACATTCCCAACAGACATGGGAAAGAAACTTTAACTGCCAAGGACATTTTCCAGGAAAATGAAGAGGTAGTTTCTATGGAGAGGAGACTTGCGGGACTAAACTGGACCTAGGGCAAAGACAGGAAGCACTCCGCATGAACAGAGAAGTGAAAGGTAGCTCCTCGTGTTGCAACATCTGCAGTACCAAGAATGAGCTAAAGTCACCTTTAGGTTGCAACCTTTGGGATGAGGAAGCACCCCGAAGGGTTGTATCACATCACTTTTTGGATCCCGTTCTTCTACTATTTGCAGATATGACACTCACTGTATTATTGGGAAGAAAATTTCCTTCATAATAGTGTAATATAATTTAGGAGGTACAATGTCAGTAAATGGCAGAATTAGGATTTGAACCCAGTTCTTCACCACACCAGTAGCATTTTCATGACTCTACATCATGATTTTCTTGGTATTCCTCTTAAAATAGAAATTGTCTATATTTTGCTATGAACCTCATGACAAGCCTGGTGTTTACCTTCGAAGTCTCACTTGCCTCCTCCAGATAGTATAGATAAGGAATGCCTTCACTGTTGTTTCAGAGGGCAAGTACATCTCTTCACGCATAAATGGCATAGGCGTGGGGTCGCTTTTACGTCACACTTCTAATAGGGTTTTATTTATTGACGAGGGTGATGGTGGCACGTTAACAGTGAAAACAGAACAGTATTCGGCACATGGTAGGAAATAAAGGATAGATAGATGCATAGAAAGATGATAGAGTGATTACGCATTCTTCCATTAAAATGTTTGCGAAAGGGAATCAAAAATAAAAATAGAGTAACACTGAAAATAAATAAATAAATAAAAATACAGAAGAATATTAAAAAAAAATTGTGACTCTTTTTCACTACTGACCCAGAGTTGATACAAATTGACAAATTGCCCTCAGAATTCTGGTAAAAATACTAGAAGTTCTGTTGGGGATGACATTCCTCATAAAACGCGTTGAATCTCACAGTCTCAACTGACTAAAAACTGACTGGATGAAGTCCTGGGGGCCTAGCAGGAGGAACCTAGTTTCAGAGCCAAATTCAACCAATAAAAAATCTGAAGAAAAGGAAAAAGAAAAGAATTTATATATTCTTGTTATTAAGAGTATTATAAAAGTTAATATCTAAAAATATTTATTAAATTACTATAAAATTGTAAAAAGTATTATAAAATATTATTTAAATCATTAAAAGTAATATAATATATTATTATGTATTATATAGTTAAATAATATAAGTTTAATGGTATATAAATAATTATAAGTACTTAAATATAAATTATAAAATATATAGATAAATATAAATATAAAATTACATAAATAAATATAAATAAATAAATATTTAATATAATATATAAAGTCTCTATATAATATATTATAATATATAATTATATATTATATAATATATTATTATATTATTATATAATAATATATTATATAATATATTATTATATTATATTATATAAAAATAATATAATAAAATATAAAAATATAATATAAAAATATAAAAATATAATATAATAATATTATATTATTATAACATAATATAATAATATATCATATAATATATAATTATATATTATAAAATTATTAATATATTATTATATAATATATAATTATATATTATAAAATTATATAATATATAATTTTATGCATTAATATTTATTAATATATACAGACATATACATACGGAGGGGTGTGTGTATATATACAGATATATAGATTTATAGAATGTATCCAAACAAGGAATTGCGTTAGATTAACATAAAAGAAGATTGTGAATTGAGGCAGGCATCATTCAGCAAAATGATGTGTAGTTGAAAAAGAAACAGATTTGTTTCTGGCAGAACTGCTGTGATCCTAGAGGCTGGGGTCATGATTGTAACGAAGCAAAGATACTCTATATTCTTACAGTTCAGGTGAGCAGCCAAGAACTAGTTTCTCTTCTTCACTAGAAGGGTGTGCAGAAATGTGGTCTAAGAGGCGAGGCAGGAGGTGACAGTAATCTCTCTCAAGGGAGCAGAAGGAACTACCTTGTCCTTTTTGTGATTGGTACTGTCGGCACTAGCTTTCGTTAATGAAGGAGGAGGAAGGCTGGTTCAGTGGATAATGTGTCTGTTTCATATCATTTCCCAACCTGTGGTCATAAAGATTTTTGTGTATTTATTGTTCATTATCTGTCAGCCCTCTAAGAGCAGTGTCTGTGTCTTTGCCTGTATTGGTGAGGGCTCGCCCTTGTTTAAAATCATGGGAACATCAGGAATGACAAAGCTGAATGGACTCAGGTACAGGAGGTCTCAGCCTCATGGAATCACTCTGTCCTTTTGTCAATAAGGAAAATGAGGACTCGATTGTAGTGAATATTCTCAGGCTGCAGCAAGGGACTGAAAATGAAAGGGTGAGAACCCAGTGCGCTGCCTTTTATGCCGGACTGTGATCCTGCCCTGCACTCCCGCCCTCATCCCACCTCCTGTCCCGCCACCACCGCTGTCCTGGGGTGAGCAGGACTGTCATTAATGGGATAGTACAGCTCAAAGACAGCAGCTGGCGTATAACACAGCCTCTGTCGATATAGGTTAAATATTGGCTTTCAAGTTTTAGGTTCTAATTTTTATTATCAGAGCTATTTTAATACTTTTCAAGGGTTTTTAGCATGATATGCTGATGTATCTTTTAACAATTTGCTCTCGGGGTGCCTGGGTGGCTCAGTGGGCTAAACCTCTGCCTTCAGCTCAGGTCATGATCTCGGGGTCCTGGGATCGAGCCCCACATCATGCTCTCTGCTCAGCGGGGAGCCTGCTTCCTCCTCTCTCTCTGCCTGCCTCTCTGCCTGCTTGTGATCTGTCTCTGTCAAATAAATAAATAAATAAAATCTTTAACAATTTGCTCTCTGTGTTTGTTAGCTGGTGCTGCCGTAGAAAAAAGTACCACAGACTGGTACAGAACTGAGAGCCACAGATTAAGCAACAAAAACTTACTGTTTCACAATTTTGGAGGCTATTCTGAGCTCAGGATGTCAGAAGGGCCAGTTTCTTCGGAGAGCTCACTCCTTAGCCTGGAGATAGCTCTCTCGTTGCTGTGTCTTCACATATCTCTCTTCTGCATGTTTCTGTGCCTTGATCACCTCATCTTATAAGGACACCAGCCTTATTAGATAAGGTCCATCCTAGTGACCTCATTTTAACTTTTTTACCTCTTTAAATCTTATCTCCAAATACAGTGACATTCTGGGTCATGACTTCAACCAATAAATTTTAGGAGGACACAACTCAGCCATAGCTTTTTCTATTAAAAAAAAACAAACAGGGGCGCCTGGGTGGCTCAGTGGGTTAAGCCTCTGCCTTCGGCTCAGGTCATGATCCCAGGGTCCTGGGATCGAGCCCCGCATCGGGCTCTCTGCTCAGCAGGGAGCCTGCTTCCTCCTCTCTCTCTCTGCCTGCCTCTCTGCCTACTTGTGATCTCTGTCTGTCAAATAAATACATAAAATCTTTAAAAAAAAAAATAAATAAAAAATAAAAAAAATAAAAAAAAACAAACAAACTATAATTTGTTGCATTTTCTGATTTCTATAGGGGAAAATGCTACCTCTATGACCGATTTTAAACCACCAACATGACATGACTAAACAGAGTTGGAAAGATTTGCGTGTCCGACTCTTCGGAGTCAGTGCAAGCTGGTGCCAGCAGCATGTCACTGATTGTCAATCATTTTGCCCTCAAAGCAAACTGTGTTCTCTGATAGTCCATTGTTATAAAAGCATCATTTTAAACTGAATTGCATTTCTGAGTTCTGTATGAGCTGGGAAAAAAAGCATAATTCAAGAGGTCTATATTGAGGAGGAGGATCCTGGAAACTGGCTTAAATTGAAAGGTGATGCTCATTCAGGGGACCTGGGGCAGTAGAAAATAGCAATTGTGAGGATATTGGGGACTTTCACTTGAGCCAGAAAGTCAGAATGGTGGGAGGTTATCTAGTCTAAAGGGCAAGTTGTGTGTCAAATGTGAATCCTTCCCTCATTTTTGGGACACTCTACTTTCTTTTCTCCCATGTCACTAATCTCTACTGGTGTTTCTCCTGCAGCTCAGGTTTCAACTTTAACTTGAATGTTGGACTTCCCTGATAATCAGGCCCAGGGTTATTTTCATTATACTTCGTGTTCTCTTCTTACAATTTTATCCTTCCATAAAAAGGGGCGGGGGGCACCTGGTTGCCTCAGTCAGTTAAGCATCAGATTCTTGATCTCAGGGTTGTGAGTTCAAGCCCCAGATTGGGCTCCATGCTTGGTGTGGAGCCTACCTCAATTTAAAAAAAAAAAAAAGTAAAACTTTTTAAAAAAATTTAAAAAATTACCCTACCATGGCTTATAATGTAATCATATATGCCCATGCCCACAGCTAGAACTCCAGCCCAAACTCTCCTCCATACTTAAGACTATGTCTAAATTTAGAGGCCTCATAGTCATCACCAATTACATATATATATATATCCCAAACTGTGCACATGATTTTCATCTAATCATTCCACCATTGAACTTTGTCTTAGAAAATAGTTTCAAAATATTTCTAATTACTCATTGAAAATAGATCAGTTGAGACTGTCTGATCAGGAAAAAAGTGAGGGGAAGGATTAAAGGAAAAAAAATGAGCAGAGTATCAGAGTCCTATGAGACAGTATCAAACATCTAAACTTCAGCTCTAGAAAAAAAATAAAATTATTACCTTTTCTGATAGGATTTTTAAAGAATGTAGCTGGAATACATATGATAACTATAACATAATAGGAGATGATAAAGGGATCCATATGGTAATAAATGTTCTATTCTATTTGAGGTAGTACCATATTAATTACAAGCCAACTGTAAAAAATTAAATATATAATGTCAACCCTAGAAATCCCACTGAAACTTCCACAAAAAATATAGTCAAAAAACCAATATATAGATTAAAATAGAATATTAATAAGCATTCAACAGAAAAAAGAAGAAGGGACACTAAGGAATTAAAATCAGAGGGAACATAGAGAAAGCAAATGGTCCAATAGTAGACATGTAGATACCCACTTCAAATGTAAATGGTCAGACTCTTCAATTAAAATTCAGTAATTGTCAAAGTAAGTTTTAAAAAACAAGTTGTAGGATACCTCATATGTAATTGTATATGAAGATCAAAGGAAGGAGATTGGAGAAGTACAGAAATAACTCATCTAGTCGCGTGATCATTTATTCACTCACTCAATGATCATGCATTGAGCTTCTGCTGGAGGCTGAGGAGGAGTCAGAAATAAGAACAAACTAGATTTTAAATCGAAGAGTATTGTTGTTGTTGTTGTTGCTGTTGTTAGTGTTGTTTTGCCACCAAGATGGACTGCTTAGGCTCCCCAAGTACTTTTGTATGTTGAACCCCTGGGAAAGTTGACTTTGACATCCTTATGCATTGGGTGTAAGGAGAAATGTTCCAGAAAGCATGATTCCATGTTTAGAGAAGTCTTACCTTACTTTTAAGTAAAAAACAAAACAAAACAAAAAACAACCAGGCTTTGTACCCCTGCATTTCCTAGCCATTAGGAGTGGGCAAACCCTTAGCCCCACAAGGCGCCATGACATGGGCAAGGTGGGTCTCTTTGGCTCACAGAAGTTTTCCAGGAGGGATCCAGCTGAGATTCAGTGTCCTTCAATGTTCCCAGTGGGTGGGGGAAATGAACATCTCAATTCTGGAACAGAGGAAGTGTGTCTGAGTAGTGCTGTAGCACCCACGACACGCACCATTTTATGTCTCCAGGGTTGATCAGGACCCCTGGCATGCATAGGTATTTAATTAATAATGGTAAGAATACAGTGTCTGCCACCAGGTATCCCTGTTGAAAGACAGAAGGAGGGTGAGAGAGTTGCAAGTCATAGAGAGTTTGATAATAAAAGTTGCAGTGAAAAAAAAAAAGTTGCAGTGAAAGAATGAGGGAGACACTACCTCATGTAGTAGTGTCTCTTGGGGATAGGATTGCTAGAGCTAGTAATTAAAATACAGGACACCAAGTTAAACCTGAATTTCAGATAAATAATCAACACTTGTTAGCATAAATGTTTCATGCAACATTTTGATCCTGTATGTATGTGTGCATGTATGTATGTGTAATGCTATACTTCATGGGACATATTTCATGGAAACTACTTACTCTAAAACACTATTCATTGTTTATCTGAAAATGAAATTGAATGCAACATCCTGTACTTTTTCTGGATGGCTAGGATGGGAGACTGAGGATCTTGGTATTATTATTTTTTTAAACAGTAAAAATACCAGAAGTTACCAATGGTGCAAGAAATTTAATGATTGTGATGATTAGTCTGTGATCATTCACTCTGTTTGTACCTTTCTCTGTTTTCTGAGTTCCAAAGAGCTAGAATGTTTTAAATATGCTTGCCTGTTTCTGCCCATGGGAGGAACTGGCAGGAAGATTGAAGGCAGAGAGGTGGGTACTCGCCCCCTCCAGCTTCTGGTTGTGCCTTTGGCATCAGTTGCAACAACTACATAAGGCAACTCTGGGCTGTTGCAGTAACTCTGGCATCCGCCCCAGCCTCACTGGTAGTGGTTTCAAGATCACCCACAGCACTAACATGTAAATGTTAGACATGTGAGTTTCTGGGATTCTGTGAGCTCCGGGATTCTGCTCAGCAGGAGTGTTGTGGGACCAGCAGCAGAGTACCACAGGCACATAGACCTGAAATGTGGGTTCATGAGTTCCAGCAGAAGGTATTCAAAGACAGGACTCTGGGACTGGTCATCGGACCAGACGGGATCTTGGAGTTATTTTGAAATGAGGTCAGCAGCAGGGATGGAGTGAAAGAGGATGTCTGATTTAAAATTAGAAGGGAGTGAGCCATAAGAAAAGCTCCAGGACAGACCCCAGCAAAGAAGATATATAGATGAGACACCCCATTGCTGATGCCTCATGGGAAGTTATCAAGGAGTTGCCAACAATAGCATCAGTGATTTCTTCCTTCTTTCCCAGGTTCTAATGCAGATCCATTTCTACAGGTCTGAGCGATATCCTAGGGCTTGTACCACCTCTCACACTTTCTTGGTCCTTGAACAGAATTTGCTCCTGTTATCAGTTACCCCCTGGGCTGCACATGGTATCTGTGGCTCTAAACTCCCTCTGTCTATGAGCCCCTCCAGGGACTTGCTGCTCATATAGGCCCACTCGACCATTTGGGTACCAACTCTACTCTTCTAATGGTGGCATCTTTCAAATGCTCCAATCCTTATTGTGTCCTGAATCTCTAGACTTGAGAGAATCCTAAGATGAGAAACAGTTAACTCCACACGATTGCAAACTAAGAACTCAGGTTGAAAATCTTGACTACACCATAACTGATTTGACTAAACTATGAGAATCTACAAGTTCTCACTTATAGAATAAATGATAAGCCTAAGATAACTTCATTAATTCTCCATGAGTATTTAGTGAAAAAGTTAAAAATATGTAACTTAGCTCTTGGACCAAATAGAGTCTCAAAGCATATTTTTTTGAGTAATTGGTACTAAAAATTAGCCCAATCATAGACGACCTTATTTGTTATTTCTAAAAAAAAAAAAAAAAAAAAAAAATCAACAATCTCACCAGTGGGTATGAGCGTTTAATGAGATAATAAACATAAAATGCTCTGGAAATTAGTAAGTACAAATAAATATCAGGGTTTATTATCGACTAGCTCACGTGACTACCCCTTTTTAGATGATTTTACTGGTTTTGTCACTTCTGACTGACTAAAGTGACACTGATGCACATCCACTCAACTTTTTTAATCACACATGTTTCCCAGTTCCATTTATCAACCAAAAAGGTGGAAGGAAGAACAAGAGAAAGGGGAAAAATAGTAAAGACATAGAGCTCTCTAGAAAATATACACTAAATGTCAGTAAAAGCTGCTCAGTAGTTTCATGAGGACGTAAGGGGGAGCGATAACAAAGGGGCTTGAGTCGACTTTTATTTTGTTTGTTCTAATACTTTCAGGAGCATGTGTATAGCTGAACACTTATCTGAATGTGTATCTTATATATGTGTGCAGTGTGTTTTATGTAAATTATACCACAATAAATCTGTTAAAACTGTACTTACTAGAATACAAGAAAAATAAAGACCTGAATCTGGAGAGTTAGAGAATTCAGATCCTCCCATAATAAAATTGAAAAAACATACACCTTATTGCAGAGAGGATGTGGGGCTTTGAAAGTTTTTTTTTTTTTTTTTTAAGTAGGGAAGTAACATCGTTCTATAACCTTGCGGAAAAGACCACCAGACAGACAGCAGTGTGGAGGCAGCATAGAAAAGGTTGAATCAAGGACCCACACATCAGTCCCATTTGTGCTGCTTGGATATTTGGTCCTTGTTACCATGAGTTTCCAGAAAGAAAAAAATGTAAAAAAAATTCCAGCAGACTTGAATTATGAATATGAATGTGTGCTCCACAGGCTGGCTCTTTGTTGCATGTCTAATGAGCAGATCAAGGCTCCTGCAGGGGAAGAAAGGGCACCAGGTGCAGATGGGAAGCTGGCGTGGTGAGGAGGGCAGCTCTGCTCCAGCTCCTTGCCTAAGTAAATGCCTTTTCTCACTAAATATTGGACCTAGAAATGCTGCACCATCCCCTGTTTCATAAAACATTATAAATTGATAGTCAATTGTTTAGCCTTACCTAATAAGAAAAAAAAAAAAAACACATTATACCTTCAACTTTGGAGACAGGGGCTTTGGGAATTTTTCAGTTTCAGATTTATCAGGTGATCAGTTATGATTGCTTGCAAAAAAATACACACTTTGGAAGTCAAACTTTAGAGAATGGGACTTTGTTCAGTGATGTTCATTCTTTCCAGTTTTCTCTAATGGAAACTACATTTTGTCCATGCCCAAAACCAGGCTTATACTTTGTACCTACTCTAGTCTTTGACAGAAATGCCTTTTTGCTCCTTAACCTACATTTCTTCTATAAAATTTCACCTTGGCTACCCTAAGCAGTAAGAAGAACTCATTTTTCTTTTTTTTTTTAACATAAATAAATTATACATCTACTATTCAATCAACAAATATTTATTGGACATCTACTTTCCTAACATTTTTCCAGCCACTAAGAGAAAAACAATTTAAAAAGAGATAAAAATTCTTGTCCTCATGAGACCTAATATTATTTTAGGGAAAAAGAAAACTAAAACAATAATAATTAGCATATGTAGTATACTGGGTGTGCTAAGTGCATGCAGAAAAAAAAATAAAAGAGGGAAGGACAGTGGCTGTTGATATCAAGACGAAGAAAATGTGAAAATTAAGTCTACGTACCTAGAAGTGACGAAGATGAAAGTGGTATTGTGAAGGCAGGTTCTAGACGCCCAGGTGATGAAACCTCTATCATTTTCTAGCTTTGTGAATTCAAGCAGGTCATTCCCCATTTTCTCTGATTTTCCTCAGCAATAACATGCAAAAGCAGTGGAAACACATAACATTTATTGAGCCTTGAATTTGTGCATCGGGCATATATAGTTCTCAAAACAACACTGTATTATGCACATCATTGTACCTACCCCTTCTTGGATAAGAAAAGTGTAGCTCAAAGAGTTAAATACCCTTCCTAAGAATACACAGCCAGAAAGTGGCAGAGCTGAAGTCATGTCCATAGTGTTCAGCATTCCCGTAGTTAAGGGGAGCCCTCCAGCCCCTGTTTTGACCAGCATCCCTCTTCCACTCCTTTACCTGAATTATATATCCTTGTCCCTGTCCAGTTTCTGGGGTTCATGTGTTACCTTCTAGCTACATAAACTCCTCAACTGTGGTGCCCTCTTCTCGGCCTGACCCTACATTAATACAGTCATGTTACATAGACAAGGATGCAGCTGAACATGGGAAGAAAGTTCCGTAGAATCTGCGTACAGAGGGATACAGGTGGGCCCTCCCTGAGGTTAGATTGTTAACTGCCCTGGCTAAGCCACCACCAGTCCTGTACAGACTGTAACCATACTGAAACATTCTTATATACTCATTCCAGGAATTCCTCCTTCTTAGGAGAAAGGGTGCATGAAACCCAGTGACCAAAATGGATAAAATATCTAAGGTTATTTTTTGACAACTGAAATAATTAAAACTGACATAAAGCTAAAAACCAGCACTGCTGCATAGTAGATACACGCACATATGTATTAAATATTTGTGTACATGTGCACGTTGTCTGGAGAAGCAAAGATAATCTTTTAAAAATTGTATTTATTTATTTATTTGACAGAGAGAGACACAGCGAGAGAGGGAACACAAGCAGGGGGAGCGGTAGAGAGAGAGGCAGGCTTCCTGCCGGACAGGGAGCCCGATGAAGCGCTCGATCCCAGGACCCCAGGATCATGACCCCAGCCGAAGGCAGACACCCAACGACTGAGCCACCCAGGCACCCTGCAAAGATGCTTTTGATTAAATGTCAACCCCATCTCCTGAGTATTTGCTCTGGGGAAAGACATCCATACTCTCTGAGCCCTGATATCCATACCTGTCATATTAGAGTCAGCGATGACTGCTTTCCAGACTGGCATAGTTTTAATGACAGCATATATGCGGAAAGAATTATTGTACTTGCCAGCTCTTAACAGGTGCTTCATATGTAAAATGCCAAATGAGGCCAATATCCAAAATATTTAACTTGAATTTAGATGAAGTAGTTTACATATTATAGACGATATGCATATTCTGCCATTGTATTGGGCCACAATCAGTTAATAAATCAAAATTCCTCTCTTTACTGACAAGACATTTTCACATTTAATTGTCACATTCAGTCATGCTCCACAGCAAGCAAACGCCCACGGTGGCTGGTTAAAAACCATGAGTGCTGAAAGCAGTTAGAGTAAGCAGCTGCTGGCCTTAATGAACACTTACTATGTCCCAGGCACTTTGTATTCATTTTATAGTAAATCTCCAAAAAGGTCTCAATAACCACAGAGCTGGAAAGTGCTAAAGGTAGCAAAGCTGGTTGAGTGGTAGAGCTGACCGTACAGCCTGCCCCTGGACACGCAGATCGGACCTGAGCCAGCCCTGAAACTTCCGTGTGCCTCCTGCTCACGCCCACCGGTTCATTCATGTGTTCCCCAGATGCGTCCTATGTCTGGGAATTCATATTACATAAATAAAATACGACCTCTTTCAAATAAGTCATGGTGCATTTGGAACAGAATGTGATTTCCTTATCTGTAAAATGGGGAAGATATACCCTGTCAATCTTACTAGACTGTGTTGGGAGCTGAGTTTATATATTTTAATGTCTTTGTGGGTTGCAAATTATTCAACTAGCAGGAAGCATTGCTGCTGTGGCTAAAATTCTTGGGCCTAGCAGAGTAGCGCAGCGGAAGCGTGCTGGGCCTATAAAATTCTTGGGCCAGACATCAAGATTTGTGTATTTGCTGTGGGAAAAAAACAATGCCTTTGCCAAAGCCCAAAGGAACTCTGAGCTTTCAAAACAAAAGAGAAGGAAGAGCGCATCAATCATCCCTCCTTCTTCCCACAGGAAGATGCCATTCACAATGCCAACACTGCATAGAGCCATCTACTTTGCCCATGTGTTTTTAATTACTTTGTTAATTAGGAAGCAAACTAAAATTAGAGACAGCTCTGTTTTCTCCTTTTTTAAAAAATATTTTCCACTTTTCTTTCTTGCATCCTAGGTGTACCCTGCTGCTGCCAGACACCTCCTGCAGGGACCAACAGGTGCTCCAGGCCTCGAGAACAGGGACTGGGTTTGAGGACCCTGCAGGCTGGGGGTGAAATAAGGTGAGTCAAAGTCAGAGGTATAAATCACAAAAGCTGAACATGGAAAGATACAGTGATGTAGAGAAAATGCATATTGTTTGAAAGGACACTATTCCTTCTTAGATAACTCTTACCCAGCACATACTATGCAGCAAAACATCACAATAACTACTAATTCCTGTAATTCCCACTGCAACCCTATGCGGCAGATTTTATTATCATGCCCTGTTTTCTGATGAGGGAACACACAAGAGAAGTAGTTTGCCTAACTTGCCTTAGTATTTATAGTTATGAAATTATGAAATAGAAAATTAATTCTGGGGAATCTCATCCCATAGCTTATGCCCCAAGTCCTTAACTACCCACACAACAATCAGGCAAAGTTTGCTTGGTCCTCACTCCTGTTTTGGAGGAGGAAACAACACTCAGGTTCACACATGTCTTTCATGGTCACTGTGTGTATTAATCAGCTTGGCTGCTATAACAAAATACCGAAGATGGGGTGGCTTTAACAACAGATTGCTTTTCCCCCCATGGCTCTGGCGGCTGGACATCTGAGATCAACATTGAGTGAAAGCAGATTTCATTCTGAGGGTTCTTCTCCTGGGTTACAGGTGGCTACATCTAGCTGTGTGCTCACATGAGATCTTTGTGTGTGTGCAGGGAGATCACAGGAAGTTCTTTGGTGTCTCTTTCTGTAATCGCATCCTGAGGGCTCCACCCTCAGGACTTCACCAAACCCTAATCACTTTCAAAGGCTCCATGTCCAAGTACCATCACCCTGGGGATAGGACTTCACATATGCGTTTTGAGGCAACAGACATATACAATCCATAATATTCTGCCTCTAGCCTTCCAAAATTCATATCCTTCTCACCTTCAAAGTGCATTCATTCCATCCTGAGAGCCTCCAAATTCTTCACTCATTCCAGCATCAATTCTAAAGTCTAAAGCCCAAAGTCTTATCTAATTATCATCTGAATCAGAAACAGGTGAGACACAAGGCAAAATTCACCTTGAGTGGATGGAGGGGACAGAGGAGGTCCTTGCCTTGTTCCTGATCTTAGTGAGGAAACTTCAATTTTCTCACCATTAAGTCTGATGTTGGGTGTAGGGTTTTTTTTTGTTTTGTGTTTTTGTTTTTTGTTGTTTTTTTAATAGACAGTAGGTTTTTTTGTTTGTTTGTTTGTTTCTTTGTTTCTAGACAAACAAGAATAGACACTTCCCTTTCTATTCCTAGAAGAGTGAGAATTTTTATCATGAATCAGTGCTAGAATTTTGTCGAATTCTTTTTCTGCATCTACTGATATGAACTTGCAATTTTAATTTTAGCCTGTTGATGTATTTGAGCCTGTTGGCTTTTGAATGTTGAACCATCTTTGCATACATGGGATAA
This sequence comes from Martes martes, assembly GCF_963455335.1. Taxonomy (NCBI): domain Eukaryota; kingdom Metazoa; phylum Chordata; class Mammalia; order Carnivora; family Mustelidae; genus Martes; species Martes martes. Next base: position 6,165,615 of record NC_137891.1, on the reverse strand, counting down.
ATCCCACTTGGTTATGATGTATAATTCTCACACATTGTTAAATTCAATTTGTTAATCTATTATTGAGGATTCTTACATCTATGCTCATGAAAGACACTGGTCTGTGCTTCTCTTATAACATCTATTCCTCATTGTGGAATTAGGGTAATGCTGGCCTCAGTGAATGAGTTTGGAAACATTTCTATACACTGAAAGGGATTACAGAGAATTGGTATAACTTCATTAAATGTTTATTAGAATTCACCAGGGAACCCATCTGGACCTGTTCCTTTCTGTTTTGGAAAATTATTAATTATTGCTTTAATTTCTTTAATAGATAAAGGCCTATTCAGTTAGTCTGTTCTTTATTGTGTGAATTTGGACAGACTGTGTCGTTCAAGTAACTGACCCTTTTCGTCTAGGTTTTCACTTTTGTGGGCACAGAGCTGTTTGTGGTATCCCTTTATTATTCTTTTCATTTCCATGGGATCTGTAGTGATGTGCCCTGCTTCTTTTCTGATATTAGTAATTCATTATCTTTTTATTCTTAGTCTAACCAGGGTCTTATGGATTTTATTGAGCTTTTCAAAGAATCAGCTTTTGTCTCCATTGATTTTCTCCATTGATTTCCTGTTTTAAACTTCATTGGTTTCATTTATTTCTTTCATTTTGTTTACTTTGAACTAAAATTTGTTCTTTTTCTAGTGTTCTTTTTTTTTTTTTTTAAGATTTTATTTATTTATTTGACAGACAGAGATCACAAGTAGAGAGACGCAGGCAGAGAGAGAGGAGGAAGCAGGCTCCATGGTGAGCAGAGAGCCCGATGTGGGGCTCGATCCCAGGACCCTGGGATCATGACCTGAGCGGAAGGCAGAGGCTTTAACCTGCTGAGCCACCCAGGCACCCCATTTTCTAGTGTTCTAAAATGGAATCTTAGATTGCCAATATTAGATATTTTTCCTTAGATTTTTTTCTTTTCTAATATATTCAATGTATAAATTTTTGATGCCTCAAATTCCCCCCTAAACACAGACTTCACTGAATCCCACAAATATCAGCAAGTTTCATTTCCATTTGAGATTTCCTCTTCGACATATGTGTTATTTAGATGTGTGCTATTTACTCTACACGTATTTTGTCATTTTTTCAGTGATCTTTCTGTTATATCTAATTTAATGCCACTGTGGTCTGAGAGCAGTCAGTGCGTGCTTTTACTAAGATGTATAATTTGAATACTTAAATATTTATTTACTATTTCTGATTGTGTATTAATATGTGAACTAGCCTATAATCATGCATTTTCCTCATTTGGTTTTGAACTGAGTAAAAATAACTTCATTAAATTATAGGCCCAATGTTCTTCCTTCAATTTTCTTGAGCAATTTAACTCTTACTAGTAAGCATGGCATTTTGTGAACATTTACTGATGATGTTACACAGTTTGTGGTGGGAGAGGTCTTTGACGATTATTTCAAAGTATTGAGTCATTTTAACTTGTGGGTTTTCCATTTATTTTTTGAGTAAATTTGACATTTAATATCTATAAAGTTACATATTTCCTTTGGTTCTAAAATTTATTAGTGTATAGTGGTTTGTAATATCATTTTTTAGTCTTGGATATAGCTCCTTATTTCAATTTATATTCCCAGACCAGAGATTTATCTTATTTTTCTTTTCAAAGTAACACCTCTTAATTTTGTAAAGATGTGCTATTGTGTTTGTTGCTGTGTTCTCTACTTCATTCATCGTGCTCTTATCCTTATTACTTTTGTCTCCTTTCCTTTGGTTTTAGCTACTTGATTTGTTTCCAACATTTTGGAAATGTGTAATTTATTAATGTGTAATTTATTTTGTCCCATTTTGCTTCCTGATTCATGTATTTCAAGCTAAACATATCTCGGTAAGTGTTGTCTTAGCTATGTCTGCTTTTTTACTGCCTATAAGTCTCCCTATATTAACATACACTTTAATAAACATTATTTTTCTGGCTAGAGAGTATTACACTGTCAATACTCTCAGATATATACATTGTTGCCAGCATATTACTGTTGTAGATGATATTATGATAAATATATTTACAATTACAATTCTCTAGAGTTGTTTAATTTTGTTGTATTTCCAAGTCATAATTTGATCATTCTGGAGTCTTACAACTGAGATTATTGAGTCAATGTATGAATTTTTTGAAACTCTTGATACCTTGAATTTCTGCAAATCTATTATAACAATTGTATTATCATCAGAAGTATGAGATATAAAATTTTGCCACAATTATCACTTTCTCTAATGTAGAAGAATACAGTTCTGCAAAATGGGCCAATCTGATGACCCTCTGCTTGAATCCCTTAACACTTTAACTTTGGACAAAATAACAAAAACTTTTTCATTCTTGGTCTTTTAACATATTAGATTAAAAAATAGTAATACCATAATATTACTTTCTGCTTGAATCTTCTTGGTTTGAACAATCCACAATTACTATGTATTCATAGGAAAAATAGGAGAGTTTATATTTTTACAGGTTGTAATTATTTGCCTTACAGAACTGTTCCTCAAATATTGGTCTAAAGCTTCATCTAATGAATACTCAAGAGACTTTATGTTTAAATCTGTTTTATCTATTGGAAATTAGCATAGAAAATGTAAATTAAGAAGTAATTATTTATTACTTTTAATAAAACTAATTTATTATTTATTTATCCATTATCCATTATTTATTTATTTGAATTCACTATTTATTTTAAAATAACTAACTAACACATTAAGCATTAACATAAATGGCATGTTTTTATGTGCTTCTGTTTTTCAAAATGTGCTTCACAGATTTATATTTTTCAAAAACCAAAGTGTTACAAAGAACAGTAGCATTACTCTAGATTTTTGGAAGAAATTGTAATACCTAGCTTAATCACAGACAGCTTGATTCACATCATCTCTGCTGCTGCATTCAATATTTTGTGAGTTTTGTTTTACTTTTTAAGTGCTGTAAAGAATATCAGGTCTCACACAGATAAGCAAGTGGGAAAGAAAACTGTACTTTAATAACCTTTTTGTATCAATATGGATACTTCGATACTAAACTAAACTTGGTTAGTGTGAAGTTTCTTAGAGATGAATTGCAATATGGAATCTAAAATGAATGTCATGAGCTCTGTGCTGTTTTACATTCATACTTACTGGGCGGTCTTGCACTTTGAGTGTGTCTTTTACCCATGTTGTTAATCTTATAACATCATGCACTGGTCACTTAAAAATACCAGCCCACTGATTTTGTAGCTCTCCCAAATAGCATATTTAATTACAAAACATGAAGAAATAATTTGTTGATATGGCTAATATTTTCATAAGAAAAGTCTTGAAGTTTTGAGAAACAGCCAATCTCATGGTGGGAGATAGCAATTTTTCCAAAATTTGATTTTTATTTGTAAACTCAAATATTACCATTGGTAAAGATGTCAATCTTTTTATTTGTTTGTTTGTTTATATTTTTTAAGACCTTATTTATTTGAAAGAGAGAGAATGAGAGAGAGGACATAAGAGGGGGAGGGCAGGAGGAAGAAACAGGCTCCCCACTAAGTGGGGGAGCCTGATGCAGGACTTGATATGGGGACTCCAAGATCATGACCTGAAACAAAGGTTTTTGATTAACCAACTGAGCCACCCAGGTGTCCAGATGCCATTTTATTTAAAGAGACATATTCATTTAGTTTGCTCCTGAGGAAATATATGCTACACAGACAAGTCTGAATACAGATAGTTTGTCTCTCAGTCATTGTTTCCAAGTAAAAATCATGTCCTTTGGAAAAAAGCATAGTTCACCTTGCAATTCAAACACAATTATTTTTGGAGGCAACTGCTGTGCTTACATATGTATCAGAGTGATTTATATGTATTTTTCATTTTGTTATCTAGAATAAGTGTTCAAGCTCAATATTTGATAAAATGAATATTTTTATTGTTTCATCAACATTTTAAAGTGAAATGGGTTTTTTTCTTCTTTCTTTAAGCATATGACAATAAAAAGACAAATGTTTACTAGTATAAATGATTCTGCTACTCTGATTCATACCAAGATGCCAACAGTTTCAACCACCACTTTTTTTTTTTCTATCATTAATGCAATTGTCCACACAATGAAAACAAGCAAGTAATCTAGCATTATTCTGAAAATGGCATAGGCTCTATAAACCCCTGGAGGGGTTCTGGGGAAATCTTTGTGTTCATAGACTCATTTTGAAAAGTGCAGTCCCAGGGAGCCCAGCTGGCTCAGTTGGTAGAGCATGTGACTCTTGATCTCAGGGTCATAAGTTCAAGCCTCATGTTGGGCAAGGGGTCTACCTTAAATAAATAAATAAATAAATAAATAAAAATTGCACTCCCAGAATGGAATGACAATATCAGTTATTCTCTCCATGTTGAAACATGTGCCACGTTTATGCCACCATTCCTTAGGTATTCAATTAAACGTAGACAAACTGAATCACTAGTTGATAAAGAATTTGAATGCTATTGCTAAGAGAATCCAAAATGTGGCATTAGCTGAATGCAAAGGCTTTAGCAACAGGCAGGTGGGTCCACCCATTATGGTTTGGAAAGCTTGTAACTGCTGTGAAGCAGAGCCAAGCCATTTTACTTAAGTATTGGTTGCTTAATCTCCAGACTCAGACCATGCAATGACCAAGGCGGGAGTCTTAAGCAAAATTATAGAAAACATTTAAAATGGTGGTGTGTATAGTTCCTTCTTGATCCATTCAGTGAAGTCTGACAAGAGAAAGATAAACATAACTTATTTTCCAAACTCAGACTCTTTCACAGTGAAAGGGGGAACTATTAATAAATTTATCTGAAGAAGGAGTATAAGCCAGGACCATACCAAGTTAAATGGTATATATGTTCACCTTATACAGGATAAAGATGAAGTCATTCCATGACGCTCTACAGAATAATTGGAAAGAAATATCACCATGCTAAGCGACACGCTGTATGTGTGTGACTTGTATTCCAAACTCACTGAGAGTCTTATTATTTATAGCATTGCAGAGTTGGGGGAAAAGATACTTTTCTATAGAAACTTTAAGCCATCATAAAGAGTTGCTGTAAAATGGCAACCATGGTGGCAGTTAAGAATGTGACCCAAATCTTTTTTCAAAAATCCCACCGTTTTTTAACTATTCCTCCTACAGTCTGGGAGGAGTGACACCGAGTCAGTGTGTTTCCTACCTGGGTTTATTGTTTCAAGTGGCCTTCAGCTCTTAAAGTAAGAGAAGATTGCACTGAATGGGGTGGCTTGTGATTAAGAAGCAAAAATTAGGGGTGCCTGGGTGGCTCAGTGGTTTAAAGCCTCTGCCTTCGGCTCAGGTCATGATCTCAGGATCCTGGGATCGAGCCCCGCATCAGGCTCTCTGCTCAGCAGGGAGCCTGCTTCCTCCTCTCTCTCCACCTGCCTCTCTGCCTACTTGTGATCTCTGTCTGTCAAATAAAATCTTAAAAAAGAAAAAAAAGAGGCAAAAATTACTGCGTTTGAAATGCATGTTGTGACAACGTCTTTGGCTGGGTTTATTTGCACATAGAATAGAAAAACACACTGGCAACCCACTAAGATTTTGAGGAATCAGCATTTCCAAATAAAAGTCAGACTCAGGTCTATGGGGCAGAACCCTTAAGAAGCAGCTTAAGTGCTTCCTCTCTGGACGCTCATTAGCTAGAAAGGACTCGTATTCGGACTCTAGAGAAGTTCCCATGACACCCAGAGATCCTGGAGTCTGAGTTTTTTCTAAGTTTGATGTGAGTCTGGGTTGTGTTTTGGGCTGAGTAGAGGATGCCATCATCCTTCATCTACTGCAATTTTATTTTTCTGTCACATGCGGCCCAGATCAGCCCCCCATGTAGACAGCCTCCTAGCTGAGCTGACACTGTAATTTGGTCAATATAACCTTGACCCACCTACATCCATTTATATTCTGTTTTGTCCTGACCTCCTGTTTTATACGCTCAAATCTACAGCCTGGGTACCAGAGATCTCTGAGAAAGTCAATGGTTGTTCCTTTATCTTCTTAAATATTGCCTGAGTTGCGCCTCAAAATAACGGTCTCTTTTTTGATCAAGAAAACCTGTAATTTATAAGAGTACATGTGTCAAATTTTGAAGAAACTTTGACATTAACTTGGCAGGACCCTTAATTTAACACTGTGTGGTTGAATAAATGAATGAATGTTTGCATGCTCAATAAACTGACTATCTTTAGTTTTTTCTTCAGATTTTAGCCTTTTAGAATTCTTTTTTCCTTCCTCTGTCCCTCCCCCACCCCCTCTCTTCTTCTCTTTCTCCTTCTCCTCAATCTTCCTCCTCCTTCCTCTCCCTTTCTTCTTCTGCTCACTTTCCCTAGGATCTAGCTAGGAGGATCTCAGAAAGTGTCATGACTTTGGTGTCCAGTCTAAGAAATTTTTGTCTTATTCTACATTCTGAGAATTTTCTGAGTTTTTCTAAAAGTTTATAGTTTCATGTTTCAAATTTAACTCAGGGAACCATGTTTTGTTAATTGCCGCACAGGTTTTAATCACTGGGTTGCTGGGTGGGTGTAGAAGTCCAGTCCGTCTTGGACCTTTGTTGCATGAGTGAAGGTGGGGTACAGCTTTTTCAGTGGTGTTTGGCTAAAGTAGGGGGGGTACTAGAGAGACATTTTCTGCCTTGTAAAGCTGCCCCATCCTGGTCCTTTAGCTAGAAAAACGAGGCATCTTCCTTCCTCCCACCCTCCCTCCTTTCTTCCCTCCATACCTCTCCCCTTTCCTTCCTTCCTTCCTTCCTCCCTTCCTTCCTATTTGTGTTTCCAGGTTGCTAGCTTCTTGCACTCCAAGTCTGGGATATGCAAGGTAAAAATCGAGCTCAAGGAACTCTTTACTGTGTCATTCTTTGTGTCTTGATTCCCAAAAGCTAGTATGCTTTCTTCTTTCCACCTTTCAGAGTGCTCAATATTTGTTTTATATATATGGCAAAGGTTTTTAGTTGTACTTAGCAAGGGAACTAGAGGACAGTGTATCTCCTCCAGGTTCCAAGAAAGAGAAGTCTTGTCCACAGATTTTTTATTGATGTATTCAAAATGTATTCTTGAAGTCTTAAAAAATTTCAAGCAACTATGAACTTCCTTGCATTTAAGGCTGTAATAAAATATACACCAGGGAGCCTGGGTGGCGCAATTGGCTAAGTGTCTGATTCTTGGTTTTTGGCTCAAGTCATGATCTCAGGGTAATGGAATCAGGGCCTGCGTTGGGCTCAATGCTCAGCATGGAGTCTGCTTAGGACTCTCTCTCCTTCTCTCATTCTGCTTCTCCTGCTCTCAAATAAGTCAATAAATTTAAATTTTTAAAAATAGTAAGGTAAAATAAAATAAAATGTACACCATTTAATACTGGTGTTAAAAAAAAGATTATGGCCTTGATTTGTTGTGAGTGTTGGAGAATAAAATCGTGTTTCTCTAATTTTCAGTTATCTGATTGCACAATTTTAGGATAAGTTGGGCAGTGCAAGATTTGGAAGAACATAACCATTACAAGATACACAGGTTTTTAATATTCCTTCTCTAATTTGACATTTCTCTTCCCTTCCAAGGTCTTCCTCGCTACGTTACCACAGTCCCACAACACCTGAGTATTTCTTCCGATGTGATTCACACATTTCATTCTGTGTCAGTGAATGCACATCACATCCTTTCATGCTTAGTGGCAAGAATATTTTTAAGCTTTTCTTTTGTGTGTAACCCTGCTTTATCTGGTTCTACGTGATTCAGAGTAGCTAATGATACATGCCCCAAAGAGAGAGGAAGAGAGAGGTACACAAAAAAATCTAAAGTGTAAAAATGATGCTTTTTCCAAAGTAAATGCACCTGAGTAGCCACCCACCCACCAGATAAAGAAACAGGACATTTATGGTATTAACAGTCATTCAGAAATATCTCTATCACTATCCTGTCACTAGTCATCATTTTCTGAAAGCTAACTATTACCTTAACTTTTAATATCATAGATTAGTTGTGTCCAATATATAATATGAATGTGTATATATATGTCATATAAAATATATATAAATCATGTTTGTGTTGTGTTTTGTGACTTTTTAATAATGTGATATTCACTGATATTGTTGTATATGGTAGTAGTTCATTTCTTTACATCGCTGCATAATATTCCACTGTATCTATCCATTCTACTTTTTATCTATCCATTCTACTATTCACTGTCATTGTATGTGTCCAATGTTTAACACATAAGATTCTATATTTCTTCATACAAATATTAATTGATTCAGAATCCCTCATTGGAAGAGTATCTTTCCCTGTTTGTGTACATTTTACCTTTGTAAATACCAAATGCTGCATAAGGATCAATCTGTTTCTGAGCTGACTTCCTTTCCCACTAATGTATGTATCTATTCTAATGCCAATAACAAGTTGCCTGAATTAGAGGCTATATACATCTGATGTCTGCTAGTATATGACAGATGACTTTATTGTTCTTCTAAATTGTGTTCACTTGCTTGCCCTTCTGATTTCCTAGCTGAGAGTTTGAATGGAACTTCATGACTCGATAGGCCAGATTAGAGAGAACAAAGTCTTTCAAGTACCAAGTCTTTTAATTCATTAAGGAAACATATCTCTCCATTTTCGTAGGCTTTATTTAAAACCATTTCAATAAAAAATAAAATTCTTCTGCATTTTTACCCTCTTCCCCCTCTTTATATCTTAGTCCTATATAATCTACTGACCTATTTTTACTTCAATCATCCTCTCCTCAATCATACTAATCTCTGTTACTATTTTGTATTGAATTCTTAATTTCAATTATTTAACATTATCTCCAAGAATTTCAATATAATTCTATCTTTACAGACGCTTATTTTCTGTTGACAGTGTCCATCAAATCATCCATTTTCATGAACATACCACATTTATTTTACTTTCTGTGTCTTGTAATTTTAATACATAGATCTCCTGAGTACTTTTCTGACATCTTTTTAAAATTCCAACTTAAATTATTTTATTTCTGTCTCTAGCATGTATGCTAATTTTTAACTGAATGTCATGAAATATTTTAGAAATTATTTAAGGTTCTGGATAGTCTTATATTCCCACATTTAGAATTTGTTTCCCCTTCTCTAAAATAGAACAGGAGAAGATCACCTTATTTCAGTCTAAGATTGATCTGATTTGAAACTGGGGATCAATCTTTATTAAAGCTTGTTCATTTCATCTCTTCCTCCCATATGCAGCTCTTTGGAATGCTTTGGAATGCTGTGTGTCTGTTAGATACCCTCTACCTGGTAGGTACCAGGTAGATTATATATAATATAATATATTTATATTATATATTAATATATTATATATAATATAATATATAATTATATATATTTATAATATATGTTTATATATTATAATATATTATATTATAAAACAATCATATTATATTATAATATTATTATATTGTATTATTTTATTATATTAATATATAATGTATGATATTATGTATGTTATATATATTAATATATATAACATGTATATTATATATTAATATAATATATTTTATATATTATAATATATATTATATTATATATAATATATATTATATATAATTTAACATAAAATAATATAATAATAAAATATCTTAGTTTTTTAGCTTTTTACCTAAATTCTACTCTACTTTTCAATATAGCCAGTGCTAATGAATTAGTAAATTCCCTGTGTGGAAAATTAGCATGCATATTGGATTATCTTTCCATACTTCCTTTTTTTTTTTTTTTTTTTTAGGACATTCCCCCTTCAAGTCCTGTAAGCTTGTGGCTCAGTGTTGGCTTCAAATATATATGCTTTTTAAAATTTTGTAATCTGTTCATCAAATTGTTCTCCTTAGGAATATTAATCTGATACAATCTTGTTTTCCATAACCAGAAGCAGAAGTCGTCACATCTCTCTTAGCTTTACCCTTATGGTAACTGTTCTAGAGCCATCTTCTGTCAAGGTGGAATTTTAAAACCCCATGGTTGCAAAGAGAGACATTTCTTCCTGCCCACCACCAATTCTGACATACAGTGTCCAGTGATCACCAAAGTCACTATTTTTCAGATGATTTTTTAAAAAAGGTCGGTAGTGTGTCTCTTCCTCCAGAAATAGAAAAAGGAATTATCTTTCTATTAATATTTGCAATTGGCGTGAGCCATAGCTAACATGTTTTGGGATTAGTATTCATGTCGTATGCATTGGTGCTATTTCGTATTACTTCCTGAAGAATTTTAATTACAAAAAAAATTCCTCTTCCCAACATAATTGTCAGTATTTTCCATTGCATTGTAGACTTCTGTTTATGAAGAGATAGTGTCTTGGTGATAATTGTTTTCTGCTGAACAGCTGTTTTCCTTAATAAAATGGTATGAAAATGAGTCACAGGCACTCTCACTACCACTGGTAGTCAGTGCAGACCCAGCAGGAAGAGCCGAACCTGACTTGACAAGGACTTGACCTCGCACGCGGACACTATCCTACTATCCCACCCCGCCAGAAAGCCGCTTTCCTTATTTCCTCCCCCTCCACCCACGAAGAGCTCAGTCAATGAGAAGCCGCTCTAGTAGGAATTCCCAGTTGACTCCAAGGACTTTAGTTTATAACACCCTCTGACACCCTCCTTTTCTCCCTAAAAACAGGTACCTCCCCTTTGTTCTCTGGACTTGTCTGTGATTTTGCCACAACTTGTTTGTCCCAGATTGCAATTTTCTTTTACTCCCCAAAAAAACCATCTTTTGCTGGCGAAATAACTGGCGGTTTTTGTTTTTCAAGTTGTGGAAATCACGAAACTGCAGAATGGCCTATGCCTCTCTCTGAAGAGCCCACTAGTGAGGTCCCAACACAATTTGTTGACATTCAGTAGCAAGTTTATAGGAAACTGAAAACTTTGCTGGACGAGACTATTTCAGGCTTCATTATTCTACTATTATGTTTGTCCTAATTTCCTTGGGTACCTTTACCATTTCTGTCAAATAATGTAGTAATCATTTTGTTTGTTCGCCAATCTTGTTTGGTTCTTTTTTTTTGTTTTTTTGGGTAGCCACTTTAAAACCATTAAAAATGTCAATAAAGCAGTGTGAAAGTGATGAACTAATTAAAAAGAAATTTGTAAAAAAAAAAAACAAAACTCCCACAACTGAATTGAAAATGCTCAAAGAATCAAGTATTGTTTTATATATTTTGAATGAAGCTAGGCAGAAAGCAAGTACTTTAAATAAAATATGTGCCAAATAGCAAATTCTCTTACACTTTTATATATTATTTTCTGTAAGTGTATCTGGGATTTTCACGCATTAGGTATTTGATAAATGTTAAATGAATTCATCACTATTTATGAGGTGATAATATGTAAATTAAGTGAGAGGGAAGAGAAATTAAACACACCGAATGGACTATTACTTTGGGACACACACACAAAAACATATTTAATACACTGTAAATTAACATAAATTTTTCTCTAATTGATATGAATTAATTAGCTTTTCAGTCCTGATACATGTACAGATCTGAAGGCCTGAAAGTGTCTGCCCTGTCCCGAAACAAGCAGATTCTTTTTCCTGCCAGAATGCAAACTGTTCGCGAGGACCCTGAAAGCCCCCCTTGCTCTCGAGGCATCAGAGTGGAGCAAACAGAGGGCTCTCACACATCCCTGGATTTTAGTGCTTAAAAACATATCATTTCTGAGTCCTCAAATAGTTTTTTAACTTCTCTGAGCTTCAGTTTCTTCAGCGACAAATTCATGAATAAAATAAACACCATTGTGTTTTTTTCAGAAGCTCAAGGGGCCAGCGAGCAATGAACATGCAAGAGGAGGGCAGGGCTAAGGCAGGGTCCTGGCATTTGGGTTTCGGTCCTGTGCGGTTTCCACAGTTGGGGAGCCCCTCGGGCAGGAGAGCTGTGTCTCCATCCCCCAAGGAGGAGAGTGCTGATGTGGGCATGGCCAAAAGGCCTGCAACCCTGGTCGGAAACAGAGGGGAGGGGGTGGAGTTTCTAAAGGGAAAAGGAGGGATCTTAGCACAAGTTGATTGTTTTCTGCAGAAAACCATGGAAACCAGTCATTCCTCTCCTATTTTATTTATTTTTTGAGACGGAATGTATAGATTTTATACTGTTTGTTGATTCCAACAATTGAATGCGTCCATGTACCATTCCCCAAAATAGGATCTATAATGCAAGTTTCCTCAAGACTCTTCCCAGTCAATTAACTACCTCCTCAATTATTTTTTGACTTCTAGCACTAAAGGTTAGTTTTCTATGCACTTGAAATTCACATCAATGACATCATGTGTTAATTTATTTTTGTGTCTGCTTCCTTCCTTCAAAATAATGTTTTTCACACCCATTCATGTTGTCTCATATGTCAGTAGCCCATTCCCTTTCAGTGATGAGTGGTATTCCACGCCATGAATACGCCATAGTTTATGTATTCATTTCTGTGTTTGGTTGACAGATTGTTTTACTGACTACTGGCCATATTAAATAAGGATTCTATGAATATTCATGCACAAGTTCTTTTTGTGGACATGTGTTTTCATTTATCTGTAATAAATATTTTATGTTTTTTTTAAAAGATTATTTATTTATTTATTTGACAGAGATCACAAGTAGGCAGAGAGTCAGGCAGAGAGAGAGGAGGAAGCAGGCTCCCTGCGGAGCAAAGAGCCTGATGCGGGGCTCGATCCCGGACCCTGGGATCATGACCTGAGCCGAAGGCAGAGGCTTTAACCCACTGACCCACCCAGGTGCCCCTACCTGTAATAAATATTTTAGACTCAAGTTCATGCACAAAAGTCAATTCAAAATGCATCTGAAATTAAACTTCAAAGCTAGAACCAAGAAGTTTCTAAATGAAAATATTGAAGAACATCTTGATAGGCTTGAGGCAGACAACACTATCTTACAACATTAAAAAAAATCTCTAGCATTAAAATGTATACCCGGAGGGTATTATGTTATGTGGAATAAGTCAGACAGAGAAAGAAAATACCATATGCTTTCACTTATATGTGAAATCTAAAAAACAAAACAGTCTGTTAAATACAGAGAACAAAGGTATTTGCCAGAAGGGAGGTAGGTGGGGGGATGAAATAAAGAACAGAAAATATATTAAACTGGTCTTCATTATGCTAAACGTTTCTGTTTATTAAAAATTCCCGTTAAGAATGTTAATAAGATGGGGTGCCTGGGTGTCTCAGTGGGTTAAGCCTCTGCCTTCGGCTCAGGTCATGATCTCAGGGTCCTGGGATCAAGTCCCGAATTGGGCTCCCTGCTCAGCAGGGAGCCTACTTTCTCCTTTCTCTCTGCCTGCCTCTCTGCCTACTTGTGATCTCTCTCTGTCAAATAAATAAATAAAATCTTTTTTAAAAAAAGAATATTAATAAGACAACATAAACTGAAGGATTATGTATAGAGTATACATGAAGTAGTTCTGTAATTTAACCATAAAAAACTAATACAAATTGAGTGAAAGTCTGAATATATGCTATGCAAAGAAGAAAAGTAAGTGACCAAGAAATACATGAGAAGCTGCTGAACATCGTTGGTGATCAGAGAAATGCTAATTGATACTACAGTGAGAGGCCTTTTGCTATCGATTAGAAGGGCTGAAATCAAAAGTCTATGAATAGCAAATGTTGGTGAGGATATGAAGCTGACAGAAATGTCTACAAACACCTTGGAAAATTGCTTGGCAGCTTCTTCAAAAGCCAACCATATATCTATGCTATGATCTAGCCACACTCAAGCAGATTAATTGAACATTTCCTAAATGCAAGACAATAAACAAATCAAATTTCATGTGTATTATTCCATTTTCTCCTTCCAATGATATTTTGAGGAGCGACTAATTGCACTCTTATTTTGTAGATTTTTAATCTAATTACATGGACAAGATCAAAATGTTGACAGTGGCTATAGTGGGGAGGGCTCCCTCAGTGAAGAATCATGGTCTCATTAGTGGTGAATAAGCCATTGAAAGATGTATATTTTTTCATGGAGAAGACAAAAATGCAGAGGTTTGGTGAGATAAAGTTGGCCTGGGACCCCAGTTCTGTATCTCTTCTACTACACAAACTGTTTGACCCCCCCCCCCCAGAATCTCAGTGTCACACCTGGAAGGTGGGCGGAAGTGGTGGGTTGTGAAGAGTGAATGAACCACAGGCAAGGGACAGACAGAGAACTTGCACTAGGGCATTGGAAATGGACATTCCTTTCCTTTTGCCCATTTTCCCTGTTCCTTAAACATATTCTAGTGTTTGGACATTTTCATTTCGAAACATTAGACTCAAGTGCTTCCAGTTTTGAAAAATTCAAGTTTTCAATGTATCTCTGCAGAACTAGTATCTGCTTTTCTTAAGAAGTACTAGTTTGAGAAAATGCTGGAACTTATTTACATGTGGGGACCCTAAGGTTTACAGAACCTTTGACTCTATGTTCTAAATTCTGTGCTTTCCAGCATGCCTGCAGATGACAGGAGGGATCCAGTCTGCAAGAAAGGCTTGTAATTGCCACGTTACGATGATGAAGTGGATTTCAGCCATAAATACTTCTATAGTGAAAAGGGAGAAAAACCTTCAGGCTGAAGACAGTCTTCAGTGAAATGTAATCATCAGGGACATCTTACTTATCATTTACATTCTCTGTTCTTCCAAACAGAAAGCAATAAATGAGGAGTTCATTTTCTTACTCAATATTCAGCCGAGATTGCCTCCTATCACCTCGATCTCTTCAGTATCTTTCACGTCTCCCCTGTTTTACATCTCTAATGTCTGGGCCCAGGGGTCACCAAAGGCACGTTTACTGTCATACTCTGTTAGTTTCAGAAGGGAACTGGGACATCCGTTTGAGCACAGAGGATGGACTGAAATGGAGGAAGCAGAAGGTAAATAACCATCCACTTAACTGCCCCTCCCTTACTCTATCCTCGGCACTGCACTAAGCATTTGCTGTCCCTTCTCATTTAATAACCATTATATGCCAAGGAGATTGACATTGTTATATCTCTTTTGTAGGTAAGACATTGAAGAGAATGAAGCAGATAGTCACTGGTAAGCCGGGATTTCAACCTTACATCTCATTGTGAAGCATTATAATTTGTCCTCCAAATAAAATTGGTCTGGTGATGGTGACTTAGTGATGTTGGTGGTGAGAGACTGATGTGGGTGTTGGTTATTACATGATGGTTATTACACGGGTGGTAAGATGGTGTGAGTTAGCAGTCCATCTGGAGTAGAATTATGCTTTAGGACAGAATAGTTAATCTTGCATTTGATGAGTAAACAGTTCCCACCACTTGCCAACTATGGATACTAAGTTAATTAAGGTATTTCTTTTATCATCAATTAATTTATGGTCTGATGGAGAGAACATATTTAGGAAAATAAATACATTTAAATTTTTAGTGTTCAGTGTTATATCAGTATCTCAATTCAGTGAATATTCTGGTCACTTTCAGGGGCTGTGCCTGGTGCTGGAGGTCGAGGAAACAGAAAAAAGTTGTGCGTGGTACATTGGGAAAGAAGAGTGAAGGGATAAGGCAGCACATGCTGGAAAAGGGAGAGCTACCAACCATGTGTTGTGAGCTAAGTTGTCCTAAGAAGAATCCGTACAGGGGACAGCGGGTAAAAACAGCCTGGAAAAGTGTACATGTACTCCTGCTCAAAGAAATGACAAGTAAAAAGCTAAGGACACACGAAATAGTGTGACATGTTTCAATGTTGTCTAACGAATTGGTACATTGGCCCCAGGTATAAGGGAAAAGTAGAAGAAATTAATCTTGAAGTCTAACCTGAGTCCATGCCACAAGGGTCTCTTCCACCACGCCCTGAGGACAAACTTAACTTTGAATGAAGAGTCATTGCAGGATTTGAGGAACAAGATGGGCCTGGAGCGGTTGGCCATGTCACTCTCTAAGGACAAGCCTGGTCTTACGCCTCTCCTGCCTACAGCATTGGAGAACTCCTAGCTAGGGGGAGGGAGCCTGACTATTGTCGCCAGTGGCCTCCATGCCCACCAGGCCTGGCAGAAAACATGCGCGGTGACTCACTCAGTCATTCAGCAAACAAACTTTATGTTCAGTATGAGGGAAATTAGTGTCTGTTTTACTTTTTGGAGTTCATGCTCCAAGGCAGGGGGACAGATGTAAGCATAAAATGGTTTACTTCTGTAAAAAGCCCGGAAGTTATCCCCATGAATATGCCTTTGTTTCAACTTGTCTCTTCATCTAGAATTTTAAAAATATAATCCAGTGTGTGAAAACATCTGATAATATGGATTTCGATGTGAAACAGTTCTCATGTGAATGCTGGGCCCAAAATGGCTTGATTGATGTTTGGCCTAGAGCTTTAACTCAACCTCTCTCAGCCTTGGTGTCCTCGTTTGCAAAATACAGATTAAAATAGTGCATAATGTGAGGCCGTAAAAAATAATGCATTTAGAATACTGCGTGTCAGTCACATAATAAGCCCTCATCGTGCTAGCCATTGTCATTACTTCTAATCCTTACCGGCTGTGCTGTTGATGCATTCTTCCAATTGTGCTTCTTATTCCCAGTACATTTCCTGACATTTGAGTTCTCCAGACCTCCCAAAACAGCTACAATAACAATTGCCCCTGCTCTCTATACACACAACCACCTTAGCTTTTAAATCACAGCCTCAATCTTCTCCATTATTCTGCATCGTACGCCGTGTTAAAAAAAATGAACAATCTAGTACTGTATAAGTCTGTGCCAGCTTTCCTGAACCCAGCATTTTGTTCAAGCCCCACTTTCTTCTTGAAATTTTCCCCATGTTCTGTTTCTTGAAATCCTACTTTCATGTCCTTCTCTCTCCAACGGAAGGTAGCCCTCTTCTGAACTATCTCAGCATCAAACATATTCAGTCCCCCCATTGACATTTGTGATATATATTCTTGGATCGTTGCTTTCATGAGTTCATGTTAATAAAACCATAATGCGGGGTGCCTGGGTGACTCAGTGGGTGAAAGCCTCAGCTCAGGTCCTGATCCTAGGGTCCTGGGATCGAGCCCCACATTGGGCTCTCTGCTCAGCAGGGAGCCTGCTCTCCCCCCTCCCCCACGGCCCTGCCTGCCTCTCTGCCTACTCCTGATCTCTGTCAAATAAATAAAATCTTAAAAATTAATAAGACCATAATGCAAGCTATTTTTGAGTATAATATGCTTCATGTTTTGCAAAGTCCACCACCCACAATATCTCTCATGTTTACAACACCTCCCTGAGATAAGTGTTCTGGGCTTCCTTTGTTTAAGATGACCATGAGGTGCAGCGATTTTAAGTAATATTCTAAGATCATGCCATAAGTGGAAAAAGCAGGTTTTAAGCCAATGTCTGACTTCAAAGTTCATTCTGTTGTGCCAACTTCTTTCAAATTTGCCTTCTCCTCCTGCTAGATTACAAATTCCCTGAAATCAGGAAAGTGTCTTGTTCAGCTCTGCATATCCTCCAAGCCGTGGCCTTGAGTCTCTTTTTCAACGCAGAGCTGGCTGCTGTGGTATGCATTTTTACACGTTATTGCAAACACTTCTGGCAATAACTCTGAGACAGGTGTTATTATCATTGCTACTTGAACTCAACTACGGAGACTGAGACAAAGAGGGGCTGAGTGATCAGTTAATCTCTTCCATATGGCAGGGGCCAGATTTGAAGAAAAACAGGAAGCACTGAGCGCCAGCTATGTGCTGGGCACGCGCTCAGGCATGGTGGGAACTGGGCACGCGCTCAGGCATGGTGGGAACTGAGAAGCAATCACAGTCCTTGGCAGCGAGACACTCCGCATCGAGGAGTGTAGAAGCTGTGTGAGGAAGTCTATAAAAAAATGGTTTTAAAGGTAAACAGCAGTGTTTGAGCTCCGACCGGCAACCCCCTGTCCTCGTGAGGGCTGCGTCATACCCGGCCATACATTCTGACAGCTCCACTCAGTTTTATCCATTCTTCTTCTGAAGTTTGAAATGTACAAGATTACATAGGGGATGTGATGGGAAATGTCTATTTTTACATTTAATTTGCACTTACAGAGCTGAGAAATTTTAAGAGACCTAACTGTCTTACGGAAAATCCTCCCTGAGTCGTTTTGGGCCTTTTATTCTTAGGAACCATCTGGTGAGAAGCCTGGGTTCTTAGCTGGTAACATTAAATTTATCCTGTGTTCTTTTCTTTCTATCCCCTCTCTTCCGTTCCTTCCTTTCCTTTTTTATGGTTCCAGTAAAACTTGCTTCCTTTCCTCACTTCCTCCATCAATCTAGCAATGGCTTTTCCCTTTTCATTGGTGGACGTGTTTGCATTTATGAATATTACCAGGGAACCGGTTAGTATGAGAACAAAGCTCTATTACGAAAACCTATGCAGCTTGGAGCCTGTGGTTCAAACAGACTATGACTCAAATATCAGTTCCACCACCTTTCAGAAAGTTAGCCTTGAGTCAGCTTTATAACATGCTCTAACGTAATCTATTAACCTATAAGATGGGGATACTAACATTTATATTTATGGCACCTTACAAATGGTGAAGATACTGTAGTGGAAAGCCTATCGTGGTGTCAGGCATATGAGACCATCAGTAAATGGGAGATGTTCTCAGCCTTATTGTTTAGCATCACCATGCAATTTATAAAATCCAAGGAGGTACTGGATGATTGCATGCATTCCTGGATGAGGAATACGAATGCCAAGTCACCACCACTGAGGCTGTGAGTGAGCCACAGGGAGCATACATATATATATATATATATATATATATATATATATATATATTTCCCCCCAGTGTTCCAAGATTCACTGTTTACATACCACACCCAGTGCTCCACGCAAGACGTGCCCTCCTTGGGTATCAGGGAGTGTGTCTTCATACGGGATGCATGTCTTTCTGGCTTGCACGGTTTGTCACTTAAGGTTCTTCTAGGATAACGAGACAGGAATTAAGTGAATCGATGTTTCTGGGTCTTGGGCTGTAATTGCTGCCCAAATATGTCTCTTGCTTTACAATTTGTTAGTGCCTATCAGATGACCACAGAATAATCTTTCTGAACACCTCCTTGCTTACATTCTCTAACGTAGATACAATGTAAGGTTTAAGTCGTTGTGTTTAATTTCATTTAAATTTACAGTAAAGTTTCTGTAGTTAATCTGCTGTCTTGGATGTAGGTATTTGAAGAGTAGAAACATTGAATGCCACCACGTTGCTGAGCTCCTACAGAGTTCTTGGTCCTTTCTTTGGCCCTGTGGAAGACATTTTTCCTTCTACAAGTTCTGCCAGTGTCTCTCCACCAGGTAACAGAAACCTAGATTTAGTCCCTTTTTACATCTTGCAAATTCCTCCCTTCTGACTTTGGAGGATGTCTTACGGAGTTTTCCCTGTTTAAACTTTTCCTGATTTTTATGGCAACCAACCTGCTTCTCTCTGCCAGTGACACAGAAGCAAATTTTCTCCTAAAAATGTGAAGGGGAAACTCAATTTCCCACCATTAAAATTATCATTTTTCAGTAGAAGTAATTAACTGAATCTAGCAAAATTTCATGCCGTCTACATGGAGGATCCATAGCCTTCCTATTAAGCTGACTGGCCTCACTCCTCACAGAATTCTAACCCTGACTCCTGGCATGTTGCTTCCTGTTTTCAGTCATCTGGTGTTAATGGTGCTCTGTCCAAACAGTCTGTTTCTGAGTCTCACATAACTTATCAGCTGCCGAGAGCAGTGGTGACAGATTCAGCTCATCCTGCTACATCTACGTAATTTAATAAGGTGATATTTATTAAAAGTCCACGATGTGACAAACTCTATGCCAGCAGGAGAGAAAAAGCAGTGTGTCAAGCAACGGAACGACTCAAATGCTGGGTGGACGCCACATGTCGTGGTGCCCGGAATTTATAGAAGAAGAAGGAAAGGGGCACTAGAGGTTTCAATGAAGAAGTATTCAGCTCGTCTAAGGAAGGCCACAGAATCTCGACAGTTGGCTGACGAAGTGGAACCTCAAAGACTAAGCAGGCATTTTCTAGGTGGGAAAAGGAGTCCGGCTGAACAGCAGATCAAACTCAACGAAGATTATCAAAGACAGAAAGGTGCAAATATTAAGGTGTATTCCAGCAGTGCTATTGATTACAGTAACTACAGAATAGGGCTGAAGGAAGGGATGGAAATACACAAGTAGCCCAGAGGCGAAGAGGAGGACTTGCTGAGTCGCATACTTGAGACTTACACCTTATACTGTTGATCTACTTATCAACGTGTTTTAAGTGGGGGACGGACCTTGTTAGATTTGCCTTTAGAAAATCTCATTCACTTAGTGCAGGACATAGTTGAGGCAGAGAGGCCACGTCGGAGAGTCTCGTGGTTGCTCAGGCTGGACACAGAAGGGCTTCACTCAGGGAGATGGTGAACTTTCACAACTAATGACAGAAACTCTGGAAGCAAACACATGGGTTTTGGGTACTGCTCGTCTCTTACCAAAAAATATACTTTAGCTGAGCTTCATCCTCTCTCCACACCCCACCTATGAGAGGTGGATAATGGTCCTACTCACCTAAGAAGAGTGTTGTGAGACCCAAATGATATAGTTCATTCATCAAAGTGTATCATGCACAATAAATGTTCAATAAAATGATCATTACTATCAATACCATTTGAACTGATGGTAGGAAACAAGAGACAGTTACTAGATATATTCAAGACATAGAAGAACTAAGGAGAGTGACACAGGGAGAGTTGAACAACACCAGGTGTCATTGGTAAAATAACAATGACATTAAATGTTATTATTTATGGACAACCACTGACCTGACTACTTCTTATGTATAACATAAGAAGTTATATTATCAGTTACTCGAAGCAAAAAGGTATTTGATCAAGAACACTGAGTAATAAGAAGCCAATAATTCCCTAGACCAAATATTATTTCTTTCATCTTATTAAGTAAGTATATCATACAGGAATTCTTAATATACACCCATTTGTGAACATAGCATACATCATTTTATATAATCCTCATTAAAATCCATCAAAAAAATTTTATTACCCCACTAATCAGAGAAGGGAAGTTCAACACAAGGATCTAAATGGGCTTGCCAAAAGTCAAGAAAATAACAATAATAATAATTTTGTTATTTATGGAAACTCTAGTACATACAGCACTCTCTGTAATATTGTTGCCTGTCTTCATCCTAACATTATATTCTAAGGAAGGTCTTGTTTGTTAAGATTGATTCTTGGACTTTTTTTTTTTTTTAAAGATTCATTTATTTTTATTTTAGAGAGAAAGTGTGGAGGGTGGGAGGAAGCAACAGAGTGAAGGGAGAGCGACAATCTCAAGCAGCCTCCATACCAACGGTGAAGACCAATGCAGGGCTCAATCTCACAACCCTGAGATCACAATCTGAGCCAAAACCAAGAGTTGGAGGCCTAGACAACTGTGCCACCCAGGCGCCCCTGATTCTTGGACTTTTGAAAGGGAAAATCAGGAGAATGTTAGAGTGGTAGAAAGCAAAAGGAGACAAATGGAGTCAGGGCTCAGGGGTGAGAGCAGTAGGTATTAAAAGGAAAAAATGGTTTCTAAGAGGTGTTGAGGGAACTTCATGGACACTGAAATATGTGTACATATATATTACATATATAAATGAAAGTGAAGGACGAGGGTCACATAGAAATTATTTGTATTTCCACGGATAATGTTTATTCCATCAGAATACTTCTCTGGGCAGAGGTACATGGTCACAACTGAACATTCCACATTAACTACTGCAGTTCCTCATAGCAACCATGCATGGAAGGTAGACATCTGTGCCATGCTGTATGTCTGAGGACACTGAGGTTCAGAGAGATCAAATTTTCATCTGCGGTCATATTGCTAAGCCCTTGCAGTGCCAGCCAGATCCAGAACTCCTGGACACCTCCCGTGTTCAGTCTTTGTCTGCTTAGGACTCACTCTCTGGTCTATTCTCCCAAAAGACCTGAGGCATCCTTAAGCTCATGGCCATAGGTTCTTTGGATAAAGCCAATGGTAGCTTGAGCTGTTGCACACAAATTCCCACTTTCTCCTTTTCATTTTGAACTTGCTCACACTCTGGCCCCATTTGTTCCCCAGTCTGTTTCGACTGATAACCCAGTGAGTCTCATTTAGTTAATCTTTGGATGCAGTAATCTACCTTCAGACAGACTTTGACTAGAGAAGGATGAGTAACCCCATCGGTTTGCCCTGCTAAAGACCCCGGGACACCACCCAGACAGCACTTGATGCCCTCAGAGTCTTCTCCTCTGGAGAGTGGGGAGAGATATACAAACTCTTAAACATTCACTTTACAAATCAAACACTTCTGTGTTTTACCATGACGTGCTAATTTAATACTGCAAGTCCCCTGTCTTTCCCACTTCATTAAAATAATCACTGTCATCAGTCTTCCTTCTAGTATGACACTATTCATCTTGCAAACTGCTTTTCACCTACAGTAGTCATTCCACGAGTCACAAATACCACATGAAATATAGGGCCACAGGGAATCTGGAAAATAGAGGGGCAAAAAGCCAGTCATAAACAGCTACCCCAACATTAACAGTGATGATAATGAAAAATCCCTCAAGGTTTTATTCATGTGCATTTACCCTGCTGATGTGTTTTTACTTAACAATATGTAATGGAATTCCTTCTTGGTGATATAGAAAACAGCCATAATTATGATTCTAGTTACAATAAAGCAATAGTTTCCCAACCAACCATGTTCACTGCACTAGTTTACTCACATTATCAAACCATTATTACTTAACAAAGACTACTAAACATGTAATATATTTCTCAGTTTACAAATCAGAAATTTTGATTTCAAAGAGATTGAATACCTTGCTCAAGATAACTTGATAGTTTTGTCCTGTAAAATAAATCAATCAATTCCACCCTACGTTAAGTTTCATCTGTTGTTCATTTTTTGCTGCTATATGTAATACTGAAATAATCTTCATGTATTGTTTTTTCTTCATGTCCAAGAATCAATAATACTATAATGTATTGTACACACACACACACACGTTTTAAGTCTATTGGCATAGGTTGAAGACTAAAATGGTCCGAAGTAACCAGCGGTAATTTGTACTTATACCAGCGATTCATTTCACAGAACACTGGTTAGATTAGGTTGAAACATGGTTCCTCATTATTGCTCTAATTTTCACTCCTTTGAGCACATTTTTCCATATGTAACAAAGCATTTGTATTTTCTCTTGCCTCCATTAATCCTTTACTACTTGCCACTTGCCTATTGTAGTTCTAATGTTTTTCCTAAGCATACGCAGGGAATTTATAATTCTATTTATAGCCTAAGGGTTGCACACAGGTGTGTGTGCATGTGTGTGCATGGATGTGTATGTCTACATGAGAGAAAAGTCTGATGATCCCTCCTGAGGATGCATGTGCCTGCTCCGCACCCATCCCTCCTCTTCTGGCCACAGCCCGCCTGATTTGCTTTTAGTAACTGTGATCCTTCCACATTAAGCCCATGTGGTACAGATGCCATCAGCCACAGGCTCCTCCCAGCAATAGTAATGGTCTAATATCTGGGAACCAAATTCAAGATGGAGCCAATGGAAGACTTGCCCAGAATTTTGCTGGAGCGTTTGAGAAAGAGGTCTTCTCCTTACTCTGGAATGCCTAAGCCAGTAAAACACAATCTTGGAACTCATAGTGCCATTTTTTTTTTTTCCCTCAAAGAAAGATTTCCTGGGAATAAAGTCATCATGAGGAGAGTAAAATAAAAACAGAGAGGGAGAGACATCCCTGGAGTTCTCCAATTCTTCTAAGACTGAAACAAATCTTATATTTGATCTTTTCAGTCATGTGCGACCCTAACTTAAATCACTTCACTTGCATTCTGTCACTTGCTCTCACATGCTGTCTGATAAATTTGAATCTGCCTGCCAGCTTCCCATTCAGAGCCTCACTGGCTCAGAGAGTACAACTTGTCCAAACCAGCCTTTTCACTGAGACACATCCACCTTCCACGACTCTTTCAGTTTCCTCTGTCAAGTGCCTACACATTGGGTATAAAGCCCATCCCGAGTGTCCTCAGAAAAGAGCTCCCAGGGGATCACAACCCCCACCCCCCGTGGTTTCTTAAATTTCTTGTATCAGATTCCCTTCCCTGGTACTCCACCTGTTTAAACTGAATCCTCTGACTCTTCTCAGAAATTCCCGTAAGTGGTATTTGAATGCCCATACCCTACATTCTGCAAATACCCTCATTGTGCATTCCTGGTTACTCTTTCCTGATCCGCAGCTGTATTCATGTTCTAAGTGTGGAATTCCAAAGTGATGGTCAGGACAGAAGTGCACATTAATTCCCAAGCAGGTAGAAGGTACTCAAAGTATCTTATTGACTGAATGATTGTATAGATTACTTTTAGCCCCTTTTCTGGCACATTAAAAACATCCTAAAGAAGAAAACTACTTTTTTTTTTTTCTCTCTCACATTTAGACACATTCAAATGATCATCAAGAAGATGTAACCGTTGGTCAGCACTTAACTTGGATCTGGGCAATTGGAGGCTCCTCACTCCTTCCCATTTCCTTGAATATGCATTCTGCTTGCCTTCCCACCCCCCTCCCAAACTTACAGCCTTCAGACTGTGATAAGTATTGAGATCATCCGGATGATGATTCACATGACTGAACCCAGTGACGGTCTCAATATAAACTTTGATTCAGAGGACAGTTGGTGAGATCTTATTTTATGCCCAAGACAGAAGTAAGTTCCTTTCTCATGTATATATTCCCTTGCTTATTAAACCTGCCACCTACCAATCTGGAGTGACCTGCCTCTTTCTTTGGTCTCTCCCTGCCCTCCCCCTATGGAGACCAGTTTCAGATGATGCCTCTGAAGTTCCCTAGGTTGCAACCTAACAAATGTTGTATCAGATGAAGAATACCAGGTGTCTTTGTGCTAAACTTTATTGATGTGAATTTTATTAAAAGATATAATTCACTGCCTATGTCCATGGCCTGCCCAGCAAAAGCTATTGCTGAAATTTAAACTTCCTAAAACGCAAGATGCACATTATAAGGTCACAAGTGATCATGACAACCAGAAAATTACAAACAAATAAATGATTCCATTCAATTATGGTCCCAAGCATAGAAAAGGCAAACCACAAGAGGTTGAAGAAAATAAATCCTCCCTTGGAATCATCCTTCAGATTGAACAGATGCTGGTTCTGGAATGGAATTGTCTTTCTGACCAAAACCTACTGGGAATTAAACATGGTCTAGAATTAAACTAATATTGTCTCCTCCTTAATTACATTGTCCTCTTTTGATGTCATTCTCTGGCTCTTTTAGGGAAGTTTAGCTGTACTTAGGCACACGTAATTCATTCTTAATCCTTTTTATCTGTAGACTTTCATATCTCAGATTTTGTTAATTGACAGCAGGATGTTTTTCTTTTCTAATGTAAAATGAGAAAAATTGTTTTTCTCTGTGTTTCCTTCATTACTGTTTCTGGTAAACACCGTAAGAAAAAGATGACTTTGTATCCACTCCTTACTCCCCCTTCTCTCCTCCCTCTTGCAATGGTGCCACATTCCGTCCCCCTCTGGTAGAGTTGCCTGCAGACACAGATTGACTTCTTGGTTGTGAGGGCCAGTGTATCTGAATCATTTTCTTTCCGAAGAGTTTGATTCACATTTTAACATGGTGGTGTCACAGATAAGATTTTAATCTAAAATATTTGGGTTCAAACACAAGCTCAACTTTTACGACTTTGGATTAATTTACTTACTGATCTCTAAATATTTCCTCTTCTGGAAAAAGACTTTACAACAATACTTAAATTACACAATGATGGCATGTCTATCCTCTAAATTGAATGTAAGTGTTATACAACCAGGGGCCATTTCTTCTTTGCATGTCTATGTTTTTGATATGCCTGCTCAGTCATGACTAGCAATATGTGTATTTGTTATTGTTATTTATAAATACTAATATGGCTGTGTATAATATGACATAGAAATTCACTGAACAGGTTTTATCTAATTTCATGCATTCTTCAATAGCACTGAAAATAGTTTACACATGAAATCCACATGATCCCTTTTATTTTATTAAAAAGGCTCTTTCTGAGATTCCCCCAGTTCACTCATATGTACGCTCACACATATACACACCTTGCCTGAAAGTATATTATAATTACAGATTGCGGACTAATTAGAGTATTATTTATGCCTGAAGATTACATACTAATTATACATGGAGTTATTATGGGAAACCTGGCAAAGGCTATGGGAGCAATTGCTGTAAAATTACAAGTGGATGCTGTTTAATTTTATGATTATTTGTACCATATGAAAGAGCGAGTTGCCAAAAATCAAACCAGAAGGGTGCTGTGAATCTGTTATCCCTGTCCTTTTAATAATGTTGAGCCTCAGCAATGCCAACAGCACAACTTCCTTTGGTTTCAAGGACAGTGGCCTTGGGGGCAGGGCTAAATTTAGTACGCGTGCCTAGGATACGGGGGGGCACAGCTGCTGTGAGGTATGTTCTCGATGCTGAGCTTGTAGCTTGGAGATAAATACTGAACGTGGGGTGAAGGGATAAGCACGAGCTACTCATAAAAGGTTCAACTTTCTTATAATAATGGTAAACATATAAACAGACACACGGATCGTAATAATAAAACGAGCATAGTCAAGCCTGTGCTCTCTCCTGTGTCAAGCAAGCACCGTTGTAACCTGCCACCCCATCACGTCCTCACACCAGTTCGGTGGGGGCCAGCCTGTAGGTGAGGAACCCAAGCGTGGGGAGACCGCAAGGAGCCCAAGTCACCCACCATTTGGAGACATTCTTACCTGAGAAGTCTGCCTCAAGGACTTGGGCTCTTAACTCATCCTTTTCAGGGACAGAGGATCCCAGGGGTCCATTCTCCTTCAATTCCTTTCCCCCGTGCATTAAAGGCACCCACAACAATGCAAATCTTTATTTCCTTTTCTCTAGTCTCAGGAAGAGGAATCACAGCATCCATTCAAGTTCTGAACACTTTTGTGATCTGCTCCTTTGTGGTCCTGCCTCCTTTCTCTCTCCTTTATGGTCAGCTGCCCTCCTTCCTCTGGACACGTTTTCTTGGCTTCCCTACATGACATTTTACTCACATTGAAAAGCACCCCTTCATTCTGCCTCTCCATAAATATCCCCACCTGTCTTAATTCAACACCCGCTTCCTAAGAGAGGTCTGTGTTCCCTTTCTCCCCAGTACCCATTAGTCAGACTGCAGCTCAGACACCATGGAAGTTGCTGCCTCTCATATCTCCGTGGAATCATAGATCACCCTCTGGGTCACTGTGTTTGAACGCTGTCCCCTAAAGCACACATGTGTCTGCAGAATGTTCCTTCCAGTCTCTACACACACAAGATGTTCCCGATTCTAATTCTCCCTGCATTTTCTGAACTACTAAGCGTTTCCTTACTAGATTCTACATTTTCTCACCATTTTATCCCCAGCTCCTGGTACGCTTTCTGGAAGGTAATAAATGCCCGACAGTAGTTAAATGAGCGAAGAGTGACGAGAAGAATGCACTCCAAAGGTAGTAATTCCCTTTCGTTCCCCATGCTCTGAAGTGACATTTGCTCATAGACTTTTGTCTTTTCTGTCTCCTGATCCTAGAACACATCTTGCATGAGGGGAGCAACTTGCCTGACTGGTTCATACGTCTAGCCTCAGGGTCCAGCATAACCCCTGGCAGGCAGAGGCTGCTTACTAGCATGTGCTCCATAAACACTCAAATGAGCACACGTGCCTTGCATGAAGTAAAAAAACAAAACAAGAACAAACAAAACAACCTCCCCTCCCCATTAACAACTATGAGTCTATATTCATGTAGTGATGTGTTAGTTTGTGGGCATGTGTCTGTATAAAGGAACTAGCACGCGTTAAACTGTGTGTGTAGAAGACAACGATCACACGTGGGGCTGTATGGACGCATTTGTATCTGTGTTAAGGAACCAAAATGAATGCTTTAAAGTTTCTGCTCTCAAAAGACAGAGAAGGGAGGTACTGTGCTCTAGCATCTACCATGTGCAAAGAGCAGCGGCAGGGACAAGTTCCAATGCCTGACTGTATTTTACATCTGCATTTTAAAGTTTGTGAAAATGTCTAAGAATCAAATCTTTGAACAACTGTTTTTCGGTGTATACACTTATGGAGCTGACAGGAATAGCCCAATAAACCACATATACTTTCATCATGTGATGTGTGTCTTAGGGGTCATCCACAGAATTTCTGACCCTTGAACAGAGGAAGAGGTTGATGGGAGAGATGGGATCACTATCGGCAGTAGCTGCTCCGGGCTACTCAATGTCTATTACATGAAGATGAGGGAAGAGAGGAAGAGAGCTAACGGGGTTGCGCTTGATACGATGGAAAGTATCAGAACAGCGAGGTCTTGGCGACGGTCATCAATATCTATCCGTAATGATACCTCCCAGAATCGAAGGAAGACAATAAAAGGGCAGGAAGTGTGTCTGCCCGGATAGGTTGATTTAGATATTTTGTGAACCTTGTTTAACAATAGGCATTCAAATATTGGGAGCTCTTCATCCGACCACCCTCCTACGCAGACCTTCCTGATGGACTGCCCCGTAGGTCAGAACTTGAGCCACACAGCTGAATGGTTGTGACCTTGAGCTTTGGCCTACGTACCTGGACTCAAGAAGTGGACTCTGCTACTTACTAGTATGTGACTGGGACAAATTATCCAGATTCTCTCTGGGCCTACTTTCATGGAAATAGAAAGCATTTGTAACTAGCAGTATGCTTTTCCGAGAAATCAATGAGATAAATGTGTAAAACACACTGCTTGGCACACAATAAAAACTATTTTTAAAAAACATTAATATAATTGCTCATATCCATTATTTTGTTTGATGCTTATAATTTAGGTTGGAAAGTGCCTTTTTTTTTTTTTTCATTTTCTGCACAAGAAAACTGTGATTCGGGGGACTGAATTGCTCATAGTTGTGCGGGGCTTATCCTGTCTCTTTGCCTTTTAACCTGAACAATGGTCCGGTACCCAGTCCATACAAGCCCAGCGTCCTCAATGTTTCTCCCCCCTTGTGTGTCCTGGGAGGCTCTCTCCTCTATCCGGGTACCTCCCCTTTCTGAGACGCTCAGTGCTTCAGATTCTGCTCACTTCAGTTGTTAGGTTCTTTATTTCAAGCCTGTTTGTGTCTCTGTAAACCAGGCCCTTGCATTTTGTACTCTGGACAGTCCCTGTGATCACTATGCCCAACTGTCCTTAGGAAGTGACCTTCTGTTACCATTCTCCGCATGCCCTTCAACTCCCCTGCAGATTCCTACAATTTCTGCCTGAGTCTTAGGGACATGCACCTGCCTAATCGGGAGCACAGATCCCCTTGGGGAGAAAACACAGGCTCCAGATTGGACCAGACTTCTCATACCCCACTTTGATTGATCGTGGTCCACATCTTAATTTGCTAGCTTTGTCCTCTGGGTCCCACCTGTCCTCAGATGGCCTGATCCACTGACTCCGTTCTCGTCTTCCAACAACAGCTGCACTTTCCATTTTGTCCCTTCTTCCCACAAATGAGCCAGAGGTGCTCCTGGATTCTGTGTGTCTGTAGTCATAGGGGGGAAAAATCCTACTTTACTCACCGTACGTCCACCTGCTAGAATTAGTAAATTAGTAAATGATGTGCTAAGACTTGAGACTTTTCACTTTTCCATTTCATCATTTTATGATTTGCTAATGACCATTCCAGTACACACTGTGGAACACGTAGAGCCACAAGAGAAAGCTAGGTGACCCGCAGACAGCATAGGGACACAATGCTCACACAAGTACAATGTCAACTTACAATCAGCTGTTAAACTGTATGATATCAAGAGAAAGGATGCTTTCACAGCTGTGTATAGGGACCCAAAATAGGGACACATGGTTACTCTCTCTCTCCTATGGATCTGTCTTGGGGCCAAATCTTTGGCTTTCTTTTTGGTTTAGTCTGACCTTCTCACTTGGGAGGAGGGTGGCTAGGTGGTGCCAGATGGAGATGAGACAATGTTGCACAGAACATGTCCGCTGGGGACAGCTCCACAAATGCCAGACACCTGAGTGTGCCCATGCCCTTCTCTGAAAGGTTCCACCACACTCACCATTTTGATGGGGCAGCTGAGTGGGATTAACGCATCAGAGAAGAGAGAGATTCTGGGTGATGAAGGGTGTTTGCTTATCCCACATTTCTCTTCCCCCCTTCACTAGTTAAATCTCAGGGACACTTTTACTCAGAGCCTGCTCTTATTTTGCCTTGACCATGATGCGACCTTCATTTCTAGGGGCCGACTCAGATGAAAGAATCAGGACTGGCATTCAAGTTTGTAGGTCATTCCCCCTCTCCTGCCTCATTACCAATGCTGTGGAATTTATCTTTGGTTATCTTTATCTAATTCATAAAGCTGTCTGTATCAATCCAATCAGACAACTCAGGATGACAGGGAGAATTGGCATGATTCACTGGGAGGGACACTCTGAGAGGCATCCTCCATTCATTGTTCCCACGTCAACCATGACCCTTAAGCCAACTCACTTAGAATGGAGAGGAAGCAATCAGGCATCCCCTAAATATATTTAGAATGTGTCTGTCTCTTGATGATGATGGGGAAAGAGGATGGGTTTGAAATTACCACAGTTCCATTACCTGCCAAGGACAAGAGCAAGTTTCTTCTAATCCGAGGAACAAATTTAAAGCAAGGCTGCACTTGCTTTAATAACCCTGCTTCACTCCCACATCCTCCCAGAATCTCCAAGAAAAGCACACACAGCAAAGCAGGAATGAGAGAGAGAGGTTGAACCGTTTTTATATGCTTTGGTTATCAACATATGATAGCATGTGTTATTCAAGAGGAAAACATTTGCTAAAGTGGGCCACTCCTCACCTCTACACCGGAGTGCAAGCTTGCAAGAAATTGTAATGGACAATCATTTTGTTCTGCAAGCCCAAATGTGTGATTTGAGATCCACAGTACTTCAATGATTTGCCTCAAGCTACTCAGAGACTTAACACAAAGAAACAGTGTTACATCATAAAAGAGGGGGAAGGTTTTGATGTTAGACAAAGTGTCTGATCCTGGTTCTGCCTTGTGATGCCAGTGGTCATATAAGCAAGTTTTGTAAACTTTTTAAACTTCAATTCTTTGTATTTTTAAAAGTGCAGATGAGAATATCGACCTCACTGTGTAATCTTGAGAATTAAAAAAAGAGAAAGAGAATTAAAAAGGTGAAAGACACAGAGTTACTATAACAATGCCTAGCACATAGTAGTTTCGTGGTAATTCCAAATGTTCATTTTTCATCCTTACGATGCCCAGCCAATGATGACTTACAGCATACTCACCAGAGTCTCTATAATCTAGCTGCACTGTCCCAGATCTGGGTGCTCACGTATGCCCAGTTCAGTGATTCAGTGACACGTACAATGAAAGAGTCACCCCTTCCCCACTCTGGCAAGGGCACAGGTGTCCCTCGTCATTCCAACAGAAGTCTTTAGCATTGGGAAGGGGCAAGCAGTCCACAGGCATCATCAGAAAGTTCCCAGGGGAGCCCAAGGATGGTATCATTTGGACTTCACATCTACTCCTGAAGAGTATGAGTTGTGGTTGGTGAGGACAGCTGTATTACCAATAGTATGGATTTCTCTATCACCTGAAAAGTGATTAAGTCAGCTGGCACAGATCTGGGTGTAGGTAAACACGCAGCTTCTAGCCCCTTTAAAGACATGACTCCAATGCATCATAGTTCCAACCACCCAAATGATGTTCCTTGCCTGGGCCCTCCCGCCAACCCACCACAAATCATCTACTGGCAGATAGCTATATCCTTCTGGTGCAGATCTAGCTCGGAGACTCCTGGCATCTACCTATCCCTACATTTCCCTCTTTCCTGCCTCTCAAGCTCTAGCACCAAATGCCCTTTATCCTTCCTTTAAAAAACCTATTTTTTCTTTTCTTCCAGGAAGAACTGTAGTGATATTACCAAAAAAGCTGGAGCCCAAAACATTTCACACACAAAAGCTGATCTCCTTCACCTTTTTTCAAGGTCAGAGAGGATTTTTCTTAAGAAATATAATGACCAGGTATCCATAATCAGAAGAGGAGAGTGTTTTATCCAATACAGTCAAGATTAAAATATCCTCCAGAAGGGGAAAAGGAAAAGTTGAGTTTTTACTTAAAAAAAGTTTGAAAGTCTGCCTGCCTTCCATTGAAGTTTGAATTGAATTATAAAAATAATGGAAATGATCAACACTTGTGGAATTAAGATGATTTGAAACAAGAGAGAGCTGCACCGGAGGAGAGAAATTTTTTGTGTAATTTTGAGTATTGTAAGGGCACAGCATTGACTTCTCAACTCTTCTCTCACATTTTTTCCTGTCTAATTGTTTATCAGTTTGAAACTAACGAAGAGAACGACAAAGTCAACATCTCCTGGCCAAGACATTGGCTATAGGAGATTCCTTCCTGTCTAGCTTCATTTCCACGCTCACTGACACACAGGAGCTCTCTCATCGTGACTCTCAGAAGTCACTGGTAAGCATCTCCATGCCCTTAACCACAGGAGAGAAATATACAGAGGGAAAAAATATCTCTGAAATTAGCACCAAGTGGACCTGGCTCTGGTTTTAAATTCTAGCTTGACTACAGACTGACTTTATGAGTTTTGGAAGTTAACACACACACACACGCGCACCCACACATATTCTACCCTCATTGTGAATTTGACCTAGAATAGTTTTATGCCAAGATGTCAACTATTTCAGTGTTCATTTGCCTTAATTTTAGGTTGATCTGTGATCAGTTCAACTTATTAATTGCACTCCAATTCTCATATGTTGAAATGGGTTGACTAACATTTGTTCTCTTTTTGTTGTTATCCTGGAACTTCATTACCATGATGCATTCTCCAAACATCAAATCCAGTTCCTAATTTCCTGAGTGTTTTTAATATGTCACATTTCTGGGGCGCCTGGGAGGCTCTGTTGTTAAGCGTCTACCTTCAGCTCGGGTCATGGTCCCAGGGTCCTGGGATCGAGCCCTACATCAGGCTCCCTGCTCAGTGGGAAGCCTGCTTCTCCCTCTCCCACTCCCCCTGCTTGTGCTCCCTCTCTTGCTGTCTCTTTCTCCAATAAATAAATAACATCTTTTTAAACATGTCACATTTCTGGTCCTAGTCCATTATGTAGGAAGTTCTAGTACCCAGTGTGGTATTTAGACCAGTGTGAGCTGAGGTCCATTTCCACCACTTAACAATTGTGTAAATTCAGCCATGATTAACCTCTCTAAACCCCAGTTTCTACATATTTAAATTTGAGCTAATTGTATAATTATAGCTACCATCTGTTCATTGAAGATAAAACAAATTTACATATATATGTATGAGTGTGTATCTGTGCATGTCTGGAACATAAAAGATAGAGTAATTTCAATCTAAGGCATCCCGTTGTGTGCAGGTATATAAAATACATAGGGCCAGATACTGACAAAAATGTCACTAAACATAAATTACTACTAATAATACATTAATTATAAATGTATTTTGCTTAATTGTTTTCTCAGTAACCCAATTTTACAGCACAACACGGTGATATGCTACACAAAGTAAAAACACGATGTGTCCTTCCACCCCTGAAAACATTCCTAGACCATCTTTTGTCTCTCTCCTGTAAAGCAGTTCACCATATGCACATTCATGTCTAGAAGACGGGCAGAGGAGAAACTGCCTTGCTTCAAAGCCATTCAATTCCCCAGCCTGATCCAGAAATATAAGTGAAAAGACAGTGACAAATCTTTGAGATAATAGCAGCAGGCGGGATCGCGGAGGTGAAGAATTTGTTATCTGATGTGAACTGCTCATCCCTGCGAGCTGGACGAACTCTTTAAGGGGTGCCATTGAGTTCATGGGCAAAGATAATTCACTGCACACTACCCAGGGCCCGAAGCTACAGAATCCATTCCATTTGGCTAAGCGACCTGCTCTGAAGTGCCTGTTTATTCCTCCCGTTGATCCGACGCTGGGTCTAACGCATTAATGACAGAGGATTTATTCACACTCGATTTATTGTACGACTCTAATAATGACCGTTCTTGATCCCCAGTTTTTTGTTTGGTAGAGTTCTGGCTTCATTTTTCTGGCTGTGTTTTTGGATGAGACGAGGGTTTTGCTGGCGGTAAGGGAAAATCAGTCTTTGGAACTCCCCCATCTCCGCCTTGCCTCTGGCATAGCCACTCTTTCTAGTGTGACCTCAAGCTGGTATCTTTATGACCTCAGGGAAGGGAGGCTATGCTATACAACACATGGCAAGTGCCATCTCTCCAGAGAGGAGAAGATTGATATGCTTGCCTTCACCAAATTAAAAGCTCATGCACATTAGAAGATACCATTTAGAGTCACAAGAGCTCTTATAGATAGAATATGAATGGCTTATACAAAGCAATAATGAAATAGTGGACAGCATACAAGAAAAGGGGGCACTCTGCAAAATGGAAAATGCAAATGGCAAATAAACCTGTGAGAAAGTGGTCCACACCATCAGTCACCAGGGAGACACACCTCACTAATACTACGTATTCAGCAAACTGGCTAGAATGAATGAATGAATGATGAATGAACACATAAACCTGCCAATGACCAGAGCAACAGAGATGTAGAGCAATGACATCGCTCAGAGACTTCTGGTGGCAGGATGATGTCGTATCATATTTTAGAAAACGATGGCACCATCTAAGAAGTCTGCCATTCCAACACTTCTATGTAACTGGTAGGAAAAGGGAACGTAAACGCTAGGACATGTGCAAAAACTGCTCTTAGCATCGTTGTTCACATTAACACCAAACTGGACAAGACTCAAACAGCCGTCAGTAGCAAAGCTGTGGTGTAGCCGCACGACTGACTTTTAGAATAAAACAAACCACCAATTCACAGCCTCACATAACATGGATGGATTTTACAAACATAATATTGAGTCAAAGAAACAATTAAGGCTCACTAGAAGGTTAGAGTGCTGGGCCCAGGTAAGACCCATGAGGTGTTGGGTCCGGTATCAAAAGAACGAGACTGAGACAAAGTGAAAGTTATGCAAAGCCTTATTCTATGCCAAGCATTAGAAGTTAGACTGACCGGCCAGGGGAACGGGGCAGAGACAAAGTGAAAGTTATGTAAACCTTTATTCTATGCCAAGCATTAGAAATCAGACTGACCGGCCAGGGCCGCCTCCAAAGAGAGCGACGACCCCTTGGTCTTACAGGCTAGTTTTATAAGACACAACCGAAGACCTCTACATATGTGGCTTTGGCTGATTGGATGTTTCCACCTGTCTGGCCTTGTTTTAGGTGTGTGTTTTAGTAACAGTTACCTGGAACCGATATCAATAACTGCTGAGGCGTTTATTAAACAAAATGGCCTTGTTTTAGGTGTGTGTTTTAGGAACAGTTACCTGGAACTGATATCAGTAACTGCTGAGGCATTTATTAAACAACAAAATGTCTACCTAGGCAACATGGAGTCACTATGGCTAAGTAGGCTCAGGCAGGCACTAGGGGTTTAATAGGTTTTAATGTGGAATTGGCCCCAACAGAGGGACTTACTAAGAGTCCCACCGAGGTGATTCTGAACTTCTGGACTTGAGTGGTATTATGTTAATTCTCAAATTCCAATAAGTTGTCTATGCATCTTGTATGTATTTTTTTTTGAATTTGTAGTATTTTCTTATAAAGAGGAAGTTTAGATTAATTTTAAAAAGACTGTATTATGTTAAATGAAATGTCAGTCAGAGAAAGACAAATACCATATGATTTCACTCACATGTGGAATTTAAGAAACAGAACAGAGGAATATAGAAGAAGAGTTAAAGAGACAGAGAGAGAAGGAGAGAGGGAGGGAACATATGTGAGAAAGAAGGAAGCAAACCATATGAGACTCTGAATGATAGAGAACAAACTGAGGGTTGATGGAGGGGGGAGGGTGGGATGGGCTAGATGGGGGATGGGGATTAAGAAGGACACTTGTCATGAGTACTGGGTGTTGTATGTAAGTGATGAATCACTAAATTCTACTCCTGAAACCAACATTACACTATACATTAACTAACTAGAATTTAAATAAAACTTGAAAAGAAAAGTCATTTTCAAAATGTTAAACATTGTTCATCTTTGTTAAGTGTTGAATAAATATTTAAAATGCAGAGGTCACAGGGTAAAGATGAGAGGCACTTGGATGGTAAGAATTTTTACCTTTATGGATTTTCCTGTGGTTGCAAGTACTGCCCTCTCTAATCATGTGTACACCTACATCCCTCCATACCTCCATGGTCATGAACTGAGAAGAAGCTGGGCATCTCTTGTATTCTCAAAGGGCCTTCCCATTCTCCAATACTCAATTACTATACATGGATGTGAAGAGGTGACCCTAGAACTTTGAATCATTTTATCAAGGGTTCTTTTGTTATATCCTCCAATACTGACAACCTTACCACATCTATTTTCCTTGAAATCATGAGAACAAAGCTCTGTAAGTTCTTATTGCATGTTTCCATGACTCAGTAAGATACACTCAGATACTCAGGCCTTACCTCACAGCTCAGAGTCTAAACTTCACATTTTTTGTGAGTACATTGAGGTCAACCATGGTACTCTCTATCTCTCTTCTCTGATTATTTTTCCTTATTAAGTGTTTACAGTCATAGATGCAGTACACGTTTTACTAGTGTGTGTTTATCTTGTACCTCTAGAATGCAAATGTTGTGAGGTCAGGGACTTAATTTTTTTTTTTTTTTTACTTTTTGCTTTCCTTTGATATGGGCTTAGCATATAACAAACACTCAATAAATATGTGTTGAATGACTGAATGAAATACAAACAAATAAAAAGGTGTTGTGGCTATAATAATGCCAAGCAAAATAGAATGCAAAGCAAAAATCATCACTAGATCTCAAGAGAATCAGTAAATAATTTAAGGAAAAAAAACTATTCAATTCTCCTAAACATATAAAATGTATGAATTTGTATGCATGCAACAATTTAATTTCCAGTAGTATAAAACAAAACTCAACATAAACACAAGAAAACTCTGACAAATTCAACATCACAGGGCAGGTTTTAACATTCTTTTCTCACTAACAGATCAAGCAGACAAAAATGACAATGTGAAAGATGTAGACAAAAAAAAGTAATAGGATTGACTTAATTAGGGTTGTCAGACTAAGCAAGAGAAGAGAAAAATAGAATGTCCCCTCAGATTTGAATTCAGATAAGCAACAAACATATTTTGGAACATAAAATAAAAATATTTTCATTAAAAATTACATTCTAATATGGCATCCTGTATTTTATCTGGAAACCCTGCATCAAACAGTCATATATACAACATTTAACAATTGCATATAACATATTCTTTTTTTAAAAATAAGATTTATTTATTTATTTATTTGATAGAGAGATAGACAAGGAGAGAGGGGAACACAAGCCAGGGGAGAGGGAAAGGGAGAAGCAGGCTTCCTGCTGAGCAGGGAACCCAATGCTGGGCTCCGTTCTAGGACCGTGGGATCATGACCTGAGGTGAAGACCGACGCTTAAGGACTGAGCCACCCAGGTGCCCTGCATATGACATACTCCTTTCAAGCACAAAAATACAATTAACAAAAATGACTGATGTTAGCCATATAGCTAGTCTCAAAAATGTGAAATAATTGGTATCTTAGATAATATACTTCCTGAGCATATGTAATTTTGGTGAAAATCCATCACACAATAATTTTTTAAAATACACTTAGGAATGGCCTACTCATCAAATAATCAATTATAACATAAATTGGAAAATACTGAGAACTCAACTATAATATATTATATTAAAAACTTCTGGGGGGCGCCTGGGTGGCTCAGTGGGTTAAAGCCTCTGCCTTCGGCTCGGGTCATGATCCCAGGGTCCTGGGATCGAGCCCCGCATCGGGGCTCTCTGCTCGGCGGGGAGCCTGCTTCCTCCCCTCTCTCTCTCTGCCTGCCTCTCTGCCTACTTGTGATCTATGTCTGTCAAATAAAGAAATAAAATCTTTAAAAAAAAAAAAAAAAACTTCTGGGTTGGAGCTAAAGCTGTATTTTCAAGTAAATATGTAGTTTTATACATGTAGTATTTATATTGGAGAAGTCAGTTTTAAATTAATGATCTATGCATCTGGTTTAAGGAATTTATGTAAAGAAGAGTAGAATAAGTTCAACAGAGGAAAGTAGAATGAAATAATGCAGATAAGAAAAATTAATAAATAATAAAATTAATATTATATAAATCAAACATAAAATTGAGAGAATACATAAATCCAAAAATTGTTTCCTTCAAAAGGCAGATGAGTTGAAGATTTGACCAAGAATAAATTAGGCAAAATAAATAATACTAAGATTTAAAAGGGGATAAAAGTGCAGACAGACACAATATATTTAATAAGAGAATGTTATAAAATTATGTTAAAATTTGGAACATTTACATAAAATCAACAAGCGTCTAGAAAAGCAGAGCTCAGTAGAACTGATTCAAGAAGAAAATTACATTTGAATAGTCTCATCATGATTAAAATACAGACCACTTTCAGGGAGAGGACCTGAGGGAGGATTTGCCATCTTTGCTCCAAGTGTGCCATAATTATTTGCATCTCCATCAACAGGAAATGAGAAAGATTGGGAAAGATAAACCTCAGGCTAGGAAGACACTTCTTTTTTTCTTTTTTAGAAAGAGGGAGAAGGGGGAAGGGCAGTGAGAAAGGGAGAGGGGAAGCAGACTCCCTGCTGAGTGCGTAGCCTGATGAGGGATCAGTCTCACTGAGCTCCATCATGACCATGGCCAAATTCAAAAGTCGGATGCTTAGCCAACTTAGCCACCCAGGTGCCCTGGAAAGATATTTTTAATGAAGACCAAGAATATTCTAAAAGTAAAGGAAGTCTTATAATTCCTACGGTAATAAATTAAATATACTTGCTCATCAGTAAACAAAAAGAGAAAGCATAGGTGCAAACTGTCAAGATAGATTTGTAAAACATAAATCTGAAAACATACATACCTGAAATTTATACAGAACGACTTTGATTCTTTTAGGAAAAAAGTTAGCAAGTAGATAGACAGACACCATCAATGGACCTTTCACGTGGGAAACCCTAAATAGCTACCAAATGTGTGAAAAAGTGGTCAACCTCATGACATTCAAGGAAATGAAAAATGAAATCACACTGAGATACTGTGTCACACCTACCAGACTGGCAATGTTAAGAAGCAAAGAGTCTGAGAGTGCTATGTTTTGGCAAAGATAGAACATCCTTAGCACTGCTGGTGGGAGTGGACATGAGCACAATAACTTCTGAAAACAGCCGGCCATTATCTGGCAGAGTTGGAGTTACAAACACTAGGTGGGTGTGTTGGCTTAACACAAGGGCACTCCTGCAAGAAGATATAGAGTCGTGAGCAGAATCCTGCAGGGCCTTCCCACTGATTCTTCAGGAAAAAACTCTGGGGCAGGACACGACAGATACATGGAAGATGTTTTTGCTAACACAAAGCAGGTCAGGTTTCAAAAGGCTAGTCATAAAAGCCATTTCTGGAGTCATGGATGAGACCAAGAGTTTATGCAGCTCTGGGCAAGGTGTCCAATACACCTGCTACCCTACCACTCCCCTTTCAGAAGTCCACCCTAGAGAAACTCTGGCACAAATGCACCCGGAGCCTTGTGCATGATGCTTTGAGCTATACTTTTGCTCAACACTTCTGGGTGGTGGATAAACAGTGGTCTCTGCAGCAATTGAAAACAAATAATGAATGCACACAGGCATGGAAAAGCATGGGTGGTTATCAGGAGCTAATGTTAAACAGGCAAACATTGCTGTAAAAGGACACATAGAGTATGCTATCATTGATGGAAAGTTTAAAAAAAATTAAAAATCAAAAAAGATCTTGCTTGCAAATACAAAGCAAGGAGACAAACTAGATCTTAGCACAATAATTATTTCTGAGCAGAGAGAAGATGATTGGACTTGAGAAAGGTTCAGATAGGAATTTCATGTCAAAGTTTACATTGTTTTTAAACTGAATGGCTTGTTTTATGATAATTTCCTAAATCTTAAATACATTATTACATTATTACACATTCTCCTTTATAGATATATGGCAATTAATAAAAATACAACCAGCAGCAAAAAGAAGCAGTAGAAAAACAACAGAATTTGCACTTGCATTTTCTTGTTATATTGTCCTGTTTATTTACTTCTGCTGGACTACTATGGATATGAATTCATTCATTTATATAAACCTTTCTATAACTTCTTTTGAGCACTTTATACTACCACAATATTATATCTTTTCTTTCTGCTTTTGGAATTTATGGGACATTTTAGGTAGACCAATTAGTCTTTGGTTGCAAAATAATGATCCAGCCAATGCATTTGAAAATTAATATGCCCATGCGGTATTTAAAAACTGAGTTGGGGGGGGTCCCTGGGAAGCTCGGTCGGTTAACCAGCTTCCCTGATTTACTTTATTCTATGGGCAATTCCAAACATTTGTGAGTGTGACTCTAGTTTAAAAAAAAACATGAAGATTGGGAGTCAGCAGGCCAGTGCTGTGGAAAAGCCAGAGTCCTTGTCCCAAAATAAAATAAAGGACTTGAACTTAGGCCCTACACCTGTACGATGCCAGGCACATACTGCACTTGTTTTTAATAGTCTTCACTTACTTCCCACCTATGTCTTCTAAATACATAATTCTAAGAGCTAAGTATGCTTTATAATTCCTCTCTAAGACAGTGACATCTGGCATGGGAGTTTAAAGGTAAAAAGTGAACCAAGCAAGCTGAGGCAGCAAGAATGGGAGCAGAAATTAAAGATGCAGAGAGTATGAGTAAGGGCTTTGGGCTGCCTGTCTGGAATCAGCAATGAGGTATGAGTATATGTGGTTTATGTGTGCCCACCTCCTTGAGGGTTGGCAGAGTCACCTGCGACACATGATAGAATTCATAACGGAAACCAGGGCAAGGTTTGCTTGTGAGTAATTTGTTGCGTATTAGTCACATTTGGACATTATCCTCTGAGGAAATCATACACTGGCCTGATACTTATCAATGAAAAGGGGAACTGACAGCGACTTCTAACTCATCATTATCATGGCTGAAATGGTTCCATTAAAGAAGCAGGGGGAAAACACAGTATTATTCAGGGAATGTTGGATAATCACAAGCTGAGAAACCAGCATCCACCAACTTGCACTAGGGCTCTATTAGGAATGAACAACATTCAACTCCTGCCCTCCAA
Source organism: Martes martes (assembly GCF_963455335.1). Taxonomy (NCBI): domain Eukaryota; kingdom Metazoa; phylum Chordata; class Mammalia; order Carnivora; family Mustelidae; genus Martes; species Martes martes. Next base: position 6,124,263 of record NC_137891.1, on the reverse strand, counting down.
GAGCATACAATAAAATGAGATGGCAAATACTTGCTCACAATCAAATGTCTGTGAGAGACTAGTAAAGCGTTGCATCAGGATGGTGGAGAACCCCTCCATTTTGGTTTAGAAGCTGAGTCAAATTCTTTGTGGAACCTTTCAGTGGAGAGGGAGAGAAGAAAGGAGACAGAGAGTTTTTCAAAGATGATGTATGAGTACTTAGTTGAAGGACATAATGAAACTGACGTAGTAGAGAAGAAAGGAGACCCCTCCTGGGTCAAGAAATAGGAAGAACAGATACAAAATAATCAGTGTAGATGGTAAGTTTGGGTCCTAGAAGGATTTAAGCAGATGTGAGTGTGTGGATGGGTAATGTAAGAGGAAGGAGGGGAACATTACATTTCAAAAATGTGTGGAGAACACATGAGATTTTAACATGATACATGTGGGTTTTCCTATGTCTTTTTGTGAAAGTATAAAATTCATTTACCACTTTAAATATTGTATTTAGTAAGAGCTAAATTTGACTAAGAATGGCAATCCCTTTTTTTAGCTTTAAGAATTAATACTTTGAGTATGCCAAGGCACACTGCCTGCAAGTTTAAATCATTTCAGCTTTGAGGGGCACCTGGGTGGTTCAGTTGGTTAAGCATTGGACTCTTGATTTCAGCTCAGATCCTGATCTCAGGATCCTGGGATCAAGCCCCACAAAGGGCTCCACACTCAACAGAGTCTGCTGGAAATTCTCCCTCTCTCTCTGCCTCTTCCCTGTCTGCACTTGCTCACTTGCTCTCTTGATCTCCTTCTCCATCTCCTTCAAACAAATAAATGAATCTTTTTTAAAAATTCAGCTTTGAAGATATTGTGACCAGATCCTAAGGAATGGATTGTAGCACCATGTCTGTTAATAGACTAATAAGCTACAAAGGCCAGTTGGTTTTGTAAAGGACCAGCTCAATAGCTTAAAATCTCTGTCATTTATCCATCTTGCACTTTGCAAACATTCCTAAAAGCCCGTCAACAAGCTTTCTTTCTGTTGGTGATAAACAAATTTGCAACACTGAGCTCCAATTACTAAAGATGTTCCAATATTCCAATTTCCTCCCATTGTCTGACTCCTATCTTCATTTTACCTTACTGTAGGTAAATAGCTAATGTCAGAGCTGAAGTGATATTCTGGACCCATCCCACAGCAGCTGTGTAGCCAGAAGAGGTCACTCAATTCCACTGAGACTTAGTTTTCACATCTGTCACATGGGGATGATAATAATACCTGCCCTATATGGTCTCCAAGGTTGTACAAAAGATCAACATGTGGTAAATGTTAGAGATAAGTGTCTTTTATGACCATAAAAATAAATATGGTTACAGTTATTGGGATCATTATCATTGCCATATGCAGACCCTTTCTCTCTTCATTGGCTTTTGTTTCTTATGCCCTGATAAATAAATCACATTCTAAAGTTAAAAAGTATTCGTGCCACAAATAAGTGAAACCATATGATTCTTGACTCTTTGGTGCTTGACTTATTTCACTCAGCATAATCTCTTCCAGTCCTGTCCATGTTGCTACAAAAGTTGGGTATTCGTCTTTTCTGATGGAGGCATAATACTCCATAGTGTATATGGACCACATCTTCCTTAAGGTAGATGGAGAGGAGAAGGGAGTTGAGGGAAATTGGAAGGGGAGGTGAACCATGAGAGACTATGGACTCTGAAAAACAACCTGAGGGTTTTGAAGGGGCGGGGGGTGGGAGGTTGGGGGAACCAGGTGGTGGGTATTAGGGAGGGCACAGATTGCATGGAGCACTGGGTGTGGTGAAAAAACAATGAATACTGTTACGCTCAAAATAAATAAAAAATTAAAAAAAAATAGTATTCATGCCTAATGGAATACCTTCCCTTAAACACAATTTAAAAGGTGTCTCCTGAGTCCTGTATAGCCACCTTGAGACATAGAATAGGTATGATAATGAATAATTCTAAGGGAAAGGCAATGTCATAGTTTGGGTTAGAGTAAGTATTATGAAACCTGGCAGCTTGGGTTCCAATCCTATCTTTTTCACTATTGACTGCATAACCTTGGAAAAGGTCTTCAACCTCTGTTTGCATCAGACACCCCACTGCTAAAATGGACTTCATACTATTACTTATTTCATGGAGATTTCATGAATTTTAAAATAATTAATAGTACATGCAAAGTGGTTAAAACAGTGCTTGACAAAGTAATACACATAGTAAATGTTAGCTGTTCACTTTCTGTAATGATTAAGCCATTATTTTGTCAAGGCCACTGTTGAGAAATGCAGATTCAGTAATTCTGGGTCCAGATTAGTAATCTGCATTACAAACAAGCTTTTCTGGTGATTCTTTTGCAGGTGCCACATAGTTTGCATTTTGGCAAATAAGCATTGATTAGTATAGCCTAATAAACATGCATTTCATTCACTTCTGGAATTTACTACATGCCATCTATATGCCAGATTCTGTGTCAGGCTTGGCATATGTCTGTTCCTCTACTTGTCTTCGTGTGCATGTGTGTTTCTTTCCTGATGCAACTTGGTGGCCTATCCTGAGCTTTCCTGGGCAGCAGTCTTGCTCCCTTGCTTCAGAATTCTTACTCTTGATGTTAACTGAAGACTTTGTACAAAGAACATCCTTTTTCATGAGACTTCTATTGTTGTTTCACTTCCTCCAATTTGCTTGTAAAATGCTAGCTTCCTGCTTTCCTTATTAAGGCCCATGTATTAACTACATATCTCTCTTTAATCTAAGTCTATGCTCAACCCTGTCATTATTCTCTTGGATCAATGGATTACTTCTTGAATGACATTCTGCACATTATGGCAATAGGAGAGCTATTGCTGAATCCTCTTGACCTGAAGAGTCATTTTTATTTGACATTTGAACTCAAAACAGTTTTATTGCCATGCTATGCCATCAGGATACCTTCCTACTAAACTCTGTAAGAGATATCCTGCAAAGTCAGGGAGGTGTAATTGATATTTATCAGTCCATGGTGAGAGACAGGTGTGCTAAGAATAACAAGTTGTTTTAGAATGGGTTCTTCCAGAAGCAAGTCCTTGGGCAAGAATTTTAGTGGAAGCAGTCATTAGGTAGAGGGACTTGAAAAGCTCTGGTACAGAAGTAGGGAGTCAGAGAAATAAGATAGATGAAGGAGTGAGACAGACACTTACATCAGTACAGAGTGGACTAGTGAGTAGGTTATCACTTGGGCATGTATCGCATGGAGCACTGGGTGTGGTGCAAAAACAATGAATTCTGTCATGCTGAAAAGAAATTTAAAAAAAAAAGAAAAAAGGGGCTCAATCCTCTGCCAACCTCCTGGAAACAGCATAAAATTTTCTTGAGCACTGTTGCCACTAAAGAGAGAAGAGCCTAGGATATTATTAGAGCAACTCAGAGCTACTCCTACAAGAACCACTTCCTTGTCTATGGCTACCCTATCTAAGCATGTACTTATCACCCAAGAAAGACATCTGTCAGAGAACTTCAGGTACTTCCAGTAGGAAGCCAAAGATGGTCTGGGAAACTGGATGTTGAGATATAAACACAAATATTCTCTGTTACACAAAGCACACAATATTACATTGGGTTTTTCTCAAGGTAATGACTTATTTATAAATATTTATCGAATAACAAGCCCAATCCTGTGCCAGGCAGAGACCCATAGAGAGGATGCAAAAGTGAATAAAATGTGGCATTGCCATGAAGGATATTAGACCTTGATGGGATTCAGTACACACTATGCCAAAACACAGCACCCTGACAACTGAATATTTGAAGCTGAAGGAATCTGAGAAAATGGCAGAAACAAGAACCTCACTCTGACCTTCCCTTGCCCTTCTCCCCTGAAACAGGTCATGAAACTTTCATGTGAGAGGTGATGTAGGAAAAGATGTTGGGTTTTGAAGCCAACAGCTAAGAAAGAATTATTAAGACACCTTTGGTGCAAAAAAAGTGGTTTTATTAAAGCATAGGGACAGGACCCATGGGCAGAAAGAGCTGCACTGGGGTCACAAGGAATGGCCCATTATATACTTTCAAGTTGGGAAGGGGTTAGGGATGGCATAAGTCTCCAAGGAATTTTGGAAGTAAGGCTTCCAGGACCCTGAAGGGGGCTGGATATTGTTGGGAAAGGGTCGTTTATTACTGTCAAATAAAACCTGAGTCATGAGACCCTTCAGATGTGTATTGGCAGGTCATATGCTTGGGGGTGATGGTCATATATATCTTGGGGGGATAGGTAGAGATAAAGGAAGTTTTCAAACAAATTTTTATATGTTAAAGTAGACTTACAGGATCCTGGGGGTTGGGCTAAGATTACTTGTTTCCCTTAACAAAATATTAACTTTGAGGCAGTTGAGTCCCTAGAGGACGTCACTCTCCCTGTTCCAAGGACCTGTCAATGGGTTGTAGTAGTAAGGAAATTTAGTAATTTTTCTTCTGCCTTTGTTTCCCACATTAAGAGGTGCCCACCCTATACCCAGAGAAAAGAATCATCCTTAGCTCTGAAGACCAGGAGGCACTGAGAAGAATCCAGATGAATAGGTCTCACTAAGTTGCCCTCAGTTTACTGCTTTTGGCTCATACTCTTTGATCTATCTTATTTCTCCGAGACTATCCACTCTTCCTCAAATTTAGCATTAACTATTCAGGTTTAATTCCTTATTTAAGTCATTATTCTTTTATTAAGCTCCCATGTTAGGTAAACTTATATCAAATAAATTTGTATGCTTTTTAATCTGGGTTTGTCAGTTTAATTTTCAGACCAAGACAGGAACTCTAAGAGGGTTGAGGGAAACTTTTCCTCCCCTACAAGGTTTACAGGGAAGACCATTATGAAAAACCATAAATAATTAAAAAAAAATAAATGACTGGACAAAAATACACACACATATACAAGCATCAGCACAAGCCTTCTGCACTACTGAGGTGATATATGAACAAAATGTATTAAATCTGAGCAATGCTTGCCAGACAAAAGAGCAAAAGGTAAGACAGGACATAGGAGGCTGAGGAAATGACAGTCACGAAACCACAGAGGGTTGAGAGGTTTTGCTGGTGACTAGAGAAAAAGAGGAAGTGTAATGTGGTAGGAATCTATGAAGCAAGGCATGTAGCAAATAATAAACACCAGTTTAAGTGGGATGGGGGGTCATGGGGAGAGGAATGTCAATTGACATGGACAGAAATTTAGGCTAAGATCACTTTAGTTAGGGAAGCTCTGTCCCAAACAAAAGTGTTTGCTACCTACTCTCTCGGCAAAGAGGTCAAGGGATGATTGTGGTTATGCTATGTATAGGTCCAAACTCAACAAATTTTAAACATTAATTATGTATAGTTTTTGGTATGTCAATTATATACCTCAATAAATCTGGAAGAAAAGACACTGGTTGGGCAATTGAGGGGATTTAAATATGGAACGAATATGAAATAATATAGAATCATTTTTGACTTCCCCAGTTGTGATGAAGGTATTAGGGGGATGTAGGAAAATGCTCTTATTCTTAGGAGATGTATGCTGAGTTATTTAGGAGAGAAATGCATGTTGTCAGTTTTCACTCAGGTCCTCATCCCAGGGTTGTGAGACCGAGCCCCACATCAGGATCCACACTCAGCTTGGAGTCTGCTGAAGTCTGCCTCTTCCTCTCCCTCTAACCTCCTACCCTTGTGCACATGCACTCTCTCTTTCTAAAATAAATACACGAATCTTTAGAAAAATGCCAAAAAGTTTTTAAAAGCAAAACATGGGGAAAAGATTTTCACGCTTGAATTCAAAAGAAGGCTTAAATAACAGTATTTCGTAAAATCTCCATATACTCAACTCTTAGATCTTTGATAGCCTAATAGAGGAGAAGCATAGGGATAGAACTGCCTGGTTTTGAGGGCACGTATTGCATGGAGCACTGGGTGTGATGCATAAGCACTGAATCCTGGAACACCGAAAAATAAAATAAATTTTAAAAATAAAACAAAACAAAAAAGAAATGCCTGTTTTTTCCACCCTATGACAGTTGAGAGAATGGATTTTTTTAAGTTATCTATTCCTATACAAAAAATAAGTTATAACTATGACTAGATTAAAATCCATAATTATATTAAAATCTCCACTTTATGAATAGGTGCCCTTGTGGAACCTCATTCTGGATACAGAAATGTGAGGTTCCTGGCAATGTTAAACATTTGAAAGTCCACAGTCATTACTGACAAAGACTTGCCTGTGAACGCTGGTTTAACAACTTAATAGCTGTGGGAAAAGAGGGAATTTACTTTTTCTCAGACAGGTTTCTAATTTCTAACCTGGGAAAAATGTCTACTAACAGCCATTAAGAGGTGTCTAGCTTCTGATTCCAATGTACTACTCCTGCAATTTCTTTCAACAGTTTATACAACAAATCAAAACTCAGAAGATATATATGTTTTACACTATGAAGTGTGACCCTATAACCCTAACAGAGAGACCACAACAGTGAGACCCTAACAGATCTACTGATGAAATTTTTCTTAAAGAACCACAGAAATGCCAGAATTCCATCCAAGTCAATCTCGTGAAGAAAAGAGATAAGCATAAAAGACACGCTATATTAAGTTATTATTTTTAAGTCTGACCGCGGACTCCCTTGATTGAAGCTCTACTCCCTCCTAAGCTGAATGAGCAGGGATGTCTGGAACAAAAGCAGATGGAAGTCTTGCTCTGCAGGTTTCTCGCGACCCAGTTCAGACAGCGTGAAGGTTGCACTCCAATGAAAGGGAACACGTGCACACATCAGGGATCAGAAATTCAGGAAAGACAGCAAGTTGCTTGCCTTCTGAGATCTTATCAGGCCAGGACAGTGGCCCTCTGACCTAAGGGGCGGTAGGAAAGTTCAAAGTGAACACACCTGGCCTCCTCTGTTATATAGACACATTACCTGCTCCTTATCACTCTGACCACGATAATAAAAAGATAAGAGGAAGGACCTTTTCCACTGTATGCTGTGATATGTGTGCCCTCTACACATTCCATTTTTACAAAAATGTGACCCAATGTGTTTTTTTGAACGTAAGGAGGAAGTCTGATATTTTTGGCCACTTCTCGTGCAATAGTAATAAGGGGTAGGATTTGGATAACACTCTCCCAAGCTATCTTCTCTGCCAAGTGGCCAACAGCCTTGACCAGACTGGACAGAAATAAAATAGTACAAAAGTTGGAATTCCCCCAAGTCAAAACCTAACTTACTCAAGAGTTCTTGTCATTCATATGATTAAATGGGGTGGGGGAAGCACAGGTCAAATCTGAGAAGCACAACAGGGTGCAGAAAACATTTATTTTCCCTTAAATCCTAAAGGGACAGAGCCCTTAAGTTATACATGATATAAATTAGTGCTCTATTGAAAAAGCTTTCCTTTTCTACCATCTTTTGCCCTGCTTGTGCATAGGCCAATTTTATGACACCAAATACATAGATGTTCGGTAGTATTCACAAACAAGCTTACAGAAGAGAGAAAAATCAAGTTTTCACTTCAAAGTTATGTTTATACCCTTTAACACATAATATTATATTACAAATATTACACTATCTTGATCCACAGAAGCAGTCCTCCCCCTTCTCTGAGTGAGTGAATGGAAGGGTCATAAACATAGAGACAAAGCCTTATTATCCAGGATAAACTAAGAGAAATGTGAAATATTAACTGAGGAAACATTAGGCAAGTTGTTTCACTTCATGGGTTAGTCAACTTGCCTAAGACTGGAACCATGCTTCCTTGATTCCCCTCCTACTCATACTAGGAGTCTAGTTTAGAATTCGCTAAAAGAGAAATGTATGCATGTTTTGGAAGGAAGAAATGAAGCAGGTATCATCGTTCCCCAAAGTCGTAAAGAGGAGACATAGGGGCCAAAAGACACAGATGTGTCTTACGGTTCCCAGCTGACTGTCGGTTCCCTCAACTCCACATCCAGCTCATCTTCCCAACAGCTGCACCTGCTGAAAGCAAAAGACTCAGGCTCTAGGTCCAGGCTCACAAAAAGCAGTGACTCCTTTTCTGATACCACCGATTTTAAGAATACTATGTGCTTTGGGAAATTTCACCATGGGAAGAAGTTTATAAGATTCCTTGACATATAGATGATGTTAAAAAGGTTTAGGAAGAAATTATTCTAATTCTCTACAATCTCGTCCAGGAAATAGAAGCAGAGGGAATACTCCCTACTTATTCTACAAAGCCAGAATTACTCTACAACAAAAACTAAATAAAGAAAATTCAAGAAAAAATAAAGCAACTTTAGACCAATATTGCTCATGAATGTAGATAAAAATCCTCAATAAAAAATGACAAATTGAATTCAATAATTATGAACAGTGTTACATAATATGACCAAGTGAGATTTATTCTAGGTGTGCAAAACAATTCCACATTTGAAAACAAATCAATGTAATCCATCATATCAACAAACTCAAAGAAAAAATCATATGATCATATTAATAGATTCAGAAATTGCATTTGATATAACATAACTAGTCATGATAAAAACTGTCAGCAAACCAGAAATGGAAATTTCCTTAACGTGATAATAAACATACCAAAAAACCTATGGTAACATCATTCTTAATGAGAAATTAGAAACTCTTCCACTAAAACTGGGAAAACGGCAAGGATGTCCCCTCACCACTCCTACTTAATATTATGAAGATCCTAGCTAGTGTAACCAGATAATAAAAAGAAAGGAAAGGTGTACATATTGAGAAGGAAGAAGTAGAATGGTCTTTATTCGCAGATAATATGACTTTCTATAGAGAAAATCTCAAAGAGTCAAGAACAGCAATAACCATTCTTGGAACCAGTAAGTGAAGAAGGCAAGGTCACAGAATTCAAGGTTAATATAACAAAAGTAGGTTCCATTCTTACATATCGCCAGTGAATAATTGGTATGTAATCTTTTTTTTGAAAATACCATGTATATTAGCATTAAAAGAGAAAAAAAATTAAGATTTTATTTATTTATTTGACAGAGAGAGAGAGATCCCAAGTAGGCAGAGAGGCAGGCAAAGAGAGAGGGGGAAGCAGGCTCCCTGGCTGAGCAGAGACCCCGATACGGGGCTAGATTTCAGGACCCTGAGATCATGACCTGAGCTGAAGGCAGAGGCTTAACCCACTGAGCCACCCAGGTGCCCAAAGAGAAAAATTTTTAAAAGTACTTGGGTAAAAGTAAGATATGGGATTGCCAGGACACCTGAATGGTTAGATCCTCTCCTGCTGGGAGTAGGAGTGGTTCCTCTGTCAGTCCCAGCAATGGCTGGACCCAAAATCTCTGTGATCGGATGCAGATGCAGGTTCTTAGAGCAACAGTACATAAAATCATGGGGATTTCCCCTTGTGAAAAGAAAGGAAGAGTTTTAGAAGAGGAAGCCATAAAGTTACCATGTCTCAGTCACAGGGCTGTCTTTACAGAAAAGTGTATAGATATGTAGATGAGATTTGGAAAACTCACCTCGTGGGACTGAGGAGGTATGAGAAGGGAATAAATAAGCCACATCCTATCTCTCTACTCAGTCAACATGCAGCTGAGTGACTTTAATAATATTCCAATATACATATATATCACAGTTGATTTAACCATTCTCCTGTTGATGGACATCTGGGTTATTTCATGTTTGGGGCTATTATGAATAAAGTTGCTAAAAGCAAAAAAAAAGTAAAGAATAAAATAAAATGAACTCAACAAATCTGAGTAGACTGTGGATTACAGTTCTTCTTTAACGCTTACAAATAGGCTCAAATCCCAGTTACAACTTTACATAATTGTGATTCAAAAGCAAGTCAGGATCTCATTATATCTTGAAAACTTGATCATTTTCAATTGACTTATCCAGTAAATAAAAAAGAGAATTTCTCCTATGCATTTTTCTTCAACTATTCTCCCAGGATCAATTGAATTACCACATGACAATATATCCAAATAGAAGGAAATCTATTTTTCTGGTGAAGTGCAATGGCCATAGCAGTAGATATCATTTCTTAATTCATGATTTATGCTATTTGATGAGGTCGATATTGGCTGATAAGGTCAATAGATGATCAGTTTGTTCCACTACAGTGCATCTCCTTGAAACATTTTTCTCAACCTTTTGCTCAGTCTCTGGAATTACTCCTTGTAAATGCATGCTTGAATCTTTTCTATTATGAGACGTTGTATCTAGTGCCATTGTTTTATTGGCATATTTCTGGAAACTCTAATTATAGATAATTTTCTTCAAACTATTAACCTCAAAACAAGAAATTGTACTCTAATCAAAATTGGACTCCGTGTTTTCATATTGCTTTCATCTGAGGGACAGGGTATTCTTATTAAATGACATTCTTTATTGTTCCTCATCATTAATGTCAGTCTTATTGGGTGCTAATTTATTTTTCTCAAGTTCCAAAGCACTAAGGAGATGCTTAAAAGTCTGTGGACTGAGGCCATTTGCATGAACAAATTAGGTTTCTTCTTTATTATAGTACATCTCCATATCGGCCAATATGAATGTCCTCTCAATGCCTTCTTGTTTTGATCTGAGTCCACACACCAGATGTTAAAGAAGTTTTGTGGCATTTACATAACGTGTAGTCACTTCAGATAACTGTAGCAATGGATTTTAGAAAATTTACCCTTGGAACCTCAATAGCAAGTAATTTGAGAGTTTATTGCACTATCTAAGAAATATTCCAAGGCTACTTCATGCTTTTTAATAATGTAGGTAAAAGATTGGTGAGGTTGAAATAAAGTTATTTATTTTTATATGCTGCCAGGTTTGGCAGTTAATAAAATGTATTTTCAGGATATAAATTCAATTTAGATCTTAAAATACATTTCAAATGTATAACCATATCTATTTCCGAGGTTTGTTGTGAGTAGCACAAAGACAAAAACCTTCAGGGAAATCACGTATCAGCTGAGGAGTTTGGTGAAGACCTTATCTGTTCTGGGCCTCCAATGCCTAAATGTAAGATTGGCTTACAGATTAAAATAAACTATCTATGTATCTAGAATCTATGTACACACATACATATGTACAGTTGAGTGTGTGTGTGTGTGTGTGTACCTATGTCGGCATATAGTTAAGTCTCTCAATAAACATAGTTATTCTTCATCCAACCCAGGGGGGTGCTGATTTGGAGGTGGAACAGAGTGATAGTTTAGAAAAACAGACTTATAGTCATAATAGTCCTGGAGTACCCAAAATGTTAGCAAGGAAAACCTTTAAAAGCTTTTTCTCTGCTCAGTTACCTCCAACTTTATTTCCCCAATTAACTCCTAATACTCCATCATGTGTCGTAACCAGAGCAACCTCTTCTGGGTTTTCCCTCACCACTCTATTCAAGGCAGTTGCCCCCTCCATTGTATTGCATTAATTTGTGCTTATTTCATTGTTCTTTCTTATCAGTTTGTGCACATACCATACAATGATGAAATTATATTCCTTCTCTTTCTAATTCATTATACTGAAATTCCAGTATAGTTAACATACAGCATTGTATTAATTGCAGGTATATGATATAGCGATTCAACAATTCTCTGCATTACTCAGTGCTCATCATAAGTGCAGTCTTAATCCCTTTTGTCTATTCCACCCATCCCCCACCTGCCCTCTGATGACCATGTTTTTTCTCCATAGTTAAGAGTCTGTTTTTTTGGTTTGTCTCTTTTTTTTAATTTGTTCATTTGTTTTGTTTCTCAATTTCTGCATATAAGTCAAATCATACAGTATTTATCTTTCTCTGAATGACTCATTTCACTTAACATTATACTCTAGATCCATTCATGTTGTTGAAAATCACAAGATGTCATTCTTTTTACTGGCTAAGGAATATTATATATAAATGTTCCTCTTTATCTATATAATATATAGATATTCCATTCATCTGTCAATGGACACTTGGACGACTTCCATAACTTGGCTATTGTAAATAATACTACAATAGCCACAGGGATGCATATATCTTTTTGAATTAGTGTTTTTGCCTTCCTTGGATAAATACCCAGCAATTACTGGATCATATGGTAGTTCTATTTCTTATTTTTTGAGAGACCTTCAACTCTTTTCCACAGTGGCTACACCAGTTTGCATTCCCACCAAGAATGCACAAGTGTTCTTTTTTCACTACAACCTTGCCAACACTTGTTGTTTCTTGTGTTTATGATTATAGGCATTCTGACAAGTGTAAAGCGATATCTCATCGTATTTTTTATTTTTATTTCCCTGATGATGACTGATGTTGAGTATCTTTTCTTGTTTCTGTTGGCCATCTATATGTCTTCTTTGGAGAAATACCAATTTATGCCTTCTGCTCATTTTTAATTGGATTATATGTGGGTTTTTTTTTTTTTTTAGTCTTGAGTTATATAAATTCTTTTTTTTTTAAGATTTTATTATTTGACAGAGAGAGAGAGCAGAGAGAGAATGTTGCTATGAACAATGTCAGAGAAATTATTGCCTGTGTTCTCTTCCAGGATTTTTATGGTTTCTCATCTCACACTGTGAGATCCCCAGGTCCTCAATCCATTTTAGTTTATCTTTGGGTATGGTATCAGGAAGTGGTCCAGTTTCATTCTTTTGCATGTGGTTGTCCAGTTTCCCAACATCATTTGTTGAGGAGACTGTCTTTTGCCCATTGCATAGTCTTGCTTCCTTTGTCAACAATTAATTGACCATATAATTATCAATTGGTTTATTTCTGGCCTTTCTATTCTGTTTCATTGATAGACAGATGATAGATAGATAGATAGATAGATAGATAGATAGATATAGGTCTATATCTATATAAATATTGTGTGTGTGTGCCAGTACCATACTGTTTTGATGATTACAACCTTGTAATGTAACCTGAAGTCTGGAATTGTGATGCCTCCAGTTTTGTTCTTTTTAAAGACTGCTTTGGTTATTCAGGTTCTTTGTATTCCCAGTTTTTGGACTGTTTGTTCTAGTTCTATGAAAAATGTTGGTGGTGTTTTGTTAGGGATTGCATTAAACCTCTAGATTGCTTAGGGTACTATAGGGATTTTAACACTATTTGTTCTTCCAATCCATGAGCATGGATGTCTTTTCATTTCTTTGTCATGTATTCAATATTTTCCATCAATGTTTTATAGTTTTCAGAATACAGCTCTTTCACTTCCTTGATTAATTTTATTAATTAATTTATTTATTTATTAGAAATTTTATTATTTTTGGTATAATTGCAAATGGAATTCTTTTCCTAATTTCTCTTTCTGCTTCTTATTAGTGTATAGAAATGCAATCGATTTCCGTATATTGACTTTGCATTCTGCAACCTTACTGAATTCATACTTCAGTTTTCAGTTTTTTGGTGGATGGTTTAGAATTTTCTATATATAGCATCATATCATCTGCAAATAGTTGGAAGCTTTACTTTTCCTTACCAATTTGGATATCTTTTATTTCTTCTTCTAGTCTGATTGCTGTAGCTAGTACTACCATTGTTGGTAGTACTAGTGTTACCTCTATGTTGAACCAAAGTGGTGAGAGTGGACATCCTTGTCTTGTTCCTGATCTTTTATGCCATTGAGCATGATGTTAGCTGTGGATTCTTCACATATGGCCTTTATTACACTGAGGTACACTACCTCTAAATCTACTTTGTTGAGGGTTTTTACATGAATGGGTGTTATACTTTGTCAAATGGTTTTTCTGCATCTATTGAAATTATTATATATTTTTATCCTTTTTCTTGTTGATATGATGTATCATGTTGGTCATTTTGTGAAGGAATAAATTCCAAGTGATCATGGTGAATGATTTTTTTTTTCAATGTATGGTTGGATTTGGTTTGGTAATCATCTGCCTGCTATGGAAGGCAATTAACCACCTTAACATCATCTACTTCTCTCATTCATCCATTCATTCATTCATTCACTTTTATATGTCATTCAAATAACATTTCTTTACCATAGGTTGGTTTCAGATAGTCTTCTTAACATTGGAAATAAAAATAAATCAGATAAAGGTACTGCCCTTATATACTCGTAGTGCATTATAAAGATCCAGTCACATAATCACATAGTGATTTTTGAGCTGAGTCTTGAAAGGTTAGTGTTTGCTTATCTGACAGAGAAGACAAATGGTCTTCACAGAAGAAGCAGCAGAACAAAACATCAAGGGAGAACACATGAGACCATTCCTTTTTGTATCTCTAGAATCATGCATAATGACTATAATATTGAAAGTAATTAAATTATTTAATCAATGAATGAAAGCAGGAATGATATCTGTAAAAAAACACTTATCAGAGTGCCAAGATTTTATAAGACCTCGATAAATTAAATAAATTCCATATATCAATTAGAATTAAACTGAGACTCAAGGGATGTGAGAATTTTTAATTGGAGTATTAAAAATACCAGCTGTTGATTTTACAGATGGATCCTAAATACTGCTGTAAGGATAGGTAACCACAGTTTCCATTCATATCAACCTCTCGAAAGGCATAACATCTTTTTGCTTTAATGTCTCCCTGTAATAGAGTTTCCTTTTATGAACTAATAGAACAGGTAAAGAAATGCTAATACAAGAATAAGGGGAATTTTAAATTCTCTGCTCCCCAAGAAATTCTCAGCTGTCAACTTCCATAAACTACCTTCATTCTTCTCCAGTCTATACCTTGTCTTTCAAGTATTTCTCAAATTGTTGTCTTAGGATCTTATGGTTTTATCCTACCCCAAATACAACCTCTGCCAAACTCTTCCCATGGTCTTCCTCTTCTCTTGGCTCTTTATTTCCTATTCTCCAAACTCGCATGTCATATCTCTAACTATACTATAATTAAGCATTGACAGGGCCCTTATACAGTGGGATTTCTGGAACTGGTGCCTTCACAGTTCAGTCCTAAGTTAAGTCTCAGCCCTCACAGGCTTGTGGTCCAAGTCTGTCCCTCCTTTACCTCATTCTTGTGGTTGCAGTAACTCTTCTTCATTCCATTTGTTTGTCCTAAAGCCATTGTCTTATTATTGGCATAATACATTTAATTTCTACTAATTAACATCACTGGTAATAGAGTTTATTTTTGAAATAGTGGTTAAGAATGCGAGCTCTTGATTTTGAATCTTGGTTTCTTTACTGAGTAAGTGACCATAGGTAAGTTTTCTTAGCTATAGAATGGAGACAGAGTATAACTTACTTTACTGGATACTTAGGAGGAGTAAATGCAACATTATGTATAAAGCTATTCCAGGATACCTTCTTTAAATGTCTCATTATCACCTTGAAGCTTCCCTAATGCCTACCATGTACTTAATGGCTTTGTTCCTTCCTTTATTTAGGGAAAAAGTAAAGATGAATATAACCACTTGTGACTTTTCACCACTATTCTTAAATTACAACAAGATCTTTGTGTTTTTCTCTCAGAAAGGTACTATTTCAAAAATTGTAACTAATAGCCCTGAGAGTTGTTTCGGAATTCAGGTTGTTTTTTCCTAACTTTAGGAGGAAAATATTAAAATTTAGAAACCACTATATTTGGGAACTATTATATTATATATTTTTATTTTATAGTATATATTATATATTTGGGAACTATTATGTTATATTTTCTTTTAGGACTCTTATGTGGTTTCACATGTTGAATTGCCTACGCATACGATTCTGGCAGGGGTTGGGGAAAAGAAATGTTTCATCAAATCATTAAATCAAGGTTGTCTTGCTTTCAGTTTTTTATCAAGACAATACTTTAGAGACCTCAAACTGCTAAATGAAAGTACATTCTGATCTAAGTAATAGGAGTATGTTTTAGATAACATGATAGTGGTGATGATGATGATGTTGATGATGATAAACATATTAATACAGAACTTGTTTTCATTTTAAGGTATTTGTTATCCAACTAATGTCTTAAGTAAAGGAATACTGTGAAGTCTGTACATACATAAACACTTCAATTCAGATGAATCCTCTCTGTACCTAGGGCTATTACTGTCTCACTGGTATAGCATCATGAAGCCGAAAGTCTATTTGTAGGTTGGGGCTCCCCCTAAAAATTCAGTTTATAACAAAATCTTGTCTTTGGCCACTAGACATCCACCCTAACTTAGTTGTGGCCTGATTGGCTTAGCTATAAATCCAGCTGATAAAATGTTGCTATAACCACACGGCTTGCATTTATATTCAAAACATAGCATATTTGACCCAGGAAAGATAGGAAGTAGCATTAAGACCTAACGGTATTTTACCCACTCATAGAGTCAGGGATCTCAAGGAACTTTGGGTATGGCTTCTCCATTTCAGGGGCACTGTTTGCCCAGACCCTATATAATCTACTATTGAATCACAGGAGGTTTGGCTCTGGATTGTTCCTTGGGTTAAGAGCTATTCTTCCTATTTCTTTTTTTTTATTTTATTTTATTTTATTTATTTTTTTTTTTGAGAGCCTCTACTCTGAGTTTTATTCCTGGAAACAGAAAATAAGAACTCCCATATGAACTAAAATTGGATTGGATCCAATACTCATACAATAAGAATCAATTATTTCTGTTCACTTAATCATTCCTATGATCTCCGAAACATTTGTTGAGATTTTTCTGTGCTGGATGTAAACATCAGAAAGGCAATAAAAGCAGACCTACGGTCTACCTTCATGGAATCTCCAGTTTATCTGTGCAGTCTCACGTTATCTGGGCATACAAAACTTTGCAATAATAAAAGACACAATTTCTTACAAATCAAGAGTCGACCGTGTATATCAGGAATCAGATACGGTCTGTAGGTATCGTGGAAGGCCAGAAATAACTTCAGAATTGAGTGGAGAGATGAAAATAAGTAGGAGTTAATAAATTCGGAATGAGAAGCAGAGAAAATCACCTGCCCGGTTTGTGGGATTTGAGGAAAGTCAGCTGATAAAACACAGTGAGCAAGGAGAGGTACGTAATCAAAGGAAGCTAGGGAAGGCTCTGGCTTTGCTCCACACACCAGGTAAGCATTTTGGTCATTGCTCTCAGGGGTAGTGGGGAGTCCCTAAAAGGTTTTAAGGAAGTAACACTTGTAGAAGATCATTCTTCTGCTATTGAAAAGGAAGTGAAAAGACTTGCAGGGGGATCCTAGGGGAAGTTAGAAAGCTATTTCAGTGGTTAGCAAAGGAGGCAGGGAAGCGAAGGTAATGGTCATTGGGAATGGTCATCATCTAGCATGGATTTCTCTGGGTTTTTAAGAGAAATTCCTTGAATAAGTGACAGGGATAAAGGAGACAGCATAGAGATCATACCCAGTGGTATTATCAAATAACACTGTATGGTGACAGATGGTAGCTACGTCTGGGGTCAGCGCAGCATAACCTATAGACTTGTTGAATCACTATGTTGTATACCTGAAACTAACGTACCGTCACGTGTCAACTAGGCTTCAATTTTAAACAATAACTAAATTCATTGATTAAATGAAGAGACACTCCTGATTTTTCCTTCCTTCTCCATCTGCATCTCTTGTTTCTTTCTTCCCCTGAACATATGTCTTACAAACTGTTTTCCAAGCTCATATTGCCTCCACAAAGTCTTCTCTCAACACCGCTCCCATAATTGATACCTACTAACTACACTTATAGTATAACGATGCGGCTCACAATTACTGAATCAAAGGTGGATAGCTCTCTTAAGTTAGACCTCAATGATTATCTTTTTTAAATATTTAGACTTCTGATTCAGAAGCATGAAGTCTTGAGGTTTGCTGAAATTGGAGTTTTTTGTACTTTACAGCCAATATCTCTTTTTCTGATATTCTGGTCACTTCTTCAAAAGCTTTTCAAAATACATAAACTAATCTAGTATTCTTGAAATATTGAAAATGGAATTTCTTTCCCATGAACATAGTACTTCAGTTGTCATGCTAAAAATTGGCTATCATTTCTATTTTGGGAAATAAAAATTTTTTCATGTGATCATATGGTTGTTCAAATGTGTTTAATATCATCTCTGGTCATTGAGTTGAACTCTCTGTCTACATTTTGTTGTTTTGTTTCATTTTGTTCATTTTATTTTTGACTGTATTAAAATATTAAGTAATATATAAAAACATATATTCTATGATATATGAAATTAAACATCTGAAAGAGTTTTATACGGATACGATGGAAATGAAGTCTACTGAAAATAAAATTTCAGATGTTTCCAGTCAAAAATATAATCAAAGACATGATTATAATTCTTCATAAAATAATCGATATCCAGGCATTCTAGAAATTTTCTGCATGCGTAATTATCTTTGTAACATTGACCTTAAGTGTACCTCAAGAAACTGAAATGATTTTAGACATTTTATATTCCAGTTTAATATTTATATTCTTAAACCCTTTAGATTTCAAAGTTATTTGTTTTCTCACAGTACATTTATTGCCCTAAATATTATTGTAAAGTTAATGATTTTATTATTATAAACATTATAACTAAATAAGAGCATATGATTATAATAAACTTGGTAAAATTAACCACAGTTAAATTTACCAGAGATAAAGAACAATAAAATTAACTAAAAACCAGATAAAGAAAAGTTACAAGGGACATCTGGGTGTTTCAGTCAGTTAAGCATCTCATCTCAGGTCATCATCCCAGGGTCCTGGGATCAAACCCCATATCGGGCTCCTTGTTTAGTGGAGATACTGCTTCTCCCTCTCCCTCTGTTACCCTGCTTGAGTTCTCCCTCTCTCTCTCCCTCTCTCTCTCTGCCATATAAATAAACAAAAACTTAAAAAATTAAAAAAGAAAAGAGAAGTTACAAAAAGTCATTTTGTGATTTGTAATAGCCACAGTGTGTGTGTGTGTGTGTGTGTGTGTGTGTGTGTGTATTAAAATATTCAGGATGATAATTCACTTTCAATTTTATGCTAAGCTCAGTGAATTATGTATTGTCATGGCAGGGCAGTGATTTTCACTGTTTTGTTGTTGGTGGTGGGGGGGTGGTTTTGGTAGCAGCAGCACCTCTTTTGAACAAAATCATTTGTCTTTTACTAAAATGGATAATGGTGGTTTTGCTTTGGCTTAAGTAGGGTGGGTGTTGCCAAGCTTTGTTCTCTTGATTCTCATTGAAACTTTGTGTAACCACAAGATTTCTGCAGATCTTTTCTGGAGAAGCCATTATATAAAGAATAGTGTGGCAGAAAAAAAGCTTCTGTCATGGAAATATGAGACTTTGCATAGTTAATATTGTTAGTTAATCGTGAATAAGTCATATAATCCAAAATTCTCAATATTTTCATTTGTAAAATGGAGATGATGATACTTAATTCTCTAACACGAATGTTGGTGTGAGGACTGGCAAGTGGTTCTCAGCAACTCACTTACCCACAAATTTGTCTCCAGATGCTTATAATCATACATCACAAATTGGCTTCTGCAGGAAGCACACTCTGGGATGAAAATTGGTGTGCAGGATGCTTATGATGGAGAGCAATTGGAATTAATCCCTGTGGAAAGGGGAGGAAGGAAGCTGGATGGGACAAAGGGAAAAGTTGATCTATGAGTCTCCAACAACAGTGCTGGCTAGCCTGAGGGGCTCTGGAGTAAATCAGAAGATGTGTCCCATCCTGAGCCAAAAAAGCTCAGTAGCTTATAACCATGCTATCCCATGCTGCATGGCACCTGCCTAGGGTACAGCCACCTCCCTGAGACTCCTCAATCTTTTCTCTACAGTATGCCATGGTGACTCAAATATTTATTTTATTTTTTTAATTTTAATTTTTTATTTAAATTCAATTTAGTTAACATCTAGTGTCTTATTAGCCTCAGGGGCAGAATTCAGTGATTCATCAGTTGCATGTAACAGCCAGTGCTCATTCCGTCATGTGCCCTCCTCAATGCCCATCCCCCAGTTACCCCATCCCCCCACACACTTCCCCGTCAGCAACTCTCTTTTCCTCTTATGGTTTGCCTTCCTCTCTGTTTTTATCTTATTTTGTTTTTCTTTCCCTCTCTCTATGTTCATCTGTTTTATTTCTTAAATTCCACATATGAGTGAAATCATACAGTATTTATCTCTTTCTGACTGACTTATTTTGCTTAGTATAATGCCCTCTAGTTCTATCCACATGGCTTCAAATGGCAAGAGTTCATTCTTTTTGATGGCTGAGTAATATTCCATTATATATACACACCACATCTTCTTTCTCTATTCATTTGTAGATAGACATCTGGACTCTTTCCATAGTTTGGCTATCGTGGACATTGCTGCTATAATCATTGGGGTGCAAGTGTCCCTCTGAATCACTACTGTTGTATCCTTGGGATAAAAACCTAGTAGTAAATTTCACATAAAATGGGCCATTGTTTTACAAATGCTTCTAGGAACCATCCTAGTATTGAGTAGATGGTTGAATGATCTCTTAAGGTCTTTGCCAGGGTATAAAAACTAGTATCTTGGAATAATGCTCAAAAACAAATGAAACTCCCCATTATCCAATATTGCCTCCTAAACCCCAAAATAACCACCCTCAAAATCTATGCATCATCTATGCATCATGCATATGCCTTCTAGCTGCTGCCAATTCATGCTGTCTCAGTCTTGCCACTCTTAGTGGTATAGTTCCCTTCTTCTTATATGAGGCCTAATGTGTTCTTGGCTGTATTATTCAATGGCTTAAAACTGGGTAGAGACTTTGTGTCCTACAGGAAAAGTGGGGACCAAGCGCTTGTGAGTAAAAGGTCGTACTAAAGGACAAAAACAGCTTAATTATCTTCCCTGAAAGGACATGATGAGCCAGTTGTGAAGGATCACAGGGTTCAGGTGAATCTGGGTAGTCAAGATCCTAAGGGCATGGAATCCATGTGTCCCGATCCCAGATGTTAGGGTCCCATCTTCCCCAATCACAGTCCTGACACTGATAACAGAAACACCTTGATTAGTAATATTACATTCTTTGTCACTTAGCTATCTGATAATTAAACGCTGATAGTTGTCTTTGGCTTTCTCTGAACTTCCAAGGAAGAAGATAAGAACCTACCAGCATACTACAAAGGAGACCCTCTGGTTTTCACACAGGGCTTTGAGCCCTTCTCTCTCTCTCTCTCTTTCTCTCTCTCTCTTTTTCCCCTCTTAGACCATTAATTGAGTCTCAAAACAATCATCCACTTCTTTGCTATTTGGATACTGTTTCTATTTTATCTCCCCAATGGCTAAAACTCTGTTATGTAGCACAGTTGCTCCCACAGATAACAACATCCAGATTCACTACCAATGACAGTTCGGGTAGTAGGGCCACCACGTGTGCAGTGACAGAGGGGCTGCACCTGCCACCACTGCCAGGACCTGGCTGCTGCCCAGTGACATGTGATCCACCCCCAAAACACCATCCTTGGCCGGCTTTCTCAGGCCGGTGAACCAATTTTCCCAGCCTTTGCTTTCTGAGTTCGTCACATGGCATATTTATTAGATAGTGCCTTTTTTTATTTCTTTGAACGGAAGTGAAACTTTTTTTGGAGTTCCTTTTAAAGCAATCCCCGCCCCGCCCCCCCCCCGCCCCCCAACAATCTAGTTTAAAAACGAGTTGAGGTTAAGTGAGAACTTGGGATCCTCCAACAGTCAGCCACACACAAGGGAGGGCAGACGGCAGTCTGGGAGCTCCAGGTCAGATCATGCCCCCCTTGGACAGGAGGGCGCCCCACACTCCAGCGGTCCGCCTGGCTGCAGCCTTCCCTGGCGGGCGCCCACCCACCGGGTCCTGGGGCTCGCGGCGGGGCCTTGGCAGGCGCTTGGCCCCCTCTGGACCCACTCCTCGCCTACCAGCTTGAGTCGGGTTCTGGCCCGGGACCCTTGGCGCCTCCCCGGTTCCCGCCGGCGCGTCTCCGTTCTGTCGCCGCCGTCATCGGTTTCTCAAGTCGCTGGACGGAGCCTAAGAGAGACCCTTCGGTGCAGCGCGGGTCTGCAGGCAGCTGGACTTCTCCTTCCAGAACCTTCTGGATCCCGCCTGACCAACTCCTCGAGTCTGAGCCTCTCTGTTGCCCAACACTAGACTCCTCAGACCCTCCTTGATCCCCGTGTCCGAGGTCACCTCCAGGACGCCGCGCCCCAGCCCTGCGCGGGCAGACCTCATTTTGTGTCGCCCGCGCCCTGCCGCGGGTCGACGGCGCCAGGCCCCAGGGCCCGGGACCCGCGCGCTGGTGGGGACACGCGCGCCCGCGCAATAGCGGGCTGAGGCGGCCTGCTGGCTGGGCTGCGGGCACATCTTGGTTGCCAGACGACTGAGGGCTGAGGACTGTTTCCTGGGGCGACCCCCCCACTACGCGGGCTTCACGCCAGCACCTCGGAAGCGCGGCCGGCTCCGGTCCTCGTGGGCTCCATCTCCGCGCCCCCGCGGGTGGCAGGAGTGTCGCCGCCAGGCTTCCGCGTCCGCGCGCTCAGAGGGGAGTGTTTGAGGCCCGCTGCGGGCCTCCGGGGCAGGGTGCCCGTGGGACTCCGAGCGTGTCCCAGTTCAGCTGCGCGACCCGCGGAAGACGGAGCGGCCCTCGCCTGCCCCCTGGGCCTTCTGGGCCGACACGCGTCCGCCCCGCGGAGGCTGGAGGCCGCGCTCGCCCAGCTTCCTTGGCAGGGGACGTTGGGCCGCGAGGTGCGAAGTGCCCGTGGGTCCTCCTGCAGAGCGGCCGCGGCCCCTTCCAACAGAGCATCCCGCCGGCCTTCCGGGCCGCTGGGCTCCAGGCCGCTGTGCCGGAGCAGGGACCCCGACGAGGGGGGACGCAGGTCAGCTTCCTCCTCAGCTCCCTGAGGTCCAGTTTGTGTCCCGCGAAGACCCTGTTCGGTCCTCCAGGATTCCAGAGGCGGATGTAATGCTTTTCTCGGAGGCCTAAGAAGTAATGTTTTCCTCCAAGTCTTGCTCGGGTCTGGTGGTGCCACTTGGTTTTCGAGACTTCCTGGGGAGAGCTTGACGGATCCAGCGGGGCGAGGCGAGCCCAGGGGGCCCGCCAGACCTCCCCCCGTCTTCAGAGGCTGCTCTTACGTCCTCCGGAGGGGGTTAGCACCGGTCACTGCTCGTTTTGGGGGAATTCCGTCGGTTGTTTTTGGTGTCCACCTGTAAGAAGGAAGTGGAAAGATACGGGTTTGGCCTGGGGAGAGGTTGAGCTGTGATATAAGCCCAAGAACAGCCTCCACCCACTCCTCAGGCAGCCCTGAGCAAAACCCGCTCCTCACAGTTGTCTAGAACCAGCCAGAAATGTTCAAACCTTTAAAACCCGTCACATGAGCCACGAAGTGCAGTTGCCCGCAGAAAGATGAGAGCCTGGGTGAGCTGCCTGTGTGTGGCCAAAACAGTCTCCTGTTGAAGCAGCTGGGAGATTCAGCCCGGTCGCAGGGGCAAGTTCTTCCTTGAGGGGCATCTGAGTAGCATGGTCATACATCATGGTTCAGCTATAACTAACCTCCTCTGTGGGGTTCCAGTATACAAATTCCAAAATGTCTTATGAAACTGTCTCAAGCAGGCGAGGTTGCACCATGGTTATAGCCTCTTCCCAAATCAAAACTTTAAAAAGACAGTTTTATTTTTCACAAATGTAATGTATCCATCACGGGTCACAAGGGAATCTTTACTTAATACACTGATTCAGAAATGTGGCTAACAGGACAGCCACCGTCTTGAATGTTATTGAATACCAAACCAGAACAAAAAAGTTCTGCACAAAAAAAAAAAAAAAAAAAAAAAAAGTTCTGCACATTCTCTAACCAGAAATCAAATGCTCTGGCCAGGAATCCCTGATGGTCACTTCTCTTCCGCAGTATTGTAGTCAGATCTAGTCTCATAGAGCTAGAAAATACAGTCCTACTATGTGGTCAGAGGAAAACGATGGTTGGGCAGCAAGCAACCTAATGACTATCCCAGAAGCCTCTCTTATCAGATCCCCACCTACACCTCTAACCTCTGGCTTCCAACCGCATTAAATGCTGCTTCCAAACTCAGTCCTCTTGGTATTTTCTGAACTTTTCATGCTCCCTCATGCCAAGGTTAATTTGCTTGTGCTTCTCCTCTGCTTTTGCCAAGACGTGGTTTTTGGATAGATGAAAGGGGAGATATGTCTTCCTAAACCAGATCTTTAACTGGTAATGTTGACCTTAAAAATACAAAAGAGCTAGCTATTTTCCCAGCAAAACGAGTTCACCCTGGAATAGCAAAGAACTGTAATTCAGGATAAGCAAACTGACAAAGCACCTGCAAGTCCAGAAAACAGAGGAAAGGGACTTGCTTTCATAGGGGGAAGGAGGAAGCAGGGAAGGACCAACAGGCTTTCTTGGGAACTTAGTGGGATGGTTTCTTATTGTGGTAGTTTCTTGGTGTGGTAGCTCCTGGGCAGGAGAAATTCTGCCTTCCTCTTGCTGGGGTATGTGAAGTACGCCTTTTCTTGTTAGGGAATATGAGATATACTTCTTAGGTTGAGGTATGAGAAGTCCCCTTTTAGGGCTTGCTGACTCCTTTTCTAATGAAGTTTTCTTTATTTTCCGTGCTCTCATTGCAGCTACAGGGTGAAGACTCATGTATCAAAAGATGATCTCAGTCAAGCAACAATATGTATTTTCTTGCATCCTAAAACACCATTTTTCCTCCCAGAGTATACACATTCTATACATCCCATATAACCTATCTCTGATTGGAGGGTTGGTTTTTGTTTTGTTTTTTTTTTAATCCCTAGAGCACACTTTAATCCTTAAACCTTTTAACTCAAAGCAAGTATTTTGTATACCATTAGCTAGGGAATTATTAAAGTAAACAAACAGGAAAACTTTCTGAATGTCTTAATGTATTTTAATTTATTCTTATTTCATTTGAGGTTTTAAAAGTGTGATTTATCTTATAATTACCCCTTCTGTTAATTCAGTGAGAAATAGAGAAGATCATCTGTTGCATAGGGAAAAGAGCATTAGAAGAAACCAAGATTTTCTAAGTCCTCATCCAGACTCAGTCTTAATTAATCCTGCTTGATAGCATCAAATAACTTTAATTTCCCCATCTGTAAAATAAGGTTTTACTGGAAAAATCTCTAAGGAATAGCCCACAATTAAAATGAAGTGATTCAGAAACTAGATTACCAATTCTCTGAGAGCAGAAATTCCTAAATAGAATAATAATATACTTCCAAATACTGTCATTGCTTTGTTTCCAATCCCCTAAAGACATTAAAAAAAAAATCAACCTTTCTGTATGGGAAAGGAGACATATCATATCTAAGTTACAGAATATAGAAATAATATATTCTAATACTTGAGAATAAATATTCTATTTCATTGTCATAGGATAAGGCTTATGGGGAAGATCTCAATCCTGAAATTATGTACTCTATTGGGATAAGAGGCATGGCATACTGAGTCCCAAACAGCTGTAGCCACTAGGATAAGTTGTAGTTGTGGACAGTAAGTCAATCATGACATCTAAAACTGAATGAATGCTACACACAAAAGTACAAGTATGTACAGTTATATTTTCAACATCTTATTATCATGACTTCCCAATACTTACTTCAGTAAATAGACCTTATGAGTCAATGTCTATTAATCACTAATGAAATGAGAGGAATATCTGGTCATATGGTATGGGCAGGAATGGAAGTTGAATTTTAACATAGATACTTTGTGTTTGCATTGAGAGGATCAGATTTTCTTTCCTTAATTTCATTAATATGGGAAATATGATGATTCCTTGTGGTAACCAAACTTAATTACTGGAATAAGTGCAACTTGATTATGGTTTATTTCTTTTTCTCTTTTCTTTTTGGTATATCACTGAATTTGGTTTGTTTATGTTTATGTTGCATCATAAAGTGAATTTGGGTGTGTTCCACTTTATCAAAGAGTTTGTGCAAGATTCCATTTATTTCTTCCTTAAATATTTGGAGATTTTTATTACTGATAGCATCTGGGATGAGAATGGTTTTGTTTTGGGGGACGGAAGTTAAGATAATTGTTGTTAATAGATTTAAATCCATTTAGATATTCTATTAGTGCTTGTGTCAATTTTAAGTTGTTTTATTGAGGAATCTGTATATTCATGTAAGCATAAATATTGGCATGAAATTGTTATTCCACAATATTCTAATTACATTTAATATGTGTAGGACCTATAATGATGTATTATTTTGCATTCTGGATATTGATACTATTTTCTTTTGCTTTGTCCTGCCAGGGTATAGCCCAACTATTAGACTTTTCAATGAACAAATTTTTTTTATTGACTTGTATGTTTTTAGTTCTAGGACTTGGGCAATCGATCTTTACTTTTTAATAGGGTAACTTCCTTCAGCCCTTCACTCTTCTATTCTTTAAAAAAAATTATTAGGGCATATAATAAGCGACACCCTCATTGTCTGCCTATCTATTTTGTCTCTAAGGGTGCTATATATTATTAATCATCTCCACGACATTCAGCAGATGAAGCCATCCTGATTTTTAGCAAAATTGCCTCCCCTAGACTTCCGATGGTTAATTGAATCCACCTGACCTCTATTGCTTCCTGGTCCCATCATCCTCCATCATCCTCATTTCTATCAGTGGACCCTGTGTCCTGTGCCTACTCCTGCTCCCCTCCTAATAAACCATCAGCTCTGGCTTACAGTGGAGGTCATCACTGCAATTCTCAGTAATTCTAGGGACCCTCTCACCAGCACATTCTGAGTGAGCCCTCTGGGCTTCTTCAGCGTTGGGAGCATTTGATGTGTCTTCTCTCATCACGTAACATTCATAAGAATATCCAGTTTTCTCAGTCCTTTAATCACTTCCTGAACCATCTGCTCTGGAAATTCAGGGATTTCAACTTCCTCAGCATGTGCCACCACTCCCTGGCGCCTAACAAATAGTTTCCATTAAGACCTGGAGTCCCTTCCCATGTGTTAGGGGAGCTATCTTCAGGGAGTGTCTTCAAGTTGACGAACTCTTTCTTTTTTTCTTTCCATAGGTTCCCGATGCATTGGTTTATTGTGCTATCGAAATATTTTCACTAAAAATTGCTCAGTTTCAGGACACCTGGGTGGCTCAGTTGGTTAAGTGTCTGCCTTTGGCTCCGGTCTTGGTCCCTGGTTCCTGGGATCAAGTGCCAGATTCGGCTCCCTGCTCAGCGGGGAGTCCGCTTCTCCCTCTGCCTCTCCCCTGCTTGTGCTCTCTCTCAAATAAATAAATAAAATCTTTTTTAAAAGAAATTCCTCAGTTTTAAGGGTGCCTGGGTGGCTCGGTCTGTTGGGTGTCTGAATTCCACTCAGGTCATGATCCCAGGGTCCTGGGATTGAGTCCCCAGTCGGGCTCCCTGCTTGACGGAGAGCCCGCCTCTCCCTCTCCCTCTTACTCCCCCCTCTTATGTGTGCTTACTCTCTTTCTCTCTCTACCAAATAAATAAAATCTTTAAAAAATCGCTCAGTTTTAGAAAGATAAAAATTTCATTTTTTTAATAGATAGCAAAGCAAGAGAGAGAAAGAAAAAGAATTGATATGTTTGCCTGTCTCATTCGATACAGAATTTTTTGGTGGTGAATTCACAAAGGCTGGTTTTTCTTTGACAAAGACTTTCTTTCCACCTTTCTCTTTTGTTTTTCATCTGCTGGATTCCACTTCATCTTGTTTTACTAGCTCTGTTCCTATCCTCTTCTTTCTTTCTCTTCCTTCCTCTCTTTGTCCTCTCTCCCCACTGATTGCCTACCTGATGCCAGCAACATGCTGCATTCATCCACGGAGTCATTTCCTTGATGAGTTCAGAGCACTGTACATGCATTATCTTATTATTAATTCCTCCTATCATTTCTGTAAGACCCATTCATTACCTCTAGTTTACAAATGGGAACAAGAGACACAGAAAGATTAATCGAACTACTGGAGGATAAACAATGAATCAGTGCCAGAGCCATAAACAAAACCTGGTCTCATTGACTTCCCCCATATCAACTCTGGTCATGTTTCTCTTTTTCTTTCTAAATCTTGCCTCATTAAGTAGCGTTAACTCATCCCTGAAGTACTTTGAGGCAATCTGCCACAGTCGGCTCTATTCTGGGACTTAGGGACGAGGATGATGCTTTAGTTTCGTCTCTGATATTGTTTGTGAACTTGGTCTTGTGTCTTGGAGTGTTTGAGCCCTGTTTTCCCCAGATGTGTAATGGGAAATAAGCACTAGGACAGTGCTTCCTAATGTGTGACACATAAATTGGTTTTATCAATACAGGAGTTTATTTTAAGGTGGCACCTAGACAGGGTATTAAATAAATCATGACAGCACCATCATTGTTCATTTCTTTGAAATTCTCCTGGTGACTTCAAAGAGAAAGATTTATGTTATGCTTCTAGAGCACTTGCTAATTACATATGTAACAAAGAGTTTCAGCAGCTCTGATACCCAGAATGTTTTGCTATAATTTAAATGAAATAATTTATTCTTATAATGATATTGCATTAATGGTGAGAAAAATGCCTTTTCTCATTTCAGATGATGAAACAAAGGTCCTTTTTAATGTAGATTTCTATAGATTTGCAAAACAGTCAATAAAAACAAAAATAGCAAGCAATTATGTATGTGGTATGTAGATACAGAAAAATATCTTGTAGGTAAAGTTGATGGGGCTGAATTTTGGGAAGGACAGTACTACTTGACATTTTTCCATTTCTACAACATTGATCCAAACCAGGAGTGGTACATTGCATTACTGTTCTTCCTTCCTTGAACCCTTTCTCTGCAACCTAATATCTCTGTAACCTCATAATGCCTCCAAGTGGGATATATGTCTTCCTCTTCCTGATTTTGGACTTGCCCAAGTGACTTACTTTTACAAATAAAGTGTTCACCAAAATGATTTGGTTTGGATTTCGTGCATGTTAGCCTTTCTACCATAAGAAGAACATGAGCCATGTTGATGTTCCCAAAACGATGAAGCTCTGGGGTGCTAATCCGACCCTAAATCAAAGCCCGGACTTTAGCCGAGCAAGCCCAGCCCAGCAAAGAGCAGCAGTGAGCTCAAGACATTTCCTTGGCCAAAAGCACCTTCAAGGGTAAAAAGAATACAAAAATTAAAACAAAGAAAAAAAAATGCATTACTGCTCTTTTTATCTGTGCCCTCCCTCACCAGCAGACAAACAGCTCCTGACATGGCTTGTCAATTCAGGGGCGATGGTCCTAGGCAGCACAGTAGTTCGTACATGATGCCTTGTGCAAGACAGTCTATTCTCACCGCTGCCCTGGTGTTTTTCTCTCAATCACTGATGGAGCCCCTGTGGAGGCCAATCGGGTGAGATAATTTTCTAGTGGAAGTAATCAGAACTCAGCTGGACTCCATCCACGTTGGGAACATGACACTAGTCCCTGAGAACCTTGTAGACTCTAAAGCCAATACATTTCCCCTCCTGATCTGTCCTTGCCTCCAAGATCTCACTCCATTACAAACGCGCTTGAGGTTCAAGAAGACACCTCTGTGTCCCTGTTCTCAGACTTGCAGTTTTCGTGATCACAATCGAGTGGCTTAAACATTGGGACTTGGTATCTGTATTTGAAAAGATAGGTGATTCTTGTCAAAAAAGTGTTACATTGGGGTGCCTGGGTGGCTCAGTGGGTTAAGCCTCTGCCTTCGGCTCAGGTCATGATCTCAGGGTCCTGGGATCGAGTCCCGCCTCGGGCTCTCTGCTTGGCGGGGAGCCTGCTTCCTCCTCTCTCTCTCTGCCTGCCTCTCTGCCTGCTTGTGATCTCTTTCTGTCAAATAAATAAATAAATAAAAATCTTAAAAAAAAAAGTGTTACATTGATTGAACAAGATAATAGTTATAAAACAATTAGGAATGTGCATGTCTCACAGTCAGCATCCAAAAAATGATATTCAGAATGGATGATTTATTTAACCTTATCTCCTACAGCCCTAAAAAAGGTACCCTAAATTCGAATCTCACACGGTGGTCCTCCTTGCATATTAGGACAGGACGTAAGTTTAGTATATTTGTAATTATAATTTAGAGTATTTTTTATACTTTTTCTGTTTTCTTCTATTGATCTCACCAAATTATCCTTTGATTTAAATTGTTTTCTTTAAGGTTCCTGAACTTTCTACATGGTAATCATAACAATTGCAAACAAAGATATGTTTGCCTTCTTGTACAATATTTATATTGCAAATTATATTTTCTTATCTCATAGTATTACCTCACCTTCCAAGATATTGAATCAAGTAGTGATAGTATACATTTTCTTTATTTTTCTCAGTAATCAAAAGCCTTACCATTTCACTATAATCCTGTTTACTGTTACTTTTTATGAAGAAATATCATTTTAGATACACTTCCTATCTTCTTACTTCTTATGGGTATTAATATTTATATATATTTTCCTTTGTGTGTTGAATAATTCTTTTACTATATTGTTAAATATAATTTTTACTATACCATTATTAATTTCTTGCATCTAAGATCATAAATAAAATTGGCCTGTGGGCTTATTCTTATTTTTATCATTCACCAAATATTTATTCAATACATATTAAGTTTTAGCTATTTCGCTAAAATTGTGAATTCAAAGGGAAACAAAATATATGTTGTGTCTGCTATTATGGAGCTTTAGTTTAACACAGAAGATTAAAATTTGATAATGCTAGAACTATATAGTGTTCTCATGAGAATATTAGTGATAGAAGTACCAACCAACTTTAAGCAACCGATGGAATGTTCCACAGATATTTTATTGAACTTAAGACTTGAGTAAGTTCAAGAGAGAATAAAATAAAAGAGGAATGAAGGACAGAAGGTTGGGGTAGTTGAACACATTCCAGTTGATGTTTAAGGAAAGACTGACCAGCCAACCCAAACCAGCCACTGTAAAAGGGACGTGGGGCATCACCATGGTGAAGAGTGGTGCTGCCAGACAGGCTGGAGGTTTAGGCACAGATGTGATACTACTGAAAAACCTGGCCGTGTTCGAGATTTTAGCTTGATTCAAAAGTTTAATCTTTACCAAGTGTCACTTAGTTCACAAGGCATTGAATATTTTTGAGCAAGGGAGCTGAATAGGTAGTCAAAAATAACATCTGGCTCACTGGAGAGATATGCTCTGAAGGTCTGGGTCTGGGATTAAATGCCTCTAGATGATGATTTCTACCATCTATTGGGATGACTTTGGGGAACAGTGTAAAATTTAGTTGCTTTATTAGCATCTTAAAATCTATGTACCCAAAATAAGGAATTCACCAACTTTTTCTCCAAAATGCTTCTCCTCACCTGTCATCCAATAGCGTCACTATTAGCTCTTCACCCACATCCTACATCTCCATTTCAGTTTTCCAACAAGCATCCAAATTCTTCCTTTTCCTGGGGAATTCTTCTCATGTATAATTTCTTCTTACCTTTTCTCTTCTTACCCTGGTTGAATCTGTCATTGGTTATTCCCCACATTGTTTCCATAGCCAAATAACATGGGCCGTCAACTGCCAATCTGCATTTCCTCAGCTCCAACATTTATATTTTAAAACTGCTAACTTCGTGGCACCTGGGTAGCTCCATCAGTTAACGGTCTGCCTTCAGCTTAGGTCATGATCTCAGGGTCCTGGATCGAGTCCCGCATCAGGCTCCTTGCTCAGCGGGGAGCCTGCTTCCCCCTCTCACTCTGTTGCTCCCCCTTGCCTGTGCTGCCTCTCTCTCTCTCTCTTCTCTCTCTGTGTCAAATAAATAAATAAAATCTTAAAAAAAAAAAAACCTGTTAACTTCTTAATACAGACTATGTCATTGGAAAAGCATAACAATGGTTATGGCTTTAATATATTAAAATATCAGATATTTAAAACAAGATATGAAACTATTTCAACCACAGATTCTTCATCTGACACAAAATACCTAAGAAAAGAATGCTTGCCATGCAGGATTGCTATAAAATTTGATCAGCCTTATCTTCTCCTTGGTCCTTAACCCTAGCACATACGCATTCTTTAATAAACTGTGGCTATTATATCCACAAATCTTTCCTTTTTTTTTTTTTTCCTCTGACAGAACTGAAATCATACAAGGGCTCTTAAACTAACAAAAGGAACTGTTGTGGTTTAATATTTCTCAGGACCTAGCATGTAGCTCAATGGCATATAGATCCATTCAAATTGTGCCTTTACTCTGGCCTCTTCCCCCCGATGATACTCCTGAGACGTCCACATGGAGAAATATCTCAACATCTACTTCCTCAATCTGAGTAATTGGTTTCCTGTAAGCTGTCTTCCTGACTTTTTAAGAATAAAGACCGAGGTGATCATAACGTGATGTGTTAAGCATCTTAACGCTCTCAACTGTGGTTATTTTACAGCGTTTTGTCCTAGTTTCCATGCCTCCCTGAAGTCCAAACACTCTCGCTGAGGCTTCTGGGAAGCTGACCAGCCACTAAACTGGCACTCCAGGGCTCTGCTCAGTGTGACAGTAAGGAGGGCATTCTAGTTTAAAGACACATGCCAGTGGGGATTAAATTCTTTGTTACCATTTATTTTTCTTGGAATGACCCACCAAGAATATTAGACAAAGTAAAGAAATTTAGGAAATGAAAAGCTCTCTGCTATTGAGGGCCACAAATGTAATTTTGTGGTTTTTAGCTCAACCAATACATATTGTAGCAAAGGAGTCATGTATTTGTCATCTAAGAAAACAAAAACAAAACATTGTCCTGTTATTATTAGAGGATTTCTCTGATAGCCCTCAAAAGGAGATGTGATTGTGACTGTCCCATCCCACACAAAGGTATTGCAACTCAAAGACTACTCCTCCCACCAATTCTATGAGATTATGTAATTCTTTTATAATTTTTACCACATCAGCTGCCATTTAGCACTAAATAGATATAAGCCCTGCCATTGGGCTGTGGTGTTGAAAGAATGTAGTCACAGCTGGTACAAGCTTCTGAGAAGGAGTAGTGCCTGTATGGATCAACAACAAAGATGCTGATGGGTTTTTAAATAAGGTGAGGGGAGTCTAGAAGAACTTATTTAAGATCAACTAACCCTTTGTCCCATTCTCAACCCAACCACAAGGTATGCAGAAACACAGTCCTAGGGACACCTGGGTGGCTCAGTTGGTTAAGTGTCTGCCTTCAGCTCAAGTCATAATCCCGGGGTCCTGGGGTTAAGTCCTGCATGGGGATCCTTGCTCAGTGGGGAGCCAGCTTCTCCCTCTCCCTGCTGCTCCCTTTGTTGTGTGCTCTCTCCCTAACAGATAAATAAATAAAATCTTTAAAAAGAAAGAAAGAAAGACCAACAGACAGGAAGACAGGAAGATAGGAAGGAAGGAAGGTAGAAAGAAAGAAAGAGAGAGAAACACAGTCATGTAGATCTGGGTGACAAACAGCTTACAAAATATTTTATTTTCTCTTTTGTGGGTGTATCTTCATCCACATTGGTGTTCCTCTAAATTCAACCTTTGGGTCCTTTTCTCTTATCTGTCAGTGTATACTAAAAGAAAGAATAATGTTAACAATAACCCAAAACTTCACTTATCATCACTGTTACAAAAGTAAGATAGTTAATAGTATTTATTGTTAAATACTTTATAGTGCGTTTTTTGTTGTTGTTGTTGTTACAGTTACTACTATTTGGAAAGCTACACTGTTGTTTTACCCATCTTGGACTCTCCAATGTGTAGCACAGTAACTAGAATATATTGTTAAAATTCAACTAGAATCATTTAGGATAAATAGTTACCGAAATAAACTGTTCTTGGTCATGCACGCCTAGTTCCAGCTTCCTTGCAATCATGCTTCTTTAAAATTCTTCTTTTGTTTTGACAGGGAGTAAGGACCACTTCTTTCTTACAACCTCATTTATACCATAAAAGTATCAGAAAATTAATTTCATAAAAGAGAGAACATGATTAAGCTCTAATAAATGTCCACACACCTGGGAAAATGTGAATTATTAAAGTTGGAGTCTGCACTGAATCTTGAAAAACTGGGACACACCGCTTGTTACTGTAGTTTGTCTTATTGAGTTGCTATGATTAAAAAGGAGAGTTGCTTCGTGGGAAGGCGTTTGCCTTAAGAAAAACTACACACGTGCGCTCACACACGTGCACACACACACACGCTCTCACACACATGTGCACACAGGAGGTCTGGGCTGAAGCTCAGAATTTATCACTTCCTTGGTGTTGCAATCGCAGTGTTGCCAAAAGTAAGTCTGTGGAGTCAACTGCTGGAACTCTGGGATGGGGAGAATTCTTCCATTAGACTGGTGGTTTTAGATCTAATAGAGCAAAATGAACGTTTAAGTTAGGTATCCAAGTTAAAAAACAAAAAAGAAAGCAAGCAAGCAAGCAAGGAAGCAGAGTCGTTTGGGGAAACTGTGGGAGTACCGTATAAAACAGGAAGCAGAAGAGCAACGGGCTCACCCACGCCACGCAAAGCAAGTGAGGCTTCACTGCCCCGTGTCACTCTCCAAAACTGCTTCAATATCCAGGGCTGCAGAACCCACTGACTGGACCACCTTCCCACTGACCTTCACCCTGTCCTGAGTTTTCTGCTTTCCTGCCCAAGGCCACCCTCAGGACCTCCCCCTTGCATACTCAGACAACTACTTGCTCCTTTCTCATGGGACAACAGAAATTCTAGGTTGGTCCAGTCGTGTTGTCCTTCTCCCACAAGCTCAGCTTGGCCCCTGGGCAGAGCTGCAACCCTGTAGACGGGCACCTCATTTAGTCTCAGTTGGCAAGCTTCATGTGGGCCCAGAGCACCGTCCTGCAATCTCATGTTTCCCCAGACTGCTGTCTACCAAAGTGAGTAACTTCCGCATTTCGTCCTTTCTTTCCACATGCTCGATTGAGGACTGTGCTTTATTTATACTTTTTTTTTTTTTTTTCAGAAACTAAAAATAAATTCTCTACCACATTTATGAATGAACCTTCACCTTAACTCATATAAACCAGCTTATAAACCGGCTGAAATATCTCTCACCTTAAGCAAATTAAAAAAACCCATGTAAAACAATAACTTGTTCTGTTCCAACGCACTTCTTTTCTTTGCTCTCCTTCACAGTAAAACTTGGAAATTTCCATTCAGTCTGTCTCCCCTTCCTTGTGGCTTTCCATTCTCTTTTAACTCACTGGAACAAGGAGCTTGTAACCATCCCTCCAGGGAAATCACGTTTGTTAAGCTGGGGTACAAACCCCATGCTGCTGTTTCTGTGCTGGGTTTTCAGCGCTCATTTTACTAGAACTTTGGCGTTATCTCACAGAGTTGATGATTCCCTTCTTGAGATAGAGTCTTTTCACTTAATTTCTGTACACTACCCTACCCTGTATTCACTGTCTCGTGCACAGCTGACTTTTTCCTCCGAAGGCTTCTTCTTTCTAACTTTAGAGTACTCTGGGGTTCAGTCCCTACCTGTCTTTGTACATTACCACCCCACAGCGGTCTCATCAGTCTCTGGCTCTGGTATTCCCGAACAAGAGACCACTGCTAAAATAATATCTTTATTTTCACTCTCTTCTGTCAATTCTAGGTTCCCATAGCGAAATATCTATCCATATCTCTATATGGATGCTTGATAAGCATGACCTTAAGAATACAACTTTCCTCTAACAGTTTTATTAAGGATTAATTGGAATGTAACGAAGTGCACATACTTACAACATACAATATGACAGGCCTGCGAAGCGTTCGCTGTTATCCGTATAATAAACACTTCCAACAGCCCCAAAGTTCCATTATCTCCCTTCAGAATTTCTTACCTTTGGTTCCTCCATGCCTACCCATTTCCTCTTCATCTACCTGCAACAGCTGATTTGTTTAGAGACTTTTATAATTTGCATTTTTCAGAATTTTGTATAAATGGAATCATGTGGTATGGATACCTTCTTTGGAATGCTTGCTTTTACTTAGCACAGTTATTGCAACATTTATCCATGTTTTTATCATGTGCCAGTATTCCATTCTTTAAAAATTAAAGCAATTTTATAACTAGAAATAGCTCTATTAGCTATTGTAACTACATAAAAACTATTATTAAAATAGTTTTAATTTGTAAAAATATTCAGCCGGATCACTATGACATAGAACAAATGAGTCAGAGGATAGAAATCAGCTACACAGGAATCTTAGTCCTGTAGTGGGTAAACCCTGTCTCAAGGTTCATGAATCACAAAATTCTTCATCAGCCATTTAAAGCCTCTGGGAGGGCTGTTTCCCATCATTCTGCTTTTAGAAAGTAGGATTGCCTTATACTGACATGAAGTCTGCCTGTCACCACTGTGAGCCTTCTACGTTGGCCTGGCTCATTCCTCCTTTACATGGTAGCCCTCTGGAGGCTACAAAGCCAAGGCTCAGAGCAAGCTTGGTGAATCTGCTAAGTGAAGGTTCTTTTATGCAGAGTGGCTTTGTTCTCCTGACAAGCCAGTGTTCTCATTCTCATGAACACTCCTGCTGCATGTGGACAATGCACTTCTGGCACGGGGTCCCTGACTGTCTTAAGGGAAAAGACAGACTGAATGTATGGAAGTGGCCTAGGGTGTTAACAACCTATGCTTCATTTTCCTTATTTATGAAATGGGAATAATTATAGTCATCTCCTCCTATGCTTATGGAGGAAAATAAATTAAATCTTATTAGTTAACTGCTTAGAACAATGCCTGACACATAGAAAGTGCTCATTAAAATGTAGTCATCATTATTGTTATTAGGGGTTGATGTGTGAGCTATGTGATCGATTAAGAGTAAATATTAAAACTCTGGTTGCTAATGCTGTAGCAAAAGCAGAGTCTCTTTTGCTGGCTCGGAACATAGTCTCATTTGCTGCTAGCATTCCATTGTTAGGAGTAGAAATAGCCTTAGGATAAGGATAACCTAAAGGGAGAAAAGAGACAAGGTCTCTGACCGAATTCACTGAGAGGCTGGCTTGAAGTCCACACCACCTCTGTAAACTCAGAGGCATGATCTTTTAAACCTATAT
The DNA here is from genome assembly GCF_963455335.1 of Martes martes. Lineage (NCBI taxonomy): Eukaryota > Metazoa > Chordata > Mammalia > Carnivora > Mustelidae > Martes > Martes martes. The sequence continues at coordinate 6,087,412 of NC_137891.1, read as the reverse complement.
GATTGTGGTGATGGATACACTTACAGTACTTATAGCCAAAAAAAAAAAAAATTCTTAACTAAGTCTTTGATTTTTATCCCACTTTTTTTTACAACACGTTCAGTTGTTAATTTCATTTTACCATATCTGGATCCATAATTGTGGTTACAAAGAACAGAGAAGGTCTTTCATGCATAACTCAAGGAACTGATTCTAAGAGTATCATTTAATGTCCAGAGGAGGAATGTCCAGAGGAGGAATATGTTCTCAAGATGAAAATGGAAGGCAGAAAATGGAGAAGGTTGGGCATAATGTAGTTTCACAAAAGGGCACACCTGCCTCCCAGAAGTGTACCATTATGTAAGCATGTTTTAAATGACTCTTATAGGTGATTTCTTACTGCATTATTCTCCTAAATCTATGAGGGGTGAATGTGCATGTGTGTGTGTGTGTGTGTGTGTGTGTGTGTATGTCTGTGTGCACGCAGGTTTGCGCGCGTGTGCCTTTCCTACGGTTTTTGGCAGATTTGTTGATATCTTTTGAAATTCATATCTTTTGATTTGCTTTTCTTCTTAGTTTAGGAATTTGTGACATATTTATGCAGCACATCTCTGTGAACAATACCTTAATAAACCCCAGCTGAGATGTTACAAACCATGTTAATATTAATGAAAAAGAACCCGAAGATGAATACAAAGTATATACACTTACATCCCCGAAGAAAATGAAATTTGTAGCCCACCCACAGCTCCACAGACCTTTAGTCTCTTTGACACGGGCTTTTCTTGTCTGCTGAAAACACGTATTTGAAAATAACTATGTCTGAATAGTTAACAGTGGATACTGTAAAGTCAGCGGCTCGTATGATAATATGAGGCAATTGAAACCTTCTTTATGCTGATACAATCATTACCATCAGAGATGATAGTTATTGATTGTTTACTCTATGCCAGGTCCTGTAATAGGCACTTCACTCTCAGTATCTCATCTAGTCCTCATTATAGCTATAGGGGCATGGTATGATTTTATCTATTCACCTACACTTCCTAGAAGAGAAGACAGAGGTTCAGGTCGGTTACCTAATGTGTGCAGACTCAGAAAGCTCAAAGTCAGTGTCATAGTTTAAAATTTTTAACCCTTTTCCTATTAAGAGCTGGGGTGTATTTTCTTTCCTTTAATCAAAGGGGGCTCTGTGTATCTGTTGAATAATGAAATACAGAAAAATTTTGTCACCAAGTCTCAGTTCTTAGGTATTTTAGAGACTGGTGGCTTGAAAGTTGCCTTTTGGAATATTCACTCTTGGATGACTTGCTGTGGGGAAACCAGCACTAGATTAAGTCTGTAAGTCCTGAGGCCACCACATAAGAAAGCCAAGCCATGAGAGGAGGTCCTGGAGAGTGAAACAGCAGGAGGAAACAGAGAAGACACGGAAGCACTAGAAATGAGAGACAAGAAGCCACTTTGGACTTCACATTTTTTTTTTAAAGATTTTATTTATTTATTTGACAGAGAGAGAGATCACAAGCAGGCAGAGAGGCCGACAGAGAGAGGGGGGTGGGGGGGAAGCAGGCTCCCGGCTGAGCAGAGAGCCTGATGTGGAGCTCGATCCCAGGACCCTGAGACCATGACCTGAGCCGAAGGCAGAAGGTTTTACCCACTGAGCCACCCAGGCGCCCCCACTTTGGACTTCAGATGGTCTGTGGGAGCCCATGATCCTAACTGATCTTTGTGAATCAGAGATAATTAACTCAGCTGACATTTTGTGAATGTCTGAAGTACAACATCATGAGGAAACTTAAAATATATTCTAAACCACAAAATTTGAGGAGTTGTTTTTTGTTTTAGTTTTTTAACGATATATCATAAAACAACTGGAACATAATTTGGTCCCTGGATTCATGATTCTACTTTAAACAAGTGGTATTGTCTTTGGGTCTGGTCAGAACACTGAACCCTGACTTGAGGTCCCTGGGGGCGAGGGCTCGAAATGTCACTGAGAGGAGGGGAAAGACGAAGAGTTCTGCACTGGTGGTAAGGTCAGGAAATTTGTCACAGGTGGCTGTGTCCCAGGAACTGGTGGACCTGGCTAAGGAGATTTTTTAGGCAAAATGGTCAAAGTGCTAACTGATTCCTTATCGATGTATATGAAAAGGTGAGCTACAGATAGATAAGTTAAAGAACCTATTTGATGTTTGAATAGAGTTTACAGAGAATATAAGTGGCTTGAAACATAAAACTGTTGCTCATCTCTGCTCTTTCCAATGAGCAAATAATCTCAAAATAAGACATGGCCCAATAGACAAGATCAAATTGGAAGTATTGCCAGTAATTTGACATATGGTCCAAGATTAAATTTGAATCAATGATATTCTATCAAACCATTTGATGAGACTTCAGAAAAATTTAGAGTTACTTCAAAGACCATCTTAATTAAATAAAATGATCTTCTGTTCATGATCTTATTGTACCAGCAGCAGGATGGCTGAGAACTAAGGCCAGGTGACACCCTCAGGATCCATTATCCTGAGCATTCGGTGTCTCTTTTTGGGGGTTCCTCTGTGGCTAACATTAATGAAACTATAGAGCTTTATCTTTGTGCCCACTCTTTTCTCATAATTCCATACACATGCCTCTTCCCGAAACATCCTTGTCTCTGATTATCATCTACTGCCTCTTTAAGGCTAGTGACTGCACAGTCAAGCCATCCACCACTGACGAGGAGTCTGTGTATTTGTGGCTTTAAGCCATTTCTGTTTCCCCTTCATTCATAGTGAATGAACAAGTTTTCTTCTTAGCACAGTGCCCAGTGGGAGGATCCTCTCCACCACAGTCCCTGAGGATCACCCCACAGTAGGAGAGGAGGGCTGCTGCTGTCCATTGTTGGCTCCAGAGAACATTTCAAAATAATCAATCGTGAACTAGATCCAAATTTTATTCTCCTATCAGTTGGCCTTTGGAAAGTTGTCATAAGACTGTGGAAGTTTGTTAAATTAACATGTGGTTGATTAAGACGCTTCCACAGAGGTAGGGGCAGAGAGTAAAGGTCTTTTTATTTCTGCTTTAGGCTGAAAGATTTAATAAAAATATTATGCCTCAGAACCTAACTCAGTAACCAAAATCTTTTTGATAATTTCTAACAAGAATTTTATTAAATCAACATCCAAATATAGTTTTTAGAATCAAGTTAATTACACTGGAGGAAATAAGATTAGTGTTTCACATTAGGGATATTCTGTCCCTAGATTTTTACCAAGAAACATAATGGGGTGACTTATTTCAGCCCAGATGTTAATTCAACATGTTTCAATCTTTGCCTGGGTCTCTACTGCTGACCTTCATCCCTCCAATTCTTTATCCCTCATTTTGTCTTTGGCACCAAATTGTTTTGGACGAGCAAATAATACAATCTAAGTTATTATAAACATAGTTTATGTTTAAAATACAACAGCAAAAGTGGAAATTGACAGGGTTAGAATATGACGGGTCTCTGACCTCTCCCACCTGAATGACTTTGGCTGGTCTCTTCACACCCATGGACTTGAGAAACTTGTCTGTAAACGGACATAATGACATCTGCCAGGCTTAACTCATAACGTGTGGCACTGAATAAATAAGAACTGATAGAGAAAACTTCTTGTAATTTGTGGAACAAATATATTTATCATTTTTGCAGACCGAATATGTTTTTATCTATCAGTACAAAAAAATAAGGGTATTACAATGTCAATGGACAGTGTAAACAATATTCTGTGAAATTTTTTTTGTTTTTAAAGTACAAATTGTTAGCCCATGAGAATAATTTTTTTCATGAGAATAATTTTAAATTAAAACTTCATGCTAATTTCAAAATTATCAGTAAATTAATATAGACCTCTGCATACTTGATACATGACAATATTTTATTTTGGAATGAGTTTTATTTGTGAATAAAATGAAAGTATATCCATGCATCCTATAATTTCTAGATGTCAGTATTTCCATCTGGCATCTTCTCAATTTTTTGAATTAACTGAAATAATGTATGAAAGTACTTAATGCTATGCTCTAGAAAGCCTAGCTATCGTTATTATTAGAGTCCAATATTTTTGGATGGCATCAGTACTTAAGTTATCTGGCTGACCTAATCCAGAAAGAGTAGTAGTGGACTGAAATAACAAAACTTTAGTACTTAAAAATTTAGCCTCATAGACTTGTGGGAGTTAGAACAAGGATCACCGGGTGCCTGGGTGACTCAATGGGTTGAGCCTCTGCCTTCAGCTCAGGTCATGAGCTCAGGATCCTGAGATCAAGGCCCGCATCTGGCTCTCTGCTCAGCAGGGAGCCTGCTTCCTCCTCTCTCTCTCTGCCTGCCTCTCTGCCTGTGATCTATCAAATAAATAAAATTTTCAAAAAAAAAAAAAATTAGAATAAGGACCACTACTTCACCCAAAAGGGCCATGTCCTAATCTCCAGAACCTGTGAAATATTTTACCTTACATGGTGAAAAGGACTTCAAAGATGTGATTACATGAAGGGTCTTGAGTTGGGAATATTACTCTGAGTTATCCGAGTGGGCCCAGTGTTATCACGTAGGTCTTATAAAAGGGAGGGAGTGGAGTCATGATGAAAAGAGACTTGATGGAAGCCGAGGTCCGAGATTAGAAGAAGTGTGTTGGTTTGAGTATGAAAGGGGACCCTGAGCCAAGGTCTGTAGATGGCCACTGCAAGGTGGGAATGACTAAGAATGGACCTTGCCCTCAAGCCTTCAGCATGAATGCAACTCTGCCAGCACCCTGATTTTAGCCAAGTGGGCCCCATTTTGGACATCTGGCCTCTAGAATTGTAAGATGCTAAATGTGTGTTGCTTTAAGCCACTGAATGTGTTGAACCCTCACAGCAGCAATAGGAAACAAATACAAAACCTTTACTGATTATTGAATTCCCACTATGTGCCAGGCACCACTTAAAGAAGAACCACTTCTGCTCTTATGAAAACCATTTGGTTTCCAAAGCTTTCCATTTACTCGAGGTGCAATTTCAAAAGCGTTCTATCTGTCATGTAAACAGGAAATAATACTCTCACGTATATTGTGGATTAATTCTTTTTGGATATTCTGAACACTTTGACCATTTTAAGTGGATACTACATAAATTACATATTATAGATCTGCAATGAAATGTAATCACTAACTTTAATTTGTATCCATGATTTCAGTTTAATCAATTGAGAAAAGCCATAATATTACTCTTGGATTTATTGGTTATATTATAAGGCTAGAGTAAAACTGAGCAATAAATTTCCTTAAAGGAGGCAATTCTTGACAAGGCACTAAATTTTGATAAACATGTTACAAATTAGAATGTGGTTATATGTTAAATAACCAATTTTACAACCCAAATGAGTTGCTAATGCCTACTTTTTCTTTAAACTAATAGGTAGTCAAGTATGTCTGTACATTGATTCTGAGACAGAATATTGATATTTTCCTGTTTAATGAAACACTTGATTGTTTCTGTCTCAGGCACTGGCTGCAAAGGAATATTAATCATTTAGGAAAACCTGCTGAAAACGTCTCAGTTTCAGAATAAGCTAGGTTTATCATTAACTGAAATTTGTGTAGTGCTTAATAAAGGACTTATCCACATATTATGTAAGTTGATACCCCCCCACACTCCGTGACCTTTTCTTTTCTTTTTTTTTTTTTAATTTTTTATTTTATTTATTTATTTGACAGATAGAGATCACAAGTAGGCAGAGAGGCAGGCAGAGAGAGAGGGGAGGAAGCAGGCTCCCTGCTGAGCAGAGAGGCCAATGTGGGGCTCGATCCCAGGACCCTGGGAACATGACCCGAGCTGAAGGCAGAGGCTTAAACCCACTGAGCCACCCGGGAGCCCCTCCGTGACCTTTTCTATAGATGAGGAAATTTAGCTTTAGGTAAGTTGTAAGATTTTCCTGAAGTTATAAAACTTACCCGTGGCAAGGTCATGATCTGAAGTGAGTTATTTTGATTACGGAGTAATCAAACCACCCTTAAACCATCCTAGTTCTCTGATTTCAATCATTCACATGTCGCCTCCAGGATGCTTTAGTTTCCCTGCAGGCCTCTTCATTATGATTTTTAAAATAAATCCATTAATTCATTTTGAATTTGCTTGCCTCTACCATGTTGCTAGGGCTCCCACTAACACCCCTATCACGTCACCTGGTTTCCTTTCTGCTGGATTTGGTTGTCTGTCTCCGTCAGATCTGAACTACCTGCAGGCATGGATGCTGGCTATCTTCCTCACCCCGCTGTTTTTGTCACCTGCCGTATAGTATGTTTTTAGTATGTATAGTAAGACTTTTTTTTAGAACAGTTTTAGAGTCACAACAAAATTGAGAGGAAGGTACAGAGACTTCCCATCTGCCTCCTGCTCGCGTACATACAGCATCCCTCAATTTCAGAATCTCCCACAAGAAGGGTGCCTTCGTTACAACTGTTGGACCTACATGAACACATCACACTCACCCAAGGCCCATAGTTTACATTAGGGTTTACTCTTGGTATACTTTCTATGGGTTTGGACAAATGTATAGTGACATGCATCCATTATTATAATGTCCTGCAGAGTATTCTCAGTGCCCTAAAAATCCTCTGTGCTCTATTCGTCCCCATACCCCAAACCCACGGCACTACTAATCTTTTTATTGTTGCCATTGGTTTGCCTTTTCCATAATGTTACATAGTTAGAATCATACAAGATGTAACCTTTTTAGATTAGCTTCTTTTACTTCGTAGTGAGCATTTGAGATTGCTCTGTGCCTTTTCATGGTGTTTATTCGTCTCAAGTGTACACTGTGGTGATTCAACCACTCTGCGGAATCTTAATCCCCTCCCCCTATGTCACCCATCCACCACACACCTCCCCTCTGGTAATGACCCATTGTTTTCTGTATTTACTAGTCTGTTTGTTCATTTGTTTTGTTTCTTAAATTCCACATATGAGTGAAATCATATGGTAATTAGCTTTCTCTGATGGCTTATTTTGCTTGGCGTGATGTTCTCTAGATCCATCCACATTGTTGCAAATACCAGGTATCTGGTATTTATCTATATATCTACATCTTCTTTATCCATTCATCTCCTGGTGATACTGAGGCTGCTTCTATAATTTGGCTATTGTGGATAATACTGCAATAAACATAGGAATACATATATCCCTTCAAATTAGCATTTTCATATTCTTTGTGTAAATACGCAGTAGTGCAATTATTGGGTCATAGGATAGCTCTGTTTTTAATTTTTGGAGGAACCTCCAACTATCTTCCACAGTGGTTGCACCAGTTTGCGTTCCCATCAACAGTGCATGGTTATTCCTTTTACTCTATGTCCTCACCAACACTTGCCGTTTCTTGAGTTTTTTATTTGAAGCATTCTGACAGGTGTGAAATGGTATCCCGTTGTGGTTTTGATTTGTAGTCCCCTGATGATGAGTGATGTTGAGCATGTTCACATGTGTCTATTGGCTACCTGTATGTCTCCTTCGGAGAAATATTTATTCCTGTCTCCTGTGCCCATTTTTAAATAGATTATTGTGGTTTTTTTGGCTGTTGAGTTGAATAAGTTCTTTATATATTTTGGATAATAACCCTCTATCTGATATGTCATTTGCAAGTATCTTCTCCCATTCATTAGGTTGTCTTTTAGTTTTGTTGATTGTTTCCTTCATTGTGGAGAAGCTTTTTGTTTTTATATAATCCCTATAGTTTGTTTTTGCTTTTGTCTCCCTTGCCTCAGAAGACACATCTAGAAAAGTGTTGCTATGAACACTGTGAAAAACGTTACTGCCTGTGATCTCTTCTGGAATTTTTATGGCTTCAGGTCTCACATTTTGATCCTTAATCCATTCTGAGTTTATTTTGCATATAGTGTAAGAAAGTGGCCCAGTTTCATTATTTTGCATGTTGTTGCCTAGTTTTCCCAGCACTATTTGTTGAAGAAACTCTCTTTTTCCCATTGTATATTCTTCCTCCTTCTGGCAGAGATTAATTGATCTTATAACTATATGTTTATTTCTGGCCTTTCTATTCTGTTCCATTGATCGGTGGGTCTATTTTTGTGACAGTACCATACTGTTTTGATTATAGTAGCTTTGTAAGATAACTTGAAGTCTGGAATTGTGTTGCCTCCAGTTTTATTTTTGTTTTTTCAAGATTGCTTTGGCTATTCAGAGTATATGTTGTTCCATGCAAGTTTTAGGATGGCTTATCTTACTTCTGTGAAAAATGTTATGGTTATTTTGATAGGGATTGCATTAAATCTGTATATTGCCCTGGGTAGTATATACATTTTAACAATATTTACTCTTCTAACCCACAGCACGGAATGTCTTCCCATTTCTTTGTGTTGTCTTCAACTCCTTTCACCAGTGTTTTATCATTCTCAGAGTACAGGTCCTTCACCTCTTTGGTTAAGTTTATTCCTGGGTATTTTATTATTTTTGGTGCAGTTGTAAATGGGATTGTTTTCTTAATTTCTTTTTGCTGTTTCATTGTTAGTGCATAGAAATGCAATGGATTTCACTACATTGATTTTGTATCCTTCAACCTTACTGAATTTATTTACTAATTCTGGTAGTTTTTGGTGGAGTTTAGGGTTTGCTATATATAGCATCATGTCATCTGAAAATAGTGACAGTTTTACTTTTTCCTTACCAATTTAAATGTGTTTTATTTATTTTTGTCATCTGATTGCTATAGCTAGGACTTCTAGTACTATGTTGAATAAGTGTGGTAAGAGTGGACATCCTTGTCCTATTCCTGACTGTAGGAGAAAAGACCTCAGTTTTCCCCCATTGAATATGATGTTAGCTGTGCATTCTTTATATAAGGCTTTTATTGTGGTGAGGTATGTTCCCTCTGAAACTACTTTGTTGAGGGTTTTTGTCATGAGTAGATATTGTACTTTTCAAATGCCTTTCTGCATCTATTGAAATGATTATATGGTTTTTATCCTTTTTTTATTATTGATGTGCTGCATCATGTTGATTGGTTTACAAATAATTGAACCACACTTGCAACCCAGGAATTAATCTCACTTGATCGTGGTGAATGATCTTTTTAATGTACTGTTGGATTTACTTTGATAATATTTTGTTGAAGATTTTTGCATCTATGTTCATCAGAGATATTGGCTTGTAAATCCTTTTTTTTTTTTTTTTTTTTTGGTGGTGGTGGTGGTATCTTTATCTGCTTTTGGTGTCAGGGGCTGGCGTCATAGAATGAATCTGGAAGTTTTCTTTCCTCTTCTGGTTCTGGAGAGTTTGAGAAGAATAGCTATTAGCTCTTCTCTAAATTTTTGGTAAAATTCACCTGTGAAGGTCTCTGGTCCTGAATTTCTGTTTAGTGGGAGTTTTTTTGATTAGTGATTCAATTCTTTGCTGGTACTTGGTCTGTTCAGATTTTCTATTTCTTCTTTGTTCAGTTTTGGAAGTTTATATGTCTCCAGGAATTTATCCAATTCTTCTAGGTTGTCCGATTTGTTGGCATATAATTTTTCATAATATTTTCTTACAATCCCTTGTATTTCTGTGGTGTCACTTGTTATTTCTCCTCTTTCACTTCTGCTTGTGTGTATTTGTGGTTTTTTTGTTTTGTTTTGTTTTGTTTTTTATGAGTCTGCTTAGGATGATCAGTTTTGTTGATCCTTTTGAAGAAGCAGCTCCTGGTTTCATTGAATTGTTCTGTTGTTTTTTCAGTTTCTATATTATTTATTTCTGCTCTAATCGTATTATTTACTCCTTCTGCTGATCTGGGATTTTGTTTGTTCTTATCCTGCTTCTTTAGATATAAGGCTAGGTTGCTTATTTCAAGTTTTCTTAGTCCTTGAGGTAAGCCTATATTGATGTAAACTTCCCTTTAAGAATGTTGCTGCATCCCAAAGATTTTGGACCATTGTATTTTCATCTTCATTTGTCTCCATGTAATTTTTTATATCTTGTTTCCTTTGCTGACCCATTCATTGTTTAGTGACATGTTATTTAACCTCCGTATATTTGTGCTCTTTCCAGATTTTTTCTTCTGGTTGATTTTTAGTTTTATAATGTTGTAACCAGGAAAGATGCATGGTGTGACACGGACACTTTTTACTTTGTTGAGACTTATTTTGTGGTCTAATATGTGATCTATTCTGGAGAATGTTCCATGTGCACTTGAAAGAATATGTGTTCTGCTGTTTTAGGATAGAATGTTCTGAATACATCTGTTACATCCATCTGTGCCAGTGTGTCATTCAAAGCCGCTGTTTCCTTCCTGGTTTTCTGTTTGGATGTTCTATTGATGTAAGTGGAGTGATAATGTCCCTTCTATTATTGTATTATTATCAATTAGTTTCTTTATGTTTGTTATTAACTGTTTTATGTATTTGGGTGCTCCCATGTTGGGTGCATAAATATTTAGAATTGTTATTTCGTCTTGTTGGTTTTTTCCCTTTATTATTACACAATGTCCTTCTTTATCTCTTCTTACAGTCTTTGTTTTAAAGGCCACTTTGTATAACATAAGTATTGCTACCCTGGTTTTCTTTTGACACTATTTGCATGATAAATGTTTCCCCATCCCCTCACTTTCACTCTGCATGTGTCTTTAGGTCTGAAATGAGTCTCTTATAGGCAATATAGAGGGGAGTCTTGTTTTTTGTTTGTTTGTTTATTTGTTTGTTTTGTTTGCTGTAAAGATTGTATTTATCTCTTTGAGAGAAAGAGAGAGAGCAAGCACAGCAAGGGAGAGGGGCAGAGGAGAGTGAGAAGCATATTCCCTGCTGAGCAGGGAGCCAGATGCGGGTCTCCATCCCAGGATCCTGGGATCATGACCTGAGCCAAGGGCAGATGCTTAACCAACTGAGCCACCCAGGTGCCCCTCCCCGAGGGGGGGGGGTTCTTTTTAGTCCACTCTGTCACCCTCTGACTTTTGACTGGAGCATTTCGTCCACTTATATTCAGAGTAATTATTGATAGGTATGTGTTTATCCCCATTTTGTTACTCTTTTTGTGGTTGTATTTACAGTTCTTCTCTGTTCCTTTCTTCTCTCCCTGTCTTCTCTAATGATTTGCTTTCCTTAGTGATATACTTGGATTCCCTTTTCTTTATTTTTTTGCATATCTATTACCAGTTTTTGATTTGTGGTTACTGATGTGAGAAACAAAGGGAAAAGAAAAATTAAATTTCCTTCCTACCTACAGTCCACTGGCAAGTCCTTGAGAAAAGCAGAATGACATTCCTCTAGGAATTCAGCTGTCTTAATGTCAATAATTTGCTAAGGGCAAAAGGCAATCTTAACCTGACCCCCCACAGACCCGCATATCTACTTTAACATATACAAATTCCTTTAGAAACTTCCTTTATCTCTACCCTCAACACCCCAAGATGCATGCTGGCCATCATCTGAAGAGTCCCATGACTAGGGTTTTATTAGACAGTAATAAATGACCTTTTCCTAATAATAGCTAGCCCCCTCAAGGTCCTGCAGCCTTTGCTCCAAATTCGTGTTCTCCCTAACCCACTCCCAACCCGAAAGTATATAATGGGCCACTCCTCATGACCCCGGTGCAGCTCTTTCTGCCCATGGGTCCTGTCTCCATGCTTCAGTAAAACTACCTTTTTGTACCAAAGATGTCTGAGGAATTGTTTGTTGGCCATCGGCCCTGAACCCCAGCATCTTTCCTATGTCAGTCACCATTAGGTTTGTATATAACATCTTCTGCTTATAGCGGTCTATTTTAAGCTGATGGTCCTTTGAGTTTGAACCCATCGTTTACTGCTCTCCCCACCACATTTTAGGTATACGGTGTCATGCTTTACGTCCTTGTATTTTGCGAGTCCCTAGACTCATTTTACAGATAGACTTAATTTTACTGCTTTTGTGCTTTCTACATCTTTTACTGTTACTTATGGTCTTTCCCTTCTATCTGGCTAAATAAATGTTGAAGGAAAATTATACATATGCGGATTGATTTCTGTAAGATAATTTGAAATGTAGACACTAAACAGCATTAATGTTACTATGCTTTGCTAAAAGACTTGCTTCACTGTCATTTATCTGTGGGGACTTAATTTCTTTTTGAATAGGAAGATTATTGATTGTTTAAGAGAGATTAGCACTGAACTGAGACCTTCATTAAAACTATGTGATTTTTGGTACTTAATGGTGTTTCCTGCTACCTAGAATTATATTGTGGACAGCAAATGGTTTTTATTCCTCGTTTTGGAAAATACCATAATTCATATTACTAATTCCCATTGCCTGATGCATATTTATTCCAGGATTAATATGTGGTGCAAACTTCACGAAAACAGCATAAAATTGTTGGTTGTAGTCTATTCATACAGTTTTTTCACTTATTCAATACATTTTTTTTCCAAAATATTCAAGAAGATATTATAGATATCTGTTACAGAGGTTGGCAGATTTGGTCTGTGGGCCAAATCTGGCCTGCCATCTGTTTTTATAAATAAGCTTTTATAAGGTCTTAGCTGTACCCACATATTTACACAGTGTATATGATTGTTTTCAATTCTGCAGTGGCAAATTGAGTAGTTTCAAGAGATACTGTATGGTCTGCAACCCTAAAATATTACTCCCTGGCCCCTTACACAAAAAGTTTGCTAACCCTTGGTATAAAAGATACCAAAAATAATAGCATTTTTCTATGTTCAAGAGACAAGTCTGAAAATAATTGTATGCTCATATATTCAGATATTCAGAAGTGAAATATGTTGTAGGGTATGGCAAAAGAGATTGGGTAGAGATTAATGTCAACTTCAGGCCTGAGTAATGTATGATAAAAGGAGTTGTATTTAGCTGAATCTTCAAATGTGTGAGGGGTTTTGCAGGATGTGTGGAAAGAAGATATGAACCTGAATGGGAAGATAGGCTTTCTCAAGAGTGAATTTTTTCAGCAAGTATCCAAAGCAACAACAACAAAAACCAATAATAATTTAAGCAGAATAAAGGTTTACACTTTTCATGTAATGAGAAATTGGAAAGAAGCAAATTCTGATTTGTTTTGTTTTGTTCTGTTTCTGTAGCTCAATGGGGTCAGCAGGCTTTTGATTCCCTTGACTTTTCAAATTCTCCTGTGATGCCTCAGGCAGAACACAGAAGGAATCAGAGAGGAAAGCATGACACCAGGGACACATATCACTCTTCACACTTTTCTCAGAGCATCCCTGTGACCCTGTCTTTATAGCTCATTGGAGAGACATGCTTCATTGGACTATCCCTAGCTCCAAAGGAGATTAGGAAGAGGTCTCAACTTTGGAGAGCTTATTACCCATCTTTATGGTGGAGCCTGACACATCATGCTAAATGCGTGTTGGATTAGAAAACCAAGAGTGTCCGCCACAAATCTTTAAGGAAAGGGAAGTATCAGAGAACATGGACCACATCAGTGGTTAAGCAGTGGGTTAAAGCCTGGATAGTATGGGTGCACCAAAAAGGGAGCTAGGATCAGCCAGTTGTGTTGTTGCTGAAAGTACTGTCTCAGAACGTTGCATGTCCTTGTGTGGGGGGTGAGTGGGGGGGACTAACTGCAAGCTGACACGGTCCTTGCAGTCAAGGAGTTCTTTTCAAGGGCTAGCTACTGCAATCGCTGCAGTTCACTCACTACTTGATTTGGCGTCCATAAGAGCTCTGGGTCAAGGTGACACAGTCCTTGAGCTCCTCTGTAAATATGCTTGAGAAAACTCTCTTGTTTTGAAGCAAGGCGGTCATGTGGGACTTGTGGTCCTCCAACCTCAAGCTCCTTGATAAACATTCTTGTTATTGAACTATAAAATAAAGTCTCTGATGCATGTTGGGGCTCCACTGGGTCACCAGCCCATGGAGACTTCCCAATCCCAGCTTTCTGTTTCTTGTTTTTCTTAATTCCCCACTGTTCTCTCTCGGTCTTCCGTGGGACACCTTGCATTGGTCCTCAACACTTGTGTGAAGTAGGGACTCCATCTTGTTGATGGATAATCATCAAATCATTACCAACCCTATCATTAACACAATTCACCAGGTTGATGCTCTGTAAGAGAGCTCTAATCTGAAACATTGTTCTAAGCCATGTTCAGGGAAAGATCCTTATTTTTGAGGTCTGAAGTTTTTCTAATTTTGGTACACTTCACTAAGAAAAAGAATACACTGGAACAGATAAGTGATAGATTTTAAAAAGTGGGTGTTTATATAGAATGAGGCAGGGAATCCTGGCAAGGCACAGATGTTTGAACAACAAATATCAAATGTGAGAAATACTACAAAAATCAAAAACTCTATTAAAATAACATCTTAAGGGGTGCCTGGGTGGCTCAGTGGGTTAAAGCCTCTGCCTTTGGCTCAGGTCATGATCCCAGGGTCCTGGGATCGAGCCCCGCATCGGGCTCTCTGCTCAGCAGGGAGCCTGCTTCACCTCCTCTCTCTCTGCCTGCCTCTCCGCCTACTTGTGATCTCTGTCTGTCAAATAAATAAACAAAAATTTTAAAAAATAACATCTTAGTTAACTGTCTATGAGTTCTGTATTGTGCATTTAATTGTTTATGATACTGCAGAAGAGAATGTCTTTCCAGTGTCGGGCATTCTGGGACATATTTATATTTTGAAGGGACACCAGGCTCTATTCCATAGTGTCAGGGAGTTTGCAGACAATATGAAAGAGCTATTCCTAGAAGCCATTCCTTCCCCAGGATGTCTAACATAACTTCATCTGCAAGGAGTGATTGCCTATCACAAAACTCGTTGCAGTAAGCTATACTTCACCTCTTCTCACCTAGATCCTCAAATATCTCTAGCCACAGGAAGTATGTGTAAGGAAGTGAAAGGGCAAAGAGGCAATAATTTTAACCAAAATTGAAGTTAAAACATATTACTTTAAATGTAAGACCGTGTTAAGATGGTGTTAGGCTCCTGCCAGCGGTCTAGAAGGGACTCCTGCCTGTGAGGGACTCTGTTGCTTGAGGTTCATACATCAGCTTCATGGGAAAGCTGCCCTAGGTTAATCAATCACGAATCTTGAAAATAGCATTGGATGGCATAAATATTTAAAGATGAGGAAACAGAGAAGTCACATCCCTATAATAGGAAGGGGACTTAATGTGGAATCCTCTTTCCCCTGTAACAAAAAGGAAAAGAAAGGTGCATTTGAGAGTAGTCCTTGATAGAGAAAGCCCCCCTGGCCTGCCAGTTTCCTTTTACATGTTCCTAAGCTTTCACATAAATTCTGTGGGAGAACAAAAGGTCAAATGGTAAAAGAAGGAGAAGGAGGAGGAGGAAGAAAGCTCAGATATTACAAGGACAGACAATTTCTGGGTGATCTGCAAAGTAGAATATCTTTCATTTTTCCTTAGTAAAGGTTGTGTGGTTATGCTCCTGAAATGATCATTTCCCACCTTTTTATTAAATTAGTGAGTACTTGTCAGTTACATAATTAAGTACGATTTGTTGCCTTAATAACTCAACAATGATGATAACTGAGAAAAAACTCAGAAAAGACAGAAAAGAGTTTGTTCTTGTTCAACTGAATGGAGCCCAAAGGCTTAACTAACCTTAATATACTTTGAGGAGAAATTTGACTATGATTAAGACCTGCTTCAGAGATGGATTTTGGCACATTCTGGCTATGGGTTGAAAATGTTTTATCTTGTTCAATTTCTCTCCCAACTCATCAAAGCTAAGCTGGGCGGAAACTTCTTTAGGGCTTCTATTTTCAGTTCATCCTTGTACTTTTACAAAATTAATTTTGTCTTAAAATTAATTGAGACAGCCACACCTTCAGACTGCCTCTGCATTGGAAATCGAGATTTACAAGAAAAAAACATTCTCCAGAGTTCTCTTTTTCTTCTTTGTGGTCCAAGAATCCAATAATAAGTGCTTAATGAACCTTGGCCATGAAGCTGGCCATTGTTCCCCACCCTGGACATGCAGAGAAGGTAACATGGAACTTCTATCCTTAAGGGATTATCTCCAGTAAAGGTATGCATATGGAGGAAAGGGAAAATAAGAGTAAATAAACTTATTCTCTCCTGGGTCACTGATGTCTTACTTTTAATTAAATAGAGTTCAATGTTTGATCATCATCCAGTTTTAGATTCTAACAATTCATTATTGTTAGCCTATTTGAACTTCTCTTCTTTCAGGTTGTTCTCTTTGTCTGTGGGGACAGATTACTGTTGCCTTTTCTTCTGGACTTTCTCCTGCCTCTCTGGACACTCCTCAGAATCCTCCTGAGGTTCTGCTTTTTGTGCCTCTGAAACACTGACATTCTGAGGGTTCCATTTCTCTCTATCTTGACTATTAAATGAGGAGAATTCTTTCATTTCTGTATGTGAATTTGCAGTCAAATTATAATTGATCTCGAAGTACCGTCTCTAGTTAAAATCCTATCCTAACATCCACAATGTTTGCTCAAGTCTGGCCTTGGACATTCCCAGTACACTTAAAACTCAGCAAAATGAACTTGTAATTGTCCCTCCTTCTCTCAGATTACCTTTCTCAATAAATTGCCCTTCTAACTCCCCTATATCCCTCATTTACTCACATTCAATTAATAAATCTTAGTGATTCTACCTCCTAAGGAGTCTGCAGCTCTGTCCACTTCTGTCCACCCCACTGCCGCTACCCCAAGGTCACTGAGCTGTGATACTGCAGTGCCCTCGAACTATCCTTCCTTCCTCCTGCCTGGGCTTCTCCAAATCATTCCCCTGCCACACCCAGAGATAGTTTAAGGGGTCATGCAACGTCACTGATTAACATACTTCAATGCTTTCCTTTTGCTTCAGGAAAAACATCCAAGCTCTGGCACTGGCTTAATAGGGACCAGAAGATCTGGTGTCTTCATGCCTCCCCTCCTAGCATCCACACCCTTTCCCATCCTCCAGCAAAGCTGGCTTTAGCAGGAGCTTTCATCCACTTGCTTCCAGTTGTCTTGGGCTTTACTATGGTGGGAAAGTTGGCAACTATGGGTTGGAGCCTTATGTGTCCCACATTTTCTAACTTATTCCTTAGCTATAAATCCTTCTGAAAGACTAACTCAGACTAACAGCCCTTCCTTGATGCCTTCACAGCCCATCAAAACAAGGGTGATCATCTGTGTAGACTTCCCAGGGACAGCCCAACTTACTCTTACTTCTCTGACACAACACCTATGTTCTGGTGTATCAAAGCACCCCCCCGGTGTTTTGTTGTCGTTGTTGTTGTTATTGCTTAAGTGTCACCATTTTGATAATAATTTATATGATGGCCTTAGTCACAAAACTTGTCTTATTGTGTCTATAGTTTTCATTCAGGATTTCCTTTCTCACTAGGTCTTAAGCTCCAGGATAGGAGGGATGCTCACCTGTTCTCTCTTTTGCCCCCACCAAACTGGAGAGGGACAGTTATCTACCAGTTACTCCGTTGTTTACACCTAGGACAAGACCATGCCCATATCCCTACAGGAGAGGTTGTTCCCATTCCAGTTTCAGGGCTGAATCCCTCTTGTGATGTAGGTCACGGCTTGCACAGCTGGGTAGAACTGGCCAGTCTTAACACTGCCAGGAGGAATATTCCCAATGAATTCTGATTCCAGAAATGTGCTTGGCTGGGGTGTTTCTGGGGCTCCCATGAACACCCCCATGACAAGAGCATCCGGTTTCAATTCTGTTGCCTTTGTCTGTCTCCCTTCAGATGCAGACAAGGACCTCGACTGGCTCGCTGACCCTGTTGCTCCGACTGTTGCCTGCCACACGGTGTGTGCTTCATCGATATGTATTTTGTATGATTATTAAGCCTTGTTTTTAAAAGCAGTTTTAGGTTTACAGCGAAATTAAGCAGAAGGCATAGAGATTCGCCGTGTGTGCTCTGCTCTCACATGTGCGTAATCTCTCCTTTTATCAGTATCCCCCACTAGAGTGGTACCTTTGTTACAGTTGATGAACCTACATCCACACATCATAAACATCCAAAGTCTGTAGTTTGAATTAGGGTTGATACTGTACTTACTATGAGGTTGGACAAATGTATAATGACATGTATCTGTCACCATGGCATACAGAGTATTTTCATCTCCCTGAAAGTTCTCTGTGATCCCTCAGTTTCTCTATCCCCTCACGTACCCCAGCCCCTAGGAACCACTGATCTTTTTACTTCCTTCATAGTTTTGCCTTTTCTAGAATGCCCTAAGTTGGAATCACAGAGCGTGTGGCCCTCAGATTTAGAAATGGTCTGCATGTCCTCACACGAAGTGTTCTTTGAAGTAATACAGTCAGTCAGCTAGTTTTCCTCTGGGAAGAGAAAGCAATAAAAGAAGAGTTTTATGTAGCAGCAGGAGAAATGTACCTAAACCACTAGAGAGATCAGTTCCACCCAAAAATAATATATGGAAGGGTATAGGAAATTGTTTTCATAGGACCCTATGAAAATTCTTTGCTATGAATAGCAAAGAAATGTTCTGTCAACATATGATTCGTTTACTAAAAATTATATGTTACTTATATCTTTCAATAAATTTCTGTAACTAGTCCCCAAACTCAACACTACTTCTGGGTCAAAAAAAGAGAAAATAGGAGATATCACCCATTTGTTGAATAATTGCTATGTTTCAGGAATCGTTTTTGGCTGTTTATTCTTTCAGATAATATGATCTTCAGTCATTTGCAATTCTGCTCACACAGTGCCTTCTCAGAGGTTTGCTGACTGAAAAGACAAATAAGTTCCCCCGGATCCAGTATGAGGAGATATCAGGGACTTCTTGCTCCGTGACCACAGAGCCGAGTCGTGTTGACGAGCCCCTCTGATAATCAGACTCTGCGTTGCCTTCTAGCTGCCCAGCTCCCTGGCGTTGCTCACTTCCGAGGAGGCCTGTGCTCTTTGTTCAACCACAGAACCCAGCACAGACCCTGTGTCACATAGTGTGTGGTGTATAAGCAGGTATAACTCAGCCCCAGGTCCTACACATCATGCTTCCTCCTGTCTGTTTAAACGGCTCACCTGACTAGTCCTACAGATGACAGAGAGGCAGGGAGAAAAGGTAGACCAGCTGACCATTTGTAGATAAGTGCCAGACCATACCTAGTTCCTTCTTCTCCTCCCAGTTCCACTGATTTGGTATAATACCTATCAGGGGACTCATAACATGGACTTTGATTTCATATAAACCTGGTGCTCTCATAGAAACCTAACAGCAGATGCATTATACTGAGGACACAAAAACCCACAAAATCTTAGGAACTTAAAACAACAAGTCTCTTTCTCGGCATGAGAAACTATATGTTTTTCATGAGTCAGTTGTGACCCGTGTTTCACTCTGATGGTGTCTGCAGCCTGAGACCCCTGCCCAAGGTGCAGACACCTCATGCTAGGGGAGATAGTAGGAGAAAAAGAGTGGCAGAGACCACCGGGATAGTCAAACCTCTGCCCATCACTTATGCACATGTTTTCTTCACCACAGCAAGCCTCATGGACAAGTCATATTCAGATAGAAAGGGAAATAAAATTGCCTTATAAGAAGAGGAAGGAACCACATTGAGGCTCAAATATTGGCTCTACCACATAAACTGTTTTGATATAAGGACATTTATGTAAACAGTCTAGGACAGTTCCCTCAACTGGCAAGTGCAAATAACATAATCATTAGCCACCACATGGGATCGCTGGCATGACAGAATGAAACAATGCAGATAACTCACCTGGAAAGTGTAAGTGTGGGAATGATCACGATGTTGCATCATGATTGAGAGAACAAGCTCTGGAGGGAGGTCGGTTCTAACCTGAGATCCGCCAGTTATTGGAATCACAAACTCAGAAATCTACTTAGCAGCTCAATTTCAGTATCTTCATCTTAAATAATACCAACAAAAAAAAAATCACAAAATGATATCTAACTCAGTGTTTCTGACAATACTAAAAAATCAAGGATTTGATTATCACAGTGCCTAAGACAAAATAAACATCCACTACACACCAACTAATGTTGGATTTAGCCTCTTGTACCACTGTGCCTACAACACACTGTGAATAGTGATGTCATACGAAAATATTACTGTGGTTGGAAATTACTTGAGTTATCAGCTGGAGACGTGAGTGGGGCTTTTTTGTTTGTCTGTGTTTTTGCCATTTTGAAGTCATGAGTTCAGTTGAGAATATGATATGAGCCTGGACCCTTTCATCTTAAAGAAATAATATGAAGACAAAACATTCATAAATGTTTAGTGTCTCTCCCTGGACACTTTGTCCTAGCTCAAGTTCACTGTTTTAATCAGAAGAAAAGAACACAGTGACATGCCCTCTCTAATTTTCTGGTCACTGCTATATTGTCTGCAATCCTGGCTTTTTGGTTCTCTGAATGAGCCATTTTACTCAGAGTTTTTCACTCCTTTGGAAAATAATAGGACTAGAGTGGATACATAGGACTTTGATCAAAAAAAAAAGAAAAAAAATACTAATTGATGAATCCACAGAGAAAGTTTTTGTTCTAGAAACAATGTGTTACCTAGAAAAAAGTGTCATCCAGGAGTATTTCTTATAGAACATCAAAAGTCACGTCTTCTCTGCATGGGGCACAGCATATATGATCGACAACAAAGATAGCCCAATGTTTAGGCTTCTCTTGAACAGCAAGAACCAAGGAAGTTCCACTCAGACACGCTTTTTTTTTTTTTTTTTAAGATTATTTATTTATTTATTTATTTGACAGACAGAGATCACAAGTAGGCAGAGAGGCAGGCAGAGAGAGGAAGGGAAGCAGGCTCCCCACTGAGCAGAGAGCCCAATGTGGGGCTCGATCCCAGGACCCTGAGATCATGACCTGAGCCGAAGGCAGAGGCTTTAACCCACTGAGCTTCCCAGATGCCCCCAGACACACTTTTTTTCAAAATGCTGTCCTGGTTGCAAACCAAGGTCTTAGCATTGTATTGAATGGGACCCCTCCAGTGACTTGCTTCCTCTTGTTTGTGCTGCACTCTGCGACCTCAGGAAAGAGGAGGGAACAGGCAGGCTATCTTTGAGGACAGGGGTGTCTTTTGTACTGTGTTTAGACAGGGCAGCACTGGGCCCTGAGGCATGGCGAGTGCCTCCTCAGTCAGCCCCAGCAAGACCTGAAGCCCACAGGAGAGGCTGACAATGACATGGAGGGAGTGGGGAGTTTTATAAAATACCCACACAACCTAATAATGTGTCCACCAAATATTGTGTCTGCTTCAGAATGTCATCAGCCCTTGGGGAAAGAGCTGTCTCACAATAAACTTGCCATAATTCAGCACCGGCGCATGCCTTTCTGCCCTGTTCCTTCCACAAGAACTCACGTCAGAGGGAGTCGGACAAGATCCTTCAGAATAAGACAAAGGTGACTTGAAATTACAAGTTGTGTGACTTTGTGTTTATTTTCCCTCTCTGAGCATGTCTTTCTTCCCACGTAAAATAAGCATGATAAATTAAGTATTTTGAGGATCAGAAACAATTCATTAACAAAGAAGACATAGTAGATGCTCAGTACATGAGAGCTATTTGCTTTAACAGTGCCTCATTTTGGAGAGCAAACTGAGCATTTGCCCTTCCTTTTGCTGTCATACTAGTTTGCACCTACTTCTATATATTGAACAAAGCTCTATTAAGTCCTAGAAATGCCAGATATGAGTAATTTGAAGTGGGCTCTGCTCCTGGGCACCAAAGAGTGGAGAGAAAGAGCTCATGGTTGCATAATTACGAAAGTGCACACTCACACGATAGCCTAGGAAACGTGCATCATAACTTTCATTTAGAGATGAAAGTCCTTAAGCTTCATGTCATTTAGAAAACAGGTAGGTCAGAACTCAAATTCAGCTCTTTGTGGAGAGCTGAATTTGTGCTTTTCTATATTTCTATGTGTGCTTTTCTATAACGGTGGTTCCTTCAGCATGGTGAACTCTGATTCATGGACATCCTTCAAGATGAATGCCAGATATGCGACGGTTCTTCTTTCCATAATTTTCCCTCTTTATTACTTACCGTGACTCATACTCACTGAGTACTTTCTATGTTCTAAACTTGTTTCTAAATGCCTTTCAGGGCTCATCCATTTTCTATTGCCGCTATAACAAATTACCACAAAATTAAGGGCTTATCAACACAAATTGATTATGTCATGCTCTGGATATTGAAAGTCTAACATTTGTCTCACTGGGTTAAAATCTAGGTAGCAGAGGATTGTATTCTTTCTGGATGCTCTAGGAGAGAATCTGTTCTCTTTTCCATCTTGAGAAGCAATCTGTGTTCCATGGCTTGCGGTCCTTTTGTCTGTCTTCAAGGATAAGGTTGTAACATCTCCCTATCTCTCTCTCTGACCTCTGCTTTCATCATCCCACCTCCTTCTCTGACTCCCACATCGCTGCCTCCCTGTTATAATGACCTTTGTGATCACCTTTGGCACACTCAGATAATGTAGGATACCTTCCCATTTCAAAACCCCTAACTGAATCACATCTTCAGATTTCTGGGGATTAAGATGTGGAAATCATTTGGGGGAGCCATTTTTCTACCCAACATGAATGTATAACTCCTTCCAGTCCTTATACCAACCCTTTCGGTTACATATGCTTATTTTTCCCCATTGTGCCTAGGAGGAGACTGTGACATAGTGATACAAGTAAATATTCTAAGGTCATCTAATCTGCAGGAACAAGATCCAACCTGGTTACTGGATTCTTAATAATTGTGCCTTAAAGCTTTGCAATTAGTATTCCTTTTGCTAGGGTTTGGGGGTTTGTTTTTTTACCATACTCCAAGCTACTTCTTCTTCTTCTTTTGTTTTGTTTTGCTTTGTTTATTTTTTAAAATTTTATTTATTTATTTGACAGAGAGAGAGAGAGCAAGAGGGAACATGAGCAGGGACAGAGGGAGAGGGAGAAGCAGGCTTCCCACTGAACGGAGAGCCTGATGTGGGGCTCAATCCCAGGATCCTGGGATCATGACCTGAGCTGAAGGCAGACGCTTAACCAACTGAGCCCCCCAGGCACCCCATACTCCAAGCTTCTCAAGAAGAAGGACCATGCCTTATTCATATGCTCTACGATAGGGATAAATCTTTTAATCAGTGGACAAGGTAGGGGAGAAAAAAAAAGTGAAAGTAAGAGGAAAACAAACCAAAAACAACACCCCCCAAAATTCTGTGATTTTAGTTTGTATTAGAAAAGGGTGATGACCCAGAAACTTTCCTAGAAAGAAGACCAGATAGAAATCTGTCCACTGACTGCCTCAGTACCTTTCATACACATTTTGGCTTATCATGGTCAAATGAACCAAAAAGACATGGATCGATAACACTTGAGTCTCAGAAGGAGCCACACAAAACCTCTTAGAAATTCTTTCTTGGCCTACACTCAGCCAGGAGGGATGAACACACAACTTGTCCATAGCACCGTCACTCAGCCCATCCCCCCCGCCCCGTCCTGTTTGTCAGTTATCACAGCCTTTCATATTGCTTTATAGAATTTTCTCTCAAGAGCACACACATCATCCCATGTTCTTGGATGTGGAACTCTCCCTTAATAGGTGTTTTTGACACCTTTCTTTTGCCTGTGCAGTGCCATGATCAGAAAGTATGTGGCCCCTTGCTTTCTGACCTAACCTAGAGGAATGGCTTTCATTTACCTACATCATCCCCCTCTTTTTAAAATCCAAACAAAATCTAATGAGAAATCTCAGTGTGTAAAGTATTTACACATTCTTCTATTCAAATGGAGACAGGAAATCTGAAGTCACCTGTATTCTTTTCAACTCCTGCTACAAAGCAGCTACTGCCTTCCTTCAACCATATCTCACTACACACGGTCTTTCTAGGATAGCCTGTCATGAACACTTGCCTCTCCAAGGAGTGGAGTCTGAGAGCCACCAGTAGGAATCTATTAGCAGTCTGGTATTAGCCACTTTGTTATTGATTTCCTCAACTTAAATATATGTAGCAGCAATAATTCAGGTGACCGGTTCTGGAATAAACCCCAGTATAAAATTCAGATACTCTGCATCTTGGTTGCTTCCCTTCAGTGCCAGCAACCCCTGCTTTCTGCTGGTTCTGCGTGCTCACCTGCTCTCAGGTCATGTACTGCCTTGCATGTTTTCAGGGGCGAAATACAACTAAGTGCAGAAGAGGAACTTTCCTTGCTTATTTCTTTAATGGGGTATTGGTACTACATGCAGGGGCTTCTACTCTCTTTCCTCTGCCACCTGCTGCTGTGAGCAGTGTCATCAAGTTGTCGACTGGCTCGGAAAGTGCTTATAATTAAGAACCCATCAGTGAGTGACGGGTATGGTTTTGATTCAGTGAAGGTGTAGGGGAAGTCATACTAAATGGCATTCTACTTCTAGAGATGAGTTTAGCCATGTTTTTTCAGGCTTGAGCATCTGAGAAAGTAGGAGGTCACCCCAGGTAACTTACCTGGGTTATACCAAACAACTCTGGAAGGCTCTGGCTTATCCAGGGGGTCATCAGGTGGGAGGACTGAGAGGTTGGATTTTAAAAATTAATTAATTGGGGCGCCTGAGTGGCTCAGTGGGTTAAAGCCTCTGCCTTCGGCTTGGGTCATGATCCCAGGGACCTGGGATCGAGCCCCACATCGGGCTCTCTGCTCTGCAGGGAGCCTGCTTCCCCTCCTCTCTCTGCCTACTTGTGATCTCTGTCTGTCAAATAAATGAATAAAATCTTTAAAAAAATTAATTAATTGACTGATTTGAAGTTTTCTGGATGGAAGGGACGTTGAGTGTGATTATATGACGTTTTCTACACTGGCAATCAATTTTGGCCAAATAAAACATGGCTGATACAGGAATGTTTTACATTGTCATAGAGAACAGCTGTCAGTGTGATCTCTGGTCATGAAATCCTCAGGAGAACAGAGGAGAAAATGGTAAA
The DNA here is from genome assembly GCF_963455335.1 of Martes martes. NCBI lineage: Eukaryota > Metazoa > Chordata > Mammalia > Carnivora > Mustelidae > Martes > Martes martes. The sequence goes on along the minus strand of NC_137891.1, from coordinate 6,062,578 downwards.
ACGATCAGGCTGTTGCCGCCTCATCACATAAGAAAGCCTGTGCGAATTTTCTAAAAATATATGTCGCTGATTTTCAGTGTATCAATTCATTCCACACACTGACTTCTAAATGATAAGCATTGTACCGGCATTATAGATCAAAAGTTAAAAAAAAACTCACATCCTTAAGAAATTATAATTCCTTAAAGGAGATAAGGTATAAGCCCAAATCACGGAAATCTAATAAAATGCAGAGCCACCAGTTTCTGAACAACTCAGAGAGATACAGGGAATCGTTTTGTAAATACAGAAAAAAAAGGGAGGAGTTGGAAAAAGTGCCAAGAAGACTATAACAAGCCAGTGGTTGAACAAAACAAAACAATAAACAAAATAGTACAAAACCAAGAAGTGCCTCACAAAAAACAAAAACAGAAACAAAAAAACATTTGCACTGACCATGCACTAGCCTGGAAGGAGCTTGAGGTCATCTACATCAACTCCTTACTTAGTAGATGAAACTGCTCTTGAAGCCAGAGAGGTGGATGGTCTTGTCCATGCTCTCAGCTCTGGCCGGTGGCTAAGGGTTGACCATGGTTTGGGTCTTCAGAATGAATTTGTCATGCTTCACTTTTTCCCTGGGCATCCGCGCTGTTACTTGTCCAATGAATATCATAAGATATCTGAAATGTATGATAACTCTCATGTTAATGAGTGAAACCTGTCTCTGCTTCCTAATATACTTATTTGCTTTCATTCTCATGGCTCCATGCACCAAGTGTCCAAGCTGAAAAGAGGATAAAATTATATAATTCCCCTTCAAATTAATCTATTTCATATTTTTCTCTCAAAATAGCCTCATTCCTGCCATTCCTGGGGACTGAAACTAAATCATGTATATGTACGTGTCTTTGGTTACCAGAATCACAAAAGAATATGATTTACTAATGTTTGAGAAATTCTTTCTTTTTTTATTTGTTTGATTTCACTTTAGAGGGAAGCAACAGCTCTTGCAAACTATTAGAGCCAGTGGGAAGTTTCTCATCTCGAAGTGAGATGGTGAACATGAATTCATTTCACACCTCCCTTTATCGGAACTACCCTTTGCCTTGTGTTCCCTGCTTATCCTTCCCCACTGGTCATAAGAGCTATCTTTTCTTCCTACATTGCTTCGTGATGTATTATTTCTGCCTGTGATTGATTGGCAAGGTTCACACTTCAATGCTTCAAACCCTAATCATAGTATCAATGACCTCTGGCATGTATGTTGCATTTAGCACTTGACATACATTAACTTACTTAATCTTCCCAGCAATCAAATGAACTAGGTTCTATTATTATGTCCCATGTTACATATGGAAATTGAAACACATAGAATTGAATAAGCTGCCCCAAATCACATCGCTAGTAAGTGACAGAGCCAAGATTTAAACCCAGGCAGCGTGTTAGTGTCCATACTCCTAACTGCTGTAATATATGGTTCCAAATGGCTGGTAGATTGCATCTAAGAAACGTACTTAGGAACAAGAATCTGCTGCATTTGGACAGCATTTATCACTGAAAAAAAGTTTTCATTACCTGCTGCCTCTGTCAGGGAACAGATTACTTAAAGACGGAGAATAGTAAAGTGGTTAAAAATCCTGACTCTATAGTCAGACATATCTGCATGGGAACCCCACCATTGTGATTTCTCAGAGAGACTGGGATTAAGTGAGCCTCCACTTCTGAACAGTGCCAGGGATCCTAATGATAATAATACTTCTAGCAGATATCTCCATTGTTGGATTTTCTGAATGCAATTTCCCTTCCCCGTGGAAAGATTTTTCATTAGGTCCCATATTTTGGGGAAATAAACTCCTGTCCACCACTCCCCTTGCAATTACGGCCTGCTCATGAAGTCCAGAGCAAGTCAGCTCAGTTACAGGGTCATATCTGATACTCATGACAACACTGAAAGACAGGTATTAACGTCCCCATTATCCTGATGAGTAAAATAAAGGGTAGGGAATCTAAATAATATACTCAAATGTTTGCTTTTAATAAGTGACAGTTGTATGACTCATGCCTATATTTGCTTTTGCTTCTGGAGGCTGTACGTTCTTCATCTGACATCTCTGTAGTAACTTCATCGAGTTCCATGTGGGTCGTTTACTGGTATTAACTTACCTTACAACACTGAGCCTCAAGAGGTAGGGGGCAACCCTGATTTCTCCAGGAAGGATTAGGGGTTTGACCCTGATGAATGTTACAGAAATCTTATGTAAATATTTTAACTAATGTAATTATATTTTTGTAGTTATAGTGGTATTGCAATCATTTGTTTACATGCCTTTCCCCCAAATAAAATGTAAAATTTTGAAGAACATGATTGTTTCTTATCACTGGTAATCAATAAAATGTGAAGCCTGCAATGCATATTTTTTAGTTCACTAATCATTACTCATCCCATCAAACAATATTATTTTAACATTTTAACATTTAAAAGCAGTTTTTTTTAAAGATTTTATTTATTTATTTATTTGACAGAAAGAGAGCAAGCACAGGCAGGAGGAGTGGTAGGCAGAAGGAGAGAGAGGAGCAGGCTCCCCACTGAACAGGGAGCCCAATGTGGGTGTCAATCCCAGGACCCCGGGATGATGACCTGAGCCGAAAGCAGATGCTTAATCAACTGAGCCACCCAGGCTCCCGTAAAAGCAGTTTTAAACTGAGGTCAAGTCGCAGATAACCAGATTTTTTTTTTTCCAGTAGTATAAGGACAAGTTGCTAGAATGTGTCCATCTTGAATAACTGAAACCATGTGTGGTCATGAGTATCGACTGTAGCATCATGAGGCACTTAATAACTAGATGTTCAGTAAAGCCTGATGTTAAATTGTACAAAAAAACACACATTGGCTGGTTAGAGAGGTGGGAGTTCAGAAGATTAACCTGTCATCTTATTTTCTTATATTTGCTATTAACTCATGGGTCTTAAAGATCAACATGAATAGTTTTACCGCCTAATATTAGGCGGTTCCACATAAATAAAACAGTTTTGGATATATATTTTAAATGCTTGGCTAATAACCAGCATTTGGTTCCCTGCTCTCCTAAGACCCCTATAAATTTACAGTAAAACTCAATGTTTAAAGAGGCATATCTCATAAGATGCAGGGTAATATGGGAGGAGATAATAACATACAAGTAGTTACAGCAGATTTCAAAAAGGTAAAGCTAGAGAGAAAGTTATGACAGAGACAGTGTAGGGGTATTCTCTTAAAATATGAAGCAATTTCCCCTGAAAACACGCCAGAGGGAAACCAAGTGGCCTACAAGAGGAGGTGATTTTGAAACATGCGGTTGGAAAGTAGGGAGGGAGCCTTGGTGATGAGCAGGGATTGTCTGTGCAGATTGTGCGAGCCCCAGGCTCCCAGGCGCACTCTTCACAGACAGGAAGCATTTGAGCAATTTGATACTGCGTCCTCAGGAGTGATGCTGGAGATGCTGCTCTCGAAATATTGAAATGGTCCAGTGAAAAAATGTTGAGATGCTGGCATTTGGGGGTTCCCAAAGAGTGAGGACCAACAGTACAATCAACTTTCATTTAAGCCACTGGGAGAAAAAACCTGCCCTGTCTTCTGATGACCAGGACCAAACGTTCCACCTCTCTCCAGTAACACTGGAGCCGAAAAGACATAAAATTCTCTTGCTGTTGATAAAACGGCCTCCTACAGAATCACAGGGACCTGTGCTGTGATTCCCCCGCTTGGAGACTGCTGCAAGCTCCACACTGTATCTTTCTCCACTGTTGACACCTCACCACCACGTTCCATTCATTACCGCGAGCTCCAAGTCTTTTATCTCATCAGATCCAGAAGTGATCATGTGCCAGCACTCACCTGTGAATGGCCCAGGGTTCCGTAACATGTCCCTTAGAGCCACACCAGTGCAGGGAAGTAGGCTCTGCCTTTTGAGGGTAAGATTGTCAAAGATTCATGCACGCATTTTGAAACCAACACACACACCAAGGAGTAAAATCTGAAACAATGTTTCAGATCTGCGAACTTGTGGTCTGGGTCTCTCCACTGCAAAGAACAACATCAGAAGGAGACACTCTGTCTCATGCTGAGTGGATTTACCTTGGTTTCCCTGCGCTGTGGAAAACAAATAATAAAGTTGATTGAAAAGCTCCTATCAAGGGTTCATAAAAAATTTCCATTTACCCTAAAACCTTGTATACACACACACACACACACACACACACACACACACACACACACTATGTTGCTGTTCTCTCCCCTAGACGCTAGACCCTAAATTCTGTCAATGGAATTTAAGGGAAACTCAAATATGTAGAGAAATACGAACTCTTAAACCTTAAGTATCCGTCAGTAACTGATAAACTACCTTAAGCAAGGTATCTCAGACTGTATACCAAAGAGAACACACCAATATGGATTTAAAAACATCTCACTTAACATATTTGATAATAAATTCTATAGCAAAGATAAACACTTGAAAATTCATTTGGCAGGTGAATGGTTTGTCTGAGGTTTTAATTTAATATTTTAGTTGCGCTTTGAATTTCCGTGGACACAGTATAGATCTCAGATTTTATACAATGTATTTGATTTGGGAATCTTGTTTTTGTAGATCGCTTGTTTTAGAAGTTTGATACATTCTGGTTTGAGTGTGAAATACTTATGGATTGAAAACAGCTTGCAGTCTGGCTTCTCAGTCTTACCTTGTACACATGCCTTCTTGACCCCTTGCCCTATGCAGATACCCACACCCCTCCTCATGGTGGCTGCGGGCTCTGGCCTACACAGCTCTTCCAGTTCTGGGCTGGTTCTTGCAGATATTTTAGTGTACAACACGTAATTTATATTTTTCAATAGATGGTTCATGAATTTAAGTTTTTCACGATACCCCATAATGTGATTGCAAAATAGCTTCACTTTCAGATAATTCAGTTCTATAAATGAGCATGACAGAATAAAAGGAGTGGAAAAAACCCTGGAATTAGAGGGAGGAGTCCTAAGTTAGAGATCCATCTCTGTGCTTTATTATTTTATGATTGCTTCATTTAGTTTTCTTAACCTACACTTTTTTTTCTGGAAATGGCGAGCTCATTCATCTCCAGCCCGCCTATTTTATCAGAATCAATGGAGGTAGTGCACAAAAGCTGTGAACTGCTAAGTGTTCTGTATGTGTCCAAAGATAACAGATGCGGCTGAGGCATCTCATTTTTGCAGTTAGGCAGAGTCATTAATAGAACAAGATGTGAAACACAGCTCCAAAGTGGATACAGAACTTCCCACGTGGACCAGACACTGGTGGTGAGCTATTTCTTTAGCAATGTCTCTGGCTTAAAGTATTGAAAGATGTATTGGTGGATTTTGTGAAATAAGCCAAGAATTAAGTTCCTTCCACTGGGACTGAAGGCAAAGCAGAGTTTGGTATTAGCCTCCCTTTTTGTTTGGATCAAGGGATAATGAGTACCTCTACAGAGAACCGTGAAGAAATCACACAATTCAGTAATTGCCAGATCTACCCAGATGCCTCTCTTTCGACTATGACAGCTAAGAAGAGAAGGAAAATTAGTGCTGTATATTAATTCTGATTTTTTTTCAGAAAATATCTGAAACAAGACTTAGATTTCTGAGAGAAAACATACCCAAAAAAGAGACAGAGAAACACTGTCAACATGGGCACAGATACAGATATGTGTATAGAAAAATTCTGACTTAAAGAAAAGAAAGATTCTCATCATGTAAAGAAATACAATATGATCTAGATTTAGGGAAACTTAAGCTCACATCTCAAATCTACTATTTATTAGCACTATTTGAAAAAAATTATTCGACTTTTTAAATATCTACTTCCTTGGGTGTCAAATGGTTAAAACAATATTAAGCACTCACAAGATTTTTTGTGAAAATTAAATGAGATAATACATATTATTTGCCTGACACCCCACCTAACAAAGAGACGCTCTGAAGCCACTGTTAGCATTTATTAGTAGTAGAAGTATTTGTGGGATTATGTGCACTGATGATTAAAAATGTGACTTTTGGGGACACTTGTATGGCTCAGTCATTAAGCCACTGCCTTCGGCTCAGGTCATGATCCCAGGGTCCTGGGATCGAGTCCCCCATCGGGCTCCTTGCTCGGCAGGGAGCCTGCTTCTCTCTCTGCCTCTGCCTGCCTCTCTGCCTGCTTGTGCTCTTTCTCTCTCTCTCTCTGACAAATAAAATCTTTTTTAAAAAATGTGCCTTTTGCATTCAAGGAGATTTCAGACTAGGGGATGCTGTGGAGAGAGGACAAATCATCAAATGCATCACAGGGTGTGAGGTGCTGTATGACACATGTGCCATGCGGGGCTATGCTGGGTGAGGGAAATGATGATTCTAGGTGGAAGGTCAGAGGAGACTCTTAGTGACAGTAGCATTGCCGATGGGCATTAAAGGAAGAGAAGGACTTCAGGCAGTGCCTCTGTGTGAAGTGGCCCTATTTCCCATGTGGTCTTTTTAAAGAACATGAAGTGTGGATTCAGATAGACCTCAGCGACTCTGAGAAGCATGCTTTTACTTATTCTACAGATGCTTATTGAGTCAAACACTATGGTAGCCAGAGGGGGTATAACAATGGATAGGCTGTGATTCATGCCTTACCAGGGGCTCACACTATAGGGAAGTCAAGAGGTCAATAACCAGGCAGGATAAGAGTAGGGGATCATATAATTTATCATCCAAACCAGCGACTTTTGAGTATGTTAGTGGATCACTATCAATAGTTCCACCAGATGACAAGCTTATACCGGGTTTGGGATCAGAGAGAGTCCCCGACTGACCCCATACCCAAACCTTGGAGCAATCTTTCACTCCTCTCTCTGTCATTTACCCCCTCTCCCATTCGAAGAGGCACTACCACATACAGATAGGCAGACAAACAGGTAGCAGATACACAAAGAATAAAATTTATATATATCTATGTGTCAAATATTATAAAACTATATAATACAAATGAGTTAACACTACATGTGGTCATATCTTTGCATGAAAATATTTTATTCTTATGTATGTTGAATTTTTTTGTGAAATGCTGAAATGCAAATTCTAATTATATGGTGTACATCAAGCATAGGGTGCTTTATTTTTCCAGTAAACTGAGTTCCTATGAAAAATAAAGGAAAACTAATCTGTTATAGAGAAAGACGATTTTAACTAGAGACAGATGAAGGAAAAGAAGAAGGAGAAGCCAGAGGAAAGTGGAAAAGGAGGATGATGTTTCATCTGCGTAACACTTCAATGCATACAATAGGATGTTGGTGTATTTCTATTGCATTACTCAAAACATCAGCAATGATAAAGTCATAAGCAAACTCAGGCCGCTGTAGTCTGCTATTATCCTATAATTCCTTCAGCATTCTTTATTTTTTTGAAAATTTTATTTATTTGTCAGAGAGGGAGAAAGCAAACATAACTAGGGCGAGAGGCAGGCAGAGGAAGAGAGGGAAGCAGACTCCCTGATGAGCAGGGAGCCCCATGCAGGGTTCAATCCCAGGACCCTGGGATCACGACCTGAGCTGAAGACAGACACTTAACGGACTAAGCCACCCAGGAACCCCTCTTTCTGTATTCTTGAGCTCAATTTATTTATCATACTTTCTTTTTCTCTTTCCTTTTTTAAAATATATATAGAGAAAGAATGTGTGCACTTGCATGCACGCAAGCAGGCATGGAGGGGCAGAGGAAGATGGAGAGAGAGAACATGAAGCAGGCTCTCCACCCAGCATGGAGCATGACACAGGACTCAATCTCACAACCCTGAGATCATGACCTGAGCTGAAATCAAGAGTCAGATGCTTGACTGATTGAGCCACTCAGGCGCCCCTATCATACTTTATTTTTCAACTTAGAGTCCTAGGTGTTCATGTTCTTTTTATTTGCATCTTTCTAGTGTACAGTTTTGATTTAGAATGAACAGAATATAACAGCTCCTTCTGAATGGCTTATTTATAGGTAGATACTTTTGGGGTTCATGCAAATACTTTTGGGGTTGTCATCAATGAAGACATCTCTTTTTTGTTTTCAGAAATCCTCTTGGCAGTGCTTTATGAGCTATAGAGAAAATCAGAGTCTTTTCATTTTATTCATATCTTATTTTGACCCCAACTGGAATCAGCCTATCGGTATCTAAATGATTTTCAAAGAATTTGAGAATCTAAGGTTGTCAGGGCAGAGGGAAGCATCTCTTGGTGTTGGAAAGCTATATAGCATAGCATGAATTGTGCCCCTTTGGGGTCATCATCTGTTAGGAAGCCTCCCTCTTTTGATCCGGATCTCTCTCTGCTGGCCTGCATGGGGATATTGTGTGGTAGGGCAGCCCTCTAACAATTCTGACCATATGGGCTTACCCATTATTTTTAATTACTTGAGAATACATAAGGTTCTGAAGTAAGAAAGTGTCAGTGGAGATGGAGAGAAGGTTTTTAAGTTTTAAAGAGTAGGATCCATAGAAGTTGGTGAAGATGATAGTATTATGACTCCCAGATGTCCATAAAAAGAAGCTAGATAGAAGTAACACAAACAATGTTTAAGGTGGAAGAAAAGTTGAGTTCAGTTTTGGGTTGCCTTGCTCATTTTTATAAATCCCATCTAGGAATGTTTAGGACCCAGATAGCCCTGTCATAATAAATCTCAGCACATATGATAAGAAAACCACTTGGCCATGCCTTCTTCATGCAAACCAGCATTTTCCAGCTGGGGTCTCTCACACTGGGGACCTCACATTCATAACTAACATCCAAGATATTTGGTATTGACTTGTTTCTAGGAAATTGTCTCATGACAAAGCCAAATCCTCTTACCTCTTTCTTAGTTGATGCTTTCTCTTTAGTCCCTAAATTTTAGGGTATTTCTGATATCTTGATTTTGTGATGGGAAAAGAGAAATGGAAACCTAAAGACCAATATAAATTTGAGACAGAGTCACCAGAAACGAAAGTAATTGCAAAATCACATGCATGTGGTGAAAGTTTTCTCCTGGTGTATTGATGATGGGACTGGCCAACAGATACCAGAGGAAGGGGATGGCCCATACATCCAAGGCAGCAAGTCAAAGTTAGGCTGCAAATGCCTTCATGGTGTGTCATTGATTTAGGGATCCCAGGCCCCTTGCATTAGACTCTCCTGGTTCAAGTGAAGCAAGAGATGCTGACAAAGTCTTTTCAAATGAGAGCCTTCAGATAATACAGTGTACACAGCTAAACTTCGATGTCACGTGTCCTGAGCTGCATGGCATGAAAATGCCAGAGTTAAAGAAGTTCTCCATCACCCACCCCTCAAAATAGCACACTGGGAGAGACCTCTAAAAAGGAAGTTATCTTTGTGTAAGTATATAATACCTGATCGCCCTAGTGATTTTCTCTGATGTGTCTAAGGAGCTGTCTGATTTCATTATCACCCCTTAGCTTACAGGTTGAGCTGGAATGAGATGTCGAGTTCTCACGGAGTCCCCAGTTTTACAGTCTAGCACTTCATGCACAGGGCAAAGAGAGGGAAAGGAAGGAAAAATGTATTCAAGGTCTGTAGTGAACAAGGCACTACACTAATATTTTTACTATATACCTCCTCATTTAAAGCCGTGTAATTAAATTGCAAGAAAGTTAGCTAAGCTGGTAGAATAGGAGGGTTTTAATCAGAAGTTTAAGAATTCACGTGCCCTTTGAGTGGATGCTTCACTTCATAGACGATATACCACAGTGATCAAGACACAGATGTCAGAGCCAGACAGCTGAGCTTTGAATGCTGGCGTTACCTTTTACTAGCTGTGCAATCTTACACAATTTACTGATTCTCCTTGTAATTCAGTTTCCTCATCTGCAAAATGGGGGATGTTGGGGATGGTGATATTAACCTATCTAACGGGATTATTATGCGATTTAAATGAGTAAATGTACATACATAACTTAGGACCATGTCTGGCAAGTAGAAAGCACACAACAAAATAAAGATTTGTTATAATTAATACTTAGTTCTAATAGAAAGATAGAGAAACTAAGTCTCAAAGAGGAGTTGTATCTAGTCTGAGGTCATAGTATTAGTAGTAAAGTGGATGAACCAAGGTTTAGAGCTGGATCTGAGAGGCTCCTGGCCAGTACCAAATTAAAAAGATGGAAAATGTACAAACAAACAAAAACAAAACCAGCTGCTTTTCTCCTCCCCAGTAAGTAAATTGGGGCTTGAATCTGTGCCAACAGTAAAACACTGAAGTTCATAGGCACATATCCAATTTAAACTTATTAGCACAATTAGTCTTCTATTACTTCAGTAGGGAGTGATTATTAAACCGATAGTTAATGAGACAGAACCTCTATTTATAGTCTAGAGATATCTATGGTACCCAAAGTTAGAGGAGCACCTGGCTGCCTTCTGGGGATGAAAGCATCCCATCCCCATGTTAAAATACAGCATCTTCACGGACAGCCGCTGACCAACAATAGGAGAGACTGATGGATGCTGAGTTCCTGGCATATCAGTGGCCGGTCTCTGCCGTCATCAGCTACTCTGTTGTTTCCAGATTCATTCAACTGTGTTTTCAGGAAAAAAAAAAAAAATCCAGGGATCACGATATACTGAGATTAAAAGTAGTGTCATAACCAACCTTTACTGAGTAGCTAATATTTTGTGTGTGCCATAATATTTATCCCATGTAACAACCCACTGTGGGTAATATTTGCTTTAATTATCTCAGTTTTACAAATAAGAAAAATGAAAATGAGAATGGTGGGATAATTATCCTTTGGTCATTCATAGAAAGTGACAGCTGGCTCGTGAATGACTGACAGTAAAATTCATCCCTTAACAAATGAACTGCACTGCTTCTGAGGACCCGCCTTTTAGGCTTTATAGTATGTGGACAGCTAGTGTGAATACATGTGTGAACAAAGCCACAATGAAGCTGTCAAGACTCAAATGGAGGACTAATTACTTAACTGATCCATTAAAAAATATTTATCAGTAACAAATATGTATCAGATACTATTCAGCATGATAGATATAAAAGCAATGAATAGGACAGAATCCTATTTGTCATGGGGTTGGCTTTAGCTGGAGGCAGACAGGTAACAAACAAATAGGTAAAAAAAGATTATTTTCAAAGCTGATACATACTCTGAGAGTAAATTTGGTGTTGTGTTACGCAGTTAATGCCAGGTGACCTTGGACTGGGTGCCCAGACAAGGTGATATTTAAGTTTAGAGAACTGAATGGCAAGCAGGAGCCAGCAGAGGTGGGAGAGGCTAATTATAGAGACAGGAAAGTGCTGGTGCACAGGGATCAGCCAAGAGCTTTCAGTCAGGGTTTAAAAAATAGACACAAAAACCAACCAAACAAACAAAAAACAGAAAACAATCCTGTGCATTGGCTATAGGAAGATAATTACTGTATGGGAAGGGAAAGACAGCTATACCTTATCTTTTTTGGATTCCACAAATTTAATTGATCTGTATGAAAATTGAGAAACATCTTATACCAAATAGAAGAAGTTTACTGATATATATAGATTTTCTTAATAGATATTTTCCAGAAATGGGCTTATTCTGTTCTTATTCTAATGTTATGTGTTTGTGTGTGTATGTGTGTTTGTGTGCCTAGAGAGAGAAGATTGCTTACTTTTGTAGTTCATAGTTTTCTAGAGCATAGAAAACCACAGCTAGACCAAATACAAGGGACTGCTCTGTACACAGAAGCCCTAAACATTGAGTTGGTTATGGTAACTCAGATGAATGTTGGGCCACTTTCTTTATGGAAAGATGATTCAATGTTTTCTGCTTAGGAAGAAAGATGCAAATGCATGTTTGGACTGAGTGGACTGTACAGAGACCGACAGGTTTTGACAAAAACCGATCTTTTCTTCTGGACACAAAGCTAGCTACATAGCCCAGCTTCTGCTGCATTCAGATATGGCTTCAAGACCAATTCTAAGACATCAAAGTTGAACAGTAGAGAAGGGGTCTAATTCTGGAACATTCATGCATGTTCTTCTGTGCTTTTAACTGTAGCAGCTGACTTTAATGGACAGACCTTAAGAATGACCTCAAAGTCATGTGATGAAGAGGGCAGAGCCCTGTCAGCCTGTAATCAGGAGCAACCCTGTCTGATGACCTGTTGTCCACCCACATGATATTTTTACATGAGCTAAAATATACTTCTACTGTTTTGGCTATTAAATATATATATTTAATATAATTTATTGTTTTATCAATTTATCATTTATTTATTATTTTATTTAATATTATTTAATTTAATTATGTATATTTAATAGCCAAGACAATAGACATATGTGTGTGTGTAAGTATATCCATATCTATATCTATATCTATATCTATATCTATATAAAACAGGTACAAACTTATGGGGGTTTTATTTATGACACATTAGCTTACTACCTAATCAAGAAATGGAGGAAGTTAAGGACTTCTCTTCTTTAGCTAGCCAAGGAAAACGCAAAAATACTAATGGAAAGCTGCGGTAGTGGGGGGGGGGCAGACAGATGTTTCCCAATATTGCAGGGGTGTACATTCCACAAAATGTGGACCAACCCTCTTAGAGGTCACTCAGAGGAGCTCCAGAGAAGATTGTTGGAGACAGTTTGAAGGAACACTGATCTCCCCACATGGTATGAACCCACAGAGGACTCTGGGTAAGCAGAACAATATAGACAGAAACATGTGACGTGGCAGCATGTGGTTCATCAGATAAATATGAAATTTTGAATTTCAGAAGTACAAGTGGAGGTAATATCTAATGGGAGAGAAGCCTCTGGATGAAGTTTATTAGGGTGTAACTATCACAGGATTTTCATGTGAAGCATGTATCAAAGATGTCTACACATTTCAAAAGCTGTGCATGTGTTCCATGCACAAGAATGATCCAAGTATGATCATTTTGAGGCAGAAATCTGGCCACCCTTTGTTCCTATAGGTGTGAGCAAATTTATGGAGCTCTGTCATCAGGGGACTCCTTCCTCATGAACAGGTTTGCATGGTCCCTAAGTATGTGGTGAAGAGACAAAACATAAAGAGATACGTAGCCTATGCTACCATTATTTAGCCATTGATGAGTGAGGTCACTTTGGCAAAGTCACCCCACCTTTTAAGCCTTGGATTTCTTGGAACAGGAAGGGTTAGACCGTATGCTCCATAGGGCTTTCCACCTACCAGGGGGCACGAGCCGGCATCCTCTTTATTCCTCAAGTCTCCCAGCTCAGTGTGTTATGCAGCTCAGGGTCACAAGGGGAGGATATTGAATGAGAGTCTGATGAAAAAGAAAATGAATCAATGCATCTCCTGACGATCAGACCCTAAGAGAATCTCAATTTTATACCCACACACAAAATGGAAAATCTTCCTTGAATTGCCGCTGACTGGGTTGAGGCGCCTGATGATTAAGCACAAAAGAAGATAAAATAGGAAAAGTAATTTAGAATATGATAATATACAATAAATATAACCATATCTAAAGCAATTTGGGGCAGGAGTAATCTAGCTGAGATTCAATTGAATTGTACAGAGATGCCCTCAGCATTATGAAAGTGCGTATTTACATCTTTTCATTAAATAAGCCCTGTCTGTGCCAACCCTGCCACTCCCTGTGTCCTGGGTGAGGTCCTGAAGAGGCTGGAGGAAAAAATGGGATGAGCCAGAAGATGTCCATCTTGAAGTGGCACAGAGCACGTAAGTGGGAGGCTGCTGGGGCTGGGAACACCCGCCATACTTGTGCACATCTTGCTCATGGCGATGTCCCTCTTGCTCCCAGCTTGCTAGTGCCTGCCTGCCTTGGGTTGGCTCTTTTTTTTTTTTTTTTTTAAGATTTATGAATTTATTTTAGAGAGAGAGAGTGGGCATGAGTGGGAGGGGCAGAGGGAGAGGGAGAGAGAATCCCAAGCAGACCCCACACTGAGCATGGAGCCTGACGTGGGGCTGGGTCTTGTGACCTTAAGATCATGACCTGAGCCAAAACCAAGAGCCCGATGTTCAGCCAACTGTGCCACCCAGGTGCCCTGTGACGCTGGCTCTTAAATATCTCCCTTTTATGTTGCTTTACACAGTGCTACTCTTCCTCTCTCCATGTTAGAATGTTCTTTATAGATTTAAAACATTGATATAAAAATTTCTAACAGAGTCTGAATTTGGTAATCTGATTTCGCAAGTCTCCATTTGTGACTTTGATTCACCTTTACGATGAAGGACCGCTGGCTTCGCTGGGTGCCTGGCTCACATTTGAACTCAAAACCTGCATGAATGAATGTGTCAGCAAATTTGGTACCGGCTACATGACCACAATATAATCATGCGTGTGATGCTGTCATCATCTGGCTTCAAGTTCTCTCTCTTCCGTGTGTTCTTCTCCAGCCACACTAGACAGCCAGTTGCTCTGGAAACCGCAGGCAACTGTCCAAGGCTCCCAACCGGAGAAAGTATATCTATAGGATGGCAAGAGGTAACATAGGTAGCTGATTACAAGAGCGCTCAAATTTTCTCTTTCCTTGTATTGACCTACCTAATAAATGGCTTTTGGAGGAGTCTTGCCTTCCCCACTGTTCCTTTCATAATTGGTTTTCTTCTGTTCGCATTAGAACCTGTCTCTCATCTTCCCAGGTCCCTACTCTGGTGCATTGTCCTGGGGTGTAGAAACCTCCACGGCATATTGGATTGGCTGAGATAGAGTCACTTGTACACACACCTGTTGTCAACTTGGTCCTGCAGCCTACTGGTCAGATGATTCTCTTTTAAAGATACAATTGACATATAACATATTAGTTCCATGCATGCAACATAATGATTTGTATATATTGTGAAATAATCACCACAATAAGTGTAGTTAAAATCCATCACCATGGGGCGCCTGGGTGGCTCAGTGGGTTAAAGCCTCTGCCTTCGGCTCAAGTCATGACCTCAGGGTCCTGGGATCAAGCCCCATATCGGGCTCTCTGCTCAGCAGGAACCCTGCTTCCCCCTCTCTCTCTGCCTGCCTCTCTGCATACTTGTGATCTCTGTCTGCCAAATAAATAAATAAAAATCTTAAAAAAAATCTTTCATGCATAATTACAATTTTTTTTCTTGTAATGAGAACTTTTAAATTTTAGCAAATTTCAAATATGTGATACACTATCATTAACTATATAGTCAGCACACTGTACATTGCTCTTCTAGGACTTATTTCTTTTATACCTGTAGCTTGTACATTTTGACCACCTTCACTTGTTCGGCCTGCCACCCACCCCCAAGTTCTGGCAACCACCAATCTATTCTCTGTATCTATGAGTTTGTTAGTTTGTTGGTTTTGGTTTTGTTGTTATTGTTGCTGGTTTTGGATTCCACATTAAAAGTGAGATCATACGGTCTTTGTCTTTCTCTGACTTATTTCACAGCATTATGTCCTTGAGGTCCATCTATATTGCTGCAAATGGCAGGAATTTTTTTCTTCTTATGGCAAAATAATATTCTTTTGTGTTTATGAAGACACATATATACATATATACATGTATACACACACACACACACACACACACACACACAACACACACATTCATCTCTTGATGGACCCTTAAGTTGTTTCCATATCTTGACTATTGTAAATAAGTCTGCAATGGACACAGGCAGGCAGATACCCCTTCAAGGCTCTTACTTCATTTCCTTTGGCTGTATGTCCAGCAGTGGGATTATTGGATCAAATGGTAGTTCTAGTTTTAATTTCTTGACAGGCCTCCATATTGTTTTCTGAAGTGTTTGTGCCAATTTACATCTCCACTAGCAGTGTGTAAGGGTTCCCTTTTCTCCATATCCTTGCCAAAATTTGCTATTTTTCTTTTTGATGATAGTCATTCTAACAAGTGTGAACTGATAGTTCATTGTGCTTTTTACTTGAATTTCCCTGATGATTAGTGATGTTGGGCATTTTGGATTTACCTGTTGGTCATTTGCATGTCTTCTATGAAAAAAATGTTTACTTGGCTCTTCTACCTATTTTTTTAAATAGACTGCCTGATTTTGCTGTTTAATTGTATGAATTATTTATATTTTTTGGATATTCACCCCCAATCAGATATATGATTTACAAATATTTTCCCTCATTGCATAGGTTGCTTTTTCATTTTGTTGATTGTTTCTTTTGCTGTGCAGAAGCTTTCTACTTTATTTGTTATGCCCATTATTTGTTATGTCTACATTTTCTTAATTTGAATATAAATGCAAAATCTGGGAGCCCCTGGGTGGCTCAGTGGGTTAAGCTTCTGCCTTCTGCTCAGGTCATGATCTCCGAGTCCTGGGATGGAGCCCCTCATCAGGCTCTCTGCTCAGCAGGGAGCCTGCTTCCCCCCTCTCTCTGTCTGCCTCTCTGCCTATTTGTGATCTCTGTCTGCCCAATAAATAAATAAAAAATCTTTAAAAAAATAAATAGATGCAAAATCTGAAATTCATTAAAAGAGACATTAATTAGTAATAATATTAGTGTTAATGTAGACAAGGTTATGACTCCACTAGTAACTGATCATTTAACAAGACAGGTGGGCTGCCATTCTTCCCTTTGAACAAAATAGGGGAAGGTTTGACTTGAGTTGTCATCTAAGGGATTTAAAATATGATAAAAGAGCACTTTGTGATTTGTGACATATAACTTGGTAGGATTTTTAAACAATTAGACATTGATAGAACAAAACCTCTTCCATTTTGTATGCTTATTCTTGTGTCCAAAATATCACAATACTTTAAAGCATAGAAATGGAAATTAGAAATAGAGCTGAAACTAACGTCTCTCTTACTCCAGAATAAGAAATTTTAATTCATGAATAACATAATTATGTTTCATCATTATTTCTTATCAAATTGTAAAATGTATTATGGTCGTGTAAAACATCTTTGTGCTAAAAGTAATTCTAATAATGATAATGAAAAATAAATTAAGTGTTCTTTTAATTTTATTTTATATTATTAGAAACATGATCAACAAAAATAAAAATAATTTTGTTGCAGAGAACTATGGGTATTGATTGTTGAAATACTTAAAACATAAAATATTCATTACAAGAAATTCTGAGAGAGAATTTCAATAAAAAGATATATTTTGGAGAAAAATGAATATTGCAATATTCTAGACTATTAAAAGGAGCTTATTCATTGATTGCTGTAAATGGATGTTGATGGATATCAAGTTATTTTAAAACTTAACTTTCATTTGACTCATTATACTTAAAGTATCCTTTGCAAGGACTTTACCCCAAGACCAATTTCTTAACAATTTAACCTAAAAGTATGCGAGGGTATACATACCTTTTCAGGCATTATTTTAGCATGTATGCAAAAAGAAAGAAAATTTATGAAGAAAAAAAAGACTCCATTATTCTGCTTTAGTACCTGGTTCCTACTTTGCCTTTTCAGTTTAAGGTTATTTACTTTATAGTCCCCTCCACACTGCACCATTCACCAGAAGATACTAGCACATGTGGCTTCTTAATGTAAATTAATCAAATAAAAATAAAGATCATTTGCCCCATTGCCTTAGCCACATTTCAAGGGTTCAGTAGTTGCATGTGGTTAGGGACTATGGTATTGGCAACATAACAGATATAAAACATTTTCACCAGCACAGAAAGTTTTACTGGGCACACTTCTCTGGACAGAATTTGTACTGCGGATTTTTCTTTTACTGGAATAGAACTTTCTCTAGGACTGATAGGCTCATTTACTTTGTCATATATCAGATAGATGTCATATTCTGTCATATATCAGACCCTCACTAATTTTTTTCGATTAAAATAAATTTGGGGCACCTGTATGGCTTGGTCAATAGAGCATTTCACTCTTTTTAAGATTTCATTTATTTCTTAAAGAGAGAGAATGAGCAAGGTTGGGGCAGAGGGAGAGGAACAAGCTGACTCCCCACTGAGTCGGGAGCCTGATGCAGGGCTCGATTCTAGGGCCCCGAGATCATAACCTGAGCTGAAGGCAGATGCTTGTGGGCTGAGCCACGCAGGTGCCCAAACATCTGACTCTTGATTTTGGTCCAGGTCATGATCTCAGGGTGGTGAGATCCAGCCCTGTGTTGGTATTGGACTTTGTGTTCAGCAGAGCATGCTTGGGCTTCTCTCTGTCTCTCTGCCCCTCCCCACCATGCTCATTCTTTCTCTTTCTCTTCCTAAAATAAATAAATACAGGGTGCCTGGGTGGCTCGTGGGTTAAAGCCTCTGCCTTCGGCTCGGGTCATGACCTCAGGGTCCTGGGATCGAGCCCCACATCGGGATCTCTGCTCAGCAGGGAGCCTGCTTCCTCCTCTCTGTATGCCTGCCTCTCTGCCTACTTGTGATCTCTGTCTGTCAAAAAAAAAAATCTTTAAAATAAATAAATACATCTTTAAAAAATAAAATAAAATAAATTTACTGTAAGATAATTTAATTAGGAACTACCACTGACATATTTACTAACAAGTCACAATGATACAAATTCCATAAAATCTTCTTAATGATAAAGACCTTGGAAATTATTTAAATACATGACTTTTAAATATATATATATTTGTGTCATAAACTGTCAAAAATAATTTTTTTCACTTGTACTTGGGGCAAATGAAGAACAGACTATATTGCATATTTTCTCTTTCCCAAGTGATGAACAAAACACTTTTCAAGTGTGATCTCACCTAATACATACAACAAGAGACAAAGACTCTCAGAAAATTTAAGCGATTTGCCCAAAGTTACAGAAAGAGAATTTAAAGTCAGGTCTATTTAATAGTAGAAACTGTACTTCTAACTTCATGTGAAAAATGCCACCTTGAAAAAAAAAATACAGTTTGTGCAAGTCATTCAGATAATTAGTGACCAGAATAGACATCTGAGCTCTGTTCTGATTTCCAAATGGGGAACCTACAGACCTCCCACTTCAGTAAGGGGTACTATGTGTGCTCATGTAAAGAGCAGGACCTGTGAGCCAGGATGCCTGGATTCCTATCTGGACTGTGCCACCTACTAATCATTGCAACCTTAAGTCTTTTTTAAATCAGGACTGCAATATTAATACTAATACAATATTGTGTCAATTCATACACTTAATACAATGTAACAATTTTATTCATGTTTTCCCCAGTATTATTTATACTCATGGGCATATATATGCATGTACTTCATACTGTATGATTTTATCACATTTGTGGGTTTGTGTCTCCACCACCAGAATTAAGATTTTGGACAGTTTCATCACCATAAGGATCCACACTTTGCCTATTTATAAACTTTCAGTGGCTTTTCTTTTAATCCTCTTCACATAGACTTTTGCAGAACAATTTAAAAAAAAGAGTATGAGGTCCAGTCTTTCCATTTTTTCCTTTTATAGATTGTGCTTTGGGGATAAAGGCTAAGAATCTATTGCCTAATCACACTCCTCAGATTTCTTCTATTTTCCTAAAATGGTTAATTTCAGTTTTTGGATTTAAATCTGTGGATTAAATCCATTTGGATTAAATCCATTTTGTGGTTATTTTATAGAAAGCATGGAGTTTATGATGAGGTTCATTTTTTTTTGTCCAATTGCTCTAGTATTATTTGTTACGAATTCTGTCCTTCTTTCATTAAATTGGTTTTTCTTCTCTGTCAAAAATCAGTTCAGTATATTTATATGGTTCTCTTTCTGTGTCTTCTCTTTTGTTCCATTAATACATATGTTTATGTCCCCACAAATATCACATTGTCTTAATTAGGGTAGCTATAAAGTAAGCCTGGAAGTTAGATAGAATGATATCTTCTACTTTATTCCTCTTTACCTAGTTGTCATCCGGATATTCTAGGTCTCTGTGTTTCCATATAAATTTTATAATAATATTGTCTATGTCTACATTACTGGGATATTGTTAGGAATGACATTTAACCTGAAGATGGATCTGGATAGAATATTTATATTATGTTGAATCTTCCATTTCAGGAATATGGCATTTCTCTTAATGTATTTAGGTCTTCATTGATTTCTTTCATTTGTATTTGATAATGTTAAACATACAGATCCTGTGTATATCTTTTTAAACATACATCTATATATTCTTTTTTTCTGGATAAATTGTAAATCATACTGTGTGTTGAATTTCAGTTTCTTGTGTTTATTAGCATATAGAATTGTGATTGATTGTTGTGATGTTGTATTTTGCGGTTTGCTGAATGTGCTTAATGTAGAACTCTTTTTGTAGATTTTTCAAGATTGTCTATGTGAACGATCATGTTATCTGAGAACAGAACCATTTTATTCCTTCCTATCTCATCTTTATACCTTTCGTTTCTATTTTCTTGCCTTATTGAGGTGGCTAGAGTATCAATGCTATACAGAATAAGATTAGTGGGAATGGATATCCTTGCTTGGTTCTTGACCTCAGGGGGAAAGCATCATTCAGTCTTCATTGTTAAATATGGTGTTAAGGGGGGGGGGGGGGTTGTTGGCTTGTTTTTGTTTGTTTTGGTTTTGCTTGTTTGTTTGTTTGTTTGTTTGTTTTTGGAGATGCTATTTTATCAAGTTGAGAAAATTCCCTGCTATTTCTAACTGGTGGAGAGTTTATACCATGAATAATTATTGGATTTTGTTACATATACCATTAATGAATATTGGCTTTAGTCAGATGCTTTCTTAATGTCAGTTGATATGATCATATATGTGCAGGTGCTGGTCTACTTGTGTGAGTTGTGGTTTCAATGATTTTGAGACCCTTTATAATGTTATTGTCTTTTTTTTTTTTTTTTTTAAACTGGTACCTCTGGGAATCCCGTTAGTCCCTGCTGGTTCTGCCTATAAGGGAAGAAAGGCTTTTCTCAAATTGTGTTACCAGTTGTCTCCCAAAGGGGGTGTGGACTACCAGGCCATGGTGACAAAGATGTTTCCTGAACCATGCTGGTTGTTGCTGCATACCTCTTGCTAATTTCAGCTGCTCAACTTAGTATCTCTTGTTGGAGAAGAGGAGGCACTTTGCAAATCTTCGTAGACACTATTTCATATATTAATCTCAATATTTCCACAAGATGATTATCTGGAAGGTAGATGAAACTCTGCTCTTCAAAACCAAGTAACTCCACCATAGACAGCAGTGCAGTGTATGAAACCAAAGTAGGCATTATTTAGACCATTTCATAATGTTAAAATTGCACATTCCATTTTCTACCTCTGTGGTTAATTTTCCATTGAAATAGAAGTTGATTTTGATTCAGTTGATCTACCTGAGATTTATATCTAAAGAATTATAGGATAAATTATAAATCTCTTTTTCATCTTGTAAATATACACAGGGTGAAATTATTGATTAATGCCTTTTTTAAAGCAAAACTATGTTAGGGGCACTTGGGTGGGTCAGCTGGTTAGGCATCTATTTCTTAATTTCTGCTCAGGTCATGATCTCAAGGTCATTGGATTGAGCCCCACATTGGGCTTCATGCTCAGCAGGAAGTGTGCTTGAGATTGTCTCTCTCCCTTTACCCTCCTCCACTCTCTCTCAAAAAAAAATAGTAAATCTTTAAAAAAATAAAAACAAAAAATTGGGGGAAAAAGTTATATTCATTTGGTTATTTATACACTTTCAGTTTTAGCATTTTGTATCTTATATAGAATAATTAGTACAAGACATGACAAATGAAGGCAGATATGGCTTAATTAAATAACTACTTTATTCAAAACATAAAAAATTTTAAAAAGTTAATTAAGAAACTGGCTTAATTTCTTTGCCATTTCTTAATTCCTATCTCAACAAAGAAATGATATAACTTACCAAAACTTTTTAAGAAAACTTTTCCAGACTGACTGTTCTCATATTTGACTCTATAGAAAACTAAACCTGAAGATGTTTCTATTAAAAAGAGAAGTCCTCTGTAAACACTGGTCAATATAATCCTCTCTGTAAGATTCATATGGCACATCAACATAAGAAAGACTTTGAGGACTCTTCCAAAATGATATGTATTTAACTTTGTATTTAATGTTATATTTCCTAAATGTATTTTATCATTAAACATGGTCTTTGTTTTTTATAGGTGAAATTTACAAATCACTAAAGGGATAGAAAATAGAGTAATTGGGAACTAAAACAAAACAAATAAGCCAAGAACCTTCAAAAAGAACAGGAAACCCTGCTTCATGAAGTTTTCTACTAATCGAGATGCATTAATATTTCCCTAAGTTTGACCACATTGTAGACAGACTTCTTCCTTATTCTAGACCCTAAACTTCCCTTCTTAAGTGTTTTTTTAGAAAACTTACAAGTTGTAGATTTTTTTCTCTGCCTTTTTGAGATATGAGTGAAGCTTTTTAAAACCTCAGTTTTACAAACCAGGAATGTCTTTTTCAGAGAATTGAGAGCCATGCTTTTGAAATGCAATCATCAAATAAATTATCCCTATCCCATAGTCTCTGTGGGAGGATAGAAACTGAACTTGGGTAAGCACCAATTAGCAAACACAGATGGTCTAATCACAGATGAAAATATCTACAAAATTAGGAGATAATTTGTTAACACATCCCATTGATCAACCTCACTCATAACGTCCTCTATCACTTTTCTTTCAGCTCCCTCCACCCCTAAGACCCCTCCTGCTCTTTGTTTCAGCAGCATTGAGTTCAGACTTGGATCCTGTCTCTCTGTCCTATTGCAGCAGCTTTGAGTAAAGTCCTCCTTGACTGTAGGACTTTGTCCAGTTAAGTTTTTACCTTGACACTGTTGACCCACTTTTGCCCCAGTTCTAATCCCATGAGTCCTTAAGAAATCAATAATAAGTAGTTGGGTCCTAAGAGTCAGATTAGGGTAGGACAACAGAAGTAGATAGACAAACAATAGAGAACAAATTTGGCAAAGTATTTAAGAGAGAACTGAGGAGGCAGGAGCCATAGAAACAAGCTGTAAATAATTTCTGAAGAATAGGAGTCAAGACAGACTTGTAGAATTAGAGCAGACCAGACACCAGTAAACAGGGGCCATACTGATGATTCACTGTAATGATCTCTCTATTAGGAAATATAATTCTAAAAACATTAATTTAAGAATTTGGTTTAACTTTGATACAGATACCTCCCCTAATATTTCTTCCCTCTTATCTTGATCTTGTATACTATTGAGTAAATGTGTCTACTCTGTTACGGCAATCATGTAAAAGGTTAAAGTGTTGGGATTTCTTAAAAGATGGAAGGCACACAATTTTTGAAAATTTTTGGATGGAGAGAAAAATATTAGTATCTCACATGGAAGCACTGGCATTTGCTGTGTTGTTCAACATCACTGATATGACCTTTTCTACTGACTCCTTTTTGTTGCTTTTATCAGAAATTTCTACCAAAAAAAAAAAAATGGATTTCAAGTTGAGCCAATGGTTTTTACCAACAATGCAAAAAGTTAATGTTGTTTCCTTATTCCTATACTTAATTTAGCTCTGATTCTATTAAAAAAATACATATATATGTATATATATGTATATATGTATAAAATACATATATATGTATATGTATGTATATGTGTGTGTATATATGTGTATATATATGTAAAAAAAGAAACAATAGAACCATATGGTTCTATTGTTTCTTTTTTTTTTTTTTTTTGCTTTCTTTTCTGAGTAAAATTGCAAAGGAACCTTAAAATTGAGATTTTTTTAAATTTGTTTAATTTTGATTTGTTTTCTTGTGGCAAATGCTGAATTTTATTTCTATGTCTTGATTTCCAATGACTTTACACTGTGTTGAAATTTTATACAGATTTTCTCAATAATTTCAGTGTGAATTGAAATGTAATCAAAAGACCTATCTCATGTCAAAACATGTTTAATCATCTTTACTAATTATTAACAAAAACTAAAGGTAGGTTTTGTAAATAAAACTGTCATTCCATCATGAACTGGTATTTTTATTTTTTTATTAATTGACATATAACAGTATATTACTTTCAGGTCTACAACATAATAATTCAATATTTATGTATCAATAATCAAAAATCTCCCAACAAACAAAAGTCCAGGGCTAGGTTACTTCCCAGGGGAATTCTACCAAACATTTAAGGAAGAGTTAATACCTATTCTTCTCAAACTGTTCCAAAAAATAGAAATGGAAGGAAAACTTCCAAACTCATTCTTTAAGGCCAGCATTACCTTGATTCCAAAACCAAAGACTTCCTGCTAAATAAGAAGAATTAAAGGTCAATATCCCTGATGAACATGGATGCAAAAATTCTCAACAAAATACTAACAAATCGAATCCAACAGTACATTAAAAGAATCGTTCACCATGATCAAGTGGGATTTATTCCTGGGCAGCAAGGTGGTTCGATACTCATAAATCAATGTGATATACCACATTAATAAAAGAAAGGATAAGAGCCATATAATCCTCTCAATGGGTGCAGAAAAAAAAAATTGTCAGAGTAATGCATCCATTGTTGATAACCCTCCATAAAGCAGGGATAGAGGGAATATACCTCAATATTATAAAGGCCATATGTGAAAGACCCACAGCTAAGACATCCTCAGTGGAGCAAAACTGAGAGCTTTCCTCCAGTCAGCAATAAGACAGGGGTGTCCACTCTCGCCATTGTAATTTAACATAGTACTGGAAGTCCTAGCCTCAGCAACAAGACAACAAAAAGAAATAAAATCCATCCAGGTTGGCAAGGAAGAGGTCAGACTTCCACTCTTCACAGATGACAAGATACTCTAGGGGGAAAACCCAAAAGATTTCACCAAAAAAATTGCTAGAACTGATACAAGAATTCAGTAAAATTGCATAATACGAAATCAACATACAGAAATCTGCTGAATTTCTATACAACAATAATGAATCATCAGAAAGAGGGAATCGATCCCATTTGCAGTTGCACCAAAACCATAAGTTACATGGAAATAAACCGAACCAAAGAGGTAAAATGTCTGTACTCTGAAAACTATAGAACACTCATGAAAGAAATTGAGGAAGACACAAAGAAATGGAAAAACATTCCATGCTCATGGATTGTAAAAATAAATATTGTTAAAATGTCAAAGCAATCTACAGATTTAATGCAATCCTCATCAAAATACTACCAGTATTTTTCACAGAGCTAGAGCAAACAATCCAAAAATTGTATGGAACCACAAAAGACCCTGAATGGTCAATGCAATCTTGAAAAAGAAAAACAAAGCTGGTGGTATTACAATGCCAGACTTCAAGCTCTGTTACAAAGCTGTCATCATCAAGACAGTATGGTATTGGCACAAAAACAGACACATGGATCAATGGAACAGAATAAAAAAAAGCCAGAAATGGACCCACAACTACATGGTCAATTAATTCTTAACAAAGCAGTAAGGACTATCCAATGGAAAAAAGACAGTCTCTTCAACAAATGGCGTGGGGAAAACTGGACATCAGCATGCAAAAGAATGCAACTGGACCATTTCCTTACACCACACACAGAAATAAAATAAAAATAGATGAATAATTCTTTCTGGTACAAATGGAAATTGGATTTTTTTTCAACTGCTGCTTTTATACTAGTCTCTGAGGCAAGTGAGTCCATACACATGCCCTTTAAGAGAAGTACCTCAACTCCCTACAGCACCTTGAGTCTCCTAGACATGTTCCCCAGTGGTCTTTAAAGCCAGACATTTTGAGGGCTCATCTCTCCATTGCTGGTCCCAAGGTTGGGGTGCCTGATATGGGGCATGAACCTCTTTCTCCTCAGGAAGAAGCTCTGGATTTCTGGAATCCTTCCTTATTGTGGTCACTATGCCCCAAGGAGGGGGTGGATTCTGGAGGCACCAAACTGGTGCCTCTCCCACCTGTCTTTTTTTTTTTTTTTTTTTCTTTTCAGCCTAACAGTATTCATTGTTTTTGCACCACACCCAGTGCTCCATGCAATCCGTACCCTCCCTAATGCCCACCACCTTGTTCCCCCAACCTCCCACCCCCCGCCCCTTCAAAACCCTCAGGTTGTTTTTCAGAGTCCATAGTGTCTCATGGTTCACCTCCCCTTCCAATTTCCCTCAACTCCCTTCTCCTCTCCATCTCCCCTTCTCCTCCATGTTATTTGTTATGCTCCACAAATAAGTGAAACCATATGATAATTGACTCTCTCTGCTTGACTTATTTAACTCAGCATAATCTCTTCTAGTCCTATCCATGTTGTTACAAAAGTTGGGTATTCATCCTTTCTGATGGAGACATAATACTCCATAGTGTATATGGAGCACAACTTCCTCATCCATTCATCCATTGAAGGGCATCTTGGTTCTTTCCACAGTTTGGCGACCATGGCCATTGCTGCTATAGATCCCCTTCAAGATGCTCTCCCACCTGTCTTGATGTGGACCTTTTATAGTTTGTTGTGAAGGAGCTGTTTATCTCATCTTCAAGTCCTTTTCAGAGAGAATTGTTCCAGGTGAGCTGTAGACCTGGTATGTCTATGGGAGGAAGTGAGTTGAGATTTCTCTATGCTCCCATGTTGGACTACCCTCTTATCTATAAAGCAAAATTGAGACTTTAAATGATCCTAACAGTATGTTGCTTGAAATGTGTGTGTGTGTGTGTGTGTGTGTGTGTGTGTGTGTGTGTATAGTT
Source organism: Martes martes (assembly GCF_963455335.1). Lineage (NCBI taxonomy): Eukaryota > Metazoa > Chordata > Mammalia > Carnivora > Mustelidae > Martes > Martes martes. The sequence goes on along the minus strand of NC_137891.1, from coordinate 6,036,026 downwards.
AAAACTAACCATATAGGGGCGCCTGGGTGGCTCAGTGGGTTAAGCCCCTGCTTTCGGCTCAGGTCATGATCTCAGGGTCCTGGAATCGAGTTCCACATCAGGTTCTCTGCTCAGAAGGGAGCCTGATTCTCCCTCTCTCTCTGCCTGCCTCTCTGCCTCTTTGTGACCCCTCTCTCTCTGTCAAATAAATAAATAAAATCCTTTAAAAATTAATCTGTGTAATAAAAATATATCCATTCCATATTGATGGATATTACTGAATATCTTACTGGTAACTCAGAATAAGGCAGAATATACTACAAATTCTGCTTTCAAGGAATTTAGCATTTAGTCGGGGAAATCTGATTAAAAAAAACAAAGCCTGGGATATTTTCTATTATCCCTTATAGAATCTGAGGCCCAGAGAACTGAAGTAACTTGTCCAAAATAACAACAAAATGTAGCAGAGCTTTGGTTTTAACCTAGGTCTCTTATTTAAAATTTAGAGACCTGGCCACATTTAAGGATTTTGATGTTTAGTTTGTGTGCTTGAGTTGTTAAATGGGCTTCTATTTTCTGTTTATATATAGCAAAGTTTGGGAATGATTTAAGTTGGAAATTATTTGAGAAAATTTACATTTAAATGTAAATTAAGAATTTTATGGACTTAGATTGTGTGGAGATTTAGAGAACAATGATTGTTGGTGACAAATTGTACTCAGTAGATGGCTTGAGTGGTTATTGAGAAGAAACAAAGTATGGATTTGCCTCATACATATTAATTACCTGCGTAGTATTTGCACCCTGGGTATTATTATGTGTAAACAGATAGCAACACCAGGTATTTAAGATGGTGGCCATTGAGTGAAGGGTTTGGATGATGACGGATTGGTAAAGATCAACAATGATTGGTCAAGGGCTGAGCTACTGTACAGCACAGGTCACATTAGGGATGTTGACAGCAATTCTGGAGCAATAGTCAGCAAATATCTGATCATTTCCAACATTGTTTCTTAGTTTATGGAGTTTTATGTTTTTGTTTTTTTTTTTCAAAAAAGAATGATAAAAGAGAAACTTCTACCTTCCTCCTTAGCTTCTTTAACATATGTTTTCCTATATTCAAGGACCATATTACTTTTTTTTTAATTTTTTATTTATTTTCAGCGTAACAGTATTCATTGTTTTTGCACCACACCCAGTGTTCCATGCAATCTGTGCCCTCCCTAATACCCACCACCTGGTTCCCCCAACCTCCCACCCCCCACCCCTTCAAAACCCTCAGGTTGTTTTTCAGAGTCCATAGTCTCTCATGGTTCATCTCCCCTTCCAATTTCCCTCAACTCTCTTCTCCTCTCCATCTACCCTTGTCCTCTATATTATTTGTTATGCTCCACAAATAAGTGAAACCATATGGTAATTGACTCTCTCTGCTTGACTTATTTCACTCAGCATAATCTCTTCCAGTCCCGTCCATGTTGCTACAAAAGTTGGGTATTCGTCCTTTCTGATGGAGGCATAATACTCCATAGTGTATATGGACCACATCTTCCTTATCCATTCATCCGTTGAAGGGCATCTTGGTTCTTTCCACAGTTTGGCGACCGTGGCCATTGCTGCTATGGACATTGGGGTAGAGATGGCCCTTCTTTTCACTACATCTGTATCTTTGGGGTAAATACCCAGTAGTGCAATTGCAGGGTCATACGGAAGCTCTATTTTTAACTTCTTGAGGAATCTCCATTCTGTTCTCCAAAGTGGCTGCACCAGCTTACATTCCCACCAACAGTGTAAGAGGGTTCCCCTTTCTCCACATCCTCTCCAACACACATTGTTTCCTGTCTTGCTAATTTTGGCCATTCTAACTGGTATAAGGTGGTATCTCAATGTGGTTTTGATTAGAATCTCCCTGATGGCTAATGATGATGAACATTTTTTCATGTGTCTGATAGCCATTTGTATGTCTTCATTGGAGAAGTGTCTGTTCATATCTTCTGCCCATTTTTTAATATGATTGTCTGTTTTGTGTGTGTTGAGTTTGAGGAGTTCTTTATAGATCCTGGATATCAACCTTTGGTCTCTACTGTCATTTGCAAATATCTTCTCCCATTCTGTGGTTTGCCTATTTGTTTTGTTGACTGTTTCTTTTGCTGTGCAGAAGCTTTTGATCTTGATGAAGTCCCAAAAGTTCATTTTCACTTTTGTTTCCTTCGCCTTTGGAGACATATCTTGAAAGAAGTTGCTGTGGCTGATATCAAAGAGGTTACTGCCTATGTTCTCCTCGAGGATTCTGATGGATTCCTGTCTCATGTTGAGGTCTTTTATCCATTTCAAGTTTATCTTTGTGTACGGTGTAAGAGAATGGTCGAGTTTCATTCTTCTACATATAGCTGTCCAGTTTTCCCAGCACCATTTATTGAAGAGACTGTCTTTTTTCACTGGATATTTTTTCCTGTTTTGTCGAAGATTATTTGACCATAGAGTTGAGGGTCCATATCTGGGCTCTCTACTCTGTTCCACTGGTCTATGTGTCTGTTTTTATGCCAGTACCATGCTGTCTTGGTGATCACAGCTTTGTAGTAAAGCTTGAAATCAGGTAACGTGAGGCCGCCAGTTTTATTTTTGTTTTTCAACATTTCCTTAGTGATTCGGAGTCTCTTCTGATTCCATACAAATTTTAGGATTATTTGCTCCAGCTCTTTGAAAAATACCAGTGGAATTTTGATCGGAATGACATTAAAAGTATAGATTGCTCTGGGCAGTACCATATCACTTTTAATACTCACTAGGAGCCTCTCCTTAATATTAAAGCTGACAAATTCTTTCATGGAAGAACTCCTGCATTTACACTCAGAATCAAAATTTAATATCCATTTATTCTTTTTCAATAAATTTGCTTATGCAATCAATACTGTTGAGCATGGTACTTTATGTCAGAAGAGTTAGATAAGAAAGGAAGCAGGGAAGAGCATTTCCAATAAAAAGAGAGATCAGGAACAAAGACTTGGGAGCCTTGGGTGCACGCATTGTAGGTGAGGGTAACGGAGCCATGCATAGGGCAGCTTTTCACAGGAAACACAGAAACGCTTCAGAGTAAATGTAATGCTTTGTAAAGAAACTGAAACATTTATCTCAGGTAAGACTGAATGTTTATTAAATAGAAATTAAAAGTAAGACAAGCTGGAGAGATCCAGAAAGCTTCATGAGGGATGAATAGGTTACTTGTATTAGATAAAATTAGCCTTATTCTGAGTAATAGAATGCTTGGAAAATGAGTGACTTAAACAACCTAGAGGTTTATTCCTTGTTCTAGTACACATGAGCAGTCCTTAGCTACTACTGGGTAGTAGTAATATTACGAGCTCCCAGGCCAAGATGGCTATCTCATCCCAACCATCAAATGTGGATCTTACCCAGAAGGACAAAGTCACAGAGGGAAGGCGTTTACAGTATATTTATTTTTGTTGGTTTGTTTCATCTGTCTGTGTGTATGTGCACGTGCATGCATATGTGCATGTGTGTCTACTGAGTTTTAGTTCCAGGCACTGTGTTAGGCCCTTATAATATAAGAATGAGGCAGAAGGAGATATCATAGATAATATACCTGGGGTGATATATGTGTATATCCATCTATATAGTCAACCGTGTAAATAGCAGAGCCATTAGAAAACCACACTCGATAGAAATGGTCATAACATTTATTTTGTACATGCTTGTTTGAAGCAGCTGTCATATATATAAGAGAAAATTGTAGGTGATCAGGAGCTAAGAGGAGCAATCAGGGCTACAGAGAGAAATGTAAGTGCTATTGACATAAAGAAATTGAACCATGCTGATTTATGGCACAGCTTAGAGGGAACCTATGAAACAAGAAAAGTAGGGACTTGACTGCCTACTCATACTCCCCAGCTCAAAGTTGTCCCGCATATACCATCACCTTCAACTTCAGCCGTTAGTGGAATCTCGGTAGAGCACACACAGAGTTATAAACCTCAGCATGCTGGCCTCTGACTCTTCCATGTCCAGTGACTGGATATATTAGGTACTTAATCTTGGTTGCCTGGCTTATTAACTTGATTCACTTAAGCACATAGGTATGGATAGGTGGTTACAGGTGCAATGTTATACTGTAGCTAGGAGTGGCAAATTACTGTCCTTGACCCTAAGAAACTCATAATTAAGAGTGGGGAATTCCCCAAAATATATCTAGAGATAACCTTCCATATAATCCAAGCTAGATATGACATGTGCATGTGTGAAGTTGCAGGTTTATTTATTTTGGAATGAACCTCTATCAATGAACAGAGACCCAAAGGTATCTGCAACTTACCAGATGTTGAGAATGACGGGACATTGTCTGGGAGAACAGGGTACTGTGGGGACACAGATTGGGGCACTTTGAGGGACTTTAAAGCAGGGATCACAGGGTACCTGAGTGGCTCAGTCCATTGAGCATCTGACTCTTGATTTCTGCTCAGGTCATGATCTTGGGGTTTGGGGATCAAGCCCCCAAGTTGGGCTTTTTGCTGGGTGTGGAGCCAGCTTCAAATTCTCTCTCTCCCTCTCCCTCTGCCACCATTCCCAGCTCTCTCTCATGCTCCCACACTCCTTTTAGCCAGGACATAAATCAGAATAATAAAGGTGGGGAGTTTAATAGGGGATGATGGGACAGATGATGGAGGCCCTTGTATGTTACCTTAAGTATAATAAGACCAAGGAGGACCATTGATGGATTATATGTAAATCAGTAATGTAGGTCTATATGGTATGAAGAATGGATTGAATGAGGTGAGGATGAAGCGATCTGGTCAGGAAGTGGGAATTCTGGAGCTACCACCACTTATGGGGAGATCACATGGCTCCACGGTCTCCCTTTGGTGTCCTTACAGCAAGTCTGAAGGCAATCATTGTACCACCTGCACACATGGCTCCCTCTGCTTTAAGCTTTCAGAAATTAGAACATTTAGCCAAACTGCTGGAATTTATTAAATGAATGAAGTTTGTGTGGGAGACTGTTATTCAGACACACATTTTTAAATGCCAACAGCAACTTAATCTTCTTACCCAAACATGAAGTAATTCAAGGCCAGACATTGTTTTCTCCAGCCTTTTCCTCCTGTAGGTTGCCACATGGCTACAACATGTATATCTAAAATGACAAATTCCTTCCCAAGTGAAAACAGACCAAGAATAAGGCTCAAGGAAAGCAGTTCTCTGAAAATTGCCTACTGAAGGATCGAACTGTCCTTTTCTCATGCAAATGAAGTCCTGTTGAGCAACACAGCCTTACTCCATAAATCTTTCTTCACTCTTGAGCAAACTTAATGCAGTTCCGGGTGCGGTGCTGTGGGTGTGTTAAGTCGAGCACTAACGAAGGGGTACACTTGCTGAGCTTAGTGCACACTTGAACACTGAGCTCCTCCCCCAATTAGAGAACGTGCACTGTGCTGCCACATATTTGCTTTGTTATTAACCAAAATCCTCTCCACTACACTCTGAGCTATTTGAGGGCAGGGATGAGGACAGAGTCCAAATGATAAAGTAACCAATTTTAAATGAGAATAGTTTTTATTTATTTATGGAACCATGCATGTTATACACTTTGAATTCATTATCTTACTTAAATTTCTCATAGCAACCATTTGAGGTTGATACAGTTGTCTTAGTTTTCAATCAGGGAAACCGATGTGTGAAGAGTCTGTGTTGCTGGATCTCGGTCTCATGGCACTGATGTATGAGGGCAAGATTTGAATTGAGGTCATTGGCCTTTGGACCAGTCCATACAAAACTGTTTTCCTGGCTCAGAACCAGACACCAGTTCTCAGCATCAGTGATAAACCATACCACCCCGGGGGGCCTGCATGGCTCTGTCATTTAAACATCTGCCTTGACTCCGGGATCAAACCCCCAAGTCAAGCCCCCAAATAGGGGGATTCTGCTTCTCCCTCTCCCTCTGCTCTTCCCCACACTCATGCTCTTTCTCATGCTCACTCCCTCTCTAAAAATATGAATAAAATCTTAAAAAAAATAACTCTTTTCATCTCTGTGAATGGACAAGGCAACTATTACTGTATTTTGAAAAATCAAGAAAGATGTTAAGTAGCTTGTTTCAGATCTCATACTTAGCTTAGTGACATGGCTGGGCTCTATCTGAAAATGAAGGCTTTTTTTTTTTTTTTTAATTTAAGCACTGATCATGTCTAATAGTTGGTATGATTACTGCTGTAAAGCAACACAATGGTACTTACATTTTAGGCCTCTATGACTGGAATGCATTGGAGAAAATTTTGTCAGTGTTTACTCAAGGTGGAAGTTGATTTCTCCCATCAAAGACTCCAGAAGTGCATACACACTCCTCCTGCCTCTCTGAGGAAAATGGAATGCAGAGACTTTGCCCACTCCCATCTGTAAACCTTCCTACTTGTACACAGCATCCTGTGTCCTTCAGATCGCATGTTACAAGACATATAATCGCCTCTTTCCTCTCCTGCCTCATCTATTTGCTTTATTGGATCTTTCTTAATAGGATTTCATGGGCAAAGTTTTTTTTTTCTTCACAGTTGTAAATATAACATATTTGGAACATATTTCCTGTGGAATGGGAGCAGAGAAATTATGCAACACTAACTAGTATGAAACAATGTGAATATTTTTGCATGATTTTTCTGCTTCTATTTTATAGAAAAAATTCCAAGTATATTCTCTATCTTTGCGATTCTGTAGTCTCGCTCCATAATCTCTCTTGAGCCTAAGAGGCCCCGGGTCTTTATATTTGAAACTGGGTTTTTATATTTGAAACTGTCATTGTTCAGGTTATCAATTACTGCTACTTGCCAAATCCAGTGTTAAATTCTTAGTCATCACACCACTTGACATTTAGCAGCATTTGACACATTGCTAAGCCTTTCCTCTTTGAATTTCTTTATGTAGTTTCAAGGGTCCTCTTCCTTGCCGGCTCTTCTACTCTCTCCTGCTTACTTATTTTCAGTATTCTCTTCTGGATCTTTCTCAGCTTCATTACTTCTTAAAACATATTGCCTCAGAGATCAATCCTTTGATCATCTCTCTCTCTCTCTCTCTCTCTCTCTCTATATATATATATATATATGCACACACACACAAATATGGAATCCTACCCAGTATTAGGGCCTTATAAATTTCTATCTCCAGCTCTAATTTCTCTCCTGGATCCTAGTCCCATATTTCTAATTACCTTTATTATTTCCCATGGCCATCATACTTAATTGCCATAGACTAGGTTGTTTGAAAGGATACCATTATTCCCAACAGTTCTGGAGACCAGGACTCTAAAATCTCAGTGTCAGTAGCGCCACCCTTCCTCTGGCATCTCTAGGGGAGAGGGCCGCTTTTCTCCTCCAGCTTCTAGTGGCTCCCGGTGCTCCTTGCCTTCTGTCTGTGTGACTGCAGCCTCTACCTTTACAAGACCTTCTCTTCTGTTTCTCTCATACTCCCCCTACCACCACCTTTCACCCATCAGGACATGTGTCACTGGCTTTGCTTCCTATCCACATGATCCAGGGTGATATCATCTGGAGGTCCTTAACTTATTTATGCTAGAAGAACTCTCTTTCTCTCTCTCTCTCTCTCTCTCTCTCTCTCTTTCCCCAGATGAGGTTACATTTGTAGTTTCTGGGAGTTGGATGTATATTTGGGGAGGGGGTGCTTCCTTTCATCCACAGCAGCCTGTCCTTTGACTGTCCCCCAAATTCTTACACAACTCCCATGCAGTATGCATCACCTCAACCCCAGCCTCCAGAAGTCTCTGCTCATTGGAGTATTAACTCTAAGCCCAAAGTCCTCTGTAAATATCATAAACTGAAAAGTCCCAAATGTACTCATCAAAATCATTTAAATCAAGCATAGGTAAGATCCTGAGTAAGACCCATCTTGAGCAAAATTTGTCTCCATCTAAGGACCTATGGAACTGGAAACCAGAAAGCAAGTTATCTGCTCTCAAAATGCAGGCCAAGGAGAGAGGTTCCCTCTCCAAAATGAAGAAAATGAAAAGAATAAAGAGGTCACTGGTCTCACTAAGTTCAAACTCAAGCAGGGCAAATATTGTTAGATTTCCAAGCTTGTAAGTCATCTTCTGGCTTTATGCTCTGCCCTCTGGGCCTGCGGAGGCCGCACCTCCAGGCACAGTGCCTCTCCCAGCCTCTGAGCCATTATGAGAATTTATCACAGCAGATATAAGTAACAAATACACCACGTTCCAGTATCTTCCCTTGAAGTCATCTTAAACAGACTTGACTTGGCCTGTATCTCTTCCCCACCAAACTTATTTCCCACTGAGTATTTCCCATGACAATAAATGGCAATAATTCCTTTAGTTGCTCCAACAAAAAATCTGAGTCATCTCTGGCTCCTCTCTGTTTTTCATATGACACATTATATCCATCAGCAAATCCTGTCTGCTGCCTTCGAAACTCTCTGAATTTGACCACTTTGATGTATATTGCCATTACATCTGTGGTGTATAAGAGTTCCCTTTCTTTTTCAGCAGGTGGACATTCAGGGGCTGAACCTGGTCTTGTAGTTTTTAAATTCTTTGTTTTGTGATGTCCCACACCCACCGCATTATTTTTTCAAATTGTACATTTCTAGTCTGCACAAAGGACACGTGCCTGATGGGATTTTGTGAGCTACAACAGCACAGTATTCTCACACTCACTGGCTTGATTTGTAACGTAAAGGAGCAAGAATGTTAATTGGCATCTGAAATACTTGTTAGGAGAATTAATATAAAAACTCGAGGGTGAGAAGAGATAGCACCCTCCTGATCACCCGGATCTATACTTGACCCCCAGAAATCTCTCACCAGGAAAGCAAGTGGAGATACTTTAGAAATCATGTCACATGATTCTCTCTGCTCAAAGTCCTCTAGTACCATTACTGGGGTATACTTATTTAGAAAACATGTATGTGTGCTACTGACAGAGTAATAATTTTAAGTAAAAATTACTAATATTTTTTGAGTCTATGCTAGGTTCTGGCTGCTAATCACTCATCCATTCATAATCTTTCATTCTTAATTGTCTAATATCCACTAAGTGCCAGACACTCTAGCAAACATTTTGTGATTCCATAAACATGATAAACAATTAGCAAATGAAACATCATGATTTCATTTCAGGATGATTGTAAAGAATTAAATTAAAGCAAATTTAAAGACTGTAAGGGGATTGTGAATTTGATGATGCTGTTTCATGTAAAACGGAATTGGCCCTAATCTTCCCATATTATATTATTTTACTCAATCTTTACAACTTTGAAAAGTAGGTATTAGAATTTGCAATTTAAAGATACACTTATTGAAATTTAGTGAGGTTAGTAATGTGCCCAATACCACATAGCCAGTGAAAGCAGCATCAGAAATTGATTTCTCGACTTTTCATTTAATTTTATTATTTTATTTCTTACAAATGTATATACCGTCAAATCATTCAGAAGAGTAATTGTGACTTATTTATTCAGGATTCAACAATAGTATCTTACACTTCTTTATCTGAAAAAAGCTTACAATATCCTTACCTATCTATCTATCCATCATTTGTTTATCATAGCTCATATAAGAAAACCCACTGTTTTTCGGGTTCTCTGATCAAACATTTTTTTTCATTTGAAGTTATTAATTCTTACCTTTGTTCAATGAATAGCAAAACTTTTGCCTTAATAGATAGATGACATGACCCAATAGAAGAAGAAAACAGAAATAGAAACACATTTCGATGTACAATAATCTTGGGATTGAATCTCCACTTACCAGATGTATGACACTGAGGCAGTCACATACCCTATTTGTTTCTTAATTTCCACATATGAGTGAACACATATGGTATTTGTCTTCCTCTGACTGACTTATTTCACCTAGCATTATACTCTCTAGCTCCATCCCTGTGCTGCAAATAGTAAGATCTCATTCTTTTTTATGGCTGACTAATATTCCATTGTAGATATACACCATATCTTCTACATCCATTCATCTATAGATGGACGCTTCTGCTTCTTCCAGAGTTTGGTTATTATCAATATTGCCACAATAAACCTTGGGGTGCATGTATATCTTTGAATTAGTGTTTTTGTATTTGGGGGGTAAATACCCAGTACTGTGATTATTGGATCATAGAGTAGTTCTATTTTTAACTTCTTGAAGAACCTTCATACTATCTGTACCCTCTCAGTAACTGAGAGTCCTCAGTTGAAAAACGGAGGAGGGAATGCTTACCTCTAAGTGTATTTATGATGCTTAAATGACACAATAGGTGTTCAATGCTTAATAAATAGTAGATATTCAGTAATTAACAATTCTTTGTTGTTTAATGGGAAAAGTATGTTTCAGTCTCCTTATCTGTAAAATAGAGATAATAATGTCCTCTTCTTAACTGAGTTGTTTTGAAAATAAATTAGATAGAATAGTCCTAGGGGACTGGGTGGCTCAGTCGGTTAAGTGTCCAACTCTTGGATTGACACAGGTCAAGACCTCAGGGTCTTGGGAATCCACACTCAGCAGGGAGTCAGCTTGAGAGTCTCTCTCTTCTCCCTCGGCCCCTCCCCCTCCACCCTCTCTCCCAAATAAATAACTCTTTAAAATATATATATATATAGATATAGATATAGATTATGCACTGTATTTAGAACCTAGAAAATACTATTAAGTATTAAACCCCAAGTTGAAATTTTTAATACTTAGCAGTCACTCTGTTAGCTGCCTATAACTCTTAGAAAATGAAAGTCTGAACTGAGACACTGTTTGATCATCCTATTTTGCAGGTGAGGCATAGAGGGGCTGATTCTGTGTCACATCTCACTGATGACTCCTGAGTTTATACAGACGAGTGAAAGAGTTACAACTCACATGCAGGCAACCTGACCCCAGGTTGTCTACATGTCTCGTGTAGAAGGAATGTGGCTGCCGCAATGCCAAATTACCATGCTAGTCATTCTTTAAATCCAGAACTTTCCTCTATATAAACTGGATCTCAGCAACCAACAGGATTTTGCAAGGAAAACCTTTTTATTTATGGTAAAGTCTTGCTTTTTTGGTTGTTTGGTTGTGTTGAATTAAGAAAGAATGTGAGGAATGAAGGCTTAATTATAGTTAATCATCAGTTCTCTCAGTGCTCCCAAAAAATCCCAATATAAAAGAAACCTTGCAAAATATCAAAGTTTCTGATCCTGTGTAAACTCAAATTCTCAAGAGTAGCTTTAGAAATTTAAATCCATTTATATTTTCTTAAGACAAAGGAAAGGGGCATCATCATACCGTATAAAGTCATATTTAGAGATGGAACCTAAGATTGTATAAAGAGCAGTGATGACTATAGTGGTACTGAAATAAAGTTTCAAGATTCATGGAAGTCATCAATATTGTTTCACGAGGAAATGGATCTCTGGAAAGAAAAAGAAGTTTCTCTAGGTCTTACAACAAGCCAAGTAGAACAAGAATTTGACCCCATGTCCTATCCCCTCAACCCTTAATAGGTATGCCCTCTTAAGTTGCTTTGCTTCTCTGAGTCATACCATTCCTTATGTGCATAAAGGTGACATTAATGCCTTCTTTGTAGGATTATTAGAAGGAACCATGTAGATTATGGGCATGATTTTTGTTTTACCTGTGAAATAATAAAGTTTGCTCCTAATCACTGGTTTCATTTAAAGACGTCTGGTTATCATGGAGCACACCCATCAGGTGGCTTCACAAACCAGGCTGTTCATAATGAGAACCGGAGGAAGAACTCCAGAGCAAGCGGTAGACTCACACAAAGCCACAACGACAAAGAGAGGCTGAAAAAGTGTGACAGTGAAGATAGAAGTGGGAAGTAAAACTCAGGCGAAATCAGGCTCATCTGAGCACTAGGAAAAAGGGGAGGTCTGATGAAGTTAAGAGAGCTGTTAGCGTCACCAGGCTGTGTTTAACAAAGCGGTATCAATGTTGTGTGTAGCACCTTAGCTGTTTACCGACTAAGAGTAAACTGGGAACAACAGATGCAAAACTGTGAAAAGGCCTGAGGGAACCAGTAGACAAGAGCAAAACACACCACGACAGTGGTTAAAGCTACATCTTCAGTGCAGGTGGATGACATGGTATGCCATTCGGCCGGGCATCCTTCAGAATCTGTTTTCTTTGCTCTCTATAATATTGCATTTTCTTTAGATTTGAAAGAGATTCATTAATTTTGCCTTTGTCACTATAAGCACGTAATGGCCTCTTTCTATAATGCATACTGACATCAGTGGACCGATGTAACCTAATTCTGCCCCTGAGGCCATCATCTGTTGCCTCGTCTCTATTATCTGATCATTGTGTTTTATTCTCTGCCCACAGACAGTCTACACTGATGTGCTTATTGTGTCTTCCAAAGGAGGTAAAACAGTCTTGCAGGCAAATATCAGAATTCGGGATATTAAGAGAAATCTCCCAGGAACCAGAATAAAAGTCATTTCTTTAATCATAATGGATTGGAATGTCATTGCCAAAATTCACCAAGATGTTTATGATACTGATTCAAAGTAATTCACCCCTCTAGATAAATGACAAGGTAACGAGATTATAACTGGCATCCTAACTGGTCTCTGCCTCCAGTCTGTTCTGCCTCTGGGCCAGCCTCTCCCCAGCTCAGCTGCCAGAAGGAACATACTAAGATGCCGGTTCAATTGCCCCCCCCCCCCCAGGGCTGAAACTCCCCTGAGAGACTGCCACCTCGTTAATTATTCATCATCTGTTTTTCTTCTTCTTCTTCTTCTTCTTCTTATTTTTTTTTTTAATATTTCTTTATAACTTCATCTTCCCTCAATTAACTACAAATGTTCTTTCCCCCGGGTTCTCACAGTCTTCACTTTGGGCCATTCCTTCCACACGGATCTGTTCCTCACCTGCTTAGGGACCTCCTTTCCTGGCCCAGTTTCTCTCGCTCCCACTGCACAAGGCCAGCATCATCACTCTCTCCCAGGACATTCTTGTTTTCCTTTAGTCCCGAGTGTGATTCCAGACGCTGGGTTCATCAGTGACACGCTAAAGGTGTTTACTATTTGTATGCTGAGCAAAGAAATGGGTGAATGAACCAATGAAATCGGCCAATAATACACTGACCTAAAATGTAAGATATGTCCTGCTAAGCAAGAGAGTATTGGATGTTCCTACTTCATCTTTTTTTATAGGATGAAAGGAAAGGAAACAGTACAAATTTGCACTGCACAGAGTGGTGGGAAAATATTTTTGACCTAAGAAAACCTGTTTTGTGTTAATCCCTTATGGGAGATGGGGAATCCTGGGAATGGACTGGTAGAGGCTTCCATACTAATATTGCTGATAACAAAGAAAAAAAACTCTAGTGGCACTAAGCTTTATGTTCATTTTATATCCTTCAATAAATATGGTGGTTTGTCATAGAATATTTGCTAATAAAAGCTCCTGAATTTTTTATCTTATGACCTCACAACCTTGGAAAGTATCAGGTAAATGGGATAGATGCTTCTCAGTTAAAGAAATTGGTTGAGTGATTGAACAAATTATATTTCTGTGAAACATATTAAAATTCTGGTCAAGAGAAAATACAGTGGTGTAGATATCAATATACATGAGATCTTTCTCTCACTATGCCTTGCTTTGTCTGTGTGATCTTGACTACTTCCAGAAGTCTCTTTCATTTCTATGACTCCCAGCCTAAACTTTGAATCTTGTGTTGACCCTTAAAAATTATCATTTTTTAAGGAACATTCATTTTCTCTCCTTATTCCATACAATTTCTCTAAAAGAATCTCATTACTAACCCCATTATTCCAAAATTTCTTAAATATATATTTTCAGCCTAGAACCTATGACTATAATCCACCAAACAAGTATTTTTTATACTTTCCATGTGCTGGACACTGTCCTTTAAATATACCACAAATTTGAAATGTCCAAAAGTAAATAAATGATCTTTACCAAAATACGTTTCTTAGGCATATATTCTCTGTCCCAGTTAATGATAATGGGACCCAGTGGTCCAAGTGAGAAATCTTAGTCTTTTGAAGTTTCCATTTCTCCCCTGACATTCATGCATGCCATTCTAACACCACTCTTTAAATATCATGCAAAGCCACACCTTCCTCCCTAGACTCACTACTACCAATTTAACTCCCACCTCCTTACATTCCTCAGTGCAAGGAGGGTGGAACTAGGGGGTATTATGCTGAGCAAAATAAGTCAGTCTGAGAAAGACAATAATCATATGATCTCACTCATATGTGGAATTTAAGAAACAAAATGGAGTATCATAGGGGTAGGGAGTGGATGGGATATGGGGTAACTGGGTGACGGGCATTAAAGAGGGCACGTGATGTGATGAGCGCTGGGTGTTATATAAGTGATGTTATATAAGTGATGAATCCCTGAACTCTATATCTGAAGCTAATAATATGCTACATGTTATTAAATTAATAAAATACATTTTAAAATGTGATAGAAATACAAAACAAAAATGAAATAAAACCACTCCTCGAAGTCTCCCTGTCTCCATTACAAGAGAGTTGGGGGAAATTGGAGGGGGAGGCTATGGATTCTGAAAAACAATCTGAAGGTCTTGAAGGGGCGGGGGTGGAAGGTTGGGTGAGCCTGGTAGTGGGTATTAAGGTGGGCACGTATTGCATGGAGCATTGGGTGTGATGCATAAACAATGAATTCTGGAACACTGAAAAAAAATTTAAAAAATTAAAAATTTAAAAAAAAAAAGACTATAATCCACCCTCCATACATTTGCCAAAGTGTTCTTAAAAAAAATTAAAAAGCATTCAAACACACATATGGACCATATATGATTATGTCGCCTTCTTGCTTAAGATCCACAGGTATTTTCCTATGGTTTTCAGGGTAAAGTTCCAGCTCCTAAACACAGCATAGGGGGCTCCCTGGGGACTATCCTCCACTTCTATCTCCAGTATCCACGCTTGTTGCTCAATTCAACCTGCAGAAACACCTCAGTGTGTTTCAATATACCATGTTGTTTTATGCTCCCATGGATTTGCATACACTCTCATGGCTGCTTTAACGTGCTTCCCCCTCTTTTTTCCCAGCTGATTCCTGCTTATCTTCAAGATTACAAAAGAGAGCAATACTTATCTGTAGAACTGAACTGATTTAGAACGTGGTATGGCACAGTAGACATACCACTATACAAATTATCTTTATGCCACCATCCCATTTTCTTCTCCCCCCATTATAAAAGAATGAAGAGTTGAGAAAGTTACTTCACCTCTTTGTATTTCCATATTTTTATTCATAAAACGATATTTTCAATGCAAGGGATGGTAACCCCTCGTTCACTGTAAAAATCCTAAGCGTTAATGAGGGTAGAGTGACTCATTTTGATCTCATCACATGCTCAACAAACAAGTGCTTGAACTAATTCTGAAGCACAGAAATGTCATTTTGTACAAATAAAGATGTAAAGGCTCCATGATTAGTTTTCATTCTTACAGTGTAGGATTGTGTTTAAATGGTTGTTGAGAATGCTCACAAAACATTGTCCAGGATACAGAAAATAAAGACCCACATACTTTTTTTCTTTAAATGTTACTGAAGAAAGAATATATTCAGCAGACAAAGGTCATTGTTAGGTGATTAGGTAATTAAACTGCCATTACTTAACAGCATGAAAGCAGACTAGAGGAGTAGATCCAATTAAAATCAAATTTCTACATTTTGATAACTCACCTTCTAGGACTTAAAATCTGTAGTTATTTATAACCATACCAGATTGTCTACTATCTGGGGAAAACATTATGGTTTAGACAGACCTCAGAAAGGAAGATAGAAACATTTCTAGCCTTGTCTTCTTAAAGGCTGCTCGGGACCTCCTTCTCTGTTACTTAGAGTAGGTAAAACCCTCCTGTTTCCCAGCACTGATTGAGAGAAGATAAAGGACTCCCGTGGTGATGAAACGTTACCAGGCAAACCGTGGTCTCCATTCAAATGCAATGTGTTTTATGTTAAGAACTAATGAACGGATGCAATGCTGCTTTTATGTAAAACACATCAGTTACAAAAAGGCCTTAGTAACAGCTCCTCTAGTTAAACTAAATTTGACTTTCAGAATTAACTACACTTGCTCTTTAAATGGGTGCTTGGGGGTCAAGTTTTAGTGACCCTTCCTGTGAGGGCGAAAAAATTCAGATGTGAAAAGATTAAAGTTGAATGAAGATTATATTTGGCTTGACAGAGTTTGGCTATGCATCCAAAGGAAAAATAAAATCAGTGGCTTGAGTTCTACCAAAGAGTAACTGGGCTTTATATACATGCATTTATTCATTATTTAATTTCCTTAGCCAGCCATTTAAAAAGATCCAGAGATAAAACCCACAAAAAGGTATTGAAAGCTAAAGAACAGCCTTAACCTTTACTAAAGATATCATGTTGATTATGAAAGTCATTTACATCTAAGTGTTTTAGTTTAGTTTAGTTTTTTATGTGCCAAGTGGAGAAGAAAAATCTATTAGTGGGAAAAATACATTTTTTATTTTTTATTTTATTATTTTTTTATTATTTTTTATAGAAAAGTCCAAGCCTCTTTCATTATGCCTGAGAACAGGGAAAAAAAATATATATAATACATTTATATATATTTTATATATATATATATAATACATTTATATTATATATATATATATATATAAAATTAAGACTGAAGAAAAAGGACACAAATTTCTGGACAACTTGAGTTGAGAATTCTTGATTTGATAAGCATAGAGTTGAAAGATTCCTTTTCCATTAACTGCAGTCTTAAAATATATTCTTTAAAATATCTTCTCTCTAATGAAATCCATGGGGTAAGAAAAACCCAATGCCTTCCCCTCTTTAAAAGGGAGTTGCCTTAGATGGAAGATAATTGGCCATCAAAAGTCAAGCTATGGCTACGATGAAGCAGGACTCATGATTTCAGGGGGAAAAATGTTTGGTAAAACTTTTTTTTTTTATTGCCTCTTTTTGTTATTGGAGCTGTGATAATATCAGTTTCATTTTTATGTGTAATTTTTAAATAAAAATAATACATATGAACAAAAAAATCTCCTTAGAAATTATAATCAAAATTCTAATATGAGGCTACTTTTATATGAAATATACCTATTGCAGAGTGTAAGGAACTATTTAGCCAGAGCACTTCCATCCGGTTAAACAATAATTTTGTTGTTTAAAACTTAAACTGTCCCTGCCCCCCTTCCCCCAGGGGACTTACTTAAAAATAAGTCCCAGAAACCAGTCCCAGGTGACAAAGCTCAAATACAAGGGTGGGTCAGGCCAAGTGGAGACATCGGATCAGTGGGGGGGCGCATACTGTCTCCCTAGTTACCAAGGAGTATGGGCCCCGCCCTCTGGGCACCTTTTGGGTGCCAATTCTGAACAAGGTGATAGGCTGGTTCAAATGTCTACTAGGGTAAATTGTAATTCAGTTGGTCACCTAGTATCACTGTGGAGTTTCCTGTGTGTGTTACAATCTCATTGGCCACCTGTGCGTGGCCAGGCCCAACTACATGGGCTTTGTTCTATAAAAGTTAGTCTGGAAAGCAGGGAGGGGTCGTCCTCTCCGTAGGGGCAGCTCCAACCAGTCTGTTTGACAGTCGGTTTGATTCCTGGTGCTTGGCGCGAAATAAAGCTTTGCTTGACCTTCACTTTGTATGAGTCTCGCTCCTTTAATCATGGACCCATTATTGGGGTACCCTGTTTTTGGGGGGCCCAACAATATCTCTAGTTAGATAAAGTCTATTTTTGTGAGTTAACTGTATTTGGTTTTTATTTTTTTGTTTTTTTGTTTTGTTTTGTTTTTTGTTTTAAGATTTTATTTAGTTGACAGACAGAGATCACAAGTAGGCAGAGAGGCAGGCATAGAGAGAGGGAAGCAGGCTCCCTGCGGAGCAGAGAGCCCGATGTGGGGCTCGATCCCAGGACCCTGGGACCATGACCCGAGATGAAAGCAGAGGCTTTAACCCACCGAGCCACCCAGGTGCCCCTGTATTTGTTTTTTTTAAGGACTTTGTTGAACAAAATTATAGCGGCCCTTTATATGATGGGGACAAAATCAGATGTCAGAAGAGTACAAAAAAATAAAGACATTTTTGACTGAAAATACACTGCTGTGCATCATTAAAAAAAATTGGAATTGTTTCTGTTCCACCAAAACTTGCCTAAATTGTAGACACTCCCAAGCGTGAGCTTAGTTTGATCTAGAAGCAGACTAGAGGTGTTCAAAGTGTAGTCCGTGGACATTTTTTCAGTGAGTCCATCAGATGAAGCCTCTTTTCACAACCATATTAAGCTGTTAATTGACACACTTTTCACTGCCTTGACATTTGCTTGATGACTGCACAGGTAAGGTTAATAAAACCACCGGTGCCTTACCATGAATCAAGACAGTAGCTCCA
Source organism: Martes martes (assembly GCF_963455335.1). Lineage (NCBI taxonomy): Eukaryota > Metazoa > Chordata > Mammalia > Carnivora > Mustelidae > Martes > Martes martes. The sequence goes on along the minus strand of NC_137891.1, from coordinate 6,017,633 downwards.
AAAGTTACTAGCAGTCATTAGACTTGATGAAGCAATAGAATAAAAACATTAATTCAGTTAAAACTCATGTCACCAATATACAGCTTTTCAATACTCTATGCCACAAAATAGGAAGTGTGGATAAAGCATTTCTGAAATCTGATGGTTTGTCTCCAGAAAAAAAAAAAAAAAAAAAGATCAAGTCCTGTCATCATCCTTGGTGATCTTCAAGATTTCTAACCTTGCCAAGCTGGGACTTTCCTCTGTTTCACTAATTAGAAACAGAAAACATAAGAGAGATCAAGATGGAAGTTTAGTTTCAAAATCTGAACTATATGAACTATTTAAACCACCTACAGCCCCGTGAATTAAGTATCTCTGTTCTAAAGGTGACTCTTTTGCTTCAATCATATTCTAATCAAAAGACAATTCTAGGGGCGCCTGGGTGGCTCAGTGGGTTAAGCCTCTGCCTTCGGCTCAGGTCATGGTCTCAGGGTCCTGGGATCGAGCCCCGCATCGGGCTCTCTGCTCAGCAGGGAGTCTGCTTCCCCCTCTCTCTCTGCCTGCCTCTCTGCCTGTTTGTGATCTCTCTCTCTGTCAAATAAATAAATAAAATCTTAAAAAAAAAAAAAAAGACAATTCTAGGGAAAGAAGTAGAAAAGAGTTATAAAGAAGTAAAGAATAAAAACATTTGACATAGAATATTTGGAGAGGAGTTATCTTGCTTTTACAGTTGAGGTTGTTGGCATTAATGGGTATATTGTTTCATTGTTGTTAAAGGGTGTATAATTTTGGCCCACTATTTTCAAGCATCTCCCCTATATCAGATACATATTTATTGAGCATCTTGTGTGACTAAAATACCATGAGACACTTGTGAGACTGTAGGAGAGGAAGTGATAATGACATTAGATAGGTATGAATTTTGCCTTCAAACAAGAGTTGGGGTGGGGAGGGCCAGTGATAAAATAGGTAGAAAGCGATACTGAATTTGTCAAAGTTCAGTTCAGAGAAAGAATCTACTCTGGCTATTTTAAACATGAAGGGATTTATTACAGGATATTAAATGGATTACAAAATTATTTTCAGGGCAGAAAGAAAGAAAGAAAGAAAGAAGGAAGGAAGGAAGGAAAGAAGGAACCGTGTAGATTCAGCTTTCAGAAATATTTCCGTAAGCTACATCGGAGAACAGGGCTACCAAGAGTTCCGCCATCTATCCTCTGATCTGAAGATTTGCCCATCTGGGACGCTGTCACTATCACTGCTTGCTCTCAGGTCCACATCCACACCACAGCCCAGGGGCTTTTGCTATTGCTGGCAGGTCTAGAGCTAAGCTGCCATTTTCCCTAGTTGTTTCATAGCAGAATGGAAGCCCCACACTCTGCATCTCAACAGCCTGAGGCTGGAGATCAACAGTGGAAGGTGCCAATGCAGCCTCAGGGAAAAAAGGAAGGCTCCAAGAGTGAGCTTGCAGAGAGAAAGCACAGAATTCCAGACTCTTCTCACTCCAGCCTTCCAAGTCACCTTTGTGTGCATCATTCTGGCAAATCACAGAGGCATCTCAAGGACGTCCACCATCTACTACAGAGAGCACACTAGAGAGAAGAGGCCGGAATGGGTATTGACAGTTGATTCACCATGTCTAAACGTCTGTGATAGTAATAATAATATAAGAATAATAATTATTGTCATTAGGGAATATTGGGAAGGAAATAGTAACAGAAAAGGTAGACTATTTATTTCTTCTAGAATGTGACCATAAAGAGAAAGATAAGATAAAGCAGTTCTTTGAAAGAAAGGCATAATTAAAGGAGAGCTCCAACATATTTTTAATTTAACATGAAGATAATTTGAACAGTGAGGGGGAGAAATAAAGGAAGGGGGAGTAGATGGTGCATTTTCTGCAAAATTGGTCAATAGTTTTAGTTATTGCAGACTAGGAGCTGTGTCAACATTGACCATTCAATCCCCCTCACAGACAATGTCTGTTTTTCCACATATACTTGATGAGGTCCTTTATACTTTACTCTTCCATTACTATGTGAGTTGGTCAGCTACCTTCCATTTCAAGAAGCTATGTCACAGGTCTCTGGAGTTCTTTCTTTCTCTGTGCCAAAAAAAATGGATATGTTTTTCTTCAGGGGAAAATTATTCTACTGATATTTAGGGCTATTGAAGAAGGACTAATAAAAGTTATCCAATAATTAGCCGGTATTCTTAAATCTTGTTCCAAAAAATATCAAACTGGAAAAAAAAATCGAGATTTTGTTTCAGTATATTACCGATTTTTGTCCTAGAAAATAGCATATTCCAATGGTATCAACCAATAGTCATATGATTCTAGAAGGATTCCCTAACAGTTATTATCATAGAATAATTTAAAAGTAACATCATATCTAAGCTTTAATGCTCTCATAAAAAGAAGAAAAAAAATGGGAGGGGGGGGCTGTTACTTTCCAGTAAACTCTATAGGGAATTCTTTATGTCAGTTTATAGAAAGTGTTAAAATTGTATAATTAGAACTGTCTCTCCACTTGCTTTCCTTTGCAATTTTTCTCTTTTCCTTTAAGGAAAAGAGGGTCATTAATTTAATTAATTTAAGGGTCATTGATTTATCATTGAGCATTTTGAATATCCAAAAATACTGCATTCTATTTTGAAAAAGAAAAAGAGTATATCGTGTTCAAAGGCCAAACAACTTGTGATTGAAAGAAAAATCAAAATAAGAATAGTCTATTAGAAGCTTACCTGTAATTCATAGAGTTCACAGTCATTTATTTCATCAAAGGCTTTCCTTCCGATTAGCAAGGAAATTGGAATCTTCTGAGTTTCTGAGGAGGATAGAGTGGTGTCAAACTGACTAAGGAGATTGAGCTATGGGAGAATTTCATGTAATTTGGTGGAATCCCAGAGGCCCCCATCTTAATGAATCTTATTCTACACTTGGGAGAAAGAATTAGACAAAGGAACCCAGCAGCCTGAAGGGGATGATGCTTACCAAGGATGGGAATCCTGAAAGAGAAAAAGAAGCTCATTTGTCTTAAAATATCTGCCATTGCCCAGGTCAGAAAAGTCTTTTTAAATTTACCACCAAATACTGCTTTATTCCTTCACCAACTATGAGCTCTAGGATGGCAGAAATTCTCACCTATTTTTTTGTTTTCGTTTTTGTTTTTGTTTTCACTTTCGTATCTCCAGAATTTAGAATACTGACTGGAACACAGTGGGTACACCATGCATGATCAGCGAACAAATGGAAATAGTTTCTGAACTTACCTTTCCATCCCCTACTCTAATATCACCTTCACTTAACAGCCATCTTACTATGAAGACAGCACTCAAGACTTAATTTTACAATTCCACCCTCTTTTCTCCTCTTACTAACTCTGCTATTTATATATCCATATCCCCAGGGGACTGGGAAAACTCAATCAAGATTATGGCATTCAGTAGATCTTTTTAATTAGGCAAAGTAGGGAGAACATAAAGGAGTGGTTTCCCCACCAAACTGATAGGCTCAAGAAGATGTTTGTATTTGAATTAAAAATTAAAGGAAACAATACTATGTCACTTATACTTCAATCAAAAAACAAAACTAAGGGGAAGTGACGAAATTTAGACTATAAATTAGGTCTGCAGCGAACAACCAAGAGAGAATTCTTGAGACATCTTTGGTGCAAAATGGTGGCTTATTAAAGCACGGGGACAAGACCCGTGGGCAGGAAGAGCTGCTGCCCGGGGGCTGTGAGTGGTAGCTGATTATATACTGTGGGGTTGGGGGAGGTAAAGAAAAGGGAGGATCTGAAAGAACTTTCATGTATTAAAGAAGACACACAGGATACTGGAGGCTTTGCTATTTTCTAGTTAAGTTTGCTTTTACTTTTAGTAAGGCTTTAACAGTTAGATAGTTGAGAGCTTTGTGGAAGAATGTCACACTCCTGCTATCACATGTCCTAATCAATGAACTTTAGATTTGGAAGAAATTTAACTTTATTTACATTTCCCTGTGCCTCAGCCTCCCTCAACTTTATGGAGGGGAGGGTGATGTTAGGGCTTCAGGAAACTGAGTTATAGGTCTCTGCAAGTTAGGCTGTTGATAAGAAAGCTTCTTCCTTGCAAATCACTAGGACATTTGTAAACTAAGGGAGACTCAGGTCTTGCAGGATTGGGATCTCTGTAAGTTAATTGTTTCTTTTTCCTTTAGGGCAGCCAGGAATGCCTAAGGAATGCCACACAGGTCCTATGGGGTGGGAGGTGCATAGGTTGCCAGCTTGTGCTTTGTCCTCTGCTAGCCTTTTGTTCCCTCATCAGAAGTAGTGGAGGAAGTAGGCAAATAACTATATCAGGTAGCAGAATTAGGTTTCAAAATAATTGTGTGGATGATAATTACTACATAGAATTGATGGGCTTCAAATACATTGAAAAGAAAAAAAAATGAATAAAAATAAAAAAATGATTAAACTTCTGAGAGAAGTGCATTGCCCAAAGACCTACCAACCTAGACTAGAAAAGAGTAAGATTATTTGAGATTGAAACCACTCTTGTCCTTAACCTTTTTAAACCAGGAACCAAGCTAAGAAAGCTTATTAGCAACCGGGGAAGGCATGTTCCCTGATGCCCATTTTAGACAAGAACAAGGAATCAGATAATGGAAAAAGAGTAATTTTCATGAGCATGGCCAAGGGACCCAAAGAGCATGGAAAATAGGTCTAGTCCCAGAAAATAAGTAGATTACCACCCTATTCAAGGACTTTCCCCTATCCCAAAAGTTGGGAGGAGGGGTATCAGAATTTCTACAGAGTAAAAATTCTGTTGTTTTGTTTTGTTTTGTTTTGTTAAGATTTTGTTTCCTGTAGTTATCTTCCTAGATGGAATTATTATCCTGTTCCTGTTTTCTTTTCTCAAGTTGGGTATTCCTGATGGAGATAACTTTAGTTTCTAGGTTTCCAAAATATAAAGAGCTTCAACTGCACTTAATATAGAGACTGCCTTCTGATAGGTAGGCTTGATGTCATTAAGTGGATATGATATATGATTACTTCTATTAAGAAAAGGGACATGGGATGAGTATACTTTATGTGTGGGAAGGAGAGTGAGACAAATATTTGATGACTAGAAGAGCAGCTATATCTAATGTTGTCAGCTAAGCTGGAATGTATTAAAATCCAAAGCCTTGTTTATGCTGTCTTTTTTACATTGTACGCTAAAAAGAGTGCCTTTGTTTTTTATAGTGTCTCACTCTGATCCTGTTTGATTCTAACAGTTGGGTGGAAAGACGGTAAATAGAAATAACCTTCAATGTAGAAGGATCAAGAACAACTTTCATTCATTTCAGTAGGTGCCATTGGCAATATGGTGGCCCATAGCAGAACATCCTCAATGACCTAGACTTCATTATTGACTCATCTCCAATGCCTGCATCTGTTGAGGGGAAGAGGACTTGAGCTCCATCTAGAGACTGGCATGAAGAACTTACATACAAGAAATTGTGCAGAAATCAAGCAATCACCCTTAGGATTGAACAACTAGAATTTGATTTCAGGTTTTCTTTAAAGAATACAATTGCTTCTGTTAAAGATGTGCAGAATTTAGGGGCACCTGGTGGCTCAGTCACTGCCTTCAGTTCAGGTCATGATCTCAGAGTCCTGGGATCAAGCCCAGTTCAGCTCCCTGCTCATCAGGGAGTCTGTTTCTCCCTCTCCCTCTGCCCCTCCCTCCCATTCATTCTCTCTCTCTCTCTCCCCTTCTCTCGCAAATAAATAAATAAAATCTTTTCTTAAATGTGCAGAATTTAATAGAATTAATGCCAAGAAAAGTGCTTATAAGATTGTCTGGCATGTACTGAGCCCTCAAAAATACTGGTCATTATAGTTGTTGTTGTTACCACTGAAATTGCCAACTCCACACATGGAACCAAATTAGGCTACCAGTAGGTGGGTATTCTATTACTGTCCTGATAAAAAAAATATTAGAAAGTGACACATTGCAGCAGTATAATAAAATCTGAATTTAAAAAGTCTGTCAGTAAAATCAGCATCAAGCTCATCAAGGTCAAGTATTCTAAGAGATTGCTGTTTGGAATCAGATTGTGTGGTTTCTTAAGAGACATATAAGCAAGTGCTAATCATCACGTAATCACCTTGAATTTGTATTGTAAACACTTAAAACTATCAATTTTAAAAAGTTTCCTTGTAAAGCTTTAGATGATATTCACATAATTTCCTCGTTGCAGTGCATTTTAATGAAAGTGGAAAAACACCCTTGGAATTCTTGGAATTGAACTACATGCTGATTCTGTTACTATTTCAGGGTATGTTTGAAATGGGCATATTTTTATAGCTAATCATAAGAGGAGGGTTTCAATGACCGTAAGTGCTTATTTTTACATCAGGATTTCTTTTTTTAGGCTCGTAGAAGTCAGAAATAAAAACCATGATATACCAGAGATGAGCTCGAGTTGCTTTGAAGGTCATACCTCATGGTTTTTTTTTTTTTTTTTTTTGAAATTTGTGCTAGAGTTCAAAATGTCTATCAAAGGAAATCTACCCAGCCCTGGTGGATATGTATGTGAGGAAAGGCTAACAGATAGATAATACATGAAATTTAGTAGGACTAAAATCCATTTGGACTCATTTTTTCCCCTCCAACTATCTGTTTTGACAGGTCACAGCAAGTTATTAAAAAGAAAATAACAGTTAAGAATTTTCCTCAGACTGTAGGAAAAATTGACCTTTAAGATAAAGTATGTCAAAGCGTAAACTGAGGCATATTAAAAATTTTAAGAGTTTACCTGAGCAAAAATCAATTCTCATTGGGCAGCATGATATCTAGTAGGTAGAGAGAAGCTCCGAGGAGCTGTGCAAAACTGAAGACTTTCATAGGCAGACGTGGGTGAGAACAAAAGAGTTATACTAGGAAATACTAATATAATATACTAAATATACTAATAAAATATACTAAAGGCAAGTTGGTTATTGGAAGTGAACTTTCCTTTAGGGGATGACAGGTCTGTTGGGTAGATTACTTAACTACTGTTGATCAGGTAATTACAGATTCCCATTTCTGGGAGAGCCAGACTGTAGTTTGGTGATCTGGGTTTGTTGATATGGGGCTTACTCAGCATAAGCAACTCCACTTGGAGCCTGTTGTCTTGTTTTTCACAATTGTGAATACTATAGAATGGCTACTTAATGACATATGGCAATGTCCAAGTCACCATACCTCTCCAAATTCCAGCATTTTCATCTGCAGGTAATAATAATTCTTACTTTTATGTGGTTGTTGGAGCTAATAATGTGAGGGGAAATATGCTCTCCAATGAAAAGTTTCTGGGACATGGTAGCAATTCAACCACATTTTACTTAAATATAGATTCTTGGATGAGGAAATGTTCCCAGGGCTAAAGATCTGATTGAGGAACCTCATGAGGGGATGTGAATCACAGAGTTGGACATGATTTCATGGACAGAATCAAGCCATTGTCAGACAATAGAAGAGGAGAAGAGAGGAGAGGAGAGAAATCTAGGACACCCAGATGAGTATATATAAAACTGGTGAAATCTGAATAAAGTCAATGGATTGTATCAATGTCAATTTTTTGGTTGTGATATTGTATTATAGTCATGCAAGGTCTTATCATGGGGGGAAATGTGGTGAAGGGTACATAGACTCTCTCTATATTATTTCATACAGCTGCATGTGAACCTAAAATCATCTTAAACTAAACAAACAAACAAACAAACAAAAAAAAAACTTTAAAAAGGAATCTTAGAATGGCACTAACTGTTATACTAACTTCTGATCAATCTATAAATATAAGGCCAGAGACAAGAACGGTGACTAATAGATGGTGAGCCATCACCAGGTGTGTGATGGTTCCATTAATGAAATTATAGAGGACAGAAGAAGGTGGGTGATTTGTGGATGACTTCTGAAGTTTGTCAACACTTCCAGAGGAAACATCAAGAGGGCATTTGTTTTTTGACAGAGAGGTGGACCCTTGTGAATTCAAAGCAGTCTGGATGTGAAGCCTTATGCTCTCAACCCAGGAGATGCCGAAAGCTGTAATTCAGTGAGAAGATTCAAGTCAGTCATTTTGTCGGCTGTTCAGTCCCCTTAGTTACTGGCCTTGTTTTTAGATATTCATTGTTATTTTGTGGGTTCTCAACAGCCACCAACTATTCAGGTTTTCATACATTATTTACTTAAAAAACACAGAAGTATCTGAGCACATGCTTTTAGTTGTGTGCAAGTTGTGTGGGCACAGAACGTCAATACTGCCACGGGGTTCCTGCCTTAACATGCTCCTGGAAGGAGAAATGGATTTGTGATAAATATTGGGGAACTCCTTTTACCTCATTTGTATATTCACCCACACTGTTTTTTAAGTTATTTTTTAAATGCCATGCAGTAAACATACATAGTTTCAAAAATCAAATTGTACCAGAATGATGGGAAGTAAAACAGGATTCCAAAGCCCCCTCTGCCTCATCCTTAAGTTTTGTTTCACAGAAGAACCACTTTCAGTTCTTAGGGCTGTTGATTCTAGTATTTTCTGCTGTCTTGTACATCAACAAGCCTATATAATTGTTTAAGCTTTCATTTCCTCTATTATTATAATTATTTAATTATCCTTCTCAGTATGGGCATCTGATAGTCTATGCTTACATGTTCTTTCTGTACAACTTTTTGTTTTTCTTAGAGTTTGTAATTGCCTTATGTCTATCCTGGGATTTCCTTTACCTGAATTATAGGTATTCATTTCGCTTCTATTTATCTTAGAGCCCCTGCAGTATCTCATGCCCTCCTCTTTCTTGTTTTAATGTTTCATTTTGGTGAAGAACAAATCTCTAGTAGATTCCTAAGAATAGATGAAAAGACAGCAAATTTTGTAATGCCTTTTTTAAAAAAAATCTTTGTAGGGGTGCCTGGGTGGCTCAGTGGATTAAAGCCTCTGCCTTCGGCTCAGGTCATGATCCCAGGGTCCTGGGATCGAGCCCCACATCGGGCTTTCTGCTCAGTGGGGAGCTTGCTTCCCCTTCTCTCTCTGCCTGTCTCTCTGCCTACTTGTGATCTCTGTCAAATAAGTAAATAAAATCTTTAAATTTTTTTTTCGTATTACTTGATAGTTTAGCTGGATAAGGGATTCTAGTTTCTTTATAGTTGTATTATAAAGAAATGTCCATTTTCATCTTCTGTGTCATTTTACATTCTCTGTACCTTTAAAGGCCAATACTTTTTTTCCTTGAATATAATTTTTGATATGATATTTAGTAATGTTTATTTTGGTTGGGAGAGGGAAAAATGAGAATATCTATTCAATGTGCAATTTCTAATCACCCAAATTCCTTCTCTATTCATTTCTTTCCTTTTTTAAATTTTTCTCCCTCCCTTGTCCTTTGCACCCTTGAGAGACCTGGAATGTCTTCTCTTTGGGGAGGTTCTGCATTTGAACCAGGTCTAGGGTCATAGGGTAGCTCTATTTTTAATTTCTTAAGGAATCTCCACCCTATGACCCTGCAATTGCACTGCTGGGTATTTACCCCAAAGATACAGATGTAGTGAAAAGAAGGGCCATCTGTACCCCAATGTCCATAGCAACAATGGCCACAGTCACCAAACTGTGGAAGGAACCAAGATGCCCTTCAACGGATGCATGGATAAAGAAGATATAGTCCATATATAGAGTGGAATATTATGCCTCCATCAGAAAGGATGATACTTTTGTATCAACATGGACAGGACTGCAGGAGATTATGCTGAGTGAAATAAGTCAAGCAGAGAAAGTCAATTATCATATGGTTTCACTTACTTGTGGAGCATAAGGAATAACACGGAGGACATGGGGAGATCGAGAGGAGAAGGGAGTTGGTGGAAATCAGAGGGGGAGATGAGCCATGAGAGACTGTGGACTCTGAGAAACAACCTGAGGGTTTTGGAGGGGAGGGGGTAGGCAGGTTAGGTGAGCCTAATGGTGGGTATTAAGGAGGACACGTATTGCATGGAGCACTGGGTGTGATGCACAAACAATAAATCTTGGAACCTTGAAAAAAATAAAATTAAATTTAAAGAAAAAATGAACCAGTTCGAGGAAGACTAAAGTGAGATGTGTAAGGAAGGGGGCATTACGGGAAGCCCTAGACTTCTCCCTTTCTCTCTCTCCTCTCCTATAAGAAAAATGAGACAATCTGTAAAGCCCAGGTCAAACTGGGAGGAAAGGGATGGAGGAAATGATTTCTTCTGCCCCGTAAAGTTAGGATGCAGAAACTATCTTTATAATTCACACAGGACCTGAAAACTTCACAAATGGCCTTTTTCAGACAGGTTTACTGAAGTATGATTTACATACTACAAATTTTACCCTTTTCATTATACAGTTCCAGGAGGTTTGACAAATGCATGGAGTTGTATAAATACCACCAAAATCAAGATAAAAATAATTCCATTATCCTCCCAAATTCCCTCACTATTGTTTGTACTCAGCTTGTCATCCTACTTCTCCCCTTGGCCCCAGGTCTAATTTTAAAGATCTGAACAGGATTTCAGTCTTACAGAGTAAGTGATTCTTACCCTGTTTTGAATGATAGCTAACTTTATTTAGCTAAACAAGCAGAGGAGTCAGAGGACATTTTGGCTCAAGCAATCACATGTGAAAAGACCTCAAGGATGCATGAAATAGCATGTTTTATTGAACAGTAAGGGCTGAGCAAAACTGAAACCAAGGGTCTTTGGGATGAGGCAGAGAGCAAATGGGACAGAAGTCTGGAAAGGACAGCACGAGCTAAATCACAGCAGGTCAGTGGCAGTTTATCAAGGTATTCAAAATTAATGGGAAGTCTGTTCAATATTTAAACAATGGAGGAGCATAGTGAGAACCTCTCTTTTATTTTTATTTGTGTTGTTTATTAATTCATCCAACTCTATATGCTAACAAACATAGGAATAAAAAGATGTCATCCAGGAGCTTTGAGTTAGGAAATAAGTTGTAAAATATTGCAAGTTTAATTACAAATGTCATTTTATATGAAGTTATTTGCATAGAAAATAGAGCCTGATTTGGGAAACAAAAGCAGAAGAAAAATCATTAAATTTCATACTATCCATTGACAAGTCCTTGGAACAGGCAGAGTCACATTCCTCTAGGAACTCAGCTGCCTTGACGTTAATACTTTGCTAAGGGAAAAAGCAATCTTAGTCCAACCCCCAAGACCCTGTAAGTCTACTGTAACATATAAAATTACTTTGGAAACTTCCTTTATCTCTATTCTCCCCTCCCCCAAGATACATGTTGACAATCATCCTCCAAACATTATGACCCACCCATATACATCTGAAGGGTCTCTTGCCTGAGGGTTTACTAAAAAATAAATGACCTTTCTCAACAATAGATAGGCCCCCCAGGATCCTGGAAACCTTGTTTCCAAAATACCTGGGAGGCTTATGCTATTCCTAACCCCCCTCCCAACTTGAAAGTATATGATGGGCCACTCCTCATGACCACACTGCAGCTCTTTCTGTCCACGGGTCCTGTTCCCATGCTGTAATAAAACCACTTTTCACACCTAAGCTGTCTCAAGAATTCTTTCTTGACCTTTGGCTTAAAACCTTAACATATTTCCTACATTAGAGTCCAAAAGGAAAAGAAGGAAAATATGGGATGCAATATTTACCAAGTTGACATCATTTCAAGAATGTTGAGCCTCTGCTGGGATAGGCACTATGGGAAATAAAGAGGAACCATGAAATTTTCAAAGTAGAGATATTCCTTCATAATCATATCATAATTAATAAGTCTGCCATAGGCAGAGGGGTAGAAGTATTGTGAAAACATCCCCTTATATATTATTAGGTCTATGTTATTATCCTCCTTTTATAGGAAAGACACTGAAATTAAGAGAAATCAATTAACTTCTCAAGTGTCAGAGATAATAAATGGCAAGTAAGGTTTTAACTGATCTCAAGGCCGATGCTCTTTCTGGTATAATATAGTTCCTTCTACAAACCAGGAGACTTGTACTCTTGTCTCACTTATATTTCCTCTTTAACTTAAAACACATACTCTTGTCTCAAAATCTCTGTTATTTTTTCAAAAATATGCTACTTTAACTCCTTTCACTCATAGCACAAGTCTTTCAATTTGTAAATGATGGTTAAGGCCTGTTCCTGCAGGAACATGTTCAAGTCTGTTGTATGTGGGTAATAACAATGATGATAGTTGTGTATCTAAGTGCATAATACACACATACACATTATGTCACCCCAAGTCTGACTCAATCTCTCTGTTCCCTTTCACAACAAAATTTCTCCAATGCGCTTGCATGTGCTCTGTCTGCATGTTCTCAATTCCAATTCCCTTTTCAATCAATTCCACTCTATTTTCAAATCCAAAACTACACAGATTTTTTTCATGATAAACTCAATATGCTTCCAGATCCTCTGCCTTCTGCCCTTGGCCACACTCTCCCTGAAGATCTCTCCCTCCAGGGATTCTGCAACCCCACACTAACCTTTCAGTCTGTCCTCCTCATTGATTGCTCCCTGGTCTCTAGTCAGATACTTTATTTACTCTTTCCTTGGTCTCTTCCCCACATGACCACTAAATGTAGATGTGCCTTTGCATTTTGTCCTGGAGTCCACCCCATGTAGCTCCTTTGTCACATTCTTTCCTCAGGTGATTTCTTCATCCCCCTAGATTACATTGATGTCTATGCATTAATGATTCCAAACCATTAGCTTAGGCTTCTTACTCTTTCCTGCGCTCCAAAGCCATAGATGTAAATGCCTCTTTGGCTTTTCCATTTTCATGTCTAAAGAGACCTCAGCGTGAATATCTTCAAAAGAGAGCTCTCCATGGCCCATTATACCTGATGCTCTCCTAGCCTTCACCCCTGCATTTGAGTTGCTAAGGCAAAAATCATGGGAATCATCTTAATATTTCTCTTGCTCTTCCTCATCCCACACACTTTATTTCCAAATCCATTAATTCAGTTTCAAAATATAGTCAGTTTCTGCCTTATTTCCTTTTCACAGCCTTCACTTTGGCCCAAAGCGGAGTTATCCCTAAGCTGAATCACCACATAGGCTTCTAATTGGTCTCCTTGGATTTCAAGCTTTTCCCTCCCCAGCCCATTTTCCACATATACTAAGAGTGGTTGCTCCAAAATCTAAATTATTTCACTTCATTTTCCTCCTAAAAACTCTTCAATATCTCCCTATTAAATCTGACCTAAGACTCAAATGTGTAACCAGGGACAATGAGAATGACTAAACCTGGCTCCTAGTAATTTATCTCACATTTGCACTTAGGATTCTCTCTGCATAGGGCTGACTGGTTTTGTGTGGGAGCTCAGAGAGGACTATTTTGACAATCTTAACTCATGTAACCAGCTTCAGTTAGTCTCTGTATCCTAACCATTTAATTCTGTCAATACACTTAGAAAGATCTCTGATCTTATTCTTTGTTTGCATGTTCATTATCTGTCTATTCCACTAAAATACCATCTCTAGGAAGATAGGATCAACTCTGTATTACCCACTTTCTTCCCAGCCTCAACAGCACTTGGTACCTGTTAGGTGCTCAATAATTATTTCAGTGAGTTAATACATGTAAAATTCTCAGACCAGTGCCTGACATACTGTGAGCAATAAATAAGTGAATGTTAGCCATTGATGTGATTTCTATCAATATTTTTCTTAGCTGAATAATTGAATGAATGAATAGAATAAATGATTATGTTCAGTTCCCTCATTTGAATGTGAAAGACATAAACTAAATATTCCTTGACACCCCAAATGTATGATTAAATTATACTTTAAAATCACATGGCGAGAATTTTCAAACGCTTGCCCGTTTTCCATCTGCTTCCTGTAATGAATATTAATTTATGGCAGCTCACTAGATCTAAGATACATAGAGAATGATGGTTAAAAAAAAAAAAAGATATTGTGTGAGTTTATTAATTACTCTGAGACCCAGGTTCTTAAACTTACAGATGGAGGGATAATAAGCCCCAAGTCATTGGGTTTTGTTGTCAAATTTAGGTGTGAGAGCGTGTGGTGTTTGGGGAATGCTGAATCATTTGCTGTGGATGCGGAGTTGGTGTTTCTGGACATGGAAAGTCTTCTGTGTTACCTATAGAAGACTGTGGAAGTTGCTAACCTCCTGCTGGAAGGAAAAGAACATGCTCAACTCCTTTCCACTGTAGAGACGTCTTCCTGTAGTCAGGAGTCGATAGGTGGAGCAGAGGAGGAACTTGAGATTACCTGAGAAAGGTGAAAAAATATTTTCATGTATTTTAATATTTTAATATACAATAGCTATCCAGGTGTCATGGTAATTCCCATTGTAACTATTTGGTGAGATGCTGGAGAGCAGAATGGGAGGTTAGAGGTTCAAGGGTGATCTGTTAGGAAGCTATTCCTGAAAAAAAAAAAAAAAAAAAAAACTCTCCCTGAATTAATAGTTGTCAAATGATTTCAAATTAGTGAACATGTTTCAGTTGGTTTATTTCTCTGAGCTGTAGTCTATTTGTGAAATGGCAATGGCACTGTTAAAACCTAAAACGCGAGCATTTCCAGCACTGGTCCTAAATGATACTTAATAATTGATGGTTTATTTTCGTTTCCTTTCCTTAACATAGGCTTACATCTAAACCAAGTGTCTGCTCAACAGATTCCCTTGTCACAAGTGATACAATCTAACAAAATGCACACACTTAAACACAAGGAAGATGGTCTGAGAAATAATCCCTTCTGGTTTCGAGATGACAAAATTCTATTGATTTCTTCCCTTCAGACCTTCTCCGTAACAGCATGCTCACAAGACAGGGAACCATATATGTAATTTTCTGATTGGAGGACAAAGAGTTCAGAGAGCCCCTCAACATGAACCATTCAAACACAGACCTTCTGGAGTCTCTCCAAAGTTCAGTCAAGATTGAGTTTAGTTGCATCATTGGCAATTGGGATCTGTATTACACAGAAAACCTATAAAATTATAGAAATCTTTTTGTCTATTAATTAGTAAGGAAGAATGTGCTTCAGCCTTTGTACAAAAATGATAACATAGCTATTAAACTCCTTAAATGTAAGTTATCTTCTTATTTATCTTTATGTCTTTTATATCAATACAGAGCTTGATATACAATTATATGCAATACATGTTTATTGAATTAAATATACAAGTGCCTGAATGGAATATTTTTACACAGATTTTTAAAAATTAAAATCCAACAACTCACTCTTCAGCATTTTCAGTGCAAGGGATGCATAGACCAATGAGAGAGCTTCTTTCCTCCAACAGCTTATGGTTAGCAGACAAAGGTGCTTACCTAAAAAAGATTCTAATATAAAACTTCCGGTGATTACTGCTATGATAAAAGTAATTTATACAGGAGCACACTGAAAAGAAATATTAAATGCAGAAAGAATTTGAAAATATGGATGAAGGAAAAAGGAGATTAATCGGTCTTTCTTCCCTCCTTCCTTCCCTCTCTCCCTCCTCCTTCCTTACTTCCTCCCTCCCTCCCTCCCTCCCTCCCTCCTGCCTTCCCTGGGTTTGATATAGGAATAGGCAAAAGAAGATAATGAGAAAGAGAAGGCATTTTAGGAAATAGTGGAAAAGTGGGAGTTTCTAAACATAAAGTGTCTTATACAGAAGTGGGAAAGGAAGCATCTAGCAAAGCCGCTTGGGAGTGAGATAATACCAAGGATAATATGCAAGACAAGCAAGGCACTATGGCTTTGGATAGTGCTAATATAGTGTGTCCCAAGTCTAGGAAAAGTGAGCCAACCCAAGGCAATATTCTTTTTTTTTTTTTTTTTTAAGATTTTATTTATTTATTTGACAGAGAGAGAGAGAGATCACAAGTAGGCAGAGAGGCAGGCGGAGAGAGGGGGAAGCAGGCTCCCCGCTGTGCAGAGAGTCAGATGTGGGGCTCGATCCCGGGATCCTGGGATCACGATCTGAGCCGAAGGCAGAGGCTTAACCCCCACTGAGCCACCCAGGTGCCCCCCAAGGCAATATTCTTTAAGGAAATCTACTCACAAGGTATCAAAACCCTAACTATGAGTTAGCTGTTCATTCAAGGCAAGATCCATTTATAGAAAAACTCTTCAACTTAGTTACCTTTGCACTGTGTGGATTTCACAGGGTGTGTTGAGGACGTACTGCATGTTCTGCAATAAGAACCAGAAAGATTATCTGGTAAATCTAGTAATTAACTAACACTATCAAGGCTGTATTCAATTTTTCCTCCCTAAGGAGGCAATAACTCATAATAACTCTATGACTAAGGGAATAGAAACTGTCGTGTGCAACCAAAGCCAATCTTGTCTCAATTTCTCTCCACTGGAACTTTTCTTCTTGCCCTTACTTAAGTTCTTACTCAATAATCACAGATATTGTTACGAGTTCGAGCCCTGCATTGGGCTCCAAGCTCAGCACAGAGTCTACTTGTCCCTCTCCCCTGCTCACACTATCTCTCTCTCTCTCAAATAAATAGACCTTTAAAAAAAATAAAGGAAGGAAGGAAGGAAGGAAAAAGAAAGAAAGAAAGAAGGAAAGAAAGAAAGAGAGAGAGAAAAGAAAGAAAGATCTCAAGTTACAGTATTTCTAAACCCCAACTATCTTACAATAAATTTTTACAATTTTACCTTACCATGTTTTTGTGCATCCAAGTGATGCTGCCCATTGTAGTACATATAGAAATTATAAAAACTGACAGAAACAAGAAGAAAATCACCTATGTTCAGTTCGTTGAGACAATGAATGAAAACATTTCACTTTCAGAGTTGCTTCTAACACATTTTCTTTACTGACTGGAGCTCCTATTCTGTAATTATTATTTCATTCTATAATTTTTTCTAAGAAACCAACATTTCCCATAATATTTAAACTATATAAAGATGCTTTCATTGGTTATATACTAATTCTACTTTTTCTTTTTTTTCCTAATACTTTATTAAAAGTGGAGTTACTGAATAAATTTGCACAAAATTTAGCAAAATGTCTTTATATCTAGTGTCAAAATTTCCTCCAGCTTCTGGGATAATTGATTTATGATGATATTGTTTCATTTTTCCTTTCACATATATTTATGGCTAGTTAAATGTGAGATTAGTGGAGTCCCTATTGTGTACTCATTTTATTCCAAATCTGAACATTTAACCACTGTGTACTTAACTCTTATAAATTAATAATTATATAAAATGGGCAAAGAATATAAAGAGAAAATTTAAAAATAAGAACAAATGACAAATATGCATAGAAATATCTTATCAATGGTCATTGATAATAATGTACTAGTACAAAAAATCAAAAGCTGCTCTATGTCACTCACTAAATTAAAAAAAGTTTACAAAATGTACTTTTTTACAATAGATTCAATTTTTTTTTTAGTTTTCTGTTTTCTATTTACTATTCTATAATAATCAGACTTTATGTATTTTTCCTTAAATATATTTTATATAGAATTATCATTTTTATAAGGCCATGCTATAATATATTTAATTATTTTTAATTTTTGGATATTTTTATTTTTCATGTTTTGATTACCAATAATTAAAGCATAGTTAATATCTTTTAACAATGTATCTATATACTTTTTTGAATGTAATACTTTTAGAATGAAATATTATTTGCTGCTTAGGATGAAAGTAAGTTAAAATCTTATACAACAACTTTCACTTTCTAAATCTTTTGATATGATTTAAATATTTAAACTTTTCTGTATTCTTTATTGGGTTTTTACAGTTTAGAGCAATTAGGTACTCATTGTAGCTTATAACTCTTATCAATGTATTAAAGTCCTTCCTAGTCAATGTTTCACTTTAAATTTTATTTTGATATTAATAAAATCTCACATATGTGCACAAACACATTATAATATTTGTCTTTTCTTATATTTAGCAGTTATTTTTTTGGTGGACATTTATAAAATATATGTATTTGAATTCTGTTTTGGCATAAGAAAATATTTTTAATTAGTTTAATCATTTTTGTTTTTATAACTCTCATTTTTGGTTTTCCTTTTTCAAATTATTTTTTATTATTTTTTTAATATTTTATTTATTTATTTGACAGAGAGAGATCACAAGTAGGCAGAGAGGCAGGCAGAGAAAGAGGGTGGGGGAAGCAGGCTCCCTGCTGAGCAGAGAACCTGATGTGGCCTCGATCCCAGGACCCTGAGATCATGACCTGAGCTGAAGGCAGAGGCTTAACCCACTGAGCCACCCAGTCGCCCTCAAATTATTTTTTAAACACTTAGTGTTTTTGTTTTGTTTTGTTTTGTTTTAGTTTGTTATTTTTTTCAAGTTTTTATTTAGATTCCAGTTAGTTAACATACAATGTAATAGTTTCAGATGCAGAATTTAGTGATTTTCTTTTAATCCATAGGTTTTGCTTTACGATCTAAGTCTTATTTGCTTTGAATCTACTGAGAGATAATACACCAATTTATTAATTTGACTAATATCTGCCTTGAAATTTTCTAACATATTTGATCCACTGGTTTTTCATTATGCATCTTGGAAAGAAAAAAAAAAAAGAAAGAAAGAAAGAAGTTCCTTTGAATAACAGGTTAAATTTATGAAAAATACAGTATCATGAATTTTTCCTCTGCTTGTGTATTTTTCCCTTTAGTTAAATCATCAAGGTTTTCAGCTATATATATTTATCAATAAAATATTTTTTTAAATTTAATTTTATTTTTTCAGTGTTCCAAGATTCATTGTTTATGCACCACACCCAGTGCTCCATGCAATATGAGCCTTCCTTAATACCCATTGCCAGGCTCACCCAACTCCCACCCCCTTCCCCTCCAAAACCCTCAGTTCTTTTCTCAGAGTCCATAGTCTCTCATGGTTTGTTTTCCCCTCCAATTTCCCCCAACTGACTTCTCCTCTCCATCTCCCAGTGTCCTCTGTGTTATTCCTTATGCTCCATAAGTGAGTGAAACCATACGATAACTGACTCTCTCTGATTGACTTATTTCACTCAGCACAATCTCCACTAGTCCCATCCATGTTGATAAAAAAGTTGGGTATTCATCCTTTCTGATGGAGGCATAATATTCTATTGTATATATGGACCACATCTTCCTTATCCATTCATCCATTGAAGGGCATCTTGGTTCTTTCCACAGTTTGGTGACCGTGGCCATTTCTGCTATGAACATTGGGGTACAGATGGCCCTTCTTTTCACTGCATCTGTATCTTCAGGGTAAATACCCAGTAGTGCAATTGCTGGGCCATAGGGTAGCTCTATTTTTAATTTCTTAAGGAACCTCCACACTGTTCTCCAAAGTGGCTGCACCAACTTGCATTCCCACCAACAGTGTAAGAGGGTTCCCCTTTCTCCACATCCTCTCCAACACTTGTTATTTCTTGTCTTGTTAACTTTGGCCATTCTAACGGGTATAAGGTGAAGACATGAACAGACACTTCTCGAAAGAAGACATACAAATGGCTAACAGACACATGAAAAAATGTTCATCACCATTAGCCATCAGGGAGATTCAAATCAAAACCACATTGAGATATTACCTTACACCAGCAAAATATTTCTATTTCATTGCATGATTTATTTGTGTCTCAAAACTATTTTCTGGATTGGTATGGATATACATATATTTATATACATACAATTATGTATCCATATACAAATAAGTTTGCTTAAATTCATTTTGTTACACATTTTACACTCTTATCAACTGTTTTCCATTTTTGAAAAGCTTAACATCTTAGTATCTGCGATATGTATGTGTGTATGTCAACATATACATATGCACACATGTAGACACATGCACATACATGATATTTATATATGAAACATACATACATGCTTCTCTTGAGGAAAGACATGTGAATGATCCAGAGCAGCGATGCTGTCCTGCTCTAGGAGACCATCTATAGTGTATTCTATGTTAACAGTTCTGCGTGGAGTTACTGATGCAGGCAGCAGATCTTGGTAGAACGCTTTTAGAACCCTGCTTATCTGAAAATATTTCACAGACACATTAATGACCACTTGTCTAAGAAGATTCTTAGTGTTCCCACACACTGTTCATTGGTATCTTATTGTCCTCTGGTGTTTCCTGTTACAGATGATGCTGACATAAAGCCGAGATCTATTATCCCTTTCCTATTACTAACCTGTTCATCATTTCTAGGCAATGTTGCCAAAACTTAATGAAAAATAATTACAGAATTATAGCATAATATTGTGTTCATTTTATTTACGTTCGGTTGAGATGTGTTTACTTTTCAGTTTTAGGTCTAACTCTCTATAGTTTTTAGGGTAACTTCATAGAGGTCATGACTTATATATTTATATCAAAAATAATCCATTTAATGGGTGCCTGAGCAGCACAGACAGCTAAGCATCAAGCTCAAGATGAAGCCTCACTGTGGGGCTCTGCGTTCAGCCCAGAGTCTACTTGAGGATTTCTCTCCCTTTCCTTTTGCCGCTTTCCCCCACAGTCTCTCTCTCCTTCAAACGGATAAATAAATAAATAATAAATAACATTTATTATTTCTATAATAAATATAAATATAATATATAAATATAAAAATAAAATAAAAAATAAAATATAATAAAACATAAAATTAAAAATAAAAATAATAAATAATAAATTAAAATTATAAAATATATAAATATAAAAATAAATAAATAAATATTTAAAAATAATAATTCACTTAAGTATATAGTTTTCTGAATTTGACAAATATAAACACACATTTAACACCGCTGTGATTAACTTATAAAATATTTCCATCACTCCAAAAAGTCATTTATTCTCCTTTCCAAATTGCCCCCAAATCAGATTCCTTCGCTAAAGCTTAATTTTACCTGTCATTGAACTTCATACATATGGAATAACAAAATATATATTCTGTTATATCCAGCTTCTTTCACTCACTTTAATGTTTTTCTGTTTTACCTACGCTATTACATGTATCAGTAATTTCTTCTTTTTATTTCTTAGTAGTGTTCTACCAAATAAATATATTTATCCTTATACCCATTGATTGTCGTTTGGACTGTTTTTGGTTTTCTGTGATCGTGAATAAAACCACTATATTTATGCACAAGTCTTGTGTGGGCATGCATATTTAATTCTTTTAGATAAGTACATAAAATTCAGTGGCTGGATCATAATATAAATGTTTGCTCAAGGGGCACCTGGATGGCTCAGTCAGTTAAGCATCCACCTCTTGATTTCCACTCAGGTCATGATCCCAGGATATTGGGATCAAACCTTGTCAGCCTCCTTGCCCAGTGGGGGGGCTGCTTGAGATTTATTCCCCCTTCCCCTCCCACCTCCTCACTCATGAGCCTGCATGTTCTCTTTCTCAAATAAATAAAGGTAAAAAAAAAAAAAGTCTAATTATGTTTGTTTGACTTTATGAAGACTGCTACACTGTTTTGCCAAGTACTATACCATTTCCCATGCTCACCAACAGAGTTAACAGAGTTACAACTATTCCACAAACCCACCGACGTCTGGTGTCGACGTCTGGTGTTTACAGTCTACAATTTTAACCATTCCGTGGCTGTACCCTCGTTTCTCTCTGGGATTTTGATTTGCCTTCCCTAATGGCTAATGTTATATACAAACTTACAAAATGGCATCCAGGGACCTTCGTTTTTTGTTATTCACCATCCATGTCCTTGTTATAGGCTCCTTCCTTTGACTGTGGGCTTTTAGGACTGTTTCTGATCAATAGAATACAACAAAGGTTGTATGATGTCATTTCAGAGATGACATTACCGAAGGTTATGATTTTCATCTTGCTAGCAGATGCTTTCTGTTGCTGTTTCTGTTGAAGCAAGCTGCTCTGTTGGAGGGGTATGTCCTGGAAGGGACTAAGGGTGGCCAGCAGGGAATCCAGGTCCTCAACCCAACAGCCCACAAGGAACTGAATGCTGCCAAAACCTTTTTAGCTTGAAGGAACATCTTTTCCCAGTTGAGTCTTGAGAAGAGACTCCAGCTCTAGCCAATAGTTTGCAATCTCAGAGTACCCTGAAGTAGAGAAACAAGTTAAACTGTGCCCAGATCACCTGTCCATAAAAACTGTGAAGGATGGGGCGCCTGGGTGGCTCAGTGGGTTAAAGCCTCTGCCTTCGGCTCAGGTCATGATCTCAGGGTCCTGGGATCGAGCCCCACATCGGGCTCTCTGCTCAGCAGGGAGCCTGCTTCCTACTCTCTCTCTCTGCCTGCCTCTCTGCCTACTTGTGATTTCTCTCTGTCGAATAAATAAATAAAATCTTTAAAAAAAAAAAAAAAACTGTGAAGGAACAAAAGTTTGCTTTTACAGCTGCTGACTTTGGGAGTAATTTGTTCCACAGAAATAGATGTTCTAAGTAAATTTTCCCTTAATTCTTCAAGCATATTCTGATTAGCTTCTTTAAGGCGTTTGCTAAATTCAACCCCTGGATGTCTCAAGATTGCTTTCTACTCTCTGCTTTTTCTACTACACGATTACACTTCAACTTTTCTTTGGTTGTTTAGTAATATTTGATTATATGTAGGACATTACAATTGATACATTGTATATTCTAGATTCTGTTGTTGTCTTCTGCAGCCTTTGGTTTTTTTTCTAGAAGGCAGTTTAATTATTGAACCATCACCTCAGACTTATGAGAATGTAGTTTTATGTTTTGTTAAGGCAGACCTGTGGACACCGAGCGTGGCTCCCCATCTCCACCTTCATATCCTGTCTTTCCTGCAGATCAAGGCTTTGTTTGGGCTTAATTAGGGCATGTCTAGAGAACGTCTTGCTTTAAGATCTGCCTATTACCCTTAAGGCACAGAATTTCTGATGTCTCGTTGGATATTTAGGGTGACGACAGATGTTATTAAGTCCTGCACTCCCCCTCAGTCCGAACCTGAGCATCCTCCTGACCTGTTCAAATCCTAGTTTTTCTATTCTGTTCCCAATCCCACAGCTTCTCTCCAGATAAACTTGTATATTCTTTCCTACTATGTCTTCGGGCAGCCCTCAAACCCAAGACTCCCAGGAAAACAAACATGGACTTAGATCCTCTTGCACAATTAGCTTCTAGTGTTTTGTCTTGCAAATTCTAATTACTTTAGCTGCCCCAAACTCTGCTTTCTTCCTCCTCAGCCTAAGGAAACGATCATGCTTTTCTTGGACAAAAGTTCACAGTGTGATAATTGAGAAATCACTGAAGGTAAAGGCAGGCTGAGCTGGTCATGGGCATCACCTCACGAGATTCCTTACTTTTAAAAAATCCCAAGTGTCTTCCAGTACCTATAAACTGTTGCCTGTGGTTTCCCCTAGTTTTATGGCTGTTTATGGTTGGGGAGACAGTCCAGTACCAGTTACTCTGTCAAAACCTCAATAAAGTTTTATTCTCTGGGTTTCCATCAGTGCATCACTTCTGTGTACTCTGTTATCTTTGCTACATTATACCCTAATTCTTTTATTAATGCCTCGTATTCCTTCTTACAGCCTTTTCAGTTCTATAGCAGGTTTTACTTGTATGTTTGGTGGAAAATCAGAAATTTGACTTCTTTTCTTAAATTTTCTAAAGGCTTCAGCATAACAATTCTTTTTTCTTCGGTAGTCTTAAAATTTAGAATATTATACCTGGTCATGAACTTCATAATGTCTTTCTTGATTTTATAAATAACTTTATTTTAATAGCTACTTTCTCTGTTTTCATTGAAGCAATGTCTATTGGGAGTTCCACTTCGCTTTTAAAATCAGTTTCTATATATATTTTAATCTTTTGGAGAGTAAAACATTACTCTGAGTTTTGAAAGAGCTTCTTTTCATAGAACTGCAGTTCTAAATTATATTTTCCCAGATTTGGTGATTTTTCTTTATTTTCCAAATTTGGTACTGTGTCTAAACATTTAAAAATAGATTCTATCAACTATTAATATGGGAGTAGGTGCTGTTCTCCTTATGACTGGGTCGTTGAAGCCTGTCGTTCATGTGGAGTAGAAGTTCAGAACTAGGGCCGCCTACGCAGGTTCACAGATACTTGGAATCACAGACACTATCTGCAGTACCAACTGCCTCTGCTTCCCTTTGTTGTATATGATGAAGTCAGTCATTCATGCCCAAGATAAGTTGGACATGTTTGCTCTCTACGGAGCACTCCTGTTCACTGACCTTGTTCTCTGTTTGCTGTCTTTCCATCCTGTCCCACCTTCCTGCTCTACAACCACACACACCAGGCATGATCCCTAGACCTTGCTCAAGGCAGGCGGAAATTAGCTCTCCAAATCTCCCACCTCCCACCTTTTCTCTGAGTGAGACTTGTAAAATGGTTCTTCCTGGGTCCCTCCACTCACCCTAGCAGCATATCGTCCTTTCTCAGAAACAGTAATGCGTTGGAATGATAGAACTTCCTCTCAAGCAATGTAATTACTCATTTAGCTTAGCAATTAGTGGTACTTTTGGTTGCTTTGACAACATCCCCAGGATTTATAGACTGCAACCTCCCTCAACACACACACTGAAATCGGAATGGGAGAAGGAAACATAGGTAGTTGAGCTCATGGCCATTGTACCCAGAAAGTGAAGGGAATCTGAACTGAGTGTAGACCTGGTATTAGAGGCACTCACATGAAAGCTTGCCATCCAGCCTCATGGAGGATCAAGAAAGCCACAACAAAGTAAATGCATGGAATGGAGCTGTTCTGCTGGGCTACACCAAATCCCCAAATTTCATGGCCCCAGAGTATAGGGCCCCAAGCTAGCACATATCTGTGCAGAAAGGAAGTGTCACCAGGTAGCTAGTAGAGCAGCCATTTATGTAAGGCCAAGCTGTAGTTCTGACAGCCCAATTATGAAAAGTGACATATTTACAAGGGGTCACTCTGTCAGATAAATGGAGACTAAATTGGCTCTGGAATAATTTCTTGTAATTCTTTCTGCCACTTTCTTTGACCGATGTGCTTAACTTTGGCCTTTTTTCCTTCACATATTTCAGCTGATTTGTTGGTCCAGGACCTGGTAGGTATATCTGCAGACCAGGGCAAAGGGGGAAGCAACTCACATTTACTGTTCACTTATAATCAGATTTGGTGTTAGTTTAATTATAGGGATGACCTCTGTTAATCATCAGGACACCTTATGAGGTTGGTATTGTTCTTGTTAAAGAATCACAAGCCCCTGGTAACCAGCAATGAGCTCAAAGTTACACAGTGAAAAGGGAAAGAACATACATCTTTGATGACTTCTTTCTTTGACATATCATTCTGCCTTAGTCCAGATACTTAATATTTCCTTCATTTCACTCCCTTGCAGTCATTAGACACCTTTGTTCCCTAACTCTATGAGGGCAGACACTGTTTTATGTCTTCATTTCTTACTCAGAAACTTAGCACAACGGGAATCAGAAAACATCGATTTCATTCCAGATCCCATAGAATAACAAGATGGATAAATCTGCTTGGAGGTTGAGACTTAAATTATAGTCTGCTTTCTATCTCTTAATTTTTCTGATTTCTTAATCTGTACAATGGGTCTAACACCGGACCTGTAGGAACATCATAAAGATTAAGCAATGCAATAACACAGCAGAATAAAACAATACAAAGAGGAGAGTACATAGATACACCACATAGTCTAGTACATAGATAAACCACATCTATGGCTCCTTCTATGATCAACATCCTGCAAATCTCATATAAATGCACCTACTAGAATACGATATCAACTGGGAGTTATAGAAGGAGGATTGTAGTCCTGATAGGGTCAACTTTTTTAAAGTTATATAATATCTTATTTTATGGATTTATCATAATACGTTTAAACATTTCCTTATTGTTTTTCAGTATTATCTGCTATGCATTATGCTGTAATCAAGATACTTGACCGATAGAGGAGTCTTCTTTTAAAAAGTACTTTTACTGAATTATTTGGGTTGGATTCTGAGAATAAGCGCTACAAAGTTCAGGATAAAAGTCGAATTATGCTACTCGTGTGGTTTCCAAGCGGTTTTCAGAGATCTGCTCTTTCACTAACAAAGAGTACCAGAGCGACACAAGATACTCTTCCAAAAGCCAAGACTGTCCTGTGATGAAATAGTTAATGTGATTACTCATAAGGTCAAGTATGGGTTAGTCATTTGCGTGTTTTACTGGGTAAATTCTTTTTTTTTTTTTTAGATGAATAATTTCTTTATGTTGTTTGATCCAATTTTCATAGTGATCCTTCTGATACCTTGACAAATGAGCTAAGTAAAATACCCCTAACCCTAAAATTCACTGTAAGTTTTTAGAGAGATGAAATCTGAGGCAGCTAACTTTGACACTTTGTGAGTGAATCATTTTTATGCCTATTTGTTTTTATTTGCATGGTTATCAAGTTTTAGCAAATTGTTATAAACAAAAATGTTTAATTAATTAATTCAAAAATATGTATCAGACATTTGCAAAGTACGTGACAGTATGTAATACACATTAGTTCTCTCTAAGGTATAGGAAAGCTGTGTGAATAATATCTCACAAAGTTATGTCCAGTGGGGTATACAGGCAAAATAGAGACAAAATAGAGGACTTAGGAGGGGGACTGAACCGAGCGAATTAAGTGCTCTGATTTCCTCCTTTTAGGGAGGCCTGATCCCTCACCTCAAGTTCAAGAGAAGTTCGTGGAGAAATAAGATATCTGACCCTTCAGTTGGGAGACTTGGTGTGTGGGAGGCAAATTCCTGCCCATGAAATCCTCAAGATCAGAGAGGGATTGACTGCCTGATGGATAGGCCAGCGGAGTTGTATGTGTCTTGAGATCTACCTTTATTCCCAGGGCAAGTTCCTTATGGGAATGTCAGGAATCACCATGGACTATGAATTAGAGATCCCGCAGTGCCGTCTGTGTCCTGTGCGACAGATCTGCCACATGGGTCAAAGAAGCTGAAGGTGAACTCTCATTTCTTAGATGCTCTGGAAAGATTGGCTAGAGATTTCTTGGAGTAGTGATGCGTCTACCCAGGGAAAAGAAAGTTTATGTCAGAGAGAAAGAGCAATTTCCATCTAGAGCCCATCAGAGAAAAAGCTTTTACATATCCCCAGAAAGAATCCATCATGGGGTCATCCAGTAAGACCCGGCTCTCCCTCTCCCCTCCCCCTTGCCCTTGCACAACCTCACAAGCCTCAGTTAGAGCAGCAAGAGAGAAGCAAGAAAGTGCACAATGCGAGGCTGTCCGGGCTTCGATGGCACATGGATATGGAGAGCAGCAGTGTTTGAAACCCGTCTAGACTTCTGCTTCATACAAAGAGTTGGGCATTGTAATTACCAGAATAGGAGTATTTTGTGATTTAAAGTGGCTTTAAGACAATGAATTGACCAAGAGTGAGCAAAAAAGTCATAAAGTCTATCCATTTATTTTTTTTCAATTTTTTTTCAAATAAGAAAAGAAAGCTTTCATTTCTGAATGATTTTTAAGGGGACAGTAGAGGGAAAATAAAAGTGCTTTCAATTTCATTCCAATAATGTACCTGAAAGACACATGGCCTACAGATAAAATTATAACGCCCATGGTTAAAACAGTGATGGGGGAATTCCGTGCATTAAGAGAACATATTGAAAGGACATCTGATATGCGAGCTACTGGTCAAGCAACAGTTACCTACGAAAGGCGTACGGGAGTGGAGAGCTACAGTAGGACAAAGAGCTATTCCGCGTAGCACGACAACCAGGTGTGAAGTCCGAGGCTGCAAAAATGAGAGACGAAGTGTCCTCCCACAACTTTTTATGTGGGTATGGGTGCTTAATGGTGCTTCACGTTCACTTGTTTTGTGTTGGGCTTTTTCTAAATTACAGAGATAGAAAAAATGTGACTTGATAAAATCACACGACCCATGAGAGCGTCAAGGCTGGGTGTTAGGTCTCCCACAGTTTTCTTCAGAACATGATTACTGTACACATTAATCCCTTATCTGAATCAATAATAAGGTAAGTTATTGCCGAGGAAACCTTTTGAGTACTTTAAAAAGGGATTTTAGCTTTCTTATGGTAATATAATTGCTTTTTAAGTACCCAGGTTTTGTTTTAATTAGGTGAGGTAAGACACAGAAATGACTTGTCATGAAGGAGATTCCCAGAAGCAAGAGGCATGGCTCACCATGAGGAGGTGCCCTGGGGCGGGTCAGGAGGCCGTAGCAGAGATGGGGGAAATGTCCACAAGAGCCCTTACTGTGGTTTCCGGGAATGAATGGTCAAAGCAGGGTCATCAGGCTCGGACTGGCTGATTCGGATGGTCTCAGTGGGCTTTGGAGTGTCAGGGTTGTCATGAGTTGTCTGATGCCTGGTCCTGGTCAGGGGTAGGGACGGGGGCGACACGTGAGAGCTCCGTGGTGCGGGGGGCTGGCAGGGGATATGTGCTCTGGACTGGTTGGTGACCCTGAGAAACCGGCGCTCACAGGGGAGTTACTGGCCATTTCTAAGGATTGGTCAGCCCTGGAGGGGAGGCCTCCCGCAGTCCCAGTCAGTCAGGCCCCACGTGCCACAGCATCAATACAGAAAGTAAGAAAACATAGTTAAGGGGCGCCTGGGTGGCTCAGTGGGTTAAGCCTCTGTCTTCGGCGCAGGTCATGATCTCAGGGTCCTGGGATCGAGCCCCGCATCAGGCTTTCTGCTCAGCAGGGTAGCCTGCTTCCTCCTCTCTCTCTGCCTGCCTCTCTGCCTACTTGTGATCTCTCTCTGTCAAATAAATAAATAAAATCTTAAAAAAAAAAAGAAAATGTGGTTAATACAATAATTACTAATAATGATGATGATGTTTTCAGGCTGAGACTTCGCAGGAGTTCACTGGGACTCCGCGTCTACCGACAAGTTATCGCCTGCTTTGTGGAAGTTCCCATCACACCATTTCATAGCCTGTGTTTGCTAACCTAGAGGAATCCCCGGAGGGGTTTCTTTTTTGACAAAAAGGTGAAAAGGGCAAGTCCTGTTGAGCATCCGTTTTGCGACAGGCCCTGGAGCAGACAGCGCAGCCCTAACCCGAGAGCGTGTCCCCAGCGCCTCCTGCGGGAACAACACTCAGCACCCGGGCATCAAACCGCCCGGGCTTTGAGCTGGGGAGCCTCTGGGCTCATCTCCAATCATTTCAAGCATCCACCAGCGAGGGTTGTCCTGATGTATCAGAAAAGCTTAAGAGAGGCTATGTTTGGGGTCTGGCATACCCAAAAATGTTTCCATATAGGTTAATGGTGATCACTTCTTCACTCACAACCAGTTTGGCTTACAAAAGATGTCATAGGAATAGATACTTTGAGGCGGGGGGACAACTGCATTTCTCAGTCCAGGTTATATGATGCTCAGATGAGGAGCAGTATTAATTAAATGAAATTGAATGGATTTGTATTAGGAAGTTCACTGTCCTTAACCCCATTTTAAGATTAGCAGATGAAGGAGCAGCTGGGTGGCTCAGTCATTAAGCTTCCGCCTTCTGCTCAGGTCATGATCCCAGGGTCCTGGGATCGAGTCCCACAACGGGTCCTTGCTCAGTGGGGAGCCTGCTTCTCCTGTCTGCTGCTCCCCCTGCGTGTGCTCGCTTGCTCTCTCTGACAAATAAGTAAAATTGTAAAAAGAAAAAAAAATACTATCAGATAAAATATAGGATGTATAGTTAAGTTTGAATTTAAGATAAAGAATTGATTTTAAATATAAGTATGTCCTAAATATTGCACGGGACACACTTATATTAAAAAAATGTT
Organism: Martes martes; assembly: GCF_963455335.1. Taxonomy (NCBI): domain Eukaryota; kingdom Metazoa; phylum Chordata; class Mammalia; order Carnivora; family Mustelidae; genus Martes; species Martes martes. The sequence goes on along the minus strand of NC_137891.1, from coordinate 5,987,957 downwards.
TATCTAAAATTCAAATTTAATTTAGAGTTCTTTATTTTTATTTGTTAAATCTGACTATTTAATTTCATATCAAGATATCAGCTGTAAGGCCTGCTTTCTTGGTTATTTCATATTTCTATAAAAACTCATTTCTTCCTGGCTTTTTGAGCAGAAGTGATTTAAATAAACTTTTGCACTGTGCGTATTTTAGCTTTCATTGAAGATAAATCTTAAAGGAGTTACAATTAATACATCTTTTCTTCCGTCCCCCAAATATAATAAAAGGCATATATTTTCCTTGATAATTTGTGTAACATCCACATTTTCTTTTTAATATCTATATATCTGCAACAGGCCATTCATCATGCATTTCTAATTAACATCTAATTTGGAATAATTTCCTTTTTCTTCCTTTGGGCTTTTCTAATGAGACAATAAGCTACGTTTGCAAAGGGCCTATATTAACCATACTTACTTGATTGCAACACCTTGTGGGTAGTTATCATATAATTGTCTTTTTAAAATTATTATTTCTATTTGTTAGATGTTGGTTGCTGCTCATTCTACTGCTAAATGTGTCACAGTCTCACCAAAGGAAGCAAGTTTTTCTTATATTATTTATTACATTTCCCTGTGGAGTTTTTATGGAAGTTTTGGTTAGGGGGAAAAAAAAAAATATATATATATATATATATATAAGTTAACATTTGTAAAAACCACTGTAATTAATGGCTAAGCATCCTGGGAGTTATATATAATTGGGAGTCAAGGGTCAGGGTTCAAGTTTCTGTTTTACTCTGAACCACCGGGTGACTAGTCATTAAATTTTCCTGGCCTCAATTCCCCCTTATGTTTTAAAAGGAAGTATAAAGCCCACATAAAATGATGTAAAGATAAGAAGAGATGCTAAAGTTGAAAGAAAGCTTTCTGTAAGTTGTAAAAAGCTATACACAGCAGTGATCATAGTGGTTTTTTTCCCTCCACTGTGAAAAGTACCAGTGAAATAAAAGCGGTAACTATGTCCACATTTTGTTTCAATTCTATAAATGCTTATTAAGTCCCTTTTATGTGCAAACCCCTGTCGTGGGAAGTATGAAATGCAGAATTTAAACAAGTCAACCAAACAAAGCTCTTTCCCAAGCTCACAAAGTAGTAGAAGCAATGACAATGCACTTCTGCACTGTGGTAAGCACTTACCATGGGCTTATTTGGGGGCAGGGAGAGCACAGATTTAGGGGATAGAAGTAGAATGGGGTGTTTAAGGCTTCTGTGTCTTCTGTGTCCCTATCATAGCCTACAAGGGCACCCTGAGCCAAAAGAGCAGTTCAGCCATGCATTGTATTCTTTAACAATGGCCCTCCACCAGGGCAATGCATTGGAATAAACGAGGAGCTCTTAAAAATTCTGGTACCCGGACGCACTAGGGGTGAATTAAATCAGAGTACCTGGAACGCTTCCTAATCGTCGCTCAGCAATTCAAAGGGTGGGCAAAGTTGGAGAACCATGCTCTGAAACAGGCTGCAGTTATCTGTGGCTCACAGTCTCCCTCCTGGAGTTAGTAAATGTTGACTAATTTCACTTCAGTTTGTCCCCCTTTCCCTTGATCCTCTTCCAGTGGACCCTTGTAATGAAGATTGGGTAGCACAGAAGTTAGTTCTTTGCCCTTTGGGCTCTCTGGCTTTTTCCTCCTTTTTATGACCCCCTGTCCCCACAAGGGGGCGCATCAAGAGACCCACTTTCAGAGGAGATAGGGTCCTATTCTCTTCCATACTGGAGGAAGAAAGACCCAAAGAGGAAGATGAGGAGAGAATGGGATGACTACACTTCAAACAGTCTCGGGCGGGAGGTGGGGGAGTGATAGGGGCAGGGATGAGGCATGAGAGTTGCGATATTTTGATATTCTGATATATAAGAAAAAAATGTGTATTTGGTTATTCAGGCAACTAAACTATTTCATCTATACTATACAAGGTTTCTCCCTCTAAGCTCCCCAAATCCCCAAATCTTTGGAATTTCCGAAGTGTTGGGAGATATAAACGTGTCTTTTATTACGTTGGCTGATGAGGTGACCCGGGACGCACCTAGGTAGGTCAGCTCAGGATGGAGTTTGTTGCCGGGGGAGACAACTTCGTGATTAGAGGGCTGGAACCTTCAGTCCCACCTCACCCCACCCTTGGGAGGGGAGAGGGGCTGGAGATGGAGTTTAGTCTCCAGGGGTCAATGGTTTAATGAATTATGTCTGTGGAATGAAGCCTCCATAAAACCCTAAAGAACTGAATTCAGAGAACTTCTGGGTTGGTGAGCACATGAAGGAGATTCCTCAAAAAGACGGGCCCTGGGAGGGCTGGCTTGGAAACTCCACACCCTTTCCCCATGCCCTTCCCTATGCATCCTTCCCTCTGGCTGTTCCTGAGTTATGTCCTTTTGTAATGAACAGGTGATCTAGGAAGAAAACTGTTTCTCTGCATTCTGGAAGTAGTTCTAATAAATTGATAAATCCAAGGAAGGGGCCATGGGAGCCTCTGATTTACAGCCTGTAGCACGTGAGAAGCACAACAGGTACAGGGTTGAGGTGGGGTCCGGGCGCGGTCATGTAGGCCAAGCCCAAACCTGTGGCATCTGATGCTGTCTCTGGGTAGGTAGTGTCAGAATCAGGTGGAGAACGAAGGCAAAAGGAAACAGATAACATTAAATCTTCTTTCAACTTGCAGCCCATTGGAGACTGGCAGAGTCTGACACTCCTGCAGGAACTCCCAACTGTCTTGATGTTAATGCTTTGCTAGAGGCAAAAACAACCTTATCTTGACAATAGCCAGACCTGCCGGACCCTGTAAGTCTTTAACACATGAAAATCCTTTTGAAAACTTCTTTTGTCTCTATCCCTCCCCCTGCCAATTTAAGAGAGTATAATCAATTGCTCCTCACAATCCCAGGGAGGCTCTTTCTGGCCTTGGGTCCTGTCTCCGTGCTTCAGTAAAACCACCCTTTTTGCTCTGAAAACCCCTCAAGGATTCCTTCTTGACCATTTGCTCCTGGACCCCCATGTCACATCGCATTAGGACCCCGCTGGTGTTCTGCAAATTGCTTGTTGGTGTAAGGAACCCATCCAACATTGGAGTTGGGTCCAGAAACCCAAAAAGGTTGAAACCGAACTGAATGTAACTAACTACTGAAAACCATACAAAAGAATTGTGTAAGAATGTCATGTTATGGGATGGGAATGGGAACCTCTATAAACAGCTGAAAGTACTGGCTGAAAATAAAATAAAATAATTCTGCGATGGAACACTGCCAAGTTTTAACTCTTCAAAAAACTGGTTACCAGAGACCCTCAGTGTCTACTGTGAAAATTAATAAACAGAAACGTCACTTGGAATGGAGTTGGGGGGGCAGCAGGGGGCGCTCTCATGCCCTACAACCTCAATTGCAGCCCTGGAAGAAAGAGAGGTCCTTGGAGGGGATGCTACCTTACCACCCAGCAGGAGGAAAGAAGGCTTTCCTCCTCCCCAGAACACAGCGCAGCTGGTGAGAGACTCCAGACTGACTCAGCCACTGAAAAGCCATTATAATTCAAACTCCGGGTCTACTCCAATGGACTTTGAATTTACAACAGCCCCTCCAGACTTCCCCTTTCTTCTGTAAAAGAGCATTCCTCTCCTTCGTTCTATGGAGTTGCCTATCATTTTGCCATAGCTTGCCGGTGCAGCGTTGCAGTTCCTAGCTATTCCCAAATAAACCCACTTTTGCTAGTAAAATAACTGGCAGTTTTATGTTTAAGGTTAACACTACCCTAGGGAAGTTCAGAGTCTGGATGGGGAAGCAAGACATATAAATAAATAAACACTTCAAGGATTAAGGGGAGTTGTGCTAGAAATCTCTGGAATCTAATGAAACATAAAATATGGATGCAGCAAATTTTACAGGGGAAATGGATCAGAAAAGAATTCAATGAGCAAGTATCCTTTATGAGAACAGTGAGCTTTGAGCAGAATAAAAAAAAGGCAGTCCTTCTAGAAAGAGACAAAGGAACCTTTGAGAAAAACTTGGAAATTTTACTTAATGAGGTAAGGGTTGAACAATATGGCTCAAGGGTAATTAAAATTGGAATGTAAAAGGGGAATTGTCTAAATGGCATGAAAATAACAATGCTTCAAAAATTCTCCAAGTTCTGGGTTAGAATATTGAAACAAAAGATATTAAAATGTTTGACCTTGTGATCCATTATTTAATTTAAACCCTATAACATGTCAATGAGGTAGGTATTGACAATACTTTCTATAGATGAGAAAGGTGAATTCAGGAGAGTTACATTAACTTGCCTGAGGTCAAACAATTATTGTAGAACTAGTATTTGATCTTGTTTATCTTTATCTCTCTTTGAAAACTACAGTTTAAATTCTTCCAAGTATAGAGAGCATTTTAACTTTGATAAAATAAGTTAAGTTGAGTATTTTTAAGGCAAATGTCCTTAAATTATTCAGTTAAGGTAAATCTACCTATCAAAGGTAAATCTATGTGAAGGTAAAACTACTTCTCCAGGACATGACTTTGAAGTAAAGTTAAGAGTATGTTTAAATTTTATTTCTACCAGTCATTAGCTGTTGTGGATTGATTGTTCCAATTAATAATCTTCCTATATCTGTTGTTTTCCCTATAAGCTTATAATTTTCTCCCATCCTGACATGGGACACTGCCATAGCCCCATGGCCCTTTCTTTAGCCCAGGGGTTGTTAGCGAATGGGACATAAACAGACTCTTGAAACGTGTGTGAATTTCTGCTTCTAGTCTATTATATTGGATTTGCTCTTTCTTCCTTCTCTTCAACTGCCAGTCTTCAAGAAGGATTTAAAAGACGGGTTCTGGTCGAGTCAAAATACCTACAATTTCTTTGTTGTTCCTTCCATCAAAAGGTGAAATCTATTTCACCTTCTCTTGCATGTGGTTTGGCCGTGTGACTTGCTTTCCCCAGTAGAATATAGTTGAGGGGGAGATTATGACGTCCAGATCTAGACCTCAAGAGACCTGGCATCTTTCACTCTCACGTTGTTGCAGGGTAATGTCTTCTATCTGAAGAAGCCCAGACTGACCTGTCTGAGGTTGAGAAAGCATCTGGGGAGAGAAGAATCATGACAGTCAGCCCTAGCTGCAAGACATATGAGTAAGGGCAGCTTAGACCATGAGGATCCAGCTGAGCCAAGGGAACCTTTGGGTAAGCGCCAACAAGACTGGCTGAGCATAGCCCACATTACTGATCCACAAAATCAGCATGACCTAAGATGGATGTTGTCTTAAGCTTCTAAGTTCTGGATGGTTTGTTGCATAGAAACAGGTAATTGATGTAAGTGTGGAGGAGAGCCAACCTGTATAATCCAGAGTCATTCTAGAATTGTCAACCCCCAGCTAAATAGCCCACCACAGATAATGTGAGCAAGCCCAGCCGGGGTCAGCTGATCTTGGGCTAAACCAGCAGAACGAGCCACCGGCCCACAGGTTCAAGGGAAAGCATAGACTTGGTTGTAGTCTGTTTCATTACAGAGCAAATAGCTCACTGATATAAAATCCTTACCAGAAGAGGAATGCTTTAATTAAAAAAAAAAAATGGTATTGGGATTGGGTGCTGGGCAGAGGCTAGAAAGATAACAAGGCAAGTAGCTACAGTAGAGGATTGAGAAACAGAATATTATTTGTGGGTTTTGAGAACATAGGAGAGCATAAAATGGCAATCCAAGTTGTGTGATAGAAAACGTTTGATAAAAGTGTCTGTAGTCATTAGCTGAAAGTTGGAATAGTTTACCACGTGGAATTTTGGATTTGACCAACAAGATTTCTAAGCACAATGTTACAGGAGTCCACAAGTTGCCTCCACTTTATAGGATCTGGGATTACAAGAATGAGATGAGTTAAAGAACAAATTGACACACTTGCAAGTCTAGCTCAGAGTGACCATGTTTGGGAAAGAAATTGCTGATATTTATGAAAATCAGAACAGACTATCACCTCTAGCTTTTCAAGCTGATAAAATATGAAGTACAAGGTGCTACTCAGCATGGAAGTTAGGTCAGGGTGGTAGCCTCCAGGCCCTTTATTAAGGCTTCATGAGTTAACAGAGTGTGTGTTCAACTGTCTCTCCTAGACAAAGCGACTTCGAGGAATCCTGTGGTTATTTTTCCCAAACAGCAAGATGTTCCTAAAATAGAAGTGATTCCACCTAGACAGAGAGACTTGTCTTGGGTGTGGCTTCCATCAAATGGTTTTCTACATGACTAAAAACCTGCAGTGTAGCAAAGCAAGTTCACAGCAAGCCCACAAAATTTTTAAGAGAATCATGCAAATGAAGGTGCCATAGGCTGGACTAAAAATAACTGGGACTGGTTCATTTTTAAAAGAACTTTGGGTCTCCTGCTCTCTACAGGGAGGAAGCAGGCTGAAAACTTTGCTCAATGACATCTTCCCAGCGTCCCCTTCATCAGTGAACAGAGAGAACAATGGAAAAGGACCGTCCTTTCAGACGGCAGCGTCATGGTTTTTGAGGCAGGAAGCATCATCAGGGCACATCAAATAATTTTTCTACCCCTGAAATTGGGAACTTTGTAACATTTGCCTGGATGGATTTTGAATTTACTGGTTAGCAGTGTTTCCTCTGCCTCCATTCTTCCCTTTTGTGGAGGTAAATGGTAATTGAAATTTCCTGTCTCCATCTCGCCATTTTATCTTGAGTGTGTAGAGTCAGGTAACCTGAGGGTTCAGTTCCAAGGTTTGTGGAGTCACATCAGGTCTGGTGTACAAGACAACATCCTGGAATTTGAGACTAACTTCCAATGAGTAGTGTTCCTGTATGACTCTTACTAAGACCTCTGACTGTATCGATGAACGTGTGGTCAGCCTTCTTCTCTAGACAAATCTACTTCTCCAGGACATGACTTAAGCCAGAGATCTTGAGATGCAATTTTAGTTTAGTGTTTTTGTTTTTAAAATTTTTGTTTTTGTAGGTTCTCCTGAAAAGTATCATTTAAGAAGGAGAAATTAACATTGAAAATGTTAATTTTCAGGTGCTGGTGTGGAAGTCAGGGTCAAAGTCACAGATGCAGTATTTAATTTTAAGAAGGTGAGAAGTCCCTCCTCTCCTGGCCTACCATGAGGAGGGAAGGCAAGGTGGGAAGAGTAAACAGAGGAGAAAGATAAGAAGGGAAAAGTGGACTTATGTCTTATATTAGTATTTTTTTCTCCAATGGAAACAGTGTTTTCATCTAAGCAGTATGGCCGTGAGAGTTGGCAACTTAAGTACACCATAATGGGAAAGAGTCCTGAGGAATGGCTAAAAGGTCAAATGTTTAGCAAGAGGGTTTGTCTCAAGATGAAATTCTGGTATTAGTAGAGACCATCCCACCATTTGGATTAGTTTCTTCTGCAGAAATGGATACAGAAGGAAAGTAAGGAAACAAAAGAGAAGACGTGCAACGGCAGGAAGTGATTTTTAAGTTAGCAGAAATAGGACTGTATCTTTTCTCTTATTTTCTCTATGGGGAATCTTTTTTTTTTTTTTTTTTTTATCTCTTCTCTCTCTCTCTCTTTTTTTTTTTTTTTTTTTTCGTTTCAAAGAAAAAGAAGAACTTTCTTGAATATAATGCCATCAAAGAGGTAAACAAAATTCCTTCCTGGCAGGGGTTGATTTCCGGATTGAAACAGGTAATGTGTACGAAATCACCTACAATGGTCCCTGGCATATAGTAAATGCACAGTGTATGTAGGGAGCTAACCTCTTTTTCTCTCTCCTTCCTTTTCCCTTATGTTTCTACCCTCTCCCCATTTTACTCTTTTTTCCCTTTGTTCATTTGTGTTCGTTCCTTTCTTTGTTTTCTCTTTTCCTTCCTTTCAACGTGCTTTTCTTTGTTGCCTTTTTTACATCTTCACTTTCTGTACTCATGCTCAAGAATATCTATATTCTTGCTTTATTTTGCAGTATGTGATGTCTACATCATCATACATTATCATTTTATTTTTAACCAACTGAGCCACCCTGACACATTGATCCTGTTATGAATGTGAGCAAACTTCTCACTCTACACCATTTGAGTTCTTCAACTAAAATGAAGTGATCGCATCAATTAGGTTATCTGTTTATATAGAAGTGGTCTTTCCAAAAAATGATATTTCAGGGGTGCCGGGCTGGCTCGATTAGTGGAGTGAAGGACTCTTGATCTTGTGATTGGGAGTTCGGGCCCCACATTGGGTGTGAGATTACTGAACAACAAAATCTTCAAAAATGATATTTCACATGAATGGAGTATCAGAAAAAGTAAGGTGAACTTAACTTATTTATGCTTCCTTATTTAAATTGCTGACCTACCTTTCCAGGGCACTTTTAATCATTTGTTTTGTTCAAATCTAGTCATTCTGTAGACTTCAGCACCACAGGTTGGGTTGAAAGGTTCAGTGACTAATCAGAAAAGTCAGCTCACTGTTGTGTACTAGAAAACAAAGATAATTTTAATCAAACTGCTAAGAGAAGTCATTAGGAGAGAGGATCTTGTATAGGATGAGATTTATGTTATCAACCATGCTGCAGTCTGAGTTCCTTCAATGAAGATAAATGAATAACTCCATCATCTCAATGTGTAGTCTCTTTAACCAACATACTGTCTGCTCTATGATTTGTGATGGTTTTACACAGGAAAAACTAACTGAGATATATCATGGCTGTCAAATCTTGGTATTCCTGTGGGCTTTCTGAACAGACAATCATCCCGCTTTCATTATCTTTGTGTTACAGATAATGGATAATAAACCAGCTTATGGTACCCAAAGGAGAGCCTCCTGGACCCTAGAAAAGTCTTCAAACACACTGGATACACATTAAACTTTTCTTGCCCTCTGAAGATGCCTTTGAATCACATAAAAATCGCTTTACTTTCAAAATCAAGAATCAATTTTCCAGAGCTCCCTGGTTGAAGAAGATACTTTTATCTGTGGTCTCATCTGATTCTTGAGAAATTTAATTCTCCATTTTTCAAAGTTTTGTTGGGAATGCTCTAGGATTCACCTGGGGCTCGTTTTCTAACCCAGATGGCCTCCCAAAGCCCTTCCTTCTTCTTCATTTTAGATCCCATATATGTAGCCTTCTGTTCTCTTTCTCTGAGTCAACATGCCTCCATCTGTCCTCTGGGGTTTCTTTAGTCCAAAATCAGGCTTCAAAGTAAGACGTGTTATCTGTCTGTCTCTCCGTCTATCCTACACCAGTACGCAAGTGTTCACTTAATCATTTGCTCATACTGGTTGTATACTGTTAATTCATGCATGCACTAATTAAATAAATGAGCTTTCTCTCTCTCTCTCTCTCTCTCTGTTTTTTAACATCAGCTAAATTAAGACATTGTCCTCGGCCCCTAGAGTTTCATATAAATGAAATATAACCCTTTCTCTCGTAATTCACAAGCTTTTGGATTCCTTGCCTCTTTCTGTTGCACATTTATTATCATTGAAGAAGAATGGGAAAAGATGCAATATATACAAATATATAGAAACCTGAGGGGGTTTTGTGAGCTTAAGGAATCGTGTAAAACACTCTTGGTTTAGGGCTTTTGTTTTATGGTTTCTGACTCCCTTTCTTGGAATGTTCCTGAAATCTCTTTTGTCTGTATTCCTTTCGTTATTATGCATTAGTGTTGATTTAATCCAGTAGGTCTCTGCTGGCCTCAGACTCTTCACAAATTACGCTGATACGTTCTTCTTAAAAAAAACTTCATGTTGCCAATTGCAGAAAGATGGAATCATTATTAGCAACTGGTGGCACATGCAGGCTTGTCTTATGCGCATCCTGTATACTTATAAAGAGCTCTACAAGGAGGGGGAATATTTCTTTGAAATGCAAACAGAGATAGTTCATCTACCTAAAGACTGTTTCACTGATAACCAAGTCATAAGTAACCAATTTTCTACAAATATACAGTTTACAGTAGTATCATGAAATTTAAATTATCAAGTTTGTTAACAACCAGAGGCTGATTTTGCTACTTCTGAAAAATTTTGCACAGATTTAGTTAAGTAGATTTCATCTTGCTGTTATTGGAATATTCTAAAAATGTTTAATTTGACAGGGATGCTTGGCTGGCTCAGCCAGTAGAGCATGGGACTCTTGACCTCGGGGTTGTAAGTTCCAGCCCCACATAGAGTGTAGAGACCACTTAAAATCTTTCAAAAAATGCTTAATTGACTGAAGTTAAGGGGTTATGGAGTGATTATCTTTTCCTGGGTGTATAATAGTGGGAAGATAGTAAAAATAGTACTTCATTATCAGCACCCAAAAGTCAGCATTTATTATGCAGTTTTTCAGTTTATATAGATTCCTTTTGAATCCTATTTTTGAAGATCATTTCAATTATTGTGCACATTTATAAAGAGTTCATTCACTAATATAGAAAGTTAACGTTAGTTTATGGAGCTTAGATTTGGAAAACTAAGTCCTTGCTACCATCATTTCTTGATTTATGTCTATGATTTTAAAAATATTTTTAAACATTTCATTATAATTTCACACATATCATCAATGGTGGATCCATCCATGGTGTTCATTGTAATAATTCATTCTTGACATTCTTCCTTCCTGCTCTACTGCAGGGTTTGATTTTACATATTGGATCTTTCAGTAAATGGCTACCAGTTGATGTATCCTAATTGCTTCTTGTTAGATACCAAAATTTCAGATTTTTTTTTTTTTTTTACTGTTTGAATTATTTAGGTCATTTTGTATTTCTTTTTTAAGTTTTTTTTCTATTTTCCTTTAAAATTCAATTATTTTTAATGAATTTTCACCAGTCTCACAAAAGTCTTATTAAAGTTGATTTTGTCATTTTGTCATTCACATATTTGTATTTCAAATTTCATTTGGTGACAGAGTTGCTCAGCCTCTGTGACTATGCCCACATTCTTTAAATGTTGAGTATTGCTAATCTTTAGGTTATTTTTATTTTTCATTCACCAATTCTGCAAGTCTACATTAAGCTTAACCCTTGATTCTTAGCTATTAGTAATTCAAATATTAATCTTCCATATTTTTTCAGAATTTTTCCCCAACATATTATATTCATGGTGAAAGCATTTCAGATACAGTCCTTTTTTCACATTGGTATTTTGGTTACTGATTAAATATATTTTCTAAATATTAAATATTTTGTTTAAAAGAAGTGCAGGCTTACTTATGACTTTTGGCTTTGAAGAGAGATGGTCCATTGCTTAAATTTCTTTTTTTTTTTTTTCAAGATTTTATTTATTTATTTGACAGACAGAGATCACAAGCAGGCAGAGAGGCAGGCAGAGAGAGAGGAGGAAGCAGGCTCCCTGCTGAGCAGAGAGCCTGATGTGGGGCTGGATCCCAGGACCCTGAGATCATGACCTGCGCCGAAGACAGAGGCTTAACCCACTGAGCCACCCCAGCACTCCCATTGCTTAAATTTATTCTATGAAGACAAACTAAAAGCAAATCAAGAACTTCACCCCAAAAAAAAGCCGATCAAAAGTTGCTAAAATCATCTTGATAAATAAAATAATTCCTTGGGAACTTCATAAACACTTAACATTAATCAGAGTTTGATAAATCAGTCATTTGATAAAATAAATAAATTAGTCATTTAACAAAGTTGTCATCCAGACAATTGAATTTTGGGGGAATTGAACCATGGCCTTATGCAACATGGTAGTCCTGCTGTCCCAGGCTCCTGTGGCCTCCAGAGAGTTTCTCTGTTTCCTTTCTCCCTTCACTCCATCCTACCCTTCCTCTTTCCAACCTCCTTATCCATAATGGTTAAAATGAAAATAGTTTTCCCTTTTACTCTCACAAAAATAGAGCTTACTTAAATGTTACTGAGTTACTCAGTACTAAAGTGAAGAGATGTGTTCATCCATCATCAATTATCCTAAAACTTAGAACTGAAAGGAATTCTAATAAGTCACTTGGTTCAGCTTCCTACCCACAAATAGGAGATATAAGCACACATACACACACACACACACACACACACACACACACATACCCCATATAGCACACACCACACACAGAAGATCCGCACTACACACTTAATCACTGAGGCATAAAGAAGTTACCGGACCATTCCAAGTTCATAAAACTACAAAGCTAAACCCCCATCTGTTTAAATATTCTCATGAAAGAGACTAGGGGAAAAAAATAGATTGTAAACCATGACCATCACCATGTAACAAACAAGATTAATGGATAAGCAAAGATTATATTACTACAGTGAAATTTCAAATGATTCTTTCATCTTTGTTCTGGGTTTTGAATCTATAACTTTATTATACAATTTTATAAAAACTAAACTGTAATTTTATAAAAACTAAACTGTAAACTTAAATGGTAAAAGAAACCCTATTAATTCTTCATGGCACAAATTTAAATCCAATTTCCTCTTAGCATATTAGGGAATAGAAGTATCAGGAACACCTCTAAGACAAGAGTCAAATGAATGAAGAGAGTCTGTTCTCTCAGTGTCCCTGGAAGACGTGTGCTTGGACCAGGCTGATCTCTTGAACGTGCTGTATGAATTTTCTTTCAGGACAATGACCCTAAACTTTTTACAATACACCAACACTCTTTACAAACAAATGTGAAAACTTTATCAGTGAAGGCACACCCAAAATTTTGGGAAGCTAAGCAATCTGTCTCTGGGAATTGCTTATGGAGGCTTATGCCCAGTACTTGGAAGTCTGGGGACCAATGAGATATTACACAGTAAGAAGGAACACGCCTGTACTAAGGGAAATGGTGCATCAATTAATTAATTAATTAAATTGTTTGTTTCCTGCTCTGTCTAGCAAGTCAGTGATTTTTTTCTTGATATTTGCCAGCAAATAATCACAATTTATATGATATAGTCTTATCACTGCAAATCTCTGACACTAGTTCATAAATTCAGAACTAAGAACATGTCTATGTTGTATTGTCAGTACCTAGTATGGTGCCTGGATCATCGTAAAGTGAGCCCTTGTTACTTGTTGAATACATGCACATTAATTCTTCTCTCTCTTTGGCCCTTTCTTAACTTCTGCCCTTAAATATAAATGTGACTCAAATTGCATCAACCCAAAATTTCCATAGTTATTTTTTTGCACGTGTGTTTTCCAGTCTCAATACATTAATGTAACTCTATTGCATTATATGCTAAATAGGTTTGGATGATGCATGTGATGTTAACTCTGGACTGCTCCTTACATAACAGTAGTCCATTTTCCTTAAAAAAGAGTTCTGCACCAATGATGTCTTTTTACTGCCAAATAAAATAATTATTTATGCACTTACTGCTGTAGAATCATTGTCAAGCTTTCTTCTATTAATACGAAATTAGATACTAAAACCCACTTGTTTAAGACCTATGAGTTGAAGATAAGAGCCCGGGCAGTGATCAAGGTCCATTGCTTTCAGAAATTTAATTAAAAATAAGTGGACATCACTTGGTCCATCTCCTACCTCCATACTTTTTAATGTGAGTTAATTAAATCACTAGGTCAGCTTGGGAATTACATCATTTTAAAAACAACATCAAATTTGTCATCTGCAAGCTCTTTCCCAAACTCAACTATCTTTTTTAAAAACATCCAATGCTTTCGTATGAATTGTTATTAAATTAGTCAAAACAACCCATAGGAGACAAGACCATACCGTAACTCTTGTGATATTTGGCTTATAGCTACACTTGCAAGAGAAAGTAAAGAATGAGGAAATTTTATAAGTATTTCAAAGCATGATGCAAATCCCTTCATAATTAATCCAGACGACAATGACTCTGGGATTAGGGAATGAATTCACTCTTCTGACCCCACCACCACATACAAAATAAGTATCTCTCCTTGGACCTCAATTTCTCTTCCCCAGCAACAGTTATGGAGCAGGCTAGTTGTTTCCAATCTTTTCCTCATTTAAAAATTATATGAATATATATTTATTTCTGTGCATTCAGAACCAGTGTTCTGAAGCTACTAAGTGCCAAATTGCATTAACATGTAGCTTCTGTGGACGCTTACACAGTTTATCCCAGATTGTTTGATATATACAAAATAGCTCATTATTATTAAGTTTGACAGCCATAGGGTTGAGAACCACTTAGCTAGATGATCTGCAAAGACATAAGGGACTTGATTACCTTACCTGTAAAGAAGGGATAAGGCATATGCAAATATTTTTTTAAATTAATAAAGCTTGCAGGAATACATGTGGAAAAATATTATATGTCATCCTACAATTAAGGTTATTCTAAAATATCAAATACACTTTTCTGAATAATTTGCAGAAATTATCTAGATGCTTGCATATATGTGACATCTATTTAATTTGATGTATTCATTCTTTTTTTTTATTCATTGATTCCATCTTTCATCCATACACTAAGTCACTAATGCAACCAGTAATGGCATTGTGGATGACATTAGAGCAATGGAGGAGACACAGGCTAACAAGTAAACAGGATATTTTAATTAATTAATTATATTATATTGTATTATTGTTATTTTTAAAAAAAATATTTATTTATTTGACAGAGAGAGGGAGCAAGCTGGGAAATAGCAGAGGAAGCAGCAGAGGCAGAGGGAGAAACAGGCCCCCGCTGAGCAGGAAGCCTGACATGGGGCTCCATCCCAGGACCCAGTGATCATGACCTGAGCTTGAGGTCAGCTTAACTGACCTGAGTCAGTTAAACGTCTGATCATGGCAGACGCTTAACTGACTGAACCACCCAGGTGCCCCAGAGTATCTTAACAGTGTGGTAGATGACATTATACAGGTAGCAAAGATGCTATGGGAGGGTCAAAGATGGTGCCCACAGTATACAGGAAAGGGCAGGAGTGTTCTGGGAAGAGTATCTGATAGCCGAGAGTGTTCTGAGGCATGAGTAGACATCCACACACAGAAGAAAGGTGGTTTCCTTAACGGCTTAAAGGCTTCATTTGTGATTATGGTTTTTTTACTGTTTCAACAATCCTGAAAAAAATTTCTCATGGATTTTTTTTTTTTTTTTTTGATGAACTGAGTCATTGATTCCTTAAAATATCTGAGCAGAGTCTTTAATTATGGACAAGGAGCAGTTTGAGTGAAAGAAGATAAAATTCATGTTGATTTATGATAGAGAAGAAATACATATATATTCCTCCAAACCTATCTTCCATATTGTTCTGTTGTTTGAGTATACGTTGAAAGATTCCCTGCACCTTTCTCTCTTCCACCTTCTTTACTGATTCACACATACTGAGTGAGTTTTTACCACATGCTAACTGACATTCTTTCATGAAGATGATAGGGGGATAGCAACCTAGAGAGAGGAGAAATATTGGTAAAAAAAATAAGTAATGTCAATGAGGTTTTCAGGCTCATATAATTTAATTTACCTACAGCATATCATTTGATTTTCACAAGAAAGTACTTTGTTCACATCATTTTACATGTGATAAGTTAAGTGTAATGCTGCCCAGCTTTACATATTCAAGTTGAGAGATGAACCCAGGGAGGTCGTCTTCCTATTTCAAGAAATAACGGTCAGTTACGGTGGTTGGAAAAGACTTCGTGGATGAGATGGACGTTCAGAGACGCAGGAAGAGTTGTTTGGGCTGTTTATAGGTGAATTTGAGAAGAACTAGACTTTCACAGAAGGGGAATGATTTTTGCAGTGTGAGTCAGCATTAGAAATGCATGTTTTATACCCAGGAGAGAACGAGTTAACACCATTTTGACTTGAGCAGCTATCTCAGCTGGACAAGAGACAAATAATCCAAAAAAAAAAATGTAGGCTGCAGAAACCCTCAAATATCAGATTAAGGAGTACACTCTGTCCTGTAGGCATAGAGAAGCCACCGAAAATGTCTCCCTTCATAATTCTGCCTTGAGCAAGCCCTGGGTTTGGGCAGAAAAGTGAAACTTCTGATGAGAGTTTCAATTTTTCAACTTTGAGCTCATTTCTATCCACTGCATTGATGTTCTCTTGGCTCTTTTTTTTTTTTTTTTTTTTTTTTCCCTTTCTGGTATTTCTGTGAGCTGAATGCTCTGAATTTCTGAGTAGACTAGTGCAGGGGTGGTTGTTTAGAGGACTTTCCATGGTTATTGTTGCCATGACGACTGCCTTCTTGATATTCGCTTGTTCCTCACATCTGTTGGTGTTTTGTTTATGACCATTGGAGAGAAGCATCTCTATGTGAGGGGCTCTCTCAGCACACTCAGAGAAAGCAATATTTATACAACCCATAGGAAAGCATGTTGCAGTGTCTTCTTTCTGTCTTTTTTACACAAACTCGGATCTGTTGTCAATGGAAGATGTCAGTGGTTTGGTATTAAAGATGGAAATGTAAAGAAAATGGAAAAATGAAACAGGTTAGGGACATATGTAAAGAATTTCTGATCTGAGTTTGTGAGATTCTGTCAGTGGGATATCTGAAGTGAAGTATTTTTTATTCTTCACAGCATTTCTAAGGCCAGGGTTGATTAATGTGCATTTTCTGATATACAGAATATTCAGGGCTGGGAAAAGTCATGGGGAGGGGTTTAGGTCTTGATAAGGTTAGAATTAGTAAGAAATTAACTAGTTTTCATAATGAACCCTCATAACACGGAGGCTTACAATAAAATTATCTGATTCAGAAGGATATCCCAAAGGCATTGGGATAGGCCAAAGGCATTAGTTTTAGGAGAATAGATTATGAAGACAAATTCTCAGATAAGAACCTACAGACACTCAAACATTTCTGTGGAAGATAGGACCCGGTATAGAAAATTATTCACCAGGATAAAATATATTGCTAGCTAGCTTGGCAGGCCTATCGAGGCTATGTGAGGCTTCTGGAACCTACAAAGGAGAATCCATGTTTTAAGCAATGAGTTTGTGGAATAGTAGCAACTTTCTGTCCCAGCGGCAGACAGGGCAGAACCTGGAATCAAGGAAGAAGGACAGTCATATGGACTGGCTCCAAGATTTGGAAGTGAGGACGTCAATAAGTGCATAATGCCAAGAGAGACAGGCTCACTGTAACTCAGATCCCAAGAATTTTGATAGTGGAGAACAGTGTCCCTTGCAATGCTGGAAATAGGGATGGTCGTTAGGTAAGCAAGGGCTAGAAATGTCACATGTTAAAACTAAGCCGAACTGGGAAACCTGGGTGGCTCATTCGCTTAAGCAGCTGCCTTCGGCTCAGGTCGTGATCTCAAGGTCCTGGGATCGAGCCCCATGTTGGGCTTCCTGCTCAGCAAGGAGTCTGCTTCTCTCTCTCCCCCTTTGCCCCTCCCCCCTGCTTATGCTCTCTCTCTCTCTCTCTCAAATAAGTAAATAATCTTTAAAAAAATGAAGGAAAGAAAGGAAGAAAGGAAGGAAGGAAGGAAAGAAAGAAAGAAAGAAAGAAAGAAAGAAAGAAAGAAAAGAAAAATAAATAAAACTAAGCCAGACTATTTGGTGTCACCGCAAGGGACCAAGACTATATCTTATTCATGTCTTTGTATCTCCAGCGTGTACAAGAGGGCCTGCTATGTAGTAACACACAATTGGATGAATGAATAAGAAATACATGAATGATCCCCTTGCACAGGGGATAGGGTGGGAGGAAAAGAGGGTGATACTAATGAAGGCCACACTTGATGTATAACCAGTAGAAATTAGGGGCTACATCGTCAAGATTAAAAAAAAGAAATTACTACCCATTATCCAATAAAATGTCATTTCATAATTATCTGGAAAGATGAACAAAGACATTGCCTGTAGGGGATCTAATCTGAAAAGCCCATATAATAAGAGCATTGGAACTACAGGCTCTACCCTAGACAAGCTGGGGTAAGCAGGGCATCCACATGATCATACGGAGGTGGACAGTGGCCAGGCAGAGTGGCAGGCATAACCCAACACCAACGTACCTGAAACAGCACCTGTCTCTCTTGGGGGAGGGGTGCTCTCTCATGTATTGAGCACAGGCTCTAGATTCAGACTGACTTGAATCAAAGACCAATCCTGATACTGAACTGTTGTAAAACTTGGGAAAGTAATGTACCCTCCATATTTTATTTCCTATGCCTCTATAATGCAGATAACATTCATATATAATATTTAAGGTTGTTATGAAAATAAAAATGCTATGTAGCATGTATTGAATGCTTGCTAAATGCAAGTCGTCGTCTCCTCCTCCTCCTTCCCCTCATCCTCCTTCTTCCTGTTTTTCTTTCCCTTCCTTTTCCCCTTCCTTCTTCCTCTTCCTCCCTCTCCCTCTCCTTCTCTCCTTCACATCCCCCCCTTCCTCCCCTCCCCCTCCCTCCTCCTCCTCCTCCTTCTTCTCTGCACATACCTCATTTATTCCTCACAAAAAAGCCTTGAAGTAGGCACTGTGACTATCTATCCACAGACGGGCACAGAAGGATTCATCCAAAGCCTCATGGTGATCTAGTGACACAGGTGCGGTGCAGATCACAGTAATGGGGTGACAGTTTCCACCATGTTACCGGCTTCTCAGTTCTTTCTACCTGGGTATTTAATACATGTAAAGTGGTAAGTATATAGTCAATGTCGACTATTAATATTTCTATAAATTTTTCCTCTGCTATTGGTGATCAACTGTGGTCTAGTAAATAATAAGGTTAAATGGTATTGTGGTTGCTTCGACCCAAAATAATCGTCTACTACAGTTTGTTTACTCTGTACCAGGCGCTATGCTGTTCTTCTGGTACTCTCAGTTTATCACATAGTATCCAGTGTAGTATAATGCCTCATTTAATTGTAACAATAAAAATGTAAGTAGTAACGAGTCAGCAACAAGGACTTAGTTAATACTTCTGTTATAGTATTTTGATAGTGGTAGCTCATTTATTCCTCTCAAAGACCTTACAAGTAGGCACTTTAACCCTCCACACTTTACAAATGAAAAACAGAGAAGCAGAAAGGTTAAGGGACTTGCCTTATGTCATGCAGCTAGTGAATGGCAGAGATGGGTTTTGGACACAAGCAGGTGTGGATCAGAGTATATCCTCTTCATCAGCATCTGGAATTGAGGAGCAACTGAGCTCTGGGTAGGGTGCGGCAAAGTCAGGCTTTTCCTGCATCCATATTGGATGTGTTTAAAGCTAGTACTTGTTATTGACAGAAGGAATCGGATTCATTAATACCTCAACTGGGCACACTGTCCTGAACTGCAAATTGCAGATAAGAGCAACACCCTGGTCTACACACTTCATTATCTACTTAGCAGATACTCCCTGAGCACTGATGTAGGCTGTGCGCTGGGCTTGCTGCAGCAGACCCAGAAGGGAGCAAGAAAGATGCTTCCCCCACCGCATTCATACCAGAAATAGTCTACAAGTGGCGCGGCTTCAATGGAAGCCACGAATGGCTGTGCACAGGCAGCTCTGGGGCGTATAGGAGGCAACTGGATCTAATTTAGAGATCCAGGAAGGCCAGCTTGAAGGAGGAATTTTGATAGGAGCCCTTCCGAATGAGATCTTTGTATAGGGATGAAATATGGACACGTATGTTAAAATTTAACTTTGGGAAAAGAAGTGGGACTTCTCTATAAATGTAAAGAAGTGCAATTGCCAAAGGCAGTATTTTTCTGGCTGCATATGGTGAAGAGATAATAAAATGCAAAGATTGGAACATTCATCCTACTGCCACTTTTAAATTGGTTAAATAATTATCCCAGAAAACAATCTGTTTCAATGGGTTTATTTTATTATTGAAATAATATGGTTGCTTAATGCAGTTACTGCAACCAGGTCATATAACTCACTGTGATTCCTAATTCAATTGTGTATAATGTCTTACTTGCACAGGGATATATTTGTAAGCCTTTAAAACATTTTTTGTTCTTTTACCTCCTAGGTCCTTCTTAATAGATTATATGTGCGTGTGTGCATGCATGTATGCAGGTATATATTTAGGGAGTAATGTCAGATCCCTTACCATATATGCAGAATGGACTGAAGGAGTCAATGTTAAGTTTCAGGCAAGCAGACCAGGAGGAAACAGTGCAGAACCTCAGTGTGGGGGTAGGAGGATGAGGGGCAAAGACAGGTGGGAGCAGAGAGCAGGACACTGCTTAGTTATGCTCAGCAGAAATCATGGATTGGGGTGTCTGGGTGGCTCAGTGGGTTAAAGCCTCTGCCTTCGGCTCAGGTCATGATCCCAGGATCCTGGGATTGAGCCCCACATCGGGCTCTCTGCTCAGTGGGGAGCCTGCTTCCCCCTCTCTCTCTGCCTGCCTCTCTGCTTACTTGTGATCTCTTTCTCTGTCCAATAAATAAATAAAATCTTAAAAAAACAGTATGTGTCTTTTAATGGTTTTCATAATTTCCCCCAACTTTAGAGAGTTATACCTTGCTTTGAATAAACATTTACCTGAAAATCAGCCATCTATCAGTTTCTGCTTAACTCCTTGTTTTTTTGTCAATTCAAACAAAATTGAACTGATACTCTTTCGTTTAAAGAAACCTGAATGGGGGGCGCCTGGGTGGCTCCGTGGGTTCAGCCTCTGCCTTCAGCTCAGGTCATGATCTCAGGGTCCTGGGATCGAGCCCCTCATCGGGCTCTCTGCTCAGCAGGGAGCCTGCTTCCCCTCTCTCTCTGCCTGCCTCTCTGCCTACTTGTGATCTCTGTCTATCAAATATATACATAAAATCTTTCAAAAAAAAAAAAAAGAAATCATGGACTGATTAGACATGGAGAAACAGTGGTGAACGAGACGGGAGAACCTAGGATGGCTCTGAAAATTGAAATGTAGTAACTCTGAACCAAGTTAAGTTTTTCTTTTAGCTTCTAATTCCCTCTTTTTTGTAAATTCCTGTGGTCTTTTATCTTCACCTCTTTTTAGCACATACAACTTTTCACAGACACACGCTTGCACACACCACATGCACACATGCCCCATACGTGTGGCTTATTCTGACATTCAGATCGCACACACTCTTAGGGGAGAATATCTCTATCTGCTTTGCTCTGCTCTTCTCTCCAAAGCCCTGAGCCAGCAGTGCCCCTTGCAAAAGAGACATGGAACTAACTTTTCTTAAGTACTCTTGCTTTGTTCTGTTTCTCTGATCCAGTATTTATTAGCATTATCATCACAAGAATTATAAATACAGTAATTCCCCTGTTTTGCTAATGGACTCACCCAGATGATTAATCATTAGGTACCTTTCCCAAGGTCACAGTCATCAATGGTAGAGTAAGGATTTGAATCTAGAATTGTCTGAGCTCAAATACCGGATCCTCTATACTCCCCTCGGGTGCCTTCCGCTGTTTCCCTCATATTTTCTACTTCCAGTCAATGTCATTCTCCGCCATGTGATCTCATCTTCCACCATCCTTGAACAGAGACACAAATGATGTTCTCCTATATGTTTCTCATCCGTTTCTTAAAGGCTGTATTTATACGTCCTGCGGAGGATGGGAGTGGGGGAGTCCCAGTCGTTACCTGACCTATGGAGCTCCCATATGGCAATAGTAGCAGCATAGGGTAAGTCGCTGTCTACCTATGTATCCCAACGTCACTCTAAGTTTTTATGTAGCAGTCAATAAGTTTATTGTTTTAGACCTGAAAGTCCTTCCTAAGAGAAAGATGGCTCATGCACAAATGAACAAAGGCATATTTATGGAGCTGAAGTAATTGAACAGAAATTGGATACACACTGAGTATGTTGACCTTTAAATGACAAAGCAAGACCACATAGTCACTAAGCCACAAAGGGACAAGAAAATTACCTAAAAAGTTTTCAAAGCCACAGTCAGTCATGTGGGATATGCCAGGAAATACATAGATCCTCTTCGGAGAAAATGCATTGTTCTCAATAAAACTTAATCTGGTTTGCTGGAACCTGTTGTAGGTCATTTTTATTCATCCTATGCCAAAGCTACAAAAGATGATAAAGCTTGCGTTTGCTCCACACGGAGGAATTTGGGGCTTGTAAGTAAGGGCTTCTATGTAGATGATGCTGGTCACAAAATGTAACAAATATTCCTTTTAAATCGTTGTTCTGTTTGTTGATGTTACCACCCACCTGCTAGAACCACAAGGAATGGGATTTTCTTTTCTTTTGAAACATTGTACCTTTCACACCAGACTCAGAAACTACCCTTCAAGTGCTAGTTGGTGGGAGTCAACATTCAAAGAACTCACAGATGTCTCCCAAGCGTCCCAAACTCTTGGGTTTTTTAAATCCATGTTTTAGTTCCAACTTTTGTTTGATTGGGATACAGATATGTATGCCTTTATAACACGAAACATTAAGATTTCACAAATACAGTGTAGGATAGCATAAGAATGGGTTTTGGATACTAACTGCCAAGAATATGAATTCTAAACCCTTAATTTAGTATATATGTGAGCTTGGGAAAAGTACTTAAATACTTTTGAGCTTGTTCTTTTCTGATTTGTAAAGAGATGATACTGAGCCCAATCTTATTTGATTATTGTGGAACTTAGAATAGCAAATTTGCTCTTTATACTGATGTAACTGACCTCCAGAATTTAGTGCAAAGCAGGAATTCAACTATTTATGAATTTATAGAATGATTAAATGAGACAATAGGTAGGTAAAGTGGCACATAATAATCTCCACAGTACTATTCTGTCCCTAGCCCATAAAGGGAAATTTGCATTAAATAGCTTAAACAATGAATTTTCTTAATAAACAAGGTAAAGAGAGTCATCTTTTTCAGAATACTAAAATGACATGGAAAATTGAACCACACCAGCTGATTTTGGTATTTCTATAAATCTAAACCATCTGTTTGCCATATACACACACCCTCTTATTTACAAACACCCTTTCCTCCTGCCTATTACCTTTGCCTGCTTAGTATTTTACCATAGTATGCATTGCTTTCTACCATGCTAAATAGTTTCTCTCTCTCTCTCTGTCTCTTTCTCTCTCTTCCCTCACTGGACTGTATAAAGCAAGATATTTGTTTTTTGTTTTTGTGTTTTTTGTTTTTTTCCCCACAGTTTTGTTTTTTGTTTCTGTTTTGTTTTGTTTTGTTCTGTTTTTTGCCTCCAGCAACTGGACCACAGTAGGTGCTCAATAAATAGTTGTTGGAGGAAATAATTAGTCAAAGAATATTGATATTCTTTAAAAAGTCCATTCAAATCCTTTATGTATTTTTCTAGTGCACATTTCCTTTCATTAAGGTTAGAAAGCTCCAGGTACATATGCCATTGCTTTCCCCGGTGCCCAAGGCAGTTGCTGTTCACTGACCAGTGTTCCTCCCTTCAGGGTATGACCACACATCCTTGCAGCCCTCCTAGTGCTCTAGGCGGCCACTTCCCATGGATTACACTCCCCACTTAAGATGGAAACACCAGCACCTCCCAAAGCCCTACTCTCTACCCTTCTTTTACACTTTTTTATCCTTCCCATTTGTTTTACTCCTGGTTTTTCTTAGCAGTTAGGTTGTTAGATCAAGTTTGCAGAGCCTGCAGTGAGGCAGAGGGCCATGACAGTGGGGTAGGAAGGGAACCCGTATCAGCTCGGACGAGGTCACCAACTAGCCTTAACACAGCAAGTCAGAGGCTCACACCTCATCACCTGTGAGGGAGCATTCCCATCTAACAGGTTCTAAAATATCGAGAAGCCTGAAGGTTGATATGGTATTTGAGTGAAGTAAAATGAGACAAAACCTAGACTATGACAGGATACTTGTTACGGATATCATGGGAAAGTGCCGATATCCAGGATACATAAAGAATTACTAAAATTCAAATACACAAGGACAAACCCCCTAACTTTCAAAATGGACAAAAAAACAAGCAGACTTTCTAAACAAAAGGAAAAAAAAAAAAGAACTGGCAGTAAGCATGTAGGGGGGGGAAGGATCAACCTCATTAGTAATCTTTTAACTACAATGAGACATAATTTCCCACCCCTCTGATTGGCAAGAATCCATAATTGCAAGGGACTATTAGGATGCAGAGCAAAAAACCTATAGTGCTGATAGGAATGAAAATTGGTTTAAAAACTTTGCAAAGGAGATCTGTGTTATCTACCAGCGTAGATGGTGCACATTCTGAGCCCAGCAATCCCACTGCTGAAAAATGTAGAGATATTCTCGCCCCAGTGTTCCCAGGAAACATATTTAAGTACATTCCCATACAGTTAGAGCCTGGAGCAAAACAACAAACCCACAAGCGTGAGAAGAGTTGATGCTGGAGGAAATAAATGGGGAGAGTCACACAGTGGAGCACCACACAGGAGTGAGCGAGGGTGAGTGCACGGCAGGCAGCATCATGGCCATTCTCAGACGGGACGCTGAGGGAAAACAGTAAGCTATAGAAGAAAACATGTTTATCATCCTTTTATATTGAATTCTACAACACGAACAACGAAAGAAAAAGCTTTGCACATTTGCAAATATTCCAAGAAAAATAGAAGATAGCAGTGAAACCCTAGCACAGGAGAGCAGAGGTAACTGGGTAAGGCCAAATCAAGCTCCAGAGTTCAGTATAAGACTTTCTTTCCTCTATTTTGAAAGTCTGGAATATCAGACCCTCTGTGCCATTCTTTACACATTACACATTTTTAGAAGCATTGCTTGTATATATGGTTAATATGTAATAACTAGGTATTGTAACAATTAAAAAAGGAATGATATCAAAAAATAAAATACGTGTTAGTATGTTCACTAAACCCTTGGTGCAGACTACACATTTGTGGCTGAGTGGTATTTGGCTGGTGGACAATACTTGAGCAGGTGCTCTTCAGGAAGTAGAGACAGATTATGAAAATGAGAGAGAGGAGATTATATGGGGGGAGGAAGGAAAGGAGGAAGGGAATGAGACGAAGGAGGAAGGGAAGATATTCTAAGAGGCAGCAGGAGGAAAATGAAGGCGTATTAAGGAAATATTGCATGCCAAGCATTGTGCTGCAAGTTTTTGAGTACTTGAATCCTCTTCTCAGTATTGTGAAGAAACTATATCCGTTTACATTACAAAGGCGGAGAACATTTCACTGAAATTAAATATCCACATGTTTGGAAGGGGGGGAGGAGGGAAGAAGGGAAGAAGAGGAGAAAAAGAGAAGGAAATAAAGAAAGAGGAGAGTGGGCGCCTGGGCGGCTCCGTGGGTTAAGCATCCCACCCGATTTTGGCTCAGGCCACGATCTCAGGGTCATGGGATAGAATCCTGCAGCAGGCTCTGTGCTGGGTGGGGAGCCTGCTTGGGCTTCTCTCTCCCTCGCCCTCTGCCCCGCCTCCTGCTAGTTAGTGCTCTAGAGAGAGAGAGAGAAGGAGAGGAGGGAAGGATGGGAGGAAAGGATGGGAAAGAAGAGAAAGATAGTGGGGCAGCATTCACTAGAATAATGTTTTCCTCCAGCAATGTTCTTGAAGACATACAATTTTAAATTCTAGTCCAGTTTTATAAGGAAAATAACTTGGAGGAGAGTAGCCTCAAGTATAAAATTTGTTCAGTTCCTGGGTGGCTCAGTCAATTAAGCATCTGTCTTCTGCTCAGGTCATGATCCCAGGGGCCTGGGATTGAATCCTGCATGGGGTGGGGTCCCTGCTCATCAGGGAGTCTGCTTCTCCCTCTGTCCCTCCCCCTGCTCGTGCTCACTCTCCCTCAAAAATAAATAAAACCTTAAAAAAGAAAGTATAAAATTTGTTCTACATACCTAGGAGTTAAACACCCAGATGACTTTATTTTCTGTGTTTAAAACTGTTGAAACAATAGCTTATCATTCAGCTACGGATCTGGAGCTGCCTCTTTCTTGTCCTCTTTGGATGATGGTTTCTAGTGGACCAAATTCTCAAGTGCACTTTCTGTGCTTAACCTAAGTCCCCATGAGAGGGCAGTGTGGGTGATTTTGACCTCATCCAAGGCTGGAACACTGAAATCCAAAGAAATTAAGTAAACTCCTAGACGTTAGCCACTGAGCTAGATAAGACCTCACATCAGTTGACCAGAAGGGGTTAGGGGTGCTGACCCCTACACAGCTGAAAATCCACGTATAATTTTTGCCTTCCCCAAAACTTAACTATTAATGAGCTTACTGTTGACTGAAGCCTTACCAATAACAGACACATTAATGCATATTTTGCATATTATGTGTATTATATACTATATACTTGCAATCACATGTACTAGAAAAAAGAAAATGTTGCTAAAAAATTCATAGAGAAAATACATTTACATGGCTTTATGTATCAAAAAAAAAACAAACCTACTTAAAAATGAACCAGCACAGTCCAACCTGTGTCCAAGAGTCAACCAGAAAAAAAAAAAAAAAAAAAAAAAAGTCTACTGTACGTCTTTTCATCTTTTGATATTCTTCATGAATTCATCTTGATGATTTTTTCCCCCTTTGGATTTAAACGAATGTTCATTATATGCTTACAAGGATTTACTAAATTTATGTAGAACTGAGAACAGGTTAATGGTGTTAACAATTCTATTGCATTTGGTAATTATATCAATATGTGTTGGAGAGGAGGAAGAAGCGTGTGACTAGTCACAGAGAAAAGGAAGATAATGTGAGGAAGGTAAGGATGCGATGGGGAGTTTGCATGATTTCAGTGTTCAGCCCTGGTGTTGGTGTCCATATATTCTGGTTCAAATTAACTCAGCTCATGCACAATTGCTGAAAGAATGAGTTGCACTGCTGGGTTTAATAGAGACATAATGACTTGCATTTGGGGTGGCTATTTTGAAATCAAATGTGAAAAGAGACTTTGTTTGTCTTTCGCAGTTTTGCACCAGTGTGGGGCTACAGGTCATCATAATTTGTTCTTTTCGCTCTGCTGGTTTAATCGGCGTTCTACAACAGCCGCTACTAACTTCTTTCGGCATTATTTCTCAGTTGCTCTGAAGCAAGCGTTAGGATTTTTAAGATGCTGTGTTCTCTAGAGCTCTTTGAAAGGACATATCATATCTCATGTGTTCTATCCACTGCAAAGCCAAGTATGCAAACATTAGTAAGGTGTGGCTCCTGCTCTGGAGATTAATGGGAGCGCAAAGGCAGGTAAGGGCTGGAATGAGGTATGAAAGGAGTAGTACAGGACAACAGGGTGCTGTGCCTGATTATTATTGCCAGAGTTCAGGGCGGGCACACAATAAATCCCTGAAATGTGTTAGTAAGAGCCACTTTGTAGTGGGTATTTTCAGGACTTCCAGGAAAATGGAACTTAAAGATGGTGAATTGTAGAGCCCAGGCCACAGGTTGTTACTAATGAATAGAAATGGATTATGAGCTGTAGCTGTCTCCTTACTGTCTACATATTATCCCTGTGAAACTGAGTGCACAAACATGGTCTCTATTTTATTATCTAGTACTAAACCCAAATTTAGGACAGTGTCCAATACACAGTAGAGATTTGATGAATATTTGTCCTATAAATGAATGAATGAATGAATGAATGAATGTGTCCACAGCCTCTTTGGACCATACACGGTGCCCTGCAAAGTTGCACTGGCCCTCTTAAAAACCTCTTGGGTGCCCCTTCGAAGCTTCTTGCCGATAATCTCATCAGGGACAGGAAGCACAACCAGTCGTCCTTTTATGCCTTCTTACCGGTAAGCCCCCTAAGCCCTGTGCTGAGGGTGGATTGAGCTTACATCTAGATGGTAGTAGTAGTTGACAAATTCAACAAGTATTCATTGATTATCTACAATGTGCCGAGGACCTTGATAGACGATATGGACACAACAGGAGTTGCTGATGTATTGGGTCAGAAAGATAACTAGGAAAACACCTCTGTAAAATGATACTAGTGCCAGAAACCATAAGCAGTATCCTTAAGTTGAGGGGGCAGAAAGAAGATCAAAGTAAGGAGCCCAACCACTCATCAGAATTCCTTCTCGCTTCCCCTTAAGCATTGCTCTTTCTGCTTGTTTTGTGGCATCTCTAGCTTTGTTCCATTTCTGGATGAAGTTTCTATCTCTTGGAGAAGCCCCTAAATCCCTTTGTGTGCCTGAATTTACCTTGTGTGCCTACCTGGTTCCTAAACTTAGACTATGCTGTTTAGTACACTAAAGACCTAAACACAAACAGAGAAACCAACGAGTAATTCTCATACCCCCATCACACCACCCCACCATCATCAACATTTTGCCAATCTTGCTTTATTTATCCCCTCCTTATGAGTATTTTAAAAGCAAATCATAAACATCAGGATATTTTGCTTGTGAACACCATGGTACGCATCACTATCAACAAGAACTTTCCCTCCCCTTTTGTTTTCATCGACTGCTCATCTCAGATTTTGGGGGTAAGTCATTGTAACAAGGCTGGGAATTAAGGAAGCCTATGTCAGCTCACAATTGGCAGACTCAAAATCACTTTTTCTCATTCATTGTCTTTGCGGTAAGTCCTCTCATTCTTTGGGGGTGAGATTTTTTCCTAGAAGGTTAACTTCAGTCTTTCACAGAAATCTCTTGTTGGACTGACTCTTATTCCATATTTCCCACTCATTTACTGAATCCTTGAAGAAACATATGTCTTCTGGAGCTGAGAATTCTTAAACTGCAAATTCTATGTCATAAGAATTTAATTGAATGACATATCAGTTAGGGCTTCTGGGGTTACAAACAGTACTGGGGAAGAGGTAGATAGGATTTCTTGAAAAGGATATCGGCAAATTGAGTCATGTCATCAGTTGTGATATGCTGAACATTTACATGTAACAGAGATCCTACTTTCACCTGGTGGGTGGAGCCAAGCTGAGAGGGCTGTCCGGAGGCAAACATGTGAAAGAATCATTCAAGGCTGTTGGGACGCCTGGGTGGCTCAGGCGGTTAAGCTGCTACCTTTGGCTCAGGTCATGATCCCAGGGTCCTGGGATCAAGTCCTGCATCGGGGTCCTTGCTGGGCGGGAAGCCTGCTTCTCTGTCCGCCTCAGCCTGCTTGTGTGTGCTCTCTCTCTCTCTCTCTCTGACAAATAAATAAATAAATAAAATTAAAAAAGAAATCACTCAAGACTGCTGCCTCTCCAGGGCTACTGACCCATGGCCAGCAAGTGGCAATATGACATGGAATAAATATTCGATGGTGATAAATAACACTGACATCTCGTCAGAAGCAGAGACATGACTCAGAGCCAGCAACTTTGCAGAGATGAGAGCCAGGGTTTGGTGACAAATAGCTTGAATCTGACAGCATTCTTCAGTGTACGGACTTTCATCTATCACAGAGATATTTAAAAAAAACATCACAGACCACAAAACGCAACCCTCACAGACGGGGTGACAGGAGGTGAAAGCTGAGAAAAACGCAAGTCAGAGGGAGTGTCGGGGACAGAGAGCCTGGGTCACGCATTAGCCACTCTCACTTTATTGTAAGATACCCGTTTTTCACCATTCTTAAACTTCATAATGCAGAAGTACCTTTCCTGGTGCTTTGCTTAAAATCACAAAACCAAAGAGTGTCAGGAAAATGAGTGGTTGAAGCGGGGATCTAAGCCCGAGACCTGATCCTCACGGGGTTAAGACTTGAGGTAGACATTTTTTTGTAAACATAAACATATATTTACATATATGTGTATGAATATATATTAGATATAAATATGTAAAATTATATATACGTACATATCAGTTGTATATAAATACATATATCCAAATATATAAATATCTCATATAGCTCAATAACAAAAAGGAATATGTTTAAAACAGTCTGATTAAAATCTGCACAGAGGAAATGAATGGCATTTTTTAAAATATTTTATTTATTTAGTTAAAAGAGAGAGAACACAAACAAGAGGAGGAACAATGGGGGCGGAGAGGGACAAGCAGACTCTGTGCTGAGTGTGGGGCCTGATGTGGGACCTGATCCCAGGACCCTGAGATCATGATCTGAGCCAAAACTAAGAATCAGATGTTTAACTGACTGTGCCACCCATGAGCCCCATGGATAGACATTTTTCTAAAGGAGACAGACAGATAACCAATAAGTACATGAGAATGTACTCAGCATAACTAATCTTCAGGGAAATGCAAATCAGGACTGTGCTAAGGTACAACCTCGTGCTGACTGGAATGCTATCATCAAGAGGACAAGAGACAACAAGTGTTGGCCAGGATGTGGAGAAAAGGGAAATCTCGTAACACTTTCAGTGGGAATAGAAATTGGTTCAGCCTCTATGGACAGTGATATGGAAAGTAGAACTACCATAAGTTCTGGCAATCCCATTTCTAAGTGTATCATCTGAAGGAAACTAAATCACTATCTTGAAGAGACATACACACCCCTGCGACCATCGCAGCATTATTTACAACAACCAAGGAATGGAAAGAACCTATATGTCTTCTGATGGATGAAAGGATAAAGAAAAGGTGGTATATGTGTACGCGGGCACATACACACACACACACACACCCCCACACACATACGTAATGGATTATTATTCAGCTATAAAGAAGGAAATCCTGCCATTTGTGACAACATGGATCAGCCTTGAAGGCATTATGCTAAGTGAAATAAGTCACTCAGAGAAAGACAAATATTGCATCTTCTCACTTACACGTGGAACCTAAACAACAAACAAACAAACATACCCGTAGATACAGAGAGCAGATTGGTGACTGCCCAAGGTGTCGGGTGGAGGGTGGCGAAAACAGGTGAAGGTGGTCAAATGGTACCAAAAAAAAAAAAAAAAAAAAGACTAGACCTAGGCATCACTTGTAAATGCATATATATCATATATATTTACACATATGTATAATATATTTATGTATGTATACATGTGTAATGATGTTTTCACAATTACATATACATTGTATAAAATGATCTGCCAACCCTAATCACACAATCTACTGCTTGCCCTGTTTCATAAAGGTTAGTCATCATGCACGTTGGACTCTGCCTCAGAAAGCCCCGTTGGTGTCACTCGTTGACTGTGTCAATCGGCCTTTCTCCCTAATCCTCAGTTTTCTCACTTGTTCATTCATCCATCAAATATTTATTGAACGTTCTCAGTGTGAGAACCACCACCCTTATTGCTAAAGATACAGTGGTAAATGTGAGGAAGATGATGTCTGCTCTAGTCAGATTCCAGTGACATCATACAAAAAATGAGCAAATCAAAAAAATAAAAAGTCAAGGTACGTTTATGTTCTCCACCATGTGGACAGTAATAAGAGGTAACTTAAAAATGGTCAGACCAGGTTGAGGAACCTACTTCAGATTGACTGGATGAGAAGAGCTCTTCGAAGGGGTGATGATTTTGCCTAAACTTTTGACAATGAGAAGTCCCAGTCATGAGAAGACAAGAAAGAAGGGAATTCCACGCCGCAGAAAAGGTTCTGCAGAGAATTTGCAGTGTCATAGGGATCAAATGAAGACCAGTCCAGATGTAAATCTGGGGCAGGATACACATTCTTAGATGAGATTCCTGGGAACATGGAGTTAAACAACTGTGAAAGTGTTTTTCCCTTGTGCAATGCATGCCCCTGGAAGGAACTCCTTCAATGCACATGTGAAAAAATCTAATTAGCCTGTGAATTTATCAGTTGCTAATCAGTTGGGTC
Organism: Martes martes; assembly: GCF_963455335.1. Taxonomy (NCBI): domain Eukaryota; kingdom Metazoa; phylum Chordata; class Mammalia; order Carnivora; family Mustelidae; genus Martes; species Martes martes. Next base: position 5,956,513 of record NC_137891.1, on the reverse strand, counting down.
CTAGATAGTTGGAGCCCAATGGCATAGCACCGAGAACTTGCATGGGGGCACCCCTCTCGTCAGTAACCAGGGAAGTCCTGATGTTGGGTCTCGTGTGGATACGAATACCTTCAGGAGTGAGGTACTCTTCCGTGTGTCCTGGGGGAAGAAGACATGCATTACATTGTGAATCTGAAGGGTTTTTTTTTTTCAGTGTTGATAAGAATTTGATTTTTCTGTGACTGCTGCAGGTATTGATCCTAGGATTAGAAAGAATCAAACTCTAATTCACTGAGGCACATTGTACAACCTCAGTGTTATATATCCTCAGAAGTGCTGAGACTCAGTACTGGTGTTATTACTGAAGGCATATTTACTCTAGACTTACACCTGTCCCTGATCCCTCTTCTCCAATTTAAACCATCCTTTACATAGCTGCCCATACATTTCCAAAATCATACCTTTTCTGCTTCGTATCAAAATCTTTCAAGGGCTTCGTAATTTTGTAGATAGAGTTCCTTCAACTCTTAATTAAAAAAAAAAACAAAACAACTCTATGTAATAAGGACCAAACACTGTAGTTGATTTTAGTGATGCACCAATGCATAAGCTCAACACTGTCCATGTCATCAAGGAACCTTTATTTGTAATGTCAAAACTTCCTTAAACAAACTATAATATAAGTAGAAAAATACATAAAAGTAGAACACATTCAAGGGAACTTAACATAGTGAGGAAGCTTATGGTAGTGGAAAGTTATATTATTTCTGCCAAATACTAGCTGTTGTTGTCTCCCGTGACATAAAGAGCCACCACCAAGATGTGGTGGCTTAAAACAACAATCTATTTGTTCATATTTATGGGGATCTTCCATTAGGGCTGAACTCAGTTGGGCAGTTCACCTCCTGCCCTTGTCTGGAGTCACTCATGAGACTGCAAACATCTAGGAGCTCAGACTAGAACTGGAGAATCCCAGGTATACTCATGCATGCACACCTAGCAATTGAAGTTGGCACGAAGGTTATAGGTAATGTAACATCCCTCTGCTGCTTTCTGTTAGATAAAGCAAGTCACAGACTCAACCCATTTTCAAGAAGTGGGAAAATAGATTCAACTTTCTGATGGAAGGAGAAAGCATATTCAGCCATGTGTAGTCTACTTTAGAAAAGAGTCTTATTCTCCCTGTAACTTACCTCACTCAGCTGCAGTGTGAAGAAATAACGCCTACTTCTTAAGACTTATGATGATCTGATGATGTAAAGAGTGAAATATATTGGACACATAATATGTATAATTCAAAAAATGATTCAAAAAGTGATAGCAAGATATCTGATTACTTAGAAAATGACATGCCCCTCTCTCTACCCACTCCCATCTACTGAGAAACTATTGTGTGTAACTCTGAGGAACGCCGTGAAGAAGAAAATATGATCCTTTTCTTAAGAATCCCTTAACTAAAGAGACTGGCATTCAGGTATCATTCACTGTTAAATGACATGGGAAAAAGATGTATAATTGACAAACTTCATGTGAAATTAATGTTTTTTGTTTTAGCACTTTGTTGCTTGTTTTAGCACTTTGATTTCTAACATGTTTCTGGGATCCAGTTCATAATTTTATACAATCAGGTCTTTTCAAGATGTGGACCTGTCTTTCATGGCATCATTCGTTTAGCATTCATTTATTTTTCTTACTGATTTCCAGCAGAATTTCACTGAGCACACATCTGGTGAAATGGTGCCAAAACCTAGGATGTCAGTGATCTTAAAGAATGACTTGATCGTTGATATGGAGGCAGAGGAGGAGTAAGAAATGATAGCACCGGTTGAGAAGGACTATAATGGAAGAGTTCTTGTGTCATTATAAATAAGATATTCTTGATCCATCTCGAGGAAGTATCACCTGGACTAACTATTGGTGAATTTTAGTTGAGCAAAGAAAAGGGGTTTGATAAGATCATGTTGGGCAGCAGTAAATGCAAGAAAACAGCCGTCTGAGAGATGATGGTTATCCAGTGGAGACCTCCAGTGCAGTTAGGCTGCAGCAGAGGGGACTGGTGAACCAAAGTGGGAGGAACAAGGGTGAGAGCTGAGTCTAGAAGAGAAAGCATGAGCCACGCAACTTTGAATGCCCCACGAAGGCACATGGGTTTCATTTTGAGATAAGAGATTGAAGGTTTTTTTACCCCCTCATCTCCTGAAATTCTTTATAAAAATCTTTTATGAAACCAGGCAAAGATCAACATTTTCATAAATCCTAATAAAAACGTGAGAGTTCCCCAGGAAATGCTTTTTGTTTTGTTTTAAGGAGGCTCTATGTCCTGTGAGTAGCCCAATGCAGGGCTTATAGTCATGACCCTGAGATTGAGAGCTGAGCTGACTCAGCTCAGCAAGACTCAGACACTTAACTCACTGACCCACCCCGGTGCACTCCCTTTCCCCAGGAAATTCTGATAAAATTGAATTTTTTTATGTAGTGTCCTCATTTCCCTCTCATATTCTATTGTACCTTCCTCTTTCTCACTTCATCCCTTCTCATAAACATTTTTTTTTTTTTTAATTCAGGCACCATGCTATGGACCTTTAAATACAACTTCTTGATGTGTGTCTAGGGTTCGGGTCTTCCAAATCAAGCCAGCTCTTTCAAATCTTCTACCTTGACATATGAAGTTCTGTTGGAGATGACATTTGCGTTTTTCCTCACCAAGTCTTACTCAAGACTCAGTTCAAACATTATTTTGTTCTATGGATATTTCTCTGGGTTTCTAGAGTGTTAGCCCCATCTCTCTTCTCACTACATCTATAGTTCTATTACCACATTGTATGGAAACAGTTCCAGCAAAGGGCCAGGGGCACTGTCGGTGAACACCCCATGTTTATACATATACATTCAGACAAGTACCCTGGAGGCGTTCTTGTGTCATTATAAATAAGATATTCTTGATCCATCTGGAAGAAGTAGCACCAGGACTAACTATGCACATGTCCACACACCAGCCCTCAAACGGCATGAAGATCAAGTATCCTTAGTCACTGTGAGATTTTGTTGAACCAGATGTCCACTTAGAACATCAGTGTTTTCATCTACAGGGGGGAGAGGTTGAATGGTGAGCTCTTCATCCACACCAGGGATCCTGGAAGTGAGACATCATGTGACGTGTTCTTTACGCTGTATGCACATGGTGCCTGACCTCATCTGATATATTCAAAATGATTAATGTTGCTATGCCCGAGTACTAACAGGAAAATAATTGGAGAACACCAAAATATCTCCCAGACCCAGCTGTGTAGAAGGTGACTGCTACACAGGGGGAGATTGTCGTCTTTGAGGTGCTGTGAGACAGTTTCAGAAAGTAATTAACGTGAATGTTGAGAGACATGGCACACTAATTAGAATGCCCTCTGCTTGGCTAATTCTCTTTTGTTCTTTCTTTTTTCCCACGTAAGAATCTACTTAGGAAAAGCCGCTAAGCACTTGGCTATAACTTTGACTGGCACATAACGTCATTATCCTGAGTGGTGGCTAAGTGAGAGCTATAGCACTTCAGACAGCTCGTGGCAATGACTCCCTCTCTTGCTCATCTCCTCCTGACACCTGATATTTTATAAGAATTTGAGGGGTCTCAGAGAACATATGTTAGTGTTTATTTTTTTCAGGTGAGCTTTTTAAGTTTAAAGAGACACCTTTAAGTGGAGGGCTCTTGCTGGGATTCTGGCCATGGTGATCATTTTGAAACCAGTCAACCCACTATGACAGCTTTAGTTTGATGGGTCTTTTAGGGGAAAAAAAGAAAAAAGAAGAAGAAGAGACTTTTGGAGTCACTCAACTAAGGGTTTAAACCTCCTTTCCATTCTTTACTGATTCTTTCAACCTTGGGAAAATTTCAAATAACTCTGGTATTTATTGTCTACATCTATAAAATGAAGATTCTAATACACACCACAGAGATTTATTATGAAAATGAAATGAGAGATGGATATAAAACATTTATCATATCATTTGGCACACAGTTGCCTCTCACAGACACCTTCCCTTTAGAATCCATGCTGCCTTAGGGGTACATTGGTAATTAAATTCCCCAGCAACAGAAATGATATTATCAATGTATGCCGTACCTGGAAATGTATATATTAACGTGAACTAAAATAACAAACATCAGAGCTTCTTTAGTTCGTTCATTCATTTTTTTGTTTGAGTGGAAATTAGGAGACAGTAGTGCATGAACATCAAATCATTTATTTAAAAAAAGAGCTAGGGTGAGTGGTTTCCCAGCTCACTAAGGACAAGGACCCAGGAATCCTGGCCATTCATCCAGAATCCTTTAGTTTTCTGCAATGGCACTGCTACTTGACATTAAGCAGACCCAGGACAAAAATGGGGGGAAAACCAGGTATTTGGGCAAACAGCAGAGAGTAGCAGGCCTCCAGGAGGAAGGGGAGAAACTGCCACTCCAGTCTCTACTCTTGGCTCCCATTCCCAACGCCTCAACATTCTCACCATTAAGCTTCCTCCTGCATTGGAGTCCTCATCGATGGAGGTGCTGGTCGTCCTCTGCTGTCCATAAGGTGACATTCATCCTAATTCGCTTGTCCCAAACCTGGTAGTTGACCTGCTCGCTCAGGAAATCACTCATTCCTTACTCATTCCTCTTACAGAACCACTTGGACTGAATAATATTTGTCTGTTTCTGTGTCTCTGCCTTCCACGTCATTGTGGCTTCCTCTGTGTAAAGGGTGTGTTTGATCTTCAGGCACATGTGCACCCAGCTCGTAGCAGGAGACAAATTATGTTTGTTACAGGAATACATAAAAAAGGAGCAGATGAAAAAATTCATTAAGAGCCAGGAGATGCTCTCTAAGGAAATTTCAACCTCTAATACTTCAAAATCCCATTATGCCCTCCTTGGGGATACATATAAAATGTTGGGGGGAATCGATCATTATTCACTGAGGGGCAGAAGGTAGAACAAAATCTGGATGAATTTTCTTCTGATCCGAAGAGTTAGGTAATTCCATTCTCATTTTGCCCATAAGGAAAAGAAAATTCAGAAAAGACAAACAATGGATACGAGGTCAGTTTCAGAAGGCCTACTGCCTCCGACATTTGTACCAGTAATGGTGGAGTATCGCTGATCCGTTTGCAATTTGTGGAGCTGTTTTGAAAGGTGACTCCTGATACCCCGAAGATATGGATAGCTTATCATCCGTGTGATCGTGCTGGCACAAAAGATCAATAATTTCAAAATGTTATATATCCATTTTAATGTTTTCATTTTTTTATTTTGTGTTAATTTAGCCAAGATATAGTACATCATTAATTTTTGATGTAGTGTTCAACGATTCATTAGTTGTGTATAACACCCGGTGCTCATCAATGTTTTCATTTTGAAAGAGGATGTTCTTCCCCTTCACCTCCGGCTCCTTTTATATCTTCTGGGAAAATTCTTATCCTTCTTACCAACTAAGGGTAATCTACTTAGCTGAAGAAGTCCTGAAGAGAAGCTCATGGCCACTAGCAAGAAATAGAAAATCAAAGGCAAAGAAGTTCATTGGTAAATACAGAAATAACTGGGGCACCTGGGTGGCTCAGTCAGTTATACATCTGACTCTTGATTTCGTATCAGGTTGTGATCTCAGGGTCGTGATATTGAGCCCCGCTTTGTGCTCTGTACTGGATGTGGAGCCAGAGAGAGATTCTCTCTCTCCCTCCCTGCTCGCTCACTCTCTCTCTCTCTATCTCTCTCTCTCAAAAATAAAATAATAAAATGTATGAAAAATACAGAAATAATTATTTTAGTCTCACATCATATTTTATGTTAACCCCCTTGACAACACCTTCGCTCCCACTGGGGCTCAAACCCCCCTTTGTCTTGTGTGGCTACTTGAACACTGTCCATTTCTTCTGCTTAGAATGTCCACATTCTGTGTTGCCTCTTCTCCTTTGCCTTAATGGTTTTTATTCATTTCGTCTTAGCTTTATTTATTCCACAAAATACTTTCTACCATCTCTTTGCGTGACTTAGGTCTTGCCCTCTGTGTGTCCTTGAATGTCTCTGTCTTTATCTTTACATTTGCCACACTATGTTATAATTATCTATGAGTCTGTATCCACCAACAGAAAGAGAATTCTTAAAAAGGGTGGACTTATTCTTGCCTTTATTCTTGATGACAATCGTCGTGCTCAGCACACACGAGGTATTACAGAGATGCTGCGGGAGAGAGAAAAACAGGAGAGGAGAAAGGAAACAAATGGGAAAAATAAGTCATAGAATGAAGGCATAATGCCTAAGATAATAGGAAACGCATGTCTTAGCAGTCAATCCCAATGCCTGGATGCTTTGACAGAAATCCTTTTGTAATTTGAGACAGAATTCATCTTCCTCAAAATAGACACTATGGTCCTGGATCTATCTTTTATAACCATTTAATACAGATATTGAGAAAAATAATGTTGACTTTCTGAATTTTCCCTCCCTAAGCCAACTCCTATAGCTCCAACTTCTTTGATATTCGCTCATATGAAAATGGAACATAAGTCAGGAATTAGTATTTCCCTAGAACACACTGATATATGAGAAATCATAGAAAGGAGGGTCAGTGTGGAGAAGATACCATGACACAGAGACACAAACCTCACGGTGAAACCTGCATCTGTCATTACCAACTGTGATACAGGAAAGAGATTTTATCTCAATCGGCCATAGAATCAGAAAATGTTATCCTCATATATAAAGTCAATAAAAAATTATTTTGTGTCCAGATAAAATGAGATAAAATCTGATTTACTTTGTACAGTTCTTGACATGTTCGCTTACAGATGTCTTCCAGAACTAGAGTTGTATAAAGTTCTGTGTGAGTGTGTGTGTGTGTGTGTGTGAGTGTGTGTGTGTGTGTGTGTGTGTGTGTGTGTGTGTGTGTGAGTGTGTTGGAAAAGTTACTTTCTGAAATGAACTGTTGCAGAGGCTTGGGATGTTTCTACAGTATATGAAAACGTGGACATTTCATCCTAAATAAGGTTACTTGTAGTAAAATGATCTCTGAACTGGGAACCAGGAAATGTGAACTTCGGTTTCAGTTTCACCACCATTCAGCTACATGATTTGGGAAATTCTAAATGACCACATTTTCCATATTTTTAATATGGAGAAGCCAGGTCAAATAATTTATATGATTTCCTCAAAGTATTATTATAATTGAAAGTTATTCTACGACAAAGCAATCTAGTAAAACTTCAATGAAATATCAAAACTGCTGGGAAAAAGCCTAAAGGGATGAAGAAGGTGGTGTAAAATCTGGGCAGTTAAAACCATCAGTATTTTTTTTTTTAAAGATTTTATTTATTTATTTGTCAGAGAGAGAGAGAGAGCGAGCACGGGCAGACAGAGTGGCAGAGGGAGAAGCAGGCTCCCTGCGGAGCAAGGAGCCCGATGTGGGACTCGATCCCAGGACGCTGGGATCATGACCTGAGCCGAAGGCAGCCTCCTAACCAACTGAGCCACCCAGGCGTCCCAAAACCATCAGTATTTTAAGTGTAGCTATTACTCCCCCACCCCCACCCCAGCAACTTATAAAACTTGGTAGAATTGACTTAAGAAAGATACCATTAATGTAACATACATAATAGGCAGGATAGGAAGTCTTCCCATATCACTCCAGACAACTGTTCTTACATTTCTAGTCACTTGGTAAAGTACAGAACAGCATCCTTCGTATCTAATTCAAGTCCTATCCAGTAGTCCCATCAGTCTGGAAAGCAGGAGGCATGCACATTGAGATTTAATTCAAGTAGTAATCAACACAAGTTTATATCTAGGAATTGGGACATAGTATTAAAATAAAGGTCCAGTTTCCTCTCCAATGCTAGTCAAACGGTCTTATAGTAAATACATGGAGGAAACCCATGTGTTTGGATGAAGCTTGGGATGAAATTTTCCATTTGGTTCAAGAAGCACCCACCAAGTCTTACCGCGTATTCTAGATTGTACTCAGCACATAAGGACAGTGTTAAAATAAACAAGGCTTTCCCTTTGACAAAAGAGTCCCCACCTCCTCAAGGCCTCTCTTCCTGAACCATAGCATTGGAGTTCCCACTGAGTTAAATGACCATACAGTGGTCTTGAAAAGTGAACATCTTATGCTTTCAGTCTTCAAAAAATACCCATGGAAATAAAGGATGAACATAAAATATAAATGTATTTAATGAATACTTAATTAAATATACGGGTATAACTCTGCTGTATTTTGAGAGAGGTATGCAGTATCTAAAACTGACATTGGTTACGATTCTGCTTAATTACTATAATTGTTAAGCAAAAATGACACCCTTTTCTTTCACATTTATAATTTTAATGTACAGCATTTTACATACACTGGCACTCAAAATGGTTTTCATCTGTTCATCCAAATAAATACTGGGTTGTAGGTAGAGCAGGAACTTTGCTTCTGTGGAAAGTGAGCTTTCCCAAGTCAATTGCTGAAAGTCACCAATGCCAGAATATAGCAGAAATAGGGTTTTTTTTTGGGTTTGTTTTCTTGTTTGTTTTTGTTTTGTTTTGTTTTTTTCTGTAGCACTTTTCATTTTTGCCCTCCTGGCTGAAAAATTGTTCTACTTCAGAATTTGTGTTACTCTGAGGGAATTTTTTCAGAGATGGTAGGAAAGAGACATTTGGACAGACTCTCATTCCTACTCCCACTTTGGTGAGAAAATGGCAGCCCTGTCACCTATTAGCTGTGGCTGGAAGAGAAGCAGCCTATCTAAGCGGTCGAGGGTGCAAAGTCTAGAGCCAGACGGTCTGGATTCAGTCCTGACCCTGTCACTCACTAGTTTTGTGCTCTTACACAGTCGGTTTGGCCAATCCGTGCCTCAGATCTTCCCCTGTGGAATGGAATGGGTAACAGTCCCTACCTAGATGGTTGCTGTGGAGATTACATGAGTTAATCCATACAAGGGCTTCAGAGGACTGGCACATAATTAGCATGAGTTAAGTGTTTGTTAAATTAAGAGTGACTTTTAGTTTTCAAGACACCCTGAAATTCTGATTTTTTATGATCTGAAGTAAATTGAAAAGAGTAGTTGAAAGATAGCGGAACCCAGGAGCCTGGCAATAATTCTAGTTCTGCCACTATGAAGACATTGATATTTGTCATTCACTCCTTCCCTAGCCATCCCCTTCCCCATGCGAAAAAGTAATAGGTCTGGACAAAATGGTATCTGGGAACCTGAGACATAGAGACTAAGAGCGTGGGCTGTGGAGTCAGACAGATTCAGATGTGGACCGCACCTCAACTGTATACTAGTCATTTGACCTTGAGCATTGCTCTCGTTCAGCAGAGTAAAAAGGGAAGTGCCGGCTTAGCGTTGGGTGGTTGTGATTTAATAGGATCACCAACTAAAGTAATTATCCATAATATTGTTTTTTAATAAATGTGAGTTACTATTATTGGCATTGGCCAAGGATCTATTACTTCAATAACATTATACATTTCCAGGGACTATAATCCTTTTGTAAAGGGCTAAGTAAATTCTGTATTCAAAAGAGAAAAGAGGGGTGCCTGAGTGGCTCAATCATGAAGTGTCTGCTTTCTTCTCAGGTCATGATCCCAGGCTCCATGCTCTGCGGGGAGCCTGCTTCTCCCTCTCCCAGTCCCCCTGCTTGTGTTCCCTCTCTGACAAATAAAGATCTTTAAAAAAAAAAAAAATCAAAAGAGAAAAGAAACGAGTGTAAATTGTACAAATCCAAATTCCATACTAACAAAATTTATATCGACATGTCCTACCTTTAAACACCTTCGCATGAATCTCCACATTATTCATTGCACTTTTCTCAGGTGAGTGCCTTTTCCATATGGGATCTGGATAACTGCAATGAGGAGATGAAAGGAACAGGTAATTAAAAAACAACAACAACAACAAAGACAATCCTCATGAGAATGTCAACCTGCTCACCTCAGGAGGTCAGAAGACGACTTCTGTTTGAATTAGGCAAATCATATACAAGAAAGACTATATATTGATGATACACTTTTAGATAAACGCTTGAACTTCAGACATAACCTGTAGCTCTAAACACACCACAAAGATAAAGCCACGTCCACCATTTTTGGACCTCCTTTCTGGAAGTGGAATTTAGAGCCTCTTTTAAGAAGTATACATGGAAAATGTGTTTCAGTGTCAACCAGGGTTCTTTCACAAGATTATTTCTGGAGAGGGTGCCTGGGTGGCTCAGTGGGTTAAAGCCTTTGCCTTCGGCTCAGGTCATGATCCCAGGGTCCTGGGATCGAGCCCCGCATCGGGCTCTCTGCTCAGCAGGGAGCCTGCTTCCTCCCTTCTCTCTCTGCCTGCCTCTCTGCCTACTTGTGATCTGTCAAATAAATAAATAAAATCTTAAAAAAAAAAAAAAAAGATTATTTCTGGAGATTATCATGTTTAATCCAGTCTTCAATTGCACTCATCAATCACTCAATCTATCACTTTAATCACTATACTCCATCTCTCACATTTTCTGCCTTCACTACAAACTTTCCTATCTTTGATCCTTGGCTGTTCTCTCTGTATAGAATTTCTTCCACTCATCTAAGCACATCTCTCATTGCCCTTTGTACCATCTTCCTGCTGTAGGAAATAATGCAAATAAATAACATCTACAGCCCTCAGGTTGAAATTGTATCAATGGGGGGGGGGGGCTCAAGAGACAAATTTGGCTTGATAATGAACAATGGCCTGAGAGTCTAATTGTAGTACTTTCTGTTGATTTTTTCCCAAAAGCCAACCACTATCTCTAAGAGGTATTCTCCAAAATTTTATATTTGATTTTAAATTTGAAATAAAAAATACTTTTACTCTTTTCCTTTTATGTCATATATATATATATATGTATATATATATAAAAGATTCTATTGCTACACATATACATACATGTACATATCACACATGATATACATTTCTTGATTATCAACATGTTCCAAGCCCTGAGCTAGGTTGTGGAGATGAGGGTAAGCAAACAGACATGTCTCCACCTTCACTGTCTTTACAATGTGCACAACTATATAACAGCACACTTCACAAAAGCTATGGGGAACTATAATGGATTTTGAGAAAATATGTAAGAAAGACTTAATTTAGCTGGGATGGCTATTTTAAATCCATGCATCCTGTGTCTACTGAGATCTGAAGGATGAATCAGAATTAGTCAGAAGTAGGAGAATGAAGTAAGGTTAATTTTATCCTTCCAGAGATAAGTTCAAAATTCCAAGAGTGTGGACCCTTGGATAAGCTAAGAGAAGCCACGGTGGCCACAGTATTGTATGTGGGGCTGACTGAGATCCCAGTTGCAGTCAAGGAAATGAGCAAAGTTGAGCCCCTCTACAGACTTGTATGCCACTCTAAGTGATCTTGTCATCTAGTTCACTTATTAGGAAATATTATTTGGTGCTAACTCATCCTGAAAGACTCACAAAAAATGAATCTTGTTCAGAATCAAATGACTTCTGGGAGCACACAGAAGCTGTCCTATGGCTGCAGGCAGTAGCTCTTCACACATTTAAAAATGTTTTCCAGGCCAAAATTGTGTCAGCCAATGTTTTATGGTGTGAAACTGTGATGTCTCAAAGGGACAGATGAGAAAATTCTCCAGAGGAGAAAATTCAGTTTATTCCCATAGAAAGGCGCACTGTGGTCCAACTTTTAGAAAGGCAAATCAGTAGTTCATTCACAGATGAGCACGGGTAGGCTGGATGTGTCATGGATTTTCCACCATGTCTGGTTTACAAAGCACTTGGATCATTTTATAGCACATCTACTATGTACCAAACAACTCCCTATGTCCTGGGGAAAAGAAAACCAAAGCAAAAATAATGTAGCCACTGCTGACTTTATCAACATTAAAAGTGTTTATTCTTCAAAAGATACTGTGGAGGTGCATCTGGGTGGCTCAGTCAGTTGAGCATCTGCCTTTGGTTCTGGTCATGATCTCAGAGTCCTAGGATCAAGCCCCACATCAGGCTCCCTCCTCAGTGGGGAGCCTGCTTCTCCCTGTCCCTTTCCTGTATCCCCTGTTTGTGCTCTTTCACTCTCTCTGTCAAATAAGTAAAATCTTAAAAAAAAAAAAAAAAGATACTGTGGAGAAAATGAATACAATGACTGAGAGAAAGTATTTGTAAAACATTTGTCTGATAAAAGGTTTTCACATACTATGTAATAAACTCTCACAATTCAGTAATAATAACAAATTCCAGTCTTAAAAAAATGGGCAAGAGATTTGAACAGACATTTCACTAAAGAAAATGCACAAGTGGTAAATATGCAAATCAAAATACTTGATGTCATTATTCATTGGGAAAATATAATTACAATTTCAGTGAAATACTAGTACTCCTAGAATGGCTAAAACTAAATAAGATTATTAGTTCTAGCATTGGTAAGAATGCTGATTAATTTTAGCTCTTACTGTGTTGAAGGTGGGAATGGAAAATGGCATATTTCTTAGGAAACTAGTTTGACAATGTCTATAGAGCTAAATATACATTTACCATGTGAATCCGCAATCCTTCTTTTAGGTACTCAAGATAATGAGAAGTATGTGTTCACACAAAGACTTACACTCAGATGATTGTAACAGCTTTATTCACAACTGTCAAAGATAGCAAACAATCCAAATGTCCCTTAGCTGGTGATTGGATAAACAGATTGCGATACATCCATGCCATGGGATACTACTCAGTCATAAAATAAAACCAATTCCTGAAACATGGAACCACACAGGTGAATCTCACAAACATTATGAAAAAATGCAATGGAAGAAGCCAGAAACAAAACAAAAAAGGATGTATTGTATGATTCCATGTACACAAAACTCTAGAAAAGTCAACGTTATATTGATAGAAACAAACGACTATTTGCCAGGAAGTTTTTAAGGTAATGAGATGATCTGTATCATGATTGTGGTGATGGTTAAGCTATTACATACATTTGTAAAAACTCATAGAAGTGTACACTAAAACTGGTCAATCTTATATATAAATCACACTTTATTAAAGCTGGCTAAAACAACGTGAGTGATTAACTCATTCCCATGTACTACTTGTGCACATTACTGGCATATCAGGGGAGAGTTCATGAAAGTAAATTCATTACTATAATGCCATGTGACAAGTGCTATAGAATCCACAGAACACCAGCTGAACACATAATGCAACATGGCACGACAGTCAGGGAGTATTTCCCAGAGAGTTTCACCCGTCCGGACCTCTATGAATGAGTAGCATTTAGCCTTGCAAGGGGGACGAGCACACTTCCAGAAGGCAGGGCGGCCTGTGTAAAAACGACTGAGAAGCCCTAAGGAAATGACATTTGGGGGGAATTAAAATGACAAGTAGTGAGTCTTCTCAAAGCATGAAACTCCACTGGCAAGATCTGAGATTGTTGAAGCAAGAGGAAACCAGTTCTTGGAATGTAGGAATTAGCAGACATGTTGAGGGTGTCTCTTGTAAAGGGTTCAGACTTCATCCTGAACACAAGAGAGAGGTATTGAAGTGCATTTTAGAGGGGGCGACTTCTATTTAAAAAAAGGACATCCTGCTAGTATCAGCAATGACAATTTACATTCTGTTCGGTATATATTTTTGTTATCCTTACCTTACCCAATCACTGATACTTTCCTCACTCAGTAAGTTCGTGTGTGCATATTTGTGTGTCTAACAGTATCCTAGTCCCTGAAGACACGAAATAATAATATTATACTCTCCTTATTCTCTACTGAATCAGCCTACTGAGGGAGAGGCGTGGGGAAAGAACCACCTTCCAAGGCTGAGCTGTGTCTCCTGTGTTATCAAGCTTAGGTTCTAGGATTACTGAGACTGGAGCAGGAGTGTGAAATCACGCCTCTCACAAATTGGGGTATCCTGTCAGGGGGAAAGGATGGACTGGGGGAGGAATTCCCAGTAGATTCAAGGAAGTGAAGGACCGGGAAGGAACCACAAAGGCGGGAAATGTTAGGAAGGGTTTCCAAGACTCTCAGTAATTTGACTTACCCAGTATAGTAGGTCTGAAACTGGGGAAATAGAGTTTCCCACAGTGAGGATGGAGTTTTATGGAGGTGACTGTTTTCCCCATGAAAGCAAGCGGCTCCAGCCTTCGGAAGACCGAATCAGCCATCCTGGCCAAGCAAGGAAAGACCTGAAGGCATCATTATAAAAAGCCACGTGTGCATTTGGCTGGATTGTTTTAAGAACGAGGGTGCAAAGAGTCTATTATGGGAACGCCTAGGATCCGTCCCAGAGGCTAGCAAGCGCAGTGTATGAAGACACGAGTGGGAGAAGTTGAAGCTAGAAAAGAGGTCAGAGGACAGATCTTGAAGGATTCTGTATCCTGTGGTGGGCAGTTGGGATTTTAAGCAATAGGTATGCACAATTCCTTATTTTCCACGGATGTGATTCTAAGGACAGAGACAAAGGAGCATGTGGGAATCTGGGAGCCCAGCGTAAAGCCGCCTGACATAACTTGAAAACTTCTTTGACCTGTGGTGTTGCATCTTTTAATATTTGAGTATATATTGTGACCAATGATATACTGGTGCTCACTTTGATATGACCTATTTCTTCCAAAAAAAATTTTTTTTAAGATTTTATTTGCTTATTTGAGAGAGAGAGAGAGAGAGAGAGAATCTGAAGCAGACTCTGTGCTAAGCACGGAGCCTGATGTGGGGTTCAGTCCCACGGCCGTGAGATCATGACCCGAGCTGAAATCAAGATCAGACACTCAACCGACTAAACCACACAGGCGCCCCCTCCCCAATCTTTAGGCAGAATTGATACCCCAGGCATTCGGCCTGTGTTTAGCAGTGCCCGGGTTGTTATTCTTCTAACACATGCCCATCCCAGGGGGATGCATACCCTGTTTGAGGATCACGGTATGGGCAATGAGAACCCACAAAATGGTGTTAGGCTCTAAGAGCATTACAAGGCATCACCCTGTCCTTTAATCAGAGAATCAGTGTGCCTCATGAGGTCATGTAATATGGTGGAATGAGCTATAATACACCCAAAGCTCAGTAGGCTCTAATCCCCGAAGCTCCACATTTAAATTAGCTCTGAAGTTACTGTTAAATTAAAAGGGTCTGCATATTTTATGCTCTCTAGTGATTTTACTGCTCACTAGAGGTTTGCCAAATTAAAAAGCACCAAAATTACTTCTATCAATTAACAATATTATACTTAAAGTCTAGATAAATTATGGAGTGGTGTTTGGAGCTACTATGGTGGAAAGTCTACATTAAATAAGAAGATGTGCCAGTGCCCCTGCCTTACATGAGTAAGAGAGTCACTGTATATGTCTGCAATAAATTATAGTGATGAGGATGGTAGTCATAGTGGTGAAAATGAAGATATTTCAGGTACTTTAGGAGAAACTGAAGATACAGAGTTCAAAGATAAAATCCCTGGCCTCACATCTGACATTGGTGTAAGAAATAAATAAATCCACCCCAAATTATGATATGGGGATAAATAAATCCACCCCCATATTATGATACAGTATGTTAAGTACAACATCGCTGAATTTAGCGTGCCATTGACATGGAGGTGAAGATGTCCCATGGAGACATGGGGGCCATGAATATTTCTTAAAGAGTGCGATGCTTACCTGAGTCTCAAAACTGATTGGAAATTACTCAGCAGAGAATGGTTTGAGGATCTGTAAAAACAAGCTTTGAAATACGGCACCACAGCAAAGAAATAAGGAGAAATCCAAGTTCAGTGGAAAGCCAGCAGTTAATTTTGTTTGACTAGGCTTCATGGTATAAAAGAGAGAATGGCAGGTGGTAAAAGGTCTTATGTAATATGTCTGGGAACTTGGCATCCACCTGCAAGCAAGGCGGGAGAAATGAGTCTCTAACACCTCTTTGGGATGTTAAATCCATGAATCACCTGCATGAAGGGGCAGCTGAGAATATAATTTCATTCGAGCTCCATAAACCAAGCTGTGTTTTCTGTCTTAGGTCTAGCACTTAAAGCAATTTCTTTCTTTCTTTCCCTCTTTCTTTCTTTCTTTCTTTCTTTCTTTCTTTCTTTCTTTCTTTCTTTCTTTCTTCCTGTACAAAGTTTCCATGTGTTTACTAAGCCATGTGCCTGTGGGGCTTTTTTTCCAGGAGATGTGCCTTTTAATAATCTGGACAAAAGACAAAGGTATTACAGGTGCCCGTAGAGGCCTTAGTAAGATGTGAAAAATATGACAGACGTACACGTTAGAAAGAAGGTTGTGGTAGCTGTGTGAATCATGGGATAGATGGAAGGACACTGGAGAAGAGAGAAGAACTAGTGGCCACTGCAAATTACCCACACAGACTGTGTTAATTATTCAATGGAAACAGAGAAGGGTCACTTTTTCCAGATATCTTTATCACAGGCTTTACCTATAATGGCCTGCAAGGTGTGATTGATTCTTCTGGGTTAAGCCTGGTTATTAATGTTCTTCTTTCCTTCACTTTATATTAAGACACTCACTGGCCATTGTTGTCTCCATGTGAATATATTTAGAGGATATATAACAAAATGTATGACAGTTGAGTCACCTTCTGCTGAGAAAAATGGAATGTCAAAGCTTCTACTCTAATAGTAGAGTTCAGGTTCTTAGGTGCTAGAAGTTTGGTGAGGCAGTTTAGAGAAAAGATATAAACCATAAATAAAAAAGTAAGGTATGAAACTGAATATTTAATTAGGATGACTAACTCACTCAAAGGTAACAAATTTAAGAAGCTAACCTATATCACGTCTGTAAAAATAACCTAATATTTGTATTCATTAGCTGCCCGACAAAATTCTGTAGTAACTGTCCTCATTTTCACTTGTGCATTTGGTATCATACCTTCATTGAACAGTGATTTTATGATATAATTATTTCTTTGGAGAAAATAGATGATTCACTGAGTCATCTTTCTCTAACGTCATTGCTCATTTTATTCATTGGTGATTATTCAGTGATTGTTGGGAATGTTTTCTGTCAGATCTGGCACCAACTGTAACACATGGGGATTGTCACTTGTCTTTCCCCTGGAAAAGCAGGGCTGAGGCTCTATCTTTCACAAGATTACCTGTGCTGCGCCTGAAGAGTAGACGTCCAAAGGCGATGTTTCTGTCTGTCCTCCTGCGTTCTCTGGAGTAAGAGAGAGGTGTGCCAGTTTGTAAAAATTCATAGCATAGCCTACCTGCTAAGGCCATGGGCTCTCCTAATTCTGAATACATTAAAGTAAAGGCCTGGGACATTCCAGCATTCTGGAGCAGGTGCAGATTGCCACGATTTTCACCTCCTTGGCCGGCCCCTGCGGTTAGGAGGAGGACAATAACACCTACCACCTTCTTCGACAGCAAAACAGAGAGAGGCAGTTGTCACCTATGACCCATCAGCACGAAGTAAGCAAAGAAGCCAGGACGCACAGTGACCCCACAGGGAGTTTCATGCTGGCAGAAATACTAATTTGAGCTGTTTCCCTTCTGGGAGAACAGCTGGGTTGCCTGGTTGTGAGTCTCTCCTAGGGTTTTCTCCGGAGCAGATGAAGCGGTCTGAGAAGTGAGCCAATCATTTGGATGCTTGAATTAAACAGTGGAATCCAAGAACTACTGGAACATGTATGTGTGAAACCCTGAAAAACGGAGTTAAGTGTAGGGTAACCCTACACATAACTGAGCCCTTTCAAAGACCCAGTCACAATGCAAGTGACCAAAATAGATACCCTAATTCAATCGCGGCAGCAACATCCCCAATTTACAGGTGAGAAGCCCGAGTGTCAGCAAGGTTACGTTTCTTCCCCAAGGTCACACTGATTAGAGATGACAGTTGAATCTAGAGAGTTTAACTCTGAGAAAGGAAGACAAAAAGTAGCCTCTGACATCTGGAATGTGGCCAAGCACTCACACCCAGCCCGTGTCATTCTTCTGTTGGATAGAGGTCATCTCTCAGAAAATCAACCTCAGACAAGGTTAATCTGATAGCGTGATCCAATGAGTAAGGTCACCTTGCAATTTTGTGTGAGCTCAGACAAAAACAATGTCAATATGTCACTCATCAAATACCAAATGCCCCCTCTGGAGGCCAAAATGAGTGATTGCTACTTCTTTCCCCATTAGATTTATTTTCATTCCAGCCTGCTCTCCCTGCAGAAAAGATTTCCAACTTCTCCAACAACAGGTTTGCCCTCATGGTTCTGGTTAGAGAATTTGACAACTGGTTCCCCTGTTTCAAGATCCAAAGACCTTGGTGGGCGATGTGATGAAAAGAAAAACCAATATGGGAGAACATAAGTCTTCATGTCAAGTTTGGGAAGTGCTAGTAACTATGTGTAATGCAGACAAGGCCCAGGACAAGTCTGGGACCATGAGGTTCCTAAGATAGAAAATATAGGGTTGGGCAGTTAGATCTTCAGGGCCCTTCTGGGTCTAAGGCTATGATCCTTTGAATGACATTTATACTCTTGATACCTGTTCATGTGGCCAGGGTAGGTTTAGTATTTGCATAAGAGAGTAATGAGGTTCAAAAAGCCTAAAAGGCGGGTCTAATATTCAACAACAAGCTCTTCGGAAGTCTGAGAATGAAATGAAATGAAATGAAATGAAACGAATGCTAATTTCCAAGCTCAGAGCATAAGTCTATATACTCTAGTATGAATGATTATAGCAATTAAGAGGAGCGGAGTACTTGCCATTTGCCAATCCTCATGGCAACCCTATTTGTAAGATGGTACTGGTGAGATGTTGTTACCTCTCTTCTCTATGTAAGACAGCGCTACACAGAAAGGTTAAGCAACTTGCTGATGTTGATAGTTGATGAGTGGCAGAATCCTGATATGAACCTGGACAGGGGGTCCAGACTGATGCTCTTCACCCCACATTTTACTACTTCTTCTTCTTTTTTTTTTTTAATTATATTTATTTGACAGAGAGAGACACAGCGAGAGGGGGAACACAAGCAGGTGAAGTGGGAGAGGGACAGAAGCGGGCTTCCCGCTGAGCAGGGAGCCCGACGCAGGGCTAGATCCCAGGACCCTGGGATCATTACCTAAGCCAAAGGCAGATGCCCAATGACTGAGCCACCCAGGCGCCCCACAC
Source organism: Martes martes (assembly GCF_963455335.1). Lineage (NCBI taxonomy): Eukaryota > Metazoa > Chordata > Mammalia > Carnivora > Mustelidae > Martes > Martes martes. The sequence goes on along the minus strand of NC_137891.1, from coordinate 5,937,440 downwards.
ACTTTACTACCTCTTAAACACAACATGAATTGTGCAGAAATGACAACATTGTCTCACATATTGGGGATTTTCAGTTAATGTTAGCTTTATGACCTTCTCATTTAAAGAGCTGTATACTCATGATGCAATTACGATTCATATTTCTAGTTTACAGATGAGAAAACACAGCAGTATTAAATAACTCACCCAGTGTCACACAAAGAATATGTGGCAGACCTAAGACTTGGATTAAAGTAGTGAATATAAATATACCACCTCTAATGGTTATTATTCATTTATTTCATCTATAATCTATTTAAGACTGTACGATTGATAAAATAATACATACCTTATCCCCTTTAATTCTTATAATAAGAGTAGGACAGGGGTACTCTCATTATCTTAATTTCACAAATCAAGAAACTGAGGCAAACAAATGTCAACTAATCTGCTCAAGATCATACATCATGTGTTGGAGTCTTGAATTCAGGTGAATTTTTCCATTGAAATATCATTCAAAATCATTTCCATTCAAATATCATTCTCTTAATTACCACATCATTCTGTTCCAAAGCTATCTTGCTTCTGACTTTTAATATCTCAAATTTTATATTTGACTAAAGCCTCTTTGATTCTAAAAAAAAAAAAAAAAAATGAAAAAAGATAATCTCATTTCCGAAACTGGTGAATCTCTAAGTGTTTTATGGAATCAGAGAACATAATATGGACAAATAATTGTATGTAGTAAACATCACTTTAGACAAATCACCTATTCTAAAAGACCAATTGACATTTATTTTAAGCAAAAGAACTAATACAATGATTGAAATTTTTATATTAATATAGGCTTAAAAAACTCTTTGTCTCTGTAATTTATTGGAACCTACTGCAAATAAATAAGAATTTAAAAAAAATATTCTTTAAAAGCAATAATTCAGGATATCTTGTTCCCTTGACATCCCAGTTGAACCCTTACATTTACATAATTACCAATTGTGGAAAGGTTACACTTATTTATAGTTGTATTCATTAAAAAATAAAAATATGGAACATTCATCCTATTCTAGCTACTTGGTATTCTCAGTGGCTCCAGGGAAACTCTGACTCAGAAAACTCAGTAACTTGCCTGAGGGCATTTAAATCCTGGTCTTTTAACTCTAAGTCATTAGCACAATGAATCACATGTGAATTATAAAATGTTTTCTCAATAAACTTTCTACTGGAGAAATTTCTTGCTAATATTTTGTGGACACAATAAAATGAATTGACTTTGTGTAAATTCTTGTACTCAAATTCCGGCATGACCTTTTCAAGCTGTAAGACTTGGAGTCTTAAATTCTTTGACCTGAAGTTTCTTCATTTAAAAAGTGGTGGTAATAAATATATATTGTGCAGAATAAAAGGAAAATAGTTAACATTTTTAGCATAGAACCAAGCACACACACTAAGGATAAAAAAGTAGTAACCATCTTTGTAAAATTTAAGTTTAAATGGAGTCTTAAAAATAAATGTATTCCCTAATAATGCTTCTGTTTTTATAAGCAGTTTGTCATACTTTTAGTTTTCTTAGTCAGGAACCTAGTTTTGATTACACCGTGTGCTAGTGCTACCATAAGCCTCAATAATTACATGAGGTTAATTGCTGAAAATGACCCAGATGATTTTTATGACTAAAATCTTAGTTAAGGTTATCTTTAGGGTTTCTAATAATCCTTGAAACTGAACAATCAAGTAGAAATTGAGAAGAGAAGGTTTTTGGTTTCCTTTTAGTTTTCAGTGTCTCAGAACCTCAAATAGTCCTTTAGGCTGAACAGAAAGGATGTCCACTGGAAACTTGGACCTGTACAGTGGTATGTAGAGCACTGGGAATGGGAAATATGTGTGAAATTATAATATATTTCCTCTTTCTCAATTTCTTTAAGAGACAATTAATTCTCTAAAAACAAAAAATGGGAAGGAGGCATTATAATGTCTGTTACAGAAGTAGAAATAAATATATGAGAACAATGGAACAAAGGACAGGAAGTATGCAAATGGCTGTTAACAAATGTTACAAATGAAATGTTTCAAATGACTGTGTATTTCTGTAAGGGCCTTATATCATACACAAAGTGGCATATTAATTCATGGCAGACGATGGTAAGCTAAGAATGCCTATTATATTCCATGCAGTGTCCACTAAATAAAAAAACTATAAAATCAGTGTTCATAAAAAAAGGGAGGAGATAAAAAGGAATACTAGATAGGTAGATGGATAGATAGATAGATAAAATTTGATTCACCCAAAACAAAGCAGAAGAGGAAAGAAAAAAAGCAAATTAAATAAATCGATAACAAATAACAATACGTTAAGCTTAAACCAACCACATCAATATATTATATATAAATTGACTATTTATATAAATATATAAATTGACTAAGTATTACAATTGAAAGCAGAGTCTGTCTGATTGGACAAAAAATAAAACCTGCTATTTGTCTTTTATAAGAGATAAGTTTTAAATATAAAGAACCAGAAATTAAATAATTAGAATTTATACAGATGGCAAAACCTAAGACTAATTAATACACTGTATTGATTCTGGACAAAGTAAATTTCAAGATGAGGAGTGTTACGTGAGATAAAGATGGCCAATTTGTAATGATGGAAGGAACAGTTCATCAAGAAGACCCAGCAGTCTGAAATAGACACTCAGTAACAAAACTTGGGGCACCTGGGTAGCTTAGTCAGTTAAGCCACTGACTCCTCATTTCGGCTCAGGTCATGATCTCAAGGTCGTGGGATCGACCCACACTCAGTGTAGATTCTGCTTGTCCCTCTCCCTCCTCCCTTGAGCTCTTTCTCTCTGTTTCTTAAATAAATAAATTAAATAAATAAATAAAATAAAATCTTAAAAAAAATAACAAAGCTTAATAATACAGGAACTACCATAACAATAACTAACTAAGAATCATGTGAGGTGACGAATGTATTAACTATCTTTATTGTGATAAGCATTTCACATGTATACATACGTATCTATAAATCACATGTACACCTGAAACTACACCAATGTCATATGGTAAGTATATCTCAATAAAGCTAGGAAAATGCATGAAGCATTTCACTGACAGAATTAAAGGTAGAAATAGAAAATTTTATGATAATATTTGGAGATTTTTAACTCTTCAGTAGATAAGAAAATCATAAAAATATCAATTAAAATTATTAAACAAAATGACATAACTGATATTTATAGAAACTTACATTCCACAACAGCCAAATCCATATCATTTTCAAATATACATAGAACAGTAAAGAAGGTATATATTGGACCATAAAACAGTTCTCAATACATATTAAAAATTGAAACCATGCAGTATATGTTCTCTGACTAAAAAAAAAAAAAAAAAAAGAATTAAATTAAAAAACAATAACAAAATGATATCTGGAAAATCCCCCTAAACTTTGTACTCATATACAACATACTTCCAAATAATTCATAGGATGAAGAAGAAATTGTGAGGAAAGTCAGAAATTATTTTTAACTGAGCTATAATGAAGATACAAAATATCAAAATTTGTGCAATCCATAGCTCAGGAAACACTTAAAAGAGTAACTTGTAACTTTAAATATTTATATTAGAAAATAACAAAGAGGTCAGACAAATGATATAAACTTCCAACTTAAAAAATGCTAAGAAAGGACAAATAAACCCAAAATGTTTAGATAGAAGGAAATGAAAAAAAATAGTGAATACATTGATAAATTGAAAATAGAAAACTAGCCTAATATATATATGTTTATAAATATATATGTATGCCCCCAGAGAGATTGATCAATAAAAACTTATTAGCAATATCAGTAATGATAAGGGAAAAATGGTTTCTGTCTAAGGACATTAAAAACCGTAAGTGTGTATTATGACCAAACTCCTGCAAATGAATTCAATGACCTGGATGTAAGAGACCAACTCCTTCGAAAACACAGGAGGTGCAAATTGACAAAGAAATACAAAATATGAAAACAAGCTTCTCCAGAAGAAAGCTCCACATGGAAATGGTCTTATTGGTAAATTCTATCACCAATTATGAAAGAAAGAATATAAATTTCACTCAGGAAACGGAGGATGAGGAACGATCCCCCAACTCATTCTATGAGACCAAGACATCCATAGCACCAAAGACAGATAACACACTGCAAGAAAATAAAATCATAGGCCAATATCCCTCAAGAAAATAGGTTCAAATATTCTGAACAAAATATTAGTAAATCAAATTCAGTAATAAAAATGAGAAAGAATAATACATTCAGACTAAATATGTTTCATCCTAGCATGGTTTAAGTTTCAAAAACCAGTCAAAGTGATCAACCACATTAATAGCATATACAATCCTAAGGGGTGGGGTGGGGCGGGGTTGAGATTTGATTTTGAAGAGTCGTAAGGGTTCCTCGGAAGTGAAGAAATTATTTTGCGTCTTAATGGGGGCACGTGGTATATGGGTACGTGCATTTCCTGAAACTCCTTGAACTATAAGCTTAAGACCCATGTATTCACCGTATATAAATTATGCTTTAATAATCAGATCTATTTGCCAACATATGTTGCTACATATTCTTTCATACTAGGATGAACAGTCCACTTAATTTCATAAAATCCTGACACAAACCTGTTTTCTCTCTATAATAAAGAAATGACTCCCCCCCAAATTTGTTAATATCTCTGAGCCTTGAATTTTTTTATTTTGTAAATTGGGTAAAAATTATGAAGAAGGACATGGCATCAGGGTCATATTATAACCGAAAGCCGCTGTGCTGTGCTTCTCTGTACGGGGCTGCATTACAATGCAGCTGCTAAGAAATTGCAAATCCTCTGCTTGAGAGAAAGGATTCTCTAGGAACCATCCAAGCCCTATCTTAGCATCTTCTCCCCAAGGCAGTCCTCTCTATTAGCATCCCAGTTCATACTAATATTTGCACTAGTGTTTTTACTCATAGCTGTCCTCTTCGAAGTCGCTCCTGCTAACCTACCATGGCACTGGGCGCTTGGCGGCACTGTCTAAATTTTACACGATGCAGTTGCATATGGTCTCTAGAAGGGACTGTGTGATAAAAGTCTGTCTGGGTGGAGGTGCAGACTCCAGGACTCCCGCTCCAGCTCTGCAAACTCTCCAGCCTGGCCTCTGGGAATGTGACTTCACATTCAGGAATCTCAGTAGCCCCATGTGTGAAATAGGAAGTCGGATCAGATATTCTCCAAGCTGAGCTGCCTTTCAACTCTGAGATTTTACTCTTTCACTAGCCCCCAGGGAGGTTTTTATACCCGGCTGTCAAGAAGCACACTGGTGCCCAGGAAGACTGTCGGGGTTATTAAAGTCTCTTCAATGGCTAATTCTTTCCCAAGAGAGCTGTGAGCTCTGGGGCAGCCAGAGTGCACAGGGATAACTTGAGGGATGGAATTGGATCAAGGTGCCTGCCATACTCATCAGGACAAAAATGGCCTTCCTTCTGACCTTGAGAATCTTATACTTCTACATTTGAAATCAGTAATAGAAGTTTATTCCAATTTAGTCTTCAACACTGGCCTTCTTAGAGAAGTTAATGGACCTAATAGAGGGAATAAACAGGTTTAGAAAAGAACGGATTTTTGCAGCATTGACAGAGGTCCAAATTTGGAAGTGGAAGGGAGAGCCAGACCTCTATGTGATAGAAATGAGTAGAAAGGCACCTAGACTGACCATATGTTTGTGTGGTTTGTGAGATGTACAACCAGTGTAACAGGGTCCTGGAAAGCAGTCCTCTTTTCTTACGGGCTCCTATCTGGTACATGAAACCCATTGCCCTGGAAGCTATTTAAGAGCTGGAAACCATGGTTGAATCGGAAAGCAGGTAGTCTGATGCAGTGAAAGAATCAGAACAAAATAGCCAGAAAGCAGCATAAGGCTAATATAGGTCTGAAGAATTTACCCTGCTCCCAGCAGTCACTTACATAAACACACACATTCACTGGTAGAAAACTAACATTCGTAATACTGCTTCAAATCTGACTTGACCGACGATTCCCTGTTATCCCGGATTGGTCAGCATTGAGCTTTCTTTCATGGAGTGCTGTGCTGGAATCATCTTATTGGCTCATGAATGTCATTTGTTAATTTTTCTGGAATTTTGCAAAGAGGTTGTTAAACATAGCTATTATTAAAAATTAAATTATGTCTTGTCAAATGCTTTTTCAGCATTTTTTGAGAGGATGATATGGTTCTTGTTCTTTCTCTTCTTAATGTTGTGTATCATGTTGATTGACTTGTGGATGTTGAACCACCCCTGCAGCCCAGAAATAAATCCCACTTGGTCGTAGTTCATAATGCTTTTCACGTACTGTTGGATTCGAATGACTAGTATCTTGTGGAGAATTTTTGCATCCATGTTCATCAGGGATCTTGGTCTATAATTCTCTTTTTTAGGGGTCTTAGTCTGGTTTTAGGGTCAAGGTAATGCTGGCCTCGGAGAGCAAGTTTGGAAGTTTTATGTCCATTTCTATTTTTTGGAAGAGTTTCAGGAAAATAGGTATTAGTTCTTCTTTAAATGTTTAGTAGAATCCCCCTGAGAAACCAATCGTCCAGCTGTGGACTCTTGTTTACTGGGAGATTTTCAATTACTGACTCAATTTCTTTGCTGGTTTTGGGTCTGTTCAGATTTTCTATTTCTTCCTGTTTCAGTTTTGGTAGTTTATAAATTTCCAGGAATGCATCTATTTCTTCTGGATTGCCTAATTTGTTGGCATATGCTTGCTCATAATATTCTCTTATAATTGTTTGTATTTCTGTGGTGAAGGTGCACACGCACCCAGTGTTTATAGCAGCACTATCCACAATAGCCAATTCATAGAAAGAGCTCATATGTCTATCTACAGATGAATGGAGAAAGAAGATGTGGTATATATATATATATATATATATATATATATATATATATATATATTGGAATATTTCTCAGCCATCAAAAAGAATGAAATCTTGCCATTTACAACAACATGGATAGAACTAGAATGTATTATGTTAAGTGAAATAAGTCAGTGAGAGTAAGACAAGTACCAAATGACTTCACTCATATGTGCAATTTAAGAAATAAAACAGATAAACACAGGGAAAGGGAATGGAAAATAAAATTAGATAAAAACAGCAAGGGAGGCAAACCATAAGTAACTCTTAACCATAGGTAACAAACAGGGTTGCTGGGGGAGCAATGGGTGGTGGATGGGGTAACTGGGTAAAGGGCATGAAGGAGGGTACATGATGAAATGAGCACTGGGTGTTATATGCAACTGATGAATCACTAAATTCTACCTCTGAAACTAATAATATGCTATATGTTAACTAATTAGAATTTAAATAAAATCTAAAAAAAATTAAATTATATAGACACACTCAAATAAATTTTAGTATGTTATGTTAAAAACAGAGATCAGCATAGGAACTAATTGCTTCCTAAGTATTTTACTGCCTTTCGATATTTTCTACACCACTGAGTATCTGTATGGTGGAAGTATTGTATAATGGTGACCATGGTGACTGCTTACCAAATCCCTCTTCAGGGATATCATATTGGTAGCTTGAAATAGGCCACGGTGGGAATATTTATATCATAGAAACTGGAAAATGCTATAGATCAGAGCTTGGTTTATTGACCTGTTGATCCTCTGCATTTAAGTGCTGGGTAAAATGCGAATAATACGGATTAAATAAAGTGTGTCACATTTGTAACTATTGCATTGTGAATGGCACACAATCTTGAGGAAGTATTCACTTGATTTAGACAATTCTTAATTAAACAAAGATGTTGCTCACATCACTAACTGATCAGCAAGTGAAATTGTGATATATACCTTTGTTTTTTAGTTTCCTTTGACCTGTAATATAGATTAAAAACATTAACCAGCATTCATGTTGGAAATACATTATTTTGTCAATGATGTGAGCAAAGTACTTGCTTATGTGGTTAGTAAACAAACATTTATTCACAAACTTGGTTTTGTGACACTATTACTGGCAATAAAATTAGAACGACTTGATGGTGGAATTTGCAAGAAATAGTCATGCTCAAGTTTTTGGTGTATGGAATTTATAATATATATTATTATATATTTTATTATTTTAAATTCTGTGCAGCACATTCTTTTTTAAAAATTATTTTTATTAACATATAATGTATTATTTGCCCCAAGGGTACATGTCTGTGAATCAGGCTTACACAATTCACAGCACTCACCATAGCACATACCCTCCCCAATGTCCATAACCCAATCACCTAGTCCTCCCTCCCCTCCCCCCAGCAACCCTCAGTTTGTTTTGTGAGATTAAGAGTCTCTTATGGTTTGTCTCCCTCCTGATCCCATCTTGTTTCATTTTTTTCCTTCCCTACTCCCCAAACTCCCCACACTGCCTCTCAAATTCTTCATATCAGAGAGATCATATGACACTGTCTTTCTCAGATTGACTTATTTCCCTCAGCATAATACCCTCTAGTTCCATCCACCTCATTGCAAATGGCAAGATTTCATTTCTTTTGATGGCTGCATAGTATTCCTGTGTGTGTGTGTGTGTGTGTGTGTGTGTGTGTGTGTGTGTATCACATCATCTTTACCCATTTATCTGTTGATGGACATCTAAGCTCTTTCCATAGATTGGCTATTGTGGACATTGCTGCTATAAACATTCGGGTGCACATGTCCTTTCAGATCACTACCTTTGTATCTTTAAATACCCAGAAGGCAGGGACACCTGGGTGGCTCAGTTGGTTAAGCAGCTGCCTTCAGCTCAGGTTGTGATCCTGGTGTCCTGGGATCGAGTCCTGCATTGGGCTCCTTGCTTGGCAGGGAGCCTGCTTCTCCCTCTGCCTCTGTCTGCCAGTGCTCACTCACTCTCTCTCTCTCTCTCTGGCAAATAAATAGATAAAATATTTTAAAAAATTTAAAAAAAATACCCAGAAGGTAGCACATTCTTTATATTTGTTTCATTTAAGATAATTTTTTTTTCCTAGAAAGCCAGTTACCAGTATAGCACTGCTATAATTTTATTCCTAAAACCCTGTCTTCTCCAGTCTTTTCATTGCAAAAATTTAATTCGACACAACCCTTTTGCACCATTGGATTTGTTTATTCCCACTCCTCCTAATTCAACCATGTACCCACTATTTTTTGTACCTGCTACTCATTTTCTCTCCATGCCAAGTACAGCTCTCCAGTTTGGGACCCACAATCTCTCATCTGGGTAGCTGCAGTGATGCCTACGTAAGATCTTGTCTCTGGTCCTACCCTCTAGTGCATCCTCCATCTTGCAGCCTGAATGATCTTTCTAAGTTGTAAATACTATCATCACCTCTTTTGTTTCAGTCTCCCAAAGATCCCCTCTTTGAGGCAATGCCCATGTTCTCAGTATGGTCTCTTTCTCTCCAGTGTACTGTCAGGCACATTTCATCTTCCAGAATATGCAGGTGGGCTCTTCCGGTCCTTCCCAGCAAATGATTTAGAGACTGGTAGGACTGGACCCTTTCAGTTACTGTGCATCAGGTATTTTCTAGATGGCTCCTTACTGTAAAGCAACAAGAAACAATAGGATCTCTCTCTACCCATTTATCTTTATCTCTTAGATCAAAACTATCAAGACTAGTTTTCTCCTTTTTGGAATGTATCGTCTGTCAGTGGTGCATTTCTATTTATATCTTAGCTCTCCTTCGCTCATATGATGTGAGCACACAGAGTGGGTGATGAGTCATAGAGGTTGAAGTAAAACTGCTTATCTAATATGCCACAGATTTTATCCCTCTCCTCTCCCCAGGCTAATTTCTTTTTTTTTTTTAAAGGAGATTTAACAGACCAATATTTTCTTCTTCTTTCTCTCTCTTTTTTTTTAAAGATTTTATTTATTTATTTGACAGGCAGAGATCACAAGTAGGCAGCGAGGCAGGCAGAGAGAGACGAGGAAGCAGGCTCCCTGCTGAGCAGAGAGCCGATGTGGAGCTCGATCCCAGGACCCCGGGATCCTGACCTGAGCCGAAGGCAGAGGCTTTAACCTACTGAGCCACCCAGGCGCCCCTTCCCAGGCTAATTTCTACATGAGCTGCCATTAAATGCTGTGACCTCTGATACTTGGTTGGTAATCTAGGTGATGTAGAGGTTAGTCATTGGCAAGTCTCTCACATTTTGAGTGATGTATTCTGGATGAGTAGAAATGTGGCTAGCTGGTTGTGAAGGAGAGGCAGGTGGTGATTTTGTGGGAACAGAGACCACTAGAGGGAGAGTCAACAGACACCTATCCCCCAACTCTACTCTCAGTCCCTATGATTATTGGTCAAGTAATGTCAGCCTTGTGGCTTCATTTCCCCCAAGTACAACAGTAAGAACTTTGAATTCCTGCCCATATAATTTATCACCTTTAACACTTACTCTGCTTTAGCTTCATAACAGTAACAGATCAACAGCAACAGTGATCAAGACTTAAGGATGCCCATTGTCCACACAGTGTTCTAAGCGTTTTACGTGCATCATCTCACTTAACTCTCATAACTAACCCATAAATAACTGCTATTTCCTACTGGTATTTTTCCAGTGGATGTCACTACAAGTCAGGGGAATTAAATACATTGACTGTATTAGGAGAGCCAGTGCTGTGGGGGTTTGAATCAATTTAAGCCAGCTAATTTTAAATCACTAGCCGTCTACTCCAAATAGTAATACATACTCATTGACACATATTCGCATCTAATAATTTTTATCTTTTAGGACTCCCTTTAGATACTGCTTCAAGCAAAACGTCTCTGGACATTTATGGATTACCTACAACATGATGCCTGTTTGGCAAGATCTGAGTGAAAACGTTCTCTGGTACGTCTTCCTGAGTCTTTTATGATGGAAAGACCCACACCTCTGTGTGCCATGAGAGACCTCATGCTTACTGCTCTCATCGAAGGCACTTTTGTAATTGTGTGTTTATGTGACACCGTTTGGGGGGGGGGGGTTGTGTCTTTCCCATTCACCACTAACCCTAGCGCCTAACCCACTGCCTGGTACTCTGTATCATCTCTATATACATGGGATTGGATGAAGCCAAGATCTTTTTGAGTCTAGGGGAAATTAGGCAAGTGATCACAGGTGAAGTGTGCGCACCGTCTTCCCCAGAGTCTGGAATCTAGACCACCTTGGGTTAAGGCAATCTCTCTTCAGAAGGCTGCTGCTTAACATGCAAAGTGTTAGCTGTCTGGGCTTTTATGTGAAGTCATTAGAAACTATTAACACCTTAACAAACATTAGTGTCTTAACAGCGGGTGCTTCAGGACCTAAAGGAGAAGGGCACTTGGGAAGCGTTAGACAAAACTAAGGTTAGAGATGGTCTAACAGAAACTGCAATTGAAAAGAATACATACATTCTGACTTTCGTAAAGACCTTCCTTTGTTGTCTGTTCATGGTGATAGCACAGAGTCACTAAAGATAAAAACATAAAGTCATGGTGTAGAGTTGGAAGCCTAGTATGAAATGCACACGATGCTCAATGATTGTCATGCAGTATAATAATACGTGTTCTACAGAAGTTCATTACGGGAACCCAGAGTGGGGGGGAGGGGACAATGGTTTAGATTGCTAATGGTGTCAGGAAAGAACGTGCAAATTGTTGCCAAAGAGACTTACCAGTTGGAGAGGGACAAAAGGACTTTTCTGACACTGGGAAGTTCCTGTTCATGCCTGCTAAAAGGATTTAATGAAGTTATGCATGTGAAAGAGCTGGCAAACTCCATACAGGCTGAGTAGTAGTATTATCCCTTTACTGTGGTGTATTCATTTGTACTCATAACCCTCTCATTGTAAAACAGAAGTGACCCTCCTGCTCAGGTCATTAAGAGGTAACTGGCAGGAAAACATCTTGTAAGCAGTGTGATGCAAAGGGAAAGTCGGTCAGTTTTCACAGTGGGAGTGCCCAGAAAAAGTGTTAAATCCCTTAACTGTCCTGAACCCTGCAGGATCTTACCTGCCCCCAGCCCTAGCTGCTCGACCCTCCTTGCTTTGTTTTGTTGTCCTTGTTCCAAGACAGTTTCTCTTTTTATTCTTTACACTTGTTTTTCCTTCTTCCCATTTCATTCCCTTCCTCTCTCACCTGCCCCCGCACCCTGAAGATTCCCATGCCACCTTCCTTTACATTACTCAGATCTCCCCTGAATGCCACCTCCTCAGTGACCTTCCTTGACCAACCCAGTCCAAGGTACCAGGCATCCACTCAAACTGATCGTGTTGTTCCATTTTTTTCACCCTTAACTTTACCTTAATTGTCAGCTTCCTTAGAAATTGGATGCCCCTCCGAACTGGGGTAGAAACTCCGAAAAGACAGAGGCTCTGTTTCCCTTGTTAGTGACGGCCTTCCCCCCATCTAACACAATGTCTGTATCCCCAGTCAGATGAATCAATGAATGAACAAGTGATAGTGTTCATATAACCTTCGTGATCGTTCCGAGAGTCGATGGAGTGAGCAGGATGTTCAAGAAAGGTCTCCCAGCGGCTGCAGATAACGTGCGATGCCTTGTTCTACGGATTAAAAATTCTAAAAGGCTCCACAGAAACATGGGGTCATTTTAGATTTGGGTTGACTGGTGCTTGAGGTTACGTGACACTTCTTTAGTTTTTCTGGACAATAGAAACACTAGCATTTGAAATACTTGCCTCAGCAAAACAGTTTAATCTGTCCCATGCCCTGCGGTCAGAAACATAATTGTTCTTTAGTTACATTTTCTTTTTCTTTTAAACAGCAAGTTGTTTGCCTCTTTCTTTCTAAAAGGAGAAACTAATCTTATAGGCAAAACCTTTTTTTTTCTCCTTTAGGTATTTATTTTTTTAGTCTTCACTGTGGATAGATTATTCTTGCTCTTAGCAAACATTCTTCCTATGATCTATTTAATGCATTCATCTTTGTCAGGATGCAGAGACCTGATAACCAATTCTCCCAACCTTTCACAATGCAGCATCTAATTTCCTTCCCTTGAATTGTCAGCTATGCTCCCGTTTGTTCATTCCCCAATAGTACTCCCTTCTCTGCTCAGATGTCAGATCAGATCCATTCCAAAAGATTGTTTTCAAGATTTATTATGCTTTTCCAACTCATTTATTTCTTCTTTCTGATGGCATCCTGCTCAGGGTGCTTGGGGTACCCGCTCTTCACGCACTGCTTAGTAATTGAACAGGCTACTGACAACCTACACGGCTCTCCTTGTGGTCTTTCCAGGAGCATAGGGACCTGAGCACAAGGAAGGTACCATCAATCTCAAAGAGCAGAGGAAGTCAAATGGGCACACCGTCAAAGATGACTGTAAAATGGAGAGGAAACATTATACAGATTCTCTAATTCATAATACATATACAAGCTATGATAATAGCAATGGTGACTGCTTTTACAGCTCTGTAGAGCTGTACCATGCAATTTCACTCATCACTGTAAAAAGAGCCATGTTTACTCAAGGGCATCGTGCCATCAGCCCCCATGCATTCCCAGAACAGAAGGTTTGTAGCGATTTCTCTCCCGTCTTCCAGATATCTGGGAACATTGTCCAGAGACTTTTTTTTTTCTTTTTATGTACCTTATTTGATTCTTACAGTAGCTTTGTACAGCTTTGTGATCTCCATTTTATAAATTAAAACAGAAGCAAAAGTAAATCTTAGACAAAGGAAGGGACTGGTTTGTGTTTGCATAAAAGGCAGTGGCAGGACAGTGATTCAAAATGATTGCTTTTATCAGAGCCTGGGGACACTTTTTTTCTTCAAACTATGGCATTTGGCCCTTGCCTATTTTTAGAACTACTTAGAGGGGTCTTCTTAAAGGCACAGTGAATTGCTTCACATGATGAAGAACAAAGTCCACAAGTTAACATCTGATTTGATCTGAGAATGCAGCGGGGGGCGCCTCCTGTCTTCCGGGAGCGCTGTCAGTCTGCTAGAGGAGATGGACTTTGATTAAATAATTATTTACGTAGAGAAGGAATTTAAAATTACTGCACAAGGAGAGTGTGCAGTTGCTAAGGGAGAGTGATGGCCCCGAGAGTGTTTACTTCATTTGGGAAGCAGGTGAAGTGCTGCTTGCCGAGGTCCAGAAAGGACCCTCGGAGTATTTGAACTGACGCTGAGATCTGAGCAATAAAGAAGGGCACCTCCGCAGGGAGGATGCAGGAGAGAGCGAAGCCCCGAGGTCTGGTGTCCTCGGCTTCAGGTACAGAAGCCTGTGGCCCACGGGGCCTTGAGGGGCCATGAAAATGCTTTGGTAGCTTTGAAAATCAGAAGAATACAATGACTGAAATCCAGCCTGGATAATATTAAACTTCGTATCAATTCAGCCATAAAATGTAACTTTTATTTTTTCTGTGGGGGAAGGGGCCCACGAAGGCAAACGTGCTTCAGCCCCCCCCCCACCCCGCCCGAAAGCCATCACGTGGCCTGCCTGAAGTGGGAGAAAAGAAAAACTCAAGTATTTGAGAGACTGGATGCAGCTGGTGCTGCTGGAGCACAGCGTCTTCCGTTCGCTGCAATCCCTTTTCAGATGATCTTTTAAAAAAGCACGAGAGAAAATTGGAAGATTCCTTTATTCCTTCTCTTGACTTCTGAAGGTGGAGTGTCCCCAGCGTGGCTCTGATTATTACCCACCCCTCTCCCTGTTTCCTCCCCAGGCCCACCCTGTCTACTGACACTGTCAATGGAGGTGGGTGTGGGGTGAAAAGAATGGGGCTGGGACATAATAAGGGCTGGGTGCATTGTTGTTGAATTAATGAGTGAGCAGTGAATGAAAATGAAATTGCCTGTGTCAATCTAGATGGGGCTGACAATTAAGTGGCAACAGAGTTCAGACAAAAAGCTCTTCCTCTGTGATTCATTTCAGCAAGAATTGCTTTAGCAACCACTTGTTGTGGTGTATGGGGTCTTTAGAACAGAAATGTAAATGGACCACATTCCTGTTCTCAAGAGGGCCCAATCTTTGGGATGGAGGCAGATGCGTGTTTAATTTACCACAATTCACTGAGGATGGTGCTAAAAACAGTATAATCAGGATGCTATGGGAAACTGTCAAGGAAGCAATATACTTTCCGTGATCTGGGAGTGAATAGTGAGTGGCATATGGAAATGCAGGGAATGAGGGGACTTGAAGTCAGAGGAAATGGTGGGACCCATAATGAAATGGCAATAAATGTAATGTGGCTGGACACAGGGAATGTGTCAGGGATGGTAGCATTCACCGAAAAGTTGGGGTATTGACATTTCCAAAGGCACTAGTCCTTCCTTAATCTAATCTCATCATATGTGGACAATTGGTAATGAAAACAAAACAACAGGCAAATATTCACAGAGACTCGCATTATCATTATTATTGCTATAAGCATTACCGAATTTATATAACACTTTCCATTTTGTATCAAACTATAAACAAATGCCCTTGAAAGTAGTGGTAATATGAGGGTTTGGGGGGCAAAGACTGGCGGGTGAAGCAGACTCTGCAAAGGACAAGAGAAAGAAGTGTCCTCAGAAGCAAATGTTTGCAGCATGGGGGAAAATGCCTTATATGCAAAAAGGCCCCTTGTGTGATTAAAGAGCATTCATATTATGATCAGTATATTTGGTTTGATGTGGAGGAGGGCTAGCAGCCACAATCACTTGAAAGGATTTCTTTCAAAGCACTGTTTCTAAAATATAACCAAAAAGACATGCTTCATTTATTTAAGAAATTTACTTAACTTGAACCTCCCGTTTCCTTAAATTTTGATGTAAACAATACGTTACTTTTCTCTTTGCTGTGATTTATTTTGCATGGATTATAAAAGAAAGGGTATCATGTTTCTACTATTCTCTCCCCTGCCTGCAGACTTTGCTAAAGTGGCCATAATTTGTACTTGAGTCCCAGTGCTGCATGTTTTATTTTAGCAAATATACAACTGTATGAGCTTCAGCATCAGAACATTTTGTATGTAGTCATTAAAACACAAAATCGCTGTCTGGAGCCAAGGATCATTATTTTTCCATTTATTCAAATCTTGGCACTGGAAATGATTCAACGTGATTCTCAGTCCTGGGATTATCTTGATGCAAGTCGATATCCAGTATAAAACTTCCCATAGGCAAAGACAAAGCAGAGTGTTTAAGGTAGTTCCGTCTGGGAAATGCATGAGTCACACTTTTGCATCTATCACAGCATTAACCAAAAGTGTGGCATGCTGCCCACCCAACTCGGCTCAGCGACACCACACCAGTCACTCAGTCACAGAATATTTTTATTGATATATCGTGATCTCTCAATCTTTGGGCGATATAAACACCAGCAATTTATATGTCCCCTAATTACTTATATGAATGCTTCTTTTCCCTCCCAGATCATTCACAGGGGGATCTGAAATGAAGGATCTAAAAAAGGGAATGGGGCAGGTCATGGAGTGACAGTGGCTTATATTTTTTCAGAACTAGCTGTAGACATGATTTTGAAAGAGCATAAAGAATCTGTAAGAGGAATGAATATGGAAATAAATATATATGCAAATAAATAACTCTTCACAATAAGAACCTCACAGAGAAACTATAGAACACAAAACAACAGAAATAAAATTTTAAGAAGCTGAAGAGAGGAAGAAGAAAAAACTGTGCATACTCAGTTGGGCAATTAGAGTGTCAGTTAACTTCTCAAAAGCAATATTAGAAGACCAGTGTTATTTTCAATAAAAAAATAAATTACACACACAAAACATACCTTTTTAGAATGAAAGCAGAATAAAGATATTTTCAATTAAATCAAAACCTCCTTGATTTTTTTTTCCCTTGTCTTTTATTAGTAGACTTAGACCAAAGGGAATTCTAAATGATATTTTTTGGGAGGACATTTCAGATGGGATGTTGAATTTGCAAGAAGGAATGAAAAACAAAGGATGTTGTAAATATGTGGATAAAACCCAAAGAACAATGTCCCCGTGCCACTGAGAGTTTACAGCCTGTAACTCTGATTATAGGTCTGGAGTGCCAAGAAGATATAGGTGTTCCTTAAAGAGAATAATTATCAATCCTTTACCAGGTGCTTCAAAGACTTTAAAAAGTTCTCAAGTAAGAAGAGGGGCCGGACTGGGAGTCTCAATGAGGTTTGCAGCTGTGGGGTAGTCATTCTTTGTAATACATATAAAACACATTCAGAATTTTTAAGGTCATCTTTTTTTTTTTTTTTAACCCTCCAATAAATGTCCTCAAGTCCACAAAAGAGACCTTTATTTTAATTGCAGACTCTGTATGTGGTAGACACAGAAGAAGTCCTCTCAAATTCTCTTGAGTTGCAACATTAGGGTGTTCATTAGCAGTCTTCTAGGTAACAGCAGCTGTATCTTTTGCCAGCCCGTACTCTGGTGGTGGGAATCCACTCTGGTGGGGAATAAATACGGAGAAGGAAACCCTCTCAACCCCCAGTGATTGCCCACCAGGGGCTGACCGCGGTTCATCTAGGAACATGCTTCACCGTTGAAGGTGGGCGGAGAACCCTGTTGCCTGCTCTACACTAACTCCCAGGTTTTCCTGGCAAGATGAATTTGCAGGTACTCACAGCGTTACCTCATGTGGGCGCACACTCTGTCCCGATTGCGCTGCCTTTCCTGCCTCAGCTCTCCTTTCCCCTACTGATATTTCTTGAGATCATACACAAATGAACTACTCGTCCTGATAATCAGTATCATTGTTCACCATTGGTCTCTTAGGAAACATGCAGTGTCTCAGGATCCAACTCTAGGAAACACTGACACTATCGGGAGGTCCCATCAGCACCGCGGCAGAAGTCCCTCCGGGTCTCTGACAAGGCCTTATTGAAAGGTGTGGAAGCCCTGAATTCCTTGTTTACTTTCTGAAAGCTCTTCAGTGCAATCTGGGTTAGAATTCTACCTGTAGGGGCCCCTGGGTCACTAAGTCCGTTAATTGTCCAACTCTTGGTTTCCGCTCAGGTCCTGATCTCAGAGCTAAGATCGAGCCCCGTGTTGAGACCTGCGTCAGGCTCTGAGCTCTGCATGGAGACTGGTTGGGAATGTCTCTCTCTCTCTCTCTCTTTCTCTGTTGGTCCCTCCCCGCTGCTCTCTCTCTTTCAAATAAATAAATAATTCTTTTTTGTTTTTGTTTTTGTTTTTTTGTTTTTTTTTTTTTTAAAGATTTTTATGTATTTATTTCACAGACAGAGATCATAAGTAGACAGAGAGAGAGGGGGAAGCAGGCTCCCTGCCGAGCAGAGAGCCCGGTGCGGGGCTCGATCCCAGGACCCTGGGATCATGACCTGAGCGGAAGGCAGAGGCTTTAACCCACTGAGCCACCCAGGCGCCCCTCAAATAAATAAATCATTCTTAAAATAAAAAGAAAAAAGAATTCTACCAGTAGAGTTTATAGCCCTTACTTTATTTTTTCACATTGCTGTATTTCAACAGTAGTCTGGTGTTCCAAATTCTTGGCATTTCATCTTGGGTGAGTAAAGGTGAGAATTTAACTTATTCTTACTCATGGATACAGTACTAAGTTACTCACTGTGGCGAGTTTACTGTTTCAGATTTAACCCAGTCCAATAGTTAACCGCATACTCCCCCATCTGAAGGGACGTTTCATACAACAGATTTCTGTGCTAAATACTCTAGGAGTCAAGGTATGAGGGGAAAAAGAAAGCTCTCAAAGTATTTCAAAAAGAAAATGATGGGGACGCCTGGGTGGCTCAGTTGGTTAAGCAGCTGCCTTCGGCTCAGGTCATGATCCCAGGGTCTTGGGATCGAGTCCCGCATCGGGCTCCTTGCTCAGCGGGGAGCCTGCTTCTCCCTCTGCCTCTGCCTGCCTCTCTGTCTGCCTGTGCTCACTCTCTCTGACAAATGAATAAATAAAAAAAAATCTTAAAAAAAAAAAAAAGAAAATGATGTAAATCAAGAGAAATAGAGGCTTATGAAAACTGAGAGGTGGATTAGTGAACATGGGACAAGCTGCTTTTCAGAGATTAGGAGTCATAAATAGCAAAAGTTTTAAGACACCACCACCAGTTCCCTTGGTGACAAAACACTCACTGAGGAGGGGTTTGTAGGAAGTTGCCTGAAAACCACTTCTACAGCTTCACGTCTTCCTTCTGCCAAAAACCACATACCTGTCCTCCCCAACACCGGGCCTGTTACCCTGGAGCACAATGATGGTGTCTGCCTCCTGCACACCTTGCAAAGCTATGTGAATGCTTCCCAGTGATGGAGTTAAAACTGAGTTCTTGCTGGTGCATGAGCCCTGAAGGAGGTGGTTGAAGGTTTCTACCTTCAGCTCAGATGAGGGAGGCAGACAAAAGGGGAAGGGCTTACAAGAGGTGCCCACAGACCATCTAGGACAAAAAAAATTATGGCATGGAATGTTGATGTTTATGAGATTAAAATAAATGGAACAGAGTTAAATGACAACCTTATTAATGGAAGTCTGAGGGAGCAGAATGAAAAAGTGTTCTGAAGATAGTATGGTTTGGGTCTAATTGAACCAAATTAGCTATGCATGTTTCAATTTCTTAGAGAACGGGAAAATGTTCACAATACAGCATGTAAGTTAAACATGACCAGAAGGAGAAGTGAAGTGATAATGAAAACATGAATACAAAGAAGAGAAGAGAGAATGATAGAATAAGTAAGACAAGTACTCAGAGGATTAAATGCTCCATTCAAAACTACAATGATTGCCAAGTTAGATAGCACATGAACAACAACCACAGAAATGGGATTCAATTACACGTTGTTTTTTTTTGGTTGTTGTTAGAAAAGACATCTAAAATATAAGCATACAAAAAGATTGAAAATGAAATGATAGAAAGATATATTTTATGCAAATACGACCCCACACAATGTAAATGATGATTTTGATTATTATACTTGAGCTCCATAGCTCAGATTTGCTTCTTTATTCAAAAAAGAAGTGTATGCAAAATAGTCTTGGACAGCTGATAGTATCTTTTTTTTTTTCTTTTGCTCCTCCACTTTCCAGAAGGTCACATTTGCATAATAGTTCAGATTGCCTGTTCATCCAATAAAGGGCAATTTCAGGGCAGGTGGATTTCTACAGACTTGATATAGAGAATCTGAGAACATCTTAGAAAAATATTATCTAGGCAGATTTATGTAGCCACTACAAAATGGCAACAATATTTATTACTTACTCTGTAATGGGCACATCATATGACTGCTAATTCTTGGAGGCAGTGTAATACGATCACATTAGTAGCTGTTTCCTTCATGCCATAAAGCACAGAGCAAACAGCATAAGGATTAAAATAGGGTCATATGTATTTAGAGGTTCTTTGAATTAATCATCAGAGAAAACCATTGGCTAATGATGTGCCCTCTATGACTGTGTTTCTATTAATGAAGGTCAGGTTAAACCCAGGATGTATGTCATGTATATGATATGAAGAGAGATTAGAAGTTTTTTGTTCTCTCCTTGTCCTAGTGGAACTAAAATCAATCCAATCATTGGGATCAGAATATCAAACATTATGCTATAAAGAATAATTATAAGAGCCAGATGCATTCAGCAAGCATTTATTGAATTGCTCTTTGCAGACACTGTGCTAGGCTGGGGACACACGGATGGGTAAATCATGCCTCTGGACCTCAGGACCTCCAAATGCTCCATAGACACCTGTATGGCTTGGTCCATCACTTCCTATGCATATGTTTTTGGAACCGCCCTCCTCCCTAACCCTCCTCGGCACTCCCAGTCTGCTTACCTTTTACCCTTCCCCAGAACATGTATCACCTTCTCACATATTATATTCATTAACTCAATAACTATCTTTTGGAAGAATGTGAATACCATGAAAATAAGGACTTTGCCTGCTATTACTATTGTTTATCTTGTGCCTAAATTATTACCAAAACACAGGGGGTGGTCAATAATACATACTGAATAATTAAATGATGCATACATTTAACATAACCACAACGTAAAGGGATAAATGCTGTTTAAAAAAAAAAAAAGTATTTCCACGGATGATTGAAATCAAACACAAGGTTAGAGAAAAGAGAATGGAACATAATTCAGAGATACAGTTCAGTGGGAATGACATTTTCACTTGGGGAATGCTCACAGCCCATGCAGAGAAGTAAAGTTTTGATTATGTTGATAGAACAGAGACTTCACTGTGGCTTGCATGAGGGCATCTATTTTTTCATTTGAAGTTTTCATGTTAACTTTATTATGTGCTTGGAATAAGATGAGCAAAGACTGAGCAGAAGGACTTGTGAGCTGGACCGTCCTGTAGTCAATCGGCAAACACATATCAAGCAGCGATTCCTTTACAGCCCTGAGCTGCACACAGAAACACGAAGAGTGATAGGTTACCGTCCTTACCTTGCATGAAGTCTCTCATAGTCTGGTTGTAGATTATCTAGCCTCACTATCATTATAGCAAGTGGCTTCATTAAGATTTTTGACAGTAAGAAATGGATTCATTACAAAGGACCTGGGATAGGATGGCTTCACTCTGCATTTCTTATTTCTCTTTCCGAACAGAACTCTAAGGCTAGCTACATATCCATCCCTCTTCACTGTAGTCTATGTGACTTGGGATCTGATCCCAGTTCCAGGATGGATCTCCCTCTTGTAATAAAAATGGCATCTTTTCTTTACAATTTGAGCCAAATATGAGAGGAGAGAGGTTTTGGAGGCTTATGGGCCAGTTCTCACTTTTCTGGAAGAGGATCTGTCCTTCTCCCACTGGATATGAGGAGTGATGCGTCCCTATTTGCAACTAGCAGCAAAAATATGATTTAGGTGACCTTGTAATTTATCATCTGTCAAATCCAGACACTTCTGAGACAACGGGAGAACTGTTAATGATTATCTTGTGTAAAATGTACAAACTGAGTCTTTCCCCGCCAGCCAGGTTGTTTGGTCACCCTGTTATGATGCTAGGATTCAGGCTTAGGAGAAAGTTGATACTCCAGGAAGCACATCAAAGACAGAGAAAGAAGCTAGAATTATCCCTATGTTAATGAGTGACTTGGACTTCCTGTTGTGAATGTATCAAATTGCTTTACTGATTGAGTTTCTTTTGAGTCCTGTCTCTGTAGCTTGAAATTGAGAGCATCTTAAGTCATATATTCTGTAGCAATTTTGGGTTACTTGTTGATGTATTTTAGTCATTTGTGGGCTATAATAACTATTCTGGGATTATGAGATGTAACTAGAGCAATGATAGGGAAGAAGTAGGTCCAGGAATGTATACTTTGATCTGACTTCAAAGATAAGAGCAGGAAATAATCTGGACCAGCATGTGGTTGAATATACAGTTCAGCTGAGAAACCAGTTGTGTAAGTGGTGGTTTTCGTTCCAGCAGCATCTTAAAGATACATGCTGCCCTCTCACAAAGGAGTAAGATCTTGTGCCAAGGGCCTGGATAAGTTACTTTCTGCTGCAACATTATATAGCTGAGGGCCTGGGACAAGCTGTGTTCTCCTCTGTACCTTCCATTCCCTGAAACAGTATCCATCATTTCCTTTTCCTCTTATCTTTCTGCCTGCATCAAGGGAAGAGCCATGGCTTGCATCTTCCAAATAATTTTCTTTAATTGCTAAATCTGTTTTAAATTTGTAAGACACACACACACACACACACACACACACACACACACACACACCCCTCTTTACATATGAGGCTTTCAGTAATTGTCAAACTAATCATTATCTCCCTCATCTCTGTACTGTGCCCTGGCCTTTTGTCCACAAAGTGCTTTAACAACCATTGTCTTAACTATTAGAATTACCAAATTCACCTCTTTTTGAGGTATTGGAAGGAGGGTGGAAAGGGTGGCTTGGGATTTGGAGTTGTGTGGTTGTCATCTGCATTGATGGGTTTGGGGGCTCAGAGAGAGACAGTGCTATATAGCGAAGTGAGAAGATAAGCTGCATGAGACAGAGTAGTGTTCATCCAAATTATTCAGGTCAAGGGGTGAGAAACAAAGCTATAGCCTCTAAACTTAGAAATGTCAAATAATAAGGGACCGGGTTCTATTTCTACAACAATGAAAAATGCCCATATTTGTTTCTAAAGAAGTGACATGTGATATATATGACCACAGTATACATATGTGACCATGGTGTGAATGTAGTTGGAACACTGACATGTCAAAGACCAGAGAAAGGATAGGTCACAGGTGATGCCCTAACATAGGAAGGACAGGGACTATCACCAGCCTTCAGTGTAAAGAGGTGAGCAGCCTGCCTAAGGTCATAAAATCAGTATACAGAAGAACCAGATATGCTCATATCTTCCTCAAACACCAAATCCTGTCTTCCCAGGCTTCAGCCATACCTTTTCTTTTCCATAAAATTTGTTTACCACCAACCAGATTGACCTTCCAGTAAAAAAGGAAAATATCAGCAGTGTTGTCCTGGAGTACTGAGCATTAACAATTAGAATATTATCCAAGCAGGTCATAAACAGTCACTGCTGAGACATTAGAAGGCAGGAGTGTTGTCATTAAAGAAGATGGCCAAGCAGTGGCCCGTAAACATCTCCAATGATCCAAAACCACAGTCCTCCAGTACCTGGTATGATAATGAGTTGCGAGATTTTATCTCTAAAATTGTCTCTTAGAAGAAGAGTTACTGAAGTCTTTCTCAGCCATTAAATCCATTGACTATATGAAGTGATTAGTTCCCCCAAATATAGCCTATCTGACCTACATAGCATGCATTTTTTGAATAAATGAGAATGTGACAGTCAATTTTGCAAATTTTTTTACGCTACAACATTCATGTCATGCTCCTACAACCTTTGGTCTGTCAATACCTGTTATGTTTGTCGGGATTGGTGTGTTATAATTCTCTCTAATACAATTGACAAAGTTGCTGTTGTTATAAATTATAAGGGGTGAAATGAATGGACGTGGTCACTTATTTTTGAACAGAACATCAACGTTTAAAACAGAAAGGACTTTAATCATTTTCTTCTTCTTCAGTTAGGACAGTTTCTCACATTAGAGTGCTGTATAAGTTATATAATTTTATGGTTGGAGGAAAAAAAGTTAAGATAAAATCTCTATTCTCTAAGATGCCTAAAGTTTTAATTGACATCCTTTGCATAGGTGGTCTCTTGGTGCCAGGTCACCGATAATTAATCAAATAAGATTGCTCACCATTAGCCCCTGCTTATCTTGGCTCCTCCCAGATGAATTATCTCATGTTCTTCTTCCCTATGATTATCTTTATCCAATTACTAATCCAGATGCCTGGAATCAGGCTGGCTCGTTACTTCCATGCTTCTCGGGTACCCATGGTGAGTGTAGGGGGCATCACTGACCTACAGGGCCACAACATTTAACAGTAATCCTTTCTTTGACCCTGTGACCCGGACACCATCCACAGAGATAGGCTCTGGATACGTTGTTCTACAAAACCTCTCAAGTTTTCCGCTGGAAATGTAGCTCCCATTACCCAACTCACCCGAATGTCCCTACCAACGTCTGATGTGCACATTGCTGTCCAGATGGCATAAAGTTTGTTTCTCGCTCAATGACATCCTGCTCTAGAGGGCCTGCCCAGAAACCGGACAGGACTATTATGTAAATTTCAGACTGCCACCATTGTGGATTATCTCTCTTACTGCCCCTATCAGATGGGCCCTCCTTAGATACTAATAAAAGTGTATTCATATAATTATCATGACACTGCAATCAACATAAAAGTCCCCAAAGTGAAAGTACCGGTAAAATAAGGTACTATTATAATTAATTAAAATAACAATTTGTTATTCCTCATATGTAAACATGACTAATAATGAACATTTCCTAACATATTATAGAATTAAATGAAACATACCTATAAAGTACAGATTATTATCACAATCCTTAGTCGCCATCATTTTCAACACGTTTAAAATTTTAGTATAGTTGGATATACTATGCTACAGATTCATAGTGCAAGATATGATTCTAATCTACACGGTATTTACTGCTCGATTACATACAAGATATTTATGTCCAAAAATAATCACTAACGATGTAAGAAAACTTAGATCACAAAATTGGTAGTGTCATCCTCTATCCTTTTGAAAGCTGAATGTCAGGATAAACTTGCAGGGACTTTTTTTTTTTTTTTTTCTTTTCTGTAATGTGATTTATTTTCCCCAAACCATTATACAGCTTAACCAATTTTCCCTTCCTTCTCTTCAGCTTGTGTTGTGGATTTCCCCTGAATGCTTTCACTCAAGTCTTCTCTTGAAGCACTAGTTTTGGGTAGCCGTATCTCTGTTATAAGGATAATTAAGCTTTGTGACGCAGCAGACCAGTCAGTTTCTTGTCTTTTTTTTTTTTTTTTTAATCAGTGTATACGCAGTGCTGTAAGTAGTGCATAACTTAACACGAAGGAAATGAGGAAGGGAGGAAGCCTTTTCTTGTTCCTTCTCTTGACGCTCTGTTCCTAGTACACAGACATATTTCTTTTGACTCTTCCTGTATACAACAAGAAACATTTCCTCATAAGCATATTGACCTATTTTCTGCACTACCTTCCACCTTGTGCCCAACAGGGGATCTATTTTATTTTGTCTCTAGTTGCTGCTAACCCTTTCCCTAAGCTATGACTTTCTCCTCTCTTTTCTGATCATTGTATTGAGGATTTATCTAAATCTGTTTTCCTCCCTGGATACTTTTTGGATGCTACCCAGACATCTGTCCTGCCATCATTCAGAAACCTCGTCTCACCTTTGGAACTAGGACTTGAAATAATATATCAGTTCAAATTTGCCCAGGAAGGCACTGCAGCCGGTGTCTAATATTTGCCTCCCTGCCCATCTCCCTTTTATCTGTTACTTAATAAGATAATCAGAGGTTTTGGTTACGTGTTCTCACCTAAGACATGGAATATCTTTTTATTTAAGATTTTTTGTTTGTTTGTTTGTTTGTTTGTTTGTTTGTTTTAATTTGAGAGAGAGAGAGAGAAAGAGAGAGAGAGGGAGGCAGAGGGAAGGGCAGAGGGGGAGGGAGAAACAGACATTCCCATGAGCGGGGGACCCAAGTGCACCTTGATCCCAGGAATCATGACCTGAGCTAAAGCCAGATGCTTAATCAGCTGAGCCACCCAGGCACCCAGTATGGAATTCTAAAACCCTAGAATAGTGCAGATTATGACCACATCATTTTAAATAGTTGTATTATATTCCGTATTTTAATTATTCCCTATTGTTGGATTTTAAGCTTGTGCTAGCTCTATTTAAATAAAAACTTTAGGGGCGACTGAGTGGCTCAGTCATTTAATTGTCTTTTTCTTGATTTTGGCTCAGGTCATGATCTCAGAGTCCTGGGGTTGAGTGCTGCATGGGTCCCTGCCCTCAGCAGGGAGTCTGCTTCGGTTCCCCCCCACCCCCTCCCCACCATCCCTCCACACCCCCACATGCACTTTAAAATAAATAAATACTTTATATGTGAAACCATGACAATTTTATGTAACAGATTTCCCCCAAATTTAAGATTGTCCTTTCAGGATACAGTAATGAAAATGGGTTTAGTAGGGGAGAAGGCATATAATTTTAAAAGTCTCTGTTGAAATACTGCCACATTTATAGCTTCTTCATATGCTATCATAGCAATATATGAGCTTGTTGGCTCAATTCTATCTGTTCTTGGATTGGACACTGGTATTTCTTTTTAAAATTCAATCATTTGTGTTATAGCATTGAGGTAATAAAAAGTCACTTTTTATAATAAACACGCTGGAGAAGAGAAATCATTGGCCTCATTTATTTATCCAATAAATACTAGTGGGCGCTTACAATGTGTTACTGTTCTAGGTATGGGAGATACCGCAGAAATAAAACAAGTGTGGTCCCCGGTCTTTTTGAATGTTATTCTAATGGAACATATTCTATTAAAAAATAAAAAGCATGTTAGCATTTGGGGTGAGTTTTGAAGATTTCTGGAAAATAGTTTTTTTCCCTTGAGCTAATCAAATTCCAAACATACAAATAGAGATCTCATCTTATACTGAGCATAGTTTTATCTTTTGTTTTGTTTTGCTTTAAATTGTCAGACACCTGCACAATTGATGGTCATCATTTTAATGGCTTCTGCAAAACCAACTTTCTTTTCTGCCCCCCCCCTTTTTGGGGGGGTCAAGTCAAGGGCAGCTGAGCTGAGCAATCAGACAGGTGGCTCCTTTGCTTCTTTATGATGAGCACCGATGAAGAAAACAATGCAGCTGGTGGTGTATTTCTTGTGCCAGCTAACTCATCAGAGGAAACTAAAATTATTTCAATGAGCCAATTTGATAAATGTGAAAGATTTTCTTCCTGTAATGCAATGCATTAAAATTAGAAACTCATTTTTTTTGCCAAATCTTAAATTCAACCTTTTGTTTCCCAGGCCAAACCCAAGAGGAGGAAAAATATTAAGTGGCAGAAAATATAACACAAATGGTAGTTAAAATAGTCTTTGGCTGTGCCCAACTGTAGATTAGAACCCTTCGTTTTAAGGGAAGATTCTTCATGTAGCCCTCAAACCCATCAGTGTCTTCTACTACCACCAAGTGGTCTGCTTTATGTAATTGTTAAAGACATTGGCATGCATGGTTTTTAAAATGGTCACAATCCTTATCAACCAATAATGATCTTTTCAGATTAAAAGGTAAAAAAAAAAAAAAAAAAAAGGCACCAAATCCCTACCAAACATGCATTGGTCAGACATTTAGCTTAAAGTTTTTTGTCATTTTATTTCATCCATAAGAACCCAGTAAATCAGGCATTGTGATATTGTGTATAAGAAATGACCAAAATATATTTCTCATATATATTTGCTCTTTGTTCATGCATCCTGGCTCACAGCTCCTGAATTCCTTGGAATTTCCTGTAATAAGAGCGATAAAAGTGTCTTTTGTTGTTAATGAGATGACGTTTGGAAAGCCCTTAGGTAACCTGAGCATAGAGGCTGGTTGTCAGGTCAACCAACCCTGTGATTAGAGGATTGGTATTTTCAGTCCCATCCCCCCTCCTGCCACCTCCAAGAAGGGGAGAGGAGCTGGAGATGGAGTTCAGTCTCCACTGGTCAATGATTTCATCACACATGATTATGGAATGAAACCTCCACAAAAACCCAAAAGGACTAGGATTGGTGAGCTTTCAGGTTGGTGAACAAGTGGAGATTTGGTGATAATCGTGGGCTCTGAGAGCTCATGGAAGCTCTACTCCCTTTCCCCATGCCTTGCCCTATGCCTCTCTGCCATCTGGCTGTTTCTGAGTTATATCCTTTTATAAGATACTGATGACCTAGTAAGTAAAATGTTTCTCTGATTTCTGTGAGTTGCTCTAGTAAATTAATCAAACCCAAGGAGTGGGTCACAGGAACCTCTGATTTATAGCCAGTTAGTCAGAAGTATGGGTAACTACCTTGTCTTGCAACTCGTGTCTGGAGGAGTGGGAGTGAGGGGAAAAGGGGCAATTTTGTAGGACTGAATGCTTAACTCGTGGAATCTGATGCTATCTCTGGGTAGATTGCATCAGGATTCAGTTGAATAGAGTTGAACCGTTGGACACCCAGCTGCTGTCAAAGCATTGCTTGTTGGAGGTATAGGGAAACCACACCCAGCCCTCCCAAAACACATGGTGGAATTGTTGACCAGAACACCTTATTTGGGCACTATTCTTTCCCTTTTGTGAGTAAGGAAACTGAGACACAGAGATTAAGTAGTTTATCCATCGTAACTCCTAAAAATTACACGGCTAGAGGGAAAGCCTGGGCTTCCTGACTCAAAGCCCGTGCCTTTCAGTTCAGGGCACTCCTTCGTGCTATAGGAGGGGCAAAGTGTTTTGTAACTATGCAGCTGGATGTAAAATGGACATGGCAGACTAAACTCAGGTGACTTAAAATCGTTTCTATTCTGTGTTTGTGTCTATGGTGTCCATTAATGACATCCTAGTCACTGTCTAACTAATGATGTATGTGGTCACTCCCAGGAAATATACAACTCTGTAATGAAAGGGAAAATGATGTAGCAAATCTTTTACCACTTTTTCCTCCCACCAAAAAGGGGACAGCCAGCCTCAGGTTAATGTCATGTAAGTATTCAATGATAAATACTGCTTCTTTTTCTTGTTTCTTTTCTTGTTTATCACCTTGTAATTCCACCTTCAAATTATTATCCTATCAAAGTATGTTATACTATATTTATGGTCTGTTATACCATACTGCAATTATAGATTAATATTTCTGACCTTATGCTTCTTCCGTGAAGTTTTTTGTGATGAAAAGCATGTTTTCTGTTTGTATTTCCTTTGCCTAACATAATGCATGGCCCAAATAAGTTGTTAACAATTTCCTATAGAACTGAATTCTTTTGGACAACTTAATTCACCTATCTATCCATCTATCTGTCTATCATCTATTATCTGTTTTTCTATGTACCTAATCATCTATGTATCTTTCCATCACCTACCTCTTTCATAATAGATATCTGTGCTTATATCAATTTATAGCCCACACATACAACCTCACAGATCGTGCTTATAATGAAATAAAAGGCATGCTTACTTGGGTTTAGGTCCTAGTTTCCTCATTTATTGAGTGAAAGTGGACACAGCTCAGTTTTCCTCAAAACCAGGTTTTCTCAGCTGAAAAATGCCCACAGTACTACACTCATAATTAA
Organism: Martes martes; assembly: GCF_963455335.1. NCBI lineage: Eukaryota > Metazoa > Chordata > Mammalia > Carnivora > Mustelidae > Martes > Martes martes. The sequence goes on along the minus strand of NC_137891.1, from coordinate 5,907,812 downwards.
TCAGAAGTTTAAAGATATTGCAGGTGAATGCATTTTAAAGATTCACTCTAGCTGCTCTTTTCCACTGAGTAGTTCCAAATGTAAGTGATTCAGAATCACTTGTGAGCACTTTTAATAAAGGAATATACCTGACTCTGGTCAACCTGAAATTCTGGGAGTGTGTTCCAGCAGCTGCAATTTTTGAAATCTCCCCAGGTTATTCTGTTATGAAGACCTAACTAAGAAATCTACTAATCCAAGGTGAGTGTTAGGTAAAGGGCCTTGCACGAATGACACTCATCTTCAGCTTCTCAAATGATAGATTTGGGGAAAATGCTGGTTGCCTTTAGCAAAGCAAACATCTATGTATTCTGTGAACATATTAGTTAACAAGTGGATTTTTATGTAGAAGAATTCCATTCAAAACATACTTTAAGATGAATAGTATATTATCAGGATGGTATTTATTTAATAAGATTTTAATAAGATTTTCTGAAAAGAGTATGAAGCATCGTTTGTTTTAGAAGTTGGCCTTCCCTCAGAATCCATTCCCTAAAGTCAACCATTCCTAAATGTCATCCAAAGATTTTGGGTTTTTATTTGTCCTCTTTTCATGATTCCTATAAATACTATTTCCTCTGAGCAAGGATTTACTCTATCATTATCCTTCAAATTTGATTAAAACTACAGTGAAAACAAGTAAGTACGGCATAATCCAGAGAGCAGGTGTGGCCTACTGACCTATAATGGTCTCTGATTTCCGGGTATTTCAAATACCTACCATCTGTGTCTCCCTTAGAGAAGATGATCACAGATCAGAGAATAGAGGCTCTCATTATTCGGGCAGGCATATGTGATAATTTCGTAAAACTTGAAATTTTAAAATTAGCAACAGCAAAAATTGTTATAGACCTTTGTGGAGAATTTCAAAAAAAGAGAACCACCCCTACGATTGACACGTCTATTAAAATCAGAGAGGAGAGTCAACCTGCTCAGCCAAATTCTTGATTTGACACAGAATACAAGTAGGTCAGACCCTTAAAATAGTACTCTATTAGAGGGAAAGCTTGTAATTAAAGGCTGAAATGTATGATTCTATAAAAAAGGTTTATGTACTTTGCTTCAGTTCTGAGCTGTGACTGCGAACCTCTTGGGAGCCAAGACTTGGACTCACTCACCCTTGTGTCCCTGTCACCCAAGATGGAGTGTCATGCAGAATCAGCCCCTAGTAAATGTCTGTTAACTGGATGCAGGAATAGAAAAATATAATTCAAATCGCGTGACCTAGTTTCAGGAAAAACTTATATATTAAAAATTATGATATAAATGGCTTTGCAGGTTGATTACTTCCATTTGGCAGAAGGTTGTAGCAATGAAAAGGATTTATTTGACTTTTATATCTAGACCAATCCAATAATGCTAAATGTTGCCAATCTATATGGACTCTGAGGCTACCTTTGTTTTTTTTTGTTTTTGTTTTTGTTTTTCAACCTCAGGGCAGGGGTGACCCCCATAAGTTAATTTTAGAGTGCATATAACTGATATCAACTCAAGAAACAGAATAGGTCTCCACAAAATGCACGTCTTCTTCAATTTAATAGAGAATTATTGATTTTTTCTTCACATTGCTGGTAAACCACAGAAATTCTAAAAGTGTCATGGTAGCTGCATAAGCCCCACTCACATTTCCTAGTACTAAAACCGTACCAAGGTTGACTGTCCCATAATATCTTGAAATAGCAAGTCCTCTCCCGGCTGATTTTTCATCTCTTTATGTTTGGAAAACACATTTATTTATTACATTTTTCGGAGGGATAAAATTGGACAATCTTATTTTCAAGTTCTTCTTGTTTGACTTCTCAGAAGCATTAAATACTGCTGAATATTCCCACATTATTGAAACATTCTTTCCCCGGTTTTAGTAACATCACATATGCTTGGTTTTCACCACCTGCTCTGACTGCTTCTTTTTCCCTAATGCACTTTAAATGCTGCAGGCCTTGAAGGTTTTGTGTCGTTCCCCTCTCTTTTCTCCTATTGCGAGTAGATCATACCCTTAGTCATAACTGCAGTCATTGTCCTTATCTTGGTGACTCTCAATATTATATACATAAACTCAACACGCTGTTCTCTAACCTCCAGCGCGACACCCTGTTGCCCTTGGTTCTTGTCCATTTGCCGCTGTTTCTGTTGTTGTCTGGCTAATAGCAAAAGCATACACATGGCTGATCATATCAAAATCTTGAAGTTCTGCTGCTCCTCTGTCTCCTGGCCATACCAATTAATGTCCATTTACATGATCATACACAGTTAGTCTCTAAGTCATGGTGACGCTGCCTTTGTAATTGTCTCATTGGGATGATTCTTTTTATCCCAACCTCACCATCCTCATCTCGTTTATGAGTTAGCTTCCTCATCAGAAACTCGCTCTTCATGAATCCATTATTCATAAGGCTGGGAAGTAATTAATTTCAACACATTTCAATACGTCATTCCCTTGCTTAAAAGTAACTACCTTGGTCATCTGCCCCTAGAGTAGAAATAGAATATAAATGCCTGACTTGGTCTGACACTAACGCGTCTCCCACGCTCATCATGGGTCTAGCTCTCACTATTTGTGCTACAACCATATCTCACTGAACTTACGTGTGAAAGCCCCCCATTCTTACGCATCTCAAATCCCTTTACACATGAACTGCCTGTCCCTGAAATAGTTTCCCTTGCACGTCTCTATCTTGTCCTTCTGTTTATGAAATTTGACACAGGGGGATTCCAGTTCTGGCCATCGTGGAGTAACAGATATCTTCTTGTATTACCATCAACTTGGAACAAATGTGATAAGTGTCTTTTTTTTTTTTTTAAATAGACTTTATTCTTTAGAGCACAACATACAGAGATTCCCCATATTCTGACCTGCACATGCGTGGCCTCTCCACTAGCAGCATCTAGGACCAGACTAGAGATAGAGTCGAGGAACCTACAAGACACATTGGTATCACCCTCAGTCTACTTTAGGGTTCATCCTTGGTGCTGTGCATTCTGTGGCTTTGGACAAATATATAATGACAGTTACCCACCACTGCAGCATCATTACAGGCTGGTTTCACTGCCCTAAAATATCCCGGGCTCTGTCTGTTCATCTGTCCATTCCCCCAACGCCTGAGCAATCATTGCTTTTGTTGTTGCTGTTGTTGTCATTCTGTGTTTGTTTTCATTTGTTTAATTTGGTTTTCCTGTCAAAACTATTTGCCATAGTTTTGTTTTTCTAGCATGCCGTGTAGCTGGAATAATATAGTGCGGAGCCTTTTCAGATTAGCCTCTTTCATTTAGTGACATGCATTTAAGGTCACTCTATGTCTTTCCAGAGCTTGATAGTTCATTTCTGTTTAGTGCTGAATAGTATTCCATTGTCTGAATGCACCACAGTTTGTCTATTCACATACTGAACATCGTGGTTGCTTCCGAGTTTGGGTAATTAGGAATAAAGCTGCTATAAATACGTGCAGATTTCTGTGAGGACATAAGTTTTCAGCTCATTTGGGTAAAATACTAAGGAACCTGATTGCTGGTTTATATGGTAAGAGTATGTTTACTTTTTGTTTTCTTTTTAAAAACTGCCAAACCATCTTCCAAAGTGACTATACCATTATGCTTCCTGACAGTCAGTAAGTGAGAATATTTATAGCTCTCTATCCTTGCCAGCATTTGGGGATGTCATTTTTTTTTTTTTTTTTTTTTTTTTTGGTTTTTGGCCATTCAAATAGGTGCCTAATCATATCCCACTGTTGTTTTAATTTGCAATTTCCTAATATCATGTGTACTATCCTTTGATATGTTTATGTGTCATCTGTATATCTTCTTTAGTGAGGTATTTGTTTAAATCTTTGCCTCTTTTAAATTAAGTGGTTCATTTTTTTATTGTTGTGTTTTAAGATTTCTTTGTATATTTTGGATAATAGTCCTTTATTAGATGTGTCTTTTGAAAATGTTTTCTCCCAGTTTGTGACTTGTTCTCTCATTTTTTTTTTCTAGATTTAAAAAAAAATATACATTTATTTGACAGAGGGATAGAGAGAGAGCACAGGTAGGCAGAGCGGCAGACAGAGAGAGAAAATGTCCCCACTGAGCAGGGAGACCAACACAGGGCTAGATCTGTGGACCCTGGCATCATGACCTGAGCCAAAGACACATGCTTAACTGACTGAGCCACTCAGGTGCCACCTCATTTTCTTAATAGTGTATTTGATACAAAAGTTTTTCATTGTAATTAAGCACAGCTTATCAATCTTTTGTTTCATGGATCATGCCTTTGGTGTTGTATCTAAAACGTCATCACCATGCCCAAGTCATCTAGATTTGCCCCTATGTTATTTTCTAGTAGTTTTGTAGTTTGCATTTTACATTTACATCTATAATCCATAATGAGTTATTTTTTATGAAGAGTATAAGGTCTGTGTCTAAATTTATTTATATGTGTGTAGAAGTTCAGTGGTTCCAGCACTATTTGTTGAAAAGACTGTCTCTGGTCCATTATATTGTGTTTGCTCCCTTTTCAAAGATCAGTTAATTGTATGTATATGAGTCCATTTCTGAGCTCTCTACTTTGTTTCTTGATCTATGTATCTGGTTTTTTGTTTGTTTGTTTGTTTGTTTGTTTGTTTTTTTAATACCAATACAAGATTGTCTTGTTCACTGTAGCTTTACAGTAAGTCTTGAGGTCAGGTAATGTCAGTCTTCTGACTTTGTTCTCCTTCAACACTGAGTTGGCTCTTCTGGGTCTTTTGCCTCTCCATATAAACTTTAGAATCAGTTTGTTGATCTCCACAAAATATCTTGCTGGAATTTTGAGTGGAATTGCATTGACTCGACAGATCAATCTGGGAAGAACTTAAATCTTGACAATACTAAATTCCATATTCCACAAATACAGAATATCATTTTGATATCTTCATCAAAAAATAATTTGCATATGTATCTTGTACATATTTTGTTAGACTTATACCTAGGTATTTTATTTTTGGGGTGTTCTGCCAATGATATTGTGCATTTAATTTCAAATTCCACTTTTTTATTCCTGGTATATAAGAAAGTGATTGACTTTTGTATGTTAAGCTTGTATTCTGAAAACATTTTTGTAATCACTTATTAGTTCCTGGAGATTTTTTGTTTTGTTGACTGTTTGGAATGTTCTGCATAGATAATTATGTCATTACCTAAGATAGTTTTATTTCTTCCTTTCCAATCTGTACACTTTTTTTTTCTTGTTTTATTGTATTAGCCAAGACTTCCAGTACAAAAGGAAGTTGAAAAGAGTAGTGAGAAAGGACATCTTTTCCTTGTTCTGATCTTGGTGGGAAAGCTTAGTGTTTCTCACCATCAAGTATGATGTTGGCTTTAGGTTTCTTGTAGACATTCTTTAAGCTGAAAAAGTTCCCCACCATTCCCAATTTTCTGACAATTTTTATCATAAATTGCTATTGAATTTTGTCAAGTATTTTTTCTGTATCTATTATTATGATCATATGATTTTTCTTTGTTAGTCTACTGATGTGAAGAATTATATTAATTGATTTTTAGTGTTGAACTACCCTTGCATACCTGGAGTAAATCCAACTTGGTCATGTTTAATAACTCTTTTTATGTGTTGTTGGATTTGATTTGTTAATATTTTCTTGAGGATTTTTACGTCCTACTCATGAGAGATAATTATCTATGGTTTTCTTTTCTTGTAGTGTCTTTGTCTGGTTTTCATATACTACTGAACCCATGGAATGAGTTAGAAGTATTCCCTCTGTTTTTATTTCTGGAAAAGATTATAAAGAATTAGCATAATTTTTTCATTACATGCATGATAGAATTTTTCAATGAACCCACTTAAGCCTGGCTCTGTTTTGAAAGGTTATTAATCATTGGTTCAACTTCACTAACAGGTATAGGCCTATTCAGATTCTATTTATTTTGTGTGTGAGTTTTGGCACTGTTTTTCAAGGAGTTGGTCCATTTTGTCTTGATTATCAAATTTGTGAGCACAAAGTTGTTTATAGTGCTTTTTTAATTGTCCTTTTGATTTTGATGGTATCTGTAGTAATGTCCCTTCCTTTGATTCTGACATTAGTAACCTGTGTCTTTTTTCTTACTTTTTTTTTTTTTTTCTTAGTAAGTGTAGCTGGAAGCTTATCTTTTAAAAATCTTTCAAAGGAATTTGGCTTTATTTTCTTTATCAATTTCCTATTTTCAATTTCATTTATTTATTTTCTAACTTTTATTTAATTCCTTCTTTTTAAAGATTTTATTTCTTAAGTAATCTCTACCCCTAATGTGGGGCTCCAACTCACAAGTCCAAGATCAAGAGTTACATACTCTTCCATCTGAGCCATTGGGTGCCCCTCTTTTATTCCTCTTTTCGATTTAATTTTCTCTTCTTGTTTCCTTAGATGGAAACTAAGATTATTGTTTTCAGATCATTCTTCTTTTTTAATATATTCATTCAATGCTATAAATTTTCCTCTAAACACTGTTTTTGCTGCAGCCCACGTATTTTTTTAATTATATATTTCATTGTAATTTAGTTAAGAGTAATTTTTCATTTCTCTTGACATTTCTCTTTGATTCATGTGTTATTTAGAAGTATTTTGTTTAACCTCCAACTATGTGGGAATTTTCCAACTTTCTTTTTGTCATTGATTTCTAGTTTAATCCTTTGTGGTCTGAGAACAGACACATATTGTAGTAATTGCATTATTTCTCTCTTTTTTAAAACATTTGTTAATGTGTTTTTTATGGCCTAGAAGGGAGTGTATCTTGGTGAATGTCCATGTGAACTTGAAAAAAATTACATTCTGCTGTTGTTGGATGAAGTAGTCTATTGCTATCAATTATATCCAGTTGACTGATGATGCCTTTGAATTTAACTATATTCTTACTGATTTCCTGCCTTCTGGACCTCTCTTTTTCTGATAGAGGGGTGTTGACATTTCCAACTATAAGTAAATCTTTTTAAACAATGCAAAGCTGTGATCCTTGAAAAGAAATACACAAGTGATCTTTACATCCTATTTGGTTTTATACCATAGAGCAGAAATAATCCACACGTATACTACCAATTGATAAAAGAAACAAACAAACAAAAACACCCTAGCAATTTCATGGGAAAAAAAGTCTTTTTAGAAAATTGTACTGGAGGGGCACCTGGGTGACTCACTGGGTTAAAGCCTCTGCCTTTGGCTCAGGTCATGATCTCAAGGTCCTGGGATGGAGCCCCACATCGGGCTCTCCGCTCAGTGGGGAGCCTGCTCCTGCCGCACATGCCTCTCTGCCTACTTGTGATCTCTGTCTGTCAAATAAATAAATAAAATCTTAAAAAAAAAAATGTACTGGAACTTTTGGGTATCATACTGGGAAACAGATATATGACTCTTTCTTGTGTCAAACAATTAAAAAAAAACATGTTAATATCTGACAGATCATAAACCAAGAGTAAAAGCTAGCTTATTACAAAAGCCATATGGAATTATCTGTGCAAACTTGGCATATGGAAAGATCTCTTAGAGAAGAAAGAGAATCCATTAATCATAAAAAATACAAAAAATAAGCATGAATTGAACTTCATCAAAATTAAGATTTCTGATCATCAGAAGTCAGTGCTAAGAAAATTAATAGTCAAACCACAGACAGAAATGAAGTATTCATTAAACATATATGTTTCAAAGGACTTATACCCCAAATATACAAAGAACTCCAACATCTTAATAGTATGAAAGGAAAATAACCCATTTTTATTTAAATGAGCAAAATATTTCAACAAACGTTTCACAAAGAAAGATATACCTTTGGCCAAAACACAAGTAAAAGTGCTTAATATCCCTGTCACCAGGGAAATGTTAAGTTAAACTATCTGTGGTATCACCATGCTGTCCACCAAAATGGACATATTTATAGATACTGGCAACACTAAATGTTGGAAAGGCATACAACAACTAGAATTCTTGAACATTTTCAGTAGATATGCAAAATGATATGACCACTTTGGAAAATTGCTAGCTGTTTCTTATAAAGGTTAATAAAGAATTTATTTTTGAGCGATTACAATCTTAGCTGTGTCCAGACCAAGATATGTGTGAACATAATCCCAGTAGCTTTATTCATAATAAGCTATAAGTTGAAGCAACTCAAATAGCTATCAATGGGAGAATTGATTAACACATTGTTGTATATTTGGACAATGAAAGAATATTCATCAACAACAAGGAATGCAACTGATGACACCTGGTATAAAATAAATGAATTTAAAAATCATTATGTTGATAAAATAAACCAGTTGAAAAAATTGTGATATACTAAACATTTCTAAAACAGCTTAACAAAATATGTGGTGATATAAATCAGAAGAGTGGTTACCTCTGGAATCCAAGTGGGGACAATCTGGGCAGGCACAAGAAGGAATTTTGAAACAATAAAAATATCTTATTTTATGATAACGGTCATAGGTTGAGGGCAAGTGTATAAGGTTTTCAAAACTCTGCAATCTCTGTTCTTAAGTCCTGGACATTTCATTATATATACATCATATTTCAGTTTTTAAAAATGAAGCAGAAATAAATCATCCTGTTGGAGATGTATCTTGGAGAAGGTTGTTTTTGGTTAATTTATTATATGCCTATCTACATATTGTCTGTCATATTTGCAGACATTTATGAAATATTGTTCTTTCTATGTGTCTTGGCATTTTGCAATCTCTTAGGCTTACAGGCTCAGTGGTTCAGTGTTGGAATGGGAAGGGTATATTCTTGGAGACAGGCATGTCTGTGTAGAGCTGGTTGCACTAGTTCTGGTAAGGTTAACATGAACACATTTCCTCTGACCTCCATGGCGCTGCCTCCTTCCTTGAAACATGGGATCTTTAATATAGTTACTGTGAGGACAAGAGAAAAAAAATGTAATTATTAGGCAAATGATAGTTGTTCAATAATGAATCACATATCTACATTTTTAATAGTATATATGCATTTTTTAATCAAGTTTGTATACATGTGAGGAAATTTCCTAAGAACTTTACTTGTCTTACCTTGATCTTTACACAATTCCTATGAGTCAGAGTTCTCATTATCGCTCTATTAAAGATTAAGATTTTGGCTTGAGCTGCATAAATTGCTTAAGATTACATAGCACCAAATGGCCTAGCTAACTTTTCATCCTTGAGGGTTGATGTTAAGCCTGCCTTTTCAGTGTTACTTTATCCCATTACCTCCCATAAGTGCTGATTATCATTATTATCACTGTCATTACTCATCTTTGTTAATTTCCATAAATCTTATCCTCAACTCCTTAGGCAGATGAGCAGCCTTACTCCAACCCCTTCGAGCATCAAGGAACACACCTGTCCAGAGACATCTCCAGTGTTTAACTTACTGTCTTTATCCTAAACTAAAATTTACTTGCTGGATTTTATGAATCCCATGTGAGCTATCCTGAACTAATCCACTCTCTTTACAAATGACAACATTTAAAAACACATGAGAACACCTATTACAGTAATTCGGTGCTTTATCTTATCTTGAATTGTGACAGGGGATTCACAGAGCTGAGTCCTTGCATGGTACTGAGGGACTCAGCAAGTGGCCCCAGACTGATGATACCAGACATCTGGACTGTGTGACTTTGTGCCCAGTGCTGACAGCAGCCTGGTGGAGCTTAGCTCACCTGAATCCCTAGTTCCACATAGTGCCTCCAACTCTTAGGTGACATTCTGAAAATGCAGTTCATTTTACTCCTCCCTTTTCTGCTCTGCTTTCTCCATCTCTCTTGAGATCAAATGGAAACTTCGACTTTAGAAATTTAGTTATGGGTAGTGCAAGTGATAATGGCAAGATTTGAATTTTTTTTTTTTTTTTTTTTTTGAGAGAGAGAGTGAGAGCACACACTTAGGAAAGCAGTAGGGTAGGGGCAGAAGGGGAGGAAGAGAGAATCCCAAGAAGGCTCCATGCTCAGCACGGAGCCCCATGCAATGCTTGATCTCATGACCCTGAGATCCTGAAATCAAGAGTCAGACTCAACTGACTGAGCCACCCAGGCGCCCCAAGATTTGACTAATATATTAAAAAAAAAAAAATATATATATATATATATATTAATTTAAATGGGAGTGCCTGATGTACAGATTTTAATGTCTTGTCTTACTGGTATAGATCTGACTAACGATAGTGTCTGGTCCCAGGAGGAACGAGAGCTAGGGGTAGCAAAATCTCAGCCATCAAGATCAGTATGAAAGTTCATGCAAAGAAATACACGAACAGTATGTCAAAATGTTAAATAAAGATGGGATCAGTCTGGTGTTCTTTCTATGTGCATATCTACCAAAGCAGCTCTCCTACAATGAAAATACACCATCTGAGTCTTGCTAAGGACATATTGAAATACATGTTGGTTTTAAATGAAGATCTGAAATGGAAGCGGAAAATTCCTAGAAGTGGTGGACAGCAGAGATGGACAGCTTAGTGACCCGTGACCCTCAGCATTTGAGAGTTGAACACTTAACTGGGGTATGAACTCAGAGAAGTTGGGGCCTCGAGGGTATCTTTGACACTTGCAGAATGAGTCAGAGAGGACAGACTGTACTACGAATCTTGATCGTCTGTGTCTGTGAATGTAATTTTTAGGAGGGTGAGGAAATTGGTCCTAATAACAACAATTTAGCCTAGAAAGTAGAATTTAAAAGGGAACCTCCCTTTTGAATATGAGCCAGCTGAAAAAAGCTTGAAGGAGGATGGGTGTGTTCACTGATGGGAATAATTGCAGTTCATGTATCATAGAGTTGTGGTCGGAATGGCATTAAAGAATATATACAATGTATACTGACAGTATTATCACAATAAACTATGTTGCATGCTGTACTATGATTACACTTCTTTCTTCTATACACTTGACCTTTGAAAAATGTGAGGGTTAGGGGTACCGCCCCACTCAGTGTGGTTGACAATCCCTGAATGACTACTGACTCCCCCAAAACCTGACTGCTAGTAGCCAACCGTTGACTGGAAGCCTTCCTGAAACATAAACAATCCATTAACACATATTTTCCACGTGTAGGTACTATACACTATATCCTTACGATAAATTACTCTAGAGAGAGGAAAATGCTACTAAGAGCATTACGAGGAAGAGAACACACATTTGCAGTACTGCACCATTCAAAATCTGCATATAATTGGACCGGCGTGGTTCAAACCCACGTTTTTCAAGGGTCAACTGTAATTTAAACACATTTTCCTGGAGTTTTTGATTTTTTGTTTGCCTGTTTTCTTTTCAATGTGTTGGTCACATTGGTCTTCCTCAGGTGCTGTGGCCGAGCCCTCAGATTCCTCTCACTGGCTGCTCACAGGATGTAATCTGACAGTACCCACCCTGTCCTTGCGATGCCCCTGCAGACCCTGGGACCAGCTCCTGAACTCCAGGCCTGTGTCTCCCTGGGGCACCCCACCTCCACCCTAGAATGCCTTCCCTTCCTTATATTTGATCTGTAATCTCTGTTTCCCACCTGTCAGGACTTTGATTCTTTACCCTTCTTAGGGCAATGGATTACCTAAGTGTTATTGAAACTGGGTAGTAAGAAGCAATTCCTTGGGACTTTATGTAGCTTTTCTGTTTTCCCATTTAATATTTTGATTGAATGTACACTTTTATGCTGGGTATAAGCTCCCTTCTGAATTTTAAAGAGATTACTCAAATGACCCCCACCTTCTAGTGTTGTTTTGTCTGATGCCATTGTGACACTGTAGAATATTAAACATATTTTTAAACTCCTCTCTATAAAAGTTGATTTTTTTAAAATTTTTATTGTATTTATTCATTTTTCTAAGTAGGCCCCATGCCCTACATGGGGTTTGGACTAATGACCTTGAGATCAAAAGATGCTTGATCTAGGGACTGAGCCAGCCAGGTGCCCCAAAAGCTTATTTAGTTGTTTGTTTTTTTTAATAAATGTTGTTTTTTTTTTAAATAGAGTTCCATTCTTGCTTTATGTTCTATAATCCTTTCCCGTTATTTCAAGCATGCTCATTTATTAACTGCAATATTTATTTTTCATGATTTCAAATCCCAAAGTGTTAATTCTCCGATTGGTTGAATTTCTGTATTTTTAGCATTTTAGAGATACTGTGTCTTAAAATTGTTTCCAATTATAAGTATGTACAACTTTTCAGCAGTGGTTATTTTACATGTGAGGGTTCTCTGGGCCCTCCTTTATCAATGGGTTCTTTCAAAGCACTGCCATCCTGTATTTCTTCAAGTCTCTTAAAGTTCTCAGAGCTACTAGATCAGTTTCCATTTCTGGATGTGGGGTTATGACACGTTGCTTAGTGTAGCCAACATACATTCAAACTCCCACCTATTTGCACGGCAGGACTGATGCCATGACTCACTTCTTGGTACTATTTTGTCTGAAAGCCTTGGCTTCTTTCCTCCCGTAGGTATTATAAGCACAGACACCCATCCCTGGGGCCTGTGTCTTTATTTTAAAGTTCCACGGATTGCTGTAGTATCATTACTTGTTTATTAATGTCTTTTATACCTCATTTAATACCTGGCATCTAGAACTTCTTTCTTTTGACTCCTGCCATGCGTTTTGGGGAGGTGGGGTGGGGGAGGAAGGGGGTATGGTGTCTATTTGTTGTAGTCCTTCTCATCAAATCAGTGTGCCCAATTATTTGAAGTTGGATCTGTTCTTTAGGGCCGTGCTTAAACTTCTTGCGTTCCACAGAAGCTTTTGTGGCACTTTAGAATTTTCACTAGAATTTTTCGGTTATTCTACACATTCCTATGTCCCATAAAACCACACATCTGATGACATATTGTTCGCAAGAGTAATTATATGTAACTTTTTTCTTTCTTTTTTTTTTTTGCTAAAAACTATAAATTGCTTTAAAAAAGCATCTGCCCTAATCTTAAACCCAATGTGACAATGAGGCAGTCTTGAAACAGGAGAATTCTTTTCCTCATCAAGGAAGTCTGAAAAAAACGAAAAGAAAAACAAAACAAAACAAAAAACAGAACTGTAAATTTCTAATCTAAAAATAAAGCCTTACATCATACAGCACATTCCAGTATATGCAATACATTCATCTTCACAATAAGCTTTCCGAGCCAGATTTCATCATTTAATTTTACATATTAAGCAGCCAAGCCTCAGGGAGGCACAGGTCCGAGGTCCTGCAATCATCCCTTCTGCTCAGTATCTTTTGATTTTGTATTCCCCAGACTGTTTCCTTGCTTCTAAATTGGGGCTGTTGTGAAAACCCGAAGAAGCATTGTATGTACAGTTGTTTTGTAAACCGCTGTGAAAAACGATAATAGTAACCATCCGGGATATCAGAACCCCACCTAGACAGAGAAACCAGGTTTTTTGTAACGTGTTTATAAATCATTGTCTTATCTTGGTTAATTGCCATAGTGACTGTCTCGACCGGGCGACCCTAATGCGATTTTTATGGGTGGCCAAAGCAGTCTGAAGCACTTGGGCTAAGGGAATCTCTCTCAGTCTTTCTTATTTATCAAAAAGGGGGGAAAATGACATCATCTCTTTGGTCCTTAGCTTTTTTGTTCCCCTAGTCAGAAGCCTGTCTTGTCCTGCCAGTCTTGATCTCTGTGTGGTTTTATAACTCTTTCTTCTGGGCTCTCTGCTGCCTTTGTTATGATTCTCCCTCTAGCTAGGTCTCTACTGTGACAACGGATGAGTGAATTGAGGTTATTAGTCAGTTCATTTCAGGCAGAAATATCTCCACTATACTTGCCTGGGATAGCTATATAAGCCCTTTCTGTGTCGTTAGAAAAGCAGAAAACCATTTCAAATTGAAGTGCAATTAGAGTCAGTATACTTCAAAGCAAGTGTATTTACATGTAGGCTAATTAAAGAAATCTTTAAAGAATTCAACATTACAGATGGTACACAGAGGAAAAATGTATATTTGGGTATACCTCCCTTCCTCTCTTTTTCTCTCAATGCAAAATTGTACAATAAACACATCTTCATTTATAGAACTGTCTCAAGTTGTTATGGCAACTGGAATTTGGGGTCAAGCAGAGAATGAATTGTTATCATTGTTCCCTGAGCCTGGAGAAATAGAGTTTTAACATCTATATGAGCTTTGAACATCATTGAAAGAGGAAAGTGTACTTTAGTGCCCTGGATTCCATGTCTATAGACTTTCTTCTCTGACAAACTTTACTGCACTTTAGAACTTCAGTCTCTTCTCAATCAAGCTTGCTCTGCAAAAGATCCAACAGCAAGTGATTTACACTTAATTTGCTTGCCCTGAAGTCATTTCTGCTGTCTCAAGGGAATGTCCATTTACTTACCACTTAGGTAGGTAATCTTTAATGATCTTGGAGATATTTCAAATAGTTTCTACATCTATAAAATGGGTCTGATAAAACATGATCCCTTAGAAAGACTAGAATGATAAAAGTACATAATGCAAGAACAAGTTTTTGGAGAATGATGAACAACTGTAAAGATGCATTCCATGTATAATTTTCAATCTTTTATGTATTCATCCTAAAAATATGGACGATGTAATTAATATGTGCCAAGGCACACTAGAACACACACACAAAGAATAAGATTTTGTTCTCAAGAGCTCAGGGCCTAGCTTAAAAAAAAAAAAAAGTCCATTATCAAAGTATGCGCAGAGTACTCTGGCCATTCACAGAGAAGAGTGTCTCACCCTCTGCTAAAGAAGTATTTGTTTCTTCTTTTGAATCTGCTCATGTTTTCTTGGTCTCCGCTCTGGTTCTAGAGGGGCTGTGGCTGTGGCACACAGTTCCACGCTGGGTTGGCTCACTTCTCACAAAGAGCTTCCCTTTTCAAGTCTACAATATGTTCTTCCAACTTTCTGCCCTGGAGTGTCTCTGATACCATAGCTTGGGAAGTAAGGTGAATCCTGCTCAGATATACTTGCACACACAGCTAGAGTTCAGGGGAGTTCACACACTCTGGGGCAACCCCCAAAAAAGGGAGTCAGGAACAGATAGATAAGTTGTTGGACAAAACACCTGCCTCCTGTTCTCTGGGATTTACTCTCAAATGGAAGCTACACTTACGGATATATTTGCTCAGGCTCTGCTTACGGAGAGAATCAGAGTTAAGGCAATTGGTTCCAGGAATCAACCCAGAAAGCCCATCTCCAGGGGAGATCCTGTGACTAGATCAATGACCAGTGAGATGACAATCAAGATAGTATTGTTTAAATGAGTGGGGTGATGATAACCTGGCTTGCACATTTTTGCATCATAATTACAAAGACTCTCATTTGTGGCAAAGTTAGGATGGGATCTAGGTGGAAGGGAGAGGAGATGATTATGTGGTAGCTCCATCATTTGAACTGTATATAGCAATGATAACCATTAGGCTTTGGGGTTGTCCAGCTGGGGTGTGCTGTTTTGCAAGTCTTGCAAAAAGGTTAAATGGAAGGTTGAGGTCAAACAAGTGTCATCTTAGTAAACTCTGTAAGACCACATGGTCTATTAAGTACCATTTAAAGATCATTTTCATATAAAGAGATTCTTATTTCCTGCAGTCACAGGAAAAGAGTGTGCTTAAATAAAACCTAACTTCCAATTAATAATGGTGGAAGGAATTTTGAATTTTGAAAGCCTTAGCTAAACATCAGCCTGGGAATTCCCTCTTGCAGAAGTGGGATGGGTCCTGCGAGATGGAGTACATATAGCAAACCAGTTGTTGGCTTAGAGCCCTGTCTCCCTCTCCGGTGGAATGGATGGGTGGGTCCCAAAGGGCTGGACGGGCATGAGTCTGCTCCCTCGGCACCTTCCGGTGGCCAGGGGAAGTCTGCTATTCTTTTCCATAACCTCAGGCTCTGTTGATTTAGAAATCTTTGTGCTGGTGGGTGAATTTCCACAAAAGGACACAGGGGTTCCACGACATTGGGGGCTACACACTAGCATCAGAGCATTTGGGGTTCCCCGGGCCTGTGAAACAACTGATAAGGGATTACAGTGAAGTGGGTAATTGAAAACAATTGCGGGAGTGAACGACACCGTGATGCCACCGAGGGGGCTGTCTGCAGCCAAGAGGTGTTCCGTGTTGACAAATGGTGAGTGGGCAACTGCTGCAATTACGACCAGCAAGAACAATGCAACCATGATACAAGATCCATCAGGAATGGCTCAGCCGTCCGGCACATAACCTAGAGAAGCTGAAAGGTGAAGCAAATATAAAGTGGGTTATAGCAGCAAGATAATGAATTTTAATTATAGCCTTTGTCAGTGGAGATGGTGGCTTGTTTCATTAACCTGCCTGTATTCAGTCATTTTTATGGATTTGCTGCTGTCGCCACCTGGACAACTCAGTGAAACAGTAGACTGAAAGCTGGGCACACGTGAGCGGAACGAGGGTGGACTACGTGAGATACTTCCAGGGCATCACCTCACCTCCTCATCCGGGCCTCACCGTTGTTCCGTCTGTGGCCGCAGCACATGGTTCTGTATAGATGTCGAACCACACTGCATGGGTCCTGTTCAGCTTCAAATCTCTTGCTCACTTCCTGGGTCTCTTCTGCTATCACAGAATTGGGCATCAGTGCCACAGGCTCGGCATTCAAGCACCCATAGCCAAAACGTATGGAGAAGTGAATGGCCCCAGAAGCAATCCTTGTATTGGTCTCAGGAGACAGTAAATACCTCTCCCTGTCATTTCTTGGACAGACCATTTGGGGAAAAATTCCATGTGTTACTCAGAAGATGTTGTTCAGACCAAGCTTCTCAGAGAATAGCAGTGACCATCTCATTAACACATTCTTAAAGTGTTTTTTGTTTGTTTGTGTGTTTTGTTTTGTTTTGTTTTACATTAGGCAGTGGACTCCTACTCTCTGGGATTACTTCCCAAATAAACTACCTGCACAAAAGTCTTCATCATAGGCTGTGCCTCGTGGGAAGCAAATATCGAAAGTGTCACAAAATAGTGATTATCAATCAGTCCTGAAAAATGGGGAAAAGAATGTCCAAGCTCTTGAGCAAAAATGAGGGGAAGACAAGACAGTTGGGGCATGATAAGCAGTCCCAGGAATAAAGGAGCTTATCTATTCACTCTTCAAAAAAAGTTGGGGCACCTGGGTGGCTCAGTGGGTTAAGCCTCTGCCTTTGGCTCAGGTCATGATCTCAGGGTCCTGGGATCGAGCCCCGCATCGGGGTCTCTGCTCAGCCAGGGAGCCTGCTTCCCCCTCTCTCTCTCCTGCCTCTCTGCCTACTTGTGATCTCTGTCTGTCAAATAAATAAATAAAATCTTTTTAAAAAAATTAAGTCATCAGTAATGGAGAAATTCAAGTCACACACGTGCAGAGGCAAGTCCTCAAGCATGTTTAAGGGTGACTCACTAGAGTTCTTTCTCAGTGAATGCATCGGATCAGTTTTTCATTTCCCGAGAAGGCATTGTTCCCACGACATGGCTCAGCAGAGTTCAGATTGGTGTCACCAAACCGAATTTGTGTAAGGGCCAGGTCGGTCATACCAATAGTTGTCCTGTCTAGGTGGAGATTCTAAAACACTGGCGCTCACCGATCACTGTGAAGTGGGCAGCGGCTGTGCTGAGGCTGACGGCCGCCTCGCGAGAAAGGAGGCAGGTACTTCAAATCTGTGAAGTTCTTTCCTGACGTTGTTCTTACAGTGCTCTAATCTGATGTGGAAATTCAAGTTTATTGACAGGTGGGTCTTTTCTGCTCTCTTTGTAAGGAAGTAATTATGACAAAAAGAAAAAAAAAAAAAGGCAACCAACAACATGCCTGTGTGCAACACCTGGCCTGCATTTGCGTCTTCTTGCTGGGCACCGGTGTCTTTGCATTTTACATGTCCCACCGCCGCCTGCTGCTGGGTTCCCTGAGCTTCAGCCTTTTGGGCTGAGCAATCAGCAGCAAACGTGGGCTTAGGAGACCTGAAGCCATGTCCCAACAATCCCTGTCTCTTTGTGAGTCTAAGACATTGGATGTCTCTGAGTCTCCGTTTACTCTT
The DNA here is from genome assembly GCF_963455335.1 of Martes martes. Taxonomy (NCBI): domain Eukaryota; kingdom Metazoa; phylum Chordata; class Mammalia; order Carnivora; family Mustelidae; genus Martes; species Martes martes. Next base: position 5,889,821 of record NC_137891.1, on the reverse strand, counting down.
TTACATCATACTCCAACAATAACTTTTTTTTTCCAGTGTTGTTGAAAATTAGACAAAATAATAAACCTTAAAGTCATTCACTTAACATATAGGTGGACATAAACAAACATCATTACCACAATAATTCTGTGGGTCTAGATAGAGGCTAAAATGGAAAGATACCTTTCAGTCCTGAGTTCAGTTCCTAACAATAAAGCAAATATATGTGGAAAATACAAATACTAAAATAATGTAAGATTGAGGTCATAGACACTACGCTTCCCATTCATAGCATGGATTCAATAACTTGCATAAAATCCCTCGCACAGCTTTTCGTACAATGATGGTAGATATTATTACTCATAATATTTCAAATAATTATCCCATGATTGATTAATTTGCCCATCAGTTGTATTTAGTTATTTCAAAAACGTTTACTGAGGCCCGTCACGTAAATATGCACTCATCCTGCATTCAGACGAGTGGTCACAGTGACCCTTCCTTCTGTCCTCTGCGTGTCACATCTCTCGAGTCCCCAGTTCTAGAAATACTGCTTACAATGCTGCCCTAGGAGGGAGTGTTCTTATAAGTGCAAAAGGATGATAAACATTTTCATAATATGTATGTTCGCGTTGGCTACCACAAGCACATCTGGAGAGACGAACTCAGAAGCTCTGCACTGTCCATGTGCTGCTTTTCCCAGCTATGGCCATATCCAGGAGGTCCAGGAAGGTAATACTCCACCTGAGGGTTCAGAAGCGGGATTGTTGGTGAGACGTTGCAGTAGCAAGGGCAGATCATTCAGTGCTGCTCGCAGTCGTATTAAATCGCTATCAGTTTAGAAGAATAAGCTTAATTAGCGGAGTAAATTAACTGCACAACCTTAACCTGTTGGCCTCGAGCATTTCATTAGCTTCAGTGTTAGAGTTCTCTTTACATACAGCGCTATAAATTGAGAGACAGTAGCCAGGCTTTCCGGAGATCCTACTTACTCTAGGTTTTTTGTTTGTTTGTCTTGTTATTTATTCAACGCCCTTTAAACATGGGAGCACGTCTAATAAATATATTCATGGAATAATTTAATTTGGTTCAAAGTAACTCTATGGTTCTACATTGCTAGGCTCCAAAATTAACACGATGTTGAGTTATTTAGTTGTTCAGCTGATGATGAAAGGCAATGAATAACATATTCTTGGGAATTGTTCCAAATTTCAACTTCACTCATTTAGTAGAATAATATGTTGGCATTTTTAAATATAAAAAATAAAACGACATTTATTGTTTTTAAATCTGTGAATATGCCATCGAAGATCAAAATAAACATGATAGGATTGTTGTGTCTCAAAGATCCAAGGAGACAGTTTCCCTCCTCCTCCCTGAAACAATCTGTTGGTGCCTTCGATCATACTTTTTTTGGTCTGGGGTTCCCATCTCTGGTATTTATTTTGTCATTCCACAGCGGTAGCTCGCAAATCTTTTAGCCCCCACCAAGTTCTAGGCTTCACGCTCAGTGCTAGAGAATCAAAAGTGAGTAAGATTTTCTTGTCATAGAATAGCCTCATTGATGAAACAAATATATATTAAAGAATTTTGTATTAATGTCTTCACTTCAAATATACTTATGTAAATGAGAATGTTAGAATACTAAAACATTGCTTGGAGACAGGATGAAGCTTTCACAGAACTTTGGTGTTGTATATTGAAGGAAGTCCTTGCATTTATTATGTGAACGGCGGAGTTATGAGAGCTCAGACAAAAGGACCCACGTAAACCCACTGAGAACTTAAATACTCCCATCATTTGAAGTCACTGGAGCTTTAGAAATTTCCATATGCTTTCCGGAAGCCAACAGTAGGTGAAACACTGGAAACTATGTGCTCTGCTGATGAGTTCGATTCTGAAAGCGATGGGAGCCACTGAAAATATTAAACATTGAATTATATGATTAGGTTGGCAGCTTATAGTGGTCTCCCATCAATATGGGACACGGACTCCAGAATGATGAGAACTAAGGCAAGGAGAAGAGCTATGGGGTATCCCAAAGGTCTAGAGGAACAATAAGCATTCTGAGGTAAAACCGTTGTAACAGGGGTAAATATGAGATAGGGAGGAATTATATTAAATAGAATTGGTTCTAATTGGGGTTAAATAGGAGAAATCTAATGCAACACCCATACTTCTTGTAGAGTTAATCAAAACAGGTAAGGAAGTAGCATGAGTTGGGGGACTGTAAAATGATTGGGCTTGCAACATGCTCACACAGAAGAATCTGTGCAGCAACCAACCTGGTGGGGGGACGTCTAGGAAATGGTATAGAAATGTCTGACAACAGTTAAGGATGCAGTTCTAGCATTGCGACATGCCCTGGTGTCATCCCCTCATGTGGGCAGTGGGAGAGGTGGGCATGATGAGCTCTCTGTGGAGCGAAGGTACTTCCTGGGAAGCCAAGAAAGGTAGGTCAAGGTAGAGGATGTAGAGAGAGTAGCCACAGTGTGAAACGTAGAATAATTGGAACCCCTGAACTGCCTCCAGATCTTTTCTATGAGAAACGGTCTCTCTCTTTAGCATCTAACAATAATTATATGCCAATAAAATTGACAGTGATTTTAAATTTTAACCTTGAATTAGAGTTGCTCATTGCACATCTTATCTGCTTTATTGGCTTGTAATGCACAAGGCAAGGATGAGGACAAGACCCACGACTATTTTCTCTTCTGTGTTTACAGCGTTTCACACGTTTTTTTCCCTCACAATTGTCCCTGTGAATATATGGCAAAGTCACAATTAAGCAGATTATTAGTATACGATACAAAAGGAAATAAATCCCCTCAAAGGAGAAGGGGGATAAAGTGGATCATGGAGATGACAAATGACTTTTAGGATTAATGCTATAGTGGGTGAGGCAGTGTTGTAGCATGAACTCTGTGAAGAGGGTAGAGCTTCAAAGTTCTCTCCAAAGTAAAACAAGACAAACCAAGAGTACGTGCGGTGATGGATATGTTAGTTCAATTACGTCATGGGGAAAACACTTGCATGGTGAATAGGTATATCAAATCATCATGGACATCTTAAAATTCTCACGATTTTGTGTATGTGTATGTAGATATACATATATGTAAGGCTGGAAAACAATGAACACTCCTCCCACCCCCAAAGCAAGAACAAAGAAGAGTATCACTGGGACAGCGACTTGAACGAAGCTGCAAGTGGATTTCCACAAGCAGGGCAGAGTGAAGGGCATTTTGGAGACAAGCCCCTGAGCCTGTGTTGAGTACAGTGGTGCTCAGGGGAGCAGAGGGCAAGTCATGTTCCCCTCCCCAGGACGTTGCCTATCTACCAATAAGGAAACAAGGGAGAGTCGGAAAGAAAGCCTATGCTGTTGTGGATTCTACTATAAGGCAGAGTCTCTATGTACCAGAGCATCAGGAGGGTAAGATGGAAAAAAACTTGACAGTCTCCTGTGAGTAATGCAGTGTACGCATGTGCATGTGTGTTTATGTGAGATAATATGACGTCAAACTGGATTACCCCAAGAGCTTTTGCATCCACTGTAATTTTGAGTCTGTACATCAGTCTCTGAAACCTTTTGGTCCTCATTTGAGGGATAAAGGCAATGGCGTCCAGAGAGGAAATCACTTGTCCAGAGTCACACATCTGATAAAATTGTGATCCGGGATATAAATTGTAGATCCTGGGAGCCTGATCCAGCCTTCCAGAGTTTTCTGCCACAAGGCCTTAGTCACCAGTGCACTGGCTCTGAAGCATCTCCCTACCAGGAACCTGCTCCAAGTCTCTTTGCGTGGCTGTCTTCTAATAATTAGCAGGGGAGAGTGTCCCAGAAAAGACATATGGTGAATCCAGAGAGTTCGTGGGTGAGAACAGCTTGCCGGACGGCGGCCGCAGCTGCCGCGTCTCTGGAGTTGCGCTGTGCTTGCAAGGAGAAGGCTGTTGTGATCGAGGCTGCATGCTTAATAAAGGCCTGGCTCAGCTCAGAGCAGCACCCAGGGCTGTGAAGAATCTGTTCTGAAAAGACCTCCTGTATGTCACACCTGTCTGCTCCATAGCTTGCTTTCTTGTCGGCAAGGCAATTTGGCAGAAACCTATTACTTTCTTTATTGTCCGTCTAGGTGCTGTCAAGACCTAGCGATATATCCATGTCCTACATGTTTCCGCATTGTTAAAGACCATCAAAGTTTAAAGCAAGAGAGCACTTTACCATCAGCCCCTTTAATTCTCGAATTTTCTGATGGAGAAGCTGAGATCAAGATTTATTATCTGAAATATGCAAGTCACAGGTGTTGCTAATGAAGAAGCCCTAGTGATGTTCATAAAATATTTGTGTTTAAAACAACTTCAAAGGTGATCTAGAAAAATTGCCTCCTGAGTATAACATTTCCTCTTAAGATAAAAAGGCTCTGAATGATGACCATAAACATGATCTTAATCCAGTTTAAGACATTTTACTGAATATATACCCTGTGTCAAACACTTTTTTTCATGACTGGAAATTCATAAATGAAATGCCATGACCTCTGATGAAATCCCCACCAAAACCTAGTGCTGACACAAAGAGACAGAGTTAGACAAACACGATTTTTATAAAACGTCATAGGCTTATAGGATTTGACAAATCAAAATACACTGATACTAAAAAAAAATACATTGATACTGAAACTTATACTTGGCTAATACATATATTTTTAAAGATTTTATTTATTTATTTGACAGAGATTACAAGTAGGCAGAGAGGCAGACAGAGAGGGAGGAGGAAGCAGACTCCCTGCTGAGCAGAGAGCCCGATGCCGGACTCGATCCCCAGAACGTTGAATCATGACCTGAGCCGAAGGCAGAGACTTTAACCCACTGTGCCACCCAGGTGCCCCAGTTAATACATACTTTTGATAAAAACAGATAATACCGCAAGACAATGAAAATTTTCTAGCCCACTATGATGCAACACATCTGGGCACCAAAACAGAAATGTACTTATAGTTAGTGAGCTATATCTCCCCTGTACTATGTTTCCATTTATTTATTTATTTATTTATGTATTTATGTATTTATGTATTTGAACCACTTACACAAAAATCATCTGATGAGCATCCTTGTGAGTCAGCAATTGGTATAAGCAAATGATGCCATTTAATACAAACATTTTTAAGGGATGAACCATTCAATGCTCTATTTGATTAGAGAAAAAGGAAGAACAAGCTCTTTATCCATATTGTATTGTGTCTACTGGGTGCTATGTCTCTAAGGACCCCAAAACATGTAATTAGAGGGGAATGTTGGTTGAATAATTTCCTGTTTAAGAAAAAGTACTTATATCTGCACTTTTTAAGAAAACAAAACAAAGCACTGTCCATTGAAAAGTATAATGAGAACTTTGTATTCAGCATAAGAAATGTAGTTTTGTAACTTTTAGTCAGGTTCAGAAGGACATTTTTGTCAATAGGAATAGAATTCTGATTTGGGTATAGGAGAGTTTATTGGGCAATTTTTTTTAAAGACTTTATTTATTTATGTGATGGAGAGAGACAAAGAGAGAGAGGGAACACAAGCAGGGGGAGTGGGAGAGGGAGAAGCAGATTCCCTGCTGAACAGAGAGCTGGGTGTGGGGCTCGATCCCAGGATTCTGGGATCTTGACCTGAGCCGAAGGCAGATCCTTAATGACTGAGCCACCCAGGCACCCCTCGGGTTATTTTTCTATTAATTCCTTCATAGTCCTTTCTCAAGTACAATAAAGGATAAGTATTTGCAATGATCTAAGAATTGTTAACTTTCCAAACCTCTTAGTAATGCATTTCTTGGTTAAATAGCTTCTGACATATGGTAATTAAAAGTGAGTTTTCTAAAAAGATACATGTGAGCTTTTATTTTCTACTTTCTTCTTTTGGAAATGTAAGTACACATTAATGTATTATGAGCTGAGTATGAAAAATCTCATAAATACCAATATTACCTTCTTCCCATCCATTTTTTGATATTCCTCATCTGACTAGCTTTCTAAGATACGGATTTGAGGAGGTGATTTTCTGTTATTGATGATGGCATAGAGGTAATGCTTTATGTTGTTCCCTGTTTTTCTTCCTCTTTATCTTACTCTGTGTAGCTTAATTAAATTTTCCCTGGGGGAATTCTTGTTTTTTATATGCAGACTCCAAATGTTTCTTTTTTCTCTCATACTCACATTTACTTCATTTCTGAAACAAAATAACAGGGTCTATTGTTCAGAATTTTCTAGAATATTTCAAGAAACAGAACCATGTCCCATTTTTCTCAACCTGAGAGCTATTTGAGACTAACCCTAAACCAAATAAGAGTCTTTACCAATTTCTATTTATTCTCTAATATTCCTAGATAAATAAGACTTTTTGCCTCCTTAAGATCAAGATTCCTGTATAAATGTAAGCCTTTTTTTCTAATTTGGTATCATCATTGAAAATTCCATTTGAGCATTAAAACACTACTTTTTGTTCTTTCTTGGCTAAATTTTTTTTTCCATCACAAGCACGCTATTTCAACTACACAAAGGGTCAATTAGAATTTAGACTTGAAATTGTTAATTACAACCAGATAGCATTTTAGTTGTAAGTGGTGAGAAGAATAAGCTCTCTAGATCTAGGGGGAAAAATAGCTGATAGATTAGTTGAATATTTATATTAATTTACAAGCAAACACCTTTCTCAAGCCCTGTAAACTATTACATTCAGTCATAGACCCAATATTCTTACAGCAAACTATGTGAACCTTTGCAGAAGGCAATGCTCTGATAGACAGTACGTGATTTACGAGTATATGGCATGCTGATTATAACCTAAACTGTATCTCCACCCACATGCATAGGTTGTTTGATGGCTTGCAGGAAATCAATAATTAAAAGGGAATAAAATTCAATGGAATCCAGCAAGTCTCAGATATAGATAGATGTAAAATTATGGGTGTATAATTTATATGTGTTATTTACAATTTATTCATATATTATACATATATAATTTTAACATGTTAACCATAAAACTCATAAAAGAATTTATATTTAAGAAATCAGAATGCTAACATATATTATTTCATTTAATCCTTTTAGTCATCTGGAAGAATTAAGGGTTCCTTCTCTCTTATAAAACTCAGGAAACTGATCAAAGAATGGAAGAGTTGTCTTGAGGGTCACACAATTAGTAAATCATGCACTCGATCTAAATTCCAAATTCCAGACCCCCACGTTCCTAAGCAGAGTTTTGGTCCGTGTTGCATTTCTGATTCAGACCAGAAAATCAGTGTGCACGGACTCCATGGGCATCCACAACATGGAATATAAGCTTCCGAAAACTGTTCTGGGCTGTCCTGCAGCTGAATTCTCTGATGGCCTGAAGGAGTTAACAAAGCTTCCAGAGCTGACTTACTTGGAAAGGTGAAGAAGTGTGAGCATCAGGAATGCCAGTTTTTATATACGGCCACCACTAAGGCACACATGTTCAGTGGGAATGAATCACGAGGCATTCAGCTGGACAGAAAGGGAAAAATAAAAGTTCACTGAGGCATTTATTTCTTTCGAGTTCTTACTTTGTTTTACTTCCACCATGACATGTAATTCTTCTTCTGTATTTATTATGGACTTCCGTTATGGCCAAATTGATTTCATTTGTTTCCTTTGTCTTCATAACAATTTCCTGCTCTTTGTTTGTAAGTCTCTCTTTCCTTCACTCTCCTTTTTCTCCTTTTTGTCTTCCTAAAAACTTCTTGATGTATGGTCATTAATCCAAAAAGATTGGAGAGAAAAAAACATGTGATTCTTAAATGAGAAAGGAATTGGCCACCAACCATGGCCGTAGCTTTTGCCTTTGCTGTGTTGAAAACCAACCAGGGTGTCGATCTGTATCCAAATGACTGACTTAGGGTTGATTTGGCAGGGTGCTCCTCTTACACATGAACTAAAAGCATTAATACAGTGTCACTCACAGAAATCATATATTTTGTTTGTCTTAAGTGTTGATAATACTGTATAGTTCTATAGATATGATGACACCAGACCTAAATAACAGTATTTGTGACACGAATATAATTAACAGGAAATTCATTAATAATAGAGTGATTGTCATTCAGGATGTTATTTCTAGTCCAGACGTGCTTTTACCAACCTGCTTCCAAACAACATACAATATAGTGTCTTCTACAAGAAAGGGAAAGTAACTGCTATATAGAGACACATCTGGGAATTCCCAGCCAGTGCCTTTTTTATGACCAGCAAACAAGATATAGAAGAAGAACATCACCCTAAGAGAAGAGAGATCCCAGATATATGAGACTTGGCCAAGTTGCATTTAGGTAAAATGGTAAGTACCTTCTTTTTTTTTTCTGTCCTGTGTCCTATAGACTTGTCACTAACAAGAAAGAGTGTAAACTAATAATAATATTAATAATAAGTGGCAAATACTTGTAGGAACTTTAAAAGATTAATATATAAAATGTATATACATCATGATAGACTATTAGCGCTGCAATAAAGATGAGCAAAGGACACCAACAACTAAAAAAAGAGAAAAAATAATCCCAGAGTAGAATTTAAAACAATGAAATATTTTCAGTCACAAACCTAGCACAGCTTTTTAAATATTGATTTTTAAGTAAATTATTGTGCATTGACTCATTCTATATTGATTTGTGTTATGTTATAGGCCAGATACATCCTCAGATTAGACTATTATAAGGCCAATAAAGATGATATTTTAAAGGACTCTTAGTGCTATGCCCATATACTCACAGAAGAGTAGTTAATAAAATAATAATATTTAACATTTATTCAAATTGTATGTGAGAAATTACTTACGCAAACCAACTTAATGTATTTTTTTAATTTTCAAAACTGTGGCTCAGATATAAAAAGTAGCTGCTTAAAGCTAACACAGGAAGAAAGTGAAGAAGCAAGAATGTTAAGATCTGCCTGACTTCAAAGTCCACAGTCTTTTTTTTTTTTTTTTTTTTAATTTTAGAAAGTGAGAGAGAGCACAAGTGGGAGAGGCAGAGGGAGAGGGAGAGAGGGAATCTCAAGCAGATTCCCCACTGAGCATAGAGCCTGACCCGGGGCTTGACCTCACGACCCTGAGATCATGACCTAAACCGGAACCAAGAGTTGGATGCCTAACTGACTGAGCCACCCAGGCACCCCTAAAGTCCATTCTTAAATGACGATGGACTTCTTTCTGTATTAAGTGTATGGGTAGTCAAGATGTGACTCTATATTCTTAGGTTGAGAGATCACACACGTACGCACACACACACACACACACTTCCGCATGACTAAGTGTTTGGATTATTGGTGGTGTTTACGTTACACATTCTGCTTTTTCACAATAAATATGCATTGATTTTGTAAGTGAGAAATTGAATGATTTTGTGAGCCCCAAGAGAGAAAGTACTGCAAGTTAGACAAGAGACCTCCAATTTCCCTGCCTCTTTCTTGGAGGTCACACTGGAATCTGAGATGACAGAAGAGAAAGCATGGGCAGCTATGGTCTGCTCAGGACTTGCAGAGGGGCCACTCCCAAGTGCTATAGCACCTGGCCTAGTTGGGATGCAAGAATGAGAAGCAGGCCCTGCAGTGGACAACTGGAGGGCAAGGATGGGGGTTTGTAACTAGAGCACCTGGCAATTGACAAGGCCACAGCACATATTAGGGATGTAATGTGTGATCTTCCCTTTCTGCCCGTTACCCAAATCCCACTTTATGAACTGCCTTATTAACTGTTTGGGGCTGTGACGAAATTCCTGACATTCTGGCAGTGGAATGTGGAGGGACTAGATAACAGGATGGGGTTGGAAACTGACATTTGTTAACTGAGTCCTATTTGCAGGAGCTGTGCTGGTACATTTCAGAGGCATCATCTCATTGAAGCATCATAAAGGCATTACGCATCACATTTTACAGATTGGAAAAGACAGGTTCTGAAGGATAATAGATGGCCCAAGATGTCACAGCTCGTGCTGGGACTATGCGTTCTCACCTCATTTTCCCTAGAATCCATGTGGACCTCCCCTGGATTTTTCTGCCTTTGTGCCTCACCTTCTTATGCCAGAAAAATAATAATCCCTAACTTCAATAGTAGTTCTTACATGTCTTGTAGAAACAGGATAAATAGAGGCTATACACAAAATCGATGGTTTTGTACTTCCTAACATAATGCTTGCATATAATAAAAATCACAAACTCTATTCCTCCCAAAGCTACTTTTCTTTGTATTTAAAATGATTTTCCACAATGCTAAAGATCTAGACTCTTGCCGCTCAGTGTGTGCTCTGAGAGGCAGTACCATAGCCATCAGCTGCAAACTTGCAAGAAATGCCAGGGAAGCTGCATTTTATGCAGATTCCCTGTGATTTTTATTCACATAAGAGCTTAAAGCAGATATTGTTTTTCTTTTTTCTTTTTTTTCTTTTTTTTAAACTGATGTATTTCTACTTACCCAGATAGTTGGCCCTCATGTGTGACATTGCAACATGGGCTTAGAATAATAAACTGATAATTATACTTAACACTTATTGGCTACTCACCACCTACGCCAGATTCCAAGATAACAACTTTACATGCTTTGTATCATATAATCTATGAAAAAAATCCCATTATATCCATGTTAGAAATGAACAGGATAAGTCTTTAGAAAGATGCACCAACTATAAGTGGTAGAGCTGAATTTTTTACCTTTAACTATCTCATTCCAGAAAGCAAACTTCTGACTAATATATTTAATTGCATGTCCTAAAGGTTTTTACAATGTGGTGTAGAGAAAGACAAGTATGCCTAAAGCTGTATTTGAAGGTTATCAAAAGAGCTAATTTAGAAGCATGCATGGCTCTGGTAGAAATCCAGAATGAAATATGACATGTTCCTGGAGATCGAGGGTAATGTTCATGAAGGAGGAAATTTTTGACTTAGATGGTGTAGGTGAGGGCATCTCAGTCAGACCCACGTGTCCTGAGCAAAGGAATGCAGGTAGATTTCTGTAAAATGTACTTTCAAACTCGTCATCTAAATTGTATGCTCTAGAAGGTACAGGGAAAGTCTGTTGTGGGTGAACCCAAAAGAAGCAACACGAAATAAACAAGAAAATGAAAGAAATGTCTGGGCTTCCAGGAGCCTAGAATTTCTGTCTGGAGCACAGTCTAACTTGCCCCCAAATACAGGAGGCAAGACAAATACAGGAGGTCGCTGCTCAGCACTGTTTAGGGGAGGTGTTTTGAAGTCTGGGACATTTTATATCCTTTGGGTAAATGAGTGTGAAAAGCAGATTATGCTGGGCCTTAAGTGGAAACGCAGGCATGTGGGGTGTGCATTTGTTTAACAATGCCTGGGGGGGTCGTGGCTTTCCCAGCTGAGGACAATTTTAGCACATTAATCCATTCACGCGGCTGGATCCCTCATCCTGTGCTTGATTGCCGATCACAGACATTACATGATGGGCACCGCTGAATACGGAGGTGGACACGCTTCATGCCCACTGGGATCAAAACACACTTTTAGAATAAAAGCCTAGTACATCTCAGAGGTCCCATTCCATATTGAAAAAGAGCCAGTGCTCTTGGCTTTAATCCCGTGCTGTCAGCTGCAGTCCCAAAGCACGGCAGATCATAGAAACCTCTTGATCAAAAAGCCTCCAGTGGCTCAGCACTGACTACAGACTAAAGCCAGTGTCCAAAAATCTCAGGACTCAAATGCCCGTCAGCAAGTCCTGCTCACTTTGCATCTCAAATATCCTAGATTCTAGCCACTGGTTATGGTCACCTCAGGAACAACCCAAATAGTCCAAGCCCACTGAACCACACCACCTTTCTCTCTCCGACACACACAAGCACACACACTTCTCTCTGGTTCTATTACGGGACATTTAAACAGATACCACCATAGATAGAATTTTTAAAAATCCAGATCTATTCATCGCCCACCTTCAGCAATTATCTGTTAATGGCCAATGCTATTTTGTCTATACCCACACCCACTTTTCTCCTTCATGCTTTTTTTTTTCTTTTTTTTTTAGCACCAAGGCTAGTGCTATACCAATTTGCATGAAAACTTGAGCACGTACGTTTCTTTTTCTTTTCTTTTTTTTAATTTTATTTTTTCAGTGTTCCAAGATTCATTGTTTATGCACCACACCCAGTGCTCCATGCAATCCATGCCCTCCTTAATACCCACTACCAGGCTCACCCAACCACTAACCCCTCCCCTCCAAAACCCTCAGTTTGTTTTGTCAGAGTTCACAGCCTCTCCTGGTTCCTCTCCTCCTCTGACTTCCCCCACCCACCTCACTTTTCCTTCATGCTTCATTTTGAATCAAATCTGAGATGTTGTATTATTCCATCCATAAAAATTTCATTATGTCTCTCTAAAAGACAAGGAATTTTCTTGTAAAACATAACTACAATGTTGTTTTGACACTCAAAAACAACAATCATTTTTTAATATTGTCATATATTCAGTGTTTGCATTTTCATAAATATTTGTATAAATAAATATCAATCTAAAGATAGACCTATAGATAGATAGATATAGATATATAGAAAAATATGCAATATGATACAGTTTATTTAAATGAGTATCCAAACTGGAGTTGCTTGAAATGGCTAAGTGACTTAATCTGTAGGGTTGCCCTCTATACCCCTCTACTACTTTCACAGATGGTATCATTATTATGTCTTGGCATGGAGACCCGGACTCCTGTCACAGCCTCCAAACTGGACTTCCTGTTTCCATGTCTGTTCACTGCACCCTATTCTCCATCCAGAAACCTGAATTTCACAGAATTAATCTGATCAGTCCGCTCCAGACTACACAGAGCTTTCCCATTAACGAATAATCTTGAAATTCCCTACTATGGCAATAAGAATACTATAGACCCAAATGGTACCTAGTGTTCCTTCATGACATAATTGTTTTTTTATTCCTTTCCAGCATGGCTATGGGACACTGAGAAAGTTCGGGTCTGTAATGGTCACAGTGAGACTCAAGGAACTTTTCATTTCCTCTGCCAGGAGACTCTCCCTTTCATTGTCACACGATTGGCTCTCATCCAGGTCTGTATTGTCCTTGGCTTTTCCTTGAAAGCAAATCCTGAGACATGGGCTTGCGTGTTGGTAGTTTAGTCTGGGATACTTTGTCAAGGAATACGGTGAGCTGGTGGTAAAAGTGAAATGTAGAGAAGAGAGATATCAAGATGGGAGACGAATAGGAGACCTTAGTTTTGTCTGGTCTCAGGAATTCAGCGAGATAGCTATCAAATCATTCTGAAAATGCAAACTCAAGCAGACATCTAAGAAAAGAATAGCTACAACGCTACACATAGAACAGCAACCACTTTCTGTAAGTTACGAGGTGCAGAGAATTGAATCCAAGGTGATATATGGGAACATAAACCAGGGAGGGAAGGACCTCCTAATGCCAGGTACTGGAAAGTGATATAGCAGGGGAGCTCAAAATCAGAACTTTTAGAAGTCTTCTCTGGTGATGAATGTCCCTGTCTAAAGGCGCTCAGGTGGTGAATTGGGGTGGAATCCTTAGTGGGACAGTGTGGTCCCAGGATCCCTGGGATCACAGGAAGATTAGGGGTGCCTGAGAGCAGCTGAGTTCCCAGGTATCAGAGCCAGGAACCTGGCTGCAATTGGTGAACCCAGGTGTAGGCTCTCAACTTGGGGTTGCCTTAAACTGTGAAAAACAGCACAGTGGGCAACTGCTCTCTGAGCAGGGACCCAGCAAGGGGCAGAACCTCGTGAAACCCCCTTCCTCCCCTGGGAAGAGCAGTGTGGGTGCACACCCCAGGAGTTTTCAGGGTTTGGAGACTTGAAACAGGGTTGTGTGCCTGAGATAAAAATGCTCAGTCACAGGCAAGGAGAGCATGAAGTGTGGACAGAGAGCAGGGAGACAGGAGTGATTGACTGCTTTTCCCTGAGGCCTCACTGAGGAATGGAGCCCCCATCTTTCAGGTCTGGGCTGGAAATTAGGAGGCCGTCATTTCATTCTCATCCTCTAAAGCACCATGGAAACCGTTCAGGGAATAAAAGCCACATAGAGCAATCTGGAACTGCTTACTTAGCTTGGCCCCGTGATAAGGGTAGTGCAATTCCACCAGGGGCAAAGACACCTGAGCATCAGCATGATAGGCCCCTCCACCAAAAGATCAGAAGGAACATCCTGCTAAGTTTACCAATCACACAGGACTGCAAATTCTAGCACTAGGGGATAATAGTGTATAGAATTCATGGGTTCCCCCCACACACACACAAATCTTTACTCTTTCAATTTTAACCTTCCCCCCCCTTTCTTTTTTCAACCAATTTCTTATTTTGTCAACTCTTTTAAAAAATCTTTTCTAATTTTCATTTTTACAATTTTTACAGTTACATTCTATCCTTTCGATGTATTTAATTTTATTTTTGTATATCTGTAAGTTTTTTTTTCTTTTCTTTATTATTATTATTATTTTATAATTTTGGAATGTAGTTTCTTATAACAAGCAGACCAAAATACACTCAGGATTTAGTGTATTGATATGTTCTGTTCACCTGTCTGTTTCTATTCTTTTTTTTTTTTTTTTTTGGTCTTTTTTAATTTTCAGTTTTACAGTTAAATTCTGTCCTTTCACTGTATTTAACTTTATTTTTATACATATATAAGTTTTCTTTTCTTTAGAATTTAGGCATCTAGTTTTCTAACAAACAGACCAAAATAGACACAGGCTCCAGTGTATTGTTCGGTTCTGTTTCACCTGTCTGATTGTATTCCCTCTCTCTCTCTCTCTTTTATTTTTGTTTTTATTTTATTTTTATTTTTTTTGGCTTTGGGTCTCTTCTGATTTGATTACTGTATATTTACCTGGGGTCTTTATTGCCATTTTAGTATTATGATCTCTCCATCTTTTATTCTCTGGAGAGAATGATAAGATGGATAAACTCACCTTAAAAAGGAGAACAAGAGGCAATATTGACTGCCAAGGACCTAATCAGTATGAATATAAGTAAGATGTCAGAACTAGAGTTCAGAATAACAATTATAAAGATAATAGCTTGGTATGAAAAAAGCATAGACAACAATAGAGACTCCCTTTCTGGAGAAATACAAGAACTAAAATCTAATCAAGTAGAAATTGAAAAGGCTATTTTTTTATAATTTCAATTTTAAATTTTTTAATAAACATGTAATGTATTTTTATTCCCAGGGGTACAGGACTGTGACTCACCAGGTTTATACATTTCACAGCACTCATCATAGCACATACCCTCCCCAACGTCCATATCCTCACCACCCTCTCCCATCCCCACTCCCCCCAGCAACTCTCAGTCTGTTTTTTGTGATTGAGTTGTTTATGGTTTTTCTCCCTCCCGATCCCACCTTCTTTCATTTTTTCTTTTCCTACCCCCAAACCCCTCACATTGCATCTCCACTTCCTCATATCAAAGAGATCATATGATAGTTGTCTTTCTCCAATTGACTTATTTCGCTAAGCATAATACCCTCTAGTTCCATCCACGTCATCACAAATGGCAAGATTTCATTGCTTTTGATGGCTACATAGTATTCCATTATATATATATATTATATATATATATTATAAGTATATATAATATATAATTATGATATATATAATATATATAATTATATATATATTGTGTGTGTATGTATGTGTGTGTGTGTGTGTGTGTGTGTGTATACCACTTCTTCTTTATCCATTCATCTGTTGATGGACATCTAGGTTCTTTCCATAGTTTGGCTATTTTGGACATTGCTGCTATAAACATTCAGGTGCACGTGCCCCTTCAGAGCACCACATTTGTATCTTTAGGATATATACCCAGTAGTGCAATAGCTGGGTCATAGGGTAGCTCCATTTTCAGTTTTTTGAGGAACCTCCACACTGTTTTCCAGAGTGGTTGCACCAGCTTGCATTCCCACCAGCAGTGTAGGAGGGGTTCCCCTTTCTCCGCATCCTCGCCAGCATCTGTCATTTCCTGACTTGTTGATTTTAGCCATTCTGACTGGTGTGAGGTGGTGTCTCATTGTGGTTTTGATTTGTATTTCCCTGATGCCGAGAGATGTTGGAGCATTTTTTCATGTGTCTGTTGGCCATCTGGATGTCTTCTCTGCAGAAATATCTGTTTATATCCTCTGCCCATTTCTTGATTGGATTATTTGTTCTTTTGGTGTTGAGTTTGCTAAGCTCTTTATAGATTTTGGATACTAGCCCTTTATCTGATATATCATTTGCAAATATCTTCTCCCATTCTGTCAGTTGTCTTTTGGTTTTGTTAACTGTTTCCTTTGCTGTGCAAAAGCTTTTGATCTTGATGAAGTCCCAATAGTTCATTTTTGTCCTTGCTTCCCTTGCCTTTGGAGATGTTCCTAGGAAGAAGTTGCTGCGGTTGAAGTCAAAGAGGTTGCTGCCCGTGTTCTCCTCAAGGATTTTGATGGATTCCTTTCTCACACTGAGGTCCTTCATCCATTTTGAGTCTATCTTCGTGTGTGGCATAAGGAAGTGGTCCAATTTCATTTTTCTGCATGTGGCTGTCCAATTTTCCCAGCACCATTTGTTGAAGAGGCTGTCTTTTTTCCATTGGACATCCCTTCCTGCTTTGTCGAAGATTAGTTGACCATAGAGTTGAGGGTCTATTTCTGGGCTCTCTATTCTGTTCCATTGATCTATGTGTACCATACTGTCTTGATGATGACAGCTTTGTAATAGAGCTTGAAGTCTGGAATTGTGATGCCACCAACTTTGGCTTTCTTTTTTAATATTCCTTTCACTATTTGAGGTCTTTTCTGGTTCCATATAAATTTTCGGATTATTTGTTCTATTTCTTTAAAAAAAATGGATGGAATTTTGGTAGGGATTTCATTAAATATGTAGATTGCTTTAGGTAGAATAGACATTTTCACAATATTTGTTCTTCCAATCCAGGAGCATGGAACATTTTTCCATTTCTTTGTGTCTTCCTCAATTTCTTTCATGAGTACTGTTTAGTTTTCTGAGTATAGATTCTTTGCCTCTTTGGTTAGGTTTATTCCTAGGTATCTTATGGTTTTGGGTGCGATTGTAAATGGGATTGACTCCTTAATTTCTCTTTCTTCTGTCTTGTTGTTGGTGTAAAGAAATGCAACTGATTTCTGTGCATTGACTTTATATCCTTACACTTTACTGAATTCCTGTACAAATTCTAGCAGTTTTGGAGTGGAGTCTTTTGGGTTTTCCACATATAGTATCATATCATCTGCAAAGAGTGATAGTTTGACTTCTTCTTTGCCGATTTGGATGCCTTTACTTTCTTTTTGTTGTCTGATTGCTGAGGCTAGGACTTCTAGTACTATGTTTAATAGCAGTGGTGATAATGGACATCCCTGCCATGTTCCTGACCTTAGTGGAAAAGCTTTAAGTTTTTCCTCCATTAAGAATGATATTTGCAGTGGGTTTTTCATAGATGGCTTTGATAATATTGAGGTTTGTGCCCTCTATCCCTACACTTTGAAGAGTTTTAATCAGGAAGGGATGCTGCACTTTGTCAAATGCTTTTTCAGCATCTATTGAGAGTATTGTATGGTTCTTGTTCTTTATTTTATTAATGTATTGTATCACATTGATTGATTTTTGGATGTTGAACCAACCTTGCAGGCCTGGAATAAATCCCACTTGGTCGTGGTGAATAATCCTTTTAATGTACTGTTGGATCCTATTGGCCAGTATTTTGGTGAGAATTTTTGCATCTATTTCATCACGGATATTGGTCTATAATTCTCTTTTTTGGTGGGAACCTTGTCTGGTTTTGGGATCAAGGTGATGCTGGCCTCATAAAATGAGTTTGGAAGTTTTCCTTCCATTTCTATTTTTTTAAACAGTTTCAGGAGAATAGGAATTAATTCTTCTTTAGATGTTTGGTAGAATTCCCCTGGGATGCCGTCTGGTCCTGGGCTTTTGTTTGTTTGGAGATTTTTGAGGACTGTTTCAATCTACTTACTGGTTATGAGTCTGTTCAGGTTTTTTATTTCTTCCTGGATCAGTTGTGGTAGTTTATATGTCTCTAGAAATGTATCCATTTCTTCCAGATTGTCAAATTTGTTGGCGTAGAGTTGCTCATAGTATGTTCTTATAATTGTTTGTATTTCTTTGGTGTTGGTTTTGATCTCTCCTCTTCCACTCATGATTTTATTTATTTGGGTCTTTTCTCTTTCCTTTTTGAAAAGTCTGGCCAGGGGTTTGTCAATCTTATTAATTCTTTCAAAGAACCAGCTCCTAGTTTTGTTGATTTGTTCTATTGTTTCTTTAGTTTGTATTTCATTGATTTCTGCTCTGATCTTTATGATTTCTCTTCTCCTGCTGGGTTTAGGCTTTCTTTGTTGTTCTTTCTCCAGCTCCTTTACGTGTAGGGTTAGGTTGTGTACTTGAGACCTTTCTTGTTTCTTGGGAAAGTCTTGTACCACTATATATTTTCCTCTCAAGACTGCCTTTGTTGTGTCCCACAGATTTTGAACCATTGTGTTTTCACTATCATTTGTTTCCATGAATTTTTTCAATTCTTTTTTAATTTCCTGGTTGACCCATTCATTTTTTAGAAGGATCCTGTTTAGTCTCCATGTATTTGCGTTCTTTCCAAATTTGCTCTTGTGATTGAGTTTGAGCTTCAGAGCATTGTGGTCTGAAAATATGCAGGGAATGATCCCAACCTTTTGATACCAGTTGAGACCTGATTTATGACCCAGGATGTGGTCTATTCTGGAGAATGTTCCATGTGCACTAGAGAAGAATATGTATCTGTTATTTTGGGATGGAATGTTCTGAAGATATCTGTGATGTCCATCTGGTCCAGTGTGTCATTTAAGGCCTTTATTTCCTTGTTGGTCTTTTGCTTGGATGATCTGTCCATTTCAGTGAGGGGGGTGTTAAAGTCCCCTACTATCATTGTATTATTGTCAATGTGTTTCTTTGATTTTGTTATTAATTGGTTTATATAGTTGGCTGCTCTCATGTTAAGGGCATAGATATTTAAAATTATTAGGTCTTCTTGTTGGACAGACCCTTTGAGTATGATATAGTGTCCTTCCTCATCTCTTATTATAGTCTTTGCCTTAAAATCTAATTGATTTTATATAAGGGTTGCCACCCCAGCTTTCTTCTGATATTCATTAGCATGGTACATTGTTTTCCACCCCCTCACTTTAAATCTGGGGTGTCTTCGGGTCTAAAATGAATTTCTTGTAGGCAGCATATTGATGGGTTTTGTTTTTTTATCGAATCTGATACCCTGTGTCTTTTGATTGGGACATTTAGCCCATTAACATTCAGGGTAACTATTGAGAGATATGGATTTAGTGCCATTGTATTGCCTGTAAGGTGACTGTTACTGTATATTGTCTCTGTTCCTTTCTGATCTACTACTTTTAGAGTCTCTCTTTGCTTAGAAGACCCCTTTCAATATTTCCTGTAGAGCTGGTTTGGTGTTTGCAAATTCTTTCAGTTTTTGTTTGTCCTGGAAGCTTTTTATCTCTCCTTCTATTTTCAATGATAGCCTAGCCGGATATAGTATTCTTGGCTGCATGTTTTTTCTCATTTTGTGCTCTGAATATATCATGCCAGTTCTTTCTGGCCTGCCAGGTCTCTGGATAAGTCTGCTGCCAATCTAATGTTTTTACCCTTGAATGTTACAGACTTCTTTTCCCGGGCTGCTTTCAGGATTTTATCTTTGTCGCTAAGACTTGTAAATTTTACTATCAGGTGATGGGGTGTGAACCTATTTTTATTGATTTTGAGGGGCGTTCTTTGCATCTTCTGGATTTTGATGTTTGTTCCCTTTGCCATATTAGGGAAATTCTCTCCAATAATTGTCTCCAATATACCTTCTGCTCCCCTCTCTCTTTCTTCTTCTGGAATCCCAATTATTCTAATGTTGTGTCATCTTATGGTGTCGCTTATCTCTCAAATTAACTCCTCGTGGTCCAGTATTTGTTTGTCTCTCTTTTGCTCAGCTTCTTTATTCTCTGTCATTTGGTCTTCTATGTCACTAATTCTTTCTTCTGCCTCATTTATCGTAGCAGTGAGAGCTTCCATTTTTGATTGCACCTCATTAATAGCTTTTTTTTATTTCAACTTGGTTAGATTTTAGTTCTTTTATTTCCCAAGAAAGGGCTTTTATCTGTCCGGAGAGGGTTTCTCTAATATCTTCCATTCCTTTTTCGAGCCCGGCTAGAACTTGAGAATCGTCTTTCTGAACTCTTGATCTGTCATATTACCAATGCCTGTATTGATTAGGTCCCTAGCCTTCAGTACTGCCTCTTGTTCTTCTTTTTGTGGTGAGTTTTTCCACCTTGTCATTTTGTCCAGATAAGAATATATAAAGGATCAAATAAAATGTTAACAGGGTGGCAAAGACCCCAGTGAAATGTGCTTTAAACAAATCAGAAGAGACCCCAAATCATGGGAGGGAGAAAGTGGATAAACAAGAAAAAAAAAAAAAAGAAAAGAAAAGAAAAAAAAGAAACAAATAAGGAAAAAAATATTTAAAAAAGAAAATATATGTATATATATTAGACTGGCAACTAGAACAAGGGCACTCACTTAATTTTGGGAGTATTTTGGTCTCTTAGTAGGAACTACCTCCCCAAATTTTAAAGGATGAAAAACATATAAGGGTAGGCACAATGAAGAGATGGAATATGCCTATAATGATGAGAAAAATTTTTTTTTAAATTTCTTAAAAATGAGTTGATAAAGCAAGTTGGTTGGGAGAATAAAGAAAAAGAAAGTGGAGAGAATTTGCTTGGGCTGGAGACTAGAACAAGCCCGGAGCTAGATTTAGGGTATATTTTGATCTATTAGGAGAAGTTGTACCCCAATTTTTGTAGAAGAAAAAGAAACCTTATTTGTATACAAAAAGATATAGTTAGATACAATGGAGAATAAAATATGACTATAATAATGAAGGTTCAAAAAAAGATTATTATTATTATTATTATTATTATTTGGTAAGGTATTGTTAAGATAAACTAGTTAAAAAAACGTTAAAAGAGGAAAGGTTAAAAGATAAAAAAAAAAAAAAAGCAGAAGAAAAAGAAAAAAAATATTAATTGCAAGACTAAAGACCCATGGGGAGAAAGCCATGAATTCCTTGCTTTGCTTTCTCCTCCTCTGGAATTCCACTGTTCTCCTTGGTAAGTGAAGCTGGTCTTGGCTGGGTTTCTTGTTGATTTTCTGGGGGAGGGGTTTGTTGTAGTGATTCTCAAGTGTCTTTGCCCAAGGTGGAATTGCCTTGCCCTTATCAGGAGCCCGGCTAAGTAATCCTCTCAGGTTCACTTTTAGGAGCTTTTGTTCCCTGAACGCTTTCCATAGAGTTCCAGAGGACAGGAATGATAATGGCGGCCTCCCAATGGCTGGCCCAGAGGAGCTGAGAGCTCGGGGTCCCACTCCTCGGTGCGCCCTCAGAGAAAAGCACCCAGTTGCTCCCATCTCCCTGGCCTCTGGTCACATTAGGAGAAAAGCGCTCAGTCGCTCGCGCTGGGAGAAAAGTGCCCGGTCACTCGAGCTTGGAGAAAAGCGCTCGGTCACTTCCATCTCCATGGCCTCTGGCTGCACTCCAAGCTCTCCCAGCCTGTGCCCGGTTCAAGGTAACCCCGAATTGAGAGCTCACTCTTCAGCTTTGTCACTGTAGCCGGCTTCCCCGCTCTAATGCTTCTGAGCTCTGCAACACTCAGACACCCCTGGTCCTTCTGTGACCCTGCGGGTCCTGGAGCCACACTGACCCTTCGTGGGCTTCACCCTGATTTAGCCTCCAGAGCGATGTCTTGATTTCGTGCTCCGTTGCTCCACCGCTTGCCAGGAGCTAGCCCCTCCCCCCACGGTCTATCTTCCCATCGCTTCGGACTCACTTCTTCACAGGTCCTACCTTTCAGAAAGTGACTGATTTTCTGTTTCTAGAATTGTTGTTCTTTTCTTCAATTTCCCGTTGGATTTGTAGGTGTTCGCAATGTTTAGATAAGCTATTTAGCTGATCTCCTGCTACCTGATGTCATCTCATCTCAGCCTGCTACTTCTCCACCATCTTGACTCCTCCACCTGAAAAGGCTACTAATGAGATGCAGTAAAAAAAATGGAGGCTCCAGCTGCTAAGATAAATGAGGAGAAGAGAGAATTAGCGATGTGGAGACCAAGTGATGGAGAATAAAGAAACTGAGAAAAACAGAGATAAACAATTATTGGATCACAAGGGGAGAATTTGAAAGATAAATGATACCATAAAGTAAATAAATAAATAAATAAATAAATGAAATAATTGGAATCCCAAAAATGACAAAATAGAGATTGGGGCAGAAGGTATATTGGAGGAAATTATAACAGAGAGCTTCCCTAATCTGCAGAAGGAAACAGGAATTCAAGTCCAGGAGACACAGAGAACCCCCCATCCCAATTCAAATAGATCAACATCTTGACATATGATAATGAAGATTGCAAATCTCAGAGACAAAGAGAAATCTTGAAAGCACCTCAGGACAAGAGGTTCATAACCTACAAGGATAGAAATTAGACTGGCAGCAGACCTATCCAGCAAGACCTGGCAGGCCAGAAAGTATATGCATGATATATTCAGGATGCTAAATGAGAAAAATACGCAGCCAAGAATACTTTATCCAGCTGGGATTTCATTCAAACTAGGTAAGGTAAAAAAGCTTCTAGGACAAACAGAAACTGAATGAATTTATGATCACTAAACAAGTCCTGCAAGAAATATTAAAGGGGTTCCTTTAAGCAAAGAGAAAGCCCAAAAATAACATAGACCAGAAAGGAACAGAGATAATATACATAAACAGTGACTTTACAGATAATACAATGGCACTAAATTCATATCTTTCAATAGTTACTCTGAATGAAAATGGGCTAAATGTCCCAATCAAAAGACACAGAGTATCAGATTGGATAAAAAGGCAGGATCCACTGATATGCTGTCTTCAAGAGACTCATTTTGGACCCACAGACACCGCCAGATTGAAAGTGAGGAGTGGAGAACCATTCATCATGCTAATGGACATCAAAAGAAAGCTGAGGTAGCAATCCTTATAACAGAAAAATACATTTTAAACCAAAGACTGTAATAAGAGATGAGGAAGGACACAATACCATAATTAAAGGGTCTAACCTACAAGAAGATCTAAAAATTGTAAATATTTATGCCCCTTACATGGGAATAACCAATTAAATAAACCAATTGATAACAAAATTAAAGAAACACATTGATAAAAATATGATAATAGTAGCGGGGTTTACCACCCCACTCACTGCAATGGACAGATCATCTATGCGGAAGATCAACAAGGAAACAAGGGCTTTGGATGACACACTGGACCAGATGGACTTCACAGGTATATTCAGAACATTTCAACCCTAAGCAACAGAATGTACATTCTTCTCAAGTGCACATCAAAACTTTCTCCAGAATGGATCACATATGGGTCAGAGATCAGGTCTCAACTGGTGCCAAAAGACTGGGATCATTCCCTGCATATTTTCAGACAACAATGCTTTGAAACTTGAACTCAATCACAAGAGGAAAGTTGAAAAGAACCCAAATACATGAAGGCTAAAGAGAATCCTACTACAGAATGAATGGGTCAACCAGGAAATTAAAGAATAATTTAAAAACTCATGGAAACAAATGAAAATGAAAACAACTACTCAAAATCTTTGGGATACAGGAGAGGCAGTCCTAAGAGAAAAGTATACAGCAGTACGAGGCTTTCTCAAGAAACAAGAAAGGTCTTAAATACACAACCTAATCCTACACTTAAAGTAGCTGGAGAAAGAACAGCAAATAAAACCTAAACCCAGCAGGAGTGAGAAATAATAAAGATCAGAGCAGAAATCAGTGACATAGAAACCAAAAGAAGAGTAGAACAGATCAATAAAGCTAGGAGCTGGTTCTTTCAAAGAATTAATAAGATTCATAATCCCCTGGCCAAACTTACTGAAAAGAAAAGAGAAATAACCCAAATTAATAAAATAATAAAATAATAATAATAACAAATCAAATAATAAAATAAACAATAATAAATAAAATAATAAATATTATTAATATTATTAATAAATATTAATAAATTAATTTTAAAATTTTAGAATTAATTGAATTAAAATTTTAATTTTAATTTAATTTTAATTTTAATTAAAATTGAATTAATTAAAATTTTAAAATTAATGGATATTATTATTAATAATAATAAAATAATAATAATAAATAATAAATAAAATAATAAAATAATGAATGAAAGAGGAGACATCAAAACCAACACCAAAGAAATACAAACAGTTATAAGAACATATTATGAGCAACTATATGCCAACAAATTAGGCAATTCAGAAGAAATGGATGCATTGCTAGATGCATAAACTACCAAAACTGAAACAGGAAGAAATAGAAAATCTGAACAGACTCATATCCAGCAAGGAAATTGAAACAGTAATCAAATACCTCCCAACAAACAAGAGTCCAGGGCCAGATGGCTTCCCAGGGGAATTCTATCAAACATTTAAAGAAGTATTAATACCTAGTCACCTGAAGCTATTTAAAAAAAAAAGAAAAATAGAAAAGGAAGGAAAAATCCCAAACTCTATGAGGCCTGTATTACCTTGATCCCAAAACCATACAAAGACTCCATTGAAAGGAAAATTACAGACCAATGTCCCTGATGAACACAGATGCAAAAATTCTCACCAAGAGACTGGTCAATAGGATCCAACAGTATATTATAAGGATTATTCACCATAACCAAGTGGATTTATTCCTGGGCTGCAAGGGTGATTCAACATCTGCAAATCAATCAACATGATACACCACATTAATGAAAGAAAGGACAAGAACCATATGATCCACCCAATAGATGCAGAAAAACCATTTGACAAATTATAACATGCTTTCTTTATTAAAGCTCTTCACAGTATAGGGATAGAGGTAACATACCTCAGTATCTTAAAATCCATCTATGAAAATCCCACAACTAATATCATTCTAAATGGGGGGAAAACAGAACTTTTCTCCTAATGTCATATACATGACAGGAATGTCCACTCTCACCACTGTTGTTCAACATAGTAGTAGAAGTCACAGACTCAGCAATCAGTCAACAAAAAGAGATTGAAATCATCCAAATTGGGAAAGAAGAGGTCAAACTCTCCCTCTCCACAGATGACATGATAGTCTATGTAGAAAACCCGAAATACTCCCTCCCAATATTGCTAGAACTTATACAGGAATTCAACAAACTGGCAGGATATAAAATCAGTGCACAGAAATCAGTTGCATTTCTATGCACTAACAATGAGCCAGAAGAAAGGGAAATTAAGGAGTTGATCCCATTCACAATTGCACCAAAGCTATAAGATATCAAGGAATAAACCTAACCAAAGAGGCCGAAATTCTGTACTCTGAAAACAGTTGAACACTCATGAAAGAAATTGAGGAAGACACAAAGTAATGGCAAAATATTCCATGCTCGTGCATAGGAAGAACAAATATTGTTAAAATGTCTATGCTATCTATAGCAATCTGTATATTCAATGCAATTCCTATGAAAATACCATCAACTTTTTTCACAGAGCTGGAACAAATAATCCTAAAATTTGTATGGTACCAGAAAAGACCCCAAATAGCAATGGAATGTTGAAAAAGAAAACCACAGGCAGTGATATCACAATTCTGGACTTTAAACTTTATTACAAAGCTGTAATTATCAAGATAGTATGTCTTTGGCACAAAAACAAATGCACAGATCGATGGAACATAATAGAGAACGCAGAAATGGACCCTCAATTTTATGGTCAACTTATCTTCAACAAAGCTGGAAAAAATATCCAGTAGAGAAAAGACAATCTCTTCAATAAATGGTATTGAGAAAATTGGGCAGTCTCATGCAGAAGAATGAAACTGTACCATTTCCTTACACCATACACAAAATAGACTCAAAATGGATTAAAGAACTAAATGGGAGACAGGAATCTTTCAAAATCTAGAGGAGAAAACAGGCAGCAAACTCTATGACCTCTGCTACAGCAACTTGTTGCTAGACACATCTGCAAAGGCAAGGAAAACAAAGGCAGAAATGAACTATTGGGATTTCATTAAGATAAAAAGCTTTTGCACAGCAAAGGAAACAGTCCACAAAACCAAAAGATAACCGACAAAATGGGAGAAGATATTTGCAAATGTCTTATCAGATAAAGGATTAGTATCCAAAATCTATAAAGAACTTATCAAACTCAACACCCAAAGAACAAATAATTCAATCAAGAAATGGGCAAAAGACATGAACAGAAATTTCCACAACAAAGACATACAAATGGCCAACAATCACATGAAAATATGCTCCACATCACTTGGCCTTATGTAAACAAAATCAAAACCACAATGAGATTCCTTCTCACACCAGTCGGAATGGCTTAAAGTAACAAGCCAGGAAACAACAGATGTTTTTGAGTATGTAGAGAGAAGGTAACCCTCTTACACTGTTGGTGGGAATACAAGCTGGTGCAGTCATTCTGGAAAACAGTATGGAGGTACCTCAAAAAGTTGAAAATAGAGCTACTCTATGACTTAGCAATTGCACTATTGGATATTTACCCCAAAGACCCAAATGTAGTGACCCGAAGGGGAACTTGTGCCCCAGTGTTTATAGCAGGAATGTACACAATAACCAAACTATGGTAAAGGCCCATATGTCCAGGATAGGTGAATGGATAAAGAAGACGTGGTATATATATGTACAATGGAATACTACTCAACTATAAAAAATAAAAATAAAAAATGAAGAAAGAAAGAAAAGAAAAGAAATCTTGTCATTTGTAACGATGCGTATGGAACTGGAGGGTATTATGTTAAATGAAATAAGTCAATCAGAGAAGGACAATTAAATGATCTAACTGATATATGGAATTTAAGAAACAAAATAGAGGATCATGGAGAAGAGAGAAAAAATAAAAAAGATGAAATCAGAGAAATGGACAAACCATATGAGACTTTTAATTATAGGAAACAAACTGAAGTTTGCTGGAGAGATGGGGGTGGGTGGATGGGGTATTGGGTGATGAGCATTAAGGAGGACACATGATGTAATGAGCACTGGGTATGATATAAGTCTAATGAATCACTGACCTCTACCTCTGAAAATAGCAATACATTATATATTAATTAATTGAATTCAAATTAAAAAATAAACCTTGTATCAAGAAGGGTCCTGACAGGAAATATATAGCAAAGAAATGAACAAGGTTTAGAAAAACCACAAAAGATAGTGCTGTACTCCAAGTTTCAGGAGCCTTACCATCTTTAAGGGGCAGGGTTGGGAACTGCCATGAACTTGTCAAGATAAGGCTTACTGAAAGGAGCCTGCATTTCCACAGAGAGGGAGTGGAAAGGGGGCCGTGCAAATAAATTCCCAGAGTCCCTCCCTTCTTTCCCTCCCATCTCTGTCCTGTTCCCCACAGGATGAACTCAGTGGGAGCCACAGGGCCAGGCAGCAGAGCAGAGAGGCCAGCCTCCTGGGCCACAGAGGGTGCAGGAGACTAAACGTACTTCTAGAGGGCAAGAGACAATGACCATCATAACACCTCATCAGGAGTTAAGAAATAGGAACATCTTGTTATTTTTGCTTCTCAATTTGAAAAACTAGAACTCTATAGATAGCGTTAGAAATCTCCTTGGTTCACCTCACCATTCCATTCCCCTCCTCCATCAGAGATAGACAATTTCATAAATTTGGTGTATGCCCTTTGTGTCCATGTTTTGTTTTTGTTTTAGTTTTATATATAATACACACACATCATATATATATATATATATATATATATATATATATATATCTCACACAAACACACACACACTGGATAGCATTATTTTGACATTAAAAAGAGTGAAATGACAAAGAAGGAAGAATATAATTAAGCTGATTTCTGCTATGGACAATTGGGGCAGTTTCTCTGACTTTTTTTTCCCTTTATGTCTTTTGAAAAGTCACATAGAATGAATCTTAATAATTGCCCAACCAAAGGTGGAAGGAACAAGCCCTCATCTTCTAGATGCCATACGTCAGGTCAAAGGTTCCCCATGGTGTACTAATCTTCTTGTCCTTGCTGGCTTAGACATCTTAAGGCTCTAACAGCTTCCTACAGGCACGCTGAGGAGCCCTGAGTAGAACATGGTCAAATAAGGTACAGCTAAGGTAAGGAGCCACTTGCTTAGAGTTCTTCAGAGCTGATGGCTGAAGCTCTAGCTAGAGCAAGAAGTAGACAGAGAGGAAGTGAGGTCAAGCTCAGAAGAGTTCCACAAAAGAGTTCAGTTCCCAGGTGACTTCCTTAGACAGGCCTTCCTCAATAATCCAACCTAAAGTAGAGTGAACCACTTGGGCTCTCCCTCTCATCATCTCCTGTGTGTTTTTATATCACTTTGTTTTCTCTGGAATTCTCTTATTTTCTTGTTCATTTACTTATTTACAATCTGCCTCCCTCCAGAACATACTCCAACTTGTCCTCTTCACAAACGCTGGCATCTGGAATACATCTGCTATACGACAAGCCCTCAACAAATAGTTGATGAGCCCAGATAGAAAACAAGGCTGCAAAATAGGTGGGGGCAGCTTGTAAAAGTCACACTAAGCTGCTTGGGACTTGATGTTTGTCATAGAAAGGATTCCATAAACATTTTTATTCTCATTCTGTAGCTGTGGAAAGCGGAGCTCAGAGTATGTGGTTATGGGCCACAGTTACACAGCTATACAGTAAGTGTTCATTCCAACACTGAATCACAGGCACCATGCCTACAAGTCCAAAAGTTCCTCCAGCCCCTATGAACAATTGCTCATGCTGGCTCTTAGGATTACAAACACTTGGATTAAGAAAGTCTAGTGGCTTGTAGCTTCAGAAGAAATGCATGCTCACTCAACTGTGAGAAGAGCGGCTTCCATGTTGATCAGCTGATTAAATCACACCATGCCTCTTTGGATCAGTATTTTTCTCCTCAAAACTAAGGCCTTGAGTGTTGGTCCTGCTATGTGTCATGCTACCCTGGGATTTTGAGAATTTGTGATTTATAAGTTTGGTCTGGCTTCCCATGTCACCAGAGGACAGTGTTTGAGCTCTGTCTCCTCTCTACCACAATTGCATATGTTGCAGACTTCTGTAGGTGTTGTCAAAGGAATACATAAGTGAAATAGGATAAGTAGTTGATTAGTTAAAGAAAAAAGAATGCTATTACAGGTTTATGTACATAATTTCTTCTCATAAAACTTATAATATGTAAAATACATAAGAGCATCACTGTCTCAGTGTTTTCCATATTACAAGCAATTCACCATCCTGATGTCGTCTTCATTTGCTTTTGGGGTTTTTCTTTCCCTTTTTTTTTTTTTTCCTTTCTTTCTTTTTAATGAGTGAGATATAACATACATACAGAAAAAGGCACAAGTATTATGGTCAATTCAATGCATCTACATATATATATATATATATATATATATATATATATGTATACATATATTATGAGGTTTGAATATTGCTTATGTAACACCTTGATCAAGATACAGAACATTTGCAGCAGTCTCAAAGACTCCTTTGTTCATCTTCCTGTTAATATTTCACCACACTAAGATACTTATTGTCCGACTTTGATCATCTTAGTTTTGTTTTTCCTTGCACTTCATGTGCATGGAATCATAAAATATGTATACCTTGATATCTGGCTTCTTTTCGCTCAATGTTAAGTCTGTGACATTTATCTATAGTGATACATAGAGCAGTTTATTCTTTCTTTTAAATTTCTGGATATTTTAACCTGTGAATAACACCATTTCACTGGTAATGAATATTGTTTTTTCCCTGTTTGGGCTATAATAGATAAAGCTGCTATAGACATTCTTATCTGTGTCTTTGGTGAACATGAGCATTCACTGCTCATGGGAATATAAGTAAGAGGGCAGTTGCTGAGACAGAGGGTAGATGCATGCTTGGATTTAGTAGTTATTACCCAATTCCCGAAGTGAATGTAACAAATTATGGTTCCTTCAGCACTGTTTGAGAGTTCCAGGGGTTCCAGGTCTTTGAGGGCAAGGGGATTTGAATTATATTTATTTGTATCATCCATCATGTGTTCCATCTGCTTTACTTAGCAGGTGGTCAATAAATGTTTGTTGAGGAGCTCATCTAGTTCCTTTCCCACCATGAGGAAAATATTTGACCAAATTGTGAGACTAGTTTTTGCCTATCAAAAGGCATAGGAGGAGCACCACCAAGATGGTAGCCTTGGGAACTGTGGTGCCTAAAGTGTGACATTTTGTTTCACTTTGTTTTAAGAATGCTTCCATCCTACTAAACTGCCATTACTCCCATGATGAATCATTTCATGAATAATCAGACGGTTAGAAACCAGAATCAGATAAATGATTTGCTCTGCAACCGGACACTTTAATAAATGTGTAGTGCCTTGGAGGAGGGCACTGTTTGAAGACCAGACAATGCCCAGTGATTCATAGACCATATTCTATACCTGAGGAGACAATAGCATCAGAGGACACAGGATCATAAGTCTCTCCACAGATATCAGAAACACAGTCCAAATTTCCCTTTGATCACAACACTGAACTGGAATAAAGAAAGGACAATTTAATAAGAAATAATAAAAGTTAATGAACTGACTCTCTAACTGGGTGATCTTTGTGAAGATTTTAAAAATCTAAGCCTCCACTTCCCTCATGTGTAAATTAAGGATAATGATATTACTTTGTTTTGTTTTTGTGAAGTGGCACTAATAATAGCAATACAGCACACAAACAATAAATGTCATCCATTGGGTGCCTTAAAAATGTATGAACATATGCCAAGCACTTTGCATCTTTATCACAGTTTATCTTTTTGAAAGGATACGATGCAGGAGCACCTGGGTGGCTCAGTAGGTTAAGCCTGCAACAATTTCAGTTTAGGTCATGATCTCAGGGTTGTGGGATTGAGGTCCACATTGACCCCCAGGCTTGAGGGGAAGTTTACTTGAGATTCTCTCTCTTCCTCTCCCTATGCCCCTCGCCCTGCTCACATGTTTTCTCTAAATAAATAAATATATAAAATAATTTTTTTTTAAATGAAAGTATATAATGCAGCAGTGTATGTTTGGGATAAATACTTGACTCCAAAAAGAAGACCATTGGTCATGTTCCTCTAACTACATGGTCTTGGACACCTGTCTTAATTGTTCTTATCTCTTCTTCTGAATTATCATATAGTATACTTGGACGAAAATACTGTTATAAAATTATGTCACCTATGTGCTTAATATTTAGAACATATTAAACAAAACCAACATACAAACAAACAAATAAAAATAAGTAACTATTAAGTGCTGATTAGCTTAATAAAAAGCCCCTGTCTTCAAGGGAAAAATCATTATAGAAAAGTAAGATAAGAGTTCCTAGAGAAAGTGGCCTTAAAATTGGGCCTTGAAGAAGGTTAGGCATATTTTAGGCAGAGATGAATCTTTGTGCGAATGCTTGGAGATAAGGAGAATCATAACTTTATTCTGGAAATACAAGAACCTCTTTTGTTAAGGAAGCAAAGGATATGGAGGGATAGGATGGAAGTGTCAAGGATTGAGGCTGGGATATATGCTGGATATTAGGTTGGAATATGTGAGGCCAAATGCATATTGAGGCCCAACTAGGGCCACAAATTAAAAAAAAAAAAAAAGGAGAAGAAGAAGAAGAGGAGGAAGAAGAAGAAGTAGTAGTAGTAGTATTAGGACTAGAATCCACCTCTCCTGGTACACTTATTTTCTATGGAATGCCTATATCAACAACTTGCCTGGTTTGCAGAAGATAAAATATGGATTGGTCTTGATTGTTACTCATCCAAGTGTTCAGGGGTGGGCCCCACCTGATTTGTGTGGGGACGGGGTTGGTGCAATGTTTAGACAGTACGGCTTTAATTCTCTGTGCACAGTTAGCATGGAAGATTGCTCTCTCTGACATTATTATGAGCCATGAAGTTCTCAGATTTTACTGCTCCAAGTGAATCAAGCCATTTTCCAAAATGAATTATGGATCGTAAACCCTTGGGGTGGCTATAGTGTTGCATTTTTGTGAAATCCATATTCTGGGTGGACATTTATTGAGCACATAACTATTATGAAGTGTTAGCTGCAAAGCAAATGCAGCTCGTGGTTGACTCAGCAGGAGAGAAGATTAACACGCTCATGTCTGAGTTCTGGATTCCAGTCTTCTATGAAATCCTGTTTGAATAGGGCTTGGAACTTTAATCACTACTCTTGTAATCTCTGGGCAGAAAACCCAGCAGATGTTGAATAGGATGCTTTTGAAGATAGAAGTTATGAGCTAAACAGAACGACTTCAGTCTAACCAGCCTCCCCTGCACGGACCATCTTTTACAAACTGGGTGTTTGTGGACTCTCAAAAACATATGTTGAACTCTAATCCCAATGTGAAAGAGTCTGGAGACAAGGTCTTCTTTGGAGAAGGTAATGAGGTCATGAGGGTAGAGCCCTCATGGTAGGATGAATGCTTTTATACAAGAGACCTCAGAGTTTGTCCATTCTACTGTGTGAGCACACAGGGAGAAGACGGCCATCTATGATCAGGAAGCAGGCTCTCACCAGATACTGAATCTGCCAACACCTTGATCTTGATTTGCCAGCCTCCAAACTGTGAGACCTGAATGTTTATTGTTTAAGCTTCTCAGTTCATGGTATTTTTGTTATAGCAGCTTGAACAGACACCATCTTCGTTCCTTACCTCCTGCAAAGTGATGAGAGAGGAGAGAGAGAGATTCAAAGATGCCACACCATTGATTTTAAAGATGGGGGAAGGGACCAGGAGCTAAGGAATGTGAGGAACATCTAAAAGCTAGAAAAAGCAAGACAACGAATTCTCCCCTGTAGACACCAGAAGAAGCACAGCCACCCCCGCAGCCCATCTTATACCTCTGACATACAGAATTGTAAGGCAAATTGATTTGTGTTAAGTCACCAAATTTGTGGTAATTTGTTATAGCAACAAGTTTCTCACATACATCAGTAAAGGTTGTACATATTTTCAAAATGTGAAAAAGAAAAGAGAAAAATTCAGTCAGCATTCTCTGGGGTCATTTACGGGGCTTCTGAATGTGCTGTAGTTGGCAGCACCAGCTTCTGGATTTTTGCATCATGTTCTAAAATGTGTAACACATGTTCACCTTACAAAGAATCATCACATGATGTAAAAAAGTCAAAATTACATTACCCCCTAGTCCTTACATTCCTCAGGAGTAGGTACAGAATTATGTTCCGGTGTTCACGATTAATCTCATTTATCCTAACACATCCCATTCTGGCACTTTTTTGGAAATATAATTTAAAAACAAACAAGTAAAACAAGCAAACAAAACCTAACCAGAAAGACACTCCACAAAAGTAGAAGAAAAAGAACTGTCTTATTGTTGAAAAGCATTAAACCAGAACATAATGCACAACACAGACAATCCAGCAGGAAGTTGTAAAGGTAGAAATAAATCTCATCTTTTTCTATAGCCAGGCAGATACGACCCATCCTGTACACGTTCTCAAGAAGCATCATAACTAGTCTTCAAGCAAGAGGACTTGATAGTACCATCTGTCACACATGGTTTATCCTAACTTCACTTGGTGGTTGGGGTGACAATCTGTATTAGCTAATTGGTTTTACCCAAAGGAAAAATACACTTCTCATATCTTTACAAGAGATGATTTTCCAACTTGGAGCTAGGCCCTGGGAAGTTGGAAATTAGGCTCTTGTCCTCATAGGAGCAGGAAATGAGGCTTATTATCCTTCTCTGATTATTACATTTCAAAGAGATAGTCCCCAAGTCTTTGAGGAAGACATGCCTGGGTTATAAAGCTGGCAAGAGGCTTACTTAGTTTTTGAAAAGATTTACATACATTTAAAAGAGACAGAGAAAGAACCTGTGACTATACATTTTCAAAAGTAAATCCTCTAGGAAAAGGTGTGTGTGTTGGCAGGGGTTCAGGGGGATTGTGGAGATCTCTTCCTATTTTTTCAACAGGGAGAATTAAATCTTTTTTTTTTTTTTTTAATTTTTTAATTTGTATTCACCCTCACCAGCTTTTCTCTTGATTCATCTCTCAGTTGTCAGAGGGCAGGTCTTTGACTCAGTTTTCTTATCTATAAATAAAATATATTAAAGACTGAATATGTATAAATCATTTAGAACAAGTGCCTGGCACCTAATATGAGCAGTATAGGTGGTGTTAATAATTTCTTTTCAGGGACTCCTGGGTGGCTCAGTTGGTTAAGTGTCTGCCTTCTGCTCAGGTCATGATTCCAGGGTACTGAAATTGAGTCCTGCATCGGGTTCCCTGCTCAATGGGGAGTCTGCTTCTACCTCTCTCTCTGTTCACCCCTGCCATTCATGCTTTCTCTCTCTCCCAAATAAACAAAATCTTAAAAAAAAAAAAAAAAAAAATTCCTTCTCATAGTGCTTTGGATTTAGCACTTCATTATCTTCATTTTCCATTCTAACTGATTTAGTGATCACTATTTTACATTTAGCCCACTCATCATATTTTGGGTTTTGACCTTGACCTTGGGCCTTGTCCTCAGGCTGGCTTAGCCTAGTTTTAGCAAGAATCCTACTAAGTCCATTTAGTGAGAATCTCTCACCTCCAGTGTCTTATCAATATCTGATCAAACTCCTCATCTCACACCATTTCACAGGTGGTCTGATTACCCTGGCCTCCCTTCAGCAAGGAACCTCTAAGGTCAGGTCAGTTCAGAAGAAATCCCCCTACCTATGATGTATTTTCTTGCAATTTTCCAGGCACTCACTCCCCCAGCCTGTTCTTTGCCTATAAATCCTCATTTGTTCTTGGGGTATTCAGAATTTAGCCCATTTCTATACCAAATTATCTTTTCCTCTGTTGCAACTCTTCCTCCACAAAATTTGTTTTTACTCCTTCAACTATTGTCCAGTCCTGGTTTTTTTTGATACTAGCCACATTCAGCTATCCAGGTAGGTCCAGAGGAGGCAAAGTTGAACTTGACCAGGTTCCAAAACTATCTTGCATGAGGTCAATAAAGGAACAGGGTGTATAAAGTTTGTTAGGAAGTATGATTATAATGAAGGACCATGGAATCCAAGATCTGAATACAGGGTAAAGTGAGGCCACCATGAGACCAAAGGCAGTGGACATGTGGTAGGGTGAAAAGAATAAAGGTTTTTTTTTTCAAGGTCAAGTAATTGTTTGGATCAGACTAGAAGCATGGGAGAACTAAAACTAGAAAAGGAGAGCCTTGGGACAAGGGAAGTGAGGTAATACAAGGTCTAGGGAGCAACCACAGGGATGAGTAGCTCAAAGTGCAGATCAAGATCATTGCAAGAAGTTCAAAACTTGGGAACCAAAGCTTTGGAGTAATTTTTGATGTGCCTACTGAAATCACTGAATTAGTAACAAGAGCAGTCTTGGAGAAAGGACATCAGGACAGGGGCTAAAATCTCCATGGAATTGCAAATGTGCCTCTGGTATTGATATAAGTGTAATATTTGCAATACAGAAATAAATGACTAGGAGGGGTAGTGAGTGACACGATTTATAACTTTATAACTTGAGTCTTTTGGGGAGGAGAGAAGATGTTCTGGAATTGCAGTAGGAGGGGAGAAATGTCCTGTTTCCCCTGTATCCTCGGGGCTGTAGAAATAACCTGTGGGGTGAGCCAGGTCTTCAGGACGAACAGAACGGAAGTGGCATGGGTTTCATGGTTATGTCTGGTGTAGTCCCAAGGATGCATGGGAAAGATGTGGGATGCTGAGCAGGGGGTAAGAGATGGGTTTAATTGTATGTCTACATGTAGATGAAATGATGGACTGAATGAATGAAGCCACAAGAAAGCACAAAGTTGTTTCAGCTCCTCTAAGAAAGAGCTCTGACTTTTTACAGATGTGACTTGCTAGTATGACAGGTAAGAGAGCTGGAGGCACATTATTCTATCTTCTCTCCAGCCCAGCATCTTGAGTTGGAATTTAACTGTTTCACCAGGGGCAAGGAAGAAGCTTTCTCCTAGTTAATTAGCAGGCATTGACACTGAAGCAGAATCCTCCTTTCACTGCTGAATGCAATCATTGCTCCCAATATCACCATAATGATAGCCCCCTCCCTGGCCTTCTGCCTTTAAGCCTGGATTTAGAATCTCAATTGTTATGGATAAAATTTAACGCTGCACAAAATATCACAGAAGAAAAATGACACCATAAAACGCACCTTTTGGTGGTGAGTCATTTTAGTACTGGGTAGTATTTCCTCAGAGACAGGTCATTAACAGCCTGCTGCACCCAGGCTGTTGTTCTGCTGATGTTGCCCTGTAGGCAGATGTGGGCATGTTGTGCAAAGGAGATCTTTGAGACGTGCCTAGAGGTAGTAGTCTTGAGGCTACACATCAAGCAAACGCCTGTTGTGTGAGCACCGGGCCCTGTGCTGAGCATTGGGGCAGATTTCTAAGATCAGTGAGATGTAGTTCCTTCTCTTGCAATCTAGCTGTGCAGACAGACTGCTGTAAGGGTTGTAGTGGTGGCAATAGTAACAATAATCTAAATAACAATAGTCATTATTCATTGAGTGCCTGTTATATGCTAGGCACTGTGCCAGGGGTTTCACATTCCATATGGCAACATGGTATCCTAGCTCAGCAAGATTGGTTCGTCATAGATGTCATGTCCCTCCAGAAACTCAGACATTTACTTTTAGAAGGGGTCACAAATGGTCCCTCACATGCCTTTATTGAAGATGGAAAGTAATCTATCTTTAGAAATTTCGGCTGGTAAGAGGTAGAAGAAAGGATCTGAGAATTCTGGAGAGTAGGGTAAGTAGAGAAGAAAGACTTGCTGTCATAGGAAACATACATAACACTGCAGAAGAGTGAAGGTAATTCACCTGTGAGATCACAGAGCCCACTTGAGGCGCTAGGAGGACACCCCCTTGGCTGTATATTAGAAGGTTATACTAGAAGAAGGGGACAGCTACAGGAATGGCTAAAAAGAAGTAGATATGCTTATAGCAACTAACTTCTTGAATTTGCATCATGTAGGAAAACAACTTTGTTTCTTCATGGGCTGGGACAGAGGCATTGCTCTAAAACACCTTTAAGGATATGCAGATTATCATAGCTATTATTTTAAGATTATTAATTGTTTGGTATTCTCCAATAGTCTTGTTAAAAATAACTGGTATTTGTGGAGCATGCACCACATGCCAGATACTTTTCAAAGCACATCCTTGGATGGTCACATTAGCTTCTCATAATTATCTCATGCAGTAGATGCTACTATTTCATTTTTTTAAAGATGAAGGGACAGAAGCCAAGAGAAGGAGATTTGGTAGCTTGCATAAAGTCACCTTTCCTTCTACCCTGAATTGGAAGGGCCGATATAAAGGGTGTCACAAAGACCCTGCATCACTGGGACCTCTGTTTCTGTCCTCACATTTTCTCTGAATCTGACATTCTTGTCTCCCCCTGAGGAATCTTAATAATTATAATGGTCCCACCTGGATAATCCAGAATAATCTCCCTTCTTCAAGATCCTTAATTTAGTCATATCTACAAAGTCCCTTTTGCCAAGGAAGATAATACATTCACCGGTTCCAGGGGTTAGGTAGGATGTGTACATCTTTAGGGGACCACTATTCTGCCAATCACAATGTTAAAATTGTAAATAGCACTTGAAGATTTTTTTTTTTTCTTTTGCAAGCCAGATCACTATGATTCATTCACTTATTCACTCAACAATGTGAATTTGATGACTGCTGTGTGTCAGGCATTGTTCTTGCTGTTTGGGTCCTCCCTCTGAAGGTGTATCCATCAGAAGCTCTGCCTATGTTAAATACCCATCTTGTCCCTCCCTCCAATCAGATTTACTCCCTGGAGATTGTCCAGTGTGACTTAAAGACAGAGGGACTTAGGAGTTTATGAGAGTTGACATGTCAATGGTTTCTCCAAGAGGGGAGATCCATAAAGTTCCGTTCATGATTTCTTTGTTCCATCTTGACTCCTACACTTCTGGAGGGTAATTCAGCAATACTTTTGATTATAGTTGGTACATAACTTTTTCTCTTCTTCTCCCCTAAAAAAAAAAGGCTTTACTTTTTTTTTTTTTAATTTATTTAGCCAGAGTTGGTTGGCATCAATTGTGCCCAAAAGAGCATGTCACATTTTTGGATTCTAACTTTTTTTCAATTATAGAAGTCTGCTTTTTTAATGAGAAGTATTTTAGATTTCAACATCAAATTCTCTTTCATCACTATTTCATTCTCTTGTATTGACTTAAAATTCATAACTTGTGGGGTATTAATATAAATTATGCAAATAAACTAAAATAAACACATTCTTAATAATGATTTTTCTTAAGAGTAAACTTGAATATGTCAGATTCTTTTTTAATAGTTTTGCTTAAATGTCTGATGATATAATGCATGCTTAAAATAATTAAAGGATGATTTTCTTAAATGTTGTAACTTAAGAAAATAGCATGAGGAAATGAAAGTTAGCATCCATTATCTATTGGTACATTAAAACTACCACAAAAGTTAGCAGCTTGAAGCCACACAGAAACATCATCTCACAGTGACTGTGGGTCAAGAATTTAGGTATGGCTTAGCTGGACATCTGCTTCAGGATCTTTAAAGGCTACAATAAGTGTTGGTCAGGGATGGTATCTCATTCGAATACTTGACTGGGAAGGGTCCACTTCTATGCATATCTAGCTGTTCATAGGATTCTTGTTTTTGTTTTTTGTTTTTTGTTTTTTGTTTTTTTTTTTTCAATTTGTTGGACCGAGGCCACAGTTTCTTGCTGACCATTGAATGCAGGCCACTCTTAGTTCCTCTCATGGGGTCACAGGTCACCATATGGCACCTTGCTTCATCACTTCAAACCTAATCACAAAAGTTATGTCCTCTCAGTGTTGAGGTGTTTGGTTGATTAGAAGCAAATTACTGATGGAAAGAGGATTATAAAGCCATAGACACCACAGGCAGAGATCATTAGGACCCAGTTTAGAAGCTGTATATACATAACTAGCTTTGGCAGAGCACTGATTAGTACCTTCTACTTTTTAGTGCTAAGAGTTTCCTTAATATTCTTCCCTGGTTGTGTGCACTCTCCCTTTTGAGCCATGGATTGGATGTGAGTTACTCGTGTGTCTCTGAAAATTACTCAACCTCAGGAGAGTAATATACTTTCTGGACTCTCTTTAGCTATACAAACAAAAGGATTTGACTTGACTTTTTTTCCTAACACAATTACATCTTCAGATTTCTAAACTATCTCACACCTCAGAAATGAAGAAAAGAGAGTTTATGGAGGAGGTAAGAGGAGAGAAGCCAAATTATAATAGTTGCAAAGGAGCCAACAGGTAGCAGGCCATGTAGTTTGTTTTCATCAATTAGTGGACTGTGTTTAGAAATACTAGTTGGGATGATCTTTTTAGATCTCAGGTTGGTTAGCATGCTGTTTCCGGACTCCAAGGTTCCTAAAGTTAATCAAAATACAGTCTTAAGGGTGGAATGTTTTATGACAATAGAAGTTTGCGGTTAGAGATCTGTGACCGTGTGATCTGAGGAAAGGCTGACTGGATAGCAGGATGTACACTAGCATCTGCGTTCTGGTCTTTGCCAACAGTACCCACTGAATTACTACAGTGGCCTCACTGGTCTCACCGCTGGCCTGCCTACCGTCTTCTCTCAACATAGCATCCAGTAGGATCCTGTTATAAACTCGAATACCTCTTTTCCTTCAGAGTAGAAACCTAAGTCTCACAAAACCTACATGATCTGGTCTCCGTTGTTCCTCACTTCATATCCTGTTATGTACATTTATTTACTTTCCATCATTCACACTGATTATTTGGTCCCACCTGAATTCCCTAGATGCTGTGTCTGAGGCATTTGCATTGACTGCTCCTAATGCCTGGGTTACCCTTCCTCAAAATATGCCAACTTTACCATCACCTTCAAATCTTTGTCCAGATATTTCTCTCTTAGCAGCCCCTACCCAGACTACCCTACTTAAAATTGCAGCCTGAGCTTTTCCTTTTGTGTGTATATTTCCATGTCACTTATCACATTATAACATATTACATAACTTACATACACAAAATGTTAGAAGTGCCTACATAGCAGCCATTTAATAAAAACCTATTGAATTATATTTATAAAATATTTTATGGAAAAAAAAGAAGGAACCATACCAATGTACAATTACTGTACACTTCTTAGTGAATAATCTATTTTTAAATGTTGTTTTTAAGCTCATTTATGTTTTCTAAAACCCTCACATTAAGCGGTATTACTTTTACAAAGCAATATAATATATTACAAAACAGCAAATCAAATAAATTAGTTTAAATTTTCATTTTATGTATATCAGAACCTGAGGTTGGAAATGTCCATCTTAAAAGAGGAAGTAAAGAATGAGTTTTGAGTTCATTAACACTTCCAATTTTAGTTTATCAGAGTGAGTTAGAGATAATATAGCCTAAAGAAAACAAAAACACTTAGATGTGGCCATTATAGAATAAAGTCTCTCATATTTATAAATATAAACTTGAGGTTAAGACCGACTAAAATGAAGAGAAAAATACAGACCTTCCATCTCAAATCTATACGATCTAAAATTATCTAAATTCAATTATTTATCACATACATCAAATTAAAAAAATAAAATGATTCAGATACTCAATTTATGAAAGTGTTGCCAAAGAACTATTTTTAAATTTCTAAGACTGTTCTCCCATACAGATATATTCTATATTCATTAAGCATCTATCATCGGCAAGTTATTGTCCCAAAAGCTGATTGCTTAGGATTATCTCATATGACCTTCAAGACAACCATCTAATATAGATATTTTTAACTGATTTTTCCAAATAAAGAAATACGATATTATTTCTTGTTTTTTCCTATCCAAAACTTTCAGCACACCATCTACAGTAGCAGTATTAGCTGTAGGTGGTGGAGAGCTGAACCTATCTGAATCAGAAATATATAAATATATTTTCTAAAGCATTTGAATCAGAACAAAACTTATTTATTTGTTCATTATTTCATTCATCAATTTATTGCAAGAAAGGTACAAATTGAGCAAATGTATTCCAGATCTTATCTCAAGTATGAGGGATACAGAGATGAATAACCATCCCTTGAGTGTCCGGGAAGATCTAGTCTAAAGATCGAATATATGGAATAAAGTACTAGAAACCATTGCATTAAGTACCACTTGGAAAGTATGAGATAGGCAAGGCCATCTTTATCTCTGAGGATTGGAGGAAGATAAGGGAAAAAAATCACAGAGGAAGTAAAATTTGAGTTGACCCTAAAAAATGGGCAAGAGTTAAGAGAGCAGAAGAAAAAGGGTTTCTACCCTGAAGGACTGTTTAAGTGTCGTCCAGGATCAAGGCAGTTCCAAGTGTTTTTCCAGCTACCACCAACACCACGTTCTGAACCTGCCAGATCCAGAGAAGTTACAAAATATTAGAATGGAATTTGGATGAAAACATCTAATGGAATTTTTAAATTTCATGCAGAGTAGACCTAAAATAAACCATTATTAATATTAATAGGATTTCTATTGTTATTAATTTTGCTCTTTAAGATCAAGGCTTTGCCATTAAACATAATTAAGATCTGAGAAGACTTTATTAAGTAAAATTCCTTGACTTTACATAATTCAAATGATGAACATAATAAACCATATCGTTAATACTACTGTCTTGTCTTGAGCCTGCATTTGTTTGGGAGAGGCATGTTAATAATGCATCACTAGACTTTATCACAATTACTCATCTTGTCTGGGTACATGCTTTCTTCATCTTCTCATTTCTTTTCCAAGTTCAGTTGCCAGAGTTTACTATGGTTGCCTCCTCCCATGCACTTCCTATAATCTACTACCTCTTCCTAAATCCCAACACTACCCCCTTCCAACCTATTCTCTTGCGCATGGCTAAGTCAAGTCATCTCAAAGCTCAATTCAAAAGCCAACTCCCTGACCTTCCTCTCAGCCCTAACCAGGATCTTCCTCATCATGATCCTAGAAGGACCCATGCCTCCATCTCTTTGGGATGGGGAGATTCTCTAGCTAACCCCAACATCTGTATGGCTAGGCCCTTGACCCAGGAGAAACTTTGTCCCTTGGCTGTAGTGGTTGATGTATGATCCATGCGTATACCCAAATCAGCTGATCAGAGATATCCCTGAGCTTTTCAATTTGCATTTGATGGAAGTGTCAGTTTTATCTCCTGTTATCTTGCGATAATGCAATTGGAGATAATTAACCTAACCTTTGAAGACTGGACAGTGAAAGAAATTCCTGATCTTCAAGATTCTGGATCCAGTCTTTTTTCTGAAGACATCCTCATTCCTCCCCTTTTATGGACACCAATGCATTCCCCTCTCTCTATGTCTCTCTTCGTCTCTGTCTCTGTCTTTATTTTCTTTTAAGGCTAATCTTCACTGAGTTTCTGTCTCTTGTAACTTAAAAAGTGTGTGTGTGTGTGTGTGTGTGTGTGTGTGTGTGTGTGTTAAGTAGATTCCATAAAAGACATGGGGGCTTAAATTCATGACCCTGAGATGGGGAGTCACATGCTCTACTGACTAAGCCAGCCAGGCACCCTTATCATTGAAAAAACTATTGACAAGTACAATACACTATAGTAATCATTTACTTTTCCTGATACTGGGTAGTGGATTGATGGAGGACAATGTTTTGTTTAGCCCCTATGTACTCCAACACTTGACAAAGCATCTCACATCTTAAATATTCTATAAATATTTGCCAAGTAAGAGAATAGAGATCTGTATGGAAGTATTCAATCACTTTATTATACACCTGAAACTAATATAATACCATATGTTAACTATACTGGAATTAAAATAAAAATTTAATAAAGAAAAAATAAAAGAAAGATCCTGAGAGGTTAAAAAAAAATCCAAATAACATTCAAATTTGAGAGAGAGAGAGAGAGAATAGAGATCAACTCATTTCATAAGGAGATAGTTGGCACAATACAAAATTATACCCATTGTAGAGAGTCCACATGATTGATAGATTTTAAATGCAATGAGATTAATTTCATTTTTTAAAAACGTTCCCTAAAATTGACAAGACACCTGTTAAATGTAATGAAAAGATAGTTAAAAAAAATCTATTTCTCTTTAACTCTACAACTCTATCTTTACACACCCATACCCATACACACACACAGTTCATGTTTCCTCTGTCCATAATACTCCCCCAACTTGATCCCTTCAGCAAATATATCTTCAAGCTCTGCTCAAATAACAAAAAACTTTGTCAAGTGTTGGATGATACAACTCCTTTAAACAACATTAGACATTCTTTTATTAACTGCCCCCTTCCCCAGTATACTTTGTACCTTAATCTCATCCAGCAAAAGTTATTTATTTTCATTTCTACACCTTCCCTTATTAGAGTTTAAACTCTCACAGGGCTGAACATTTAGTGGAGT
This sequence comes from Martes martes, assembly GCF_963455335.1. Lineage (NCBI taxonomy): Eukaryota > Metazoa > Chordata > Mammalia > Carnivora > Mustelidae > Martes > Martes martes. Next base: position 5,846,297 of record NC_137891.1, on the reverse strand, counting down.
TTCCATCTTCTGTCTCTCATGCACATTACAAGTGATCATTGAGCGTTTGGGGAGAAATCACTTTAGCAAGAGTGTTGGCACAAGTCATTTTGTTTGAATGCAAGAAAAACTGAGGGAGTCCATATTGTTGTATCAGTGTTATTAATGACAAATATGGGTGTAATAGGCTTACTGTGCATGAGGGCAGGGATTTTGTTTTTCTGGTTCCCTGGTGTATCCTTGATGACTAGCATAGCAACTGGCACATAAGTGGTCTTTATATAAAAAAACAAAATCAATGAGCCTTAGTTACTTTAATGGCACAGCCTCCATCTAAAGCTAGATTTACTCTCTAGGTGAGTGGTCTTGCCACACTGTCACACCATCTTCTCATTGGCCAGACTGAGTGGTACTTAAAGGGAGAAGTGGTAATATTATCAACTGTGCATTCCCCCATGGTCTGTGCATACATCTTTCAAATGACTGTTTGTCATGAGTCCAGAATTGTGTTACATGCTTTCATGGTCTTGAATTATAATTACAGGGAAGGAAAAACTCTTCTCTACCCTAAAGGTCTTCCAGTTGGACTAAGAACTAAATTTATAGGAGACACATTAACAGGAGGAAAAAAAAAAAGTTTTATTAAGTGTACATGGAGGCCCAACAATGAAATTGAGACCAAAAGAGATGATCAAGGCCATAAGTTTTTACACTTTTCAGACCAAGAGGGAGTAAATCTATGAGGAATTAATAAGACAGAGAAAACTAAACTTTGAAAGCTTCAATTAGTAAGGAATTCTAAACAGAATTTGGGTTGGGGGAGTAAATATGTAAAAAGTAACAAGGGTGTTTGTACAGCCTTCTGGGTTCCAAATCTTCAATCTCTAGTGATAAGAATATCTGTTTGGCTCCTGGCACCTTCAACATGAGAGATTTAGTTCCTGCTTTCAGGGGGATAGAGGAGGGTCTGAGCGTCCTTGCACAGGCTTGTTCTCAAGTAACTTTTATTTAAAAACACAAATATTTGGGGGTGCCTGAGTGGCACAGTCAGCTAAGCATCTAACTCTTGGTTTTGGTCCTGGTTGTGATCTCAGAGTCATGAGATCGAGCCCCGTGTTGGGCTCCACACTCGGTGCAGAGTCTGCTAGAGTCTCTCTCTCTCCCTCTGCTTCTTCCACTCATGCTTTCTCTACAATAAATAAATAAATCTTAAAAAAAAAAAAAAAGTCTCAAACTCACTGTGCACAGAAACTTCTTAGAACAAATAAACATACCAGAAAGTTTAAACAAGGTCTGCTCAACAGGACAAAGCTTTTGTGAAAATCTGGCAAAACGATGAGTTCCTTAATGGGCTTTGCCAATTCCTGTCAACACTTGACAGAGAAGACTTTAAGGAGCTACTTAAATACCAATTGCTTTGAAATGGAAAACAAACATGGGGTCAAGGAAAGTATCCTATTTAACTTACCACAACAGAGGGAAGCATTTACTAAATCACACCAGAGACTAGAATGGTGAATAGGTCACACAGCACCATGATCTGGGAGATGCTAGGCAGGAAATCAGTATCAGCCACTTTAGTTGTTTCTTTGCTTCTGCCTAGAGGTAAAGCTTCCCTCCAAAATACTGGGTGATGTGGATTTCTTCAGCCTCCTGTACTGAAGGACAGGAGACAGAGGTTTTAGGAAAATGGCCCTCTGATATACGACCATGCATCCTGCTCTGTTCTCATTGTTTAGAAGCAGTGCTCATTCCATGGGCATGTGACATATGCAGTTACATAGGGCCCCATGCTCATGGGGACCCATGATTTGTTTAATGTTTAGCTGTGGCTCTACTGAAATTGTTAGTAGTTTTATATTTGAACTGGGGTGTTCTGTAAAGGAAATCTGGTGGAATGTATAGGGAGAAATAATTTTCCCTCTACACTTCTAGATTCTTGGCTGAGACTGCCCCCCTCCCCAATAAGAGAGAGATTAACAGGACAAAAACAAAAAGAAGTTTAAGAACATGTATAACTCTGTATACACAGGAGAACTTCAAAGAAACCAAGTAAGTCTCCAAAACGGCCCAAGCTACCACCTTGAATACCATTTCCAGCTAAAGAGGAAAGAAGTCCACAGAGGTGGCAAGCCGGTTATGGGCACAGTAAGCAAGGACATAATTGTTACGTAGACTTAAGTCATTTGTCTTCTTCACTGATAGGAGTTCCTAGAGATTCAGTCATCTTCTTCTTCCTGGTACAGAGAGGAAGACACCTGCCAAACAGAGATTTCTCTTATCTATGTACATTTCTCTTACAAAAAGGTAACTTCTACTTGATTTTCAACTCTTCTTCTGTGTCTTTTATTTCTTACAAAGAGCAAGCTCAAGATAATCCTTATGCCAAAAAAGCATATTTTGAGGTGGTAAATTCTGCTCCCCTTAAATAACGATGGAGCATATACACCAACACAGGAGTTAAGCTGTTCCTTGTTACTCCTTGCAAGTTAGCATTCACAGTGCCCTTCAGCACAGAATCCTGGTGGAGGTCAGAGAGACTCAAAGAAAGTATAAGGCAAGCATGTTACGTCTGATTGAGTGGGGTGCTGACAATTCAAGAAGCCATGCTTTCCATCCAAACCCAAACTCAAAGAAAGAAGACAATGATATTCAAAGAACATTGAATGACCAAGGAAGGACCCCTGTAATAGGCTCTCTTCTTCATGTTACCTCTTGTATTAGCCAACCACTTAAGTTGAAGTTAATTTGGGAAACAAAGGCAGAAAGAAATGTAGATAAATTTAAATGTCCTTATAACTTGCTGCCCATTGACCAATACTTGAGACAGGCAGAGTATAAAATTCCTCCAGGAAACTCCCAAGTGTCTTAATGTTATTACTTTGCTAGAGGGAAAAACTACCTTAGCTTGACAATAGCAAGGCCTCCAGTATCCTATGAGTCTTCTTGCATATGAAAATCCATTTGGAACTTCCCTTAACCTTATTTCCCCCAACTCCAAAGTATTTAGTCAGTAGGTTAAATCATATGTCCCAGGGGCATATGGGACAGCAGCTCTTTCTGCCAACTGGTCCTGTCATTGTGCTTTAATAAACCCTCCTTTTTTGTACCCAAAATGTCTCAAGAATTCTTTCTTGGCCATTGGCTCTGGACCTGAGCCATGCTACTCCAAAAACTACATCAAAATGATTACTGAGAAGGAATGAAACAGCAACCCCAGTGCCTTTTCTTCTCAGTCTTCCCTGACTCATCAGTAATCACAGGTACCAAGGGTCCCTACAATGTATGCATCACAAATCCAATAAAAACAGTCAAGTTTATTTTGTGCACTGTTTACGTTGTTCTTGCGGGAATGAGGCACATTGACATGTACGAACTATGAATTATAAATATGTATTTTATTGATTCCACATATGACTTTTATGCTTGTATTCAAACTCTACTTTCACAAGATAAACATACAATTCATGCTAAATGATTTAAAATTTTATTTTCTCTTTCTTTACAATGATAATAAGTGGCAAGTAAAAAACTCCATGACAAGTCAAGACAGTGACCATGGGAAGAATAAAAAAGCTTTATAATAATTTTTCTTCTAAAATCCATCCTAAACACCCTCTTCCACTTCATATTCTTACCTGATGATCTCTTGCCTGGAGAGAAGAGATCACATGTGTCTTCTCCATCCCGCCATTCTTCTCCCATACATATTCCCCATGGCTTCCTGTGTTAAATGACCTTACCTTTGCTCAAGCATGTCCATTCATCTTCCAGGGTTGACTGGATCCATTCCAAACCACTGCCCTTGGCATAAGACAGTCCTCACATTCTGGAGCTGCGTATATATTCAGCCATAAATTTTACCACTTTTAAAAAAGTATTAAACCATCTGAGATATTTAAAAGGGTGGAATAGAGGGACATATGATTTGAAGCTGAAACTAGTCAGTAAAAGAGTGATGTAGGAGCCATATTGCTAGAACCCATCTTCAGTGATCCTATTAAAGTATTTTAATAAGAAATGATTACAGGGGCGCCTGGGTGGCTCAGTGGGTTAAAGCCTCTCTGCCTTCGGCTCAGGTCGTGATCCCAGGGTCCTGGGATCTAGCCCCACAATAGGGCTCTCTGCTCAGCAGGGAGGCTGCTTCCCTCTCTCTCTGCCTGCCTTTCTGCCTACTTGTGATCTCTGTCAAATAAATAAATAAAATCTTAAAAAGAAAAAAAAAAAGAAATAATTACAGAATTCCAGGCATCTACTGAACACCCCAGGTCTAAGTAAGTCATAAGGCTATATGAAAGAATGCCTGGCATTTTGTTTCTTCTTTGTCATTTTTTTTTCTTTCAATTTGAACACTTTCCATAAAATAGTTCACAACAACATTTCCCCCACCATATCAATCAAATGGTTCACATGGAGTTTCCAATTAGTTTAAATCCCTAATTGATTTCTTTTTTCTTTAAAAAGCGAGACAAAGTCACATCTTGTCTTATCTGTGGTTTTCTATACCAGCGGTATAGCTCCCTTTAACAATACATTAGAATTGCTTTGGGAGCTTTAAAAGACATGTGGTCCCCACCTGCAGACTAATTTAATCAATGCTTTAGGTGTAAGATCTGTTTATTCCCACATATACTTTTTTATTTTTTTTTAATTCTCCCAGATGATTCAAATTTGCAATTATGGTTTTAAAAAATTACTGGCTTTCTTCAGTTTGTTTTCTCTTTGAAAAAAGGCTACACCATCTGCATGTTATTCAGTGACATCATTAGCTGCCTGACATATCTGTGATGGAAAAAGCATCTGAGCTTCTAACGTGATACTTGTTATTTATTATTATTATTTTGTCTTGACTTTCCCTAAACTGGCATATTTAAGAATCATTACAAATTCTAAGACACAGCTAAGAAATCTTTTTTAGCATGTTTGTATTAGCTTGTCCTCAATTTCCCTCTTTTCCCAGTGAAAACTGTACATACAAATTGAATATCAGATTCTCTGCAGAAGACAATACAGCTGTTGAGGTTTTACTGGTGGAATTAACAAACACTGTCATCTCATATTTCTTCAGCTTAATTTTTCCTTACCAAATGAAACCACAAACACCATTTCTGCATGGGATTTTAGGGGCCTCGGGGTCCTATTAGATTCACTGCTTTGGAATTAGGCCAAGGTGTAAAAGCGAGGGAGTGACTGTTATTTTATAGTAATGGGTGACCAATGCCTCTAAAAAAAAAAAAAAAAAAAAAAAAAATCAGTATTCAGCTAAGACCCCATCCTTTTATCCCATCTCTGCTTCACTCTGTTTGGGCTGTATAAAATGTAACCCATGGGGGCGCCTGGGTGGCTCAGTGGTTTAAAGCCTCTGCCTTCGGCTCAGGTCATGGTCCCAGGGTCCTGGGATCGAGCCCCGCATCGGGCTCTCTGCTCGGCAGGGAGCCTGCTTCCCCCCCTCTCTCTCGCCTGCCTCTCTCTGTCAAATAAATAAATTAGATCTTAAAAAAAAAATATTTAAAATGTAACCCATGAAGAAATAAACCTTATTAAAATAGCCTGTAGTGGGAAGTCTGTTTACCTGGTTGGCTTCATCCTGCGTCAGAGCTTCTCTGGAATGTCAAGTAATATACATACAGACTAGGTAACAATCTATACCAGCACCTGAAATAGTGCTTTTTACCTCTGGATTTTGTAAGAATAATAAAACACGCAATAAAGAATGAGTGAACATTTGCTACGGAATACAAAATATGTACATTTTCATTATATGTTAACATCATCACAAATGTGTACAATAAACAAGAAACAATGGGAATGTGTTTATAATGTAAACTTCCAAATTGTACTTAAGTAACGTCTAAAAGGAAAGGAATTAAGAAAACAAGATGCCATATTCTTTCTCCCTTACATTCTGCTTTCTCCTCTGTCTCTAATGTTGCTCTATCTGGGAAAGACATTCACGGTCCCTGGGAGCGTAGCTTCCATCTTTTCCTCTACACTTGGTCGAGCACGAGTTGCAAAGGTATTTGCCAGACTTATTTCTTCCTGAGATATATGATTCTTAATAAGCTGTACCAATTTCCATGCACTCACTGTACTTATTGATAAGGAGTCCCTCCCTCTTTTCTTTACCAGCTTAGTAAGAGAGACTCTAGATTAGTAAGTTTACTTCTCCTTAATGGTTTTTCCATTAGTCCCCTCATCAGTGAACTAAAGGGTGGGATAGTTTCATGATCCCTATTGCACCCTCTAATTCAGAGACACTATGATTTTATTTTGTTACGCATTCTAGATTTACAAGGACCATAGGATATAAAAATGAACATAAACATAAGAACAAGATTAAACAAAGAATTCTTTGGAAGACATGTATGTACCAAGAAGCTAGGAACTAAGATGAAAAACAGTTTTGATTTTAACCAGAAGATATCTCTAAAATGCAGTATTTTGTTTAAGTTATCACTTTATACTCAGCCAAATGAAAATCTGTCCAGTCATGTGTAGTACTGTAAACTTTCCAAACTCTTATTCTGTTTTCTCATGGGTCTCTCAATGTATTAAATGCAATAATTGATAAGATACATGAATTAATACTTATAAAGTGTTAAGAAACCTATGACACAAACTTTTATGGTGAGAGAGGATAAAGATTGATCTCTGTGATTCAGAATCCTACAGATGATCCAGACTGTCTGTCGGGAGCCTGGTTGTCGTCTCACTATTGAAACTGAACTCACCTCTCTGAGACTCATTTGCAGACAGGAGAGTCCTGAAGCCTCCCTCCCACCCCACACCTTCCTTCCCTTATCTGCCCCCTGGCAGCCCTGGTCACCATTCCCGTACCAGGAAGACTATGTGGGTTTCCAGACTTCTTTGTCTTTCCTGCTGTCTTTTCCCTTTGTTTCAGGTATTCCTTCTGAAGTAAAGATTTGGAAACAGGTGCTTGAGTCAGCACTTTAGACTACTTGGCCATGCTGACACAAACTAAAAAAAAAAAAAAAAAAAAAATGGTAAGGTTGCTCTCTACTAAAAACATTTGAAAGGCTTTCCAATTTGGTTAATAGTGTAAAAACTAAAGTTCTTTTAATACTTTCAAACTATATCATGGATTGTTTCTTACCTACCTCCAATGTCATTCAGCTCACTGATACCCCAGGTAGCAGCTAGCTTTACTGGTGTCGACACACCGGGCCCTTGTAGACGTGATGCTGCCAGGAGCACACTTCCCTGGCCTTGCATGTGGCTGAATCACCCTCATCCTCAGCTTTCACTCCAAAGGACACCTCTGTGGAGGAGCTTCCTGGGCATTTGACTTTTCACCAATACTCTAGCAAGTTATTCTGCTTTATGTTCTTTAATAGCACTTTTCACAAACTGAAATAAAAATGCAAATGTATTTACTTGCGTTCAGTCTCCCTGTATCCCTACAATGTAGGTATATGGAGATAGAGGCCTTACATTCTACTTCTTACTGTCTCCAGGATAAGCACGATGGATGACGGACATACTCCATATCCATATTTTTGTCTAGAACAGACCTATTTCATAAATATTGGGTCAAAATATTAACTTCTTTTAAAAACAAAGAATAAACACAAGGATCCTTTTTTGATGTAAAAAGCTTTAATTGGGAGTTATACATAGTATCTCATGGGTCTTTATTTTTATTATTATTATTATTATTATTATTTATTTGAGAGAGAGAGAAAGAGAGAGAGAGAGAGGGCACATCTGTGGGGAGGGACAAAGGGAGAGGGAGAAACAGATTTCCTGCTGAGTGCAGAGCCTTGATAGGGGCTCAGTCCTAGGACCCCAAGAGATCATTACTTGAAACGAAGTCAGACACTTAACCAACTGAGACTCCCAGAACCCCCAGTTATATTTTTAAAAGCCCTAAAATTAGCTTTTATTTTTCCTTTTTCTGTGTATTTCTTGTAGACAAGCGGTTGCAAAAGTTGTGTTTTGGATGTTCTTGCTTTTAAGAATGTGCTTTCATTAAGTACTCCAGAATCTTGAATGCAGTAAGCATTTATTTCAAATTGGAATGATCAGTAATCTGTTCAAGCTGTAACACTGAGTATTGGGGAAAGCTAGTAAGTGTTTTTCAAGCCAGAGAGTCTTGAATGCTATGAAATGTTCAATAATGTGATTGTAACCTCAGCAATCTGAAAATGTGTCATTATCCAAAATTGACTTTTATTCATCTTTTTGGTGCATATTTTTTGTTCTGCATCTCTTTAAATTTGAGTCAGTATTTACAGTTTCATTGCATGACTGACATCTTCTCCAGAGCAGGACCAGGACTCGAGTGGAGCAAGAGAGGTGCTTGGGTGACTCCCTTCCTCAGGGTTGTGTGAGCATGACACCTGAGAGTGAGGACCTCCTTCAGTTCTGTGCTCAGCCACCTCTGTTGCATATCCTAGCCAGAACCCTTATCTAGACTTATAAAAAATAGTAATCTGAGTCCATGCCTTTCCAAAGTGAGTTCATTCACTTGATTTTGAGTAACTACTGATAAATCATCTGTGTAACTCTGCTCTGTTAGAGAGTGTTCTAGCTAAGTGAGATTTTTTTCTTTGTTAGCTGCATCCTCAAAATAAAAGAATTCAAGTCTTATTTAAAATATTTTTATGAAAAAAATATTTTTATGAGCATCTAGCCCATATTGCTATTAACTTTTTGTACCAGAGAGTTAATGTTACTCATTGGAGATCTCATCCACTATGTCTCTATTGTATGTGATATTAGCTCAATTTGACCCCCTAATTTATTCATATAGGTTATACCTGATTAAAACACACTTTATTTTGCTGTTTTTTTGAAATGTTTTAATAAATAGTATTCACTGCATTAATCTGAAGAAGCATAATATTTAAAAAGAAGCAAAAGTGAGAGACATACCCTGGAAGTTATGGCTTCTTGCCATTCTGACTTGTTAAGTTTCATATAATCTTATTCTCTAAATAACTCATCAAAAAAGGTAGATTCAACTTCTTGAATTCTTCTACGAATTTATTTTTCTTACCAGTTTTTTTGTTTGTTTGTTTTGATTTGAAGAAAACACAAGAATCCCTAAAGTTACTGAGGCTTACCTTTTTTATACCGCTGGACTAGAAGAACTGTACAGTGTCTTTGTTTCTATAAATTTAGGGACCCTGAAGTGCTAGAAGTTGGCATATGGAGTGAAACTGGCTCCTGAGTGTTCCAGAAGTCTGGAACTGGAACTAGAAGAGAGTTGTATGCTGGGGAAATTTCACTATCCCTGAAATCTTGTTCTGGTTTATTAAGTTCTTGAGGAGGAAAGCTAGGAGACAATGCTTTTTTTTTTTTTTTTTTTCCTCCCAGGGGTTACTGTTGAAGATGTGGTAGTTAAACTCAGATTCTTCTCCCCTAAAATGACACAGCCACTTAGATCAAACACTGGGTTGGATACTCTGCTCTTCTATGCCTTGATCTGATTTTCCTTCTTTTCCTCCCTGGTGCTTTATCCTCACCACATCCCCTGCCCTGGTTGCTCAGAGCCCTAAACGTGACCACGGTGCAATGACCAGCCTGACTCATACCTTTACACTGTGCTTCCAGCAATAATCATCCCTAATAGTCCTAACAGAGCACTCACATGGAAAATACCCATTTCTCATTAATAGATTTAGCAAAAGTTGCTAAATAATGATGATAGTAATAATTATATAAAGGGTCTAAATACAAAATAAATTTTGAAGCAGGTTAGAATGCAAAGGAAAATCCAATTTTCCAATTTGCACTGCCAAGAAGAGAAACTGCTGCTTGGTGGAATTCAATACAGGTCTGTATATTTAACTGAGCAAATGAGACCTGCATGCCATAACTACAAATAATATAAATGCAGGGCATAAGCTTGGACTCAGGGCACTTCATTTACCACCAGTGTCTCTGTGCATTTGTGCTTCTTGTCTTTGTAGCTTAAGTAAATCATTGCTCAACAACAATAGCATAGAAACATTAAAAATGTTTTTGCTTAATTTTGAATGATCATGAAAACATGATCTTATACTTTCTTACTTTAAAAATCCCTTTACTAACTCTCCATTGATTGTATGATAAATAAGTTCCTGCATTTTATGACATGGTAGGCTCAAACTCCATCCTTTCCCCCATCTCTTCCATGTCTCGGGAATATTCTGTGCTCCCTGCACATAGTAGGGTTTTCTATGTAGGTGGCTTGAGGGGTACAAAGAAAAGGAAGTAACATTCATCTTGAACCATCCCCCAACTACTTCTGATTGCTGGAGGTACTAGATGGGCAACAGTTGAAAAAATACTGACTCAGAGCATAAAATATAAATATTTTCTAGTCCTCTCCAGCTCCTTCTATTTCCCTCCTTCTTAATACTCCAATTTTTAGTCCTTGCTGTAAACAGAGAGGAAACCAGATGCAAATGTCTGCTTAGAATTTGCATGGATCTAATCCAGAGGTGTTGCACCTACCAGGTTCTCTCTGGGGGAGTTCAGCGTTCATGTATGTGTTACCTCAGTACTTTTAACCCTCTCATTCCCCATGCAAGGTAAGCGGTCTTAAAACCATTTTACGAATGAGAAAACAGCCTCAGAGAGTTAAAGTGAATTTCCCAAGTTACACACTATAGATATGGGGCAGTTAGAATTCTCATGCAAAGCAAATGACATAAATCTCTATCCTTAAATTGCACTGGTGCTTGGAAAGTTTTCTGCCACCATGACAGTTCATGCTGCATCATAGATTATGTGAATAAAGCCTCATGTGTCATTTCTTGAGAACACTGTGAAGCACTTTTGAGCCACTATTTTTTACAAGTAACAAATATATCTTATTTGTTACTTGTAAAAAATAGTGGTGCGCTCTCTCTCTCTCTCTCTCTGTGTATATATATATATATATATATATATATATATATATATTTTTTTAATCCTACAAAAGTCACTCAGAATAAGGTGGGTGTCAGTTGTATTAACTTCTTGTCCCAAATATGATATCAAATAGCTTTGTGACCTAAATAAATTGCGACACTAATATCTCTAGGTATGTGTCTCCATATCAGGAAAAGTTCTGATATATTTGAAAAAGGTCATTTTTTGTGTTGGGGGGTTGTTTTGCTTTGCTTTTTGTTTTGTTTTGTTTTTTTAATTAGTATTCATTTGTTGTATTATATCCCGCACATACTTCATGTTCTGGCCTAATGAATTAATCTCCTTTTTATGACACTCATGACTTGCCTAGAATTTTTTGGTGATATTTCAGAATACAAAGTACCAATCTCTCTTCTAGATTTTGAGTCATTTGAGAATATACTTTTGAGACCGATAGTAATTCAAAATCCATATCTGTTGTATTACTAACAAGTCTGGATCACAGAATAGTTTATATTTGAGACAAAAAATGGGCTTCCTGCAATTTCCCCAAATCTATATCTCTGGACCCATACATGGTAAATGCCATGTCTTTAATGTTTTCATCCATTCAGTCATTCTTCAAAAATTATTTCTCGAGTGTCTCACCATGTTTCTGCAACTGTTTAGATGCTTTAGGTACAGCAAGAAACAAAGAAGACAAAGTCCCATGCTGTCATAAACCTTTTATTATTGAGGATACTGATCTAGCCAGCCAGTGAGCATTCAGCCTGATTCCTAGGAGGATGTGCAAGCTCTGACCTGTCATGCTTAATATATGGAAGCCAGTTCAGAGAATATAAGAAAAGTGCGCCCTGTGTGAAGTTCTGTTGTTCTAAAGGAAATTCAGAAGAGGTTAGACCACTCATCTTCAGTAGAGAAACATGGCTCAATGAATGTCTGTCTTTCCCTCTCACCACTACAGAAAACTTCAGGGGCATTTTATAATATAATCCCAAAAGGGTAAAATGTTAGAAGAAGATGTTATAGCTGCCTTTGAAATAAGTTTCAGAGGAAGGAACTGCTTCATCGATGACAGTTCCCATAATGTTTGTTCTTGAAACCCCACTGAGCTTATCAAAAAAGCCCATGGTCAACTAGTAAATTCTTCTGAAGGAGGAGAATAGTAAGTTGGGAGAAAATTCAACTTTAATTCCCTAGAAGGTTCTGAAATGGACAGAACAAAGAATGAATAAAATTAACTGCAGGGCTTATTCATTCCGTAACTGGAAGGCATGGGAATAAAATGAACAGTGTAGGGAATATAGTCAGTGGTATTGTAATAGTGCTATTTAGTGACAGATGGTGGCTAAGCCGGCAGTGAGCACAGCATAACATACAGAGTCATTGAATCACAATACTGTACACCTGAAACTAATGCAACATTGTGTGTCAACTGTACTCAAATTAAAAAATAATAATAATAATAACTTCAGGGCAACCATGCCTGAGGCCAAGCATTTACTCCCTGTCCTGTTTTCTAACCATCAAGGAATGTGAAGCAAAGAGTTTTATCCAGTCATAATCTAATAACTGCGTATGTTACAGATTGAATTAAGATATTTTAATGACGTTATTAAGAAATCCTTAACCAATAAATTAGAAAACTTGTAGGAAATGAAAAGTTTTTAAAAACAAACATAAAGTTGTGGGGCACCTGGGTGGTTTAGTCAGATAAGTGGTCAACTCTTGATTTGGGCTCAGGTCATAGTCTCAGTGCCAAGACTGAAGCCTGCATTGGACTCTGAGATCAGCAGGAAGTCTGCTCCTCTACCTTTCCCTCTGCCTTTCCCCCTGCTGTCTCTCTCTCTCAAATAAGCAAAAAAAATCTTAAAAAGAAACAAACACATAAACAAAAAACCACCAAGTTCTAACATTCTGACTCAAGAATTAATATAAAGCCTTGATACTATACCAACTGAAGTAACTGATTGAATAGTTATAAGTCTTCCCAGGTAGACAACTCCTGTCATGCATGACTTTATCAGAAAATCCTACCAAACTTTCAAGAAATAGTTCTGAGTGCACATATGCATTTCCAAAGAATAGAAAAAGTAAGGACATTTCTTATCTCATTTTGAGATTTATGAGTTTTATATATTACCTTTATACTGAAACCTAAAAGAACAAGACAAGAAATGAAAATCTGCAGCCCAATGTTACACACTAACTTAGAGACAGTAGTCCAAAACAGAATGTTGGCAAGTCAATCTATGTATCCATCTACTGATATATTGATTTAATTAAAAATGTGGGTTTATTCTGGAATCCAAATTAGATTTAGCATTAGAAAAATCTCTGAATAGAATTTACCATATATTTGGATTAAAATGAACAAACATAATTTTATCTGAATATATGCAGAAAAAACTTTTAATGAAGTTCATTCTTATTGAATACACTTAATCTCCCAGAGGAAGACATTCTTAGCTACCGTGGGCCTCTGGTCAGGTCAGTCCGCTCCCTCTCCTGCCTCACTGATGATCGTTCTCCTTGTGGAACAAGTTGATCAGGAAACCTCAGCACAGACATGGCTTTTAAAGATACCAGAAAGACACCAGAGGTGGTGATTCATAGAATCAGAATTACTCTAACCAGCTATGACTTAAAATCTTTGGAGAAAGTATGGGCTGACTTACCCTCAGGAGCACAAAGGAAAGGAATCTCCAAAGAGAAAAGACCAGTGTGGATGCCCACCAAGACTCTGAGAATCACACAAGAAAAAGTCCCGTGGCAGGGTCCTAAAACTGGGGATTGTTTCATGTCAGTACCAACAAGTGAGTCATTGATTGCCCCATGCTTCTAAGACTGTTAAGCGGATGCCTCCCTCCATATTGAGTTAGGAGTTGAGTTTGAAGTCACTTTTGCTGATGCTTAAATCAGACTTTTTAATAAATTGACTGTCAGTTGTTAAAGAAATATACATGTTTAGTTGATTTGGAATGAAGAATGATGATTCATTTTATGTGTCAGCTTGGTGAGGCTATTGCCAGACTATGCAGTGGTTTGATCAAATACCACCTTAAATGTTGCTGTGAGGGTGTATTTTTAGATGTAATTGATACTTAAATAAGCTGACTTTGAGTAACACAGATTACCCTCCATAATGTGGCTGGGCATTATCTAATTAGTTATAGGTCTTAAGAGAGTAAGACTGAACAGAGGATGTCGTCCATATATACAATGGAATATTACTCAGCTATCAGAAAGGATGAATACCCAACATTTGCATCAACACAGATGGAACTGGAGGAGATTATGCTAAATGAAATATGTGAAAAAGAGAAACACTATTATCATATAGTTTCACTTATTTGTGGAACATAAGGAATAGCATGGAGGACATTAGGAGAAGGAAAGGAAAAGTGAAGGGGGGAAATCAGAGGGAGAGAAGAACCATGAGAGACTATGGACTTGGGGACACAAATGGAGAGTTTTAAAAGGGGGGTTGGGGGATGGGTGAGCCTGGTGTTGGGTATTAAGGAGGGCACAGATTGCATGGAGCACTGGGTGTTATATGCAAACAATGAATCATGGAACACTACATCAAAAACTAATGATGTCCTGTATGGTAACTAACACAACACCACTAAAAAACAAAATAAAACAAAAACTAATGATGTATTGTGTGGTGACTAACATAACATAATAAAAATTATAATAATAAAATTGAGAGAGTAAGACTGAGATTCTCCCCACAGGAAAAAAAAAAAAATTCTGCCTGCATTTCTGCCTTTAGATTTGAATTAAACATCAACTCTTTCCTGGGTCTTCAATCTGCTGGCTTGCTCTATAGGTATCAGACTTGCCAGTCTTCACAATTGTATGAGCTATTTTTTTTTTTAATTTTTCTTTCTCCTTCTCACACACACACACACACACACACACACACACACAGATACATGCAATATGTATACTCTATATACATACATTGTTTTAGTTGATATATATATATACACACACATACTCATACTATATATATGTAATTTGTTCTGTTCCTCTAAAGAACACTATACAGAATGTAATTTTTAAAATCTAAATCTTAAAAAAATACAGTAATCATTACTGTATTTAAATGTGAAATGTTGAAATCTTTTTAAAGTTTTAGAAATAAGAAAAGGTGTGTGTTCTCACAACTGTCTTTTAATAAAGTGTAGAAGGTTCAAGACACGATGGTAAAGCATGAATGAATGATATCAAAATTGATTTGAAAGAAATTTAAGAAAGATCATATTTTTACACAGTTTTTTTTTTAAGATTTTATTTATTTATTTATTTGATAGACAGAGACCACAAGTAGGCAGGGGCAGGCAGAGAGAGAGAGGAAGGGAAGCAGGCTCCCCAGTGAGCACAGGGCCCGATGCAGGGCTTGATCCCAGGACCCTGAGATCATGACCTGAGCCGAAGGCAGAGGCTTTAACCCACTGAGCCACCCAGGCGCCCCTTTACACAGATTTTTAAGATCTACATATTTATGTCATTGTTAGCATTTAACAAGATTGAGATAAGATAAAAATCAAGTATCTTTTCACATATCAGCAACAATTAGCAAAAAAAATTATAAACTAAAATCTCTAAAAAACAAAAACAAAACACACACCAAGTACCCAGGAATGAGACAGGTAACACCTCCACAGGGAACATTCTAATACTTACATAATAGCCATTAAAAGCAAAACAAAATAAAACAAACAAAATCTCAAATAAAAGATGAATAAAGCAAGGTCTTAGATTAGCCTGTGTAATTGTGTTAAAATATATTTTCCCTAGATATAAAAATACCAATCCCATTTTTATTAAAATGTTAGCAAAGTTTCAAGAATCAGGCAAGCTAATTAGAATACTCATAGGAAGTTTGAATTACTATGAATTTAAACCCTACCCACCAGGCCATCTTTATCCCACATTCTCTTACCTATAGTTTTTGTAGCCTTCTTTACCTTCTAATATTTTCTAGAATGCATCTTATTTTTTATATTATTACTATCATGGGCACTAGCAATGTACTGTTGTGGGCTGTTCTTCCATACACTTTAGAACATAAGAACAACAAGAATGGAAAGTTTTGTCTGTTTTGTTGCATGATATGGCCCACGTGCTTATAATAGTTACTGGCATGTAGTAGGTGATTTGTAAACATATTTGGATACTGTCTGCAAACAGTGTAAATATATAACTGGAAAAGAATACCATGAACTCTGTTGAATAAAAATTAAGATATCCTCAAGACATAGGAAATTATATTAAGTAAAGACAGTGCAGTTTTGCATAAGTAGAAATAAACAAATTAATGGAAGATGAAAGGAAAGCTAAAAACAGATTCAGTTTATGCAACTTTGTACCTCTGATCTCACCACAGAGATAATATTTACAACAAATGGGCTGGAACAATAGGACAAAATCACAGGAAGAAGTTAAAAAAATGAAGATAAGTAATATGCCTGATAGAGAATTTAAATAATGGTCATAAAGATACTCACTAGACCTGAGATGAAGTACTCAATAACTGAAATTAAATATACACTCAGTGGAATAAATAGTAGACTAAAGGAAGCAGAAGAACGGATCAGTGACCTAGAGGGAAGAGTAATGGAAAGCAATCAAGCTGAACAGGAGAGAAGGAAAAAATAATAATAAATGAAAATAGTGACATCATCAAGCATAATAACATTTTCATTAAAGGGATCCTGGGAGGAGAAGAAAGAGAAAAGGGAGCAGAAATTTTACTTGAAGAAATAAAGCTGAAAAAATTTCTGAATCTGGGGAAAGAAGCAGAAATCCAGATCCAGGAAGCACAGAACTCTCCCAGCAAAATCAACCCTAGGAGGTTTATACCAAGACACATAGTAATTAAAGTGGAAACGTGATAAATAGAGAGTTTTAAAAGCAAGAGAAAAAACAATTACAGACAAGGGCAACCCTATTGGCTATTGGCTATTAGCTGACTTTTCAGCAGAAACTTTGCAGGCCAGAAGAAAGTGGTATGATACATTCAAAGTGCTTTAAGGAAAAAGCCTGCAACCAAGAATACTCTATCTAGCAAGACCATCATTTAGAACAGAAGGATAGATAAAGAGTTTACCAGACAAACACATTTAAAGGACTTTGTCACCGTTAAACCAGTCCTACAAGAAATGTCACAGGGGACTCCTTCAGTGGAAAAGAAAGACCAAAATTAGGGGCAAGAAAGTAGGAAGCCCCAAAGCAGTAAAGTTAAGCATATCCAAAAAGTCAGTCAAGGATTCACAAAATAAAAGGATGTAAACTATGAAACCATATATCTAAAATGCTGCTGGGGAGAAGAGCAAAGAATGGGTTCAATCTTAAGTGACCATCAACTTAATATAGACTGCTATATGCAGAAGATGCCGTATACAAACTTAAGGGCAACCACAAATCATAATGATATGTTTCATGCATACTAAAGAATATACTTAAATGCATATCTGGAATATAAAGAATAATACAATAAACATCTGTGTTCTCATGCAAAACAAAAACAAAAACAAAAACAAAAGCCAAAACCAGTAACAGATACGCAAAAGATAAAGAGCAAGGAATCCGAGTGTATAACTAAAGAAAGTGTATAACTAAAGAAAGCCAGAAAACCATGACAGAGGAGAGCAACAGAGGAAAGGAAGAGAGAAGAACTATAAAAACAAAAACAAAAAATAAAAAATTTAAAAATATAAATTTAAAAAAATTTAAAAATTTAAAAAAATAAAAATTTAAAAAACCTCATAAAAAAGTAACAAAATGGCAATAAGTATACACTTGTCAATAATTATTTTTATTGTAAATGGACTAACTGCTCAATCAAAAGACATAGGATGAAGGAATTGATAAAAAAAAGCAAACCTTTTTCATCTATATGCTGTATACAGGAGACTCATTGGACCTAAGGACATATACAGATTGAAAATGAAGGAATGGAAAAGCGCTTATCATGTAAATGGATTTGAAAAGAAAGCTGGAGAAGCAATCCTTATTGGACTCAATTAACTCAAACTAGAGTTTAAAACAAAGACGGTGACAAGAGAAAAAGAAGGACACAATATAATCATAAAAGAAACAATTCAACAAGAAGATATAACAATTCCAAATATTTATGCACCTAACATGGGAGCACTCAAATACATAAAGCAGCTAATAACAAACATAAAGGAAGCAATGGATAATAATACAGTAATAGTAAGGGACTTCAGCACCCCATTTACATTGATGGATAGATCATCCAAACAGAAAATCCACAAGGAAACAGTGACTTTGAATGACACACTAGAACAGATGGATCTAACAGATACATTCAGAACTTTCCATCCTAAAACAGCAGAACACACATTATTTTCAAGGTCATATGGGACATTCTCCAGAATAAATCACGTACTGGCCACAAAACAAGTCTCAACAAATTCAAAATGATCAAAGTTATGTCATGCGTCTTTTCTGACCATAAACCAACTACAAGAAAAAAATCAGGAAAGAACATAAACACATGGAGGTTAAATGATATGCTACTAAACAGTGAATGGGTTAGCCAACAAGTCAAAGAGGAAATCAAAAAGTACATGGAGACAAATGAAAATGAAAACACAATGGTCCAAAATCTTTGAGATTCAGCAAGAACTGTTCTAAGGCAGAAGTTTCTCACAGTACAGGCCTACCTCAACAAACAAGAAAAATCTAAACTGACACCATGAAATACAAAGGATTATAAGAGAATATTATGAGAAATTCTATGCCAACAAACTGGACAACCCGTGGAGTGACAGAGACCCTTTATAGTGGGAACTATCGGCAGTTACCCAGATATTATTTTGTCCTTTATGAAGTCTGTTCTGGAAGAATTGTGGGATGGAATCATTAAGTGGAAGGTTTTGACTCTTCATATCCAAATTCAACATCTTAATGCTCTTCCAGTACATAAAACTAGTCTCTGTAATGTAATTTTTTAAAATAAATATTGAATTTTTACGAGCTATATAAAGCAGATGCATGTATAGTATTATCTACAGAGAAGTGCATAAGTGTGAAGTCGCATATATGCTCTCAAACACTCATCAAATTTTAACCAGCCTGTGCTTTTGGTCCATCAATCTAATGAGTGCTTGTTGGTGTAGACCAAACAAGATCCTGTTCCTCATTTAAAAGAGCTCAGAATCTGGCAAGAAAAAATAAAGGTACACTAATGTTTTGAAACTATGTGAAAAGTAGATAGAATTCTGGATCTGTATTTGTATAAATCCAGTAGAGTGACCCGTAACTGTGGTGAGTTAAATGGCAATATGGAATTGACTGCATAGAGGTATAAAGTCTAGGTCTGGTCAGGTAGTTCATAATTCCTGGAATATAAGGTAAGTCAGAGAAACCTGCAGAAAATTACAAATTTACATGAGATTTTGTTAATAATTTGAATGTGTTCCCTTTATATAAATAAGAATTATCAAAAACTTAAGAATGTTCTTACCTAGTTGTTGATCCCTTCATCTATTATATGTGTTTGTAATGTATATGTTTATTAATATAATATACATATATACATATTTTACATATGTATATATACTGTACAAACATAATATGCATACTATATATTATATGTGTAATATATAATAATATATACATATTATACACATATATTATGTATACATTATATATGATATATAATAATATATTACACCATATTCACATATATTATATGTACACATATATAACACATATATCATATATTACATATACATATTATATATATCATACATTATTGGTATATATCATATGCATATGTTATGCATATATATATAAAATATGTATATATTTATTTATTAAACCATGGTTGAATTTCTGATATCAATGTGTCTCCTTTAGCTATTTCCACTTGTCTTGCTGCAGTTTCAAGCTTGCAGCAGATGATCAATAGGTGTCTGTTAAATTATATTATTTTTAAAAAGCAAGTGAGTAGGAAACTCCAAATGTCTTTTTAAAAACTAGCTATAACAAGTCGCTTTGTCATTTCTCCCTTCAGTGGACTTGTTTTCCCTTTGAATTAGTGGTACACATAAATAAAACTTTCTAGCCCCTGTTTTATAACATATTAATTCAAGAGGAGATGAGATCTATATATGGTGCCCGTAGGATTTTGTATCGATTACAACTTCATAGGTCAAATATTATTATAACAAATAGAGTTCTGATGAATCAGCATCTGCCGCCTTCATTCATACTTGTTCATTCACCTAACCTTCTGGAGCATCTATCTTGAGCCAACTTAAATGACCAAAGCATTAATTAATGGCAAGGTGGTGGCAAATTTCCAGACCATTGTACCATGGCCATGCTGCAAGTACATATTTTATTACACACAAAGCTTAAAGAAGAACAGTAAAATCACAAATTCAACAAAATATAAATTTTATTTCCCAGACTTGTGACTACCAAGGCAAAGAGAAAATGCAAATAATTACACAGCTGTTGCTCCAGGGATCATTCCCCAGAAGCTAATCATGTTTAAGTCCTTTCTTTTGGCTCAAAAGTAGAAGGACTATAGCTTTGATTTCACAAATATCTATCGAGACCTCTCCCATGGGCTTTTATTTCCCGTGTAGCTGAAGTGCTGAGTGATTATGCCAAGGGATCTAGGAGGTACTTGGCTTCACTCTTGGCCCTCAGATATTCTGAATGTCTATTCTGCACCTGTGCCCTTCCCCATCAACGCTGTGCTTGTTACCTTAGAGACTCACTGGTGTGTCATTCCATGGCATCCCTGCTATTCTCTCGAGGCAAGGGGCCTGCATGCTCATTTCTTCCCCATTTCTCATTCCTGCTCATTTTGCAGAAAGAATAATCTCTTTGGGAATTTAAAATGGGTAGTAAGGAGGGCACGTATTGCATGGAGCACTGGGTGTGGTGCATAAACAATGAATCTTGGAACACTGAAAAAATGAAATTAAAGTAAAAAAATAAAAATAAAATAAAATGCAAACTATGACCCTAGGACATCAAAACAGACTCCAGAAAGGCAAGCAAAACTTTATGCTTGGAGAAGAAAACAGTTCTCTGTCCCTGAGGGGAAGGAGAGTAAAGAAAGGTGTTCGGGCCAAGATGATAGAGGGGCTGAAGATGCTGCTGTGACATCTCTTCCTAAAAGTTAACAATCTTGTAGCGTTATTGGCCTGATTGGGTTTTTGAGGAATTTCAGCTTTGCAGTTTGGTAAACAGAAGCAGCCTACAGAGTAGAGAGTGAGTGTTCAGAGGAGCAGCTTCAGTCTCAGAGACAGGGAAATGCTCTAGCGTTTAAACCAATTATACTGAAATCATTGAGGCAAGTAAGAGAATCCCAATTTTCATTTAATACCAATTTAACAAACATTTACTAAGAAAACATTAATGAATAAAACAGACATGCTCCTTCCCTAATGGGGCTTAACGGCTGCTCAAGAGACAAAAAGAAAAAAGGAAAAAGGTAACAAATAAATATATAATTACAAATTGAGAAGAATTGTGGAAAAAAGCATTAGTCGTAAAAAAATAAATAAATAACATTATACCTGGAATAAATGGGTATTTCCTGAAGGCTTACCATGTTCTAGGACTATGCTGATCATTTAAATGTTTACCAAATTTTGGGGTGTCTGGGTGGCTCAGTCAGTTAATCATCAGACTCTTGAATTTGGCTCAGGTCATGATCTCTGGATTGTGAGACCGAGTCCCCACATCAGGCTCTGCACTCAGCAGGGAGTCTGCTGGAGATTCTCTCTCTATGCCCCTCCCCCAGTGCTCCCTCTCTCTCAAATAAATTAATTAATTTTTAAAAATTAAAAAAAAATGTCTACCAAATTTGAATCTTTCCGATAAACCGTAGAGACAGTCCCATGTATTTATCCCATTTCCTGTATGAATAAACTCCCTCAAAGAGGTTCTTTGTGAGTGAACTCAGTCTTGAGAAAGTGCTTCCTTGGCCATCATTTCTAGGGCCTGGGTAAATCCAGGGGACACCTAGGGGATTTTCTTATCTTCTCCGGCTTTAGGCTCTGATGGGGTCCACTGCGCTCCTCCAGATTCCATTCTGACTCCTGGAAGCTGAATCCTCTCTTGCTGCTGCCTCTGAGTTAGACTCCTCTCCAGAACCACACTTGCAGATCAATTCCTGCCTTAAGCTGTCCCTTCAGGCTGGTAGTGGAACAGACCTAAAACCGAGCCTTCCCCCTGAAACAGAACTCACTAAGATCAGATTTAAACTCCCCAAGCTTGCTTCCTGTCTTCCTCTGTCTTTCCTTTCTGCTTTTAAATCACATCATAGGGGAGCCTGAGTGGCTCAGTCTGTTAAACTGCTGCCTTCTGCTCAGGTCATGATCCTGGGGTAGTTGGATCGAGCCCCATGTCAGGATCCCTGCTCAGTGGGGAGTCTGTTTCTCCCCCTCTGTCTCTCAACTGGCTTATGCTCTAACTTTCCCTCTGCCAAATAAATAAATACAATGTTAAAAATAAATAAATAAACAAATAAATCACATCACAATGGTCTCCTGAACACATTAAAGGTAATACTTACGGGGGGAATTTAAAAAAAAAAAAAAAAACTGTTGAGGAAAATAATCAAATGCATAAAAATTTATTCATAAAATTACTATAAATCTTACACATCCAGCAATAAAGAATGGTGGTATAAGTTACACTAGAACCATGTACAGGAAATATTAGAAAGAGGTTTCTAAAGACCTTCAAGGTTATATATCTCAAACTATTAAAAAAAATAGAAGGAAACAGAAACATTTGAGTTCTTTTTTTTTTTTTTTTTTAAAGATTTTATTTATTTATTTGACAGACAGAGATTACAAGTAGGCAAGAGAGGCAGGCAGGGAGAGAGAGGAGGAAGCAGGCTCTCTGCTCCGCAGGGAGCCCGATGTGGGGCTCGATCCCAGGACCCTGGGATCATGACCTGAGCCGAAAGCAGAGGCTTTAACCCACTGAGCTACCCAGGTGCCCCAACATTTGAGTTCTTATCACTAGAAAGCAGAAGAACATGTAAATACAAAATATTTTTCTATTCCCTTCCCCTATGTTCATCTGAGAGATGAGATAAGAGATAAGAGACTCTTAAGGATACAGAACAAACTGAAAGTTGATGGAGGGAGGTAGAGGGACGGGTGATGGGCATTAAGAAGGCACTTGTGATAAATACTTGGGTGTTGTATGTAAGTGATGAATCACTGAATTCTACTCCTGAAACCAGGATTACACTGTATGTTAACTAACTAGAATTTAAATAAAAATTTGGAAAAAATAAAGTTTAATATTAGACAAACATTTTTTCTATAATGTGTATGTTTTGATTTTAAATCAGAAAAAATTAGATCAATTTAATAAATTATATTGAGAGGAACATGATTAACTCATTAAAATGATAAAGATATTTTTCTTTGAATAGAAATAGACATGTTGGCTCAGTGTTTTATTTATTTGACTTTTCTTTTTTTTCAAAGACGCAAAATACAAAGAAATGAGTTGGTTTTCTAGAAGTCACATACTTGGTGAGCCACAGGGATAGACAGCCCTGGAGCTAATGTCCTTCCTGCCTCTTAGGCCAGTGCTCTGAGTTCTCCTCAATGCAGTCCCAGCGATTTTTCTGATGAGGGTCTTGGCAACTCAAGGGTTAAGACATTGATATTCAACTTTGCCCCTTTTTGCCTAATACAGAGTCCCCCAAATGTTTAATAAAAGCATAGAGTCAGAGATGGGGTTAATTTTTCTTTTTAATTCCTTCTTTAGCAGCTAGTGTAGTCCATTGTGTAAAGAGATATTCAGGAAGTACATGCTAAATTACTTTGAGTGGAAGCTTAACATCAGATAAATACAAAAAGAAATGCCACCCAATCCGTGATATTTATACGGAAAATTAAAATCAACTCAAAGACAGGCATACTGTGAGGTAAGCTTAATGCTCCATTGGGGGTTGTAGGGTAAACCACAAACTTTCTGTATTCAGAAAATAGCATTTTGAGCGTGTTTTCCTACAGGAGATTTGTGATTTAATATGGATTTCAGAGTAAATGCTAAATCAATCAATCAATCAGTCAATTTATCTGGAGCTACTTTTTTGCCAATGATGCAAATGCTGTAGATTGAGTGTCCCCTTCCCCAATTTCTCAAGTTCCTATGTTGAAACCTACTCCCCAATATGATGGTACTTGAAGGTGGGCCCTTCGGGGAGTGGTTAGGTCATGAGAATGGAGCTCTCATGAATAAAATCAGTGCTCTTATAAAAGAGATCTGGGACACTTGGATGGTTCAGTCAGTTAAGCATCCAACTCTTGATTTCAGCTTGGATCAAAAATCTCCCAGTTGTGAGATCGAGCCCTGCAGAGGGTCTGAGCTCAACACAGCGTCTGCTTATTCTTCTCCCTCTGCTCCACCCTCCACTCCCTCTCTCAAATAAATAAATAAATAAATAAATAAATAAATAAAATCTTTAAATAAAAACCACAAAAACCCACAAGGCAATCCCACAAGGTTCTCTAGCCCCTTCTACCATGTGCAAAAATATAGCCTTCTATAAGACACCAAATTTGTAGGTGCCTTGATCTTTGTCAATTTCCAGAACTGTGAGAAATAAATTTTTATTAAGCTACATAGTCTATGATACTTTTCTTACAGCAGCCTATTGGGACTTAGACAGATGCCAAGGCATTTCTTATATTTTTATTCAGAAGCAGGTGGTGGGAAA
The DNA here is from genome assembly GCF_963455335.1 of Martes martes. NCBI lineage: Eukaryota > Metazoa > Chordata > Mammalia > Carnivora > Mustelidae > Martes > Martes martes. The sequence continues at coordinate 5,821,705 of NC_137891.1, read as the reverse complement.
ATCAATCACTTCTCCAAGAGAAAGAATATTAATTCCATAAAGAAAAATGAAATGATTCTCTGTAGTTCTAAACATGTGGCTTGATAGGGATGCAGTTGGGCAGAAATAGGGTTGGAGTATGTGCCATATCAGGGAAACTTCAGCAGGGCTGAGGGTTGAGTGTGAACATGGCTGATGGTGGCAGAAAGCAGGGGTAAGTCCGGGTTCTTTGCACTCAGAGTCAAATGTAAAACCTGGAGAAAACATTGTAAAACAAGAATAAAACCTGCTTGTGTTTATTATTTGCCTATTGATTACGACTCTGTAACCTATTCTAAACTCCATAGAAGAGGTATCATTAACCTCAGCCATTCAATAAAGAAAAGGTTCAGGGGGCACCTGGGTGGCTCTGTCGATAAAGCATCTGATTCTTGGTTCGGCTATGGTCATGATCTCAGGGTCCTGGGATCCGGCCCCACACTGGGCTCTGTGCTCAGCATGGAGTCTCCTGGAGAGTCTCTCTCTCTTCATCTGCCCCTCATCCCTTTCTCTCTCTAAAATAAATAAATAAATCTTTAAAAAGGAAGGAAGAAGGAAGGAAGGAAGGAAGGAAGGGAGGAAGGAAGGGAGGAAGGAAGGGAGGGAGGGAAACAGGTTCAGAGGAGTTAAGGAACTTGCCAGGGCCAAGATTTAAACAGTCTGTGCTCTTTTGCTTTCTTCAAACACTGAGTCTGGCAGTTAGAGTTAAGTCTGAAGATGGAAGAAGCCCGGCTTGTAGAAATGTGATAACACAAGGACAATAATGGTGTGAGTTAAGGTTTATACCCAAAGCCAAAGAAAATGTACCTTGTCCGTCACTGAGATGGCTGTCTGTGTTTGTAGAGCTCAGACTTTTGGTGTGTCAGAATCAGGATGGTGTGGTACTTGCTAAAAATATAGGTGCCTTTCTTTAGAGTCTGAAGTTTATAATTTGAGCAGTTTGGAGTACAGGTTGGACATATGTATTTTTAGTCAACTCCCTGGCTGCTTCCGATAGACAGGAAAGTTTGAAGGTAACTCTTTGGTATAGTTTTCTGAAGTACTGTAAAGAAGATAGGATTTAAGTGGTTAAACTGGATTCTATTGCTGCTTCCAGCATGTACTGTTAGATTATTTAACTTCTCTGTACCTTGGTCTCTTTATCTGTGCAATGAAGAAAATTATACTTTTGTGCTTTGTTTTGAGGGAGAATAAGACAGTATATGTGTTTTTTTGGGAAAAATAAGACAATATATAAGACTTAATGGGGCACATAATAATTTCTGCAGTATTTCTTATAAAAGTGCATATCTTAATCCTATGGAGGTGTCTATCAAACCCAAATTAAGGGTCAGTGTATGAAACAATGGACCTATATCCATGAAAAAATACCAAATATCAGAGAAGACAAAGAAAAACTGAGAAACTATTGCAGATCTAAAGGGGAATAAAAACTCAGCACATGACAGTTAAGTACAATATGCAACCCTAGGTTGGAAATTGGACTAGGAAAAGATGCTATAAAGGAAGTTAATGGAACAAGTGGTAAAATTTGAATATAGACTGATTTAAGAGGTTAGAATGTTCTCTCTTTTAGTTCCCTGATTTGGGCAGTTGCAGTATAGTTTTATAAGTGGGTTTTTCCAGATGTGGATTTCCCCAGGTCTTCCTTCAAGGACAGACATGAAGCACAGAGTTAGCAGACAGCCTCTAGCTATCAGCTCCTTCAGGCTCTCACTTGGAAGACGAAAGCTACGTCTCAAGGCATGAGGTCATATCTTTCCATGGGAACTTCAAACCCAGTGACTAAGAGGAATGATGCCTGGTCTCTGGTGAGCAGTTCCCACACCAGAGGTGCCCGGAGACTAGCCAACGCTTTCAAGACAGCTGGCACCATAGTTGGACCTTCTCTGTCCAATCCTGCTTCCTCCCCCTTTCGTTCAGCAGACGATCCCGAATTAATGTTTTGCACACCAAACTATGTCTCAGCACCAGCTTCCAGTGAACTCAACTTGCAAACTCAGCATGACAAGCAATTTGAGGAAGGAAGTGATAAGATTCAGTTTTGGGGTTGCATCACTCCTACTGGTAGGAGGGTGAATAGAGATGGCACCTCAGACAAGCGGGCAGACTACTTTTAACAATTCAACCACATATGGAGAAAAGAGTGGTTGGAAATGTAATGGGCTTAGGTAGCCATTGTTGAGCACCACAGATGCTCTCTATGACCGGATGATGACTAACAGATAAATGAAAGTCAGTTATGAAAGTCAGCAACCTCTCGGGGTGCATAAAAAAGAAGTCTTATAGTTAGTATGCAGGAAGGCAGAAGAAGGCAAGGAAGAGAAAGTGAAAACAGGACTTTTTAAGCACAGTGGCTGAATATCAAAGATGAACTATCTAATCAAATAGGTTTGTTATGCTAAGAGCAGGGTCCTGATGGGGAAAACATAGGACTTATTTCAACAAATGATAATATGTGGATGCATACCTGAGGTTTTGACCTTGCAGATTCCTCAGACTCTTCTGAGCCTGTAGATGGGACCTAGCCCTCCCTAATAAGAGCCTTCCCTGCTCACCTCCCCCTCCAATGGTAGACAGAGGGGGGAGGCCTTGACTAGCACATTTTTCCACCTCTTCTCCTCAACACTGAGTCTATAACATTGCTCAGTTGCCCATAACCTAGCTGGGGATGCTCTGAGCCTGACCAAGGAGAAAAGGCGCTCTTCTTTAAAGAGGCTGCAAGATCTTGCTAGTGTGTACCTGAAGGAACTGGGAGAATGTGCATGAGATAGGACTCAACAGTATTTGCTCCCTGAACCAATTGGATTGGGAAGGATTTATTCTCCTGAAATATAAGATGTAATATTCTGGAGAGAACCCCAGGAGGTAGGGTGAACTCAGTATGAGAAGTGTAGCTGCTAGAATCATGGAGGAAGTGATCTCACATGACAAGCAAAATGCAAGAATTGCTGGAGCAGATGATAGAGGAAGAGAGTACATGCCGCATGTGGCCGTGAGACCTGCCCCATGATCGTATTCTATGCTGAGGTCCCAAGGCAGCATAGGACACAAAGGCTGCAAGGAATTTTTAGACAGCAATGTGCCACACCAGCAGTAAGGTGGTCCATCAGACCCTCTGTAGGTCGGGGCTGGTATTAGAACCGCCTGTTAACAAAATTTGGCCCACTAACATCAGTGGGGATGATAGCACACAAAACATGAAAATCCTGGGGGCCTATTCGCTGTCAAAATCAAAAAGGTGTGAGTATCATAATAAGCAACAAGAGCACAGAGAATATTGAGGTTTAATAGAACGAGGCATGGAATCCTACACAGCATAGCATCGTGTAAAGAACCATTTTACAACTAAGGAGGTGTGGGAGTGAGCGCATGGCCCTAACATTCACAGGTTGTATCCAGACCATGCCATGCAGAACCTGCTGGCCTGCTAGAACTTCGAGATGATCTGCTCAAGGTGTGGCTAAAGCCCCAGTCTAGAGGCACTACTCTGTGAGAGGAAGTGCCATATTGCAGATCATAGTACATGCACTAAATCAAAGACCATCATATGGGTCTGTGTTTCCAGGAGAAAGAATATCTGAATCCAGGAAACAAGAGGTGAAAGCAGGAGTTGTGCCCCCTAAACATCCTACCTAATGTCCCCCTTTCTGCAGGGCTAGATGTCCTCAGGCACATTCATAGGAGACAAGTCAGAGGAGTCCTGCTGAATTATCAGCTATGCTGCTACCTGGCACTTTTGCCTTTTGACATCTAGAAACTGGCAGGTAGGAAGAGCAGTCACCTTTCTGGTGGAGTAGTTGACCTTATTACAGGAGGAGGTAGGGCTGTTGTTACATGATTAGGGCAAAGGGGAATATGTGTGGAACTCAAGTGATCCCATTGGGTGCTTCTCAGTACCCAACTGTGACTGTAAAAAGGTAGGTTCAGAAATCTTGGACTGAGAAGGGCATGGTGATGAGATGCTCTGGCCCCTCAGAGAGCCTGCACTGCAGTTTCCCTAAATCCGCTTCTTTCCTCTTCTGATGCTGAAAAGCAGAGAGAGATAGAGAAAGCATAAGAAGTCTGGGTTGGTGGCAAGTGTGAAGGGCGTATAACTTCTTATGTTTGGGAAGGGGAAGAGAGAGCCACATCACTGATGCAGCCTTTTAGGCTGTAGCCTTGAGGGATGTGCTGCAAAGGAGTTGACATAGTGTAGTTCATCGTGGCTCCATTCAGAGGCTTGGCTAACAAGGAAGTGCTGCCTTAATTTTTAATGCCTGTTGCCCCCTTGTCATATACTATCCTTGACAATGAATTGTGACTGGGTCAAGGTTGGGTTTAGATATTCCTTGCTCCCTCTGCTCAAATGCCATCTACTAGAACTCCTGTCTCTCTAATGCCTAGTGCCCCCAAAGATTGAAAAATGCAATACATTCAGTGTCCAGTCAGGCAGAGAGGGGACGGCTGCAGAGATCCCCAGAGAGCTCGACTTGGTTCTCTCCTTGGGGTTCCACAAGACAGCCTCACACACGACATCCAACCTTAGGAATGCCCATTATTAGGTAGAGTTGAGGGAAGTTAAAGTCCCTGGAGAAATTGTTGTTGGATATATGTTGTTTGTAATTTGAAAAGCACCATAAGAGCATGGGATCAAATGTAGGATCTAAAGTTCCTTCATCCATCTGTCACAATTAAAAAATGCCAAAAAACACATGGTCATGGAACAATCAGGAAAGACAAATGAATGAAGCAGATCTAAATGACCCTGGTTCCTGTAAATGACTGAAAAACTCTCCAAAAGGGAAGAATGACCTAAAACAAGGACCACCCAGAGCATGGTTGACACTGCAGTTCAGTTCCTCTGTGTGTTTTCATGACATACCTTCCTTTCTTTCTTCCTTCCTTCCCCCTCCCTCCCTGCCTCCCTCCCTTCCTCCTCCCTCTCTCTCTCTTTCTTTTCTTTTCTCCTTCCTTCCTTCCCTTCTTCCTTTCTTTCTTTCTTTCTTTCTTTCTTTCTTTCTTTCTTTAAGATTTTATTTATTTTGTAGAGGGAGAGAGAGGGAGAGCAAGCACGGGTGGGAGAAAGGGGGAGAGGGAGAAGCAGACTCCCTGCTGAGCAGAGAACCAGATCTGGGGCTCTATCCCAGGACACTGGGATCATGGTCTGAGCTGAAAGCAGACACTTAACGATTGAGCCACCCAGGCAGCCCTTTCCTGACATTTCTTGATGCCTAGCACAGATAGGATCTTACAGAGACTCAACTGCTAGGGTTTTACTAGACTTTCTTTGAGTAAACACTAAAAAATACAGAAGGCTTTATGTTAAAAATATTTTCTTATTTTCTGTAATCTTGATGTTTTAGCGTTTGGAGCTTTGTAGACCTGAAAACTACCTCTTCCAGGGATAATTCCTTGAAATAACAAACAACTTGGGTGCCAGAATGCATTTTGTTATAGACTGAATGTTTGTATTCCCCCCAAATTCATGTTGAAACCAATCTCCCAGGGGAATGGAGACAGTGCATGTGGGTGCTGATTAGATTGATGGCAGATTCTTCATGGAATGGAATTAGCACCCTTGTAAAAGAGGCCCCAGAAATTTCCCTGGCCCCTTCCACTAGCTCAGGAAATAGAAGACAGCTATCTGTGAACCAGGAAGTAAGCCCTCACCAGACACTAGACACCGGACACCAAATCTTCAAGTGCCTTCATCTTGGACTTGCCAGACCCCAGAGCTGTGAGAAATAAAGAAATATAAACCACCCATTTCATTGTATTTTGTTATAATAGCCCCCAAAGACTAAAACACTTTTCATATGTAAAGTAGCCCATCCATAGTCCAAAACTCCTATGGTCTCATTTTATCTAACTACCAAATTGCAGAACTCTGTTCATTGCTTTAATCACTACAGGGCCAGGTACGGCCAGCTGGGGAACAGCCCTCCAAAATTATTCAAGCTATTCAATCCTAAGTTTGCTTAGCTGGTTTCATCCACATCTTTCCCTGGAAAAGTACAATAAAGGCTCCTGTTCTCAGCTCCCTCCCCCTGCCTGCTCTTGCTTTTGGTGCCTCCCTGAGCAGCCCTGCGTGGCGTGGCATGTGGCATGCCTTCTGTACTAGGAGATCATAAGTACAATAGAAACTTCTTCCTGGATGGAAATCATTTTCATCTCTGTGTGTCTCACTATACCTGTTCGAAGCAAGTCCTAGGTACATTTTTAGAACTGCCTGATTTCAAAACTAAGCAGATAAATAGGTTAAAACACAGACTTTAGAAATTGAGAGATGATGGCTATATAGAAATTTTTGCCTGGTCTCTGGGTTATTTTAAGAACTTTTACTCTTTTTGTATACTTGTTTCAATTTAAAAGTATTAATTCAACATCTCTAATTAGTGATGACAATGTGGAAATTGCTACTCAAGACAGAGATTAGTATATAAAGTATAGGACAGATTTGGTCCCATAAAGAGACTAGAATGAAGGCTAGATGTATATAGCCCAAATATGTATTATTATTTATAAACAGTGTCATGTTCCAAAATAACTCAAACAGGACATTTTACTGATACTCATCACTACAAATGTTTCCATCTTTATCTAACTGGCTAGAGTATTTTCAGCATTGATGGCATTGATGGCCCTTTTACCTGCTACCAAATCCACTAGTATGCAGGTCTGATGACATCTGTAAATATGCAAAGTTCTTACAGGGCCAGAAGACTGTCCAATGCTCTGAAAAAAATTCACTTAAATCCGGGTGGGAATGCTAGCTCTACCACTCACTGGCTCTGTAGTGTTGACTAAATTACAAAATTGTGTTCATCCTCATTTTTATTCTTGGTTAAATGGGGAAAATAGTATCTCCTTCAGTAATTGTTGGAAAGATCAAATGAGAAAATACATGTAAAATGCATGAGACACAGCAGGTGCTCAATAAACTTGAGATTTCTTCTTTTTACTGCCTAAGAATGTCAGATAATCATGAGTTACACAGTCTGCTCATACAATAAGTATATAATAGAGACTTTAATACAGGCTACCACATAAAGTCTTGGTTATTCATAGAAAAACAAAGATAATTTACCTATATCTGCACATCTATAGGCAGAAGGAGAGGGTTTTAAATTAATATTATTATATATACCTGCAATTGTTAAGTCCTTTACCAAAGAAAAGAAAACCTCTTGATGATATATAATGAATTTATAAGGAGGGCATCTCCTGATGCACGATGCAGTATGGTAAAGCATGTCTTGTGAGGACGATTCCCAGTTAGGGTGTACTCTGTGCTGAAAACACACTACAGGTATCACTTGCTGATGACATATATGCTATTAGTGCTTTTCTCTTCTTCATTGAGAATGCTAAAGACCAAAAAAGTTACCTGACTTTTCCAAGGTCATATGACTCGTAATTTTTTTTTTTTTCAGAAACTAAATATTTAAACTCAGTGACTATGTAGGCTCCAGAATCCAAGATAATGACATCCCCATCACTTTTATGTCTATGCTATTCTCCTGAATATTCTGTGATTTTATATTTTGTATGTATACATGTTAAATGTGTAGACATTGATGAAGACAACAGACACTTGTCAAACCCTGTTCATTCTGATCTGACATACTCTTGCTTGGCTGCTAGGGAGCATGTTGTAATCCCACAGTGTGCAGGGCACACAAATATCTCTCCCTCCCATTCCTCTTCCAATTTCAAGCTGTATTTTAGCTCTTAATTTTAACAAAGCTTAATTTATTATTTTCCTTTTTTTGTTAGTACCTTTTGTGACCAGTTTATTGAAACAACAACAAAACAAAAGTCTACCTACTCCACAACTATGAAGATACTGTCCAGTTTCCTTCCTTCATCTCTCACCTATGGGTCCAATCCATCCTGCACTGATCCAGATCCCTTTAATAAAAATGTCACACTTTTTACTCAAGGCTCTCCTTGAGTACTCAAGGTTCACCTCTGTCTAAAATCAATTGACCATATATGTGTGGGTCTGTTGCTGAACTTTCACTTTATTTCACAGATATGTCCTTATGTATTCTTTACCAACACTGCCCTATCTTAATTGCTCTTCCTTTATGACAAATAATGATATCTCATACTGTGAGTCTCCCAGCATTGTTTTCTTCAAGTTCATCTTGGCTATTCTTTTCTCTATGGAACACTTATGAAAGAAATTGAGGCAGACACGAAGGAATGGGAAAACATTCCATGCTCATGGATTGGAAGAACAAACATTGTTAAAATGCCTATGCTACCCAAAGCAATCTACACATTCAGTACAATCCCTATCAAAATACCACCAGCATTTTTCAACAGAGCTGGGATAAACAATTCTAAAATTTGCATGGAACCAGAAAACATCCCAAATAGCTAAAATAATGTTGAAAAGGAAAAACAAACTGGAGGCATCACAATTCTGGACTTCAGGCTGTATGACAAAACCGTCATCATCAAGACAGTATGATTCTGGCATACAAGCAGATACATAGATCAGTAGAACAGAATAGAGAACCCATAAATGGATCCACATAAAATTTAGAATGAGTTTGTCATTTTCTACAGGCATAAACAAATACATATGCACATGTACACATACAAATAAATTGGCCAGGATATTGGTTGGGATCTATTTAGTGTATAGACTAATTCGGGAAAATATATATCTTTATAATAGTGAGTTTTCAAATCCATAAATATGGTCTCTCTCTGTATTTATATATTTAGTGTAATTTATATATAGAAATATATACATACAATATATTATAAATTTTATTACACTTGCACTATTTTGTGATTATTAAAGTAACAGTCTTATGCATCTTAGAATTATCTTTAGGCAGTTGATGATTTTTATTCAATCTTAGTTCATATTATTTTTAACATTATGATTTCTATTAGTTTGATATAGGTGGCAGATGCATAGATACATAAGTAGATAATTGTTGAATATGTATTCAGAAACTTTCTTAGCAACCATTCTGATCACCTGTTCTATGCTGGTCACTCAGCCTGGGGATAGTGAAATGTGCACTTTGTACCCTCTTTCTCTGAACAGCTCCCAATTCAGGTGGAGAGGTGCTTCATGTGATGACTGACTGAAGGAGTCTGAGAAAGCACTATCGAATTAAGAGCAGGACTGCATTCAGGGGACAGACACCCCACTGATGACTTATTTCAGTTTTATTCCAGTGAGGCCGTATCACTATCTGAGTTTTACACCTGCTTCCTAGCTCCTCTCCCATTCGGATTATCTTCAGACCCCAAATCCAGTCAAAATTCATGGTCAGTCTATTCTTCATGCTAACGTGTTACTTCATTATGCTTTTGCACAGAATGTAAATGCACCAAAAGCAGAAATAATATGTTTACTGCTCTGTTTTTTAGTGCCTAAAAGACTGGTAAGAAAAGATGCTCAATAAATAGTTACCTTTACCTGTCATATATTTACCCCTTTCCTTTCCTTTAAAAATGTCTTCTTTCATTTTTACACTTTCAATAAAGAGTTTATTAAGATTTGAAGAAAAAAAAAATCTTTCCTTCCATATTCTATCCCAGTGTCATGTCCCCATGAAATCTTACTCCGGAACTCAGCAATTAGCACTGAGAATTGTGGCTTTTGTCTCATCACTCTAGTCTTTGTCATGGGAATCTGCATGTTCTATTACAATAAAAATGTACCCAAATTTCTGTCTCCTCCTCCATCTTTGCCAGAAGAGACACTCTTACTTATTTTCAACTTCTGAAGTGCCCAAGCTGGTAGCTGATCCACAGTAATTTGTTTTTCATGAAAGAGCAAATAAATGAAAGAAAAAGTGAGTAAATGAAAATTGAAATAAAAGTTCACACAAATAACAAGAGTTAAGAGGAAAGCCTGTAACAACCAGCTCATGTCAGGAGAGTTAGGTTCACATAATAATTCAAAGGCCCAAAGAGCTTTCTTAACTGATAACAGATTTCATTGCCTTTTGGTTACTAGGAAATTTATTTACACTTGTTTCACATCTAGGTCCCAGAGGAATCCAATAGATGACTGTGCTAGGTGGTTGCATTAATGTTGTTCTTGGTCAGGCGGGAGTTCCCAGCCCCTGTCTGCTCTCCCACCCACCCACATGGGCTGGGAGATGTGAGGATGACAGTAATAGCAAAAATAAAATCACTGCTTCAACCACAGCCAATGCTTCTGAGTCCGTGACATTGTGATGAACATTTTTCCCTGAAGTAATTTCTTTACTTCTCACAACAAACCTATCACGTATGGGTCAGAGTTTTTTTCATCCTGGATGTGGACCAGGGGAGGGTGAGGAACATTGAGATTGATCTCCCAAGGGGCACCAATCAAAGGCAGATCTATATCTTACCCATCCCTCCACTACAGAGCAGTATCGATAAAATGTATCAGTTACTCCCCGTATGTGATTATAACCCATGTAAAATCCAGGTTAGTCAGGAACCATTTTCCTCAGTTCATAGCTGAGGGAACTGGAACAAAAGGGGTGAGGCCACCCATCGGCACTGTGCACTGCTGTTTAGGGCAGGGAAACTTGAACTCAGGGTTGGATTCTACCCTTCTTACAGATACTCGAGAATTTCATTCTAATATTTTGAATAATCAATGACAGGATGAGGACCATATTTTACTAGAATATGAAATGAGTGTTCTTTTATCACTAGTACTTATCATTTACACTGTCTGATTCAATAAGCACATCTCACATTTGTTCCTTACTACTTTACATGATATTTTATATCATAATTATAACTTAATCATAACTCAGGCTTATTAAAAACTGACAAGCCCTAGCTATTGATGTGGTTAGTTTTCCCCCTAGTTACTTGGATGTTACGTCTTTCTCGCCATTCAAAACAATTTGTAGTTTCCTTCCTTAGGGGGGCATTCATGGTCTTTTAACACATGAACAAAAATCTGCAAACGCTTGAGGCAATAAATGCAGTGCTTCTTATTTAATTTGTAAAGTTCAAGTCTTTATCCAAAAGTTTCAAGGAGGTAGAAAATGTATGATTTTTTGTGAAGTAATGCCCACATCATATTTTATACATGAATAAGGCAGATGGTCCTGAATAGTGTACCCATTTATAAAGAATTCCTGGTTACCTGAATGTTTCCTTCTAGTGAGACTTTCCTTCTGAAAGCCCATAGTACTTCATCTCTCCATTTCTCTTGATGTCTTCGTTTTCCACCTCACCTTAGGGCTCTGTGTGTGTGGAATATATTAAGAATACATAATGTGTGGAGAAGGTTGACTTGAATTTGAACTATTTCACCTCTTCCAAATGTTGTCTGCATGATTTTAGGCAAAAGAGGTTATCACTGAACCTTTGTAGAATCACGGACTCTTAGAAATTGGAGTTGCTATGTGAACTAAAGGCATTAGCATGTTTGTATTTATTTTTGGAAACTAATAAATGATTTTCATATTCCCCACTAAGCTGTAAATTAATTGGTGACTGAAACTGACATATTCATCATTATCTTTGCACCTCCCACAATTACCAAGAAGGCAGAAGGAAGGTGATTACAATTATGAAGAGAAGGCTAATAGAGTTCACTGAGTTATTCTGCTTGGGATAGCTAAGTCATCTCAATATCACATCCTCAAATTGTCCTTTAACAAATTGTAGCTGTTCTTCAAAAGTCAATGCAAAAACTATATATAACCATACCCCTCTCATCTAACTGGAGGTGATCTTGATACAAGGAACAGAGCTCCTATACTTACTTGTTATGATTTATTTCTTTCAACACTTAATTATATATTTGAATTCACAATTTATTTTTCTTCTCCATTTAAGCTAATTGAGATGAGATACATATTATACTATTTATCTTATACTAGGTCTTCCAATGGCTAAGGGTAGCCCCAAGGGATTAAATCCTTTAACTTTCAGGTTGTACATTAGTATGTGCCAGGGTAGGTCCAACAGACATTCTGTCCTATAACATCAGTGACCCGAGGCAAGAAAACAAGGCATCTAATTTAGGTTCTGTGAATGTGCACTAGACCTCTTAAATTTGTGAGTTGATAGCTTTCATCACTTTTAGAAAATGGCAGTAATTATCTCCTCAAATATGGCTCCCATCTGTGTATCTACTTCTCTCTTTCTGGAGGGTCAATATATTAGATCATCTGTGCCCTGCCTGGTTCTATCACTAAGCTTTATTATTTCAGTTTTATTTTGCTTTGTTTTTCTCTTCTTGTTTCAATTCAAGATTTTCTCCTGATTAAAGCTTCAAGTTCAATAAACCTGACTTCTACTGTGGCTTGTCTGCTGATAAACCCATTCACTAAATTCTTAACTTCAGATATTGCATAATCTTCTAGTGTGGAATATCATTTATTTTTTTAAAGATTTATTTATTTATTTGAGAGAGAGAGAGAAGGAACTGGAGGGGCAAAGGGACAGGGAATCTTCAAACAAACTCTGATGAACACAGAGCCGTACATTGGGTGTGATCCTAGGACACTGAGGTCATGACCTGAGCCCAAACCAAGGGTCAGGTGCCTAACCGAATGAGCCAGCCAGGTGCCCTGATTTGATTTCTTAAATGGCTTTTAGTTTATTGAAATCACCACTTTTTCATCTATCTGCCCTTCATTCCTCTATTTTATTTCTCATTATTCCAGGAATTTTAAAGTCCTGACTGATAACTTCAATACCTGGATTATCTGGGAATTTTCTTCTGTTGTTTGTGTTTCTCTTCTGCCTCCTCACACAGGTGATAAGTTTTCCTTATATTTTTATTACATCTCAGACCGGGTATAAAAGTACCAACAGAGGACCTAGATGATATGTTTCCCATTTAGAGTTTTCCTCTTTTTTGTTAAATTTGTAGGATGAGAAGCTTATCACCATCACATCATTATGTGTTGGGATGGGCTGGAGTGGTTTTGCACTTTTAATGAGACTTCTGAATTCTTGTTCATTTGTGGTCCTCAGGTGATATCGTCCTCAAATCTTTTATTAAGGATATGGACGAGTTTTGCATCTTGAACCCTGAAGACCTTACCTCATGGAGGTTTTAACCTAGGTCTTTAACTTTGCCACAGTTTCAAAATCTTGCAAATGTCTTGAGAGGAAGTTTAGTTTTGTTCACTGCAGGCTCCTTCCTCTTCTAGGAACTCTGCCTGTCTGGTTCAGTCTCCCAGGTTTTGACATCACTAAAGACTTATGCAGATGTCCTGTAGGTAGACTTAGAATTGCATTATAGTCTTCTCTAGGGACACCTGGGTGGCTCAGTCAGTTAACTGTTGTCTGACTCTTGGTTTCAGCTTGGATCATGATTTCAGGGTTGTGAGATCAAGGCCTATGTTGGGCTCAGTGCTCAACACGGAGTCTGCTTGGAATTCTCTCTCTCCTTCTCCCCTGCCCCCTAAAATAAATAAATAAATAAAATCTTAAAAAAAAAAAAAAATGACTCCTATAGTGTCCAGTCTGTTTCAGTAATGCTGCACAGCTCTCAGAAGCCTTCTCTTCCTCAACAGAATCACTCAGCACTGTCTGCACCAAATTCTCAGCCTGACCTCAACTTCAAATGACTGCAGAGGTAAAATGGCTCAAGAAAGCCAGCTTACCTGGGAAGGATGTTTTGCTTTCCTGTATTTTAACTTTTTATATTGAAATCATTTTCTGATTATAAAATAGTTGAAAAAATAGTATAGATAATTTCCATATACTCATTACCACATATCCCACCATAGACTATCAAAATTAAGAAAGTAATCATAGTGCAATACTATTACCTAAAGAACAGACCTCCTAGGGGGTGGTTCATCCTACTAATGTCCTTTTTCTGTTTCTGGAGCCCACAGTGAATGATGTCATCATGACTCCTTTATCCCTCCAGTTTGTCACAGGTCCTTGTCCTTCCTTGCCTTCATGACTTTGGCAGTTCTACAGAGTATTTGTTCAGGCATTTTGTAAGATGTCCCTAAATTTTTTTTTTCTGTTGTTTTTGCAAAATTCATCGGGGGGTATGGGTTTGGGGAGGAATACCGGAGAGGAGAGATATTCATCTCATCACTTCATTCCTGAGGGTACATTAGGTGCATGACATCAACATGACTTATGCTGTTTGTATTAACCTGGATCATTTGGTTATGGTAGCATAAGCTAGGAAAGAGCCAGGAAATACATAGATGTGTACTTCCTTGTGTATGTCCACACCAACACACGTACACAACTATAATTAGTTCTCTGTGGGTGCATGTATGTATGTGACTACCTATACATCAGTATAAACATGAGTTTGTATTGATCTTTCTCACTCTAATCCAACACCACAGGGTTCATTCTACCTTCTCCCTTGTTTATTTGTAACTTCTTAATCTGACAGCAGGATCCCATTATTTATAATTTGTTTACATATGTGTTCATCCCTTATTTGTATGCATGTAATATAGTTCTAGAGTCAATAATCTGTACTCCTGCAAGAAACGAATTTATCAACTGGAGTACTGTATACATGCAAAGTTATTTTGTTCTTTATTCATATAGTTTCCAGTGAAAAAATATTTTTTAAAGATTTTATTTATTTTATTTGACAGAGAGAGATCACAAGCAGGCAGAGAGGCAGGCAGAGAGAGGGGGAAGCAGGCTCCCCACTGAGCAGAGAGCCCCATGTGGGGCTTGATCCCAGGACCCTGAGATCATGACCTGAGCCGAAGGCAGAGGCTTAACTCACTGAGCCACCCAGGCGCCCCGAAAAAAATATTTTTGAGTATTACTTAGATTATCCCCTTTCTGTCCCTCCCCCTTCAGTGTGGTTATGTGATTCATTTGTAATACAAATAGATTCATTTGTCCTCGCCTATGCTACATCTCTCCCCGCAAGTCCCAGTTGATTTCTGTTTTCACATACTTAGAATAAAATCCATTATTTTTGTGGTGTGGCAGGTGGCCTCTAATATTACTCTAATGATCCCTCTTCTTGACATTTGCCCTCTATACTCCTTTCTCCTTGAGTGTGGCCTGAAATTATTGGCTCCCTTCTGATAAACCCAACCCAGCACCAGCAGCAGAGATGAGGTTACTGGTAAGCTTGTGGGTTTCTTTCTTGGGGACAGTCTCTCAACCTCTCTCTGAATCTTTGCTCTGGAGAAGCCAGCTCCTATGTTGTGAGTAGCCTTAGAGAGAGTCCCACATGCCAAGGAACTGATTTTCCAGTAAATAACCAGGGAAGACTGAGACTTGCCAAGAATCCTGCAAGAGTAAATTTAGAAATTGTATCCTTGTGCCCTACTCCATCCCCACAAAAATGACCTGTATTTGTAGAAAACAGACATTGATATGAGGAAACAACAGAACAAAATGTTATCTCAGTACTCATTTAATAATACCACCTGATATTATTATTAATAGTTAATACTCAGTCACGATAAGGATTAAGATCATATGACAGGAAGGAATGTATGTAAAATGCTTAACATATGGTCAGATGATATTGATACTCAATAAGTGCTTGCTATCGAAAGTAATAGTTCACTAATTTAACAGTTGTATGTACCAGGCACTAAGAAAAGCCTGTTGATAGAGCACTAGGAATAGAGCTGGAGTTGGAACACCCTGCCCTTCCTTATACCCCTAGAAGTCCAGTCAAGGACCTAGAAATTAAATAAATAATTACCAAAAATGATACCGAGTGCTATGGAAAGTAAAATACAGGATGCTTATTATAAGATGCTTAACATTAAATTATTATTTAATAGTCAACCACTGCTGGATTACAAAAGAGAAATGTTCAGCTGGGTGATGCTGAGCAGGGGCAAGTTGCCTCCCCATAAATGGAATTGTGCCTTGTTCCTGAGCTGTGCTCTGAAAGGTGGGTCTTCTCTCTTCTGAGATGGTGAGGGCTGGCTCATAGGGAAATATAGGAAGGGGACTGAGACAAAGACCCTCCTTCAATGGAGCTCACAGGTTACAGGGACAGGAGGATACTAGGTACCTAGGCAATTGGACAGCAAAATTATCACAGATAATTGTAGCTTAAAAGTGGAGAACCTCAGATTGTACATTTGGGGACAATTCCTGATTTAAATAAAGGGACTGTAGGACCGCTTCTTTTTTATTGTTCAGTTTGCAAAGTGAAAAAGCAATGTTCAATTGTCTTATTTTCAAGAAGAAATGGAAGTATATAAGATTTTTACTTAAAATATTTAAAGTTGTAAAACCACGTTTTGCTCCTTGAAGAGGAAAACTTCAGCTACTCAAAAAACGTGGCCTGTGTGGAACTCTGGGTGGTTTGAGAAATGAACTTGCACAGTTTACGGTGGCAGGATTTTCCCAGGACCGTCCTAATTTTAAAAGACCACATCTCACGTGCTAAGAATCCCAACCAAACCAGGAAAGTTGGTCACCCCACTTCACATATACCTTTATTTGCATTTGGAAAATTTCAAGTAAAGAGTTCTCTATGTTATAAAATGACATGATATGGAGAGATTCTATCTAGGGGAAGAAAATAAGACTACCATAAGTCTATTTTCACTTCAAGACCTCTGGGAGTAGGCAAACTTACAGACCAGAACAAAATGTCATTGTCCGAAGAATTACCAAACCATTCTGAAAATTGAAGAATTCTCTAGAGAGAATCTCTGCAGAAGAGAAATGAGAGCTCCTAATGCTTTCTTTTCTGAAACACAAATTGAACTCCTTACTGCTAAAACAGTACACATTCCATTTTTGTCAACAAAAGCAACTACTTATGATAGGAATTGCTTTTTAAAATTTGTTTAGCTCGTATTTTTATCTTTCTCTTTTATTCATCTTTTTATAACTGTGGTTTAAAACATATTTTTAACATGTTATATTTTCTCAACAATATGCGCCAATAAATGTTGGCAGAGAGAATGAATGAAAAAGAAAGCAGAGAAACTTAAAAATATGAATGAATGAATGAATGAAAGGCATTCTATGGACTTTGTGACAAGTACGGCTGTTTTCATCTTGACAAAAAAATGTATTATTATGTTAGCAAAGAGATGCATGCTGTTTGAATTATTTTGAAAAAAAATCTCTCATCATGTACAGATTATATGAATATTCGTTGATGTAAAAGATTGCACAACCATGAGTTGGGTAGTTTTGTGACTATTAAAATGAGCGATCTTTTGGTAAATGAGATACTATTGATAATATGACTAAAATTACGCCAGTTGGTTAAAAGGATATATTAATTAAGTAAAGATCAGGAGATTAATCATAGATGCAGCAGTGTCCTTGTTCTGTGTGATAGCTAGAGACTTTACCCTTTGGCCTAGTCTTGTACAAATCCATCATTCACACACTTGTTTGATTGGCATTGTCTCTTTATTGCCATCCTCTGAACATATTATGCAGGGAGAATTACTCCTTTGCTGTTTATTAGCTGGGTGACCTTAAATAAGTTAGCATTCCCAAGACCCTACATGGATAGAAAATCAGTAAATAGTATGTAACTTTCATGCTCTCCTGAGGTTTAATAAAATGCTTCTCATTGGCAAATACTAATCTCTGTGATTTGAATTTTCTTAATCATATAATAAAAGTAAACAGATGAATTAAGGGTTGAAGATTTACAAGATTATAACTATCACTCCTGATTTCTAATGAAGATTCTCATTATACTCATCTTTCATCATTTTAAGATAAATGTGTTATATTTGGTTACAAAATAAATGTATGCTAAAATATATTATGAGAAATAATAGCTTAGTTCCTGACATTTGTTGGTTACCTCTTAATATTGCCATTTTTCTTCCTTTCTTTAAAGCTATTATTCCTTGGGGTGCTTGGTCAGTTAAGGGTCTGACACTTGGTTTTGACTCAGGTCATGATCTCATGGACTGTGAGATCAAGCCCCATGTTGGGTTCTGTGCTTATGGGGAGTCTGCTTGTAGATTTTTTCTCTCCCTCTCCTACTGCCCCTCCTCCCCCTCTCTTTCAAATAAATAAATCTGTAAAAATAAATAAGGGTGTCATCTCATACTCTTTGATTTCCTTATTATTCTCCCTCTCTCTATCTCATATTTTCCTTCCTGCTCTTGTTCTTTGTAGTAACCAGGTACTTTGTGTCATAGTGCATTTAAAGATGACCAGAAATGAATCATGTTCTCAAGGAGCTGATAGTCTAGTATTGGCCTTTAAACATATACCTGCCAATTTATTTTACTTGGGAGAAGTGACTTCAAAGACATATAGATACAGTACTATGGTAATTTAGAGGAATTTACAGTACTATGGTAATTTAGAGCCACAGAAATGAGCAAAATTTTAGTGGAGCAGAAACATATGAAGGGCAGTTAAGAATTAACTATGAAGTGGTACCATTTTCCAACTCTTCTCTCATCTTTTAAGTGTAAAACCAAAGGTTTCAAGTGGCCCTAGGTTCCCAAAGTGGGGGGGGAGTGGAGTTTAGAGGAAGCCCAAGCCCTCAGCTGAAAGAATCTTCAGAGAGTCAGTCCTGCCAAAAAGACCAGTCATGAAGAATAGAACTTAACTTGCTATGGTTGAGCATTGAAATAAAGTTCATGGTCTGGACTGGTTGATGTAAGAATAAGATAACGGGAGCTAAGAAAAAATAATCAGCAAAGTAAGTAGCATTGGGGCAGTAAAAGGCCAGCTGAGAGACTGGTGATCACTCTATCTATACCAGCTGGACTTGAACCCCCTTGCATATACAGTGTGGTGTAGATCTCTTGAAAGAATGCAAAGATGATGGCAGCTCATTGCTAGGTTTCCTTTCATCCCTTCCTTCTAGCCTCTGAAACAGTAAGAAATAACTGAGACTATGTAAGGCGATGTCTTAAGTGAAATTGCTCTCAAAATTCTGGAGATAGAATTGGGAAAGATTAAATAGGTCAACAAAAGCTGAGGTGTTAGTGTCTTTGAGATCTCAGAGTCTCGGTTGTGCTGGACGCAGCATGACTTATTCCACCAGCCATGCTAAACCAAGTAACAGATGTGGGCCAAATATACCTTCATAGGTCATTTGTTTGGTTTTCAAGTTTTTATTTGGATTCCAGTTAGTTACCATACAGTGTAATATTAGTTTCCGGTGTAGAATTTCATGATTCATCACCCACATATAATGTTCATCACAGCAAGTGCCCTCCTTAATACCCTTTACCCATCTAGCCTATCCACCCACCGTCTACTCCCTCCAGCAACCCTCAGTTTGTTCTCTATGATTAATAGTATGTTTTATGGTTTGTCTCTTTTCCCACACCCCCATCTTCATCTGTTTGTTTCTTAAATTCCACATAGGAATGAAATCATATGATATTTGCCTTTCCTTGACTGACTTATTTTGCTTAGCACAATACTCTCTAGCTCTATCCATGTTGTTGCAAATGGCAAATGGCAAGATTTCATTCTTTTTTATGGTTGAGTAATATTCTATTATGTATATATCACTCCTATCTATCTATCATCTATCTATATCACTTCTTCTTTATCCATTTATTAGTCAGTACACATTTGGGCTCTATCCATAGTTTGGCTATTGTAAATAATGCTGCTAAAAACATCAGGGTGCATGTACCCCTTCAAATCAATATTTTTGGGGGCACCTGGGTGGCTCAGTCCAGTTAAGCATCTGACTCTTGATCTCAGGTTGGGTCTTGATCTCAGGGTCATGGGTTTAGGCTCCACATGAGACTCCAAGCTGGGTGTGGAGCTTACTTAAAAAAAAAAAAATCAGTATTTTTGTAACCTTTGGGTAAATACCTAGTAATATAATTGCTAGACTGTAGGTTATTTCTATTTTTTACTTTTTGAGGAACCTCCATACCCTTTTCCAGAGTGGCTGCACCAGTCTGCATTCCCACCTACAGCATAAGAGGGTCCCCCCTTTCTCTACATCCTCACCAACATCTATTATTTCCTGTGTTGTTCATTTTAGCCATTCTGGCAGGTGAGGTAGTGTCTCATTGTAGTTCTGAATTGCATTTCCCTGTCCATCAGGGTGTCTTCTTTGGAAAAATGTGTATCCATGTCGTCTGCCTTTTTCTAACTGGATTTGTTTTTTGGGTGTTGAGTTTGATAAGTTCTTTATAGATTTTGGATACTCATCCTTTATATGATATTTCATTTGCAAATATCTTCTCCCATTCTGTAGGGTTTTTTTTTTTTTTTTTTTAGTTTTGTTGATTGTCTCCCTCATTGTGCAGAAGCTTTTTACCTTGATGAAGTCTCAATATTCATTTTTGCTCTTGCTCCTCTTGTCTCAAGGGATGTGTATAATAAGAAGTTACTAAGCCTGATTTCATAAAGGTCATTGCCTGCACTCTCCTCTAGGATTTTGATGGGTTCCTGCCTCCATTTAGGTCTTTCATTCGTTTTGAATTTATTTTTGTGTATGATATAAGAAAGTGGTCTAATTTCATTCTTCTGCACATGGCTGTCCTTCATAGATTTTAATCTGCCAGTTGTATGGCAGAAAGTCGTATGAGGCAGAAAGTCCTCATCTATGTAGAGAGCACTCTGGGACCAATGGGAATTATGAGTCAGAGTTTTCTGACTGTTGTGACTATCTAGTTTAATTTTAGCATCATAAGAGCTCATTGAGAGAAAAGGAGATCAATACTGTTTCTTTTTCCTGTCTAGGAAACCACCTCCCCTAACCCTTCATCTTCTTCTAATTTATGTGTATTAACTATTTTTCTTTCCTTCAGGATTCAACTTGTGTACATCTTCCCTGACCTCTCCAGATAGAATGAGGTGTCTTGGCACATGCTTTTACAGCATGTCACACTTCTTATTGCACTCATTCCAACTTTAATACATTTATAACTTGCAAATGTTCTTCTCAAAGATATAGCTTCCTTACTTGAACAGAAACTACATGTACATAAACAGGAAATGTGTATGTCATGTTCTATATTATGGCACCCAGCACAAGGTCTGCCTTATATAGCAGGTGCTCTAAAACATTACTTTAAAATAAATAAGTCTAGATGGCTCAGTTGGTTAGGCAGCTGCCTTTGGCTCAGGTCATGATCCTGGATCCGCTTGGCAGGGAGTCTGCTTCTTCCTCTGACCTCTCCCCTCTCGTGCTCTCTCTCATTCTCTCTCTGTCTCAAATAAAGAAATAAAATCTTTTAAAAAATAAATAAAATAAAATAAATAAGTCTGTAATGAATCAATTAAATTTACAACAAAAGAAATTGATATTCAGAGAACTAAAGTACTTATTCAAAGTACTTGTAAGTACTTATACGTATAAGTATAAGTATAAAAGTATAAGTATAAGTATAAAAGTACTTATTCAAAGGCATGGTGGAACCCACATTTTCTTTCCCAGATTACAGTGTTTCACCTAATACCCTTTTTTCTTTTTCAATATAAAGTAGGAAAGACAGTATGTGAGCAAAAATATACAGAAACACATATTAAAATTTCAGAAAAGTGAATGGAATTTTTAAGGCATGTGTGTCTGAAAATATGCTCTATCCTAAAACTCCCAAGCTTCATTTCCAATTTCCTCTACTTCTTGAACCAAGCTTCACAAAAGCAATTATCACATAATTTGTTGATTTCCTTCCCAAGTGAATGTTTGCCAAACACTCCCCATCAAACATTTCATATGCATTAAATATTTATGCCCAATCTGTTACATAGAAAACTTGAGTATATACTTTGCTTTTAGAATTAATTTATTTCTAATTTTTTAATGCAATGTAATTAGCTGAATTGCTCTTAGAATATAATCACTTGTTATATATTTGAATAAGTTAATCATGGCTTTGTGGAACTGTGACTGGTTTATAATTATCTAGGTGCCTGAAATGTTCTTTTTGGGTAAAAGAGTATGATCAAACTTAGTGGCCACTTAAATGGAATCACATTAAGAATGACTTTATGCAAAGAGTCACTCATGGAAAATGTGCCTTGTTTCTCTAGTCAAAAGTGAAATTGAGAGGTTTTGAAGGAAATCCCTCAGACTGTGTCACATTTGTAGGAGAGGCAGTGTGACTGATAAATTAGCAAGAAGACTGGGAGGCAGAATGCACCATATGACCTTGGCCAAGGTTACGTTGGTTTCCTTAAGTTGAAATTACCACATTAGCCTACCTGGTCTGTAAAGAACTTCCTTAGTTTCACTCTGCACATTTTGTGATTTTAAAAGATAGATCCTGTGTGACACAGGGTCTAAGGACTTTAGTGACGACCCTTGTATTTGCACAAAGATAATGCATTCCTACTAGATTTTCACAACAAGGCCAGGAGGAATTATATTATTATCCCCAATTTACAGCTTAGGGAAAGAATCAAAGTTCAAAGATCAGTGCCTGATGGCTGACAGTTCCAAACATTCTCAGACAGGGAAGCCACGTGTATCTCTCTACATTCATTTTCACCTCACTGAAGGTCAGAAATTAACCTTTCATTTCTAACCTTATTGAAGACTGGAATTTATCCATATTAAACCAGGTTATTTTTCTGTTATATATTTCCCCCTTCAGATTCATTCTACAGAGTACCCTTTAACACTTTCAAATTCAAGCAGGAATTTGGACTGCATGTACTGGCACACCATAATGGCATTGCCTTCTCAATTCTGAAGGGGTACAGAGTGGGGATTGGGCTGATGGGGCTGCCTGACTACAGAGACCTGGTGCTGGGGATGTCTTTGTCCTAGAGCCAGTCTTGTCTGCCATTGACATTGAATTCCTTAATCAGTCTGAGAACAAGTAAAGGAACCAAGGGTGGATAAGTTTGAGAATCACGTATTTGTTAGTACATTCTTGGTGGAACTAATACTCAAAAAAAATTGATAGATTTTTTAAAAAGATTTTATTTATTTATTTGACACAGAGAGAGAGAGAGAGACAGTGAGAGAGGGAATACAAATGGGGGAGTGGGAGAGGGAGAAGAAGGCTTCCTGCTGAGCAGGGATTCCAATGCAGGGCTTGATCCCAGGACCATGGGATCATGACCTGAGCCAAAGGCAGACACTTAATGACTGAGCCACCCAGGCGCCCCTGAAGTGATATAATTTTGATATGACCCCAAATCTGTCACAGATATAACATCCTAGCAAATAATTTATCTATTCAATCTTCAAATAATTACCACTTATAGTGATCACAAGAATACTGTGAATGATCATGATACTACTACTTTTCCATGCTATGTGCTAAACAATATACTAAGCAATTTTATTCCTACCATTGCATTTAATCCTTCCAATTTTCCTATCACAAAGGTATCATTTTACCAATTTTATAGATAGACTAAAATCAAGTCTAAGACTAAGTTTATGCTGCTGAATACTTTCTATGCCCATGGTTAGTGTTTCTAATCCTGCATGTACATCAGGATCATTCTGGAAACTTGAAAAAAACATACTGCCTCAGCTCAAGAATTGTTTATTTAAATAGCTCACTGATTGTAATAATCACATTTTGTGTTCATTATATTATGCAACAGGTGGAAACTAATGTGTTTAGATGTTGATTAAACAAACAAAAAGAGGAGTTGGCTTAAAAGTACTTTGAGCATTACAAAGGAAATGTCATAGAAACCCAGCAGTAGAATATTACAAGCCCAGTAATAGTGATGTACAAATACTTATTGAAAGACAGAGTGGAGATGTCAATTTTTCTAACCTTAGGCTATTTCTATCCCCCGTTAATGAGGATAAAATAGCTGTCCCTCAAGGTTATTGGGAGGTTAAGCTGGAGACCTTATGTTAAGGATCCTTAGTGCTTAGGTTGGTGAGTAGTCAGTGACAAAAAATGGATTTTCCATTCTATATTTACAAAGTGCTATGGAGAACCCCATTTTCCATCTGTGAAATAGTGATCATAATACTGCCTTCACAGTTTCCTCTGAAGATCAAACAAGACTTGACAGTTCACCCTTGAACAATGCAGGGAATTAGGAGTACCCACCCCCCATGCAGTTGAAAATCCATATATAAACTTTGACTCCTCAAAGACTTAGGTACTAAGAGCCTACTATTGAACTGAAACTGAAATAGCTGATTAACATAGATTTGTATTAATAAACATACATATATATTATATACTGTATCTCACAGTAAAATAAGGTAGGAAAAAGAAAATGCTTTTAAGAAAATCATAAGAAAAAATACATTTTCAGTATTATACTGTATTTATAAAAAAAAGAATTGCCTATAAGTGGACCTGTGCTGTGTGAACCCATGTTCCAAGTTATCAGCTATAGATGTGAAAAGTGTTTTGCAAAATGCACCAAAAAAATGCAAAATGTACTTATGATTCTAAATATCTAAGCTGTCAGACATCTAAGATCCTACTCCAGAAATTCAGTTCTTCTGTCATCACATCCACCTTGTGAGGAGCTTGTTGTGAGCTGCGTCATGGTTTTTATGAGAATATATTCTCTTTGAACCTCCAGAACCATGTTTGTGCATTTGGCTTCTTGTCCTGAAATATCCATGCATAGTCAAAATAAGGGACAGCAGGGCTGTACTTGACAGTTATCTTTTGGAGGTAGAGTAATCAGAACCTGGGAAATTCTCACTCCACTTATTTAAGCCGTTTCATTTTTTCTTCCTCCCTTCCATCCTTCCTTCCTTCTTTCCTTCCTTCCTTCCTCTGCTTTCTTTTCTTTCCTTTTCTTTCTTTCTTTCTTTCTTTCTTTCTTTCTTTCTTTCTTTCTTTCTTTCTTTCTTTCTTTCTTTCTTTCTTCACTTTCAGTGATTCTTCCTTTCCACCCCAGCACCCTGGTAACGGAAGGTCCTAGGCATGCTGACTTTCTCTTTTAATTCCACAAAATACCAGATCTATATTCTGGAGAAGTGACTGACTCCAGGCAGTGACCCACTTAAGTTTCATTTTATCATCCTTCCTTTTGAACTCCCCATGACTCTTAGGATTGAAAAAAAAAAAAAAAAACCCACAAAATTCCACCATCCACAAGAAAATACGTTACTTTTCTTTGAAATAACTTTCACAAGTTTTTGGATGAAGTATAAATTACATGGAAGTGGAGAAGAGCCTGGGCCTGGGTATTAGTGTCCTGAATCTCACTCTTGTGTTTACTGTGTGGTCCCTGGTGCTTGCCCAGCAGTTCTGGGCTGGGAGGAAGAAGAATGGTGCATTATGGAGTTTCAGAGTTGGCTGTCTGTGAAGGAGTGGAGTGAATCCAGAAGGCACTCTTCAGCAGGCAATTATATGGCTGAGTTAGAGCTACAGGCTTGCTGTTTGGTCCTATGACCACGGTGTGCTTGTATGAACTCTGTGTCTCTTTATGACACAGCCGATGTGAGCCTGCTTTGCAGAGAAGAACAAGAGCCTGAAACTTCTCTGGCTCTAATTTGCACCAGCTTTCTACCACTCCAATCTAGAGAAGGACTCAGATCCATTTCCATAAGAAAACTAGTCTCAACCTCTAGAAAAAACTTAGAATTTTCTTCCTTTCGTAAAACTAGAAATGTTTTTCCTCTTTTTGGAAGGTAAATTCTTTCATAGTTACAACCTAACAATAATTATTTTTTGAGGATTCTCTGTTATTTGTTTAAAGCAAGACAAACTTTCTTGATGATGATGATGATGATGTTGATGGTGATGATGTTAGTCACCATACAGTACATCATTAGTTTTTGATGTAGTGTTCCATGATTCATTGTTTGTGTAAAACACCCAGTGCTCCATGCAATATGTGCCCTCCTTAATACCCATCACCAGGCTCACCCATCTCGTGACCCCCCCTCCCCTCTGAAATCCTCAGTTTGTTTCCCAGGGTCCATAGTCTCTCATGGTCTGTCCCCCAACTCTGATACCCCTCCTTCATTTTTTCCTTTCTTCCCCCTAATGTCCTCTGTGCTATTCTTTATGTTCCACACATGAGTGAAGCCATATGATAATTGTCATTCTCTGCTTGACTTATTTCATTCAGCATAATCCCCTCCAGTTCCATCTATGTCCATGCAAATGGTGGGTATTCATCCTTTCTGATGGTTGTGTATTATTCTGTTATGTATATGAACCACATCTTCTTTATTCCTTCATCTGTTAAGGGCATCTCTGCTCCTTCCAGTTTCACTATTGTAGACATTGCTGCTGTGAACATTGGAGTGCATGTGCCCCTTCTTTTCACTACATCTGTATCTTTGGGATAAATACCCAGTAGTACAATTGATGAGTTGTAGAGTAGCTCTATTTTTTAACTTTTGGAGGAACCTCCATACTGTTTTCCAAAGTGCTTGTACCAACTTGCATTCCCACCAACATTGTAAGAGGGTTCCCCTTTCTCCACATCTTCTCCAACATTTGTTATTTCCTGCCTTGTTAATATTTGCCATTCTAAATGGTATAAGGTGGCATCTCAGTATGGTTTTGATTTGACTTTCTCTGATGGTTAATGATGTTGAATATTTTTTCATGTGTCTGTTAGCCATTTGTATATCTTCTTTGGAGAAGTGTCTATTCATGTCCTCTGTCCATTTTGACTTGGTTATTTGTATTTTGGGTGTTGAGTTTCAGAAGTTCTTAATAACTCTTGGATACCAGTCCTTTATCTGTAATGTAATTTGCAAATATCTTCTCTCATTCCGCGGATTGCCTCTTAGTTTTGTTGACAGTTTCTTTTGCTGTGCGGAAGCTTTTGATCTTGATGAAGTTCCAAAAGTTCATTTTTGCTTTTGTTTCCCTTGCCTTTGGAGATGTATCATGAAAGAAGTTGCTGTGGTCAATGTTGAAGAGGTTACTGCCTATGTTCTCCTCTAGGATTTTGATGGATTCCTGTCTCATATTGAAGTCTTTCATCCATTTAGAGTTTATCTTTGTGTACAGTGTAAGAGAATGGTTGAATTTCATTCTTCTGTATATAGCTGTCCAGCTTTCCCAGCACATTTATTGAAGAGACTGTCTTTTTTCCACTGTATATTTTTTCCTGCTTTGTCTAAGATTAGTTGACCATAGAGTTGAGGGTCCCTTTCTGGAGACTCTTCTGTTCGATTGATCTATGTGTCTGTTTTTGTGCCAATACCATGCCATCTTGGTGATCACATCATTGTAATGTAGCATGAAACCAGGTAATGTGATGCCCCCAGCTTTTTTTTTTTTTTCAACATTTCCTTGAAAATTCAGGGCCTTTTCTGGTTTCATTCTATGCTCATGGTTTGGGAAAATAAACATTATTAAAATGTCTATGTTGCCCAGAACAATCTACACTTTCAATGTCATCCCTATTAAAACAAGACAAACTTCTAAATGTTTCATATTTTTCCATCATCTACTATTCTAATGAATCTCCCTTTGCATAGAGATTAGACTCTGAGCCCTCTGACACCTGTTTGGATCCCCAGCAATGCCTCCCTCCTTCCTGGGGCTTCACAAACTGCGCCCTTGCTCTGGGAGTGTCTGCTCTCTCCAGGTGCATTCTAGTGCAGGGATGGCATGCAAAAGAACAGCTAATAGTGCTTGTCCTCAGGAAACTTGTTGCTTAGTGGGAGCAGTAAATCCCTTAGTTTTCAGAGCACAATACCATCTTTCGCTTTGTGTCTCATCCCACTGCATTTAGCACTTTGAAAAGGACTCTTCCTTGTTCAGGTATCCCAGCTGGTAGAAGATGACTTTTCAGTGTCCAGTGGTCTTAGTATCTCTCAGTGCAGCTGTCCCTATGACCTTTACCCATAGCCCCTGAGTAGTAATCTCAGTTATCCCAAGGGAGCAAAAGAGTAATCTTCCTTTTAATTGACTGTCGTTCTCATAGCAAAGTGCTCTTTGAGGGAGGGAACTATGAGTTTTGCCTTGTCCCCCAGCCTAGCTCAGTGCCTGCTTAAGAAGTTCTGAATTACTGTGGATGAGGATATTTAATGAGTGATAAATCTATGAATGAGTGAGTGTAATGACAAGCACATCTTTCAAGACAGACATTATTTATGGAGGATCTCATTCATTTCTACACGTTGTAAAATTGGTTTTAACTGAACACATTTACTGATAAGATCAATAGTACATTTCCTTCTTTTCAATAATTAATCCTGCAGTGAAACAGGAAGTTGAGGAAAGAAACTTAGTGTTCTCCTTTTGCAAAACTCTGAACACTTGCAGGATCTGAGCAGTCTCAGTGAAGGCTCCTCATCTTTAGCTGGTCTATTACATTTCTCTGAGCTGGAGAATTCCCGTCCTCAAATCTTAAGTAAGGGTGGGTAGGTACTTTCAGTAAATAAATCTGGAGTAAATCAAAGGAGGTTAGTGACTATTTAATAGCTTTAAGGTAATTATTAAATAATGGAATGATATTTTCCATGACTATGCATTCCTGCACTATTACAATCCCATGTGAAGAGATCAGAAGAAAGCTTATCTAGAAACTCAGGGCATTGCACTTACCAGATTTTTGTCATTTATGAACCTTGTCCCTTTTAGTGAATGTGGAAAATGAATTAGCATTAATTCATTTTCAATAGTTCAATAAGTGTAATATCATCCATTTATTTATTAGGTGTTATGTTCTCCTCTGTATATTTGTTGTACTCATGTAAGGCATTGGCTGGTTTTCCATACATGATTTCATACAATTTGCAACATTAGTCTACTGCTACATGTTTTACATTATTCCTGTAGACCAATCAGGAAAAGGATGTACAAGGCTATTACAGAAGATCTAAGGTCACCTACTGAAGAGTGCAGACCAAAGATTCAAATTCAGATTTCTTGAACTACAGAGTGGGTTCACTTTCAATAATCAGAAGTGATCAGTGACAAAACTATGAAGTGTTTACTTTTTCCCAAAAGCAGCTCTGTTGTAACAGAAGCAGATGCTGCTGTTCTAGCTGAGTCATCTGATCAACCTTCACATAACAAAAGGCACTTGCTGCCACCCCTGTCTCTGTCTTTCTCTGGGAATCATGCTGGGTTTACATGCAGGGCAAGCTCTAAGTGCCAGAGGATTAGTACCTTCTGGAGATGCAGCCTTCATCTACGGGCACAGGGGAATAGTGGAATCAGCCACCAGTGTCCTTATTCTTATATTGGGAAAACTCTGAGGTTTGTTCCAAAATCTCTGTCATCATTTCCCAGGGGGAATTTGCTTCAGTTGCCCATGGTGGCTACTAGATAATTTTGTAAATTTCATTTGTCATTTTTCTTTCCTTATCTCAGTTTCCCGTTCAACTACTGGTAATTCTTGAGATAAATTCACAAGTAAACTACTTCCCCTCAGATTCTTGTCTCAGAGTTTGCTTCTGGGAGAACCCAAACTGAAAAGTAATCTCAAATTCCTTGAAACTTCCATATATTTCACTCATTGCAGGTTAATTGAGTCCCCTCACTGCTTCCATATTTCCCTCTTAAATGTGTTCCAGTTGGATCATTTTTGTCCTTGAAGCGATCTCATTTGCTTGGATTGTGTCTGTAAAATCCCAATCCAGTAGTTAATACCTACTTCTGGTACATGTAGGGAAATGTTGTCTCAGGCAATATTTGCTTATTTATCTACTCTGTAGACTTTTAAAACCATGCCCTTTTCTTAAACAGCCCCAGGGCACGTGCACAATAAAGGATTCTGTTAATTAAAATGCAGCCAAAAAAAAAAAAATAAAATAAAATAAAATAAAATGCAGCCAGCACATTAATAAAACATCAGACGAAGACTGCAGAAGACATAGCCATTTGACTGTCCCACTCCTTGGTTAGGTCAAGCATTTGCACCTCCCTCCCTTCTTCTTCCTTAATAGTCCTATAGTACTTCCTGAGATGGAATTTGGGTTGAGGATCAGGAATACCTGGACCTCAGAGACAGCTACACCAACTTCAGAGAAGCCAGAAAGAATTAAAACATGCTTAGGTGAGCATTTGAGTGGAACTTGGGGGAGAGAAATAGGACTCCCACAAAGAGTTGGAGGGATTTCTTATTTCTTCTCACTTCATGTGTTGCTCCTTCCTTCAACTTTTGTCTCTTTTCCTCACCTTACAAAAACAGTGCCCTCAAGTCTTGTGAGACAAGGCATGTGGCTTCATATCACACTCTGCATCTTTAAATAAGAAGGATTATTCAATACATTTGGCTAAACATGTCTGATATGTCCATATAGCCTACAGAGGGCATTAAAAAAAAGATTTTATGTATGTATGTATGTATTTATAGGGAATGAGAGAAGGTGAGTGTAAGCTGGGGGAGGGGCAGAGGTGGAGGGAGGAAGGGAACTTAAGCAGACTCCATGCTGAGTATGGAGACCAATGCAGGACTCAATCTCATGACCCCAAAATCACAACCCAAGCTGAAATCAAGAGTTGGATGCTTAACCAACTGAAGCACCCAGGTGCCCCTCTCCAGGACTGTCTTAAAGTGGAGATAATCAAATCCTAAAATTACAATGATAAAGGACAGGCCATTTCCCAAAGGCTGTCATGAGCTTACATGCATCTGCCTTAGGGGACATGGTGTTTTACCTTTATGGAATAATAATATCCATAACTTCAGAAGTGTAACTATTTCTATTTATAAAATAATTTCTACTTGCTAAGCATCGCTTAAGTGACCACTGTCTCATGCATTTTTCATTTACTTTTCATTGTAGATCAATAACATTGGCTCTATCATTCATTTGTCCCCATTCACATACAAGTCAATGTATCTTATCAAGTTCCACCTCCACGTACTTGGTGGTGGTGGGGGGAATCATGCATTATTAAAAATATATCTGCGCTGTCCAGTACTGTAGCCACTGCCCATATTAAATAAAACTCCAAAATTAAATTATACATAAAATTGCGTTTGAATTAATCCTATTAACTTCATTTTGCTACTCAGGAACTCTCTGTTGTCAATGGCTACTGTATTGAACAGCACAGAATTTCCATCACAAAAAATCTTATTGGACAGTGTTGTTCATTGCATTGACATTGGAATTTTTTATTTGCAAATTTTTGTTGTTTAAATTTTATTTTGTTATTTTTTATAGTAGTGAACATTGTATATCTATAAGTTAGATCCTATTTTTTATTACAAAATCATGAGCATTTTATCACAACATTAAATTTTATCCTATTTTAGATGACTTAATATAACTATACCCTAATGCACTATCTATACAGGCTGTAACTTTTTTCCCTTATAAATCTGACTGAAAAGAACCTTTGTATATAACATATTTTTATATTGGGGTTATTTGAGAAGGTGGCTCAAAAAATGTTTGTCAGTTCCCAGTTGAGGTAACTTCTGAGGAGCTTCCATATATGATCAAAGTGGCCTTCTCTTTTTCTTTTTCTGCCTGAGAGAAGGGTATCTGTGGAAAGCGTGGAGGAAGGTTTGTTTACCTGGAGCTTGATTTCTGTGGCATTGCCTCCCTGTAACAAATCCCTGCACTGTACTCTTTTTGCCTTACCAAGTTCATGGGATGTGTATCTTCTATGTCCCTAGTCTGCCCTTGCAGAGAGCATTGGCAGCAATTTTTTTTTTTTTTTTTTTTTTTTTTTTTTTTTTTGGTACACGACCAAATTGGACTCCCCATTTCATTTCACTCTGCAAACTCAAGGTGCTTTACCTTTTGGTATCTCTATGTCTAACACAATTCTACTCTGAGTAGGAGCTCAATATTATTTTAATTTCTAATTTTTAAAAATACAACCTGAACTGATTTCTCTTCAGCTTTGCCCTGTTCCTTTAAAGTTGGCATACACCATCCCCTGCACAGAAATGCCCAAGGCCCTGGAACCAGCTCCTGTGGGTGGGGTCCCTCAGGCTAAATCCGGAGCAGTTTTGTCTCACCAGCTGCTGTCCATTATGACACAATAATGGACTTTCAGATGTTTGTCTTATGCTATGTTTGCTTCTTGTAGCTTCAGCCTGGTTCCTGGGATGATGCCAGTCTTAACTTGTCCCTTTTTTTCACTCTGTGTCTGCACCCTGCTGTTCCAGGTGACAGACCAAGCCTGAGCCCAGTCCAACCATCCCCAGTCTAAGCCACAAGCCCTATCCCATCATGTTTACTCATATTCATCCAAAGAGAATTCCTCCATGCATTCCCCACCATTTGCTGTCCACTTATTGAGATTTTTATAAGCCATTAATTTTATTTCCATAGAAAATAGAACAGTAGGATTCCATCTACAGACAAGAAGTTGTTCTGCACGGAAATATTTTTTAGAAAAAGGGAATATTACACTATAAATCTGTCACATAAAAGTGATTTCCTATTTCTGTCTTAACTTGGATGCATCTGAACAAGAAATATTATCTTTCTTCTATGTATGGTGTTCTCTAACTGTCCTGTTTGTATGTTTAGTGAATATATTTAATGACAAAGCTAGGGAAGGAATGACAAATGGGGACATAGAAGGCTGGATAAAGATGCTGATAGATACAGACACCAAGAAATCCACAAGAAAATGTAGGGCATAGCTTACTTCTTATTCTTCCATTACTAGTAAGATGAGCCCTTTGCTTCAACATTCTTCAACTAATGATTCCACACTTTCAGAATATCCCCACTCTACAAGGGGAAGGATATGTCTGACTCCATCCCTACTCACAAAGAGCAAGCAGTCTGGTGAGAGTGACAGACAGGAGAACTCACCATGTCAGCACACTCCAGCATATGAAACAGAGAAGAAAGGATGGAGGAGAAACACAGAATATATTTGAAGACTTGAAAGTAGCTCAGAATTGCTAAATCATGGGCTGGAAGTGTACCTAACAAACGTAAATAAATATATATGTGTGTAAACAAATAAATAGATGGGGGAAGAGGGAGAGAGAAACAATCCCAGTATTATATGTTTTCAACATTATCAACAGGATCCAAACCATCACCAACTTTCCATTCTGCCATCAGATCCATCACTTACATATACTACCAAAAGTTTCTTGCCTCTATTTCTCTCCTAACTCTCCTTTGTGGATCAGAGTTCATTGTTCTCAAATAGGGTTCTAATCTGGACTCTCCATTTCTTCACTACCTACTACACTTCTCTGTTTCTCACATCATCATGTTCAATCAAAATAGCTTGTCCTAGCATAAGTTCTGATCTAGTAAGTTAAAGAAGACACTCTGGTCTGGTTGTCAAAAAAAAATTTTTTTTTAAGATGTTATTTATTTATTTGACAGAGGTTACAAGTAGGCAGAGAGGCAGGCAGAGAGGCAGGCAGAGAGGGAAGGGGAAGCAGGCTCCCTGCTAAGCAGAGAGCCCAGTGCGGGGCTCGATCCCAGGACCCTGAGACCATGACCTGAGCCGAAGGCAGAGGCTTAACCCACCAAGCCACCCACGTGCCCGTGGTTGTCAAGATCTTAAAACAAACATACAATCCCAAATTATTTCACTTGTTGTAGTGAATGGGATCTTTACCAAACATTTCCAGTTCTCCTTGTTGTAAGCACAAAATTGCAGGAGAATTCTCTGCCTCCTTGGAGTGAGATGTCACCATTTTACTTAAAACTCAACCCTAAGTGATACACACCACCATGGAGCAAATTTGAGGAGCCATTGTTTGGTTTTCCTTGGCAACCAGTAATGTTCAAGATAGTGATTGCTGGATCACCAGGGTCAATCTAGAATAGCAGAAACTGTGTTTCAATGACCAATGACATGCTACCAAGACTACGACAGCAACAACAACACACACACAATGTAGTATTATTTTAGGGGCTGGTGAGGAGGCATTAAGGATACAGCTATCACAGACCGGAAGGAAAAGAAAGCTTGTTACCTAGTAGCAGACTTTTGGTGAAACTGCTGTTTGCCATAACTTCAAAGGCAGAAAATAAACCCAATAAATGTCTTTTTAACATTGAGATACTTGTAGATTCCTATGCAGTAGTAGAAGTAATACAGAAATCCTCTGTATCCTTTCCTCAGTTTTCCCCAAGCGTAGCATTTTGCAAAATTATAGCATAATAGCACAATCAGGATATTGACATTGATACAATTCCCTTCTTAATCATATTTCCCCAGTTTTATTCGTGTGTGTGTGTGTGTGTGTGTGTGTGTGTGTGTGTATTAAGGTCTATACAATTTCATCAGCATGTGTGTTTGCATCTCCTCCACCACGTTACAGTTATTGAAAGTGCAATGCCATGAGGATCCCCTATTTTGCTCTTTTATAACTACACCCACGCCCTTTGGTCCTCTTCCCCAACCCCTGGAAACTATTAATCTGCTTTACATTTCTACAGTTTTGTTATTACAAATAAAAACATACCAAATATAACCTGCTGGGATTGATTTTTTCACTCAAAATAATTCCCCAGAGATTCTTCCAAGCTGTTGCCTGTACCAATGCGTAGCTCTTTCTCATTTCAGCTTTAATTTGCTTTTCTTCAAGGGCTGATGCTGTTGGATAGTTTTCATGCCCTTCTTTGCCATTCAAATATACGTATTGGTGAACTGTCTGTTCATCTTTAATGGGGGTTCTGAGACCCAATCACGATGTATGTGGGAGGGGACTTTTGCACACTACCAGGAAACTGCAACATCAGTGGGGTGTTTTACAATTTAACTGAATTCTGACATTAGAGATAGAGTTAGATCCCACAAAGTGAGGTTCAGTCTTTCAAGACCACTCCCCCCCCACTGACAATACAGACTTTCAGAAGCCTGGGTTACTGCTTCCAACCATCAGCAATAGATTCCGAGTTCCAACAACCCACATCCTTGGGTTACTTTAATTTGGCAGAGAGCTCACAGAACTCAAACATTTTACTTACTGCTTTGCCAGTTGATTACAAACAGATCTAACTTAGCCACAGCCAGATGGAATAGATACACAGGGCAAGGAATGGTGAAGGGGTAGTTCATAGAGTAAAAGTGTTTCATTTTAATGAAGTCCAGTATCTCAATTTCCTTTTTTGATGCATTGTGCACTTGGTGTTAAGTCTAAGAATTCTTTGCCTGGCACTATAAACTAAGACCTTCCTCCTATGTTTATTTACAAAAGGTTTATACTGTTTGATTTTACATTGTCTATAATCTTTTTTTTAATCTTATTTTACTTTATTTCTTTTCAGTGTTCCAGAATTCATTGTTTGTGCACCACACCCAGTGCTCCATGCAATATGTGCCCTCCATAATACCCACCCCCAGTCTCACCCAACCCCCGACCCCCTCCCCTCCAAGACCCTCAGTTCATTTCTCAGAGTCCATAATCTCTCATGGTTTATCTCCCTGCACCCCCCCCCCAATTTCCCCCAACTCACTTCTCCTCTCCATCTCCCAATGTCCTCTGTGCTATTCCTTATGTTCCATAAGTAAGTGAAATCATATGATAATTGATTCTCTCTGCTTGGCTGTTTCACTCAACATAATCTCTTCCAGTCCCATCCATGTTGATACAGAAGTTGGGTATTAATCCTTTCTGATGGAGACATAATACTCCATTGCATATATGGACCATATCTTCTTCATCCATTTATATGTTGAAGGGCATCTTGGTTCTTTCCACAGCTTGGCAATCGTGGCCATTATTGCTATGAACATTGGGGTACAGATGGCCTTCTTTTCACTACATCAGCATCTTGGGGCAAATACCCAGTAGTGCAATTGCAGGGTCATAGGGAAGCTCTATTTTTAATTTCTTAAGGAATCTCCACACTGTTTTCCAAAGTGGCTGCACCAAATTGCATTCCCACCAACAGTTTAAGAATGTTCGCCTTTCGCCACATCCTCTCCAACACTTGCTGTTTCTTGTCTTGTTGATTTTGGCCATTCTAACTGGCGTAAGGTGGTATTTCAATGTGGTTTTTATTTGAATTTCCCTGGTGGCTAATGATCATGAACATTTTTTCATGTGTCTGTTAGCCATTTGTATGTCTTCTTTGGAGAAGTGCCTGTTCATGCCTTCAGCCCATTTTTTGACGTGATCATCTGCTTTGTGTGTGTTGAGTTTGAAGAGTTCTTTATAGATCTTGGATATCAGTCCTTTGTCTGTAGTGTCATTTGCAAATATCTATTCCCATTCTATCTTTGCTTTGTTGACTGTTTCCTTTGCTGTGCAGAAGCTTTTGATCTTGAAGTCCCAAAAGTTCATTTTCGCTTGTGTTTCTTTTGGAGAATATCTTGAAAGAAGTTGCTGTGGCCGATGTCGAAGAGGTTACTCTTTTGAGTTAATTTTTGTATAAGTTGTGAGCTTTATATTCTCTTTCTTTTTTTTTTTTTTATTCTTTTTCCTTTTCTTTTTTTCTGTTGCCGACAGAAGTCCAGTTGCTGCAGATTATCTTCCCTTCCTGCTTAGTATCTTTTTCCAGTTCCATCAACCTGCCTAACTGTCTCTTGGTGGAAGAGAGGAGCCTTAGACCCATAAGGGAAGGAGAGGAAACTCCTTTGTTGAGTTGGCTTTGTGTTTTATGCCTTTCTCAAAGACAAGTTGAGCATATTTGCCTTGGTGTATTACTGAGTCTTCTATTCTGTCCCATTTCACCATGTCTGTTCCCCTCAAATATCATATTACTTTGATAACTATGGCTATATTGTAAGCCTTTATAATAAGTAGAGTACTTCTTTCTACTTTATCTTTCCTTGTCAAAAATGTTTTAGTTATTCCAGGACCTGAGTCTTTCCATATAAACGTTAGAATAAGCTTGTCTGCATCCTCATGAAATTTTTTGCTTGGTATTTGTTAAGAATTGTATTAAATCTGTAAATCAATTTTAGGTGGAATTGAAATCTTTATGATGTTGAGTCTTCCATCCCATAAATAAGGTGTATCTGTCCATTTACTTTGGTGTCCTTTGATTTCTTTAATCATCATTTTGTAATTCTTTGCATGGGTGTTTTTTCAAGCATGCTGAAGTATTTAATTTTCTTCAGAGTAATTGTAAATGTTATTGTGTTATTACTTTTGCTTTGTGAACAGCACATTCTTTATTAGTAGATAGGAATGTGACTGGTTTTGGTGGTAAACTTGTATCCTATGACACTGTTGAGCTTACTGATTACTTCTAAGAGTTTTGTATGGACTCCATGGGATTTTCTTCATGGACAGTTATGTCATCTGCAAATAGGAGTACCTTTATTTCTTCTTTTACAATATGTATGTATTTTTTCCCCTTTTTCTTGCTTTATGGTACAGGCTGGAAATAACTTCTAGCACTATGATGAATAAGAATAAAAAAGGATAGATATCTTTTTTTTTTCTTTTTTAATTTTTGAGGAAAAGCATTCAGTGTTTTACTGTTAAGTATAATGTTAATTGCAGGATTTTGTGTATATGCTTTTTACCAAGTTGTGATCATTTCCCTCTACTCATAGCTTCCAACAACTATTTTTGGAGCTTCTGCAGCATTATTTTTGTTTGCCTGGTATATCTGGTGCTGCTGGGCCCCCTCTGATCCCTGCTAATACTGTCAGGCCAGGTCCCCATCATGTATCTTCCACTGAGTGGTGCCTATGGTGGGCTCTCTCTACTGATGTACCCCAGCTCAGTGGAACAAGCTATTGAGGAAAAAGAGGCTTGCTGTACCAGGACACTTGGTGTGTCTGAGTCTCTTTTTCCAGCTCCATCAGCCTGTCTAAGGTGGAAGAGGGGAGCCTTACATCTATGAGGGAAGGAGAAGATCTCCCCTGGCTGTTTAATTCTGGTAGGATTGCCACTCAGTCCCCCTTGTCTGTGGTGTCACATTTACCTATGCTGTCAGAAAGACTCATGTTTGATGTACTATGTTAGCTAACTGAACACAATAATAAAAATCTAATGGCCATCCAATGCATTCTCTAAGACAACTTTATTTTCCTTGAATAAAGGCCTCCTTTGGTAAAACAAAACAAACAACAACAACACACACACACACACACACATGCACACACACACAAAGACCTCATGTTCAATTTGGGAAAAGAATGAGCCCACCTGGATTACCTTCTCTTTCTGAAGTAGGGGGCCTGGAAATACCAGATCTGAGTAGACTTCCTCTCTTGGATACAGGGTTCTAAATACCCTGTTGTTGGGGGCACCTGGGGGGCTCAGTTAAGTGTCTGCCCCTGTGGCTCAGGTCATGATCCTGGGGTCCTGGGATCTAGCGCTGTTTCAGGCTCCCTGCTCAGCAGGGAGTCTGCTTCTCTCTGTCCCTCTGCCCTTCCCCCTTGCTCATGGTCTTTCTCTCTCTCACTCTCTCTCTGTCAAATAAATAAAATCTTTTAAAATAAATAAATATCTTATTGTTGTGTTTGTTGTTCTTCCATTCTTGAAGTCTCAAAATAGCTTACCTTCTTTTCACCATTCAGAGTTCCTATTTAGATTTATATTGTGCCATTTTCAAGGATTAAAGTTGTGCTTAGCAGGAAGAAGCAAAAACAAAACAAAAAAGAGATGGCCTATGCCATGATGTTCAAACAAAAGGTCTAAAACAGAATTTTAGTATGAGTTCTTGTTTCTAGAAAACTTTTATGTGAAGGGAAACGAAGAAACAAATTAAAACATAATATATATATTTTAAAGATTTTATCCATTTATTTGACAGACAGAGATCACAAGCAGTCAGAGAGGCAGGCAGAGAGAGAGAGAGGAGGAAGCAGGCTCCCCTATGCGGGGCTCGATCCCAGGACCCCGGGACCATGACCCAAGCCGAAGGCAGAGGCCCTAACCCACCAAGCCACCCAGGCGCCCCTAAAACATAATATTATGTGATATTTCTTATTGGTTGTATTTGACAAGTTATAAGATGTTGGGGTGCCTAGGTGGCTCAGTCAGTTAAGCATCTGACTCTTGATTTCAGCTCAGGTCACGATCTCTGGGTCATGAGATCAAGCCCCATGTCTGGCTCCATGTTCAGTGGGGAGTCTGCTTAAGATTTGTCTTTCCCTCTCTCCTTGACCCTCTACAAGCTCACTCTTGTGCATGTTCACTCTCTCAAAAAGAAGAAGAAGAAGAGGAAGAGGAAGAAGAAGAAGAAGAAGAAGAGGAAGAAGAAGAGGAAGAAGGAGAAGGAGAAATAGTAATAGTAGTAGTAGTAGTAGTAGCAAAGGAAAGAATTGGCCTGTCTTAAAGCACATAAAAAAAGAAAAAGAAAAACTAAACTAAGGGGAATAGAAATGGACCAGGAGCTTGGGGACTTACACCGTTATAGTAGGTGAGTGCTTACAACAAGACCAGTAAAATATAAAACCAGAAAAGACCTTGGCCTGGAGTTGAATCAATATATGGTTCTCATAAGTTTCTGAAAGGAAAAACAGTCTCAGAATCACGTTTGTGGGTGTTTTTTTTTTTTTTTTTGGTTTTGGTTTGTTTTTATGGGGAGAGAAAAGCTTTTTTCTTTTCTTTTTTTTTTTTTTTTCTATTTTGCCATAACCTCCAATAATATTTTGGTCAATTGTTATTATAGCACAATCCAGCTTATCCAGACAAATATTCCATTGATGGTATAATGACTGCCTAGAAAAGAAAATATGGAAACCAGAACTTGAAAATCACCCAATTAATACTTTTCACCATTTTATATTCCATCTCCAGATATAGTCCTCCTCTAATGGTACAAACATGGCATATACAGAGCAGTTGTGAAATGAGTGTTTTCTAGAAAGATGCAGTGAGCCATTTCAAAACAATAAAGTTTTCATTATTTTAGAAAGTATTTCTATGTTTTATGTGTAATCTCTTTATATTCTATGATGTTCAATTTGATATCTCAACACATTTATCATCCTTCTTGCATGCTGAATATCAGCATATCAGATGGTGAATAAAATAAGTAGTCCATAAGATATATGCATCCCAGTTTATAGTGACACCATCATCAATGCACTCAGTGATCCCTCGGACTTCCTAAACTATAATTAAAATTATTTTATGTTGGAAGACATGCACCTTCGTATTTTTGTGACAACCAATGTTTAAAGTCCTCTTATTATTCCTTCATATGTCCCACTCTTAAGCCACCCAAACTCCTTTCTCTTCCGAAGGAGAACTCCTGCTCCTCTCCCTTTCATGCCTTTGCTTTTGCTCTTCCTTTCTCCTTAAATTATAACTCCTTTTCATTCTGTGGTGCTGTCACTAGGTCATATGTCTAGATTTTGTTATTTCCTCTAGAAGGGAATTCTTGTTGTTGCCACTCCACCAAAAACAGTGCCATGTACCCATGCTGTAATGTATTCCTCCTATAAACTCCATAAATAATTTAAGCTGTATGTGCTTTAAAATGTTCTTACAATATCTCCTAGAATGGATGTCCCTCCAGGCAGAAATCATTCCTGATTTAAGTCCCTCTCCCATATATTCTTATTCAATGATCCCTAAAGAAGTATTTGTTGAATCAAATAGAATTAAATCAAATTTCTCCTCTAATTTACTTAGGGAAAGAACTTGTCCATGGTGGGTTAGTTATTCAGCAGTTAGACCAAGACAGGGAAATACCATTCCTTCAAATGTGACCAACAGTCTTTAAACTAGCATCCTTCTTCAATTTATTAGCAAAATTACTATTTATGCCCTTATCTAACAAAAGCTATAAGTCTTAGCCATATGTCCTCCATCTTTCTTGGTAGGAGTGAAATTATTTTATTGTAAATAAAATTGGAGAGACATAAAACAGCTAGCTGCCCTCACTTCAGCCTTTGAAGGAGTTTGGAATGAGAACCTCACTATTAAGACCAGTCAGACTAAGCATTGGTTCTGCCATGAAAAAAAGATTAAATTAGCACCAAAGTCATATTTTCCTCCTTGATGATTCTAAAGAAAACAGTAGTATAAGAAAAACTAAAGGCATGTGAGAGACATAATATACAGAGGATCGACAGATTTGATATCAGGTAGAACTGAATTTGATTCTAATCTCTGTTCCTCATGAGAGGTTAACCTCAGCAAGTTAGTGAGGTCTTACATCTCTTTCCAAAACTCATGCTCAGCCATTAGTCCTGAGAGCCTTCTATCGTCATGATTGTAATCGTTACTAAAGGCCAAGTGGTAATAATAAATAAACCCAAAATTTTAGATGCTGAAGAACAAGAAGTTGATTTATTTCTCATTTAACAGTCCAGGGAGACTGTGCCATTCACAGCTGCTCTGCTATCTTTACCAACTGGTTTCCCGGATTACCTGCATGTTAACACTGTAGTCAGGTGGAATCCGAAAATTTCTCCAGAAATATCCTGGAAGAATAGATGAAAATCTTGGGTTTTTGTTGTTGTTGTTGTTTTGTCTTTGTTTTTGTTTGTTTGTTTGTTTCTTTTTTAACGGATCAGGCCTGAGAATGGCACAGATAGTTTCCTTTTACATATCACCGGAGAGGGCTAAGTCACATGGCTACCCCTAACTGCAAAGGAGGCTGGGAAATGTAAATATAGCTGCTTGTCCAGGAGGGGAAAAAATAAGATTTTAGTAGGCAGCTAATGGTTTCTGCCACAAGATTCATGGTATATATTGAAGTTGCAAATGCATTTGAGACATGGTCCGAAAGCTCCAGCAGCTAACAGTCTAGAGAAAAATCGCTTAACTTGCATTGCGTGCAATAATGAAATAATAGATGGCACATATTTATTTATTCTTCATGTTCCTGGCCCTGTCACTGCATGCTTTATGTAGATTATTTTCTTTAAAACACGTAGAAAAGGAGGCAATGGTATCATAGAAATATATAGAATATATATGGAACTTTGAAGCAGGTTTAACACTTTCTCACTGTATCTTTTAGAGAGTTACTTGACCTTTTTATTTACCAATTCCTTATCTTAAAATCAGTAAACTCCTTATTGCAAGGCATTGTTTTTAGGATTATGTGAAATAATGTGTATAAGGGACCAGGACTCTTGCTTTGATTATGTAGCAAAGGAAGCGAGCTAGTAATTAAATTGTCATGCCCTCAACTCCAGACTACAAAGCTGCCTTTAAAAGACAGTTACCTTAACAAGAACATTTAAAAATTCTTCCTTGTAGTCAATGAACATGTTTGTATTCCAGTAAAAAAAAAAAAAAAGAAAAAAATGTGAGCATAAGTCATGGGTGTCACTTCAGGGCTAGTGACTCTAAGAAGCTGTTGAGGCTTTTCCTCTCTCACCCCCCTCTGCCTACTGGGTGGAGACTTCAAGAGCCCATGATGACGGAGTCACAGGATGAAGGAAACAGGGTCCCTGAGTCACCTTGAGAAAAAAGTAACCTGTTAACCAGGGAAATAACAATGTAGAATTATGTACAAGAAAATAACCTTCTTTTATGTCAGCCACTGACATTCTGTAGTTTATTTGCTTGAACAGTGTTATTGAAACTAGTGCAGTGCTTAATCAAGGTTATTATATGGCAAAAATAATATATCAACTATTAATACTACTGTGTTTAGTTTATTACATTATAGCTTATATGCCCGGGGTCCCAACCAGACAATAATATGCTTGAAATCTTATCTGGCCACTCTTAAAGATATTAATCACTTCTCTTCCCACTGCCTCCACATTCTGCCTTCCCCCACCCCTAGTTCTATCCTTAATCTAAGATAAGAATTTTCTTGTAAGAAATCCCATCCACCTATCCCTGCTATCTCCATCCCTTTGGGAATTCAAGGCTTTATGACATAAGTTGGGTTTTACCTTTGATTTACTTTTTCATTCAAAATAATACTCGCTGGATACCACACTAGCACAGGAGACAAAATTATGAACAACAACAAAAAAAAAGTGATTTTTTTTTTTTCTCTCAGATCTTACATTTCATTGACGGAGAAGGAGATTAACAAAAAAGTCACACACCCAGTTGTTCAGATACAGGACCCACAGTGGACACTGCCATGTCTTAACTTTCATGTGGACGTAAATCATGCCTGCATTTTTGCAATTCAGTTGTTTTCAGTACTGGGTCAAAATACAACCGTTAAATTATCCAGATTAGGCATGTTAAATAACACTAATTTTAGGGAAGCCCATCACAACTAATAACTTCCACAAATTAGTAAGTAATAAAATGAAGGTATTGGAGTTCAAAACATACTTGGCTGACATATTTCGTCAAAGGTAACTGGGAAGTAATTATTTATTGTGTTCCATCATTCACTGTAATAGGAGCGTTCATCCATGGGATGAATCCTTAATAATAACAGTCAGCAGTAATGAATCATTTGGTATGCATCTGAGATGTATTGTTTCCACTTGATAAATTGGGAACTTATTATAAAACTGTGTCTCCAGGCCTGTGAGCCTAGATGTAAAGTCAACACCGCAAGTTGAGTGTGAAAAGTCCTCCTGAATTTATTCCCATTTGTTAGAACTTTATCCCACCAAAGTCTACATTTCTAGTTTAAAGATTTAATGTTTTTCAGCGTGTTTCTCTGTTTTAAATGATTTATAGTGATGGCTCAGCCCAGGAAATATTCCTGATGGAGTAGTGACTCTTAGGTTTCCATTGTACTAATGTGAGAAACACATGCAACACTCCCAGCCAGGAACCATCTGTCCACCACTCTCCTTAACACCAGTGTTCTTCTGATTGGGACTGGTTTCCTCTTCCATCCTCATGGCTATGGGCTAAGAGAAAATTCAGCCTCAGAGATGTGCATCACACAGAAACTTTCAGAGTTCTAAAATGAAAATGAAGAGTAATTCCACACAGGAGATGGAGAAGTATGTCTACTTGCCTCTCAAGGCCCTTCCAATGCCTCCTCATCTGTAAATGCCCCTTAT
Source organism: Martes martes (assembly GCF_963455335.1). Classification (NCBI taxonomy): domain Eukaryota; kingdom Metazoa; phylum Chordata; class Mammalia; order Carnivora; family Mustelidae; genus Martes; species Martes martes. Next base: position 5,778,167 of record NC_137891.1, on the reverse strand, counting down.
CAGAATTAATTTCACTTAAAGTCTCAAAGTTATCCATATGCATATCTAATGACTTTGGTCTTAATTTTATTTATGTTTTTTTCCAAGAGGAAAAAACTAGCAATAATGAAAAAAAAACTTGAATATGAGGAAATGAAACTTATAAAAGCCAGGATACTTTCAAATATGTAGCATCACTACTTCCCAACACACACACATGCACAGAAAACACGCAAACATACATGTCTATTTTGTATGAATGTATATGGCAGCATAATTTTTGATATTTTGGGATTTTATTCAACCTATATCATTGTTATCAGTCTGAGCCATTGAATTTTTTTACTCACTTTGTGGAAACAATTCCCAGTAAGGTAAACAATAAGGTGACATTGGTTCTTGTCACCAGACTCATTGGGCAGATTTCAGACTTCATTTATTTGACTTCTCATAGTATTTATTTTTGTTCACTGCTTGCCTTTTAAAATATTTTATGTTTATCCCTTGTCACAGCACCAGCTTTACAAACATCTATTTTTATGACTTCCCCATATGGGCAGATACCTATCTAGGTGTTATTTTTAACTGTCATATATAATCCATAGTGGGCATCTACTACCTTTAACTTACATGCTTCCCTAGTCACAAACAGGTGGGTTGGGGAAAAGTTCTTGGCTATCAAAAGAAATACTGCACTTTCATTGTAAATGTTCTGTAATGGACTGGTGGGGACTTCCCTAGATTATATATGTAAGGGTGGGATTTCTCATTTATAAACACATACACACTTGATTTCACTACGTAGTGCTAAATTGATAGCCAGAAATGCTATATGTGTTCATTTCCATGGCAATTTCTGTCTGCCTGTGCCTTTACCAATACTTGGCTTTACCCTGCCTTCTATCTGACAGTGTGGTTGGTATAAAGAAGTTTTCCACTTTTACTTTATTTTGTTTTAATTACAATGGAATTGAACTTACTATTATACTCTTATTGACCATTTGATCTCATCCTTTTGTAAATGTCTTAGTCATGCCTTTTTACATTACCCCGTATGCTTCCCCTTATATTTTTTCTCTCTCCTAAGCCATCTCATCAATGCCCAAATTTTCAAAACCTATCTTTCTTTTTCCAGACGATCCCTAAATTTACATTTCTACCCCAAACTGTGGAGTTCCAGATCTAACTCATATGTGACCTGTCACATGCACGTCTCAATGGCATAGCGGAGTCAACACATCAAACACTGATATTCCTGTGACCTTCCTTTGCTCTAATCTAGGCCAGATCTAGTGCTTTCCACCTCTAAAAATCACCCAGTCTACCCACTGTGTGACCCAGAGACATATTCCACACTTACCTCATTCTTACTCCTCATGTATATTGTATACCAAGACCTGTGGATATTATTTGTGGCATCTCTTGATTCATCTCATTATACGTTCCCCAACTTCATTGGCCCTAGATGAAGGTATGTCCCTGCTTCTCCTCAACTATTGCAGTTTGGTCTCCCTTATCCATTCTTGATTACCTTTAACAAATTTTTTGATACTGAAACCATATAAAACTGACTGTTTCTTCCCTGCTTAAAACAACCCAGTGCCCCCCCTCCCACCCCGTTGCTTTGGGAAGACAGTGTAAGTGTCCACATTTCTGCAACAGCCTGTGTGGTCTGATTCCTGCCTCTAGTTCTGGCTGTGTCTTCTGGCATCACTCTCCCTACCCTTATTATAGCACAAGTCTTTTCCTCTTTCACACTTTGCTCAAAATATTACTTTCTCAGGGAAAATTTCTTTATAGCCTGAGTCAAATCTCTCTCTTATATGTTCCCAGAATAATGTGTGGATTTCTTGCTGATTGATTATCTTTTTGTAATCACGTCTCTGTTTGGGTAATTATTTCATTAATATTCCATCTTCCCCACTCTTTTCAGAGAGATCAGATACCATGGATATTATGTTTCCAAGCATGGTGTCTGATGCACAGTAGACACTCAATATGCATATGTTGTGTGGATTAACACATTTTTGTTTTGGAAATGTGTGTATATCTGTGTGTGTGTGTGTGTGTGTGTGTGTGTGTGAATTTTAGGGGAGGTGGATTATGAAATTATTAATAATGGTTACAAGTAGTAAGATTATGGGTATTTTTTAAAAGATTTTTTATTTATTTATTTGACAGAGATCACAAGTAGGCAGAGAGGCAGGCAGAGAGAGAGAGGGGGAAAGGGGGAAGCAGGCTCCCTGCTGAGCAGAGCTGAGCGGGGCTTGATCCCAGGACCCTGGGATCATGACCTGAGCTGAATGAAGGCAGAGGCTTTAACCCACTGAGCCACCCAGGTGCCCCAGATTATGGGTATTTTTAAGTTAGGTATATATATATATATATTTCCCCCTAAATGGTACAATAAGTTAAAATAAGTAAAACAAATTATTTCCAAAGAACCAGTTTTTCAGAATCTATTTCCTGAATGTCTCTTCTCTACATTTTCATTTTCTTTAAAAATATAAATTCCTTGGCCTTTTTTGGCTGTTGCTTTTGCAATACATTGGAGGCTATAAATCTGCATTCTAATGATTTTCGAGGGAGCAGTATTGAGAAACATTGCATAGTAAGCTAACTAACTAGTTAGATGTTACTTGCACTGACTAATTGCTTAAAATCAATTAGCCAATTGGGGGAAAAAAATCAATGATTTCTTTGAACAAGTCATGAAGGGATAGTAGCATGTTTTTTTTTTTTTACTGCATAAATTACTACTTACTTTTTTAAATGTTTATTTATAATTACTAGCTCTTTCTAAGAGAGAGTTATATGTTTAAAAATCAAATGACTTGGGGGCAAAGTAAATAGGCAATTTAACCCTTTTAATAAAAAATAATTTTGATGATATTTATGTAAGCATATTTCAATAAGCTAATCTTTTGCCTTCAAAGTATTTTATCCTCTAAAATTATTTAGACACCAAAAAATAGGCTTGATTTTCTTTACATTTCTCAGGTTACATGATTAGCTTAGGTTGCATGATGACAAGGTATGGCAGGGACAATAGCCCAGATCTTTTGACTGTTGGCCAGCCCTTTTTCTTTTTCTTTTTTTCCTTTTTTTTTTAAATTTAATTTTATTTTTTCGGTGTTCCAAGATTCATTGTTTATGTACCACACCCAGTGCTCCATGCAATACGTGCCCTCCTTAATACCCACCACCAGACTCACCCATCCCCCAATCCCCTCCCCTCTAAAACCCTCAGTTTGTTTCTCAGAGTCTACAGTCTTTCATGGTTCATCTCCCCCTCTGATTTCCCCCCTTCACTTTCCCTTTCCTTCTCCTAACGTCCTCCATGCTATCCCATATGCTCCACAAGTAAGTGAAACCATATGATAATTGACTTTCTCTGCTTGACTTATTTCACTCAGCATAATCTCCTCCAGCTCTGTCCATGTTGATACAAAAGTTGGGTATTCATCTTTTCTGAAGGAGGCAAAATACTCCATTGTATACATGGACCATATCTTCTTTATCTATTTGTCTGCTGAAGGGCATCTTGGCTCTTTCCACAGTGTGGCAATTATGGACATCGCTTCTATGAACATTGGGGTACATATGGTCTTTCTTTTCACTACATCTGTATCTTTGGGGTAAATACCCAGTAGTGCAATTTCAGGGTCTTAGGGTAGCTCCAAGGAAAATATACGAATGGCTAGTAGACACATGAAAAACTGTTCATCATCATTAGCCATCAGGGAAATTAAAATCAAAACCACATTGATATACCACCTTACACCAGTTAGAATGGTAAAGATTAACAAGATAGGAAACAACAAATGTTGGAGAGAAGGTGGAGAAAGAGGAACCCTCTTACACTATTGGTGGGAATGCAAGTTGGTGCAGCCACTTTGGGAAACAGTGTGGAGATTCCCCCCCCAAATTAAAAATATGGCCAGCCCTTTTTCTATAATTGTTATTTTCTTAGCTAGAGATCATTCTCCCCTGGAAATACGAATTACTCGCTATAAGCTGTTCTAGAGATACCAGCAGGGAAACATACCACTACCCTAATAAAACAACTAGTAATTGTTAAACAGGTCATAACTGGAACTTGAATGCTCTTACTATGTACTCTCTTTCATGTAAGTGGTGTTATTCTTACCATAGCTAAGGAAAATAGATCTTGGAAAGCTTAAATATTTTAACTGAATATACACAGATAATGAATGGAAAAATTAGAATTCAACAGTTATGTTCTAAATAATTTCAGCAAAATCACTGAGAATATGCTAACTCACCTAGGATGGAAGGACAAGTCATGAACAGATACCAAGTCTGGACCTTTAGCTCTCAATACACATGTCTCAATTCAGGAGATGCACCTCAGCAAACATTTGCTCAGCACACACTGTGATGTCGGGCACTTTGCAAAGTAGTGCTAGATATCAAGGAAGTTGAAGACAGGCACTTCCCCAGTAGGTCTCAGGATTTAGTCATAAAGACAATAGGTTACAGATGTCTCCCATATAATAAAATTAATGTTCACTAGACATAAATGAAAGGATCTATGGAACCAAAAAGGAGGTGGCAGTTAACACAGGCTGGAAGGATGAGGAAGACTTAATAAGACAACAGTGTGGCCTGGGGTCATAAAGAAAAAGGAGCTTCTTAATAGAGGAGAGAGGAGTTATTTCTTATTAATAAGAAAATGTTTTTAATGCATGAAACTGTAAGAATGTAATTTGTTACAAAATGAGAGGAAAACAAATTTGTAGGAATGATTTTGCAGTGGCAGTGGAAGGAGATCAGACTCAAGAGATGGGCTGGACAGAGTTGTATGTGCACTTTTGATCTCCTTCTATGTTCCAAACATCCTAGGTCATCTGTAGCTCTGATTCTGTGTGTGTACATTCTCTGTGCACAAATGCCACTTGTCCATCACCATGTGCTTCTTGGACTCACCTCAGAGGCTGTAGGTACTACCCCCAAGGTTTCTGTTACTCATCCTGGCAGGCTCCTTATGCTCATTGACAGTGTGGAACTTCCTCTGAGCCCTGTGCTCTTAGAAAACAGCTACAGTCAAGAAATTCCCCACTTTCTGTATTCTGAATCCAGTTCCCTCTCAAGAACCATCCTTCTGCATGTGACTTAGATAAGACTCAAAGATGAGTCCATTTTTTTTAAACCAATAATAAGACAGAGGCCCTGCAAAGTCTCACTCTTGTGGCATAAATAATTACCTCAACTGTTTGTCCACACTGACCAATCTGGACGAAATGTCCCCTAATTTGACTTGACCAAACTTTAGTCAGGCTTCTCTCCTTTTACAGGGACCTTGAACTCTGTTCCACTGTTAAGCTTAGGCAAACATTAGAACTTTAAATTGACATTGAAATATGGAACATCTTCCTCTTAATGGCTCCTCCAGAAAATCGGCTAACTACAGACAAAGATATTTCTTGCTCAATTATCAATATGCTGCCTGTTCATCAAACTCCCCTACACTGGTCTTTTTCTAGCCTGTTTAATCCTCCCCATGAAAGGAAAGTCATTTCTGCTTGAACTTTGAGATACTTATAGATCTTAGGGTTGGAGTATTCTTCCTCTGCAACAGACCCTCTCTCCCAGTCACAGTAGTTTTTTTTTTTTTTTTTTTTTAAAGATTTTATTTTATTTTTTTTTTATTTGACAGAGAGAGAGATAGAATCACAAGTAGGCAGAGCAGCAGGCAGAGAGAGAGGGAGAAGCAGGCTCCCCGCTGAGCAGAGAGCCCGACGTGGGGCTCGATCCCAGGACCCTGAGATCATGACCTGAGCCGAAGGCAGAGGCCTAACCCACTGAGCCACCCAGGTGCCCCTTCCAGTCGCAGTAGTTTTGTTTTGTTTTGCTTTGTTTTGTTTTGTTTCCCAAATAAAGTTTCTTTTTACCCAAGTTCAGATTCATTTTTATTTGACTTTGACTGTGGTGGGCTATTGTTACTCATCCATGACACTCTTGGTACTCACCACCATGGACTATTTTTACTAGCACTCTACAGGCTTTAGTTACTAACATAAACCTGTCAGATGTCTCTGAGTTCAAGTGACAAGGTGATTTTCCAGAATTGTGCCAGTAGAATAACATCACTCTCCCCTCCACAGTACCTGTATTTTCCCATAAACCAAGAGGGGATAAGTAGATACTAAATGAGTGCTGAAAATTATACCAAAAAATTTCTTCCCCAGTGGGAAAAAAAATGAGAATGTCATATTCTTAATCATAATGTATATACACACATGAACTACATAAAAGAACATTCATTATTAGGAATTGGGGATCTCTCATGACAGGAAAAGCATAGTTTGTGAATATTGGATTTACCTTTAAAAAGTAAGCTTGGTGTTCAAATGGCAAAATTACATGGAAAACCTCCACAAAGGGTCACTGAAAGCTTCATGAGATTGGATTACTACTATTATCTCTGAGAGTAGAATCTGAGAATTGTGATTAGATAAAAAATTGAATTTTGGGGCTGGCAAATCTAAGAACTAATCCTGAGTCTGTACCTTATAAGGCATGTGACTTTGGGAAAGTCACTTCAATTCTTTGAGCCTTTGCTGCCTGGACTAATAAAATGTGTCGTGATAATCAGATGGTGTTGAAAACTCCCTGGAGGGTTTCAGGTGCACAGGAATGACTCAATATTGAGTTCCCATCCTTCTTGATTTTAACATATAATGTTGATTCTCCTATGATTTGATGCTTCCCAACAAAGGAGTGTTCTAACCCTGTATATTTTTTCACTCCAGACTTTTTGTAAGCACCCTAAGGATTGAGGTGATATTTTGGTCATCATTGTGCCTCTAATAATAGAATACCTGACCCAGAGTAGGAACTCATTACAAGTCTGTTCATTCAGTGACTGATTAGAGATGACTTACTCAAAATGAGCAATGGAAAGTTTAGTCTTATCATTTGGGAATTTCTTCTAGGTTAGAGACTGCCTGAGCTGCTTAATAATCTCATTATGTATAGAGAAACATTACAGAGGATTTAGCTATTTAAGTTTCCCCAGGGCAAATGAAGGTATACAAGCTTCTTATAAAATGCACTTCTGCTTGAATTTAAAGGAGGTCAATTTGGTTGGACTGGCTATTGAGACTAGAAAAATTCACATCCACCTCTTTCCTCAGATATTGCCTTAATAGAGACAACACTAATAATAACACCTAAGTTTCAGAAGTATATTAGGGGAAATCACTGTGAACAGAGAAGCTGGATATTGTTTATTCAACTATGTATTATGTTACCTTGAAACCTGTATATCCATTAAGGCAAAATGCCATTCCTATTATCACGATAAAGGAAAAGTGGCTACCACATAGACAAAAGTGTCAATGAACGATGTTGCTCCCCAAAGTGACTTTATCCAAACATTACTGTGAAAAATAGTCTTGAACACAAAACTTTATATAAAGAAGAAAATACTTGTTTTCCTATATTTTAACCATTCCTCTTATGTATCAAGTGTCAGGGATATCATATTTGCATAATGCATAATAAGTTATAGCAAACTTAGTGGTATATAACAATGCCCATTTATTATTTCTTAGCTTTTCTGTGTCAGGAGTCTTGGTACAGCTTAATTGTGCCTATGTTCAGGGTCTCACTCGACTACTCTCAAGGTGTTGTATACACCCCATTCTCATCTGGAGGTTTGACTGGGGAAGAGTGGAAGAATCTTCTTCCAGGTTCACTCAGGTTGGTGACAGGATTCATTTTATTTCAGGTATAAGATGAAGTCCCCATGATTCTTCACTGGAGTCCGACCTAATGTCCTAAAGTCACCCTGCAGATTCCTGCCATCTGTCTCTCCACAAAAAGTTCATAAAATGACAACTTGCTTCACCAAATGCATTTGTTTTCTCAGCTCATTTTTAAGATCTTTTTACACTGATTTGTTAGCAATTTTATTATAATTAATTTGGTTTGTTTTATTTTTATTTTAGGTTTTATTGAGCTTCTTTGAGGTGTAGATATATACTTTTCATCAATCTTTTCAACTTCTTTCTTTCTTTCTTTTTTTTTTTTTTTCTGTTCTCCAACTTTCTTCCCTCTTTATGGTATCTCCAGTTATACCTGTATTAGAATGCTCTGTAATGACTTTGGTTCTTTCATTTGAGTACTTCTTATTGATCTATCTTCAAGTTCTTTGGTATTTTCTTCTGTAGTGTCTAATCTGTTGGTAATCCCATCTAATTACTTTTTAAATTCAAGTACTGACTTTTTAAAACTAGAAATTCAACTTTGTTTTCCTTATGTCTTTTGATTTACCTTGCTTATTGTTCATTTACTTTTATGTGATTAAATCTAATCATGATAGCAGTCTTAAAATCATTTTCTATTAAATCTATCATCTTTGTCATCTTTGAGTCTATTTCTATTAACTGATATATTTTCTAGTTATGAATCATTTTTTCCTACTTTACATGCCAAGTAATTTATTTTGATTACAGACATTTAGAATTGTATACTTTTTTAAATACTGGATCTGTCTGTACTATGTTGGACTTTGTTCTGTCAGGAAGGTTAGTTACTTGTGGATCAGCTCAAACCTTTTGAGATTGTTTTAAATTTTGTTAGAGTGATTTTAATGCAGTTTTACTCTGGGTCTACTTTCTCCCTAATATTAAAGAATGACCCTTCAAGAGTCCCTACTGAGTGTTCCAATATTCAGCAAGGATTTTTCTGTTCTGGCTGGTTGGAATTCATATGTCTCCCAATCTTATGTCACTTGGAATCATTTGGCTTACAGATCCTTATCCATGTGTAGTTTAAGTTTCATTAACCGACTCAAGAGTATGACACCATGCTAGTATCGGCACCTGTTTCTCTGTGTCACTCCTTTCTGGTACTTTTAATCATCTCTTACTTCCTGTATTCCAATTTCTGTCTTTTCAATTCAGCAAGACCACTGTGTTCTTCCTGGTATTCTTCTGCCTGTATTGTGGTCTAGAAGATATCTTCAGGCAGAAAACAACCTTGTTTCTCTTCTTTTAAAGTTTTTTTTTTTTCCCCCTCATCCTGTATATTTAAAAGTTCTTAATTTCTATTCACCCAGATCCCAAATCAAACGTTAATATGTTTATGAGGAAACATATTTCTTTTAAAGTTCTTTCACCTCCATTTTATCATATGCTCATTTGATCCACCTTGTATATTAATGACTATCTCCTGTATTTTATAGAAGAAATAGGGATAAAAGTATATCTGTTGAAGAGCTGGATTTGAATGTTTCAAATCTGCAAAACATGTTTTCTCACTCCAATTCTGGTATTTCCCAGTGAGTCTTCTTTAATTATCTATTAAGTTTGTAAAAGAAAAACTTTAAGGCCAAGCACCCCTGTCTCAGACCTTCTTGTTCTTACTGGTGAGTGTCTTGACAGGTTTGAGGAGAGCAATTTAATGCTGTTTAGACTCCCCACTTGAGAGCCCCTCAAACTCCCCAGGGACCAGTGAGTTCATTAACTCTTTCTTCAGAGAGCTGGTCTGGCACATATTGACTGCCTTTGTACTTTTCTCCTGCAGCTTTTTTGTAAATGTCAAGGACCACTCCACAGACATTTGAAGAGGCATGCTGTAGAGACACCAACAGAAATGGATAGAAAATGTAAATTGAACAAATGTCTTCTTCAATAACTAATTCTGCCAGGGAAATAGACCTATGTCAAATGTCTCCCCAGTGAAGTGTACATATTAATACTTGCTCTTTCTTATGAATCAAACTTCATAAGCCAGTAGCTAATGATTAATTATGATTTTTCCCTTTGCTTATAAAGGGAAAAGATATTGATTGAATGCTTCCTATGTGTAAGTTTCTTTAAATGTAATATTATTTTATTCAGACAGGAAATGGGTTTCCCAGTATTGCACTGATAAGAAATTTTGGAGGGGCCATCAACTCTTCACTGCTTGGTTAAGAAACCATCTTAATTTTTTTGTTTGTTTTATTAGGTCTCCCTTAATATCCCTCCATATATCACCAAAATGTTAGTTACTGTACTTGTTAGAGATTTTGAGTTGCACAGAACAGAAACCAAATCTTGCTAAATTTATATTATGGAAAAAAAAATTAAAAGTATGTAAAAATATACTAAGGTAAGCTAAAGAATCAGGCTTAGAAAGATTAAGAGGAAAGGTACATCTAGGATCTGGGGAACAGGAACAGAAAACAACAAAATGGGACTATTAGGTCACTGACATTTGGATTCATTGGTCTGAACCATGTTTTAATTTTAGTGTTTTTTTTAATTATTGTAAAGTATTTCAAACCGATAGAAAAGTTATAAAAAATAATTAAAGAGGTATTCACATACCAGATTCAATAAACTTTAATAGCTTGATAGTTTTTACTTGAAATATATGTTGTTAGAAAATATCTTCTTTTATTATTTTTTTCAAAAACCCAAAATATCCAGTCAAGAAATGGGCAGAAGACATGAAAAGACATTTCTCCAGAGAAGACATAAAAATAGCCACAGACCCATGAAAAACATGGTCCACATCACTTAACATCAGTGAAATACAAATCAAAACCACAATGAGATACCATCTCACATCAGTCAGAATGTCCAAAATGAACAAAACAGGAAACAAATGTTGGCAAAGATGTGAAGAAAGGGGAACCCTCTTACTTACACTGTTGCTGGGAATGCAACCTGGTGCAGCCACTCTGGAAAATGGTATGGAGTTTCCTCAAGAAGTTAAAAATAGAGCTATTCTACAACACAAAGGATTGGTATTTACCCCAAAGGATATAAATGTAGTGATCCAAAGGGGCTACTGTACCCTACTGTTGATAGCAGCAATGTCCACAAAAGCCAAACTGTAGAAAGAGCCAAGATGTTCATCAATAGATGAATGGATAAAGAAGATGTGGTATATTTACAATGGAACATTACCCCAAAGGATATAAATGTAGTGATCCAAAGGGGCTACTGCACCCTACTGTTGATAGCAGCAATATCCACAAAAGCTAAACTGTAGAAAGAGCCAAGATGTTCATCAGTAGATGAATGGATAAAGAAGATGTGGTATATATACAATGGAACATTACTCAGCCATCAGAAAGGATGAATACTTACTATTTACATTGATGTAGATGGAACTGGAGGGTATTATGCTGAGTGAAATAAGTCAGTCAGAGAAAGACAGTTGTCATATGGTTTCACTCACATGTGGAACATAAGAAACAGGGCAGAGGCCTATAAGAGATGAGAGGCAAAACTGAATAGGAATCAGGGAGAAAAACCATGAAAGACTCTAAACTATAGGAAACCAACTGAGGGTTCCTGGAGGGGAATGGGTGGGAGGATGGGGTAACTGGGTGATGGGTGTTAAGGAGGGCATGTGATGTGATGAGCACTGGGTGTTATACACAACTGAAAATTTATTGACCCCTATATCTGAAACCAGTGATATACTATATGTTGACACATTGAATTTAAATAAAAAAAGAAAATATTTTAGATATAACTAAAAACTCACCCTATTTTCTTTCCTAAGAGTAATCTATACCCTAAGTTCGTCTATAGTATCCACATTCATGCTTAGTATTTTTTATATATTATTATGCATAAATATAAAAATGGCATATTTTATATTGCTTTAATATTTGTATAAATGTTACCATACTGTCTGTGTACTTTCCAACTAGCTTTTCCAACCTAATATTATTTTTTTTAAAAATTACCTCACATTATTTTGGTCTAAATTGGATCAAATTATTCATTTCTAGTATCTCCATAGTGTTTCATTGAATAAGTCTCTTTATATAATTCCCTACTGAAGAAAAGGTAAGTCATTTGCACTTTTTTTCTTTGCTGTAATGAACTTGCTCTATCTTTAATCATAATTTTACCTCTAGAAGAGAATTGCTGAGCTGTTGAGCACATCCTCTTCAGATTCACCAGATTTTGCCAAACTATACTTCAAAGTGATTGTAACAACTAATATACCAGTTAGCAGTGTAACTGACCTCCTATTTTTCTAAATTCTAATTTACATTTGGTAACTTAGGGCAATTTATCAAATGTTTATTGATCACATGCTACAAGCTAAGAACTCTTAAACCTTTTCAGAAATAATAGTAAATGTAAGAGATAGAAATGTGTGCCCTTAGAAACCTATACATTGATGAGGCAACACATACAATAACCAATAGATAGAAATACAGGTTTGTTTGTTTTTTTAAGATTTTATTTGTTTATTTGACAGAGTGAGACACAGTGAGAGAGGGAACACAAGCAAGGAGAGTGGGAGAGGGAGAAGTAGACTCTCCGTGGAGCAGGCAGCCCAATGTGAGGATCGGTCCCAGGACCCCAGGATCATGACCTGAGGCAAAGGCAGATGCTTAACCAACTGAGCCACCCAGGAACCTGAAATACAGTTTGTTTGTTTGTTTGTTTGTTTGTTTATCTAAGAGAGAGAGAGAGAGAGCATGAGCACGAGCAAGGGGGAAGCTCAAGGGTGAAGGGGAAGCGGATTCGCCGCAGAGCAGGGAGACCGATGCCGAGCTCCATCCCAGGATCATGGGATCATCACCAGTAAAGCCCAAGGCAGATGCTTAACTGACTGAGCCACCCATGTACCCCAAAATACAATTTTTTGTTTGTTTTAGAAGATGGTGTTATTTGTTAGGGAAAGGTTGTCTTATGTGCACAGTCTCTGACCTCCTCTCAGTCATGTAAGAATGGAACTTGGACCCAGAACACTTCCTTACCAACAGATAAAGAGCCTACACTAATCACCTTGTGTGGGAATATCTGTCCTTACTATAGAACAGCTAGTTCTCTTCTTTTCTCTGCTTAAAGTGTGTGTGTTATATGGCACCGAGCCAACCCTACTATTATATCTGTCCTCTGCAGGGAGGGGACAGGGTTTCTTCCATTGTGGCAGGAAAGGGTTATGCATGGGTAGTTTGTCCTGCCACCATGGCCACCATGCAGGACTAATGGCCACTTTTGGGACTGGTCTTTTTCCAACTCTACTTTGTTGGTGGGTGGGGCATTGTTCCATCCAGTGCTTGGCTGTGTTGTGTTTTCCTTGGAGACAGTTATACCCAAATGCAATGAGTAGGGGTGTTTGGAATTCTCCCCTGGTGCTAATAAGCAACGCAGAGTACTCTGCTCCACAGTCATGGAGAAAAACAAGGTAAAACAAAGCAATAGAAAGCTCTGGAGGGAGAATGAAACAGCAGTTTTAAATTAACCTTTTAAAATTAACAGCTAAGGGAAGTTCTCACTTAGGAATGACTTCCAGGGAAAGACCTTTTGACTTCACGGAGATATCGGAGCAAGCTCACTAGTTATCTAGGAGAAAAACTTGATAGACATAGGGAAGGGCAAATCAAATGAAGTGAGAGTGTTGCTGGGTTTTGTTGTTGTTGTCGTTCTGTTTTGTTTTGCTTTTTTTAGGAAGCAAGGAGGCCAGTGTGGGTGTGAGACAGAGTTGTTGGAAAAGAAAGAAAAGAATAACGGAGTATTCTTCTGGGTTTTGCTGACTGTCTTAAGGATTTTGATATTCATCTGAATGGGACAGGGATCTACTTCAGGATTTGAAACACAGATCATATGATCATAGTTGACATCTGACTGCTATGCTGAGAATAGATTGTAAGAAGGCAAAGATAGAAGAAAATATCAATTAAGAGGGCAGGCAAGAATACATAGTGTTGAGCCAGTCTGACCACAGTGAAGGTGATGAAGGATACTTGGGTATCACTGGACTCTAAATTTTGCCAGCTGATTGACATGAACTGACTTCTTGCTGTTTTGATAATTTGTATATCCCTAATTAAAAGTAAGATTAACTTTTTAAATCTGTGACTTCTTTTTATATTTTCCATAAAGTAGCAATATGATTTCTTATTGCTTTGTAGATATATGCAATGTATTCTTTATCCAAATATTTTTATTATATTCATCTCAAATATTATCTCCCAGAAATGTGAATTTTCTTTTCACTTATTTGTAAAATAAGTGCACTTATGCATTTTTTTACTTTTAATATACTATCTAGTAATAATACTATAATTATATGTATATATACTATAATTATATATATTATTATATAGTAACTACCTAATAATTACTATCTAGTAATAATACTAATAATAATACTTTCTTCTGTAATTTGTGAATTTTGGTTATTGACTTCCTCCTCTTCTTCCTATTCTTCTTTCTTCTTGTTTTTATTTAAATTGATTGTATGTCTTGTATTTATGGTGTCGTTCAAGACATTATTGCCTACTAAGAAGTCATAGCAGTTCACTCGTATGTCTTCTTGCAGAGCTTTAAAGATTCGGATCTATGTGCCCCTTTGAGTTAAATCTGTGAAAGGAATGAGAAGGAGGTCCAAACCAACGTCTCAGTGTGTATATCCATTTATCCAAGCACCGGTTACTAAAGGACTCTACTTTCTCCCATTAAATTGTCCTCATATCTTTGTTGAAGATTAATTGAAGATGAAGATTGAAGATGAAGCATGTCCATCCTTATTACACTTTTTTATGATCACTTTTCTTGATGACTAGAGTTTTGCAATAGGTTTTGAAAGAAGTGTAAGCCTTGTAAATGTGTACTTCCTTATCAGAATTGTTTTAGCAATCTGTTCCTTTCCATTTCCATATGAATTTTAGGGTCAGATTTTCAGTTTCTGGAAAAACAGTAGGTTGGGTTTCTGAAAGGGTAGGGTTTGTTGATGGATTAGGAGAACAATGCTATCTAACACTATTAAATATGTCCATGAACATAGGTGTCTTTTTATTCATTTTTATCTTTCATTTTTTCCCCCCAAAATGCTTTGTTTAACAATAGAGAACAAACTGAGGGTTGATGGAGGGAGGTGGGTAGGGTATGGGCTAGATAAATAAAGGGAATAAACAGGACATTTTTGTGATGAGCACCGGGTATTGTACGCAAGTGATGAATCACTAAATTCTACTCCTGAAACTAATATTACACTAAATATTAATTAACTGGAATTTAAATGAAAACTTGAAAAAATGTTTTATAGTTTTCAGTGTACAATCCTCACACTTTTCTTTTTTCCAGTTTACTCCTCAGCATTTTATTCTTTTTGATGCAATTGTGAATGGAATTATTTTCTTAATCACCAGCTTTCTTTTGGTGTTTGCCTGGTGTAGGTTTAGACTTACTTTTTCCTTTTCTTTACTTTTGCTAAAACAGCAGGCATAAGCTTCTGTTGCTGCCCAGGGATATGGGTAGAATATCTCCTAAAACTATTTTTAACTGGTACTCTGGCTTAGTGCAGTGGTATCAGCTCCTCTTTTGATCAGCCTAGGGCTGTTCAAGTTAGGACACACAACAGGTAGTAGCACTGCTGGACCAGTACCCCACACTCTTCCCTTGAAGGCTGTTTTGCATTGATTGTGACTCAAACACTTTGGTTGTCAATGATCTCTTCATTTCTTGCTCCTGAGTTTTATTTATTTATTTATTTGTTTGTTTATTTATTTATTTGCAATCTCATCTGTACATCTAAAATATTTTGATAGTTATTCAGAGGTTGAAGATTTTATAGGGATAGCTTCCACTATTGGCTAATCTGCCATAGTGGTTAATCTCTAGTGATTTTGATTGTTCACTGGTACTTAACTTCAAACAGTACTTCAAGAATTAGAAGAGAGAATTCAACTGCTGCAGAGTAGTTCACTTGTTTACCTTCCACATTGGAGATAGAGCAACCTGTTTGACCAACATGGATTCAAGGCAGAATTATTCCAAAGGGAAATAAGTATGTCTTCATTAGAATGAAATGGTCAAAAGGCTGTGAGGGAAAATAATACACTTCTTCTCCAACAGAGATAGGAAGCATGTGCCCACTTTTAGTAGTAAGGGAACCCTTGATTTTAGAGGATAGTTCTGTCCCATAGCAAAGGGAGTCTCTTGGTAAAGCAGAAGGGGGTTATTGGAATCGAAAGGTATGTTCTAAGATATTTAGTCATGAATGCACTTTTCTGCCCCACTAATCTCAGGTGTTAGGATTTGTTTTGTCCAATGAAATATAACCAAAAGTGATGTGTGGTTATCTTCAGGGCAGACTTTAATAAGCATGTGCTTTGATTTCCTCTCTTTTTCCTGCCATAACAATTACTGGTATTCCAGACTATGCTTTCTTGTCAGCCTTGGTTGTAAAGCAAGTGTGATGTTGGCCCTGGACCAAAGATCCAGTTATTTTCTAATGAATGCCATCCTTTAGCAAGAAGTACATCTTTGTTGTCTTATGTCTGCCTGAGATTTGACAACTTTTCACTATTCCAAGATCATAAAGCCATTAGAGACCATTACAGGGTTATAGTTTTATGTGAACAATTTCTCTGCTACAGGTGGGTACTATATGATCACTCAGTTTTATATATGAGGAAATTTAGCTCAAGCAGTTTAAATCATCTGCCCAATTGCATAGAGCTAATTCGTAGTGGAGGGATTGTCTTCTAAAAACTGTAAAACTATACAATAGTTAGTGGGTAGATATTATTTTTTTATGATAAAAAGAGCTTGGGGTGCCTAGGTGGCTCAGTCATTTGAGTGCCCAACTCTTGATTCTGGCTCAGATCATCATCTCAGGGTTGTGAGATTGACTCCCACATTGGGCTCTGTGCCCAGCTGTGGGGGAGTCTGCCTGAGATCCTCTCCCTTGGTCCCTCCCCACACTCACACTCATGCTCTCTCCCTAAAATAAATAAATAAAATCTTTCAAAAGAGGCTCAAATTACTAGGTCCTAAAATAATTTTCATATTTAAAAATTCCTCTTATATCTAATATTCTCTCAGACTATCCCATGCCATCAAACACGAAGCAACCCTATTTTTATTACAAATTGAATCTCTTGGAATGTTATCTGGTACACTTCATTTAACAGCAATTAAATTTTTCATAGGTTTGCATTAAATAATGTATTAATGAACAGTGTTATAAATGTTCTGTCATTATGATTTGCAATTAAAATGTCCCGTAGAGTCTTGTGCTAATGATAATAACTAAATTACTGACACCTTTAGAATCACTGTGGCTTTCAAATACTTGGGCCTGGTATGGAAATTCAGCATGGTCAATATTAACTTCAGCTGTCATACGATGCAAAACTCCTCATGAATAAGCATTGTTCAACTCATTTCAAAATGTATTCCAAAACACCTGTTTCTGAATCAAAATAGAAATCTATTTTCAAAGGCACCAGTAAAATGTGCAGGCATATTAATAAAGGGTAAACTTTATTTCCATCAGTTGATGTGCACCTGTAGCATTTATTACATTGGATTGGGACAGTAAAAACACAGTGGCCACTTTTGAATCTCTACCTAGTAAATCTTAATCAATGGACTTAAATTATCCCCTTGATACAGCTAATCTGCCATTAAGATAAGTGTCTAACAATAATATTGATACCTAAATTCTGTATAACACTTTTCACCTTTCAAATCACTTTCGTATAGGCTTTCAAAAACATTTGTGTAGTTTAGCTCAATACCATTCTAGTAATTGAGAAATTGATGTTGAGAAATATTAAACTCAGAAGGGCATGGTAGGTAGACCTGATATACAGAAGATTCATTTGACTCTAAGTACCTTATTCTTGCCATTAAATGGCAGAATGAAAGTCCCCATCAAAGACTTTCAGGGATGGAATTACTCAGAGCCAAAGTTATACTGGGAAGGGAAGCATCCCAAACAGTGTCAGGTGAGAGCTCTGTGACCTTCTCAGACCCCTATCACTATTATTACAGGGAAATTGCCACTGACTCAAAGGCAGTAGAACTTGCAGGTGGAAATATTTAAGCTAATTTGGAGATGGGCTCTACTGGCAGTGGCAGTTGGCTCCTGAAAGAGATTTGGAGTGGAGATCAACAAAGGAGATATTAAAATGATTCACAGATGCTCCAGTTGTTTATTGTGCAGCAAAGAACCACGTATCATAGCCGCATGAAGCCACAGCAGTCTTGTTTAGACCTCTACTCTGCAATTCAGAGATTGTTCCTTTCCGCTCTGTGCAACATCATCCCTGTCTCTGGAAGGATGGGCTTGGAGTCCTCTGAAGGGTGCTTGCAGCCTGCGTGGACCTTAATGAGGACCCTCAACAAGAACACCTACAAATGACCTCTCCTTGACTTGCTTGCAGCATGATAGCTGGGTTTTGAGAAGCAAAATCTGAGGTATGCCAGTGAAATCTG
Organism: Martes martes; assembly: GCF_963455335.1. Taxonomy (NCBI): domain Eukaryota; kingdom Metazoa; phylum Chordata; class Mammalia; order Carnivora; family Mustelidae; genus Martes; species Martes martes. Next base: position 5,759,967 of record NC_137891.1, on the reverse strand, counting down.
TGACCTTTTAAGAAACTGTAAAATTGAGCCCCAGCCTCAGAAATGATGCAATGTCAACTCCATCACTTTCGATCTCTTTCTAAGACTTGCCCATATTCTTGTGGAAGGTCATATGACTCACCTTTGATGGCAGGAATATGATATATTTTGACAGACGTATTTTAAAATCATCACAAAAAAAATAAATAAAACCATCACAAACTTTGTAAGGACTGATATGGAAATATCATTAAGACATAGAATAATGGGAGAAAATAATGTACAAATATGGTGTGCTTAATTTTCTATCATTAATGTGAAAATGGGAGAAAATAATGTATATGCATATTCAGTTATTTCTTCCAATGTAGAGAGCTCAGTAAATATTTGTTTATTGAATCAATGCTGAATGAATCCAAATCATCTGTCATTTATCCTTGTGGGCACATCAAGGGAGGGCTAGAGAGACAATAGTCAATACTCGTTTACTCATGGAACCTCAGTGAGATAGACACAGATACAGGCCTTCTGTGAAGGGAAGAGACATTTTTGAAGAGGTGTTTGGGGAGAGGTGCAGAATATATGTAAAAACCTGATGCATCAGGTTTTGCAGTAGCATCGGGTTCTTTAAGGGTGATGGGAAAAGAATAGTTGAGACATGAGAGGGTAATATGAAGAGAAAAAGGAAGCAACATGTGTTGGATGAGGATTGAGCACTGTTGGCTCCACGATATAGAAGAGAGGAAACACGTGACTTTTTTCTGAGAAATAAAAGGAGTTAAATAAGTAAATTCAAGAGAAATTCCATCAGGCCAAACTCTGAATGGTTTACATTTGTTTTAACATAAGGTTAAGGATGGCAACTTAGCCGGGCCTGTGGGTATTCGAAGCAATGAGAGATAAAGATAAATGCCTGAGTGGTTTGTGCATAAACTGTGGCAATAGTGTCCGAACGTAAAGTCTTATTGTAATAATGAGCTTGTGGAGCTTCAGACTTCGTTTTTATCTAACACTTACATACATTCATATGCTAGACATGGTTCTGATGTTTAAAAAATATCAATTCCATTAAACCTCCTGACATTAGGAGAAAGGCACCAAAATTATTGCTTCCATTTTACAGATATGGAAACTGAGGCACAAACCTCACACAGGCAGCATGAGGCAGAGCCAGGATTCCAGCCCAGACACCAGCCTCCCTATACATTCAACCTCGCACAGGTAAAATCGAAGTTCTTTGAAGCCGCCATTTGACCACTACCCCAAGCTCCCTCTCACGCATTGAATTTGTTCAAGGCTTTATTGAAATTATCACAAACCCTGAAATTATGGAAGAATAATACAAAGAACCCAAAAACACCAGCAGCTTTTGGACTAGCATAGCTTCTGGAATAGTACGTCCCCTCCTCTAAAAAGGAGACAAACTCAAACCTAGAGACAAGGCAAATGACCTGTAAATGACCATCTTACGGACTAAAGGTAGACTGTAGGCTAGAAGCCAGCTTCTAATAAGGTCTGCATTTTAATAAAACTTCCATCATCCTGACTACATTTTCCCTCCCAAATGCCTGTCTTTGTGAGAAAAGGATGCAGTGAGAAATCAGATTGTGCCCAATTTTGACCTCCATCTTCACACCCAGGAAACTGAATCTAGAGTCACTCAATCTCAATCCAGCTGGTGGGTTTATCTCACCCTAACACAGGAACTGATTGTTAATTTGTCTTTCTTTTTGCCTATACTGTAGGAAAAACTCTTTCTTTCTTTCTTTTTCTTTTTTTTTTTCCTTTCAAAAGGTTTCATAGGGCTTTGTAATTAGGCACGCTGATTACAATATCTCAAATAGCACGCAGAAGACTGCCTTCTGAACTAGAGATGAACGAAGGTGGTATCTTGCAGTTTTCTCATAGAAGAGGCAGAGGTAGAAACCCCCTGTGGGGCTTTGTTAGAAACCGCCTCTCTTTGGAAATGGACCCCTACTTCCCTTTGAATCGAATCCTTCCTCCAGCCAGAACAGACCTACCTAGTCATGCAGGGTGACAGTTACTAAATATAAGGAAGAAAACAGCAGGAGTCATAAGAATCTATCCCAAGATAAATAATTTGAACATGCTGCTGACTTACAGCAGAGATTAACTGTTCCACCACTCATCTAAGGAAATATCTACCTATTGGGAAGCTGCTCCTTTCCAATATATTAAGGATTAATTGCTTGTTTTATGGTTCCTATTAGCCAGGCTAAATATTCCACTTACAATACAGAGGTCCCCAGACACACTGCAAATATGGAATGGAATGCAGAGGAATGAGGTGGTAACAAATAAGGTATTACTCATTTGCCTCTTTTTAAGTTTCTATGTCAAACACTCTCCTTTTCATTTCCCATGGTCCTTGCCCCTCATGGTCTCTTGCTACACACTGAACTCTTCTGGCTCTTCCCCTTCTACTCCATCCTCATCCATTCTATTCTTAGGGTTTTCTCTGTGTCTTTCTTTGTTTTAATCTCTAGGTCGGCTATTTCCATGATTCTAACTCCATACTGCAGGATCATTACTCCTATATCCATTTCCCATAGCGCTCCGTCATCTGGCATTTCACCTGAATATGATGTCACTTCTAGTGACCTGCATCCTAAATAATAATGATAATGGTATTAACTACATTCTCATAATGTCATCATGGCCATTGGCATTGTACTCATAACAGCTCTCATCTACTGGGTGTTTATTACGTGCCCGGTACTGTGCTAAACTCTTTAAATGCATCAAATGAGGCCTTTAGAAATTAAGTAAGTTGGTAGCAAGTATATGACTAAGCATAAACTTGAATCCAGGTTCATCTGAACAAAGTCTATTCATTGGGCCACTCAACAGAACTCCTTGTAATCCTGGATTATTAATGATCGGAATGAGTCTGTCCACTTAGAGACCCTTGAGTTTTCTCTTCTCAAGGGTGTTAATATCTTGTTTTAAGACTCTTAGGCTATTGAAAGTAGGCTTAGTCTCAATACCCACCTACCTCCCACCTCAGACTAAGTAGTATCCCTTTTATAGGCTCATTCACAGCAAAGATAACAATCTTGCCATCTACTACTTAAACCATGGAGATTGTTACTTTTTAAACTAAATGTTAATTACTATGGCAAGAAATCTACTTACTTATGGAAATGGAACCCTAATTTACCATTGCTGCACAAATGCTGCACACATTGCTGTCCAACATGGGTAACGTAGGTGATAGCCAAGGCAATAAGCGCAACAGCTAACATCCCAGTGGCAAATTTACATACATACCTATTGCATATGGACCCAGAAAGTCTGACAGTATATTGAGATCCATTTTGTAGTTTCCACAGGACTTGTGAACTGTCATGCCAATGGCACCCGCTCACTTACACATCAGAATGGCCAAGTATGACATATTGATTCTCTGTAAAGACCAGGAAAGACAGATTTAAAAGCCAATTATTGATAGAACTTTAGGCAACAAAGAATATCCAAAGGTGTTTATTTCAAATACACATGGACCTAAGGGGTGAATTCTTAAAGTATCTTCCAAACAATTTATAAACACAGGGGCAATTCCTTCTCTTTCTACTTTATTGAGACATCTCATCATTGCTATTTCCTTATTATAGGGGGTCATTTTTTTTTTTGTTAAAGATTTTATTTATTTATTTGACAGAGAGAGAGAGATCACAAGTAGGCAGAGAGGCAGGCAGAGAGAGTGAGAGAGGGAAGCAGGCTCCCCACCAAGCAGAGAGCCCGATGTGGGACTTGATCGCAGGACCCTGAGATCATGACCCGAGCCGAAGGCAGCGGCTTAAACCACTGAGCCACCCAGGCGCCCCTGGGGGTCATGTTTATCAGCACATAATATAAGGTCTTTAAGACGTACCACTGTGGGCATTAAGCACAGCATATACCAAGATTTGGAATGTATTTGCATTGGAAAGCATTGGAAATATGCATCAATCACCTAGAAAGTTATCTTGCTGTTACATCTCCATTTGACTTTGAACATGTTTTCCTTTACACTAATCTAATTTTACTGCTATTATGTGCTTATGTGTCTAACTTAAGAGAATATTTTCCTTGGAAGAAAGAATTAGCATTATTTAACTTTGCAATCTCATAATATTGTAGAATGTTTCTGTACCTGCTAATATATTTCCTAAAAACATTGTGGCTTAAAACAATGAGTATGCATTTTATTCAGAGGTCTGCAAATGGGGTAGAGTTTGGTGAGGATAGTTCCTCTCTGCCTGTCTCAACATCATCGGGGATGTCATATGAAGCCTCACTCACTCACATGTCCATCAGATAATGTTATTAGTTGAGACTTGAGATGGGACTATTGGTAAGAACATCTACACATGGGTCTCCAGGTAGTCTGGACTTCCTCAAAAATGTGGTGGCTGTGTTTTAAGGACTGTTGCCCTGAGAGAGAATGGGTGAGGAACTCGCCATATCAACTTTTATGACCTAATCTTTAAAGTGACACAGAGTCACTCCCATCACATCACCTTTGTTAGACTCTAGATTCAAAGGCTGACCCATACCCATATTCAAGGGAGGCAATAAGATCGCTTAATGGAGCTATGTCAACAACATTTTGTAGGAAGAACATGTGGGACAGAATATACTGGAAATATCTTTGGAAATTGCAATCTACCACATACAGTGTTTGGTCTACAGGAATTTTTTTTTTTTTTTTGTAATGTATATTAGAAAGAATGGCAGTAGGGAGGAAAGGAGGAAGGAGGGATGCAGAAAGAATAATTTGCAGTTCACATCTAGTAATCACCTCTTACTGTCCTTAAATTCTGCCCCAAATAAATGACTAAGTCCTATACATTGGTATATCCCAAAATATTTGGTATGTCTAGGCCCCAAATACAGATACCCTCTTCAAAGTTAAATCTTATCTGGACAATCCCAATAGTACTCACTTTGTATTCCTCGCCTCCAGCTTTCATCTTACTTTCTTCTTAAGCATGCTCTGTAACACAACTATAGGATTTTTCTAAAAGAAGAAGTTGATCATGCCATATATTTAAATTTTGTTTAGTCTTGCCCTACTGCTAATACAATAAACCCAAACATATATGGACTATGATAAACTGATTTATGCTAAGTTTGCAGTACACTTTCCTTCTCTTATAGGCTGCTATTGACATTATACCAGACATTTTGACATTTATATCAAATTTACTTCAATTAAGTTTAGGGTTCAAGTGAAAGGGGGTGACATCAGGACTCGTTGACCAAGTTTATTCTTTCCTACAGTGGAAAGACCACCTTCATTCTTAGAGCATGACCTAGTACCTAAGCAGCCCCATGTTGTGTCGCTCTGTGTCCCTTTTCTTTCCTCCTTATTTTTCTTCTAATGTCACCACTTCCACCGGAGGGAGGTACCAATTACTTGACAAAACCTCCTGCTATGGATTTTTGTTTCTAGGAAAGAAGACATCACTAAAGTAGGCATCTATATCCCAGAGTGGAGTGGAAGATTTTGCCATGAAGTGGCACTTCCTGGGCTCTCCCTATGGCAAATCCTAATCCTCGAAACAAGGCTCAGGTTTGTTTCCTTGACCTCTTTGAACAAGATCACATCTCCCTACATTTCAAAAGCCTTTACCCAGCTTGCTCAGCTTCAGCTGGGGGAAGGCTGGCCCTGCTGGTGAGACATTTACGGGGTCTGAGGGAAGCCACTGCCTACACACTCAGAGCGTTTTTTATGGAGCTGCATCTCCTCCCCATACTGTGTGCTTATTCATTTTGCTGTTGCCAGAAGGAACAAAAGCATTTATGAAATTGAAAACATCCAAGAAATCAGTTTTGAGAAAGGGCTGTCCTCTCTCACTTTCTATATCAGAGTGCCCTGAGAGAAGAACAGACACAACACTCAATATGAATTTACAGAATCACTTTTCTGGAAATTCATTGTAATTTTTCCTATGAGTATTTAGCCTAAAGCCCAGGTCGACCTATTGATAAAGACTATTGTTTAGACATTGTGTGTTTTTTAGACACACTCAGCAAGAATTCAAACAAAGAACCCTCATACTCATCTTGGAATCCTGGAAGATCACAGATGGGAGATACCTGACCTTGCTTACAGGAAGCCAGCCTGTTCTGAAAAGTGGACCAGTGAGGCCCCTTCTGAGACAGCATGGGCATGTAACTCTCTAAAAGTTGAAGTTCTAATCATTCTCAATTCTCTGATACTCTGCATCTGTTTCGCATTCATTTGTCCATTATGCATTTATTCATTCATTCAACATTCACTGAGTACCTACCATAGCTGAACATTTTGAGATGACATACTAGCTAACTCTTACCAATCTGCTTGTCATGTGCCCCGCTTAGTTCTTTTTTTTTTTTTTTTTAAGATTTTATTTATTTATTTAACAGAGATTACAAGTAGACAGAGAGACAGTCAGAGAGAGGAAGGAAAGCAGGCTCCCCGCGGAGCAGAGAGCCTGATGCGGGGCTCGATCCCAGGACCCTGGGATCATGACCTGAGCCGAAAGCAGAGGCTTTAACCCACTGATGTCTCGTTCTGCTTAGTTCTAATAGAGAAGAAGCCCCCACAACAACTGTGTAAACTCAGAGCAAATATCTGCCTCCCTTCTCACAGATCAGTCAAATGGAGCCCAGATAGCTGCAGTAACTTGACAAAGGCTGCATGATGGGTACATTGTACACCTAGGGGCAGTCCCAGGTGTGTGACTCCAGCGTCCACCCTCATATCCACGGTTATCATGCAGGATCTGGCTGCTCTGCCAATATTGTTCTTATTTTTGTAGAAGAAGCATACAACGTGATAACAAGTGCTATAATAGGCGGGCATATCATGGAGAATGATAAATGCAATTTATTTTTCCTCATTTTTGGAGAGAGTGGTTTAAAGATTAAGAAAGTGAATCATATAGCTGCTTTCAAACTACCAATTTAATACTGGCAAATAGGCACTGAAATTCTTATTCATTCTGAGGCATGGTCTGGTTATGTTTTCCTTGTATATACCCTTCTGCAATCATTTTAGTACCTTCTTTTTTATGACTAAAATATGTCATAAATACTCAAAAACTTATCTAAACCAAATTTTTCTCGCAAAGACATATATTCTAACTTATGCATAAAGAAAGTTACAGTGATAAGAATGTACTTGCCATGGGAGCACCTGGGTGGCTCAGTCAATTAAGCATCCAACTCTTGACTTTGGCTCAGGTCATGATCTCACAGTTTTGAGATCAAGCCCCAAGTCAGGCTCTCAGTAGGGAATCTGCTTAAAATTCTCTCTCTCTCCCTCCCCCTCTGCCCCTTCCCCCTGCATTCTCTCTTCCTCTAAAATAAATAAATAAATCTTTTTAGAAAAGCATTTACTTGCCATAGATTGTGCATGAAAATCTTCGTATAAGTGTAGTAGCTATGTACTGAGCACCGATTATGTACTGGGTGTTTCGTCTGTATTTTGAGTTTTGACACAACACTACAAGGTAGGTGATTTGATCCTCTTTTAGTAAAGATATCAGAGATTCAGAAATGGTGAATGATGTGCCTAAAGGCTATAGAAAATCCAGAGTTCTAATCCAGGTTTCTGACCCTGAGTCTAGGCTTTTTTCCTATAATGCCTTGCTGTCTCATAAAAAAAAAAAAAAAAAAAAAAAAAAAAAAAAAAGCCTGAGACATTTGTCTGTATTTGTGTTGGATTATTTGATATTTGTTTCCTGACCAGTATGTAGTCTCTTTGAGGATAAAGATCGATTTCTTTTTCACTCATATCATGTCCCCAGTGACTATCACATCATCTAGTATATAATAGTGTTTAATATATTTGTGGTAAATAACTACATAACTGGTTGGATAGATGGACAAATGGACAGATGGACCAACAGATGGATGAATGGATGGATGGATAGATGGACCGACTACATATAGCTTTCCTTGGTAAAAGAGTATGGATCATTTGTTATAGGATTGGATGGATTAAGTGCTTCTAGTGGCTTTGACTTTGAGGCAGGAAACCTCTCTGTACCTCAGCCTACTTATCTGTCAGTGTTGGGTAATAAAATATCCTACATCCTTTTTTTAAAGATTTTTTTTTTATTTGTTTGACACAGAGAGAGAGAGAGATCACAAGTAGGCAGAGAGGCAGGCAGAGAGAGAGGGGGAAGCAGGCTCCCTGCTGAGCAGAGAGTCCGATGCGGGTCTTGATCCCAGGACCCCGAGACCATGAACTGAGCAGAAGGCAGAGACTTAACTCACTGAGCCACCCAGGTGCCCCTCCTATATCCTCTTTATAAGGTGTTTTATCAAATGCCCAAGTAACTATGCATTTAATCTTACATACCAAGGAATATGGCAGAGATAATGTTCTTCAAGTTACTTTTGTGTTTTAGATGATGATGTCATTATAAACAGGATATTGCCACTGAGTCCAAGGCTCTTATCATCTAATTGGTGGGGTGAAGAAATAGGAGTTAAAATAAATTCTGATGTAAAACAAATTAAGATATATTCAGAGCTGTGTGGTTTGAAGGTGATATTTGGACATACTGACATGTAGATTTAACTATGTCCTATCTATCTTTGCTCTCTTTTTTTCTGAGATGAAGTCATTGTGACTGGCTTTCTTGCTTATGTAAACATATTACGTGTTTTTGAATAAACTGCGGTTCTTAGTAAAATAGGAGGTCATATGTCTCCATCATCTTGCAAGAGAAAGATATACTTCCACTAATTTTCATTTCCCTTGGACTTCTAGGTCTACTTACTTCGATCAGTGGGAGTGGCCATATCCCTTTATTTCCATGACATCTAGGAGAAGCATGGGAAAGAAGATGAATCTTGGTCACTACTGTTCTGTATAATTGAGATCTGAGGAGTGACCTAAGGTAGAAAAGATCCACAAGATAGGGTGCTGGGAGAGACAGCATATCCATGAGAGAAGGGAGTATTGTAACTGAGCTAGAGTTTAGGCACAGAAGACCACTATGGCCAGGGCTGAAGTGAGAAAGAATCATGAGTAGAGGACAAAGCTGGACATTAACCTACCAAACCCTGACCCTGTCCCATTCCAGTTAATCCCCCACATGCCCTGGACTGCATCCCAGAGGATCCAGGGATTTGTTTGATGCATTTGGTAAACCTGCAACAACTCTGTCAAGAAAACTTACTTGACTATGACACCTACATCCCTGCCTCTTGTCCCACTTGCCTGCATGAGGGAACAGTGAGAAAATAGATGCATTTGCCTACTGAGGAAGAGAGGGATGCATCGGGGCAGACAGAAGTGACTGTGGTTGTGTTACTGAAAGTATGAATGGACTTGCAGAGGCATTGTCATGGGCCAGGAGGCAGAGGGAAAGCCAGCGAGCTGGACATGGTGTGTGTCTCTATGCAGCCTTCCAGGAGACGCAGCAGCAAGCCGGGTTAGCAGGGAGATGGAGGTTGAACAAGCGGAAAATTGGGAGCACCACAGTAGAGCTATAGCCGGTTATAATGTTCAAGTTATACGTGAAACAATTTTCCACGTCAACTCAGGGCCTTTGGGTGGGGGGGGGGGGACTTTAAAAATGATTCTCATCAGCATCCACAGATCAGTTTGTCCAGAAGGCAGGAGGGTAACAAGTCTAATATGCTGTGATGGGCACTAAGACGGGAGAAGTGGAAGCCAAGTGTTCTGCCAGCCATTTGTTCTGTTCCTGGTGGTCAGGGGGATGACATGTGAGCTGGCCTTGAAGGACAGGGGCAGCACGCATCTCCTGATTCCACAACTTCAGCTCATCCCAGAGACCCCTGAACTCCTCAGCTTGATACAAAAACATTAGTGATGGCTGGCTAGTTTGAGCAATAATGGTTTTCTGTACAAATCAAATTGACTGAAGTCTTCCTCATTTTGCTCGGGAGTGTTCAGACCCTGGGGAGTAATTTGACCATCCATCTGCATCAAATGTTGCATTACCAAAGAAAATCATTTCTTCAATGGGACACAGGAAGTTCAAGGCTGATTGCAGACACGATTCGTCTGTGAATGCAGTTTTCCTTTGCTTGCCCCGGTGATTGAATAGTACACGGAACTCCACGATACATGGAATCTAGGATGTATCTTTTATTTTGAAACCTCAGAAAAGGAAAAATGATAATACAGCCTCTATATCATGTCCCTCTCCCGGAGTTTCCCAGGTAATTTGTTTCAGGAAATAGTTCCTTTTTGTGATATTATCTGTAGCACCCCATGCAGAAGTTAGAAATTGATCCAAGAGCAGAATGATGCAAGCCACCTTCACCACTGCCTGTTGTAACCCAACAGAGGCAGGGGTGCCTAGAGGTGAAGCTTGTCCATTCTGGAGCCAGCCTCTTAGGATTCAAATTCCAGCTCCTCTGCTTATAAACTGACGTTATAAGTTTATGAAGTTACTTAATCCCTCTATACCCCAGTTTCCTCATTAGTAGAAAGGAGATCATACGAGTACCCATTTCATGACTGTTTTGAGGATTAATTATAAATCACCTCTAAAGCTGTTGACGAATGTTGGTTGTAGCAGACTCACTTCTGAACTACTAGTTGCTCCTTAGAGTTCCTGGCGGAATCAACATCAAATCTCTTATCTTTTCTGAAATCTTTCATTACTCTGACCTGTTGCTAACTCAGGTCCCCAAATGGATCACATTAATACTTGACTATATTAAAGAATGTGTCTGTTAAAGCTCTTAAAACAATGGTGATTAAGATGATTTTAGTAATGGCATTACAACAGCAACAGGAAGGAAATTCTCTAAAAACAGTCACTTCTAACAGGCTTTGGTGATTATACGCTCTGTGTTAATTGCTTTAACTATAGTATGTCATCTAATCCTTCTCCAAACTCTATACAATTGGAATCATGATTATTCACATTTTGTGGAAGCAAAAAGTGAGGCTCATAGCAATTAGGTAACTGACTGCACTCTCGGTGCTGATGAGTAACAGGGCCTGGCTTTGAATGAGATTTGTCAACTGTGGAACCTCCAATATTAGTCTAATTATCCCTGTCTCATCTAGCACCCTGCACTGCATTGATTAATTTAAAATATTCTCTCTCTCTGTATATGATTACATAGGAGAGGTATTCTTTTTTATTTCTCCTATATACCCTTGTGCAGAACTCAGGTCCTTCTTTTTACGTTACGCCAAGCCCCTTAACTACTTATAACTTCTTTGTGTTTACCCCATCCCTGGTCATTTGGCATGGAGACACCTCTCTTTCTCTTCATCCCAGCCTTCCCTTTTAACTAAAGTCCAGTCATATGGGGAAGGTTCCTCAATGGCTCATTTTTCTTGGTCTGAGTACCAGCTCTTTCCCTTGGCTTGTAAGCCCTGCAACGTCCAGCCCCACTGACCTCTTCGATTGCATGTGACTTGCTGTTCCCTCTTGTTCACATTTTGGGCACCATGATTTTTTTTCTTCCTGTTGCTAAAATAATTTTTGATGAGTCAAATGATAGGGACTCTGATATTCTATCTGTGCCCGAATGCTTCATCTTTCACCGTTTGCCCAGGCTCCCCAGCGTTTTAGAGATCTGAAATCAGCCACTATTTCCTACAGGACCCTTTCCTGAGGAGGACCCTCCATCCCCTCTAGACCAACTGCCACTTTATGTGTCTTCATGGTGCCCAGCCCTCTCCCTCATAGCACCTGTTACACGTTGTCTCTCCCACTAGGTTCTAAGCACTCTGAAGGCAGGGGCCAGGTCTCTTACTCTCTAGGGGCCCTTGTGACACATGAAAATGATTCATTTTGGCTACGTATATATTAGTGTGCTTAAAAGGGCCCTTCCGTTCACGCTCATTAAAAAAATCAATTATGTTTTTCACTATAATAGAAAAGATGGGATTTCATGATTTCACTCTCTTTCTCTCTCTCAGACACACACACACATAATTTTCCAATGAATTGTTTTTCCAAGCACTTTTTAGTCAACTAAATGCAAAATTGGTGTCATTAGCTAAGGATCTAGCTAATGGGACCATACCAAGGGAATCAGTGTCCCAAGGTATCTTCATGGATGCTATCTTTTTTTTTTTAATTTATTTATTTGACAGACAGAGATCGTAAGTAGGCAGAGAGGCAGGCAGAGAGAGAGGAAGGGAAGCAGGCTCCCTGCTGAGCAGAGAGCCCGATGCGGGGCTCGATCCCAGGACCCTGGGATCATGACCTGAGCCGAAGGTAGAGGCTTTAACCCACTGAGCCACCCAGGCACCCCCATGCATGCTATCTTTTGTAATTTAGCATCTCTTACCATGGGACTCACTGTGTATGTTTCCTCTCATCACAGCCATGCTCTCAACTCCACAGAGAGCAATGCACCTGCCTTGGGTACTGCCCCTCTGCACTCCTAGATCCCTTATTTATCTGGGCCTTTGCATACTCTGTTCCCTGCCTCAATGTGCTCTCCTTTCTAGTCATCCCTTTGGGAGTGCCATTTAAAGAGCATAGATGTGGAGTCAGAAGTGTTCAAGTCACATTTATCAAAAGTCAATGTCACTGCTGGTTCTCCAGGGAATACTGTGAAGGTAACCAGAGATGAGGACTGATTTATAACAGGTCCTGAGTAAATACCATCCCTCCATCACAGTCCATTGTTCAGAATACCGAAGGCAAACCCAGGAAGCCCAGGTTTTTCCAGGAAGCTTTTTTGGATGGCACCCATCCAGTTTGACTTTCCACTTCTACACTGTGCATCCCTCATCTGTTCGTTGGGATTGTTCTATAACTGTCTCACATGTATATGTCTGGTCTTTGAAATAGATTGCTCATACCCAAGGGCAGAAAACTTGTGTCATGCTAAATTTATTCTCATCCACAGAGCCCATTAATATGTTAAACGAATATTACAGTAGCTTAACTTTTACAGAATGGAATTTATATCATACACTATATATCAGCTGTCTAGTATTGTGTGAGGGTATTAAGTATACCTCCTCATTAATCTCTGTGATAAAGATATTAAGCCTCTGTGAATTTCTAACTTCAGCTTACTAACTAAGCACATAGTCATTTTGGTAATAAGGAGCTTTGGCTTAAAGGAAGTATCCATATGGGAGGAAAGATTCTGTTAATGTATTCATTTTAATCCTATCGCTGCATGACAACATTAACACACCTAAATCATTTTATTATTGATTTACGCATGCAGGCATAAACATCTTTGACAAAATTTTTAACGATGGGAAAATATTCACAATATAATATTAATTGAAAAGAGGAGGGCATAAAATATGTAGTGTGATCTCGGCTCCATGTAATGTAAAATTATAAATTACATACTAGAAGGGAAGTCATTAAATATTAACAGAGACTGACTTTAAATGTGATTTTATATGATTTTTAAATATTTTTACATTCATTAGCATTATTTTCAAACCATATAATAAATGCTTATTACTTTTGCAATCAGAAGATTTCAAAATTTATTTATTAGATAGATGTGAGACCTACATAATATAAACATATTACAAATTCTTAATAAAATTACAATATTCCATGTGAAAATTGGAAATATAATCATTTATTACTTAATGTGTTTTTTAATTAAAAGTTTTTTCTTGAGTGCCCATAATTTGCTTCCACTGGTTGTGCATAGTACAGGTTATAGGCACAGAGAAAATGACAGCAAAAAGTCATCATGTGGATTCCTCAAGTATCTGCCATTATATTGGTGGCAGAAGAAAGGCAAGTTCAAGTCTAAAATGTATGAAAAGTGAAAGTGAATCAATACAGTGTATTAGTCAGTGTTCTCCAGAGGCACCGATTCAACAGGGTATGTATAAATAGATCTATTCTCAGGTACTGGCCCTCAGGATTATGGAAGCTGCAAATTTCTGCTACCAGCTCTCAGCAAGCTGGAGACCCAGGAAACTGGGTAGTATAGTTTGAAGGCCTAAAAGCCAGAGAGCCAATGGTCTACAACAGTCCTAGTCAGCAGGCTGAGAATCAGGACTTCTGAGAGTAGAAGGTTGAGGTCCTAGCTCAGCAATCAAGAGGGACCCCCTCTTTCCTCCACCTTTTTGTTCTATTCAGACCCTCAACAGGTTGGATGATTCCCATTCATGCTGGGGAGGGTGATCTGTGCTAGTCAGTCCATTTGAGTTAGTCAACTCAAATGCTAATCTTATCCAAAGCACCCTCACACACAAAAGAAATCATGTTTGACCAAATATCTGGGCATCCTGTGGCCCTGTCAAGTTGACCCATAAAATTAGTCATTGCATATAGTAAATGAGGGTCACAAAATCTTTCAAGGAATCTGATAAGAAAAATGAGCTGGAAAGGATGATACGTGCTACATAAGCAAAGAAGAAGAGAAAGTGCGTGCATGTGCATGTGTGTGCATGCATGTGCATGTCTATGCTCTGGTGTGGCCTGGTGCTGTGCATGTTGGGGGTCTGTGTATGTAGATAGGTGCTGGTGTGTGTTTGATTTGATATGTATGTGGAGGAGGTTGGCAAGGAGTCAGTTATAGCCATATAAATAGACAGTACCGTTCAGGAGGGTGGATCTTGAGGGAAACAGACTCAAAAGTTTTGGCGATCACCCTGCCCCTGAGAGGTAAACCATAAATATAATTTCAGTCTGATCACAAGAGAGATAAAGTCAGCAGTACACACATTCGCATGTGCACGTCTGCACACACACAAACACATTCAAAGATTCGGAGATAAGCAAGAATTTACCAATTCCCTTTTTTATTAATAAATATTAAAAATAGGGTGCCTGGGTGGCTCAGTGGGTTAAAGCCTCTGCCTTCAGCTCAGGTCATGATCCCAGGGTGCTGGGGTCAAGTCCCGCATGGGGCTCTCTGCTCAGCAGGGATGTGCTTCTCCCTCTTCCTCTGCCTGTCACTCCCTCTGCTTGTTCTCTCTCTGTCAAATAAATAAAATATATTTTTGAATCTCAAAATTAAAGAGAATGATTCATACAAACAGTATCCAGGGAAAGTATTTCTCTGATTCAAGGATGTGCTATTTGCTCTGCCATTCTAAGCATTGTAACAAAATAGTAGTCATACCTGTCATTGTTTTAGTATTAGAAATGTGTACTTCCTGGACTGATTTATTTTTACATATACCATCTCAATTATTTTCACAGAAACCTCCAAGGTATATTCTATTCTTATCCTGTTTATAAATGATGGAATTAAAGCTTAATTTAAGCTTTGTCAACTTATCCCTAGACACACTTTAGCCTCCCTTAATTCAACTTGTTCCACTGGCAACCCAGCAGACATCTTGTTTCCTTCTGTGCTTTATCATCCCAGCTGGTCTCTAGGAGATATGGTCATTTATTCCGCACACATAGGTTGTTCCACTATTGGATATTTGTTACTAGTCTGGATTCTATTGAAGGAAAAAAAAAGGTTATATCATAAAAAGAATAAAGGGCTTCAATTAAGAAGTCTTTTATTTAAGACCCTATTCTGTGACCTGCTGATAGATTGCTCAAGTAGGAGGCAAAGTTCTCTAAACTCTACTACTCTCAGACTCAGAATGGGTTTGGGAAATAAAGGCATATCCGTGTTAAAATAGATGATTGTTCAGTAAATGTTCACCCTCTCCACCACCATCTCCATGAGGACAGAATATTACCCTCTATATTTGCCTTCTAGGGCTCCTGTACATAACAAATCACCACAGACTTGGTGGCTTAAAAAACAGAAATTTATTTTACACAGATCTGGAGGTTAGAAGTCCAAACTCAAGGTGCTGGCTGGGTTGCATTTGGGCAAGTTCATTCTCCCTGGCTTGTAGATACCCACCTGTATCCTGTGTCCTCGTAAGGGCTTTTGCTCTGTGGGCATTCTCCTAAAGTGTTTTCTACTTCTTGTAGGGACATTAATCCTTTTGGATTAGGGCCACCTTTATTGCATTATTTAGACTTAACTGTCTCCTTAAAGACCCTATCCCCAAATACGTCACATTGGGTGTTAAGGGGTCAGGATTTCAACATATAAATTTTGGAGAACACAATACAGCACAGAATATCTACCTCCCAATTTATGTTGGGCATGGCACTTACTGTGGCCTCATGGCAGGTGGAATATTCTTCCTCATCTCTTGATTTGGGGCTCACGTATACAATCTGCTTTAAGTGGGACATTAGTCAGGTGACATTGGTAGGGACTTAAAAGTTTCCCACACGTTAGGCTCATTCTTCTAGGCTTCTGCTGTGGCATGAGAAGGGCCTTCCTTGGGTATCTTCATCAACCCAGAAGAATGAATAACCATAGAACAGAGAAATCCCAGCTGTAGAGTTGCCTTAATTGGTCTGCAGGAATGTGAGTATGATAATGTGTGTTTTGTGCTAATCTTGGGGTGGCTGACCATGTAGCATTATTGTGGTGTGGCTAACCTATGCATCATCCATTCCCCTATTCCTTCATTGATTAATTCAACAACTATCTAAAATGCTGCCATATTCTACTTGAGCCAAAAATATCAGACGGGTTAAAAGAATTGGCCAGGTTCACCCAGCTAGTAAGTTATGGAAACATACCAGCCCTTGTCAGGGCCAGTTACCTCCCTGGAGTAGCTGCTCACTCAAAAGAGAAAGATATGCTACTGCCTGCTCTCTAAAATATTACAATTTATTCACTAAATAAACACTGTTTATTTCAGTACAAATAATTATTTGTTCTGAGCGACTTAAAGAGCTGATGATGGCAATCAGACAGTCTTACCTTTTCATGCAATGATGTTACTGCTCCTGAGGGTGTGAACACGTCCTGGCATTATTCACTCACGATTAGACTGGGTAGGACAAGCAGGGACCACTTTGTGTTGATGATTCTGTGCCCCACCGGTGAGATGATCTTAAGACAATATCAATATGAAACATGAGGGGTCAAAGCAAAGGATCTTTAATCGCTCTTTTAATCTAAAATTCTAAAATTTGATGATTATGGCAGGTCTCTATTGCTGAGTTAATAACCACAGACTGTGCCCTTCAGATATTTATTATTCATCAACATCTTGACAATCACAGGGAAAGAATTTTACTACCTGCAAAGTTTTACATTGCTTAGTATTGTACTTTATATTACTGTGATGCCTGATAGTTTCCAGTGTACTTCCAAAGTGTCTTATCTCCTTACATCCACAAAAATGCTCTGTGAAATAGAAAGAGCAGAATTTTAATCCCAACTTAATGGTTGAATGACAATGTCCCTGAGTAGTATGCAAGTGGTTCAAAATTAGATGGAGAGGTAAGGGCATTTTTAGAGCTGGAAATCAGCTCCCCTAATACGTAGTAGCATGTTTTGGGATACTCTCTCTAAAGAGAGCACAGGCATGTTTAGGGTATGTGGACAGAAACATTTTCGTTCCATTTATTATTCATTCATTAATGCAGTGATTCTTTTATTAATTAATGCATTCATTCCTTCAAAGAGTATTCAGAGTGGTAAGCTGTAAAGGTTTAGATCTCAGATCTGCTAGTATTTAGTTGTATGTGGTGCCACTTTCCTTGTTGGCAGAAAGAAGTTCATCACAGAACATACCTCATAATTTTGTAAAAATGATGGAAAGTTAATCTGTACCAGGGCTGGGGGCAGCACCTGCTCTATAGTGCATACCATATACCTGTTTCCATGCTTCTGCACTGTCTTTGTTTGACACAAAGGGAAAAAAAGGAAAATAAAACTTAGGTCCTACTTCATATTTGAAAATAGGGAGAGTCAAATGAATAATCTCATGACCCTTTTGGGTGTATCTTCATAATTTTACAAAACATTTGTACAATGTTGTTGTACACTCTGTAAGTAGGTGACCTCAGTTCTAAGTGGTCTTTAGTAATCACGACTTAAAATTCTGACCTTTGAGTTCAGGCAATATGCTGGGAGCTTGAGAGTGAATGTGCATCTGTGACTGCTTGCCAGGGCCCCACTCTCCATTCTTCTGCTCTTGGTCAAGGATACTCCTTAGAGGAATCTCCCCCAGGGAGTACCAACTGCTCAGCTGGGATGGTCTCACCTCCATCCCTATCCCTGACCTCAGGCCTTAGTCTCCTATTGCTAGCTATCTGGTGACCACAGTGGCAAGTCAACCATAGGATAAGGCTGACTCCCTGGGAAGCAGTGGGAAAAGAAGGAAAGAATCATATTCTTTTATGTGTTTTTGTCTTGATAAACCAGTCTCAAGCCAAGATCGACTCCAATTCTGGACTTCATAGCAAACAAGCCAATGAATCTGGTAACTAACATCTATTGTTTAAGCCAGTTGGAGGTGTGCTATGACTTACACCCACATTTACCTTAGCCAATATAGGATATGACTTGAATACATAAAACTGGGAAAGTGGAGTTCATGGAGTCAAGAGCAGACCCCATAGGCATCCAGGGGTTGTGTCCCACCACAACTGTCAACATCGTCTTCTCCAGCCCATATCTCCACGTCAGGAGATGAGCAATCAGCTTTGACATCAATCATCCATTCTCTTCAGTTTTGGATTTATCTGTGAATAGGGAGGGCTTGCAATTCTTATTCCTGGGTGTTTGTGACTTAAATTTCATTTATCCTCATTCCCTTCCTCTAGTCTATATTACATAAAAATGACTCTACTCTGTCATTCATATTCACTTTCTGGCACAAAAAGTGATCTTCTTTCTATCTACTACTAGTATATCAGGTTTGTACCCAATTAATAAAATAATGCATTAATAGTTATTGAGAACCCAAATTTCCATAAAAGGATGACTAAAAGGTAAATGGGTCAATAAATGTTTCAACAACCATTATGACCAGTAAGACTCAAATTCTAGAAAGGGTTTCTGGTAATTTCACTTCAAACTTTTTTTTTTTTTTTCCTTCTTACGCTCAGTCTTCTGAGAATGTTAAAGAGATTTCCAGGTTAAAGGCTTGATTTGATTTATTTGTTTCCTGCCCATTAAAATATGTAAATAAATAGTTAAAACCTCATAACAACTGACTTGTCTTATAAAGACATCCAGTTCTTTCTAACTTAAGCTGAAAAATTCTGATGCTTTTTGCATTGGTTCTCCTCCGTAAAATTGGTCTCACATTTATTATTGTATGAATTAAAATGTCTATTTTTAAAAGTCTCATATTTCTTCCTCTGGATCTTATCACTATCTGGTCCTGCCTGCCTGATTTTCCATGGTGACTTAACTAATTTATTTCCATCTTCTCATAGCAAATGAAATTTCCTTAACCTTTCTCTGTGAGACATTACAAAGGATATTACTCACAGTGCTTAATTCCTTCCCACCTTTCTGGCAATTATATGCTCAGTGAGGTATTGTTAAAGGCTATAGAGAATTCTCTGGGTGGTATATAAACCCAACTTCATCCAGAAGAAATAAAGCCCCCTGTGGTTTGCCTTATTTTCAGAATTATATCTACTGCAGTGTTTATTCTATTGACTGTATATTTTACACTTGTGGTTTCATCCCCTTTGAAATCTCCTCCACTTTGCTGTATTTGTCAGGCTCGGATAGAAGGGGGTATTTGGGCATAAGCCATTTTTGTCTTCCTTTGAAGACCAACAGAAATAGAACTTCACATTTATTGGATTCCTATTATCAGCTAAGCACTTTACAGATTATTTAGCAATTATAATTCTTTTTTTTAAAGATTTTATTTATTTATTTGACAGACAGAGATCACAAGTAGGCAGAGAGGCAGGCAGAGAGAGAGGGAAGCAGGCTCCCTGCTGAGCAGAGAGCCCGATGTGGGGCTCGATCCCAGGACCCTGGGACCATGACCTGAGCCAAAAGCAGAGGCTTTAACCCACTGAGCCACCCAGGCACCCCAGCAATTATAATTCTTGAATAATAATACTAATTGTGAATTACATCTCCAGGCTAGACTCTGCTCTGAACTCTAGATTTATATATTTTAGCTGCTTACTTGGCCTCTCCCCTTAGATGGTCAATGACATTTCAGAGTTATCTTATTCAAATTAAATGTTCTCTCAATCCTGCTTTTTCCATAAATTTTTCTAAGTCTATTTCTTATTTCTCTTTCCCAGATGCACATTCAATCCACCTCAAGTCTTTTTATATCTTTCTTAGAAATATGTCCAAAGTCTCATAAATTCTCATAAATGGTCATAAATCTCAAAACTTCATAAATGGTCCATGCCATGGTGATATCTGGCCTTGACTGTTGCACTGTTGTCTTGATGACTTTTTTTTCCCCCTATTTCACCAACAGATCCATTCTTTGCACTTCTTTATTCGGCTGTGTGCCTTGAATGGTTGGTCTCAGTGGTCCGTACCACCACATTGGCTTGCTGATTGGTTTTCCCTGTATTCAGTCAATGGGAGCACCAGCTGAAGATCAGTAGAGGTAAATATGGGTAAAATTATAAGGATATTTCTGCTTTGCACTGTCTGTCTTGGAGCCATTAATCTGGCACCACCTTTGTCCTCTAAGAGTATATAGTTACTTCTGCATACTCCATGCTCTTCAGATCCTGAGCTCTTCAGATCCCTGAGCTCTGACAGTACTAATCCTTACTTTAAAAGTTTAACCCTATGGTAGCATTGGCTTAGAGTTGTTGCTCATCTGGGTGTTTCAAAATCCCTCATTTGGTCCCTTAATTCTGCTCACATCTCTGTCCCCTTGCTAAAGTACTTTCATTTGAACTATAAACAGGGGTGTACCCTGTTTAGAATTCTGCCTGATGGAGTGGCTAAAACCAAACAAAGAACACTTAACACTGTACCTACATACTTGTTGAGTATATCAATGATCTCCTTACAGATGAGATGGGATTCTGAAAACCTATGACATAAGTGGTCTCATTATTACACAGATTATTTCCAGATGGTAGAAAGGGTAGAGTTTGGTTTTTGGGTCAATGCTTTGGATGAGCAAATGGCTACTGAATTTGATGGTTATAGAAACAATAATGATTACAAAGTTTGTGAGACAGGCTGAGTGCTTTTGACTGTTCTAGAAAGCTTACAAAAATGACATTTTTTAAAAAGATTTTATTTATTTGACACATAGAGAAAGTGCACAAGCTGGAAGAGTGGCAGGCAGAGGGAGAAGGAGAACAGGCTCCCCAAGGAGCAGGAAGCCCAATGCAGGGCTCCATCCCAGGACTCTGGGATCATGACCTGAGCCAAAGGCAGTCGCTTAACTAACTGAGCCACCCAGGTGCCCCCCCAAAATGACAATAAACTTATATCTTTCAACTCCCTACTCAAAGAAGTGCTGGACCAGAAAGTTTCCAAGCTATCTAAAAATTTATCCATTATCTTGTGCAATTTTAGCATAGTTTTATCATTAGAAGGATTTCAGTAAGTGCAGAATTTGGTAGATAATGAATTCCCTCCTCCCAATCTGAGTAAACCAGACATCCCTTTTATTAAAAACCCTGCAGAAATTTCACCTGGACCAGGTGTTTCATAAAGGAATGCCTACCCTATTTAAAATTCTTCCTCAACACTTTTTTTCCCCCCAGACCCACAATGAAAGTAAAATTCCAGTATGTCCAAGGAAACAACTGCAAGGTCTACTCTAGGTGGAAAGAAATATACATGAAGGAATTACAAAAATCTTGTGAACTTCTATCATCAAAAAATTAGGAAGCATATGTAGGGATAGATCATAGTTATAAAGGAGCAAAAAGGACAAAATGTAAGATTATATGAGAAAAAACCTTTACTAATATGTGTGTGTTCAACCAAGATTTAAAATCGCATGTGTTAGCTTGAAGGACAGGTAACATTTATAATAAACTATTTGGTGAAGTAATTGGAGCCTAAATAAGCTGTTGTCTATAACCTAAAATGTTGACATGCCAGAACTTAACTTCCATGCTTTAGAGGAAAGAATCACCTGTGAATATCAGGGGAATATTGGATGAGATACAGTCTGGGTAAACCCATCACATCCTAAAAATAACTCTGGGAAGGCCCATGGGAAATTCTCCTCACCAAGCCATTAAAAATTTATGGTTGAAGAAAACACTAGCATCTTGAAAGTTCTGTGGTGATGAGAACGGTCGGGTGAAATTCTACCAAGGAATTGGGCTTTCTGATTTCAGTGAGAGTAATAAAACCTCATAGTAGCAGGGTGTAGGTGCTGGTGATACTTAACTATCAGAGATAAGATTGGCACATTACTATAAAAGATTTCAAGGATGGAGTGTTTTGGCCCATAGGAATCTGTGATGAAAACTAAATGATTTTCTATCCAAAGTAACAGCACAGATGTGCAGCTCCCTGAGGGGTATCTTGATGCATATAAACCACAGGTCTGAGGAGCTGAAACCTGATTTGAGAAGCTAAAGTGAAAATGTATGATCTGAAGTCTAATTCCCACAGCTAAATCAGGGCCAGAGACCCCTGAATGAAGAGGAGGCTGGATACATTTGAAGATGATGTTCAGAGCAGCTGTATTTATTCCTGCCTTAAATGCATCCTGTGGCTCTTCCTCTAAGCTCTTCCCCAAGGCACCTGGAGCCATTTAACGAGGTTACTGTATACTGGAGAAAGGGATATACCTAGACCTTTGGGAGTTCTGAGTTAATCCACAGAATCTAAAGAATCTGTAGGTCAGAATGAGAGCTTACAGAGATCAAGCAATAAATGGAAAGCTGACCTAAGTCAGTCCCACATGGGGTGCTGAGAGCCCAAGAATTCATTCTGTGGTTATTCCCCTCATTCTTCAATGGACAGCTGGCTAGAATCTCCATCTTGATACCTTAACATGTTGAGTTATCTTCCAAGACTGATTTTGAAAAATGACTATAGATTATATTGAACTTTATCAGGTATTAATATTCATTGTAAGATGTTTTCTGAGGTTGATCTCTTTACTCAGACAAATCAGATTCTGGCAATAGATATGAAGCCACTAAATGGCTGCTCAAATAATTTATTTCTCATTCCCAATTAATATATTCAGTTGGGAGGAGTTCTATCTCACCTGGCAAGGACAGCAGTATTCCTTCACGGTGTTACTTCAGGATTATATCCACTTTAATGTGCTCTTTCTTAATATAATATGTAATAACGTAATCTTACTAATTTTTCCCAACACATCATGCTGTTACATAACAGAGATGACATTTTGCATTAGATAAGAGAATACAGAAAAGCCTAGGTGCTTTAATAGGAGACATTTGCCAGAGAAATTTCAGTGGTATTTATACATTAGTGAGGTCTCTAGGGACCTTGTGGTCTGGGCCAGGTTTGGATATAGATAGTCTCTAAGATAAATGGCATGTTGTTGTACCTTGTTCCATCCTATATGGGAAAAAAAAATAAGTCACAACCCTTGGGAATTTGGATTTTGGAGATTACTTATGCCATGTGTGCATGCTACTCTGATCCATTTAAAGAATAATAAATCTATTTTTTTAAAAGATTTTATTTATCTATTTGAGAGAGAGAGAAACAGAGTGGGAGGGGCAGAGGAAGAAGGAAGAGAGAAACCCAAGTGGACTGTGCTGAGTGCAGAGCCCGACAGAGGGCTCAATCACGTGACCCTGAGATCAGACCCAAAGGGAAACTAAGAGTTGGTCACCTCACTCATTGCCCCACCAAGTGCCCCTAACATATATTTCTTTAAGGTATCAGATTTTATTTAGTTAGAGTTTAGTTAAGTTTTAGAAAAAAAAAATTGAGCATAAAATACAGAAAGCGCCCATATACTTCCCTACACTCATACTTAACTTACCTCTATTATCAACATCTTGTACTTATGTGGTACCATTGTTATAATTAAATTTATTGATACATTATTATTAACTAAGGTCCATAGGTCACATTAGGGTTCACTCTTTGGGTTGTAATGTCCTGTGGGTGTTGACAAATGCGTAGTATCATGCATCCACCATCACAGTGTCATGCAGAATAGTTCTGCTGCTCTGAAAATCTCTAGGCTCCACTTATTCATCTTTCTCTCCCTCTCCCAAACCTTTGGCAACCATTGATCATTTTTCTAATTGTGGGGAAATAAACATAAAATACAACTTACCATCCTATCCATTCTTAGCTGTCTAGTTCAGTAGTAGTAAGTTCATTCATATTGTTGTAAAATCTGTCTCCAGAACTGTTTTCTTCTTGCAAAACTGAATCTGCACCCATTAAGCAACACCTGCCAATTCTTCTGTCCTCCCAGCCCCCAGCACCCACCACTCTACATTCAGTCTCTCTTCATTTGACTCCTCCAGGTCCTTCATAGAAGTGGAACCATACTGTATTGTCTTTTTATGACCTGTTTGTTTCCCTTAGCAGAATGTCCTCAAGCCATCCATGTGGTGGTGCATGTCAGAATATCATTCTTCACCAAGACCACATAATATGCCATTGCATCTACATATCACATACTTTTTTATCCACTCATCCGTTGGTGGGCTGTTAGGTTGCCTCCACCTTTCGGTTATCGTAAATAATGCTGGGATGAGCATAGGTGTATAGACAACTCTTCAAGATCCTGCTTTGAGTATTTTTGTGTGTATATTCAGAAGTGGGATTCCTGGATCATATGGTAATTCTACTTTTAATTTTTTGAAGAACCACTATACCATTTCCCATGGAGTTACCCAAAAGTCTGACAGATTTGAGGGCTACTATCCATGCTCATTATTTGATGCAAGATACCCTGATACATGGGCCTTATGATCCAGCAGTTCCAATGGTACCTCAAGTGATGAATCAGACAGGGATGCTCTATAGTGCCTCTACTCAGACTAGAGTAGTAATCATAGCTTAAACTATGTTTTTGGAGTTAAAAATCATGTTTTCTGTACTTTTGCTTTCCTTCGGCCTACCAGACTCTCGTGGAGCCAGAATGTTTAACCTTGGAGAACAGAGAGACTATGCTTGCTGAGCTGCCCAACATGAGCTCAGTGTTATCTGATTTAAAAAATCATGAAGCTGGGTGTGCACAATAGCATTCATCCATAAACAGGAAAGGTTTTAGTTAGGATCAGGCCTGTGCAGATCTGGAAATCATAAGTAAATGAGACTAACAGAGGTCTCACGTTCTTCTAGTCCTTAATCTTCAAGATTCGGTCAGCCACATGCCTAGTGGTTGGGATTGGCTGTTGCCCAGAATCAGCAGACTAAAGCAGATTGCATCCCCTGACCATTTATCGCATCATGTGGTTGCTTCTTGTAGTTTCTCCTGCATGGGCTTTTCACAGGATGCCTCAGGTCTCCAAAGGGCATGTCCATGAAAGGCAGATAGAAATTGTTTTCTTTTGGTGATCCAGCCCCAGATACTATAGAACATCATTTTTACCATTTTCTCTTGGTCAGACAGTTCACAAGCCCCCACCCAGTTTTAAAAGAAGGAAGCAGATACCTCACCTCTTGATGAAAATGGTGTCAGTTCCATTGTAAGAAAATTGAAGAACATGAAGAAATATATATACACATGCACACACAGAGTCAGTGCCCATTATTGGCAATAGTTATGTCCTATACAGTTGTCCCAGACCCTGAATTCACAAATATTGAACCATTGCTCCAAGGAAAAATAGAGTTAGTTTCTTGCAAGCCTATAGTCACATATTTTCATCAATTAATACATTAAAAAAAGAAAAATAATAATTAATACATAACCTTGCTTTATTTACATTTTATTTTAAAGACACCTTATTTAACAAATACTGTTGATTCACTGAAATTGAATGCATGGTCAACAGCACTATAACTCATGCCTGAATGAAACTTATCTAAAAAGTGTTTTTCCCTGTAAGGTGCATAATAGGAAAACACTAGACAGCAATTCAGGACTAAGCTTGGGGCATAATTCAAACAACAAAATTACCAAGAAAAGCACAAATATTGTGAAAACCATGGCACTACACAGATCCCCCCCCCAAAAAAAAGAAAGAAAGGAATTTGTTTATAGTATGAGAGATAAAATGACAAAGCACGGCATGCCTTCTCTGACTTTATCCAGGAACATACATGCTGGATAATTCAAAAATTTTTTCCACTCTAGGCATACCTGTGAATGAACACAAAAGCACTGGGATGATTGATTTTGGAGTTACAAATACATTTTTAAAGTAGATTAATTAACTAATATAGAGTCCTAGAATAATGAGGATTAACCCCAGATGAGTGTATGTCTGCATGTTTAGAAAATATAATCTGTTGCACATCACACTCAGGAGTAGCCCAGAAAACTGTGTTGAGTAAAGTCTTTTCAGCAAGTGTCAGAACTTCTAGCAGTGTGTCAGGTTGTCTGCTCTGCATGTTTTGAAAGATGGAACTTGTAAAGAACAAGATCAAAACATTAATAGTAAAGTGGTAGGACATAAAGCTACATTTATGCACCTCTCAGAATACATACTCTTGCTCATGTGCAAGCTCAGCTCAACTGCAGAGATAAGTAGGTGGGAATGCTGACCCGTTCCGTAAATGCCACTCAACCTTTCACATCAGGTATCCTGGTACCTGCTATATGGATCTGTAGATGAGTGATCACCAAGACAGGGGAGTGCTACACATGGATGCTACAATTTGGCAACTGAAGAGTGCCCAAATTGCCAAGACTAGAGGCTAAACCTGAGGCCCTGATAGGGCACTGTGAGTGGACTAAACAGACACCTGGGCATATGTTGGTTATACTGGTCCCTCTTCTATCTCAGAATAGGAATAGATACATATTCTGGATATGGATTTTCGTTTCCGGCCTTCAAATTTTTTGCCATCTTCACCACTAAAGGAATGTCATTCACATTGATGTTCTACCACTCAATGTTGCTCCTTAGTAAGGAAAAAAAAATATAGCAAACGATATTTGACAGTGCACTTATGCCCATAGGATCCATGGTCTTATCATGTGTCCCATCATGCAGAAGCAGCTGGCTTGCTGAGAAGCTGGAATGCTCCATCAGCACCTAAGATAAAATCATCAGGGAAACTGAGATATTGCCTTCCAGGATGCGGAATAGGCCAACTTATGTTGCCATTTTCCTTTTGGTCGAAATATATGGACCAAGAAGCAAGACTCTGTATGAAGGGTCTCTTCTACTACTATATATATCAACTGCCTTCTACAATCTTAATATCCCTTCTTTACAACCTTGAGTTTGATGAGTTGCAAGTAACTTATACAAAAGCTAATAACTTCCCCTAGCCACTTGCATCCTTGTGTTACTGAGAAAAGAAATAGATTAATATATTAGCTAGCACAATTGATTCTGATTTCCAAAGGAGTATTAGTTGTAATCTAGAATGTAAGGTATTTTAGGGCTTTTCCTTAATACTGTTATATTCAATAACAACTTACTAATGAATGGTTATGACTAATAGGGATGGGACAAACAAGGACTCAAACCCTGTGATGATACATTTATAAAATGGAAATAATCAAAGTATAATTTTCTCATGGAAGTGTGATGATTAAAATAAGTTAATAGATGCAAGTTCTTTATAACAGCACTAGAGTATATCATGTACCTATTTTTTGATAATTTTACCCTTATTTTTGTCTCACATCTGTTGAATGTCTAAGGTACCAAGTTAAGTAAAATCCAGTTAGACTAAAGAAAAAAACAATAATAAATATTATATATTTCTACCAATTTTTACCAATTTTCCCCCCCAATTCTCCATCCACTTATTTTTCTCACAATGTCTACTACCCTCCTGAATGTAGTCCAGTTTGTCTTCAAATACTTTTCCTCTTTCTTTCCTCTCTTTCATAGATTCCAAAAGGTTTTATCTTTACATATAAAAGCACGTCTTTCAGGTCGATGTACTTTATGCCCTTCCCCATCCCTATGTACATCCCTTAGAGTCTGCTCTGCCTTTACTCACATCACTTGGAAGTGGAACACTTGCCCTGCTCCCTGGTTTCTGGTGTATGCACCATTATTATTTACCATTGTGGTGAGTATTCATTACTCCAAATCATCCATTTTCAAGTTTTTCCTCAGAAGCTCTCTGAGGACAGGAAGAGACATACACAGAGAGATAGAGAGAGAGAGAGAGAGAGAGAGAGTGTGTGTGTGTGTGTGTGTGTGTGTGTGAGAGAGAGATAGGTGTATTTATATTTATATTCTGGTAGGTATTCCCTAATAGATTTTCAAAAACATGAATGAATTGGGGCGCCTGGGTGGCTCAGTGGGTTAAAGCCTCTGCCTTCAGCTCAGGTCATGATCTCAGAGTCCTGGGATCGAGCCCCGCATCCGGCTCTCTGCTCAGCAGAAAGCCTGCTTCCCCCTCTCTCTCTGCCTCTCTCTCTGCCTGCTTATGATCTCTCTCTGTCAAATAAATAAATAAAATCTTAAAAAAACAAAACAAAACAAAACATGAATGAATCAATAAATTAGTTAATACATGAAAGAATGCACCAGTGTTCAGCTTGATCATAATCTCCAGTAATTTTGTCTGCAAAACTGAATATATTAGAAAGTTGGATAAAGTGGATCAGCTCTGAGGGAAAGTGCTTCTCCATGTTTCTACATAATTGGCTGACCAGTCTGCCTCCCCTCTCACTTGCCTGTTCTGCTGTGTGCCTCTCCATCTGTTATCAGGGACCACTGCAATCTCACCCTATGTGTCTCTCCCCCATGTTTGCCTTCTCATATCACTTACTAATTTCCAATCTTCCTTTCATAACTTTTATAAATAGCAGTTGCTCATGGCTAGTACTTTTAGGTTCTTTCCTATTTTAGAAAGTTCTATATTCTTTTAATTCAGAAAGTGGTTTTGATGTTCTTTGGCCTTTGTAGACACTTTAAAAATGATGGTACAGTGAGTTCAGTGACCCTAATGTGAGGAAGAATGTTCTTGGTTTTTATTTACCCAAAATAAATAAGGATAAAAAAACAAAAAGAAAGGAATCAACATGTGCAGGAAGGTCCACCTTTGTAATGTTTCCACAGTCATGGCCCAGATCGCAGAGAATTAAGGCCAGGGCTTTGATCTTAGACTATCGTTTGGGCTGGAGCAGCAATTCTGTCAAAATGTTCTTTACCTAAAAAGGATTGATTTAGCTGTGATTCAGGCTGTAGCTGAGATTTTGAGAAATAGCAACTTCATTCTCTAGTTTGAATTAAAGCTGTTTTTTTTAAAATATATATATTATATTGTATATATAATATAATATTATATTGTATATATATATTGTATCATATACTCCAAAGTCATTGTCTTGTAGATTTCCCATTTCATATAATCTTTTCTCCATGATCCTGGGCAATGTCACTTGGGCACATACCCTTTGTCCTCTTTCCTCATTCGCACAAACAGATGGAAACCAATTATTTAATATGTTGTACTCTCCCTTTTACTCTCCAATCCTAAATCCCAAACATCATTCTTAAGAGAACCCTCTTTTTTGTTTCATGTTGTTTATCATGAACAAGAAGAAAATGATTGCCTTTGTTCAGAGAAACTGGTTACAGATAAGTTATTATAATTCACAGAAACACCCAATTGTATTGTTGAATGGCTTCTTACTTATTTCTATGACTTTATGATGCAGTAGCCAAGGTTTCTAATTAGCAAGTTGATTTGTTGCTTTCAAATGTTTCTGATGTGTCTCTTATTTTCTTGTTTACTTTATGGCTTTATGGTCTAATAACCTTGCCTTATGTCTCTTGCTGTCTTTTTTTTTTTTTTTTTTTCTTTTTACAATTAGGATACTAGTTATGGAACAAGTATATCATTTCTAAGAGAGTGGTTGAAAGGAAATGTACCTGTCCAAAGTAAATTACTAGTTTTCATGATCCTTCATTCCCATGCTTTATCTCTGACATGCATACACACACACAAAGTCATTAGATTAGAATCATTCTAAGAAAGTGAACATTTCTGTGAATCATGAATTGTGATTGTTTTTCATTTCCAGTGAAGGATTATTTAGGGAAAGTATTTTGTTTACATTTAGACTCCTGCATAGGTAGGAAGAAATAATCAACTGAAATCTATTTAGGGGCACATGGGTGGCTCAGAGGGTTTGGGCCTCTGCCTTCAGCTCAGGTCATGATCTCAGGGTCCTGGGATCAAGCTTCACATCGGGCTCTCTGCTCGGTGGGGAGCCTGCTTTCCCCTCTCTCTCTGCCTGCTTCTCTGACTACTTGTGATCTCTATCTCTCTCTCTGTCAAATAAATAATAAAAATAAAATCTTAAAAAAAATCTACTTAGACATGTCTAGAGCAAATAGGCTGTAAAGATTCTATGAATTTTAACCTTACAAGTAGGCAAGCCCTTTTTGTCAAGCTTCTCTCTAGGCAAGACTGGGAAATAGAGTTTGTTGTTTTGCTTTTTTTTTTAATTTTAGAAAACCTCTCAGATTTATATTACTTAGCCCCGAATTGTCTGTTGAACTCCAAATTAACAGATCCAACATCATGGTAGACCCTTCATATATATTGCAGATATTTATAAAATTAGTGTATCCAAAACCAGAATCATTGTGACCTTTTTAATTTTTGGATTTTTTTAAAAGATTTTATTTATTTATTTGGCAGAGGGAGAGATCACAAGCAGGAATTGAGGCAGGCAGAGAGAGAGGTGGAAGCAGGCTCCCTGCTGAGCAGGGAGCCCGATGTAGGGCTCAATCCCAGGACTCAGAGATCATGACCTGAGCCGAAGGCAGAGGCTTAACCCACTGAGCCACCCAGGCGTCCCTCATTGTGTAGTTTTTAACCAACCCTATCATACAACTCCCCAGAATATTAAATTTACTGTTATCCTAGCCTCAAAATTTAACCAGGTTAGAGGAGAAATTCATCAACTTGGCAAAGAATACCTACAAGAATCCTACAGCTAGTATCACACTTAATAGAGAGAAAACTGAAGCTTTCCAACTACTGTCAAGGACAAGACGGGGTTCCCCTCTCACCACTCCTTTTCAGCATTGTGGTGGAAAATCTGAGTTAATGCAATATGACAAGAAAAGGGAGTGAAAGTTATACAAGTTGGGAAAGAAGAGTTAAAACTGGCTTTGGTCATAGATATTATTATCATGTATATAGACAATCCAAAACACTAAAACAAAATAAAAAATAAAAAACAAAAACAAACAAACAACAACCAAAAAACCTTCTCAAGAAACAAAAAGGATTATGGCAGGATTGTATGATACAAAGTTAATATACAAAATTTAATTACTTCCTTAAGTACTAGCAATGAACAAGTGGAATTTGAAATTAAAAAATTAAAAACACAACCCCATTTATATTAGCACCACACAAAATGAAATGTTTATGTGTAAATCTAACAAAGTATATATAAGATCTATATGAGGAAAATTACAAAACCCTGATGAACACAATCAAATAAGAACTAAATAAATAGAGAGACATTCCATGTTCATTGATAGGAAGACTTAATATTCAAGATGTCATTTCTTCCCGAATTGGCCTCTAGATTCAATGTGATGCTAATCAAAATCTCGCAGCAAGTAATTTTGTGGATATCAACAGATTGATTCTAAAATTTATATGGAGAGGCAAAAGAACCAGAATAGCCAACTCAATATTGAAGAAGAAAGATGGAAGACTAATATTATCAGACCTCAAGACTTACTAGAAAGCTACAGCAATCAAGACAGTGAGGTATTGGTGAAAGAATAGAAAAATAGATAAGTGTAACTGAATGGATAGACCGGATGTAGACCTACATGAATATAGTTAACTAATCATTGATAAAAGAGCAAAAAGAAGACAATAGAGCAAAAATTCTATTTTCAATAGATGGTATTGGAAAAACTGGACATACATATGCAACTAACTTATCTGTTTTAACTCTTTAGGATTTCCATTAACATCAAGATTAACTTCCAAAGTCCAAACTCCCAGGTAGGGCGCTATATCAAAGATTTTAGGCCATCTGCACCTGCTATTGTATAATCTGTCTTTGACATATCCAAACTTGAATTTTGTCCATCTATGGTTTGTTCATGCTGCTCTGTCCCTCATTTGACATTCCATGCTATAACATCTCTGCATGGTTTCATGCTTACTCACCTCTAACTATCAAAGCATGTGTGGAATTGTGCTAGATTTTCCCAGAAGTAAGCATAGTCTTGAATAATAATGGTTCCCAGAAGTTAGTCTGTGGCACACAGGAAGACTTTACAATTGTTGGTAACACTTTTAAAGTGATTACAGGAATCAGGTTATCAATATTTAAAATGTAATTACTGAATTTCCTTAGTCTAACTGGTTGTGTTTTTGTTGTTGTTGTTGTTGTTGTTGAGTCTTTAGGGTTTTCTACATCTATGATTGTGTCATAGGTAAACAGAGGACTTCCAGGACTGTATTGAATAGAAGTGTTGAGAGTGAGCATATTTTCCTTATACCAATCTTAGAGTTTTCTATTAATTATAATAATAATTCCCATTAATTATAATATTAGCTGTGGGCTTTTAATGAATGACCTCAATTATGTTGAGGTAAGTTCTTGGTATACTTATTTTATTGAGAATTTTTTATCATGTTTGGATGCTGAACTTTCTCAAATGCTTTTTTTTTTCTGCTTCTTTTGAATGATCATGTGGTTTTTAATCTTTCATTTTGCTAATGTGCTATCACATTTATTTGTATACGTTGAACTATATGTGCATCCTTGGGATAAATCTCACTTACCTGATATATATAATTATTTAATGTGCTATTGGATTTGGCTTCTAGTATATTATTGTAGATTTTTGCATCTATATTAGTTAAGGATATTGGCTTGTAATATTCTTTCGTTGTGATAATTTTGTGTGGCTTTGATATCAGGGTGATGTTAGCCTTATAAAATGATTTTGGAAGTATTCCCTTTTCTATTTTTTTGGAAGAGTATAAGGTCTATTTAGTATTAATTCTTTAATGACTGGTGAAATTCACTTGTGAAGTCATCTGCTTTAAGCTTTTCTTGGTTAGGAGGTTTTTTATTATTAATTCATCTCTTTATTTGTTAATGGTCTACTCAAACTTTCTATTTCTCCTTGATTCCTCCTTGGTAAGAAGTATGCTTCTAAGAATATGTCCAGTTTGTTGACATATAGTCATTTATTACAGTCTCTTGTGATCCCTTTTGTTTCTGAATAATGTCTTTGCTTTTATTTCTGATTTTATTTATTTGAATATCATCTCCTTTTTCTTAGTTTGTCTAGCTAAAGTTTGTCAATGTTGCTTATATTTTCAAAAACTATTTGTTTTGTGTTTTTTTTTTAAATATTGTTGGTCTATCTTTTACTTCATTTATTTTTATTGTGACCTTTGGTGGCATTTCTATACACTAAAAATGAATCATCTAAAAATGAAATTAAGAAAATAATCCCATTTACAAAAGAATGAGATACTTATTAAAAAAAAACAAAAAACAAAAACAAAAAACAAAACAACATCAACAACAACAAAAACTTGACCAGAGGATTAAAAGATATATGCACACAGTATGTATGCACTGTTCCTCATGATGAAATTTCTCATGATGAAAGAAATTAAAGAAGTGACAGAAAATGGGAAGACATCCTGTGATCATGGATTAGAAGAATTAATATTAAACTGTCTCAACTGGGGCACCTGGGTGGCTCAGTGGGTTCAAGACTCTGCCTTCGGCTCAGGTCATGATCTCAGGGTCTCGGGATCGAGCCCTGCATCAGGCTCCCTGCTCAGTGGGGAGCCTGCTTGCCCCTCTCTCACTGCCTGCCTCTCTGCCTGCTCGTGATCTCTCTCTCTGTCAAATAAATAAATAAAATCTTTTTAAAAAAAGTCTCTACTACCCAAATGATCTGCAGATTCAATGCAATCTCTATCAAAATCCCAATGGCATTCTTTATAGAGTTAGAAAAAACAATCCAAAAAGTATATGGAACAACAAAAGACTATAAAGAGTCAAAAAAATCTTGAGTAAGAAGAATAAACCTAGAGTTAATACTCTTTCTTGTTTCAGAATATGTTACAAAGTTATAATAATCAAAATAGCATGGTACTGGCATAGAAACAGACACATAGACCAATTGAACATAATGGACATTCTAGAAATAAATCCATACACTTTCAGAACTGATCTTCATCAAGGGTTCCAAGAACACAACATGGAAAAAATATTTTTGTCATTTTTTTCAATAAATAGTGTTAAATGTTATAGATAATCACTTGCAGAATAATTACATTGGACCCTTATATGACACCATACTATAAAAAATCAATTCAAAATGGATCCAATAGGGGCGCCTGGGTGGCTCAGTGGGTTAAAGCCTCTGCCTTCAGCTCGGGTCATGATCCCAGGGTCCTGGGATTGAGCCCCACATCGGGGCTCTCTCCTCGGCAAGGAGCCTGTTTCCCCCTCTCTCTCTGCCTGCCTCTCTGCCTACTTGTGAGCTCTGTCTGTCAAGTAAATAAATAAAATCTTTAAAAAAAAAAAATGGATCCAATATTTAAATCTAAGATCTGAAATACTTAAATGTAAAATTACTAGAAAAAACATAGGGTAAAAGATTTTTGACATTGATCTTGACAATTATCATGACAATAAAAGCACAGGTGACAAAAGCAAAACCAGACATGCAGGGTTGCATCAAACTAAAAAGCTTATGTATAACAAAGGAAATACCAACAGAGTGAGAAAGCATCCTACATGATGGAGGAAATATTTGCACACTATATACCTGATGAGGAGTCATATCCAAAGTATATAAGGAACTCATACAGCTTAACTCTAAAAGAAATAACCAACCAATTAAGAGAAATGGGCCAAAGGCCTAAATAGACATTTTTTCACAAGAAGACATACAAATAGCCAACAAGTATATGAAAAGATGCTTAACATCTCTAATCATCAAGGAAATGTAAATGAAAACAATAATTATCTATCACATCATACTGTTGGAATGTCTATTATCAAAAAGAAAAATGTTAAAAGTATCGGTGAGAGTATAGAGAAAGGGAACTCTTGTACACAGTTGGTGGGAGTATAAATTGGTAGAACCATTACAGAAGACAGTATGGAGTTTCCTCAAAAACTTAAAATTAGAATGGCTACATGATCCAGAAATCCCACTTCTAGATATATATATATATATATATATATATATATATATATATATATGAAATTAAATATGCATCTCAAACTCTTGTGTTAATTGTAGAATTATTCACAGTAACCAAGATATGGGAAAATATATATATAGTTTTAGTTATATATTCATCCTTAAAAAAAAAAAAAAAGGAAATCTTGCCATTTGCAACAATGTGGATCAATGTGGATGGAACTAGAGAGTATAATGCTGAGTGAAATAAGTCAGAGAAAGACAAATACCATATGATCTCACTCATATGTGGAATTTAAGAAACAAAATAAATGAGCAAAGGAAAAAGAAAGAGAGAGAAACCAAAAAGCAGACTCTTAACTGTAGACAGCAAACTTTTGGTTATCAGAGGGAAGACGCGGGCGGGCGGGTGAAATATGTGAGGCGGATTGAAAAGTACGTTTCTCATGATGAAAAAAAAAAAGAAATGAAAGAAACAGAAAAGAAAAGAGAGAAAGGTTACTTAACAACTCAAAAGAAAATAAATGAAAATAATATATTTGCTTTAAAAAAAAAAGGGAAACCATGTCATCTGCATAAGCATGGATAGACCTGGAGGACATTATGGTAGGAGAAATTTGCCAGACATAGCAACACAATTACTGTATGATCTCACTTATATGTGATATTTAAAATACTCAGACTCATACAAGCAAAGAGTAGAATGCTAGTTGCCAGGGGTAGCAGGGAGGGGAAGGAGGAGGAACTTAGATGTTGGTCAAAGGGTACAACGTTTTAGTTACAGAAGATAAATGAGGTCTAGAGATCTAATTTATAAAATGGTGGTAATACTTAAGATTATTGTATTTTATACTTGAAATTTGTTTAAGAGGATAGATTTTAACTTGAATCTGCTCAACTCATGCAGACAAATGGTAACTATGTAGAGGTGTTGATGTGTCATTTACTTTGATTGCGGTGCCGTTTTCACAATGTATGCATATATCAAAAATCAAGTTATATACTTTAAATATATACAATTTTATATGTCAGAAATCTCAATGAAGTTGTTAAAATATAATTACTGTCAAATAAAAAATGTCTGTTAGTATCTATAGTTCTGTCATACACAGTTATACACACATATTATTTGATACTTAACTTCATAGTGTTGATTGGTCTTCGAACAGACACTTTACTGCCTTGATAATACTTACTTCCTTTTATAAATATGAATCATGAGTGGGGGATGGATTAAATGGGTGATGGGTATTAAGTAGGGCACTTGTGATGAGCACTGGACATTATATGTAAATGATGCATCATTAAATTCTACTTCTGAAACTAATATTACACTATATATTAACTAACTACAAATTCAATAAAAACTTGAAACAAACAAAAATAAATAAACACAAATCACTCTTTCGTTCTGGTCTTAAAGATCTCTTACCTTTAACAGTAAGTTGTCTCCTTGTCTACATCACAGTTAAAAACAAACTAACCTCCATAAATCATCTGATTTTTTTTTCAGCACAACAATGAAATTACCCACTTAGACAACATAAATTTGAGTTGTACATTTGTCAAGTTTTGTGATATATTTGAGAAAAATTAAATTTAACGTTTCCCTTAGAACATAGGTGGAAACTCTGCTTTAAGAAACAGATACTCGACAATTTATTAGTTATTTTTCTGTGAGTCTTTTTTATTCACATTCTAAGCTCCTTGAAGATGTGAATAAGCTTAGAAGCTAGAGTATACCTTTTTTGACAATCAGACCTAATAAAACTAAGTTGCAAAACTCTGCTATATAAGTATCCTCAATTACACGGAAAGACAGCTGGAATCAAGTCCCACACTGGCTGTTTGATCTCAATATATTCTCGTCACAAGAGAAGTCCTAGATCTCTTCACCTATAAAATGAAGTACATGGACTCAATTAGATGAATTCTTTCAACAGGTTTAGAGTGAGTTGAGAAAGAGCCATTTTAAGGTGTGGCTTAGCAAACTGGGGTCAGTGCTAGCTAAGGGAGAGAAGTGGCAGGCAGTTTCATCAATATTCCTTCAGAGTTTGAAAGAAAATATGGCAAAGTTATAGTCAAAGAGGTCCACTGCACTACAAATTGACATATTAGGACTGAGTAGAGGGAATATATTCAATGTAAAGTTTATGACTAGTAACCAGAACACCATATTTAAGGATGTTTAGTAGCCTAATTGTGGCAGCAGGTGTGTGGCCTTATAAAAGACAAAAATAGGTAGTTTCCAAACTTCTATATAAGATTTAAAGCTCTATTTATAAATTTCTTTTGAAAAAGCAGATATACACAGTTTATAAAAATAAAGAACATCCCCAGGTATGAGCCTCTTATTAATAGTTTGCATGAGTCACATCCATCTCATAAAATCATAACATTGTCATTGCGATGCTAATATAGAAATTCTTTAATGTCTTCCAGTTAATTTCCATATGTAATTGGCAGCTCATTATAAATGATGAAAGCATGATTATGAAAACAAATCTAAAAGACAAAGTCTCCACTGGTAAATTATTGCTAAGTGTATATTTTGTTTCATATTGTGGACTTATTATTATGGAAATAAGTTATTTTTGTTCTACAAGAACCCACTCTAAGAAATCAGAATATGAGATGCAACACACATTCAAGAAAAATGATAACCAGTGTATTCATGGTCAAGTAGAAAGTCAAAGCCTCAATCTCAATTTACAGCCATGTCAAGTCTCGGATATAATAATTCTGTTATATTTATCCAGAAAACCAGAATTCCAGTTCAACAGTAAATTGTGTTGAATTTTACTGTCAGAATTAAAAATGTCTACTGAGTCTAAAGGTCTACTGACTTCTCCATGAAGCTTTCTAAGATATTTCTGTTAACTTAAAAATCTGTATTATTCATTAGATCAATATATTTACCTCTGCATTCATTCATTTAATTTACATTTGTTATGTGCTTATGACTCAAAATCCTATAACAAGCAAAAATTAAAAATAAGATTTAATAACTTCAGGATTGCTTCACTAATATGTAAATAGCTCATAAGATGAAAAAGAAGATTAAACACCAGATTGACAAATGGGCAATATAGGAACAAATAGTTCACAGAAGGATAAATTCATTTACTGTTGAACATAAAGAACTGTTTTGTTTTTGTTTTGTGACTATTAAGAAAATGCAAATTAAAAGTAGATAGAGAAGCTTCATATCTGGTAATGTGGAGTATCTTCTACTGGATTACTTATCAGGCAGGTAACTATACACTCTCAAAACATAAAACAGCAACTAACCAAAGGGACTAAGGGGTAACCAAAACAAGCAGAATCAAGAGAAGGTCCTAACTTGGAAAGAGGGACAATTACTTCTAGAACTTTTGGACTACAGGTAGTGTCTACTGGGGACATGAGGAACAGCTAGAACTTAGAGAGAAATTTAAAGTTCTTTTTAAGAAAGCCTGAGGGCAG
This sequence comes from Martes martes, assembly GCF_963455335.1. NCBI lineage: Eukaryota > Metazoa > Chordata > Mammalia > Carnivora > Mustelidae > Martes > Martes martes. The sequence goes on along the minus strand of NC_137891.1, from coordinate 5,721,544 downwards.
AGTTCTTGGCACCACAACAGCTGGAAAGTGTGTGGAAATATTACAAAAATGAGAAAGCTAGAGAGATGATGCTATGAATTCTGAGCAACCTTTGCCCAAATCTTTGGCTGACTCTCACAGCTACTCATTTGTTTAGCAGATTCTAAACATCCCAGCTAAGTTTAAAATCCATGTTTCAGCTACTGCTCATTATAGTAGTGAAGACATTAGACTTTCAGTTCAGCCAAGTTAACTATCTATTAGGGAAAGAAACAAAACAAAACACAAATAATACTGTTGAAAAGAACATAATAAAATCTAAAATATTTAATTCACAAAGTCCAGGACACAGTTTTAAATTATCCAACTTATTAGCTATATTAGAAAAAAACACATGACCGCTATGTAAGTGACAAGACAAGAAATAAGGATGAACCCAGAAATGACTCAGATGAAGGAATTAGTAGATGATTTGAAAACAGCTATTATAAAAAAAAAAGAAAACAGCTATTATAACTCTTCTCAAAATAGGAAATGGTGAATTAGCAAGTAATAAATATTAGCAGAAAACTGAATACTATTAAAAAAAAACTTAAATGGAATTTCTTAAAAAAAAGAAGAGCTACATCTGAAAATTTTATATAAAGAAAAAAAAAACACTGTTTGCATGAGGTTATCAACAGATGGAAAATGAAAGAAGAATTTGCAAACTTGAAGACATATCAATAGAAATTATCCAATCAGAAGAACTGAGAACAAGTGAAATAGTTTTAAAAGTTTCAGTGACGTGTGGAAGAGTATTGAAAATCTAATAGATGTGTAATTGGAGTCCCAGGAAGAAAGGAGGTAAGAATGGGTAAGAACATTTTTTTTTTTAAAGAACTAATGCTCCCAAATTTCCCCAATTTAGTAAAGCAAATAATTTAAACATTCAAAAAGCTTAATGAAGCCTAAGGAAATTAAATTCAAAGCCAAGAATGACAGAGTTATATTGTTAAAGATGAGAGTTAAATTTTACAAGGATTGAGAAAAGAGTGAACTTTTCCATAGAGAGAACTTGTGTGAATGGTTATGACTTCTCATCAGAAAACAGTCCAGAGAGATCAAAACTGCAGTCTAAAATGGCACAAGGAAAAATTCTCTCAATGGGAAAAAAATGTCAATACTTTTTAATAACAAAAGCAAAATAAAGACATAGCCAATAAATAAAAAACAGGGAATTAGGCACCAGCAGACCTACACTATTTGAAATACTAAAGAAAACTTTTCAGCCTGAAGAGAAATATCCCAAAGGGAATCTCAGATTGTCAGAAGAAATTAGTGTCCTGTAAAAGGTAGATAGGTTGTGGTTCAACACAAAGGGGTTTTGTATCAATCTTTTCAAAATACAAAGTTGAAACCAAAATAATAACATTGTCTTGTGGATTTATATTGTATGTAAATGTAATTCATATGAGAAGTTTAGTGTAAAGGAGAGGGAGGGTAGTAAATGCACCTTTTTATTGAATGTCTCTTATATTTTACCTGTCGTGTTTCAATATTATCCCTGATGTTGTAGTCCTTTGGCCAGCCACTTAAAATGCAAAGAGTTTTAACCAAAAAGGAAACTGATAAACTAAAATGATATTCTAAAGCAATACTGAAATAACTGAAAGTAAGTTTTTAAAGGAAAATTTAGAAGCCCCCTAAATATTTGGCAATTTAGTATGTTTGTAAGTATTCTGTGGATCAAAGAAAAGATCATGACAGAAATTCTAAAATACTTTAAATTCAGTGATACTAAAACTAAAATATAAAACTTATAGAATGTAAATAAATCAGTGCTCAGTGGAAAAAATACAGGTTTTATGGCAATATTATGAAAAACAAACTGTATTAAAGTTAACCATAAGATTCCTCTCTGAGAGTCTACATAAAGATGAACAAAGTGAATACAAAGTAAGTGGAACAGAGGAATTAATGAAGATAGAAGCAGGAAGAATTGATGCAGAACTTAAATAATGAAGGTATTTAAGAATGCCAAATTTTGAAAATTGACTTTTTTGTTTAAAACCATCTCACACAAAACCATAGTTTCATGGTTTCATTAGTTTTTACTTTTAAATACTAAAATTGAAAAAATCTTCTACAAACTCTTTTAGAAAATAATAGAGAAGAGAGTGTTTTGTATCTTGTTTTATGAGGAAAGCATAAGCCTTAAGCCAGAACTTGACAAAGAAACTACACACACACACACACGCACAGTTATAGACCATATCCTACATGAATATATATGCAAAAATTCCTAACAAGATATCTGCAAATCAAATCTTGCTATGTATGCTTATCACTGAAGATAAAAATAGACTCTTCTTATTCAGAAAAGTGGCCTTTAAAGAGAAAATATTAAACATTTATCACACTTCCCTTTGATAAATGCAAATCTCAGTAAAATAACTCTGGTTGATGAGGGTTGGTTCTTTGCACAACAATTACTGGTAATAAAAGCAGAAGGAATTATAAACTGAGAAAAATCACCTTATTGCCATTTTGCCTCCCAGGCAACAGATATAAATGGATGAAACCGTTAGAGGAAATAATTTATTAAAAATAAAAATACCTATCTTGTCAATGGAGACATCTTTCAGTCTCCTTCTGAGATTCTGAGACCACTAATGAATTTTAACAACTAAAAATGGAATAACAAAATGTTTTATGACTGCTGATGTTTGTATGTAACACAGGACATGGAGTATTCTTGCTAAAAATATTAAACGACTCAAATTAGCAATTTAATACTAATTTATTTTTTCACGAGAAAAATAGAGGACAGAGAGCTAAATTAAATATCGCTTTGAAATAACAAACATACCAGTATAGAATAAAGAACAGTACATAGACAAGATCTAGGTTTTTCAAAAAGCAATTCAGTGATTAAGAACAGATACATATATTAAAAATTGGGAGAAGAGTTTATAGTAAATTTTTAACATAAATATTTATTTTAAAAATGCATTAAGTAGAAACTGTTCAGATCCTAACTGTAAAAAAAAAAAAAAAAAGAAAGAAAAGGGCAAAAACAAATTTTTAAAAAAAACCCACATTTTAGACTATTGGGAAAATTTGAATACAGCCTGGCTATTAGAAAAAAAGCAAATAATCATTATAAATTTCTTGGGTGTTATGTAAGAAAATGTTCAGAAACCTTAGAGATTTGTGGTAACATGTGAGATTTGCGATTACACAAATCACATGATATCTAGTTCTTTTCCTTAATAATACAACATGTAAAATAAATAAATAAAATAAGATAGGAGATTAAGAAGCAAATATACTAAAATGTTCATAATTTCTCTATCTAGCTGATGGTTACATAGAGATAGATTAATATGCTCCTCTTTACTTTTGTGAATGCCTAAAACTACTCACAATTAAGAAATACATCTACACACACACACACACATACTTCTGAAATTTAGACTCCTCTGTATGCATATCGAGTCCAAATTAATTTGACATTGAATTTCATATATTGAAAAGCTTGTCAATTTAAGTTTTCTCTAATACCAGCAAACAACAATTAGGAAAAAATTGTTAAAATTTTTGAGAATTCTTCAAACTACATATTTTATACTTTTTCATTAAATTGAGAAAACATTCCCTAGATGAAATGTTTTTTATTAATTTTAAACTGAATGATGAATGTAATTAGAAAGAAAATGACTCCTCTAAGGTTTGTTTTTGTTCTGACCCTGCCCATATTAGCAAGAGGACTTGAAACTGTGTCTGTTTTAATCTGCTAAATAGGTTATTCATTATTTGCTTAATAATTCACAATCTTCTAACATGAATCAGATGAGGATGTAATTAAAATGCTTTCCTAGACCACCAGTCAAACCATATAAGTCATTGTGCCTCCAGCCTCATTTGAATGTCCTTCGCTCCGACCTATGAAATTTAATTTTACCATCTTTTGTGTCTCACTGACACTGCCATTTACCCACCCCAAGTCATGTTCAGAGGTCTTTAGAAGAAAGCTCACAACTTCTGATACTACACATGTTCCGCCATCTTCTTTCCATCCTTGCCTAGAAATGTGGGTAAGGTAGAGGAGGAAGGCCAAAAACCAACCAACCAACCCCAATAAACAAACAAAAAAAACCGTCTCTTAAATTCTACCTGTGAGTGAGGTTTTGCAATATCTCTCTTTCTCTGATTTATCTTGCTTAGCATAATGCTAAGCAAATTTAATGCTCTAGCTCCACCCGTGTCATTGCAAATGGCCAGATTTCATTCTTTGTTATGACTTAGTAATATTCCATAAGAGAGAGAGAGAGAGAGAAACCACAAAAGAGACTCTTATTTACAGAGAACAAATTGATGGTTATCAAAGAGGAGGTGGATGGAGAGATGAGAGAAATAGGTGATGGGGATTAGGGAGGGCACTCGTGGTGAGCACTGGGTGATGTACGGGAGTGCTGAATCACCATATTATACACCTGAAACTAATACACCACAGTAGGTTAACTAACTGAAATTTAAATAAAAACTTAAAAAAATAAAACCACCTCTCACAGGAGGTGTTGATGCACCAAGAGACTGGACATAGCAGGCGCTCCCTGCTACCCTTAGGGCTGAGGGATCGAGGGGAGGAGATACTGTTACTAGAGTCCCATGAGAACTGGGGCCAGGAGGAACAGCTAGTTGCCCAGCAGACTTGTGTAAGCAATAGCTGTCAAAGGACATTCCTTTGCCAGAGAATATGCCGAATTAGGAGGTACCAGAGAAGAAACACACTCACCACTGATTTTTTAAGTCTTTCCAGTGATGGAACCCAAACAGAAACGAAAGAAAATAGAGTCAAAATGAAGCAAACAAGAGTGGAAAAGCAAAGTGGGAATACCAGCGGTGCGTGCATCCTCATGATCTTGATGTAATTAAATGCAGTCACCCTAAGATTACTGGTCCCTTATGTTCATGAACTCAGAAGTATATAGATTTTTTTCTCTTTCTTTTCCCTTTCTATCACCCTCTCTTTCAATCCTATGAAAAGAAACAACACAAAGTTCTTTTACAGTAAATTCTTTAGCTATGTATTGCAAGATTGTGGGGCAAACTCTCACCTTTTTTACTACTCTACTCCTAATAATTAAAGGCACATATGGTAGGATTCATAAGTATTTGTTGAACAACGAATTAATGGATTAGGCATTTTGCATGTAAAACTTGAAGCCATTATCAGAATTGCATAACTAGAAAAATATTTTGAGAGAATTGTTGTCAAGCTGTTTAAAATGCTTTGAGAATCTTTTATTTAAATTTAGGAAATAAATGCAAAGACTCACTGGCAAACCACATGATAGCAGTGTCCAAGTAAAACTAAAGTCAGGGAAACAGATTCTCTTGTTTGCTTTTTAAATAAAGAATGAAGAACAAAATTCCAGCCCTTAACCAATAAGATAAAAAGAACTCCTTCAAGTCAGTATTAATTTCAAATAAAAGATAGAGATGAATAGAGTTTAAAATTAACAGTTGGATATGGGTACATGCATGTAGACAATTGTAGAAAGTCAACAGAGAAAATGTCAAACCCTGAGGAAGTAAGGAAAATAAAACCCAAATAATGCATAGTTCTAGGGCTAATTTCTATAATGTACTTTATTAGCTTGTCTTTGGTTATTGTGTCTAAACATTTCTAAAGCATGTTGCAACTTTAAAGAATGATAGAATCTATTTGTTAAGTAAAACAATGCTAGCTGCTATAACAAATAATACCCAAAACTATATTATTTTAGCTTAACAAAGATTTATTTCTTTCTCAGGCACATTTTGATGTGGGTATACCTGGTTGGGCACATCTCCTCTGAAGCTTTCCTTCAATTGGTGGTCAAGGCCTTTTCTGTCATGTGGCTTCATGATCTCAGCGTCTCCTTCATCCTGCTGTGTGGACATGGGCTAGAAGGAGAGTGTATGGAAAATCTTGTATAACAACTGAGGAGGCAAACTTGGAAATGTCAGACATCCTCCATTCCATTTAATGCAATAACCCTTTCATACAGGGTTAGAAGCTGTGATTTTTTGTGTATCTAGGTTAGAAAATTAAATTACTTGGGGAACACAAAGCAATGATTCTGCCGCTGAAGGCAATTTTGTCGAACAGTTCTACTGATTCCTCCTGTTAGGTGTTCTGCAAGTGTATAGCCATTTTTTTAGTTCACTTATTTCCCTAAAAGAGATGGGTGGGGTGTATCCTATACACAAATGTCTCTTTTTTTATTGATACCTATAATTTAAAAAATGTTCTCTGTATCAAATCAATATGGATTTTATTCTAATTGTGCTCAGGGGATAGATATCACGTACCCTGAACTATTTTTGAATCCTTATACAGATGCATGTTATATAAGAGAAGATTTGCCAGAACACCTTGTTCATGTATGCAATTACCAGGTTTCACTTTACCTCTATTTTTACCTACTCATGGCTTCCCAAAAATAACTCACTCTCCTTTGCTCTCTTGTGTAGGGGTTGGTTTTATCCTGATACCTGAATCACTCTCTATAAGAGTTTGAGTAAAATCAGTTTAGATTTTTGGGAGTTGTTTTTTCATTAAAGACCTAAAAGCAACACGACTGGGGCACCTGGGTGGCTCAGTTGGTTAAGCCCCCAACTTGATTTTGGCTCAGGTCATGAGCTCAGGGTTGTGGGGCTGCAACAGTTTCCGTGATGAGTGAGGAGCCTGCTTGAAATTCTCTCTCTCCCTCCTCCTTTGCCCCTTCCCACTCACATGCACATGCTGTCTCTCGAAATTAAATAATTAATTAATGCATGCAATATAATTGCTTACTGTATGTATATATATATATATGTGTATATATACATATGTGTGTGTGTGTGTGTGTGTGTATCCAAAACTGCTGAACATAAACTTTTTTTAGAAGTTAAAACAGTTAGAAAAATTGTCTTAACCCATGGCATTCAATCAAGAGGAAAATTTCAATTGCATCTAAAAGAGTATTTCCCCTGTCAGCATTATGTGCAGGTTCATTATAAGTTGGAGTAGCTATTTTTCACTGCCTCTGGTATATTTCAGGATTATTTACCATCTTGTGGGTCATCACATAGGAGGGTTGGAATGGACATTGGAGAAACTGTAGCACAGCCCTCTCAATACATAGGAAAGGGAAGACCACTGGCAGAGTTAGACTGAGCCAGGTTTGCAGTATAAATCTGCACACCTCTGCATCGGAGAACATTGCTGGAAGTCCAAACATAAAAACCTGGTTACAGAGTGGTGGTGGCTAACAACAGTGATGACAATACAAATGTCTTCCCACAGCATCTTCTGCTCTGTTCTACTCACATTGGTTATCTTGAAATTTTCTGGATGTGTCATTTTCATTTTCATCTTGTTTTATCATTTTCTGTTTCTGTTTTCTGTTTTCTGTTTCATCATTTTCTGCACCCTGAGAGCTACTAGCACATATAATCTTGAGTTTTCCTGCAGGCATTGAGTTTTTCCTGAATGCAAGTCACCTGCATTGTGTTGTTTCTGCTCTATGACCCTCAAACATTTTGATCCTCTTCTTCCCTCTTTCCCTCCCTCCTTCTCTCTCTGTCTCTCTCCCTACCACCCCCTCTCTACCCAAACACACATACTAGAATAATACTGTATGTATGTGTCTGTCTGTTTTTTTTCACTTAATATTATATCATAAATTTCACCCTTAGGCAGTGGAGAACGCAGCATGGTAGAGTAGATAATAGCTAAATATTGTGAATCAGAAGGTCCCAAGCTTGATTTCTGACTTGGTTGTTTATTGACTCTTTAGTTATTAGGCAACTTTTTAAGTGTCTTGAAGTTCAGTCTCTTAATATAAAGCAGAACAAATAATGCTTTGTCCTCATGTTTTAGAGAGAAGTAAATGACATAATTCCTCTAAAGCAGGGTTACCATGTTTGACAACTAAAAATAGAGTGTTCAATTACATTTGAATTTCAGATGAACAACCAATATTTTTTTAGTATATGCATTTTATTAGTTTCCTAGGGCTGACATAACAAGTTACCACAACTGGGTAGGTTAAAACAATGGAAATCTTTTCTCACAGTTGAGAAGACCAGAACTTTGAAATCATGTTGTCAGTAGGTTGTGTTATCAGGGATCTATCTCTGGTGGAGAGTCTGTTCTGGCCTCCCTCCTGGTTCCAGGTGGCAGCTGCCAAGCTTTGCATTCCTTGGCTTGGAGGTGTGTTGCCTGACCTCTGCGGTCACCTTCACATTGCCTTCTTTCCTCCTCTTATACGGACACCTGCCATTGGATTGAGAGTCCACATGAAATCCACGATGGTCTCATTTCAAAATCTTTAACTTAATTACATCTGCCAAGAGCCTTTTTCCAGTAATATCACTTTAAAAATTCTGGAGGTTAAGACTTAAGACATATTTCTTTTTCTTAGGGTCACTATTCCTGCCACTAAATGTATGTATCAAATATTGCATGACACTTATGCATATGAAAATGTATCTGTTGCTTATCTGGAATGGAAATTTAACCAGACTTCCTGTATTTCCTCTGGTAACCCAAAATCTAATGTTCTGAAATCAATACCTGACACATGGTAGTAACTAAAATGAATGAATGAATAAATAACTATAGGTAGTCTTTTCAATTTTCTCTGCAGAATTTGTTCCAATAGATTCTCACTGCATAGTATCCACATATGTTAACTAAAATGAATAGGGCTGATATCACACTCATCTGGCATTTTCATGTTAATGTTTTAGAAAACACTTAAATGAAATTTAACATTTGGGTCATTCATTTTCATGTTGAAAACGTTGCACTGCAACTTCTAATTGCTGGCATTAACTACCCTGCTTCAATATGCATAGAAAGTCCTTGCCTTTGAATATCTTATACTTTAGTGAGAAAATATGCAAATATCTTTTAAATGCTTAGAATTCTATTTAATCACTCATTCATTCACACTTCAATACAATAAATAATTAAATGCGATAAAAAATAATTCAGGCAAAAAAAAATTCAGGCAAAGAAACTAAATTTTGGAAAGGGGTGAGGATATTATTATATCTCTTTATAGAATACTTCCTAAACTGTTAATATTGTTATTAAGAATAAAACAAGAGAGAGAACACATAAGCAACAGAAAGTTCTTGATGCTGAAGATATTTTCCACAAGTCTTAAAAATATTTCTGTCATTTTCCAGTTTTCTTCTTTGTCAGGGTCTTTGACAAAACTTAACTAGGACGTGTTACATAAGGCGATGTTCTTAAATTCTTATATAACCACCCATCCCACGGTTGCTAGCCTCTTTCTAATCCAGAACTTTAATTCTTATGTTACCATTTTTACAATGAACTAAAACTTGTAACTCACTTCCCTCAGATCCTGTTAAAATGGTAACTAATTTATATTTTTCCTGACTAACAAAATGCGTGATACCTTTCCTGTTTTTTTCCTCTGTGGCTGGTTTATAGACTCATTATTCAGATGCCAAAGTATCACCTTTATTCTCTTGTACAACTGGAGTTTTAATTTAAAACCTCTCTGTATGGATGTGCATGTTTTATGTCAAAATATTAAAGAGAGACAGCTGGTGGTGAGGCAAAAGGAGTTCAGATGGGGTGAAATGAATAGATTTGTACAAAATAATTTATCATATTTTTAATAACGTGGCCAAGGAATAAAAATTGAATTCATATAAATAAGAAATCACATTTTTCTGTTATTTAGGTACCTGAATCTTAAAACATCTTAATCCCAAATGAAAAGAATATATATATGCAATGTTTCCTAGTACATATTGCATATATAACTATAACTATATAGTTATAACTATATATATACATATATATATGACTATATTATATGTTATATGAATAGTGTTTCCAGGTTCATGGAGGTTTTTGTGTTGAATACTTAATTCTCTTGAACTAATCCACCACTCCCAACTCAATCTAAGGAATGACTGACGCTCACACATATTCAGGTCTTACCAAAAAGCTGTCATTTTCCATAATCCCAGGTTGAGAATGAGCAAATAAATAGAAAGTAAAGAGAGAGAAAATACACACATTTTAGGCTTCGATTTAAATGTTCTCCTTGCATTCACCAAAACAAAATAATAATGTAATATAAAATGTGATAAAAATTTTAATTTCCCTGGTGAGAGAGCGTTTTCATTTTTCCCACATGCTTCAAAGTCCTGTTGAAATGCCATCTCTTTTAGGGACTGTCTCCTGTACTCCCCTAACCAAATCATTCATTGCCTGTCCTCGGGAAACATGGCGCTGTGCATATGCCTTTCCTGTGACTCTCACCCACTCTATTAGTTGAACCTGTCTTCCTCCCCGAGTGGACCTGATATTCCTCTGGAACTGTGTATTTTTTACCTGTGTTTCCCCAGTGCTTAACCTAGTGCCTGTATTCAGTGGCCACTCAGGTAATCATGAGGTGGTTAAAAATTGTTATCCCTATATGCCTTCTTCAATTATTTGCTTGATAAAATCGCCATTCAGAGATAACATAAGTGTGTCTATCCCACCACTGACCAGATGCTGGCACACAGCCTCAGGTGAAGGTCTTTGGGAAAGATGTGAAAAGCCTCAGATCAATGGATCCACAGGTTAGACCACTAGCATCAGATGAATTTTCTCTAAATCCAGGCAACAAGTGCTGTCTCTCATTTTGGAAAATTATCTTTCCGGTGGAAGCAAGGGGCAAAGATCAGAAGCAAGATGATCTCAGAGTCAATCCAACTTTCTTATGAGAGTAGCAATCTAAAGTAAAAGTCAGGGGGATAGGAGCTAGGGAATGACTTCTCCATGAATAGATATATAGATTTTTTTTTTCTTTAACAGGTTTATCAGGTGCAATTGACAGACAATAAACTACAAATATATAACCTGTAACATTTGGTAAGATTTGACATATGTGGGGGCACCTGGGTGGCTCAGTCAGTTAAGTGTCTGACTCTTGGTTTCGGCTCAGGTCATGATCTCAGAGGAGTGAGACTGAGTTCTGTGTTGGACTCTGAACTCAGCAGGGAGTCTGTTTGGAATTCTCTCACTCTCCCTCTTCCTCTGCTCCCCCTGCCTCTCTCTGCACTCTTTCCATCTCTAAAAGAAATAAATAAAAATCTTTTAATAAAAAATTTGACATACATATATGCTTGTGAAACCATTCATCATGGGCAAAATAAACATATTCATCACTCCCAAAGGTTTCCTTGAAAATTGTTCATATTTCCATAGATTTCCAACATAAAAAAAAAACAATTTTGTGACTATATATCAGAACCCAAACCCAGATATCCTACCCACAGTTATGCATTTAAACATAATTCACTTTCTCAAATTTGTAGATCCCATCCTTATCTGTTGTATGTCATTCTTTATGAAGCATCTGTGGGAACAGAATTCTAGCGATGACCTAAATAGACTTTGTATGTGACCTTGAAAGATCAAGAGCCTCTGTGGATTCCACAGGTCTATGAATTGTAATCCCACAATGTTAATTCTGTCAAAATAATTGTATACTAAAAATGAGTAACAGAGAAATTCCTGGAAAAATGCTAAATATTTGAAAATTGAAGATCACACTTCTAAATAACTCAATGGGACAAAGATGAGTGATTAAGGAAACTAGATTATGTTTTGGATTTAAAGAAATTAAACTACAACATATCAAAATTTGTAGTTAATGTAATTTCAAGGTGTTTCAATACATTAAATGGCTCCATTGGGAAAGATAGAAATTCTCAAGTAAATAATCTAAGCTTCCGCCTTAAGAAACAAGACTAAATTAAGCAAGCCAAAGAGAGGAAAAAATAAAATGAGGACAAAAATCCATAAAATTAAAAACAGAAAAACAATAAAGAAAATCAATAAAATCAGTTGGCTTTTGGAAAAGATCAAATTGATAAACCATTAGCCAGACTGATCAAGAGAAAGAGAGAGAGAGAAGATCTGCCTGCCCAATCCCAGGAATGAAAGCGAGACAATAATAAAGAATTTACAGACATTAAGAGCCTAAGAGAGAAATATTATAGAAATATTATGCACATAATTTGGCAACTTATGAAATGGAAAAGAATTTTTGAAAGACAGGTACTGCCAAATCTCACTGAAGAAGAACTAAATAATATGACTAGTGTCCTATCTATTAAAGACACTGAATTTGTGATTGAAACCTTTCCAACAGTAAATCCTTCCAACAGTGAAAGTTCCAGATGGCTTTACTGGCAAAGTTTACCATACATTTGTTGGTTGCAAACTTGGGAGCTTCCCAGGTGAAATATGAAAGTGGCCTCCCAAACACAGAGGATAAGGAGAGACTGAAGGAAGAATCTGGCCACTTTAGATTGGTAGGTGATGAGTTGAACAAGGAAGAGAACTTACTTAAGAGGCTTATCTTGGGGGGCTACAAGAGGAGGTTGCATCCACCCACAAGAATCTTTAAAGTGTATAGAGAGGCTTTAATGGGATTCAGTCATGTGCACTACACAGATGGTCTTAGCACCTCATCCATCAACCTCTCAAGGCTGCCTCCTTAAAAATGGTTCTCACTATAAAAACAAAGATGGAGGGGACAGTGCATATACGCTATGCGTATAGGACAGGGAAGGAGGTAAGGAGTCTCTGCTCACTTGGATTCAGCTCATGGTTTAACTGGTAGTCATGTCCTCTGAATGACCTCCTCCCAATACTTAAGGAAGAAATAATACCAATTCTACACAATCTACTTAGCGTATTCTCAAGTGTCAAATATTTCAAAAATTGGATTGGTACTTGATAACAATGAGAGAGCATAGGTTGTCATCAAGTCATTTTTTTTTTTTTGTAATTAAGAACATCCACTGGTAAACATTTTGGGGTAGCTTCATTTTAACTCTGTATTTATAAATGTATTTATACATTTTGACAAATATGATTTTAATTTCAGTGGTAGATGTATTGATGCCTGTTCAATGCAATCATGATTATCCATTATGATAATTATTTATTGTGATATAACATTTCAGTTATATCACAATAAAAAATCTTAAAAGAGTGAAATGGATGTGTTCCAATAGAAATTTATTTATGGATACTAAAAAAGTGGTCTATGTAATTATTGCACATCATGAAATATTTTCTTCCTTCAATTTTTGCAATCATTCATAATGGTGAAGGATATTCTTTATTTTTTGTTTTTATTTAAATTCCAGTTAACATATATCGTAATCTTAGTTTCACACGTGCAATATAGTGGTTTGACACTTCCATATAAGAGCTGGTGTTCATTACAGGTGCACTTGGTAAAGGCCATTCTTAGCTTGCAGGTGATACCAAAATTTTCAGCAGCTCAGATTTGGCTCATGGATGGTAATTCACTGTCGCCTTCACCATACACTCTCTGGATTGGACTTTTATTTCCCTGGGTGTAATGTCCTAGATGAATCTGGATGGACGGTTCTGCTTGTTACACATCAAAGTCGACAAGGAAGTATTTCGTTGTGCAACACAATCAATTCCAAGTATATATCTTCTCTGTTGATTTCTTAATTTATAAGAACATTGCTTTTGCCATACAACGCACTCCATCAAAAGTATTTGTATATTATCACTAGAGAAACAAGTGATTTATATCTTCCTTCTAAAAATATTGGAATGAATTTGCAGAATACTCATTTCATATTAATGTTCACCTTTCACATAATGAACTTCAGAAAGACTTACTTTGACTCCTTGAGTTGGATGGGAAAAACAAAGAAACAAACCTACCAACTAGTATTGGAATTAACAGATACCATATTTGGGGCATTTAATGACAACAGTTTAAAACCATCATTTAACTGTCTGCAAAGATTTCTTCTGCTAATGTAGCCAACACATTAATGATTATCTTTTGCTTTTCATACTGCACAAAGAAACTTGGAGTGGAAAAATAAACAACTTAATTTAGAATAATAGGTATTTCATCTACAGTAAAAGCTCTGCTCCACACTGTGATGAGTGGAAAAAAAAATGTGTATGTGAAATTGTCATCTTTAGGCAGACTTGTTAAAATTACTTCTCATGGTTTAAGTAGATGCTGGGGCAGATTGATGTTTTTGTTTTTCATGTGGTCAGTGCTATTACAGTTGACTCCCAGGATGGAAGGTAAATACCATCAAATATTTTGTGCAAGTCTCATACTCATCCTCTACTTCCTTGAGAAACATAAATGTGGCACTTGATTTTTTTTTAAACTTTTACTTTCATTGCCACTGAAAGGGTTTATTTAAATTAAATATAATTAATAATACAATAAATGGCAAAAACACTGTTCAGACTTCTCTATTCCAGGGATCAGCAACTTTCCTTGCAAATACAGGCCAGATATTTTAAACTTTGCAGGTCATGTGGTCTCTGTCACAATAACTCACTTCTTCCTTAGCAACACAGAAGCAGCCTGAAACTATACATAAAATGTTGATTAAGGGAAAAACTTGCAACTAGTAGGTAAATAAGTTCTGGAGATCTAATGCACAGCATAGTGATTATAGTTAACAATACCATATTATAAACCTCAAAGTTGCTAAGATACTAGATCTTACTTATTCTCACTGTAAAAAAAGAAATGATAATTAAGTGAAATGATAGAGGTGTTAAAGCTACAGTGACAATCATATTGCAATATAAAAATGTATCAAACCAACAAGTTGTACAACTTGAACAATGTTACATTTCAGTTATATCACAATAAAAAATTTTAAAAGAGTGAAATGGATGTGTTCCAATAGAAATTTATTTATGGATACTAAAAAAGTGGTCTATGTAATTATTGCACATCATGAAATATTTTCTTCCTTCAATTTTTGCAATCATTCATAATGGTGAAGGATATTCTTTATTTTTTAAGTTTTTATTTAAATTCCAGTTAACATATATCGTAATCTTAGTTTCACACGTGCAATATAGTGGTTTGACACTTCCATATAAGAGCTGGTGTTCATTACAGGTGCACTTGGTAAAGGCCATTCTTAGCTTGCAGGTGATACCAAAATTTTCAGCAGCTCAGATTTGGCTCATGGATGGTAATTCACTGTCGCCTTCACCATACACTCTCTGGATTGGACTTTTATTTCCCTGGGTGTAATGTCCTAGATGAATCTGGATGGACGGTTCTGCTTGTTACACATCAAAGTCGACAGCATTGCACGGGACAGATATTGTAAGCAAGCCAAGATTTGTGGAAGCTTGGAATAATACATTATGACAGTGTCAGAGGTGGCCCTTAAGGCTCCAGCATGGGGACAGGAAAAGATTACTCCAGGGAAAGATTTGTAGGCTCAGGATGTGAATAAGTGGGAGTTGGAGCAGCTGAGAGAGAACTGGGCCATCTGAGATAAACCTACTGGTTGCCACTGCTAAGAAGATACTTTGTTTGACCTCTTCATTTCTCTCAGATGTACCAAGGGGATTTTCCTCTCAGATACTGCTGCCTTCCAACCAGTGGACATATGCAGATATCTATTTTTCTGGAAAGTTTTCTAGTTCACTCTATGATTTAATTACTCCTTCTTGTGGCCTACTTCTACACTCTATCTAGTTATTATAGGGGGTCTCACAGGTTATTGTACTTGTGTCAGTCTCTCCAACTAAAGTGAGCTCCTTAAAACTAAGGGAAGTTCTCTATGTATCTCTGTAACTCCAGGACCTATGACAATGCTTGATACTGAGTGAAAAACTTCATAAATATCTTCTGTGCAAAACCTAATTATAGCATGGATATGATTTTGCATTCTGCTTTTGTCACTCACTATTATAAGCATTTCATTTGGTTTTATTGTCTTCATAATTATAATTTCAATGGCTGCAGAAAAGTCTATCAAGTTCATGTGTCATAATTTGGTATATTATCTCTGCTTTGTACATTGAAGCTATCTTCACATTTTTGCTATTCATTAAATATTTAATTAGGTATTACTTTGTCTTTTCTGAATTTGGAAATCTTGAAGGCATGTTTTGGATTACTCCTGCCTCCAAAAATTCCCATCATGGAATTTGACTGCTTTTCCATAAAGACATTTTCTTGTCAATCAAAGAAATATTTTATTATATCATATATTAAATATATTAATATATACTATAGATTTAGATTTATTTATACACAAGTATATGTTATATAATTCCATATATTATGATATTAATATATAATTATACATATAATATTATATTTTATTATATATAATGTAAATTATATATAATAAGTAAGGCTATGTGTATATGAACAAGTACTATTTAATATGTATAAGTATATACAAATATATAAACAGGCCCACCTGGGTATCTCAGTTGGTTAAGCATCTGACTCCTAGTTTTGACTCAGGTTCTGATCTCAGGGTCATGAGATCAAGCCTCATGTTTGTCTCTTTGCTTAGTGTTGAGTCTGTTTAAGCCTCTCTCCCTCGCTCTCTGCCCTTCTTCCCCTCAAATAAATAAATAAATCTTAAACCCAAATATATATATATATACACATATATATATATATATATAACTCATGTGTGTATATATATATATAAAACTCGTGTGTATACATATATATATAACTCATGTGTGTATATATATATAAAACTCGTGTGTATACATATATACATATAACTCATGTGTGTATATATATATAAAACTCGTGTGTGTGTGTGTGTATATATACATATATACATATATACATATATACACACACACACATTCATAATATAAATTATAGGTAGGAATATTATGTGTATAAATATACATAATATAAATTATAAGTAGCAATGTTTTTATTGAGGTATAATTGATATATAAGGAATATTTAGCTATATACATGAATATAAGAGATGTTTACCATTTAAACTGGAAAAAAATGTTGGGAAAAGAAAAACCTTATAATGAAGTTGAAAATGTCTGAAGCAAAGGGTTTAATCTGCCCAACCTCTGCTAAGAAAAATTGAACATCAGAGATAGAAAAGAATCTGTCTCCAGACATACTATTCTGAACATGTCAGATCTCCTCTGATCTCAGACACTAAGCAGGTCTGGGCCTGGTTAGTGCTTGGATGGTGATAGGAATGAGTCCATCACCTTGGGAACACAGTCCCCAATAATTATCACCTGGAATTCAAGAGGTCAGTGAGGGACATACAATTTTCTTTCTTTTCTAATCCATTTAATCCAAATATAGTAGGCTAGAAGTTTAAATTGCTTATATGTAATTATCAAATATCAAAAATCATTACCAGTAATTTATTTTTAAACAATGTTGTTGAGGTATAATTTACATACAGTAAAACAAACATATTGTATTGAAAATGTACAATGGGATAAGTTTTGACATACTTACACACACATGAATTCATCATCACAATTAAGACTATGAACAACCCCATCACCCACCAAACCTCCTTATGTCTCTCCTTCCAACCCCCGCCTGGATCCCCTCTTAACCAGACCACCACTTTCCTGCTATTGGTCACTATGGATTTGTTTGACTAGTCTAGAATTTTATATAAAGGGAGTCTTACAGTATAATTCTTTTTGTCTGGCTTACTCTGTGCCAGCAACTATAATAAACATGCTTATATATGTTGTGATAGCAATGATTTTAGAGTGCATCAGACTCTTTAGATGGATCATGACCAGAGACAGATTTGACATTCTGCTATGAAAGTAAAAGTCTTACCTGAATTATCCTATTTTATGGCTCTCCTGCACTCAGTCTATGGAGACGGTCTCTGAGACCTGGAAAAAGTCTGACCATCTCTTGTTTGTATGGTATTATCCCAAAACCTTGGATCTAGTCCTGCAAAGCATATTTGTGTTGATTTAAACCAAATTGATATGAACTGAATTTAGAGGAATGGATAGAGTGCTATCCAACAACTCATGCATTCCCGGTTTAAGAAATGTTACACGGAAAAATAATCAGTCGCATTGAATGTTCTTGGTTTCTCACAAGCCTAGAAACACAAACTCAAAAGTTGGTCTCCAAAGTGTGTGTCAGCACTCATTTAATTAGGTCATCAAACTAGTGGATCCAGAATATCTCTTATTTTTTTTTCCCTCATCATCGACAGTTTTTGTTTTACTGAACATTAGAACTTTTGAGACCCCGAGACTGTATTTGCATATCAGGTTTCAGAAATACTGGCATAGAGAAGACCAGCTTGAATAATATAAAAATATAAGGGTTCAAGTCCTGGTTCTAAAATTTCCTATGTGTGATCTTGTCAGGTATTTCTAAATTCAATTGCCTCACTTGGCAAATATGGATGATAGGAATCAATTCATAGAGCTGTTGTGAGGACCGAATAAAAACAGGAAATATGCATAAATATTGAGCTGAGTGTTTTGTAGATTGTCTTTGATGAGTGTGAGTCCAACTATGTGAGAAATGAGAGGGATTCTGAAGACAGGGGTAGTGGACAGGGAAGCCTTTGAAGCTTGACCTCAGGAAACCTCTTTCAGTCATCGCTTTTGCCCTATCTTTGGCAAATCTACATCACTGTGGACCTAACGGCAAGAGGCTCTATGTTTGAGCCACTGTTGATCGACGGCTAGCTATTCAGTCTCGGGCAAGCCATTCATTCCGCAATCTCAGTGGACTTATTTATGAATTGGTAATAATGGTACCTATTTGTCTTATCTCACAGGGTTATTCTGAGGAATAGATAGGATAACATATGTGAAAGTCCTTTGTAAATGAGTGCAGATGCTGCTAGAAAATTGTCAGAGCACTGCTCTTTATCCAGCGCTAGAGCAGTCATCTGGGTGGTTGGCTTTAGGCACATCTACCGTTTTGGCGCCAGGCACCTTTGGTTCCACTGAGAAGGGCTCCGCAGCATTCGGTTGACCATAGCCATTACGCTCATGAGGGTCATCCTGACCCATCACTTAATCTGAGGTCAGGCTGGAAACTGACAGGAAGGAAAAGACTCTGGGTACTGACTGAGATGCCCAAGGCAGCTCCGGGTCTTCCCGCCACAGGAAGGGTGTCAGATGCAGGGGACGCCCCCCTGTGCTCAGTCCTCAGTGCTGCAGCTGTCCCTGAGCAGAGGACCTTCTGTTCTTATGCTGCTGTCACAGGTGATGACAGGCAGTGTCACCTGAGTGAAACAAACTGGTGTCAGAACTTCGCCCAAAAGATTTTAAGTGTGTCAACAACTATTGCCTCTCATGACAAGTGCTACAGCCCTCTGAGGGTCTTCTTTCAATGTGTCACACTCTTTAAGTCATTTTCTGATCATCTTTTCTGCCAAGCCTTCTTTCGAAGGAAACAGCATAGGCAATCGGCACAGGGATGACCAGAAATGAGTCCTATGTTCTAGTCCCAGAACAGATTCATCAAATAGGACTGAAGGAAAATCTGGTAATAGAGGCAGCAAAAAGTCTAGTGTATCATGGGGTACCTGGGTGGCTCAGTGGGTTAAGCCTCTGCCTTTGGCTCAGGTCATGATCTCAGGGTCTTGGGATCAAGCCCCACATCGGGCTGTCTGCTCAGCGGGGAGCCTGCTTCCCCCAAAGCAATCTGTTCTGTTTTCCTCACAAACCCGGGAAGAGGTACACCATATTAAAGGTCCCAGAGTTCTTTTGGTCAGAGACAGACATGACTAGGCATTTACTAGGAGCAGGAGATAAATATACCCAGATACACTTAGGCAGAGCTGGTATTTAGGGCTGCTGGTGTTTGTATGCATAGGGGGAGGGTAAGAGGGATAGGAGGAAATGGGATCAGGTTCCGATAAATCCTTTCTGACTCTGCTTTAAGATATAGACAGATACATCCACCTCTAACACACCCAGTCACTCCCCACTATCCAACCACAGATGTGTTTCCAAGTCATTGATGCATCCTGGCAGAACGGTGGTAGAGTATCAGATTTAGGCAACTCCCATTATAGTCTTCCAGGTGGAAAAAAAGTAGCAGTTCAAGTCACTCAGAAAGGTCCAGAAACAGACAACTGAGTCCAGCAGCACAGGCAGAATCATCAGTGCTCACTTCCTTCTCACTTCCTTCTCTTTCTATTTCTTGCTGTGATTTCTTCTCGGTTGACTTCTTGTTGAGGCAGGTCCTTGGAGCAGACTTCCAAGATTAATTTGGTTAAAAAAATTAAAATAGAAGAGAAAAAATAGAGAGAAATACAGAGATACTGAGGGACAGAGAGAGACAGAGAGAGAGAGACAAAGAGACAGAGAGAGACCCTGGAATCTTGAACACTCGGCAATCTGGCTGTAGAGTCAACACCATTAATATCATTGCAGGGTTGTTATATGACCAGAATGAAGCCACGCACGGGCAAGTCTCTGGTATTGTTAGTGCCAGCATTTCATAGATATGCAGTGTATGTTCACTAGCTGAATCTAAATTCTATGAATGCCGGATCAGAAATCAAAATACCTTTCTTCATGGTCTAATACTATTAGAGTAATTAAAAGTACTAGTACTTATACCACTGTAGGTATAAGAAATAATTTAAGAAATAATCATAAATGACCGCTGGACTTCCAGAATCTACTAAGACAGAAAGTTATATGAACTACTGCCAGTGTCGCTTCTAGCTGCCTGTTCAACTAACACAAATTAGGGTCCCTTGGGCTCCTTTCTCTACCAGTATCTCTTCCAATTATTCTATGCTGAAAACTTGTAAGTGAAGTAGAATAACAATCATCAAATCCAGAATCATATATTCGTAGTTTTGATTCTGGGTCATCTATTTCCCATCTTTGTGACTTTAAACAGATTACTAACTCTTCTGAGCAGATTTTTTTAATCAGCACAATAAGGGCAATATTATGAACTTCATCAGTTCATTGGGACAACTAATTTTGAGAGTGTGGTACAGTGACTGGCATATAGTAGTATCTATATAAGTGGATGTTATATATAAATCTAAATGACAAGGTGTCTCTCTAATTTCCTCACTTACATTGATTCAATTAATTTGCATAGCTTATGATGCTACATTCCCAAAGGTTGATTAAGAATTTTTAAGTATCTATACCTTCCTTTAACATTTGCTAAACAATTTGTTAATTATGCCATTTTAAATGAGCCTGCATTTCATGAATTGTAATCTGGTTCAGAATGATACAGCGCAAGGTCGATAAAAACATTTTTTTGGAGAAATTAAATTCTGATTTTGAATGAAGAGACACACTGAAGTAAGTTGATTTTTTTTTAAAGATTTTATTTATTTATTTGAGAGAGAGAGAGAGAGAGAGAACACAGGCATGAGCACGAGTCGGGGGGAGGGGCAGAGGGAGAGGGAGTAGCAGACTTCCCACTGAGCAGGGAGACTGACAGTAGGCTCAATCCATCCCAGGATGTTGGGATCACACCTGAGCCTAAGGCAGACACTTAACCTGCTGAGCCACACAAGCACCCCTGAAGTGAGTTGACTTCTGAACCTGCCATCCCTGTGATTGTTGTAATGTACTTATCTTCAAATTCCAATAAAGTCAAATAATCAAAGATTGAGAGACTCTGGAGTTCAGTGGTCATGAAAATGGATCCTGATGGTAGCCGTCCTGTGTTCACATTTACCGTAGCTGCTTAATATTTCCACAATTCTTAGTATTTCTGTAATCACCTCGGGCAAGTTGACCACGAAGTTTTTTTTGTTTTGTTTTGTTTTGTTTTTCTTTTCAGTGTAACAGTATTCATTGTTTTTGCACCACACCCAGTGCTCCATGCAATCTGTGCCCTCCCTAATACCTACCACCTGGTTCCCCCAACCTCCTGCCCCCCACCCCTTCAAAACCCTCAGGTTGTTTTTCAGAGTCCCTAGTCTCTCATGGTTCACCTCCCCTTCCAATTTCCCTCAACTCCCCTCTCCTCTCCATCTCCCCATTTCCTCCATGTTATTTGTTATGCTCCACAAATAAGTGAAACCATATGATACTTGACTCTCTCTGCTTGACTTATTTCACTCAGCATAATCTCCTCCAGTCCCATCCATGTTGCTACAGAAGTTGGGTATTCATCCTTTCTGATGGAGGCATAATACTCCATAGTGTATATGGACCATGAAGTTTTTATAAGTGACTTTCCCAGTCCTCCCCTAGGCCAGCTTCAGTCTTCTGCTCATAAATAACTTTGTAAGTAATATTGTGCACTTTGGGGGAAAAAAAAAACAGGATTTTATCTGTGTTCCTATCTTAGTAGGTTGGGAGTTATCAGAAGGGATGACTAACTCCTAGACTGTCTTAGAAGATGCATTCAGTAAATAATTATTGAATGAATGTATATTACACTTGAAAGTAGTAATGATAACACATAGCAGTAACTGTAGTTAGAGCAATAAAATTAGAGTGGTAATAATAATAATAATAATGTTAAACAATTAACATTTAATTAGCATTAAGCACTCATAATTTTCCAAGCACTGTTCTAAGGGCTTTATATTTTTAAATCATATCCCCATTACAACAGCTCTATGAAATATTTATTTACATTTGTTTTCATTTTATAGATAAGGGATGTGATACAAAGGAAATGTTATAACCTGCCTGGGATCACACAATTAGTAAGTAGTGAAGCTAGGATCAAATTATGCATGACCTTAATTTTCTGAAGAGCCTCAAATGTCCAAGGACCCAGCTAGCGTTAGGGGTGTATGTCTGAGTTTCTCAGCCTCAGTGTTCTCCAGTGAGGATATTGGATGCCATCATCTCTAGGATGTAGTC
This sequence comes from Martes martes, assembly GCF_963455335.1. Classification (NCBI taxonomy): domain Eukaryota; kingdom Metazoa; phylum Chordata; class Mammalia; order Carnivora; family Mustelidae; genus Martes; species Martes martes. The sequence continues at coordinate 5,698,872 of NC_137891.1, read as the reverse complement.
CAACTCTGTCTCCATGACTCGCACCTTTACTCCCTCCTGCATCTCTGTGGTCCTCGGGCCACCCAACCCCAGCTCTTTCTTACTCCTTTTGCAGCTACCTTTACTGTGGGTTGTGGTCTCCAGTCCCTTGGGCTCAGACCCCTGAGGTGGTGTGAGTGTGCTGCTGTTGAACCCACTGCCGCACACTGCGTACTCCCAAACTTGAGGGGAAATCAACTGCAGTCAAGGGGATAATTAGCTGCTGATTACTGCTGATCTATTAATTGGGAAGTGCTGTAGGCCCTATTTAGAGTGATCTGACTAATGAAATCACAGTATCTTTAATCAAGGATTCAGTGAAGCTTCTAGCTGGAGGATGGCAATTGGATATATTTCACTGGTGAAAGTACTCCTCCCCCTCCACTGTGATGTTTGCTGGTTGAGACTCCACATCCAGATTCCTGGCCTCAGTCTTCTGCGATTGGGGGTACGCTCTCTTGATTGTATCTGCCCCTAGACTGTCGGTGATGTAAGGACAGGTACTCCTAAGTCCCCAGGATCACTGCTTCATGCATGATAAGGAATCAACAGATACAGGTAGTATAAAAACATGGACTACTCTAAGCCTCTGTTTTTGCATTCTGTACAAGCAAGAAAATAACAGCTACTTTGTTGCCTTATTAGATGTATTTCAGAGAACATATATAATGAGCCTGGTCCCGCCATCATATAAGAAGAAGTTGACAAAAGAGAAGTGCTCTTTGTATCATGATTATGCCTTAGGAAGAAAGTATTTTAAATTATGGGTAAATGAAAGAATAAATTATTGAACAAAAGACAAAAATCCATTAATTCAGAGATGGCTTATGAGTTTGATCTTTCTGGTTACTACAGATATTAATTACGTGTTTCTTTCCTAAAGAATCTTATCACTTATTCTCATCTTAGTCATGGTGTTGTAACACTTAACCTCTTTAATTTTTGTTCTCCCTTGAGGAAGTATAATGTATAGTGTTTGTTTTGTTTTGTTTTTTGACCTTTATGTTAGTTACTACCTCACGTTTCTCAACACAAACAAATAATTTTTGAGAAACTATTATAGGTAGGTCTGTGCTAATCTGTTTTACTCGTGTCCTGAGAGAGGAGCTAGTATTTTGGGTATGGTGCATTGGTTGCTTTCACCTTCACCTCAGCTCCTTATAGTTGCGGAAGTTAAAAGTTTGACAATGACATCTCACAGACTGCCTTTAACCTGAATTCTGGATATAAGGTAAGTTTTCTACCTAAGAACACTTGTGTGGCGTTTGGTAAGCAGAGCAGGGCAAGGACCATATTTCAGCATAATTTCATTTTTTTCTGACACCAAGTAAAAAAGGGAGAATATTATCCCCATTTAAAAGATTCCAAACCTCTGTCTCTCAGAAATCAGGACACATGTCCAATGTCATAAGGAAGTAATTGGAAGAGGCAATATTTGAAACTAGAACTCTCTGACTCCTTTCTCTGGTCCTTTCTTCTATACATCTACATCAAACTGCCATGTTGGAAAAACATCATATAAGATTATAATTAACTTTCATCTTTTCATAAGAGATAGACAAACAAATGTCTGTAGAAGTTCTAAGCAGAAAGCAATCACAAAATTGGTAAATTAAGGGAAATATCAGGGAAGATAATATCCTTGAAGTAAGTACAGGCTTCGGTTGTACAGATAAAAAAGATAGGAGCACAGGCACCAGGTATGAAAAGACGGAAAAACACATGAGAACAACACCGGCTCTTCTTTTTTTTTTTCTTTTTTAAGTGAAGAGTGGGTCTTTTTTCTTTTTTTTTTTTTAAGATTTTATTTATTTATTTGACAGAAAGAGAGATCACAAGCAGACAGAGAGGCAGAGAGAGAGCAGGAAGCAGGCTCCCCCGCTGAACAGAGAGCCCAATGCGGGGCTCGATTCCAGGACCCTGAGATCATGACCTGAGTCAAAGGCAGAGGCTTTAACCCACTGAGCCCCCCAGGTGCCCCGACACCAGCTCTTCTAAGATTGTGCTTGGGAGGAGCCATTGGAACATCAAAAAGGAATAACAGCATTACATAGTTGTTTTGGTTTGCTTGGACCGCCATAACAAAGCACCACCAATGGTGGTGGGTGGGGAGAAGCTTAAACAGAAATGTATTTTCTCACAATTCTGAAGACTAGAAGTCTGAGATGAAGGTGTCGTCAGGATTGGTTTCACCTGAGGTCTTTTTCCTTGGCTTGTGCATGGCTGTCTTCTCGTTGTGTTTTCATGTGGTCTTAGGTCTGTGTGTCTGTGCCCTAATTTCCTCTCTTATGAAGACAGTGGCCATTGGATCATGGTCCACCCCAAAGACCTTGTTTTAACATAATTACCTTTTTGAAGACCCTGTCTCCAAATACAGTTACATTCTGAGGTCGTGGGGTTAGGATTTCAACATATGAGAGATTAAACGGTTTTTAATTTGCTTCTAAGTGGAAAGAAATGAGAACTAGCAAATAGCTTCATATGTGTGTGTCTTAATGTATACAAAGAGTTTAAAATAACTGCATAATGACCACAGATTTCTCCTTTTGGAGCGATGGTCTCAACAGAAGTGATTTTGCCCCCTCTGAAATATTTGGCAGTCTGGAGACATTTTTGATGTCACAGTTGAGAGCCTGCTAATGGAATCTGCTGATAGATAACAGGGATGCTGTTAATTCTTCTATAATGCACAAGACAGTCCCTACAACAAGGAATAATTTGAACCAAAATAGCAATAGGTCTGAGGGTAAGAAACCTTTTTTATTTCTAGAGTATGAGCATGGTTATTTTGAATTAACCCATGTTGAGCTGCTATTGAATTAGTTCTTAAATCTCATGTTTCTAAGAATCCCCCCAAAAAAGAATCCCCAATAACAATTTAAATTTTTTAAATTAAATAAATTTATTTTAAAAAATATAATTTGACAACCTTCATTCCAAAAAATGTCAATATAACAGTTTTTGTTGGGGCTCATGTACCTACATAAACACACACATACACACACACACACACACACACCAAAAACAAAAACAAAATAAAACAAAACAAAAAACCCAGAAACATATAACCGATCCCAAATGAGTCCAGTATATATGATCCATGGCTCTTACTTTGAGAAATAGCCCAGGAGGAAATATAGTCTGAATAAGACTATATGCAGCACATTTTTTCCTCATATATTATAATTATTTATGTGTCTATCTCCCATTCCAAAATGCTAAATCAACCATCTTTTATTCATGAAGATCCTCTAACTTTTCTGACACCACAAAGTTGCTGGAAATGCAGTAGTAAAGTACTTGGAGAAAGCCCCAACACTTCTAATTCTTGAAGATAATCAAATGGTCTAGGAGGGTCACAGCATATGTAGAACAAGGATGTCCTGGATTCAACTGCATTTTTTACTTCTGCGTCCTACCAGCCCCTGGAACTACCCTTCTATACAAGAGCTCCTCGTTGTCATCTTCTCACTTCCTCTTTAACAGGCCCAGTGTGCAGAATACATGTCTTATATATATTCTTGTAGACCCAGAACATGTATGCCTGGACACAAGTATAGCAACATTCTTTCCTAGTAAGTCTCGTTAATAGGGTTTAACTTCTAGGGTTTCGTAAGATCTGTAAGCAATATGTTCCATAACCATAATAATTATAATTCTAGGGGCTGCATAATCTTTCATCTAGTTGAAAAACCAGCACTTACTTAAACATTTCTTTACTACTGGTGGGCATTTTATCATTTTGATTTTCAATAAAAGAGAAGAACAATAAAGGTTTTGAGTATATTCATTTTTTCCTCTTCTAATTTATTTTCCCTTATGATACAATCCTATAAAATTAACCAGATCAAAATGTGACCTGTAACTGATTTAAAAATAAAATAATTTACCTTATTCTCAGCCCTCCAACTTAACAATGACTCAGTGGTAGAGAGAGAAATACATTAATCTCTAAATTGCATAATTCTGTTGCAAATCTTTTCCGCAATCTTCTCCACTCCCTGTGTTGTCTGAATGCCTGGCAACAAGTCTCAGGGTAAGAGATATTATAAGAAAAAACATCTTTTCTCCAAAAATGCTAGCTGGATTCAGCGAGGGTAAAAATCTTTCATTACCAAGACAATGTCTCACAGACTTTTTATTCATTCACCATAGATGGTTATGAAATTAATGGATAGCTATTTTTATATTTTTAATGTGGTTACTATTTTTTTCTAATTTTCTTTATAAAATTTATTTATTATTTGTTATTTGCCAAAGATTTGTTATTCTTAACCTTAAAGTAATAAACTATCAGACTATAGAACCATCATTTAGACCAAACTGGTTGGCCAGGTTCATGGAGGCAGGATGTGGGTGAGGGCAGGGGGTAGCTGGTATGGACAACTATTATTTCCATTTGGCATATCAAGAATGAATGCATAGGTAGATTACAAAATTTGCCAACTGTCACACAAATAATTACTGAAGGAATCAAGTATCCAAAAGCCTTGTGTCAAAGAAGGACCCCCACCCCCCATACACACACAGAAAAGAAAAAGAGAGGAGGGTTGAAGGGAGAGAACAAGCTCTTTAATTAAAGATGATGTTTTCCCATGGCTATATTAAGATGTGCTGCTAGGTTTTTCACATCAGGCCAGCAAGCTTAGAGTAATAATTTCAGCTTGGGCTGGAAGTGCTGGAGGCTTGTACAGGATTCTTGGTCAAGCTTGTTTAAGATCTTGCTTTTAAACTGCTTTTGATATCTTTGCATCCTACTCTTAAAAATCAACAGACCCAGAAGGGTGTGCTAGAGAAGTAACCGTTCCTGTAGCATGCCTTCTCTTGGGCAAACACAGCTCCGTCGCTGAATACTTGGGGTTTGACCCCTGGAAAGTTCTGAGTGGAATTTCATGAGACACAAAGACATAGATTCTGCCCTAATTTTCAGTCAGGAGGTAGGAGGGAAGCAAAGAGGAGGTTGCATTCTGGTAAATGCAGTAAATACAATAGAGAAAGAAGCAGAGTGTGCAGCTAGCACAGGGGAGGGCGGAGGGGATCCTTGTCCTGTTGAGGGACTGACAGGATTCTCAGGAGCCCTGGCATCTGGGATTGTACTGAAGGTGAAGAGAAGTTGTCCCAGGATGTAGAGCAGGTCTTGCCTGAGTGGGGATGAAGTGTGTGGAGAAGTGAGCACCAGTGACCCGCCGTATTGGGTTAGTGCACTATGGATGGGTGGGAGCCAATGGAACCAATGAACCACGGTTCCCAGTGAGTGAAAAACCAGTGGTAGTTAGGCACTTTTTTCCCCTTTTCTTTTCACATTTCTTTCCCTTTCATTTGAGTCTCTACCTATTTACAAAACTTCTTCCTAAAAAAAAAAAAAAAAAAAAAAAAAAAAAAAAAAAACTTCTTCCTAATTTCAATTGTTTTTGCAATCTTTCTGGTAGCATAGCTTTGGTACTCCACAACCCAAACAGAATCAGAAACTTACATGATACTGAGCACTGTCTAAACTCCATTTTTTTTTAATATATATATATATTTTTTTTATCCAATGCTCTGCCTTCTTCTTTATATTGCTGTACTGCTATCAAGTGAATAACCAGCCCTTTTCTGAATACCAGGAAACTCAAGTGTGAGCTCTCACAGATACAATGGGTTCTGGACAAAGCAATCCTGTGTACCACTCTACAGTGGAGACTAGAGGGAAGGGGAAAAATAAAGAAGTGAGATAATGAAACATTATTTTTCTCAGTTGTAGGAATTTCAGGGTTTGAAAGTGAAAGCCAGCAGGCATTTAAAAGGAAAAGCACTAGGGGAAATGATTCCATCCTTCTTATTTTATAATCTCATTTTAAAAGAGTGACAGTTGCAAGTTCTCTTTGGCACTAATTGCCTTTCTCTGATCAAGCTGTCCCGTCTCCAACCTTGACAGTCTATCTCTGGTCAGGTTTTTATCTATATCTGCATTCTGCAGCCCTGACAAAAAAAACCCTCAGCGTTCAGTGGTTAAGTTTGTCCCTGAGAGGAGTGAATATCTAGCCACGGTATCTTTGTTTCAAATCATTACTTCTTCAGAAAGGTGGGTCCCTAATTGTTGGATATAGATTGGATTCATGGTAGATTGCATGCTCTCTTTTTAACAGATTTGATAATATTTTGTGCAAGAAGGAAAAAAGTAAATTGTTGTGAAAATAACAAGAGACAATATAGGGTGTGAGCTGGCACTGAATGAGGATCTTAAAGCAGCCTCATGAGTATGAGTTTTTGTTCTTGCCCCTAATCAGCCAGACAGCCATGGGTTTGAATCTCACCTTGCTGTTTAATTAGGCAAATTAACCTTCTTGCTTTTATAGCAGCCTGTGCTGTCTTTCCTCCTCCCACTCTGCATTTTCAGTCTCAGGCTATGTGTCTGCCTTGCCCGCTAGACTGTGAGCTTCTAAGAAGAGGAATGGGGTTCCCATCAGCTTGTAATTCCACCACTCAGCTCAATTCCTACTCAAGAATATCCCCATAATATATGTTTCATAAATGAGCAATTCTGTGCTATTGTGTTCCTCTCATTCCGCTTCAGATATGTGAAAAAGGTATTGACCCAGGTCCTCAATGTTACCGACTACTCTCTTCTTTCCCTCCCCACTCCAGCACCCTCAGGAAACACTGGTTGGCATGGTTATTCAGGAATCTTTGGAAAGAGAAGAATTTCACCTCTCACCATTGTGTTACCAGCTCAAAGGTAAACAATGATTAGGCTAATGTAGCATTCTCATCTCAGTCAGGAAGGATAATGTTGTGGATAAGGAAGTTGTTCTGCTTTTTGGAAATTTGAGATAATAACATAATTTAGAGTTCATCATGAATATTGACAGGGACTGCCAAGCAGAACCGATGGGGGTGATTTTCAACACTGTGGTGATCTGGTCCCTAAATATGCCGTCTTTATTTAGTATGGGAAGGACACAGTCAACTCACCCTCCACAGTGTTTATCATCAACTTCAATTTTTATTCCAGCCAAGTCTGGGTACTTCATCTTAATTGGTACTGATGAAGCAAATGACACAAGGGGTCTAGCTTGATTTTGCATCACCAATTGGCTCGGCTGAAATTTTTAAACTCTCTTTTTTGACAATTACAAAATGCTAATTAGAAGCCACAGAAGGGATATGTATTTTATACTTAAAATACATACATACATATATATGTGTACATATATATGTATATATGTGTGTATATATATGTGTGTGTGTGTGTGTGTGTGTGTATGAGAACACTTAATCTTTCATTTAATTATCAAGTAGAACATCTATTAAATGTTGGGCAAACTGCTTCCCTGGGGATTCCCACATTATATAAAGGATATATAAGGATATATATAAACATATGTAAGGATAGAGCTTCAGTTTTAGAGGAACTTGCAGACTAGTTAGGATGACATATATTTAAAAACAATGACTGCAAAGGAAGGTGAATAAAAACTTTGGTGTGACCAGCTGTATAAGACTCCAGGATCACACAAATGCATTGATCAGCTGTGCTCAGGGGAAGGGAGATCAATAAGGTTTGACAGAGAAGAAGCGGCTGAGACTTTGAATCAGGAGATGTTGTTCCAGCTGTACAAAGAGTCTAGGACATTTCAAGAAGAGAAATGAGTGTTTGCAACCCCAAAGATAAGAAAAGCATGTATGCTCTTAGAAGTCCAAATAAATAAAGTCACTAGAACATAGGGTATATTTAGATAGGCAAACGTAATTGTGGGGGTAGATAGGGTACAGCTTATAAAGGGATTTGAACAATACACAGAAGAGTTTCAATTATATATAGATGAAGAGTAGCTGTGCCTGGGGCTCCTGGGTGGCTTAGTTGGTCAAGTGTCTGACTTTGGCTTAGGCCCTGATCTCAGGATCCTGAAATCAAGCTGAGTGGGGAGTCTCCTGTCCCTCTCCTTGTTCCTCTCCCCCCATTAGTGCTCTCCTCCCCATCAAAAAAGTAAATAAAATCTTAAAAAAAAAAAAAAAAAGAATAGCTGTGCCTCTTTTTTTTTTTTTTTCATGTAGAAAGAACAAATTCCCTATCTTTCTAAGTATAACTTAAAAATAGAAACACTCAAGTTTCTGAATATAGAGGTTCTTGGTCAATGAAGACTATTTTATTTTATTTTATTTTATCATTTATTTGACAGAGAGAGAGAGAGAGAGAGAGAGAGAGAAAGAGCGCACAAGCAGGGAGAGCAGGAGAAGGATAAGCAGGCTCCCTGCTGAAGGAGCCTGATGTGGGACTAGATCACAGGGTCCTCCCTGAGCAGATAACCTGATTTGGGACTAGATCCCAGGGTCCTGGGATCATGACCTGAGCTGAAGACTGACACTTAACCAACTGAGCCACAGGCGCCCCAATGAAGACTTTCATATAAGTATGTTCAATTAGCTTTACCAAATTCCTATACCTGACCCAGCTTGAACTTAGCAGATTTGACAACCATAACATGGCCATAGACAGTGAGAATGTATTGAATATGTTACTAATCACTGAGAGAACAGAATCTATTTTTCTGCTCTTGGTCTTTGGAATGTACCTTGTTACTAACTAAAATTTAAAAGATGAATAATTCATCCTACACAGAGGCTTCAAAATTGCAATGAAAATGTCACCATTTCATTGGCTGCAAAGCTTTAAAAAAATCATTTTTCAACATTTAAGAATTAGGAAATTCAATACAGATAATCTGAGATTAGGCTTCTCTTGGAAAAAAGTCATGTTGCTAGTTGCAGATGCTCTCAGGCAACAGTGATGGAGAAATCCAACAGAGCTACCAACTTAGACAGAACATCAGTGTTCTAGCTTGCCATGATCCCTTCCACCTCCTGTGGAAAACACCATGCTCAGACCAAGGGTCAACTGTCACTTATCATCACTGATGTTTAGTTGATTTTCTTAATTTAGAGTTACAAGTTACTAGTTGTTGAGCTCAGACTTCCATTAAATGGAGTGGGTGGGAAGGAGAGAGTTCTGGATATGCAGAGTATTTTTTTTTTATTTTATTTTATTTAAATAGCATCCTGCAAATATCTATCTTAAAGTGAGAAAGAGTTCTCAGATTTAAGCATATGACCCAAGTACTCACCTGTTCATGGAATAAACATGAGATAGAGTTGTGAATGCTGCCCTGATTCATTCATTCCTTTCCATCCTCACTCACTGTGGGAATTGCTATGATTAACAGGAACTCTCTGGTGTCCATCTCCAACTTGAACCCCAGGTTCATTCTTACCCACCAGTTCCCCATCTTGTCTCTAGAACTCAACCCAGTTCTACCACCACTGAGTTCTAAAGCAGAGTTCTCACAAAAAAGAGCAAAGAGCTCTCAGGACTGACCTTCAGCAAGTTGGTAATTTTTTTTGTGTGTTTGTGTTTTCTATCTTTAAAATACAAATGAAGGTCCTACTTCATTCATTTCATGACATGACTCTTATTTTTTAATTTTAATTTCTTAATTAATTTTTTAGTTCTTTTAAATTTTTAAAGACTTTATTAATCTGAGAGAGAGTGAGAGCAAGAGCAATCACAGAGGGAGAGACTCACTGTGGGAGGGAGAGAAGCAGACTCGCTGCTGAGCAGAGAGCCCAATCCAGGGCTAAATCCCAGGACCCTGAGATCATGACCTGAGCAAAAGGCAGATGCTTAACCGACTGAGCCACCCAGGTGTCCCATGACATGACTTTTAAACACCCAGAATGTTGATAAGTGAGTAGGATTTTTTTTATTTTTAAAGAGTCCTTCATTCTCTCTTCTTATATTGTTGTATAATTTGTTAAAACATGTGCATCGGGTTGTAATGATCAGATGTAAGAGTTCTTGAGCATCTTAATGATCAAATATAGCTACTATTTATTGAAGTAACTTATTGATCAGCTAAGGACTGCTAAGTATTCTGTAAATATTGTTACATTTAATTTATAAAAATAGACACATGCAGATGAGGAAACCAAGATCTAAGAATCAATAGTTAATTTAAAATTCTACATCCAGGGTTGCCTGGGTCGCTCATTCAACTGAGCATCTGACTCTTGGTTTTGGCTCAGGTCATGATCTCAGGGTCCTGGGATGGAGCCCGACATCAGGCTTTGCACTGAGCATGGAGCCTGCTTAAGATTATCTCTCTCCTTCTCCCTTTGCCCCTGCCCACCCTCACTCACATGAATACTTTCTCTAAAAAAATAAACAAATAAAAAATAAAATAAAATAAAATTATACATTCTTTCTGTTGTAAATCCTATAGTCTTTCATTTACCCTGAAATTGTTCCTAACACAAAACTAGTAAATAGTGGGTCAAGACCTGAATCAAGTATGAATGGAGTTAGCCATAAAGCTAGAACCTGATTTTACATTTTTTCATGCCTTGTTTGCCTATTAAGTATCAAAATCTGATATATGAATAAGGAATAATTTAACAAGTACATAGATGGACTACATATATAAAACATAAAAATATGTACATATTATGTACAAATTCATTATAAACTCACTATAATTTTTTGGCAAACATTTTAGAATTTCTGAATTCACAATTCAAAAACATAGCTAAGGAGACAGTTCTGGTATTTTATGTATTATGTCAATAGTACTGTCTTGAAATATGATTTGTTCATGTAATTTTGAGTAAAAAAATAAAATTTCAAACTCATTGAAGGCTTCTAGAAAACATAATCCCATATTAACAAGTTTCAATAACTATCATTAATGTAGACACCATAAAAATCATGTAAGGCATGAGATAATTAAAATGCATCATCTGTATTAATATTTGAAATTTCCCTATGAAGTTACCATATGAAGCTTGTCTGTTCATCTTTATTTTACATAAAGGAAACTGAAGTTCAGAAAAGTTGGCCCATTATCCAAAGTCGCCCAGTTAAAAACTTATGGAATTATATTCTCAACCCAGGTATCTGACCCCAAAGGTGTGCTGCCTCCATTTAAATGCACACGTTGCCTACATCAATGAATGCCACCAATCCATCGCCCCAGGATGGCAAACTTCCACTATATGATATAGATTTGTTGTGCATAATGTCCAGGTATGAATTGGAGACCGGTATATAAATAATCTTGGTCAAGTTAGTCCCAAAGGAAGATTTGACTACAGAAATGAGATTTTCTACTATAGCTTTAAAATTGCTTTCTGTGTATTTCTACTCTGTCAACCCACTTTCCAGCTCATGGGCACTCGAAGTCTCAGACCAGAGGAAGGTTGTGACAATAAGTCCTGATACAACTGTCTGATCCGAGCTAGAGCGATGAAGCAAGCTGACATTAAACTCCCTTTCTTTCTGCCTTCTACCTTCTCCTGAAAATTCCCAGCTCAATTTAACTGAAAGGCTGCACTGGGAGACTAAAGGCCAGGACCTCAGTAACTCAATGCATGATATGAATGATGGCCGGTCTTTGATGAATTCCACAAATGAAACAGTGCTCTTTGAGCGCCCAGCCTTGCAGAATGGCAGGGGAGGGATTGCTCCAGTTCACCCACGGCTTGCTGAAACCGAGCAACTCCAGGCTGTGATGAAAGAGGACAAGGCTGAGATTGACCAAAGGTGGTGTTTCAGAACCATGGCCTGAAGACGTGAGAGAGGCCTGACCACGTGGCTATGTAGCCTTGCACATGCCGTCCACCCGTCAGTGATCTCCTCTCCTCAGTGCAGACTAAAAATCTGCCTCTGAGTATCACTGGGATAAGATGAAGTATTTGCTTAGCAGTGCCCAGTTTAATCAACAGAATATAGCAGCTGATCATTAAATGGTAGAAAACATTATGATTAGATCAGATGATACATATTTCCATTACATAATGTCATATAATGATAACAACAGCAAAACACCTGTTCAGATAGAATTAGGTGGAACTAGGTACTGAGTCCAATATGGTGTGCAGTCATATACCAAAAAAATGCAGCTGGGAAAAATCAAAGAGAGCTGGATGGTGGTTGAGAATTAGGACTCCTAAGTCAGCCAAATCTTAACACTTGCCATTTAACACTGAATGACTCTCATCCAGTCATTTAAAATGTAAGCCCCAGTTTCTCTATCTTTGAACAGGGTACAATAATAATTTTATCTCAGAGATTTTAATCAAGAATATATATTTTAATCTGTTTATTTTTTTAATTTATGTAAATAATGTAATTCAATATCCAAGACATATCGAACCCCTCAATCAATATTAGATATTACCATTATTATTTGTTAAGAACCACACAATACCGGACACTTGCTTACTATGTCTAACCTAATTCTCTCCACTCTCCAGATCCCTTGGGATGACTGTCCATTATTCAGAGCCACATTACCAGGTCGCCAAAGGCAGGAATGAGACTTATAAGAGGAATTAGACTCCTAAAACAGGAGCACAGGCAGGACATGATAACATCAGTGGGTTTGCAGGATCCAAGGACTTAAGGTATAATGTGATTTAGTTCCCACAGGTAGTCTCTCGCTAGCTTGAGGATACCTTTAGAAAACAAGATGTGAACTTTCAAATGTACTGTAGAGAATCTTAAAGCCATTGTTTTGTATCCGAGAAACAAAAGCAAAGACATGCCACAGTGGAATCAAAACACCTTCTGGAATGTAACAGAGATGCCACAGAGAGACTCCTCAGTTTGATTAGCTATGCATTTATTCACGCGAATGATTATTTCACTTCCGTTTCTTCAGGGAAGGGAGAAAAAAAACAAAAAACAAAAAACAATGACCAGAGAAACAGAGCAATTTTTGCATCCTGGAATACAAAAACAGTAGCTTTCACAATAAAGATCTTGGCTTGTATTTAACGGGGGCATGACATCGCCTGCTTTTCAGAAAGTAGCACTCTTCTGTATTTATCACAGCTCCCTCCTCCCTCTGACTATTCACTTCAAAGGAAGGACAGTCAGGGTGAATCAATGGCCCCAAAGGCAAAGACTGGTGTTGTCAAGGGCAGGGAGGGACTTCCGGGAGTATCTCCAAACAACAAAGGTGACCTCAGGTTCAGTAAGGTAAGATGCCAAGAATAGATGCCCATTAATCCCTGTCACATGGGTCACAGGCACCTCTGTCAACCAAAACATGTGGCTGTCTACCTAACGGTGTGCGTTCAGCCAGGATATTATGGCCCAGACAGCAATTCATCTCCCGCTGCTCCTCCCGCCCCTTCCCCTTCAGAATGCATGGGGTCAGCCCCCCACGTTGACTGGGGAGGGGAAAATGACACTTGCATAAAACAGCATGGAAAGGAAATGAAAGCGGTTGAACACAGAGCAGGAAAGAGATTATATCGTATGATATGTTGAAGAAGGAAGAAAATTCAGCAAGTGGATACACTTGAAGCTTTAGTTAATTTACGGAAGTTTAAAATCTTTATCTTCATGCTGCCCATATGACAGTTTTCTCTTCCAAGGGCATTCTTGGCTCCTTCGTTCCCTGTACTCTGAGATCACTTCTGATAAAAGCACTGGTTGTGTTGCATATAGGTCTATTGATTAACTCAGTGTTTCCCTCCCACACTTCCATTCTAATAGGTGGCACTTTGTCTTTGCAGAAAGCACTGCTTCTTTATTTTTAATAAAAAATATATAAAGGTTTTATTTAGAGACAGAGCACAAGCAGGGGGATGGGAATAGGGAGAGGGCAAGCAGACTCCTCACTGAGCAGACAGCCAGACCCAGGGCTCAATCCCAGGATCCCGAGATCATGACCTGAGTTGCCGTCAGACTCTTCACGGACTGAGCCAGCCAGGAGCCCCTGCACTGTTTCCTTTAAAATAAGGTGTGTCGCAGGATAGCCACTCAAAACTATTTGTGCATTTGCACTGATGAAGGTTAGGAGGCCAGATAGCTTTCAGGAGAGGAAACTTTTTTTTTTTTTTTAATTTTATTTATTTATTTGAGAGAGAGAGAGAGAGAGAGAAATAGTGACAGAGAACATAAGTGAGAAGGAGAGAGAGAAGCAGGATCCTTTCCGACAGCGAGCCTGACATGGGGTTCAATCCCAGGACCCTGGGATCATGACCTGAGTCTAAGGCAGATGCTAACCTACTGAGCCACCCAGGGGCCCCATGGAGAAGAACCCTTTATGAGAACAGATCACAGCCCCTGGGTCACTTGCTGGCAGCACTCCCTGTGCCCTGCTCTGACTTACAGGACTCACACAGGACACTAAATGAGAAGGGTTTGGGCAGCAACGCTCTGTTGTATTACACTTTGTTTTTTGTGGTGCAAAAGAGGGTCCATGCACAAACTGTTACATGATTGAATGAAATAAAATAAACAAAGGTGTGAAAATTGTATATTTTTGTCTCACTTACTGGTTTTCTATGACGAGAACAGCTCTAAGTGTTCTTTATGCACTAAAATTGTATGAATGTTTTTCTAAGTTTCTCTGGTCCTTTATCCTCAGGAAGCTCATCTTTAAAAAAAGAAAGAGAGAGAGAACATTTGTTTTTCACTCAGAAGACTATATATATATATATATATATATATATATATATAAGATAAATACATGTGTACGAAATTAAGAAGTACCTGGTAAATACACGTTGTTCTGACTGACTCTACCTCCCTTTATTTCTTCCCTGTATTATTTCTCTCTGTGAAAGCCCTGATTTGAAAAATGCCAAGAATTCTATAGTTTAAATGGCTTCAGATATGAATAAAAATAAATCGTGGGATTCAACATGGCTGGAGTGAGTGGGGGTGAAGTTTGTACATTTGAATAAGAACTTGAATTTACTGAAATGTTTGGGGAATTGGGACTCCAGAGATTGGCATTTTCTGTGGGTGAATTTTTATATTTCAGTTCTTATCAAATGATTGCAAATATTTAAGTCCCCAGTCTTCCTTCATCAACCTAACTGATTGCATCTTTGCTAATGACTCTGGAGACTTCCAGATCTGGGGCTCATCAGTGTTCCCTGTGTGGATTTGATGTTGGTACGAATGTTTTAGGGGGTTGAGTTAGTTCTCTTCTGAGTTGAGAATGCAGATGCCCGTGAACCTGTATGTTTTGGGCAGAATGCCGGTGTATTTATAAAAGACCTGAGAGATCAGAAAATATTGGAGAAATGTGATAATAATATAATATTACTATTATTTAACTTATATTATCACACTCATTTCTGAAAACCACATTAGGAGGTTAATGTTATGAAACCCTTTTACAGATGATGAGCTACTAGCTTGGGGCAGAGATTCTTATAGGCTGGTGTGCCTACACAGCACCTAGAGATCGTATTAATATGCCAATTCTGACTCATATACCTGGGATAGAGCATGAGATTCTGCATTTCTAACAGGATCCTAGACAGTGTCAATAATTAACACCTCAAGTAGCAAGGATATTGAGAAATTCGAACCCCTTACCTAGTTTAAAGACAAGGCTGGCATTCGTGACTCTAGACCACTACCCTCGACCACCATCAGGCTCAGCAAACATATCATGGAGAAGACTGCTGGTTTTCTTCTTTATGGCAGACAGTAACGTTGCCCTCAGAGTCCTTTCCTGCCCAGCTGGGACATATACTCACATTTTTTTTCTCAGTACAAAGCTTCAGAATATTCACTGGCAATCAGTCTATCAGGTTGGGTTTGCCACATGAAGTCTATGCTTTCATAGTGCTGTGATTTTTACTTTGGCCAGAAGACTTGCATAACCATTTCCCTTGAAAAACTGTACATTTGATTGTGTCTAGAAGTATTACTTTAAAACAGATTCCACAAGAAATATAAATCCTTTTGTCAGTACATAAAAACAAAGGGGGGAAAAAAAGTCTATGACTTCACTATGCGGATACAAAGACTTTGTAGAATTTTCCTGTCTGTGATTATCTCGTGCATGAGCTTTACTTATCTCCCCCCCTCCCCAGAAGATTTGATTGAGTAAAACATAAATTTTTGTGTATGATAAGTTACATTATTTATCTCTTTAAAATGAGTCCATACTACTCAAAAAGTAGATATAGCACAGGTTAAATATTTTCATGTGAGCCGCCTAAATTTTACTATTAATTGATTTATTTTTACTCTTAATAATAACACTATTACTGACATATTTGTGTTAGGCTTTTTTTCCCCCTGTACATCAATATTATGCTAGGTTGCTGATCTGAAAATTTTTAAACCATTCTCTCTTTCCTTTTAGTTTGTGCTTCAAAAGAGTAGGGTTGGCTCCTTGGGATAAGCATTTGGCAGATCTTACATTTTTCATTGATCAGACTGCACACTCAATCTCCACGTCCTGCCCTCTGATTCACATTTGGTAGTTTTTATATCCAAAGACACATCCTAGTTCAGAGATTATGCTTTAACACAAAAACTTCTGTTTGAAGAGAACTCCAGGTAACAGAAGTAAAATAATTGAAATAATTATCCTTTTCAAACCCTTAGTTAAAAAAAATCACCTCCAAATGAAGTCTCTGCTTGAGTTGTACTTTACCATCTTTCCCTGCTGCCCAAGGCTTGATTAAAACACAAGAATGTAATTATCTGCTAATTTGGAGTCTCAGCTGATTAAAATAGAAAGAACTTGCACAGGTCAGAGGTTATCGTGGTACATAATTAATTGTCCGACACCATCTTAATCAACATCTCTTCAGTTTGAGCATCTTGCATTTCTTGGACAGGAAGGGGGAGGAGAGATGTGTGATTTAATCAACTATGCCTGAGTTGTCAGAAATGGATTTGGGGAGGCGGCCTCCCCCGGTTACTAAGAAGGAACTGAAGTGTTTCAGCCTTCAGTGATGGGTTGTGCATTACCAAGTCTGCAAGATATAAAGTGTGTTATTGAACACAAGGCTTCTAGTAAATGGCTCACTGCAAGTTGATTAATAAATTGGAGTATTGAATCTGAGAGGGAAAGGTATGCACATGTGGATATAGTCTGACTTGACATGAATCATTAGCCACAAAAAGCCATTGATTTGTACCAGTGCTACATTGGGCTATAACCCCTGTGCATGGAAATACAGAATCTGTCCTTTAAAAAAAAAATCACAATAATATGGCCTAAAAAAATCACAATAATGCGGCCTTTCATAAGGATACAATAGGTCAATAAAATAATAGTGAGGAATGTGTTTCAGGCAAGATTTGGACTTACACACTCAGAGAATAATATTGAAACATTTGTCTTGCTCTAAGATAGAGCATGGACTAGCTATTGAATTTCAGCCCTGGGACAGGAAGTCAATATGCTTTTTTATCAAATTTAATCAGCATAACAATGTGGTAAGGTAGAGATTATGTTTCCTTGTTGTAGATGAGGAAACTGTGATTCAGAGCAAGTCTTTCCTGCTGACCTTGAGCCTGGAAGTGGCAGAGCCAAACTTGAACGTGGTGTCCTTTGCTTCTTGCCAGTCTGGGACATGGAGGGCAGGTGGCCACTGGTGACAAGCATTTGCACTTGCTGGATCATTCTTAGGCCATGGTTCTTTCTCTAGGCTCTTCTCTTCCCTCTTTGTTCCCTGAACTTGCCGCAGGCATCTCTGCCATAATGTGTTTGGATAACATGATCTTTGGAGTTACTGGATCATTTTTC
The DNA here is from genome assembly GCF_963455335.1 of Martes martes. Classification (NCBI taxonomy): domain Eukaryota; kingdom Metazoa; phylum Chordata; class Mammalia; order Carnivora; family Mustelidae; genus Martes; species Martes martes. The sequence goes on along the minus strand of NC_137891.1, from coordinate 5,681,305 downwards.
CTGAGGGATAATTATTGCTATTTTTCCACTTCTGCCAATCTGTTTCTCTTAGCGAACAGGAATGTTTTAGGGTGGGTTTCATGTGTTTTCTTTCTGATACATCAGAGCTTAGATCAGCGTCCGGCATGGATAATGTATGCAGTAAGTGTGGGATAAGTTAATGAAAACGAGAAATGTTAATGAAAACAATGGATAGTCATGTAAACAGACAGTGGGTGGACAGACAGATGGATAATTGAATGGACAGATGGATGGATGGGAAAAAAAAATAGGTAAGTTTCCAGAGGTAAATCGAATTTACCCTGTGATTCAACATCAGATAAAGGAGAGCTGCATGTTGCTGTTAAATGTTTGTCTTTTGAGAGTTCTCTCCCCTCTGCTGTTCATTGGCCAGTCCCCACTCCTATTGATAATAGAGGCACTATGAAGGGTTTTCAGTTTATTCCAATGTGGTAATCACTAAAATAATAGTTTTCAGTACTTAATTAGTTGGTAGACAGTTTCAACATTTACATTTTAGAACCAATACGCTACCTTATATACACAATTTATAGAAGTTGTGTGTGTGTGTGTGTGTGTGTGTGTGTGTGTGTGCATGTGTGTATATGTGTGTGTGTGTGTGCATATAAGGAATTGGCTCAGACAGTTATGGAAGCAGACAGATTCTAAGACCTGCAGAGTGAGTCAGCAAGCTGGACACCCAGGGAAACAATGCTATAGTTCTAGTCCAGATTGGAAGGGCTAAGAACCAGAAGAGACTATGATATATTTCCATCCAAAGATCAGCAGGCTCATGACTCAGGAAAACCTGAAGTTTCAGCTCAGCCCAGAAGGTAGCAAAAAAGCTGATATTCTAGTTCAAAGCCCATTAAGTAGGAAAATTCTCTTTTATTCAGAGGAGAGTCACTCTTTTGGTTCTTTCTTTTTCTTTTTTGTCCTTCAACTGGTTAGATGAGGCCCACCCACATTATGGTTGAGAAATATGCTGTCTGAGCAAAAAGTCTGTGAGGCAAAGCAGGTTGGTTTTTTGAAGACCGAAGCTGAGTCAAGCTGAACTGTAGCTGAAGCTGTTGGTCAGAGCTGGGAAGAACCAGAGAGGAAATGCAATTGCATTCTACATAAGAAAGTGGTCAAACCAAGTAGGCTGCATGCTGTTAAGTCCAAAGTCTATGCAGGGTCAGGAATATGCAGAAAAAGCTAAGTGGTAAAAAGTTGAGCATAAAATGGACTTGTGAAAGTGAACAAGACAACAGAGGCAGGTACACAGCTGCAAAAATAGAGAGACAATTTCGAGAAATCACATGGACTTTGGGTTTGGTCATGTAACCAGTGCAGCACTTTGGACAGAGATGGTTTTTTTTTGTTTTGTTTTGTTTTGTTTTTTTTGACCTGGGAACAGTCTCTCCCTTATTTACTACCATGTTCCCATTCCTGAGTCATACTGCTACCTAGAGTACAGACGAGTATGGGAGGTTTCATTAATGAATGAGCGTGTGAGTGAGTGAGTTTTATGATACACTTTCTTCAAGGACTAAGGTGGACTTTCTTCAAGGACTAAGGTGGACTTCAGTATTCTTTGTACAGAGCTCTGTACCACAGCCCTTGTCATGACTGTATCTTTGGCTTTCAGTTAACTGGGAAAATTACCAGCTTTCTGGGGTTTATTCCCCACGACACCACTATGTATTTCCATCTTATACTAAACTACGCCTTTATAGCACTGCTTACATTTAATGGTATTAATTTGTTTTAATGTCTATAAACCCTACTGAAGCTAGGAATCATTCATTCATCAAATATTCCCTGTGTGCCCAAACATGGCATGGAGGACATAGTGAGGAAGCTGAGAAGCTCCCTGCTACAACATTTTATCAGGGAGAGACAGAATGTGGTTTGTTTGTTTGTTTGTTTGTTTATTTGTTTTCTCCAAACTAACATGAAATTATTACATAATTTATAACTTTGAAGATGATTATTACAGGCAAAGTCAGCTGGTTTCTCTACTCCAGGCCTACAAGACTGAAATCCAGGTACTCCTGCCTGAGCTCTTATCTGTGGGTTTTATTAACATATAATGTATTATTTGTTTCAGGGGTACAGGTCTGTGATTCATCAGCCTTACACAATTCACAGCACTCACCATAGCACATACCCTCCCCAGTATCCATCACCCAACCACCCCATGCTTCCAATCCTTCTCCCCTCCAGTGGGATCATATGATAATTGTCTTTCTCTGATTGACTTATTTCACTTAGTATAGTAGCCTCTAGTTCCATCCACATCATTGCAAATGGCAAGATTCTGGGTTCTTTTGATGGCTATATAATATTTCATTGTGTATATATACCATTTCTTCTTTCTCCATTCTTCTGTTGATGGACAGATAGGATCTTTCCATAGTTTGGCTATTGTGGACATTGCTACTTTAACCATTGGGGTCCATGTGCCCCTTCGGATCAGTACATTTATATTTTTAGGGTAAATACTCTGTACTGCAATTGCTGGGTCATAGGGTAGCTCTATTTTCAACTTTTTGAGGAAACACCATACTGTTTTCCAATGCACCCACTTGCATTCTCACCAACAGTATAAGAGGGTTCTCCTTTCTCCACATCCCTGCCAACACCTGTCATTTCCTGACTAGTTAATTTTAGCCATTCTGACTGGTGTGAGGTGGTACCTCATTGTGGTTTTGATTTGTATTTCCCTGTTGCTGAGTGATCTGGAATACTTTTTTGGCCATTTGGATGTCTTCTTTGCAGAAATGTCTGTTCATGCCTCTTCCTGATTGGATTATCTATTCTTTAGGTGTTGAATTTGATAAGTTCTTTATAGATTTTGGATACTAGCCTTTTATCTGATATGTCGTTTGTGAATATCTTCTCCCATTCTGTCAGTTGTCTTTTGGTTTTGTTGACTGTTTCCTTCGCCTTGCAAAAGCTTTTGATCTTGATGAAGTCCCAATCATTTTTGCCATTGTTTCCCTTGCCTTTGGTGATGTTTCTAGGAAGAAGTTGCTGCACCTGAGGTTGAAGATTGATGCCTGTGTTCTCCTCAAGGATTTTGATGGATCCCTGCCTCACATTGAGGTCTTTCATCCATTTTAAATCTATTTTTGTGTGTGGTCCAGTTTCATTCTTCTGTATGTGATTGTCCACTTTTCCCAACACCATTTGTTGAAGAGATTGTCTTTTTTCCATTGGACATTCTTTCCTGCTTTGTCGAAGATTAGTTGACTATAGAGTTGAGTGTCCATTTCTGGGCTCTCTATTCTGTTTCATTGATACCTTTTTGTCTTCTTGTGCCAGTGCCATACTGTCTTGATGATTACAGCTTTGTAATACAACTTGAAGTCTGGAATTGTGATGCCTCCAGCTTTGGTTTTCTTTTTCAACATTTCTCTAGCTATTCAGGGTCTTTTCTGGTTCTGTATAAGTTTTAGGATTATTTTTTCCATTTCTTTAAAAAGTTGATGGTATTTTGATAAGGACTGCATTAAATGTGTAGATTGCTCTAGGTAGCATAAACATTTTCACAATACTTGTTCTTCCAATCCATGAGCATAGAACATTTTTCCATTTCTTTGTGTCTTCCTCAATTTCTTTCACGAGTATTCTACAGTTTTCTAAATAGAGATTCTTTGTCTCTTTGGTTAGATTTATTCCTAGGTATCTTAAGGTTTTGGGTACAATTGTAAATGGGATTGACTCCTCAATTTCTCATTCTTCTGTCCTGTTGTTTGTGTATAGAAATGCAACTGATTTCTGTGCATTGATTTTATATCCTGACACTGTATTAAATTCCTGTATGAGTTCTAGCAGTTTTGGAGTGGAGTCTTTTGTGTTTTCCACATAAAGTATCATATTAGCTGCAAAGAGTAAGAGTTAGACTTCATCTTTGCTAATTCAGATGCATTTTATTTCTTCTTGTTGTCTGATTGCCGAGGCTAGGACTTTTAGTACTATGTTGAATAGCAGTGGTGATAGTGGACATCCCTGCCATGTTCCTGACCTTAGGGAAGAAGCTCTCAGTTTTTCCCCATTGAGAATGATAGAATGATAATCGCTGTGGGTTTTTCATAGATGGCTTGTATGATCTTGAGGTTTATACCCTCTATCCCTACACTGTGAAGAGTTTTGGTCAAGAAAAGATGCTATATTTTGTCAAATGCTTTTTCTGCATCAATTGAGACTATCATATGATTCTTCTTCTTTCTTTTATTAATGCATTTTATTGCATTGATTGATTTGTGAATTTTGAACCGAAGTTGCAGCCCAGGAATAAATCTCACCTGTTTTTTGTGAATAATCTTTTTAATGTAGTGTTTGATCCTATTGGCTAGCATTTTGGTGAGAATTTTTACATCCATGCTTATCAGGGATATTGGATTGTTATTCTCCTTTTTGATGGGGTCTTTGCCTGGTTTTGGGATCAAGGTAATACTGCTCTCATAAAATGAGTTTGGAGTTTTCCTTCCATTTCTATTTTTTGGAAGTTTCAGGAGAATAGGTATTAATTCTTTTTTCAATGTTTGGTAGAATTCCCCCTGGGAAGCCGTCTGGCCCTGGGCTCTTGTTTTTTGGGAGATTTTTGATCACCACTTCAACCTCCTTACTGGTTATGGGTCAGTTCAGGTTTTCTATTTCTTCTTGGTTCAGTTTTGGTAGTTTATATGTCTCTAGGAATACATCTATTTCTTCCAGATTATCAAATTTGCTGGCGTATAGTTGCTCATAATATGTTCTTATAATTGTTTGTATTCCTTTGGTGTTGGTTGTGATCTCGCCTCTTTCATGATTTTATTAATTTGGGTCCTTCCTTTTTTCTTTTTGATAAGTCTAGCCAGGGGTTTATCAGTCTTATTACTTCTTTCAAAGAACCAGTGCCTAGTTTCATTGATTTGTTCTACTGTTCTTTTGGTTTCTATTGCATTGTTTTCTGTTCTGATCTTTATGATTTCTCTTCTCCTGGTGGGTTTAGGCTTTGCTGTTCTTCCTCCAGCACCTGTAGGTATAGAGTTAGGCTGTGTACTTGAGACCTTTCTTATTTCTTGAGAAAGGCTTGTATCACTATATATACTTTCCTCTCAGGACCACCTTTTCTGTGTCCCAAAGATTTTGAACAGTTGTGTTTTCATTTTCATTTGTTTCCATGATTTTTTTCAATTCTTTTTTAATTTCCTGGTTGACACATCCATTCTTCAGTAGGATGCTCTTTAGCCTCCATGTATTTGAGTTCTTTCCAACTTTCCTCTTGTGATTGAGTTCTAGCTTCAGAGCATTGTAGTCTCAAAATATGCAGGGAATGCTCCCAGTCTTTTGGTACTGGTTGAGACCTGATTGTGACCAAGGATGTGATCTATTCTGGAGAATGTTCCATGTGCACCAGAGAAGAATGTGTATTCTTGCTTTGGGATGGAATTCTCTGAATATATCTGTGATGTCCATCTGGTCCAGTGTGTCATTTAAGGTCTTTATTTCCTTGTTAATCATTTGCTCAGAAGATCTGTCCATTTCAATGTGGGGGGTGTTAAAGTCCCCTACTATTACTGTATTATTGTTGATGTGTTTCTTTGGTTTTGTTATTAATTAGTTTATATAATTGTTTGCTCCCATGTTAGGGACACAGATATTTAAAATTGTTAGATCTTCTTGTTGGACAGCCACTTTAAGTATGATATAGTGTGGGCAGCCGCAAACTAGCTCGAGTGAGTTGACCAAACCGGGCTCGGACTTGCACCTGCTGAAAGCCTAAAAGGGTTAACAACCCTACAGGCAAAAAGCTGAGTAGCGCTTGAGAAAGAGCTTGAGCAATGGGACCTGAAACTCGCTTACATGACTGCCCACGTTAGCTTATCTGGAACTGACTGACCAGACTTGGTCATTAATTCATAATGGGCCTGTGCTGTCCTTGACGGGTATCTATAGTCAAGGCCTATTGGACATAATCCAGAGTCTTCTGGCACCAGAGGGTCTGCGACATGTATAGGTATATAGATAAGAGAAAGCCTGAAGGGTTTCATGTGCACGCCCGAGATAGTTACTCCCTTTACTCCTCCTGTCCCCATCTCTTTGTGTCTCATCGTCGTCTCACCATCCTCTTATCCTCTCGACCCCGGTCGTGTTGTCGCGCTGGCCGGGACAAGTGGCGCCCGAACAGGGACCTGAGCACATGCAAGTGAAAGTGCACGTCTAGGTAAGTTGTTGCTGATATTCAGGTAAGAGGAGCCCGGTTTGGTCAACTCACTCGAGCTAGTTTGCGACTGCCCACAATATAGTGTCCTTCCTCATCTCTTATTATAGTCTTTGGCTTAAAATCTAATTTATCTGATATAAGGATTGCCTCTGCAGCTTTCTTTTGATGTCTGTTAGCATGGTAAATTGTTTTCCACCTCCTCACTTTAAATCTGGAGGTGTCTTTGTGTCTAAAATGAGTTTCTTAAAGACAGCATATCGATGGGTCTTATTTTATTATCCATTCTGAGACCCTGTTTTTGATTGGGGCATTTAGTCCATTTACATTCAGGGAACTATTGAAAGATATGAGTTTAGTGCTATTGTATTGCCTGTCAGGTGACTGTTACTGTATATTGTCTTTGTTCTTTTCTTCTCTATGTTACTTTTAGGCTCTTTCTTTGCCTAGAGGACCCCTTTCAATATTTCCTGTAGGGCTGGTTTGGTGTTTGCAAATTCTTTTAGTATTTGTCCTGGAAGCTTTTTATCTCTCCTATTTTCACTGACAGCCTAGCTGGATATAGTATTCTTGGCTGCATATTTTTTCTCATTTAGTGCTCTGAATATATCATGCCAGTCCTTGCTGGCCTGCCAGGTCTCTGTGGATAGGTCTGCTGCCAATCTAATATTTCTACCATTGTAGGTTAAAGACCTCTTGTCCCAAGCTGCTTTCAGGATTTTCTTTTTGTCTCTGAGACTTGTAAGTTTTACTATTAGATGGCAGGATATTGAACTATTTTTATTGATTTTGAGGAAGGTTCTCTGTGCCTCCTGGATTTTGATGTCTATTTCCTTCCCCAAATTAGAGAAGTTGTCCACTGTACTTTGCTCCAATATATCATTCTGTCCTTCTCTTTCTTCTTCTGGGATCCCAATTATTCTAAAATTGTTTCATATTATGATATCATTTATCTCTTGAATTCTCCCCTTGTGATCCAGTAGTTGTTTATCTCTCTTTTCTCAGCTTCTTTATTTTCCATCATTTGGTCTTCTATACCACTAATTCTCTCTTCTGCCTCATTTATCCTAATATCATTAATAGTTTTTTTAATAGTTTATTTTATTTTAATTTTTTTATTTTTTATTTATTTCAACTTGGTTAGATTTTAGTTCTTTTATTTCTCCAGAAAGGGATTCTCTAGTATCTTCTATGTTTTTCAAGCCCAGCTAGTACCTTTTTAATCATCATTCTGAACTCTAACTCTGACATCTTACGAATGTTAGTATTGATTAGGTCCCTAGCAGTTGGTACTGCTGCTTTTTCTTTTTTTTTTTTCACCCCTGTGGTGAAAAAAATTCTTCCAGAGAAGAATAGATGAATAAGAGAACAAAATGCTAAAAGGTTAAGAACAACCCCAGAAAAATATACACTAAACAAATCAGAAGAGACTTGAGACCAGGGGAAAAAGAAAGGAAAAACAATCAATCAATCTATCTATTTATCTATCTATATTTAGGCTGCTGGATGGAACAGAGCCACACACTTGATTTTGGGTATATTTTGGTCTGTTAGAAGAAACTACCTCCCAAAATTTTAAAGAAATATATATATATATATATATATATATATGCACACACACGCGCGCGCGCGCACACACACACACACACACACACATATATATATATATTTTTCCTTTCTTTAATTTTTTTTGGGTGTGTATATATATACACACACACAAAAATAAGGGTAAATGTGATGAAGGGATGGAATATGACTATATGACTGTAAAGATGAGAATTTAAAAAGATTGTCAAAAGGCATTTATAAGATAAGAATTTGGTTGAAAAAAGATAAAGAAAGAAAAAAAATATATATATATGATAAAGTTAAATACTTTGAAGGGATAGAATATGACCATAAAAATAAAAATTAGAAAATCTTTTTTAAAAACATATTGATAAGATAAGATGTTGGTTAAAATAGGAAAGAGGAAAAATTTTCAAAAAAAATAAAAAATTAAGAAAATTAAGAAAATTTAATTTGGAAGACTGAAGAATCATGGGAAAAAAAGCCATGAATTATATGTGCTGTGTTTCCCTAGTGCTGGAGTTTTGCAGTTATTGATCTGTAAACTTGGTCTTGGCTGGATGTTCTTACTGATCTTCTTGGGGAGGGGCCTGTTGCTGTGATTCTCAAATGTCTTTGCCCATGGTGAAATTGCACTGCCCTTGCCAGGGGCCAGGCTAAGTAATCTGTTCGGGTTTGCTCTCCATAACTTTTGCTCCCTGGAAGCTTTCCGTACAGCTTTGGAGGATAAGAATGAAAATGGTCCCCTCCCAATCTCTGGCCTTGGAGGAGCTGACAGCTCAGGGGCACCCCTCTTCAGTGAGCCCTCAGAGAAAAGGAGTCAACCACTCTTGTCTCCTTGGTCTCTGGCTGCACTCCATGATCACCTGGCCTGTGACCAAACACTTCTATCTCTGGCACATGGCTTCTTTTAGAGTCCCAAAGCCAGTAGATTCCTACAGCGTATTCCCGCGCCACTCCTCCTTGTGGAGGAAGGGGGGGTCTTCCCAGATCTGCCACTTGTGGGGTCCCTGCTCAAAGAGTAGTGGTCTCACTGTGCTTCAGATCATGGTTTATGGCAACTCCAAGCTGAAAGTCCAGTCCTTGGCTCCATCTTTGTAGCTGGCTTCTCTGCTCTGACACCTGGGAACTCTGCCACACTCAGGCACCCCTGGTCTTTCTCTGACCCCAAGAGTCCTGAGACCACACTCTCTCAGTGAGGATTCCACCCCCACTTAGCCACAGGAGTGATGTCCCTCCACAGAGCAGACTTCTAAATGTTCTGATTTTGTGCTCTGCAGCTCTATCATTTGCCAGTAGCTGCCCCCCCCCGCCCCGCCCTCCCCCATCGTCTATCTTCCCATATATCAGTTCTGATTCACTTTGCTGCATGTCCTACCTTCCAGAAAGTTGTCACTTTTCTGTTCATAGAGTTGCTGCTATTCTTTTCTTCCATCTCCTGTTGAGTTTGTAGCTGTTCAGAATGGTTTGATGACTATCTAACTGAATTCCTGGGCCCTAGCTTTGCACAGTGGCAGTATCGTAGCCAATGAGGTTTATCCGAGGTGCGATTATTGTTAATTGAATTCCTGGGCCCAGATGAAATTTAGGTCTCCTACTCCTCCTCCATCTTTTTCCTCCCCTCCCCCCCAACAAAACATGTTTTTGAAAATGAAAAGTAAACATGATATATTCAACAAGTGAGTAATTAGAGAAGGGTAATATAATTATGGAATATCTGATGGTGTGCATAACACTGAGTGTCCAGGTGAGCCCTTTGTGAAGTAAATGATAAAAGGTTTGGGAAAATGACATTTGCAATCAGATCAATTTTCCTAGTTCAAAACCAGAATGAAAAAGCCCTAAGACCAAACAAAGCTTTTCTCTTCAAAGTAAGATATTTGGATTGTGTTTTATATATGATCCAATTTATGTCCTTTAAAGTTCACCCTGTCAACAGAGTAGAAGATGGTTGTTGGGGAAGAATGAGAGTCAGAATCTTGATCATTCCTTGATCATAATGGTAATGGTCTGTATGGTACCAGGCCCCTAACAAATGCTTGATATTTGTTAAATGGAATGATTTAATAAATCATTCTCAGAAAGTTAATTCCCTTTTATTGCAGGTCATCCATGCTCATAAAGTTGAGATTTTTGCTTTTTAACTCAGTCTTTTTGGAAAAGGAAGTCATCAGAATACATTCAGAATCATAGACCACTTAGGCAAAACTTGTTCTCATCTCTCTCTTCTGAGTCCCTGTCTCCTGTAAAACTTAACAGCACCATTGTTTTCCTGCTACATATTTTTTTCTTGTTCATTTTAAATATAGGAGGTCTTAATATAACACTTCAAAGCTAACTGCTATCATAAGTACAATTTGACTAAACCTAACAAGACTCACACATTTTTTCCCTCCTATTTTTATTTAATAAAATGCTCTGAATACATATCAACTTTATTCTTCCAGTATCTGTTATTGTCTTACCTGCTTGCAAACACAAAGCAAAGGTTCTTTGATAAATTATCATAAAACTCCCTGGGTTTAAATTTAGTGTTGACAGTGTCCTCTGTTTTGTCATGCAAAGCAGAATTTTATAATCTTCTCAGCAATACAGCTCAATGGAACTCAGTTAATCCCTGCATCTTGGAGTTTCATACCGTGTTGACTCTTGCACTCCATGTTGGTGATCTTGTTTCCATGATGTACCAGGGACTTCTTCAGGTGAGGATGCCCTGAGCACTGGGCACAAGTTACAGACCTGGAATGTCAGTCAGGAAAAAAAAAAAGGTCTGAATCCAGAGTCTGTCCTTGAAAAGACTTCTCCAAGGGTAATAGCACTGAAGATGTGATAAACTCCCCCAGGACATAGGATAGAGCAGAACTCACAGTTCTGCAAAATGGGAAGTAGTACAAAGTTATGCAGTCTGAAACAAGATTTGGTCATTTATGTATTTTTGAGTAATAGCTTACTTGAGGTACAATTGACATGGCATAAAATTCACCCCTTTTAAAGTGTACAATCCAGTGGCTCTTAGTGTGTTTACAGAGTTGTGTCAACATCACTACTGTCTAATGGCAAAGATTTTGTGTCACCCCAAAAGACACACATTACTACTCACTTCTCATTGCTTTTTCCTTCCATCCTCTGGAAACCACTAATCTACTTTTTCTCTGTGGATTTGCTTATTCCAGAATTTGTGCATAAATGGGATGATGCACTATGTGGCCTTTTGCAACTGACTTCTTTCTCAAAGCATTGTGTTTTCAAGATCCGTCTATTCTGTAGTGTGTACAAGTACCTTGTTCCATTTTATTGACATTTTATTGACAAACAATATTCTATTAGGCAGATCACATTTTGTATCTAACAGTTGATAACACAGGTGGGTTGTTTCTAATTTTGGTTATTATGAATAATGCTGCTATGGATATTTGCATACAGATCTTTGTCAGGACATGTATTTTCAGTTGCTGAATCATATGGTTTAATATTTCAAAGAACTGTCAAACCATGTCTCTGGAGGCTGAAACATTTTGCATTTTCATCAGGAATATATGAGTTTCAATTTCTCTACATCCTGCCCAAATGTTATTGTCTGTTTTCTTGATTTTAACTTTTAGTGAGTGTGAAGCAGTATCTCATTGTATTTTGATGTTCAGTTTCCAGATGACTATTAGATATGTGACTTGAAAATATTTTCTCCCATTTTTGGGGTTGATTTTTCATTTTTTGGTGGTTTCCTTTGAAACACAAACACTGTTTTTTCTAATTTTCATGAAATTTAATTTATTTATTTTTTCTTTTTTTTACTTTTTTTTTTTTTGCTTTTTCTTAATTGCTTGTGTTTCTCTTGTGATATTTACAAAACTACTGCCTAATATGAGGTCATGAAGATTTACTTCTATGTTTCCTTCTAAGAGTTTTACAGTTTTAAACCTATGACTCATTTTTAATTAATTGCTGTATGTAGTGTGGGATAGGTGTTCAACCTCATTCTTTTGCCTGTAGATATCCTGTTGTCCCAGCACCATTAGTTGAAATCACTATCAATTCCCCATGACTTGTCTTGGTACTCTTCTTGACCATCATTATAATGGTTTAGATTTAGACTCTCAATTCCATTTGATCTGTATGTCTATCCTTCTGACAATACTACACTGTCTTGATTACAGTAGGTTTATAATAAGTTTTGAAATCAGGAAGTGTGAGTACCTCAAATTTGTTCTTCTTTTTAAAGATAACTTTGGCTATCCTGGGACTCTTGAATTTCCATATGATTTTTAGAAACAGTTTGTCAATTTCTGCAAAAAGGGTACCTGGTATTTTGATAGAGATTATTGTTGGATGTTGTGAGCTTAGTTTGATTTTTGTTGTTGTTGATGATATCTTGGTTTCTTAAGGTGGAAATTCATGTTATTGATAAGACATGCTTAGCTTTAATTATAGACATTGACAGGTCTAAATTGTCCCTTCAGCCACTGCCTCCTATAAGTTTAGACACATCTTGTAAGTTTTGATACATTGTTCTCTTCATTTTCATTCACTTCAAAGTCCTTGATAGTTTCCCTTGACCTATTGCTTATTTAGGAATATATTGTTTAATTTCCACATATTTTTTAAATATCCCAAATATGTGTGTGTGTGTGTGTGTATGTGTGTGTGTATTTGGAGTTGATTTATAGTTTCATTCTATTTATGTCAGAGAGTATGCTTTGACTTCAATATTTTAAATTTTTTGAGGCTTGTTTTATGGTATAGCATATGGTCTATCTTGAAGAATACTCTATGTACACTTGAGAATAATGTGTATTTTGGTGATTTTGAGTGAAGAATCACAGTTTTGCCACTTATTATCTATGTATTTTTGGAAAACTTTATTTATTTATTTAATTGAACAGGCTCAATATTTCTCAGACTATTTTCTCAAATAGTTATGTCAGTTTGGGGATATGATGATCTCATAGAAAATGTTTTATTGTTGATATTGTTGATGTGTTTCTGGATTTGTTTTATCTGTTTACTTTTTGAGAATTAAATAATATAATATGTATAATACAATATGTGGCCCTAAGCATATGGTAGTCTCAGGATAGTACTATTACTCTACTCCTGTATAAAATTCACTTTTGAAAAACTATTTCTCTGTGCAAGCCAGCATGGTCTTTGTTAGAGAAATTGTTGTTTCTTTGGCAATATATTGACTTCAGAAGATCTAATGGTTCTCTCTGCTTTTTGAAGAAAGGAAATACTTGATTCCCAACAATTGACATGTGGGGGGATTGTTTATTTCTTGAAAATATATCAGAAATTCATTGAGAAGTTTTGAATGCTTCAAAAAAGCAAAACTATTTGAGCAACCTATAAATCCAGAGGAGCTGGGTAATATGGAAGCATTCACCATAACCAACCAAATTGGAGGACTCATTGTATATGAGGAGAGACAAAATGTGATGCAAATAAGACCACAACACTTTACTCTGTTCTTTCTGGGCTGAGAATGTCTTCTTTCCATATATCACATGGTAAATTGCTATAAAATTTTTAACTCATTTCAACTAACTACTTCTTTGATCAAACCTTTCATAATTGAAAATACAAGGCTTCCTTCCAATAAACCAATGATTATTCAATTAAGTCTCCTTTAAATAAGCATTTCAATCTTGGTTTGAGGTATAATTAGTTACTTACTCTGAAATAGGAATCTGAAAAACAGAGACTGTGTTCTGGATTTTCATGAGCAACTGTGTAGTTTGTATAAATTCTGTTAAGCCCTAGTTTCTAACAGTTTAAAAAAAAAAACAACAACGGAGATGATTATCTTTTCTTAAATTTCTATCACCATGGTCCAAAGGTCCTTATAATTTAGTAAACAAAAGAACAGAACTCTCTGAATGTAACTAAAAATGTATGTCCCTACCAGTTAGAACTTCTGCCTGAATAACTGTGCAACTATAGCATGCTGACCTACTTCCATTCTAAAAAAATATAATTATTTCATGTCTGAGTCACCTGTTCAGAATAAATTTGGTAAGTGATACAGCATAAAATTAACTTGAGATCTGGAGCCAGTTGTGTTGTTTCTCCTTCTTATTCTGTGGCTTTGTGACTTTTGGCTTGCTTCTGCCATCTCTGTGCCTCAGTTTACTTAGCCTTATGAGCCATATTCTAATTATGCCTACTTCATAAGGTTGCTATGAAGGACAAATGAGAAAAACAAGGAAAGAGCTTGTAACAGTGCCAAGCCAAAAGAAAGCACTAAATCAATGTTAGTTATTATTGTTATTATGATCATTTTTATAACAATTTTTTTAAAAACTATCTCAAGTCATACAAATTACATTTTTCCCATTTTTATGATCTGTGGAAACCTGAAGACCCAGACTATGTACCCTTAGACTAACTTGACTGTAAAATTTCTGTTAGTTCTCTCAGATTCTGTGACTGAGTGTTGAAGCCCCACCCCAGTGGGTGGAGCCATGGCTTTGGAAGAAGCTGACCTAAGGAGGCTAAGCTCAGGTATTTTACCTCAAGTCTTCCAAGATAGGAATGTCCAAGTGGTAATCAAGGCCCTTTCCCAGAAAAATAGTTGAGAGTCAGAACCAAAGTGGAGGGATTGTGTTAAATAAGCAAGTGATAGAGTCAAGATTAAGATCTGAGAAAATCAGAGCATAACCAAATGTTGTTTAACCAAATGTTGTTTTTTTAGCCCATCTTTGGGATCACAGCTCTTTGCACACTTGTGATTAATAATGTAATTCTTTAAAGTCATGAATCATATGCTATGTCTCTTGCAGTGAATGTTAATCCAGGTAAGGACAGAAACTGCCGCTATTTTGACCATCCCCATCCGTGTGGTCAGGGCCCAGCATTTGTTATCTGTACATGTGGTTTGATTGAATTAATGAAGTATGGTGGGTCCTTAGTGATTTAGGAGAAAGGGCATGAGTATCAACATTTCTCCAAATGAACTGGGATTTACATGGTCCTTGCACTTGTTCTGTTACCTAAAACAACAAAATTAAGATGGACATCTATGAGCCATGGGCACAAGGGGACTGATACCAGACTGTAAGACAGCAATCGAAGCAGAGACATCCCATTGTGTTCAACACCAGATTAAGACTAGTTTGTACTTTAAGAACATCATTACATTTCAAATTGGTCTGGTTTGGGAAATCCCAGTCTGAAATCAGAAGCTTAATGCACTTAGCTTTGTTGTGAGAATTAAATTTGACAATGTATATAAAGCACTTAGTTGAACACAGAGAAAGCAGCCACTCCTGGGGACTGGGAAGGAGCTATGTGCTTCTTTCATTTTTGTTTTCATGCTTGTCTCCCATCTCTATTTTCAGAGCTTAACCCAGCAAGCTCAAAATATACATCCAGTAAATGAATGAATGAGTGCAAAAATGAATGGATGGATAGTTGCATAGTTGCATGGATAATTGGTAAGGGGAAAAGTGCCTGCTATTCTAAGATTATTACTTGTTTTCATGTATGGTAAGGAGAAAAGTTTCGATTAAGGCAAGATTCAGCGAACCTCGTGACTTTACAAAATCCGAGAGAATGAGCATGTGGCCTTCTCTCTGGACTCATTATGCAGGTCTTGTACACACTTGGGGAGAGTCCAAGTTACACCTGTCCCCATTTTGCACCCAGCTGGAAACTGCCCTCTCATGATTTCCCTGCTATTAAAAGTCTCTTGCTGAAGCTTACAAATCTAGTGTGATCCAGATCAACATGCTCAGACATGTGGAACAGTTCCAGTGATCTCAAAACCAAGCCAAGAATGCCATCATAACCTCTGTGCAGGTAGTGCACAAAGCCAGTGGGACCTGGCTGTTATCAGACCTTCTCTGCTTGCTGGTCTGCTACTTGTAATTGAATGTACAGTGAAGCTCCTATGAAGCTGTTGTGGATCCCTCAAAACATGATTTATTGGCTTCTCTCTACTCTCTGTAAGGTTTCCTGACATTTGTCAAATATTCAACAAATATTTACTAGTATATGTTTTTTGTGGGGCCTTGTGATAACATCTTAGTTTAAAAAATTAAAAATTTGATTCTCCAATTGGAGAATTGTCCTCTTGGATAGGATGAAAACAAGACTTAAAAAATAGATAGTACAAATATGGCATGATCATTCATACAAGAGAAGCATAACAAACTGAGTTACTATTATGCCAATGTTTATTTCTTATACTAAAAATAACTGCTATTTGCATATTACATATTCACTTTTAGAAAATATCTAATTAGTTTTGGATGTGAGATTCTCACAATATAAAAGGACTTTTATCTCCATATTTTTTCACATGAGAATGTAGTCTCAGAGAAGTTCTGTGTATCACCCAGAATGGTAACCAGTGAATGACAACGGGGTTCAAAACCCAGTCTTCTGACTTTAAGTGCAGTGCTCTCTCCAGAGTTTGTTATTTCCTCAGGATCTACACCATTTTGAGGACACCCCCCGCCACACACCTGGCACTGTGCCTTGCAGGTATGCAATATATAGACCAACTCTGTGGACTTTGAGATTCTGTTAGGCCTAATTTAAAATCCCGGTGGATCTCATGTACCAACTGGACAGACTTGTCCATATGTGACATGAGCCCCCTGTCCCTTATCTTCAAGAGACAGTTAAGAATATAGATTTTTACACTCACCATGAAAAAAATGAAATGATGAAATAAAAAATAAAAAAATAAAGTTCAGGGGTACTTGCTGGCTCAGTCTGTAGAACAAGTGATTTCTGATTTCAGAGTCGTGAGTTCGAACCCCACGTTGGGCATACAGATTACTTTAAAAAAAAAAATGTTTCAGCACTAATTGAAGAAACAGAAGACTAAACATCTCATTGTCTTCTGAGGATCAAATGCTTAAGTATATAAACACTGCAGCATACGCCCCGAGCTGATGGAGGGAAAGCTACAAAAATGTGTTTCCTTTATTTTCCTTTGTATACTTTCTTTCAAACTGAGGCAACGAACTCTGAGCAGTCTTCTTGTTTCTAAGATCTATGATGCTACTTTTTTTCTGTGTTGTTTGCACAGAAAAGAATAGGAATGTGTGTCAGTTGAGAGGCTCAAGGTCAAAGACAGGCACGGAAACAGAAGCCAGGTGTCCTAACCGGGAGCACAGCAGCCTCCCTGCCCCTGTGTTTTGACCAAGATACAGAAGAGAAATCCATCCGTTCTGCAGTGAGCCCCGATCTTTCCCAGTTGGCTTCAGTCCTTGTTGAGAAGGCGATGGTCTAGAGGTAATTAAATGATTAATGGTGACAGTGCTGGGCTAAAGGCCCTTTATATCTCTTCTGATTTCTTTTTCAACTGACAGTCGGGCAACCGATTCCAAGATCACCAAGGTAGTGACAATTTTTCTTATAAGCCATTTGTTGAGGACTTCAAACGCTTCTGTGCTGAATGACATGGCCATATCTCTTGGAAACATGATAATTTCTTTCCCTGTTTGCCCATGTCCATTAGTTTCTCCATTCTGCATGTAAAATACTTTCAAGAAAGGTAACAGGATTAAATCTTTTCCAGAGTTTGTGGTTTGCTAGGTACTGTCCCAACATAGGGACACTGGGCAAAGTTCAGTGTCTAACATATAAATGCTGCACTTAATATAAAGTTCCCACAGTCTGCTATATTGCTATTTATTTAATCAAACATGATCTTCTAATTAGTATCACTAAAGACTCCTCTTTAGTATTATAATGCACACCAACACCTGCACTGGGTGCTGATTCAACCACTTGACATGATCTTGGGTGATTCATAACAGGTCAGGACATCAGCAGGGCAGTTTGCTGAAAAGGAGGCTTTAGCCCCACACATTCTCAGCATTTCTATGCCAACCCACCCCTGTCTGTTGGCATTCATAGACCTGACTAGACTGGCATGTCCTTTAGAGCATTGTCTTGTCTGTGCACCCACCCTCCATCCAGTAACGCTACTTCACAGTCATGCCCAGTACCCATTGAGTCTTGCTGATTTCATGGAGACAGAAGATTCAAAAAAAAAAAAAAAAAAGAGTGGAAAAGCCTTTGGAGTGGTGACTCTCTCTCTCTCTCTCTTTTTTCACCTTCAGCACCTCCTTTTTTCTCTACCTTTTCCTCCTCTCCACTTACTCATATGTGGTGGTAGTGGTGGAGAGCAACACCAGTAAGCTTTGCCCTCAGACTGTCCTTGGTTCAGATTCTACTGTTTGGTTATATAAAAAAGTGATTTACCTAAACCAGGATATTTTGATCTGCAAAACAGGAAAGATGCATATTTCAAGGACTGTTTTGGAGAATAAATAGAAACATAAATTCTTATTAGTACAATTTTGGCACACAGCAATATTTCAATAAAAGGAAGCTGTTGTTATTAATGACCTCATCATTCTTACCTACTACTCACAGATTCTCAGGAGAAGCATTCTTGCAATTCTGAATCCAGTCAATTTGAAACATCACTGAAATCCCCTGCCAAATCACTATTAGGAAACACAGAGACAGGGTATTTGGAGGCTCCATATTGAAATGTTAAAGGATGGAATTGAATAAGAAAAAAAGTTGGGGAGAAAATCTGTATATATACAATGCTTTTAAAGATAACCAAAGATATACCTAGGGAAGACAAGAAATCCTGCAAAATTAGTTGGAGACTTCAAAATAGAGTTAAGTTGAAGGCCTTTGCACAACTTGACATTCCCTACTTTCTTTTTTATTTTTCCTACTTTCTAACTTCTGCAGTTGTAATGCACTTTCATGAAACAACCCCATAAATATTACTAATTAAACTAAATTTGGTGATGCACACTAGAAAATCAAATAATGAAACTGTATTCCTACTATCTGGCTATGCTTATTTCTCTTGTAAATTTGCATTCATTTAGTCTAAAAACTATAAACTATTGCTGAAGATACCCTGTTCACCTCACTTTTCCTCTTCCCTGGCAAGGAACTAGGGCTTGGGGGATCTGGTTTTGAGTCTTATGCTAGAGCTACTCCTCTGTAGGATCTCAGGCATGTCACTCCGATCATCTGTAAGGCTATGGGTATTCCTCCAGGTGATATGAACCATCCTGCCCACAAATGGACCAATCAAATATATAGAAGCAGTCACTACTCATTAGAACCACTATTAGTGCTAACACATTTATTTAACTCTTTTATCAATGAGTAACTGAATGGAAGCAAAAACCTGAAGACATAATATCTTCCCAATATCTTGGGAAGGAAAAAAAATCAGAAAAAAAAATTCATCATTATAATAAAATCACAGGCCCTCAAAAAATTTCAATAGGAAATAATGGGATTAGTAAGCATCAGGGACTGCACATAGTACGTGAGAAGACCTCTCTGATGGAACGCATGTGACCTGGCAAAGGCTAGATGATGAAATAAGGAACTCAGGCCCATGACCACTGGGTGCAAGTGCTCTGGGGTTATTTTAAAGGAGCAAAGTGAAGATCTGTGTGGCTGCATAGAACACATAATAGGGTGATTGACGAGATATTTGGTTGAACCAAGAGTAGGTCATATGGAGCATTGGAAACAATCACTATAAGAAGTTTGGATGTCACCATGTTTGTCATGAGATGTGACTGACCTAGAGTTTAGAAAGTTCATAGTGGTTAAGGAAGATCATGGACTGTACGGGAAAGTTTAGCACAAACCTTAGGGAATAAAAGAGATGATAGTAGCTACCTCTTCGTATGGTAGCTAGGTAGATAATGGTGGCAGGATTGAGGACATATTTTGAAGGTAGAGTCTGCAGGATTTATTGAGGCATTGGTCATGACAAAGAGAAGCAGCACAGAGGATTTCCAGTCCATTTATTGCCCTTATTTTCAGTCATAGTTTTCTTAGATACTGATGGAGTTTGGTTCTGAAGGAGAAGGGCATTCTGAGCCTTGCCTCTCCACCCCCGCCACACCCTAGTACTCATGAAGCACTCTTTCAAGGTCATTTCACATGGTATTATTCTTGCCAGGTCCTCACCTGTTATAGTTCTCTTTTGGGGATTCCCCCATAATCTCCCTCCAAAAAAGCAGTGCAGCATCACCTACATGGTCCTACCCCTCTCCTCTCCAGTGGAAAACACTTTTATTTAATGAGAGGTGAATCCTGTGGGTGAGTGGAGAAGGTCGGGTATCTCACACAGCGGAGCCTAAGCATTAGAGAGGAGATCCCTCTGTTTGCTGTACTATGAATCCTGTGATTTTAGGATAGGGGCAGAAACTGAGAAAAAGTATATATCTTTCTACCTTCCTTCCACATTACAGGCGTGTCTATGCAGATGTCACATAACTACACACCCTTATATACATGCATTTACTCTTCTGCTAATAACTCTTATTTCTGCTAATCTCTAATCTGTACATTTCCTTCATAATGTTATATGATTTCTTTTTTTACTTTTCTTTTCTTTTCTTTTTTTTTTTTTTTAAGATTCCTGCATGAGTCGGGGAGGGTCAGAGGAAGAGAGAATCTCAAGTAGGTCCCGAGCGGAGAGCCTTAAGAGGGGGGCTTGATCTCAGAACCCCGAGGTCATGACCTGAGCCTAAAACCAAGATTCAGACGCTCAACCGACTGATTTCATTCTTAACATGTCATGCATATATTTTATTGAGAAGATAAAAGGTACTGAATCAAGGTCTGCACTGAGATTTCTGTGAGCAAACTCTTCATGGTACTCAACTCTGAGCTCCATGAAGCACGGAAGATAAAGGTTAACCTGGAACAGAAAAAACATACAGTACATAATTATTTGTTTTAATAATTTGTTTAGGGTTTGCTAAAATTATTATCTGCATTAATTAAATATCAACATAATAGCCAAATTTGGAAGAGAGCACATTTAAAATACATTGCATTTCTTGATTTTCTAATTAAAAATAATTATTCACTCAGTGCAGAGACAGACGAATACAAAATCTAATTTTAATTAAAACTAATGTAAATGCATTTGTATAAAACTGGACTGGCTTTGGGAAGATGACTTTGAATTTTAAATAGAAAAATTAAATGAAACATGCTATTACTCTTCTGGTGATAAAATACATACGCTTGCAGTCAGGAAATAAGTTTTTAAAATTACCCTTTTTTTTTTATCTCCATGGATATTTTGATTTGTAAGCAGTCTTACTACAAGGAATATCTGGTATCTAAGAGTCTTCAAGATTTTATTATTTTTTTATTTGATGCAATCTTTCTCTGTATATTATATTATCTGATTTTTTTTTATAACAACCTTGTGTAGTAAATCAGAAAGAATCTTTGTCCTCATTTTATATGAATCTGACTTATCCAAGGTTAATACAGCATGGAAGTGGCAGAGTCAGGACATTAATCTTAAAATCCTGTGGGTATTTCCCCCTTAATTCCTTTACACTTTATGTGATACCATAGCATGTACCCCAGGTTTTTCAGGACGTTATATAATCTGTGTCACTGTTCCCACTAGAATTTTCTTGGCATATGCCTACATGAAGTTACATTTTTGCATTGGAAACTATGGTGACTGTAATACATTACTGAGAAGTAGCATTTACTTAATTAGATAACTCTCCCTCTTTTTTTTTTCTAAAATCATGGATTGAGTAACTACAAAGTTGCAAGCATCAGAGAATAATCAGAAAGAACTTCATTTAGAACAAACTTGTAGGGGGAACTTATAAACCATTGTTGCCCCATCTTGGTTGATCAATTGTCTTTTCTTGTTTCACTTGGAGAAATGCTCTCTCTACATAATTCTACAGAAAAGACTAACAATTTAACGTATCAGCAGCTCAATGAGATAAGCTGCAACCTTTGACTAATCATCCTGTCACCTGCCTCCTTAATGCTCGAATGCTAGAAATATTAACAAAGATTTAATTTCCACATTAAAATTCTTGTTTGAAATAGTTTAATATTTCATTCTATCAATTTGAAAAGATTAATATTTACTGTGATCTTCTTTATCATGAAATCCAATACACTGTGTTCTGAGGACATTATAATTTAGTTGTATTTGGCATGCTCTGAGAAGGGCATAGATTAAATCCCTGATGTGTGGCGTTAAACATTAGGAAAGTGGCCGATATTCCTGAGACACAAGAATACCCAGTTATGATTTGTTATTAAAATGATAGTAACTTACAAATGCATTGCTTTTGTCTGGGAAGGCATAGAGAAAATGCACAGGATAAAGCTTCCATTGAATCATATCAGCTGTGAAAGCAGATAGCCTTTTTTTTTTTTAAGATTTTATTTATTTATTTGAAAGAGGGAGGGAGAGAGCATGAGGTAGCTGAATGGGAGTGTAGAGGAACAGAGGGAGAGGGAGAAGCAGACTCTCCACTGAGCAGGGAGTCCAACTTGGAGCTCCAATCCAGGATCCCTGAATCATGACCTGAACTGAAGGCAGAGGCTTAACAGACTGAGCCACCAGGTCGCCCGGCAGATAGCCTTTAAAACCAGCCTTTAGAGGGTGCTGCTGCTGCTTCTGTTTTTTGTTTGTTTTTTTTTTCTAACAGGTAAGTACTTTAATGTAATCATAGTATTATTAGACCCAACAAAATCAAAGTAATTCCTTAACATCATTGTGTTCAAGTTTTCCTGTTGAGATGCCTTTTTTTTTTAAGATTTTAAGTAATCTCTACACCTGAAGTGGTTCTCGAACTCATGAGTCTGAGATCAAGCATTGCACGCTCTACCAACTAAGCCATCCAGGAGCCCCTGAAATATCTCTTTTTACAGCTGTTTTTTGTATGTATGTTTGTTTGTTTTGTTTTGTTTTGTTTTGTTTTTTTCCCCTATAGGATCCAAATATAATTTACCATTTGCATTTGATTGATTTGTCTACTGAGTCTCTTTCATTTATTTATTTATTTTAAAGATTTTATTTATGTGTGAGAGAGAGAGGGAGTGTGAGCAGGGGAGGGGACAGGAGCAAAAGAAGAGAGATAAGAAGACTCCACACTGAGTGTGGAGCTCAATGTGGGGCTTAATCCCAAGACCCTGAGATCAAGACTTGAGCTGAAGTCAGTGGTTAACTGACAGAGCCACCCAGGTGCTCCACCCAGTCTCTTAATCTATGACAGTTTTCCTTCCCTCCCCCTCCTTTTTCTTTTCTTTTCTTTTCTTTCTTTCTTTTTCTTTTCTTTTTTTTTTTTTTTTAAGATTTATTTGTTGAACAACTTCAGTCTTCTGTAGGGTAGGAAAGGTTCTGCTTCTTACTGCTTGGCCATCCTGGGGATGAGGGGGTGGGCTGAGCAAATTCAGAGCTGGGGCCTCCTAAGGCTCTGCTACATGGGAACTGGGAAGACCAGTGCTTTGGCATTGATCTCTCTTCTTGGTGACAAGCATCCCTGTGAACATCACCACCATGCCTTCCCAGGAAACCTTATGATTAAGTGTCTGTTTCCTCCTCACTCCTTTTGGAGATCTCCAAACAGACGGATAATGCCTGTGCACTTTTTGGCACTTGGAGAATGTTTGTTGAATGGATAGTCGTGTATGAGTGGATTAGAAATCCTTTTAAGATGGATTATTTTAAATACTCATTTCATTCCCATAATTGGTTGGAAATACTAACATAAGAGTACCTATCTCAAGCACTTGTTTAATTACAAAACAACTGAACAAAACCCACCATAAAGAAAAGTCTCTAATCAGTGCCTGACCTGTAGGAAGCATGTGAAGTTCTCTCTCTCTCTCTGTCTCTGTCTCTCTGTCTGTCTCTCTCTCTCTCTCTCTCTTTTTTTTTTTTTTTTTTCCCTAAGGGAAAACCCAAGCCAGTGTGGGCTCTGAGGGTCGGGGTAGTAGAACACAGATTCAAGAGGTCAGAGGAGGGAAAGAAGCTCATGCTACAGGCACGAGTTACAAGCCACAGTTAAGAGCTGAAATATCTGGAGGCAGGTCTCAACTGACCACAGAAAGATGTTGCAAAAGCTGTTTTGAGTCAAAAATCTTTGATTATAAAACTCCATTAGTTATCTTGGAAAAATCACTTAATCGCTCTAGGACTCAGTTTTTGGTTTAGTTTGGTTTGATTTGAATTTTTGTGTTTTGTTTTGTTTTTTTTTTTTCACCTGCTGAAAGAAGAAAGGATTGGGTGAAAATATACCCTTAAATAACATGAGGGTTTGGGGCATCTGCCCCCCACACGCTTGAAAATCCACATATAACTTTTGACTCTCCAGAAAGTTAACTTCTAATACTAATATTGACCAAAGCCTTACAGGTACCATAAACAGTCAATTAACACACGTTTAGCATGTTATTTGTATTATATACTGTACTCTTACAATAAAGTAATCTAGGGAAAACAAAGTATTATTAAGAAAATTAGGGCACCTGGGTGGCTCTGTGGGTGAAGCAGCTGCCTTTGACTCAGGTCATGATCCCAGGGTCCTGGGTTGCATCCCACACTGGGGCTTGCTGCTCAGTGGGGAGTCTCTTTCTCCTTCTCTCTCTGCCCCTCCCCCCACTTGTTTTCTCTCTCTCTTTCTCCTTCCTCATTTTCTTTCTCAAATGAATAAATAAAATCTTTTTAAAAAACAGAAAATTATAAGGACAAGGAAGGACATTTGCAGTACTGAGCTATACTTATTGAAAAAAAATCTACGTATAAGTGAAGTGATGCACTTCAAACCTGTGTTGCTCAAGGGGCAATTTTTTCCTTTTGTTTATTATGTTTATTAGCAATTTTTAAATTTTTTTTTCTAGTTTAAATCTCAAATTCACTGTATTTTGATTTAATTCATCAACTCCTGGTATGACTTTTTTTTTTTAAATCTATCTTGTGTTACAATGGAAAATTTGCATTAAAATGCATTAGGAGATATGGTAGTTTGCTGGAGATAAAGGGCGTGTAATTCAATAGCATCATGCTATAGAAGGAAGGACCCGATGCCATGGGAGCACAGAGCCTGCAGCCCCTCCTTCCAGCTTGTGTTGCTCCTTGTGCAAGAGCGCCCTGGCAAAGCCACATGGAGATGATGTCAGATACTGATCTTGATTGCTGATCTTGGGGACATCCTGGGAAAGTGTATAATGGTTCAAAGTACAAGCATTTTTTCCTCAATAAAAGGTTATATGTTAGGTACCTACTGTATATACTTGGGTCAGCTGTGAGCTACATTCCTGAAGTTCAGAAAATGACTATTAAACTCTGAACATCTGATGGCCATGGTCCATGGTAAGTACTGTGATAAAACAAGATTGGAAAAGCACCTTGATCCCACATTTTGAAGGGTCTTGGGCGAATGATCCAAGTTGTGGATTTTATGTGGTCAGTTTTAAGGAACCAATGACATTTGTCGTGCAGGTAGTGAAATAGCTTACATCCAAAGATAATTCTTGTTTCAGTGTGGGAGCCATAAATTAATGATTGGAAAGATTACAGTCAGGAAACCTATTGATGAAGAGAGTTTAAAAAGATGAATCTCCCTGAAAATTAAACTCTTTCTGGAATCAAATCTCTATTCTAATATATGCCATAAGATCTCTTCACTTGGACAGAATCCTGATTTGTAATTTAACTTAACTTAAATCTTAAAGCAAAACCTATTATTGCCTGCTTAGCACATGTCATGTCATCAAAAAAGTAGGGTGCGTCTCTAAAGGTGCATCTGGGACAGTTAACATATCTTTCTTGCAGTTCTTCTGATTACTTTTTCTGATACTTTCTGCTGTCCATTGAGTTCACTTTTTTCCTATAAATTACTGTTTAAAGTATTTATTTAGCATTCCCTATGCATTAAGTACAAGGCTCACATTTTGCATATGTTACCACATTAATCTTCACAAGAAATCTTTCGGCATTGTTTCCAAGTTAGGGATGAGGAAACAGAGAAGACTCAAAAGCTTATATAACTTGGCCAAGGTCAAAAACTCTTTACAAGTGAGTGAAGTCCAAAGACTACATTCTGTCTAGAAACAAGATCCATGATCTCTTCCTCCTCAGAGCCTGACCCAACTCAAACAGATAAAGAAAATTATATTCTGAGTCAGAAAATTTCAACTTGGAAACAGACGCCTGTGCACACACACACACACACACACACACAATTTTTTTTTTTTTTTTTTAAGAGATAGAGTGAGAGAATGAGGGATGGGGAAGGGGCAGAGGAAGAGTGAGAGAAAGAATCTTAAGCAGGCTCCATGCTCAGTGCAGAGCCCAACACAGAACTTGACCCCAGGACCCTGAGATCGTAAACTGAGCCCATACTAAGAGTCAGATGCTTAACAGACTGATCCACCCAGGTGTCCCTCACACACACTATTTCTATGTCTCTATGAGACCATTTAGCTAACTCTTACTGTTCTTATATATAAAATGAAGCCAAGAATATTTATCTACTTGGCTTGGGTTGAAACTTGTATGAAACAGCAGCTATAGAACCACTGGTACAATGGTAAGCTCTAAGAACTTAGAAATGGCTAGTCCTTTCCCCACCTTGCATCATTTCTTCTGTATCATTCCATATCATCCTTTGCACCTGAGCTCCATTGTGTTTCAAAGATCTGTTATGGGTCTTTCTTCTCAGGTCTGGCCAACTGTGCATATTGAGATAGCAAGTGATTTTTCTCACTGATCTTTGTGCCCCCCAGTCCTAATTCAACACCCAGGACATGAGAACTTAGTAAATAATCAGTAAATGTTTTAGTGAGTGAATAAGCAAAGGTATACATGGAATGCCTTCTCCTCTTTTAGGAGAGTGTGGTTGGGTATACTACAGCATCTTGCATAGAGGTATCAAGGAAGAATCAATGTGTGTATGGGCGTGAGTCAGAAAGGGGACTGGAGGGATGTTCTAATATCATATATAAAACAAGTTAAAGCCAGTACAAACAGAAATCAGATCTGTGGAAAACAGAAAGAACAAAAAATGCACTGACGAAGAGGACTAGCCAGCACCAAATTAGTCTCGACATTCCCTGGTTACCATGCCAAAAAGTAAAGTAAGCTAAATAATTCTGATTATCAGCAAGGAAGACACCTACCAAAGTTTTCCTGGCACCTAATTATAAAGACATGTCATAAAGAAGGACTGTCAGATGTCAAATTCAGAGGATTCAAGGTTCTTTAGAGAATTAGAGGCTCAGAGGCACAGCCGGCCTGTGGGCTTCAGAGATCTCATGATGACAGCACATCTGTGGGAATCATTTTATACCAAGAGCATCCCGTCTCTAACCCCCAAATTAGCTTTCTCCTTGACTTATGATACATCTACCAGCCCTACATCTTCCTCACATGCATTACTCCTGGAACTTAATCCTTTTAGATTTTTAAGGGGTTCAACCTCCAAGTACCCACCTCTGCTATCCTTTTGGGTACTCCCAGAACTCCTCTCTCTCCTGCCTTGGGCATCTGACTTCTATTTCCCTGGGAAGGCCACTGACATCTCTGCCTCATAGACTGCAGATACCTGCTGAACTTACCTGTTTCCGTAGCTGCCTCTTCTGTGAATCTGTAATTCTCCTATTTGGTACCATAATCTTGAAAACCCAGCACATTGCTTGTCACAGAGCCGGTGCTTAGGAGACGTAGTGCATGTTCCATTGAGGGATTTATTCTCTTTAACTGCCTGGAAGATCACAGAACCTCATAAATGGGACGTAGTCTTATTTAATGGACAATATACTTGGGAATGTGTCATGAATTGGCTGCCAAAGGATGAATGAAATCTTAGACACTAATAAGCACATAGAACCCAAGCTGAGAGGAAATTGCTGTACTTTATCCTACTTAAAGAAGAAACTTCAGGCTGTTTAATCTGATACTCAAATCCCTACATAAGACCCACAAATATCTAGTCTCTTTTCACACTGTTCCTACTCCAACACCTAAGACTCTAGACATAGCAGGATGATTGCCAAGAAATTTGTATTCTTCTCTGCTTTTTAACCATCTGCTCACACTGCTTTGAAGGATCTTCCTTTTTTTGTTGTCCGGTATCTTCAGGACATTTAAAATGACACTTTCTATGTGAAGACTTCCTTGATCTTTTGTTAGAATTCACTCCCTCTGGGCTCTTACAGGCATTTTGCTTATACTTAGAGTTACATTCTTCTTTTGATGTGCCTAATCAGATTTTGTTCTACCAGATTTAGAAATCTTAAAGACAAAAGCATTAAAAAAAAAAAAAAATCTCCAGACTTCCTCTCAAAGCTCACGAACATCCATCTCAGAGATTTGAGTATAGAAAAAAATATCCATAACTATTTACTGACTATATTGACAGGTTTCCAGACTGTCTTTGTGGTTCTTGGTTTTTTCTGCACAGTTTTTAAAAATTATTTGTTTAAATTCAATTTGGTTAACATATACTGTGCTATTAGTTTCAGTTTCACCATTAGTTTCAGTTTCACTATTAGTTTCACCAAATAGAATTTGGTGATTCATCACTTGCATGTAACACCCAGTGGTTATTACATCAAGTGCCCCCCTTCATGCCCATCATCCAGTTACCCCATCGCCCTCACCCACTCCCCTCCAGCGACCCTCAGTTTACTTCCTAGAGTTGTCTCTTATGGTTTGCCTCCCTCTCTGTTTTTTATCTGATTTTATTTTTCCTTCCCTTTCCCTGTGTTAATGTTTTGTTTCTTAAATTTCACATATCAGTGGAATCATATGATATTTTTCCTTCTCTAACTTATTTGCTTAACATAATACCTTCCAGTATTGCAAATGGCAAGATTTCATTCTTTTTAATGGCTGAGTAATGTTTCATTTTATACACACACACACACACACACACACACACACACACACAAATCTTTTTTATCCATTCATCTGTTGATGGACATCTGGCTCTTTCCATATTTTGGCTATTGTGGATACTGCTGCTATAAGCATTGGGGTGAATGTGCTTCTTTGAATCATTATGTTGTACTCTTTGGATAAATACCCAGTGATGCAATTGTTGGGTCCTAGGGTAACTATTTTTAACTTTTTGCGGAACCTCTATACTGTTTTCCAAAGTGGCTGCACCAACTTGCATTTCCACCAAATATGTAAGAGGGTTCCCCTTTCCCCACATCCTCATCAACACCTGTTGTTTTCCTGAGCTAATTTTAGCCATTCTGCGTAATTGTTTTATTCCTCTTATTTACACTTACTGTGTGGGACAGTCTGATCAAAACAGCTTCCAGGGAGAAGCTGCTGGGAGACAGGGCCGTAGAAACCAGATTATCTGCAGTGGGTTAGCGGTTAACAGTCGGCACCACTGAAGATCTTCCTCTCCTCTTGGTTTTCTTCTAACTTTTCTGTTCAGTTCTTTTTTCTTTTCTTTTTTTTTTTTTATACATATATAAAAGTTGTACATATTCAGTATATATAACTTGACAAGTTTGAGGATAAGTAAATATCCAGGAAACTGGAAACCATCCCCACAACCTATGCCATAAACTCATCCATCACCTCCAGAAGTTTCCTCCTGCCCTCTTTATCATCATCATCATCATCACCATCATCATCATCACATATATCCTGTTAGCCAATTTTAAAATGTAAAATTTAATAATGTTTAGGTGCCATCTATAGAGTAGATCTCTAGGATTCTGCTCACTTTCTTTCTTTCTTTCTTTTTTTTTTTAAGATTTTATTTATTTATTTGACAGACAGAGATCACAAGCAGGCAGAGAGAGAGGGGGAAGCAGGCTTCTGGCTGAGCAGAGAGCCCGATACGGGGCTCGATCCCAGCACCCCAGGATCATGACCTGAGCCGAAGGCAGAGGCTTTAACCCACTGATCCACCCAGGCACCTCTCTGCTCACTTTCATTCAGCCTTCTTAGAAGCATCTTTTTCTCTACCGGGCCCTTGATATTGGCCCACCTTGGGACTCTCCTGTTTGCTCCTCACTTCATACTCACTTTCTAGAAATCACTTTCTTTCTTCTATTATTAGTCCCTTCTCTGGTTTCACATTAATCTGAGATACTTTGGCTTCCTGAGCGGGGAAAAAAAAAAAAAAAGGAATGAAAAGAAACAGAAAAGAATGAAAATAAACAAAAAGGAAAGAAAAGAAAAGAGACAGTAACAACACAAGGCAGAGTGTGGGCTTATGAGAACTCCTCTTTCAGGACAAGAGGTCAGCCAAACTCAGGAAGAACATGGAACCAGGAACTGGACTCATGTGAGAAGCCTAATCATGTATCATTCTCTCTCCATTTCTTTTCTCTCTTTCTCTTTTTACATATGATACGTCCTCTTTCACGGATTACAGTTCATACAGAAGAAATTGTCATTTGCAGATCCATAACTTACCCTCTTTACACAGTCAGCCACATTGAAAGTCTGACTTTCTTTTTGGATCGGCTTCTCATTCTTTGTTGCTGTTATTGTTGCTGTTTTTTCCTCTTTAGTTTTTATTTAAATTGTATTTAGTTAACATACAGTGCAATATTAGTTTCAGGAGTGGAATTCAGTGATTCATCAGTTACATATAGCACCCAGTGCTTATCACAACAAATGCCCTTCTTAGTACCCATCACCCATTTAGCCCATCCCTCACCCTGTTTCTCATTCTTAAGGGAAGTGACTCTGGGCTAGCCTGGACTGCCTGTCCACTTGTCCAGCCAATCCTGGCCAGGCTCATGGGCTAACCTTATACACAAGGATGCTAGAAACCCATTCCTGTGGATGGGAGATATTTAAGGAGTTCTGATGAGCCAGGTAGACACTCCTAAATAATTGTGACTCCAGTAATTTCTGTTGTCATTCATGGGCTATTACCACTCATCACTGAGTGGTTAGCAAAGACTCATCAACTCATTGTTTTAACTTCCTGATACTTTGACTGAGGTATCTTACATGATATAAACCTAAAATTTTGAAGTGTGGCTCAATTTCAATCCTGTAACTTCTCTTGCTCTGATCTAACCAAGAAATCAGGACATTAAATTATTTCTCATATTTGAATCTAAATATCCACTTGATTACAAGTTTCTTACAATATATGTATGATATATACATGTATATATATGAAATATATATACGTGATACATATGCATATATATGTTGCATATATCATCCATTTGTTTCTTTAAGTTCCCATTAAGCCACCATCATTTCTCTTTTTTATCTTTTTAAATCTTTTTTAATATTTATTTATTTAGAGACAGTGTGTGCGCACATGCTTGTGCAAATGAGAGGGGTGCAAGGGGGCAGCAGGAGAGGGAGAGAATCTTAAGCAGGCTCCATGCTCAGCAGAGAGCCCAATGATGGACTCTATCTCATGACCCTGAGGTCATGACCTGAGCTCAAATCGAAAGTCAGACCCTAAACCGACTGAGCTACCCCAGGCACCCCCAAGGCCACCACCATTTCTAACTTAAATTCAGTGGTGAAACACATTCTCCCTTCTTCCAGTCTCTTTGCTTTGGCATATTTTCATATTTTTAGTATACATGATTTAGAGCAATTTTTTAAAAAGATTTTGTTTATTTATTTGACAAAGAGAGGCACAGTGAGAGAGGGAAAACAAACAGGATGAAGTGGGAGAGGGAGAAGCAGACTTCCCGCTGAGCAGGGAGCCCTATGTGGGGCTCGATCCCAGGACCCTGGGATCATGACCTGAACCAAAGGCAGACACTTAACGACTGAGCCACCCAGGTGCCTCCTTTAGAACAATTTTTTGAAAGCAAAAGTTATTTGCAGCTGAAAGTCACAATGCATTTTCTCATCATCTCGTTTGTTCTTTGTTATTATCCTTTGAAGAAGGTAGGAAAGAAACTCCATTTTATAGAGAAAAAAACAGTCTCCGAGAGCTGGGCTTGCTGACAATCTTATGGCTCGTTAAAGGTGAGCATGGGTACAAATGTCTAATGACATAAAATGTCAAAAATGTGTTTGGCTTGGGTGTGGAGGTTCTGAAGGGGAGTTACTGGAAGAAAACGGGAGATTTATTATCAATAAAAGTAAAGCAGCCTCCCCCAGGAGGTGTATTCAACCGTTGTTAAACTTTGGTCTGGAATAAAACCTGACTTATGTTTCAGTGGCTGAGGAGGATGTTTTCCACTATTAATGTGTTTAAGACTCAAATAAGTCAGTGATCCTAGATTCTAAGAACAATTGCCAAGACATTCTTTCCTCACATTAATTGTGGGAAGCAGCTGGCTTAAACTGAGAATAGCTTCATTGTAGTTTGCAATACTTCCACTAACCTTAGGCAGTCTACCTGAACTTTTTAGAATTGCCTTTTTTTTTTTTTTTAATAGGAGTTGTTGGGGGACCTGCCTCCCACTACCCACCCCATTCTCAGCTTGCATGATTCCATTTTTGACATTCAGCTAATGAGGTATAGGTGTGAGCTAAGAGGTGGCTCCCCCCCACCCCCAAAATGACTCATTTTTCCTGATACATGATTTATCTAATCTCATTCCCAAGAAGAGTTTTTATTTCGGAGTGATGATGGACAGTATGCATTTTAACAGTAATATAAGTTTCAATAGTAGGAGCTATGGCTATTTCTAAGAGTGATATATCTTTTGTCTTTCTATAGCTTCGGTAAGAGCACCTTGCTGTAATTCAACTTGACTTAAAAATAAGATGGTCCACTTTTCGTTTAAAGCCAAGTTTCTGAAGCTTCAAATTCTAATAGAAATTGGCTCAAAATTGGAGGTATTTGTAATTGTGTATGTCATTTTGGACTCATAAAGCTTATCGCAGTATGAACCTCATATTACCAAACCTCGTTCCTACTTAAGATGAATGACAAGGAACACCGTGTGTCCGGAGCCCTGGATCTTTAGCTCAGACCAGTGCACACACCGTTGTTCCAAGAGGGTGGTTTGGTGGCCAGCAGGCCCCAGTGCAGGACAGAACATGGAATGAATCATCCTTTCTCAGCCTGCCTTTGTGACCTGCTCCTTTCTCCCTGTTCTTTGTGTATCTCTTTTATGGCCTCTATTTCCAGATATTACATTCTTTCTTGGACTGGATGGCATATTTGGATTTTCTGGCATGATCATATGTTCTTTGTCCTGTGCCCAGTTGTGTTCTCCTAACCATCTGACCGCTTGAACCTTGCAATAGAAATCGCCCTGGGACTGGTCAGCTTGGCGAGTCTCATACGAGGTATTCCATGACCCATGAAAAGAGGATTTGGTGACCACAGCACTTTAATCCAAGTGGCCTGTGTAAATGAGATAATGTATCTGAGAACACCTGTAAACTATAGGGAATTAGTCAATTATTTGATGTGTAAAACCATCTCTGACTTTATTAACTATATGTATATGAGCATATGTGTGAGTGTATATGTGTGTGTGCATACATGCATGTGTATATAGAAATATATACATCTGTGTATCTGTGTGCGTGCATGTACATGTGTGGGTTGCATGGTTAGGTTTATATGTCTGTATTGTATGTGCATGTGTGCATGCATGCACATGCAAATAATTATGTACATTTTTGTACGCATATGTTCTATATGTGCATGTGTTTATATTTATGTTTTTGTGTATGTATATGTCACAGATTTGCCGAACTTACTGGATCTTTCTTTGCTGAACAATAATTAATTTCCCATTTAACCTCCGCCATGACCCACATTGAGACTATGTCTGTTCATTTCTCGGTTTCTTGTCTGTGCATATTTCTTCTCTCCAAAGGTGGAACTCCCTGATTCCCCCATGGAGACAGCCCTGCTCCAGTTTCTAAGATAAGTCCTGGTGAAGGGCGTGAAGATTTCTAACAGACTCTGCTCTCGGAGCGTGTGATATTACGGACAACACTTGAGCGGTTCTGTGCCTCATTTAGAGTACCTGGCTTCCCACCCTATCTCCACATATTTCTAAATCTTCAACTTAGTTTTCTCTAACATCAGAATTTTCCCTCTTGCCCGCCCAGCCCCAGCCTGCGGTTAGAATCCAACCCTTACAGGAGAGCCACCCTCCTACTCTTCACATTTATGACAGCATATTACCAGCTCAGGGGTTCCCAACATCACTGCCCGTCTGTTGCAACACCTCATTATCTGGCACTGAAGGTTCTTGATACTGACAGCAATCCTATTTAACCCTTCAGACAGCAATGGTCAAAACCATCAGGATCTGTTTGCCTCCAGTGGATAAATGTTAAGATGTTCTAAAAAGAGCCGACAATAGCAAGAGGGTAAATCATTGTCTGGCATGGTTTGCTCTGACCCAAATCACGGTGAGTAGTTAACTCTTTTCAAATCATTGTCATTCTTGGGTGAAGCAAAAGGGGAAAGGATGAAAAATCAGATAGAATTCAGAGATGGAGACTGGCCTAAGGATGGGTCAAGGTGTTGAGTACAAATTTATTTGGATGTTTAATAATGCTGGAAATATAACGATCTGGCATTCTGTTGTCACGGAAGAGTCTGTACTACATCTTGAATATTCCTTCAGGAACTTTATTTTGCCGCATAAAAGGCTTCCTCCAGGCCTTACCTGCTACAGTCGAAGGGGTTGTCCTGCTTCTGAAAATCTGTCTGGACACTGAAATGTTAGTGTTTCCACAATCTGGATGTGTTTGGTGGTAGTGATACCGAAGCCACTTTCCTGGAATCTGAAATTTCCCCGGGGCTCTTGAGAAAAATCAGAAAAGAAAACGAATTCATAATAACAGAAACAAGAAATACTAAGAGTCTGCCTTGAAATGCAAATTTGAAAGCCTTACAAAATAATTAAAAATGTTTTCAAACACAAGCACACAATTCCAGCCACAGGGTATTGTGAAGGGATTGGAAGGGCTCCTCTCCTTCTGGGGGGACGATGTGTCTGACCGTGGGTGGTCCGCAGTGCCTCTTCAGACTTCAGTGGTCTCGGTTATAAACTTGGGGTCATCACGGATACCTCTTCTTCAAAATAGGACTGTATCAGACAATTTCTTATGCTTTAACATCTTGAATTATGTAATTCCTCCCTAATTCTTCTAGTAAGGATAGGCAGAAATAGGAAAATGAGAATTATTCTTTTCTGACCAAGTGCAAATTAAACTGTTCCTTTTTTTTTTTTTTTTTTAAATATACTTGAGAAAGAGCAAGAGCAAGAGAGAGAACAAGGGGGAGCGGGAGAAGCAGACCCTCCGCTGAGCAGACCCTCCCTCCGCTGGGGCTCCACCCCAGGACTCTGAGATCATGATCTGAGCCCAAGGTGCCCACTTAACTGAACCACCCAGGCACCCCCAAATTAAACCCTTACATGCATATTATTCTCATTGCCACAGCCTGGGCAGGCTTATCCATGAGCCATGGTGGAATCAGATCACGCTCCCCAGAACGAGGAAACAAACACAGGAACACAGACCGCAGATCTCTCTCTTTCTCTCCTTTGGGCTCATCAATCATTGCTCATTTCCTCCCTGGGCCCCACTCACCTCCCTTCAGCCCACCCACACCCACATTTTATCCTTTATTCTTAGTACCCCAATTGCAAAGTTCCTGCCTGGCTAACTTCTACGCATCCTGGGAGGTAGATGCCTCCTCCGTGTTGTCTCATAACAATGTGTGTTTACCTCCGGTGTCCTTCAACTCCTGCATTGTATTTCCATGCTGTTTTGTCCTATCTCCACCACTGTAACCTTCTTCTGGGCATAGAGTATGTTCCTTTCTCCAGTTCAAGTGCCTTACATAGTAATATGCACATAGTAGGCATTTATAAATGTGCTGTTGGTGGAATTCATGAACACACACCCAAACGTACACATATTCAGGTGTGTCCGTTTTTATGTGATACGTATAGAATCTGTCACAGTTGTCAGTGGCCTTGGTTTGAATTTCTTCACCGATGGAAAAAGGACGAGCTCATAAGTGATCATCCTTGTTATGAATAATATAATCAGGACTTTTCTTTTTTCACTGGGACAATATACACCTCACAGTAGCATTCACAAAAATGACTGCAGTTCTGTTATCTGGGTTCATATGCAATGACTACATCTTATCCTACAAGATTAAAATTAACAGCTATGTTACGCATTATAATTTAGGAAACTTTTTTCCACATAGTATCCTTTCATTGTCACAACAACTTTGATGTGATAGATTTCACTGATGTCCACCTTTTCAGTTAGGGTCTAATTAGGGGAGAGAAGCCACGTTGGTTATTTTAAGAGAGAAAAATTAACGTACTCATTGTTAACACTCATTGTGTTTTGAGGACCTGGAAAGACAAAGCAGGAACACAGAAAGAAGTTGGAATTAACACTTAGAAAGGAGATCAGAGGAGGAAGGCTGCAGTGGGGAGACTCAACATCAGAGTAGAGAACTGTTCGGTTAGGGCCAGCGTCTCTAGGGACAGGTAATGTCATCCTGTGAGTGCTGGAAACACTGAAGACTGGAATGGACTGCTTACTTCTGGGTGAAGAACCATTGCTTCAATGGTGCTCATGAACACAGGAAGCAAAAGCAGAACTAGACAGCAGACAGGAAAGAATGCCTCTGCTTTCTGGCCCCGTCGTGCAGCCTGTCTGGAGGGCTCCCCAGTGGCAGATGGTAGAAGGAAGCCAGTTTTCACAACCACTGTCCTGGGCCAAGCAGTAGCTCAACACCACCAAGAAGCAGAGAATATAAGGCTGGGTGTTCTGCCTAGAGACAATAGCATAGCAACTGGCATACTTATCTTGTGTTCCAGAGCATCGAAGTTATAGGCTCATCAAGAATTTTCCCATAAACAATCCAATTAGTAGCATGTACCACATGGATTTGGATTTCTTTGTTCTCTAGATACAGTGCCAGATAGATGATTAGAGCATTCCTCATCTTCCCTCCACATAGGGAAAGGGGTGTGTGTGTGTGTGTGTGTGTGTGTGTGTGTGTGTTGGGCAGAATGTACAGTATTGATATGGAAATTAGAAGACTAGGGTGTGTGTTTGTTGACAGTATCAAGTGCTAAGTACATTATCTTTCTGAGCCCCAATTTCTGCTTCTTCAGGTGCACGTAATAGGTTTCTGATACAGCAAGATTTAGTCAGTCAGTGAATAAATATTGAGTATTCACAATGTGCAGAACACTGTGCTGTGCACTGGGAACAAAATGACAAAAAAGGACAGCCAAGATCACCCTCTCCAGAGGTTAGTCTCTAGTGGGGTCTACAGGATCAAGGAAGCAACCACACAAAGTATATAGAATAAACAGAGTATGTGATTTCGGTTGAGCTCATTTCTTGGACAGAGGAGCCCAGGCCCAAGAAAGCACACCGAGCAAAGGATCCTGACTTGGAGTGAAATCCGGGAAGAAGTCCTGGGGGAAGTGAGCAGGAGGAATCTGGGAAAAGCTGGTGGGAGAAAGGGCGGGGGCAGGTGGGAGGGTAGCCCTGTTCGTGGGGAAAGAGGTTCATTCTAAGACCTGAGAGAGATCACGAGACTGGGTCGACGGAAGGAGTGCAAGGTGGGACATGGACATGAGCCTAGAGCGAGAGACGGGCAGCAGCCAGAATCTTGAGCTGATGAAGGTGAGAGAGCTTTATTAGCCACACAGGACGGATAAAAATTAAGTATGATTATTATTCTTGAGATAAAACAAATAAATAAATAGGTTTGTTTGTTTGTTTGTTAACTCTCTGCCATTTAGAAAGTGAGTTATTGGAATCAGAAGGAAAGGCTGAAACTGGCCTGAAGTCGGAAGCTTGTGCAACCCGAAAACCCACAGGTGTCTCCCCCGCCCAAGGCGCCCCCCACCCCCTGCATTAACAAACCTACTGCAGCGAAGAGGGAGACCCACACTAACACCATACGGGGTACGTTCTTTCAGCAGATATTTAAAATGTAATAATAATGTGGGCTTAAAAGGTTTGATTGCTTGATCACAGTAGCTTGTTAATTAAAGGTGCAAAGAGGGGAAATTTGCACCTGAGGGAGAAATGGGATTAGTTTGCTGGAGAAATCAGATTAGTGTTCCTGGCAGCGGGCCAACGGCAGAGGAAGCGCCCGGAACCTCAGGAGAGATAGAATCCATCTTTCCGAGTGCTCTGTGGGAGGACAGGCCTCCCCTCCACATGTCCAAGGGCAGAGGAGGAACAAAGCCACTCTGACTGCTCACCCCTGACCTTGACTTGCTTCCCCAATATTAAATGTGCGACTTGCTAATTGCTCTCCGTGGAGATGACTGTTTGGAATTCATTGGGCTGAGGAGTCTGTGTGCTTGCGGAGTCTCTGACAGCACATGATTAATGAAGTGGGCCGGTTTTCACATCCTCTGTTGGAGAGATTTGGGCCTCGTCCCATCCTTAGGGCCCCTCTGGGTTTGGCTCATGTCACGGTGGCCCGTGTTTCATTAGGCTGAGCAGCTCGGTTTCTGGAGGGATGATTAGGAGAGCGATGATAAGGTAGGGCAAGCTGGAGAGCCGGGAGTATGCTGATAAAATCCCATCATAGCCGAGGTGGCGTGAGGATACGGGACACCGGTCGGGCCAGGGTGGGAACCCTGCCTTCTACAGCTCGGGTCCTAGGAACTTGGCGAATTAGTTTAACCTCTCCGAGCCTCAGATTACCTGTTGTGAAATAAGAAGCATGAAACCTGCCTCGAGGGTGCTCTCGAGAGTTTCTCGATAATGAAGCCCAGCAGTTTCTGGCATAACACCCTCATTCAGTAAGGAAAGGCTGCTGGTACTGTTAACAGCAAAGTGTGTTCATGTGTGCTTTCTCACTCTGCTGAGATGGTTCAGAAATGTCAGCCCCCGAGAATCTGTAATTCTTTTTTTTTTTTTTTTTAAGTTTTTTTTTTGTTTTGTTTTGTTTTGTTTTTTTTTTTTGACAGACAGAGATCACAAGTAGGCAGAGAGGCAGGCAGAGAGAGAGGGGGAAGCAGGCTCCCCGCTAGGCAGAGAGCCCCATGTGGGGCTCAATCCCAGGATCCTGAGATCATGACCTGAGCTGAAGGCAGAGGCTTAACCCACTGAGCCCCAGATGCCGCCAGCTCTGTCCTGGATTCAGCGACCTTCAGCACACCGAAGCAAGCCGTAGCCTTCCACGCCGTGTGTACCACTTGGCCTGGTGTCGCTGGTAAGTAGAGCACAGTGGACTCATGCGTCTTTTGTATCATTTGCTCTTGAACTTGTCCTTTCTCCTCCCAAAATAGCCTCAAGAACATATCTTATCCTACCTTTTCCCTCCCAGAAAATTACTGGACCTGAGGGGCATTGCAGGAGCCCCCACCATATCTGTGCCCAGATTTATATCCCATTGGTCAGCGCTGGGGGTGACCCGGGGACACCACTTGGCTCTCTTCTCAAGTGGGGACTACTGTCTTGTTGGGAAGTATGCCCTTAAACCTGTGGAATCCAACAGTCACTCTGGGTAGTTAGTGTCAGAATTGAATTGCACTCCACCGGTAGGTGTCAAGATCAATGAAGCACATCTGGTCTGGATTGTCTGAAATCTATTTATCCTCCTTAACTATATGGACTTAAAAGCCTTCACCCTCCCCGAGTTTCAGCATTACCCTCTGTCAGCCTGATGTAATGACAACTGCTTTCTGGGTTGTGGGGTGCAGGTGAGGATCCAAAGTAGGGACAGAAGCGGCATGCACAGTGCCTTGAGGACAATCAGTGCCTCACAGATGTCATTTTCGGTTATGACCGTGGAATCCGTCGCACTGGGTTACTCCATTTCCACCACCGTCTCCTTCTTTGTGGCTGCACAACAGATGACTTGAAGGCTCAAGGTGGTGGTCAGCTCACCAGGCAGGGTCGGGGGGTGGGGAGGTTAGAGCCCATCACTGCTCTTGAGGAGGGTGGTCTGTAAGACAGACTGGTGGATGGGGAGATGCAGAGTTGCACAGAAATAGAGGTAGCTATGGTTTGCCTTTGGCCTTGGGAGTTTGTGTGGGGCAGGGTCAGTGTCATCACCTTACTCTGTTCTAAAGCCCCTTGAGTTTAAGATCGCTTGCTCTGGCATTAGGACAAAACAAACAAATCAAGAGCAGAATAAAAATATCATTTTGTGCTCTGTTGTTTGAAGTAAGTTTCCTAAATTCCTTTTGTATCGATGTCTTCACGGGATGGGTTGACAGAGAGACTTAAGAAAGTCACATACTGCGAAAGAGCTTGGACTCAAGTGGATACCAAGTCAGTGCTGGTGACTGTCATTGTGGATTCAAGTGCAGATCTGTGTTTTTATCTCACAGTCTGGTGCCGAGTAACCAGGTGAATGGATGGGAGGTCGCATGAGGTCTTAAAACATAGTTGGTTTGAATGCACTTTCTGGGATCCGCTGCACTAAGCACTGTTCCTGCCACATTCCAGGCACTGAATAAATAATTATGAGTAAATACGTTATATTTTTTTCTTAACCTTGCAAATGCATAATTGAAATAAATTACGTTAATACCCCCCCACCCAGTGATACCCTGAAGATACTGTACAATTTATTCTGTTTTTAAGGACCTTGAGAGGTTTCCTATTAGCACTGACAATTGTAATATTCGTCATATTCATCTGTCACATTATGAGCCATTAACACCATTTCTTGGAAGGAAATGAAAACTTCTGGAAATATGAATAAGCCCATTTTTTTTCTGATTGACAGCAGGAATTTATGTCTGATTCTGTTTATTCATTGAGGATTATTACATTTTTTTAAGGGAAAGTGACCTAAAATACATCAGATTCTTTTAATACTAGATCTTACTCTATTTCTTAAGATGACCCCAGTAAGAAAGTAACTGAAGAACTGTATGTCATTGGAAAACAAGTTAATATGTGGCTTTAATACTGCTTCATGGAAAGAAAAAATATATACAAAATGCTTCAGGGCACCCTCAGTCTACTGAGCATCCAACTCGAGTTTGGCTCACATCATGATCTCAGAGTCAGGGCACCGAGCCCCTTGACGGGCTCCACACTCAGCTGGGAGTCTGCTTGAGGATCTCTCTTTCCCTCTCCCTCTGCTCCTCCTCCCTTCTCTCAAATAATAAACAAATATATAAATCTAGAAAACAAACAAACTCCAGAACTTTACTCATTTAGTCTTCTTCCAAATAACATGGGCTGAGAGAAGATCAATATAGATTGATATGATGATGATGGTGATGATGGTGATGATGTACAGACAGAGTAGGGGGAATTGTCTAATCTTACATTAAAAGGGCAACTTAAGAGCACAAGTTGGGGTAGTAAACAGAGAGGAGGACTTGCCTGCTCAAACCCTGGCTCGAAGACCTGGCATTTTAATTCATTAAGCCTATATATCAAGCAATCTGTATAGCAGGTCATTATGACAGACAATTAAATAAGCTTAGATATGTAAGAATGTTTTGATAACCAAAGCAGTTTGTGTTACTAATGTGTTGGTGGGTGGGAATGATTTCCCCAGTCCCCATGCTTAATGAAATTGTGAGTTCCTTTTTGGAGAACTAACCCCATTATCAGTCTGTAATACATGCCTTTATTTTTGATCATTTTCTTTGTTCTAAAGTCTGTTTTAAGATTAATATAGTTACTGTAGATTTCTTTTGAGTAGTGTTAGCCTGCTATATGTTTATCTCTTCACTTTTAATTGACCTACATCTTTATATTTAACGTAGATTTCTTGTAGAGAAGGTATAGCTGAGTCATGCTTATTTGTTTTATCTACTCTGATAATCCCTGGTTTTTTTTTTTTTGTTTGTTTGTTTTTTAAAAATTTTATTTATTTATTTGAGAGAGAGGGAGATCACAAGTAGGCAGAGAGGCAGGCAGAGAGAGAGGGGGAAGCAGGCTCCCTGCTGAGCAGAGAGCCCGATGCGGGGCTCCATCCCAGGACTCTGGGATCATGACCTGAGCCGAAGGCAGAGGCTTTAACCCACTAAGCCACCCAGATGCCCCATAATCCCTGTTTTTAATTGATATACTTTTCAATCGTTATGGTTATTGGTATAGTTGGATGAAATCTATCATATTGTAACTGTTTTCTGTTCCTTACCCCTCTCTTTCTTTCTTTCTTTCTGATTTCTCTGGTTTTAATTGAGCATTTTGTATTTCATTTGATCTCCTCTCTTAGCATATTACTTATACATATAATTACACACATGCACATATTTTTAAATTTTAGGTGTTGTCCTGGAGTATTTAGTATCCATTTTAAAGTAATTTATGTCTACCATCAAATAACAGTGTACCACTTTATGTTAGTGCAGGTACTATGTAACAAAGTATTCCCAGCTTCTCCCTCCCATCCCCAGTGCTGTTGCTGCCATTTATTTCACTTTGCTGTATGCTGTAATAACCAATTATATTATTATTATTACTTTATTTTTTACGCTTTTATTTATTTATTTGGGGGGGGAGGACAAGCAGGGGGAAGAACAGAGGGGAGGGAGTGGGACAACTAGACTCCCCACTGAGCAGGGAGCCCAACACTGGACTCAATCCGTGACCCTGAGATCATGACCTGAGCCAAAGGCAGACACTTAACTGACTAAGCCATCCAGGAACCCCTAATATTACTTTAAACAAACAGGCAGGAAGGTGCTTTTTATATCAACTAAGAATAAGAAAAACAGAAAATTTATATTCACTTCTTTCCCGCTCTTCAAAACTTTTTTTTTTTTTTTTTTTTAATGTAGATCTGAGTTTCCTACCTGTATCATTTCCCATCTCCCTGGAGAACTTTTTAATACTTCAGGCAGGGAAGATCTGCTAACAATTTTTTCTCTTAGTTGTTTATCAATTTCCAAGGATAATATTACTGGGCATACAATTACAAGTTGTTGTTTTGTTTTGTTTTGCTTTCAACCGTTTAAATATTTCACTCCATTCTTTTCCTCTTTGCATGGTCTGTGACAAAAATCCCTCCGTAATCCTTTTGTGTTCCTTTCAGAGGTGAGTTATTCCTCCCCAACCTCTGACTTTTTTTCAAGATTTCCCTATTGTCATTGCTTTTCTGCAGTTTGAATATGATATGTCTAGATGTAGATTTTTATTTTTATTTTTGATATTTATGGTGCTTGGCATTCTCTGAGTTCCTGGGTCTGTGCTTTGGTTTTTGTCATTAATTTTAGAAAAATTTGGGATATTAGCACTTCGAGTATCTCTTC
The DNA here is from genome assembly GCF_963455335.1 of Martes martes. Classification (NCBI taxonomy): domain Eukaryota; kingdom Metazoa; phylum Chordata; class Mammalia; order Carnivora; family Mustelidae; genus Martes; species Martes martes. Next base: position 5,638,593 of record NC_137891.1, on the reverse strand, counting down.
TGTGATCTTTTTTCTCCTTCTGGTATTCTAATTAGACGTATGTTAGATATGTCTAGATATGTCTGTTATACAGATCTTGGGTGTTCTTCTGTGATTTTGTATATTTGTTTTCTTTCCATTGTTTGCTTTTCAGTTTAGAAAGTTTCTATCAATCTATCTTTGAGCTCCATATCCTTTCCTGGGTGTTGTTCAGTCTACCATGAACCCATCAAAGTAGTTCTTCATTTATGCTTATGATATTCTTTACTTCAAACATTTCTTTTTAGTTTTTTTCCTTAGAGTTTCCACTCTACTTCTGTTGCCCATCTGTTCCTGCATGTTGTCTATCTTTTCCATTAAAGCACTTAGCATATTAATCCTAGTTATTTAAATCCCCTGTCTGATAACTCCAACATCTGTGTCATGAGTCTGGTTCTGATGACTGCCTTGTCACTTCAAATGTGTTTTGTTCTTGCTTTTAGGCATGATTTGCATTTTTTGTTGAAAACCAAACATGACATCTCGGGTGTTAGAAACTGAAGTCATAGCCCTTTTAGTGTGAGTTTTTATGTTACTGTGGCTGGGGTTTAGACTGTATTTAAGTTTTTGTAATTAAGGTGTCAGAGGCACAGGTTTGTTCTACTGTTCTTGTCTCCGTCTTCCCTGTTGGTGTTGGGTTTCCCTAAATACTCCTCCTCAGAGAGGGTCTGTGTCTTGCAGCCATTTCTGCTGTCCTCCCCTGTGAATATACTAAAGTTCTGTTGGTGGTAAGGTATGGGGGCTGGGGAGGCAAGTGCTCTGTAGCCTTTTGAGTAAGTCATTGTTTCAGTGTCCTGTGTGCCTGGACCGCAATGTTCCTTCACACATGTTTCTTTACTTTTATTTATTTTTTTGTTTTTCCATCCTAATAGGAGACACAGATTCTACATGTGGGTGGAGTAGGGAAATGTGCTTTGTGCATGTGGGATGAGGTTCCGAATAGCTCTTTTTCTCTGGAACATAAACACTTGTTACGGGGGACCCTCCAGTGTATTCCACAAAGATTAGCCTCCCCCCCTTCCTGCTGGAGTCACAGGGAATCCTTTGGTGTTTTCACTGTGAGAATCTCCGTGCTGAGTCACGAATGTGTGCTACCCACCCTAAGACAGGCGTTTCTCATACTCGCACTGGTCCAAACGTAGCCTCCAGCAATTCTCCAAAATCGCCCTCTAATAACGTACGGTTCCAGCGGCTTCTGTTCCAGGTGAACAACACACGACTGTGACTCTGTGTTCACACTTCTCTCACACTTCAGAGCATTGGTTTGTTGAGCAATGCCTGTTCTCTCATAGATCCAAAAAGTTATTAATATCAAGTTTATGATTTTGTGTGTGTGTGAGGATAAGAGTAATAAATTCCAAGTTCTTTACATGTTGGAATTATGTGGTAGAAGAGTTATATCTCATTTAAGTATTAAATAGAATATAGTTACAAATATGGTTGATTTTATTCCAGGTATGTAAAAAAAAAGTGCTCTTTAAATAAGAATGATGATTTTCATTACATTTATTTATTATATTTCGATGAAGTATTTTTATGGCATGTCATGTTGATTTTCCCTTTACAGGGGTAATGTAAAGTTCATTCTTCTAGTAAAAACAATTTAACTAAGATCTGAGTTAAATAAAGAAAATGTAATTAAGATGGTATCCTAAAGAAGGTGCAGGAATTATTCCAGTTTTGGAAGCCCTCATTCATACCATGCGAGCCTGTTCCATTGGACTGACTTTACAGCATAATCTGCCTGGAATATTTCCCAGAGTCCTATCCACTCAGAACAGTTGCTCAGAAACCAGGAGGGGCCTAACCTAGTCAGGACATCTAGCTTCCTCAGATCTGGAAGACACTTCTGTAATTCATCTCATGTTAAAAAAAAAAAAAAAAAAAAAGTGTCGTCCCATGCCTGCTAAAGCTGCCGAGGCATCCAGTGGGAGCCAGGCCCAGAGGCAGCTTCTGGGGGCATGGAAGCATAAGGTTAATAAGATTAAGGAATACTTTGCTTTCCCCTGTTAAAGTCCCCTAGTCTCTTGCCTGAGGGTTGAAGACATCAACAGTGACACAATGTTCAGAGCTTTCCTTTAAAGTCCCTGTGCTTGACAGAAACGTCTTCCTAGTGCACTAAAATCTCACCTGTGAGCTTTCAGAAGAGCACATACCTGCCGGCATTTGGATATCATGTCCTCTGGCATATAGAGTGGGAAACCCATAGGATACAGTAAGATGCCAGGAGTCCACCAAGCTGAAAAAATTTTTGCATAGAACTTCTTATTTTGTTTGTTAACCAAGAATGTAATAATGAATATCAGCGGCTTTGTTTTGGATTAATAAAATAATGAGGTTCTCAGAAAGCAAAGTATATTAGGAACATGGATGCTGAAGCGACCCTATTCCAGGAGAACATGGTGCCGGGATAAAATAGTTGTATTTGAGACACTCCACAGTTTGGAGTAAACAATAGCCATGGTCAGAGTTGGGGAAGTGATTTCTCCTAAATGTGTCAACTCAAGGACAGAAGACAATTGTGCACTGAGCCAAGATCTAAGTATGAGGAGATTTTATTTTTAGTAAAAGCATCAAAACTGAAGATAGTACCAACAGGATAAATTGTTCACTGAAAGAAGGTCAGATCAGACCCAGTGACAGGCTGAGAAGAGCTGGATGGAGTAAGAAAGTGAGAGTGGTCACCATTGACAGACAGAAACATCATACAGTAACTTTTAAAAAAAAATATTTTATTTATTTATTCATGAAAGACAGGGAGAGAGAGAGAGAGATGGACAGAAGCAGAGGAAGAAGTAGGCAGGGAGCCTGATGTGGGACTCGATCCCCGGACACCGGGATCATGACCTGAGCTAAAGGCAGACGCTTAACTGACTGAGCCAAACCAGGCGCCTTATACAGTAACTTCTAAAGCACAGGCAGACCCAAATTCCAATTATTCAACCTCACAACAGTGTGAAAATGGTCCACATTCAGTAGAAATCATACTTGGAATTTTTAATTTGGATCTTCACCTGGGTTAGCCCTATGGGTTTCCCACTCTATATGCCAGAGGACATGATATCCAAATGCCGGCAGGTATGTGCTCTTCTGAGAGCTCACAGGTGAGATTTCAGGACAGTCCTGCCTCCTGCTCTAGGGCAGTGGTGGTGGCCACAGCGCCCAGTCGGCCAGCGATCATCGGGGCCAACAACCCACACACTGACAGCTGTTCTGCCCCACACAGACACTGCTTTTGTTACTTCCAATATCATACTCAATAAATTATGTGAGATAGTCAACACTTTATTATCAAATGTGTTTTGTTTTGGGGATTTTGCCCAAGTGTAGGTTCATGCAGGTGTTGCAGGCACATTTAAGCTAGGTTAGGTTAAGGAGTGACATTTGGTAGGTTGGGTATATCACAGGCATTTGAACTTAGGATATTTTCTATTTAGGATGGGTTTATTAGAACATAACCCCATTGTTAAGTCAAGAAAGATTTGTACTGGGTTATGAGCTCTGGTAATACAATCTCCGAAATCAAGCAAGAAGGCAGAAATTTGAATCTGGTTTCTGCCTTCCTGCAGCAGACGAGTAGAACACTCTTGATCGAAACCATCTCGTGTTATCAAGCTCACTGAGCGGGTTGGGTTTCACTGCCAGCTTTGTCTCCATTAGACCTCCATTCACAGGCAACAAACACAGATACGGGTTTCAGTCTTTCCACTTGGGGTCTAGTTTCTGCTCATGGGGTCTCAGCTTGCTCCTCCTGTCCTGCCTGCCTGCCTGCCCGTGTGCTTCAATCTGTAGAAACAAGACCTACAGAAATTGTTATCCAACTCTGCAGTTGGAGGAGCTCAAATCTCTCTAACAGTAAAGTGTGTGTGTGTGTGTACTGGTTCTGCTCTCTGAGTGATCCCTGACTGATAGGGATGATTAGTGTAAGTATCACTAAAATGAATCTGCAGCAATGTCAAGCCTATGTGGGAGAGGAAGATAGCTCTAGAAGGTGAGTTATCAGGAGCCACATAAGAATTTTGAACAGAGAAATGAATTGGCTCACTTCAGCTCACTGGGTGTTGTCTTCAGCCCTGGAGATAAAGCAGTGAATACAACATAGTCCTGTCCTAGCATCCGTGCGTGTGACAAACAGGGAGAAGATGGACCAGTTGATCAGAAGATGTCCTAGGTAGCAATCAAAAAAGCAAATTTGAGGTTTAAAATGTCCAGAAACAGGTCCATAAAAGCAAAAGTTGAAAGATGATAATAATTATAGAAATTATATAGGCCTTTGTTTTTCTCCTAGTAAATTAAGGAGAAACCTGGGGATATTGTAGGAAAGGTACACCTCTGGCTTATCTAAGACACTGAGCCATGAGAAACACAAACCTTTTGTTTGTCCTTTCCAGCTGCTTACAGCCCTAAACCTGCCTTCATGGGTGAGAGTCTTGGATCATTTAAGAACATTCCAAATGTTCTTATGTTCTTCAGACACACATCTGATAGTGATGAATCAGAAAATGTGGCTAGCGGGTCATGAACATTAACTGACATCTTTTGTCACCATGTCCCCCCTTGGCAGTGATGCTTTCAGTTATGGAACCAACTCCAAGCCAGAACTTCATGGCTTAGGAACCAGACTTATGGGGCTGTGGTGATTATGTAAACTGTCCTATGTATAAGAATCAATAATGGAGAGAAAAAACATTTTTAATTCATCCAGATTCAAGAAATAAGAAGGAAGATATTCTTCTTTCAGTTCATCTTCTGGAACTCTCACAACTACACATCTCATCTCATGGTACCTGGTAAATTCACAGCATGTTTTAGCTGTAATTTTGGTTATGATTATAAATAAAACTGTATTGAGGAGCTCAAAGTTAGCAATTTTATCAAATATCAAAATGAAAGGCACTTGAAAATAAGATGAAAACAGAGAGCAAGGTGAACCGTAAGAGACTTCTTGACCAGAGGGAACAAACTGAGGGTTGCTGGAGGGGGTGAGTGGGGGGGTGGGGTAACTGGGGGATGGGCATGAAGGAGGGCACTTGATGGAATGACCACTGGGTGGTTGTATGCAACTCACGAATCACCAAATTCTACCTCTGAATCTAATAATACAGTATAGGTTAATTAAATTAAATTAATTCTTTTAAAGGAACTTGATAGATTGGGATGCACATAGGTTTTGAAATCTGAGGGAATATAGTTCATGTCTGGGCTCTAAGTGACTCAGTCATCATCTCTTTCCTCTGTGAAAGAGGGACACAGGAAGACGTATCATTACAGTGTCTCATGCTGAGTAAATACTAACAACATTTGTTCTAATCTCCATTCCCTTCAAAGTCCCATTTGCCTGCTGTGTCACCTTTGAAAAAGTTAACGTTTCTTGGGGACAAATTCTCATCTATAAAAACTTACATCAAGAAGTTTTAAGGAAAATTGAATGATATATTTAAATATAAGTGATCTAAAATAAAACAAAAAATAAATGTAAGTGATCCAAAAGTATTTAATTATATCATTCTGGGTCAGTTATTTAAGAAAATGTTTCATCCTTTAGGAAGAAAGGAAGTTTTATTATGTTCTCTTCTATTTTTCTTATCTCAACAGATGAGAATATTCAATCTATAGGCACGTTAGACCCTCCAATAATGACTGAACGGCTTTCTCTGATGGAACAAGGAGGCTGGGGGAAAAGGCAGTGACCAAAGACAAAACCTTTCAATAAATGTCATCGCAGTGTGATGCAGGATTCTACTAATTCATTGTTAAAAGTTCCATATAATTGGAGATTGAGCAGATATCCTACTAAACCGCAAAAAAAAAAAAAAAAAAAGAAAAGAAAAGAATGTATTTATGTAGGAAAAAAACATTATTTTCAACACCATTTTATGAGGAGGAGAGTCATTTTCAATTAGTCACAGAACAACCTTAGGAAGAGCTTAGCTCCGAGCCCCAGTTTAACATCAGCTGAGATGTTGCGACAGGCACTATAATGTGCTATTCAGATCCCTCTTTCTAGAATGACTGAATTAGTTTCCCAGCTGCTCTACCAGTTCCCCAGGAAGCCCTCTGCTCTCAGTACCCTGTGAGAATTGTCACAGCTTAGTAACACAAGCTTGCTCAAAGTCATGTCACCCTCCTTGGCGCATCCATATCCAGCGACTGATAGAGTGAAGCCCTCCCCCTTCCCACCCACACCCACGCCCACCAAATGGGAACAACTCTGATGGGTCATCCAAGCATCAGAATTTCCCTTTACTTGAGATTTCCAATGAGTTCATATCGCAACTGCACATGTACCTTTGCCCAAGCTCACTTCCTTACTTAGCTTCCACAGATGTGGACCCCAGGAACACTTTGTATTAACCCTCCTACAGGCTCATCTCTAACTGCTGTTTTCCTGGGAAAATCCAGGTGCTGCAGATTTGCTGAGGAAGCTGATGCTGGGGTGGGATTTGGAGCTAGAGCACCTGACTTCTGGCTGGCAATGACTCATAGACACCCCATCTTGGGACAGCTCTTCAGAGACAGCCTTGGTTTAAAATACCCATATGGTCAGCTGCAGACTCCACCGGGACTGTATTGTAGCTCACCTCCTTCTTCTGCCCAAACATACTTTTAACCATTCCTTTCACAGTCATTGTTTCCACATTGATAAGAATTCCCTAATAAACATCTCACTTGTGCAAATTGGTCTTTGTCCCCCAAGGAACCCACTCTGTGACAGATACCACCTACATTGATGTAAATCTGCTTCAAATAATGTTTCAGTGATGTTTCTTTGTATCACACATTTGTTTCTGTCTTACCCTCTCTACTCTCTAAAGAACATTTGCATTTCTGTGTCCCCAGGTGCTTATGCCTTTATTTATGGATATTGGAAACATGGATGCCATCTTTAGCCCTTCCCCTCATGTGATTTCACCTTCTTGCTTTTTAATAGGCTAATAGTAAAATTTAGGATTTGATGAGTGTCCTTATGTATCAAACAATATACTGTCATGAAGAAACTCAAGTAGTGTTCTCATGCACCCTCATGATAAATAGAGCTCGAGTCTCCAAGTGCATCCCAAACTCTGTGAGTTTCTTTTTATTGGACTGTAATTTAATGCAAAGAATGCTTCCTTCACAGTAATGTAAGGGTTACACTTATGTAGATGATGGTGAGCTGGGCACCTCTTTAAGTCGTATAGGGGATAGCTAAGGACCGTTAATGTCACAGACACTTGTTAGTCATGAAGGCAACATGAATCACCAGATACCTGGGGAAAGTGATGACTGTAACAATACATTCACATTAATAATAATCCAGGCCATGTTTTTTGAAGTTCTTTCTTATGAAGTACATAGGCTTTGGAGTCTGAAAATATTTTCTTTGATTCCTATTTCTGCGACTTAATTTCTAGGTGGATTTGGAAAACCTAGTTTAACTTTTTGAGGCTGCTTTTCCCTACCTATAAATCTATAAGTAAAGAGCCTATCACACAAGGCTATTGTAAGGACTGCATGAGCAAAATACCTAGCACAGAGCACACTTACATTCAGCCTGAAGGAATGAGAAGAATTATCAGTTTTATTTTACGAGTTGTTGCTATTATTGTAAATCCTTACTCTACACCTATGAGATAGACAGAGTGAGATCACTGCTTCTATTCAAGGAAAAGGACAGGAAATGAAGGAAGTCACCAGATCCTACAGTTAGAGAGAAAGCTCTGATGTTGCCTTTTGAGCCCTGTCTTCCATTTATCTTCATGTCCTGTGCTAATTCCATTAGGCACGGTCCTATAAGAGAAGTGGGATTTAAGTAATACTGATTAATAGCAGGTCCCGTTATCTTGAGTGTTAAAGTGTTGGGTGATACGGAGGCAAAAGGTATTGGCTCTTGGCTTTTGGTAGAGCTGTCAGTTTCTCAGGATTCTCTACCATCCAGCACACAATCTCCTTTAGGAGATAACCTGACTTCACAAGCCAATCACCTGAATCCACAGCACCTTCTTACATTAACTCTTTTTCTGAACCCTGCAATTGCCCTCTGGTTGATGCGTTTTTAAGAATATCTCTTATACAGAGTAGTTTGGTCTGACCTAACCTGGTAGAAAACTCCCCTCACAAGGAAAATAGGAAATAAAGAAGCAACAAAGTATCTTCGGTTGCACACTACCCATTTTAGGGGTCATCACTATGATAGTTGATCCAGACGCCGGATTCAGAGAAACAAGAAAACAATAGAAATAAAAATAAAAATACGAAGTTCAGAGTAGCGATCTATTTATAGCATATTATACGTCTCAACATGCTTAGAGTGGTTCTGTTTATGCCTCTTACTCCAGTGTAATTCTTTAGAATGTCCCTTTTTACTTTCAAAGTGGTTCTGGTATGGTATGCAAGTGGAGAAAATAGAATACACATGTAAAAGAGAGACAAAGGCCATTTTATGGACCATTATAAATTTCTTTAAAGAAAACGTAACAGAGAATTAACCAATCAATATACAATTGGAAATGAAAGAACTATAGGCAAGGTAATGACAAAGTAATTACCCTGGTTTGAACTCAAGGTCTAAACTTTTCTAATCTATTTTAATGAACCACTGTGTTCTGCCTAGATAAATCATATATTTCTATTAAATGGTTTGTTATAAAATGCCTATTTAAATAGTTGAAAAGAATGTCTGGCAGCAAGTAGGTGCTGGTGGGGATAATTTTGGGTCCAGACTTACTATTTGCATTAACAGAGGAAGAAAATCTACAGCATTTTAATGAAAATTTAAAATGAAACTAAATTAGGTATTGAAATTAAGTGTAATTTCTCAAGCAAAGAATAGGAAAAATATATATTAAGTGGAGCTCTTTATAGTTTAGAGACATGAGAATAAAAGTTTAACCCACTTTCGTTATTCTTGATGCTTCTCACTAGGTGGAGATATCATCTCCCTCTTATCCTAATTGAGTTTTCCTATCTCACTCCCATTAATAACTGTTCAAGTGAGATATTGGTCAAGAGGGAAAATGACCATAGATATTTTCTTGTTCTATAGAGGAATTAGGCACTCCCAATATGTATGGAAAGATGGTAATTGTGACCCTCGTGGACCTAGTCCTAAAGGAGAAAGTGAATGAAATTTTTTTAAAAAAGAAAATATGTTCTAGGTCTCTAAGTTTCAGGTACAAACTCAGCTTATTGAACAATCCTTGATTAAGCATTATGTGTTAGATATCTAATAATAATGCAAGAAAAAAAAACAGACAAATACAAATAAGAAAGAAGAAACAAAAATGCTGTTTACCCACCCAAAACATACAAACTAGTAGGAAAGATACATGAGACAAGGACGAAATAATACAAATATCGTATGTCCAATGGTCTAATCAATTGTGTGAAATGTGCTGAGGGAGTGACAAATGAGGGATCAGCCAGCTTTTCCAAAGGGAGTCAGGGAATGATTCAAGGAGGTTAGCACTGGAGCAGGTGTCTTAAAGGATGACTAAGCATTTGAGGAGACAAAGTTTCCCACGAAAAGTATTTTCTGAGAATTCTCAGGGATTGTGCAGAGTGTGTAGCAAATCTCCATAATAAGCCTGGGCTTTGTTCAAGGAATGGAAAGGGGTATGATAAGTCTAGAAAAAATGGTAAAATGGCAAGAACAGTGCCATGGGTTCATCCTATCCTGTGCAACTTTTGTGTCCTTGAGCACATGGACAGCTACTTCCCAGCCCCCTTTAAGCTGAATAGGACTGCATGATTGATTCTAGGTAATAAAATGTGAGCAGGAATTATGTTTGTTACATCTGAGCCAAGAATTAAAAGTCATTCTCATACATGATTCTCCAGTGTATTTCTTTCCCAAAACAATTAACATGGGAGCTTTTGATAGTAAAGTATCAAAGAGGGTTGATCTTCTTAATCACCACAGGAAGGACAGCTGCATAGAGAGTCAACCAACCTACAGCAGAAGCAGATTTCAAATGAGGATTGTTGAGTAGAGCTTTGTGTTAAGCCATGAAGATTGAGGGATTCTTTGTTACAGCAGCATACACTTACCCTCTGTTTACTAATACTGGAGGCCATGGTGACATCTGGACCCAGAGAGTCCATCATGGCATAGAGCAAATGGCATATCATGTAATGCTTGAACGAACTCTTCTTTGATTCCCTAATGAGAAATCTCTCTTGCTTCCCAAGAATCTAACAGGCTTCTTATTCAGCACTTAACTTCATTCTGAAGGTCCTAATTCATTCTTTGCATCTCTATTTTTCCCATTATATTATATAAGAACACAGTTCAAGTCATATACACTTTAGTAAAAATTTCCTGGATAATAAGTACGCTAATGTTTGAATACCTTTTCACCAAGAATGTTCAAGATCCCTTTGAAGACTGCAAAAGAAAAAGATGGAACAGAGTAAAACTCAGCTTCATAGGCCAAGTATTCTCCATTATGTTGCTTTTCTCCTTTTAGCAGGCCTCAGACCCTGCATGAAGCCCTTTAGAGAGCCCAGTGAACTGAAGACAGAATAGCCTTACCTTTGAGAAGTTGATGCCCCAGCCAACATGGAGTTTCTTAAGGATGGATGCAAGCTATTTGCTCCTTAGGTAGTATTTTAGCTTAATGTGGATCAAACTGAAACACAGAAGCAACCTAGGTTTGCAGTGTCTTAGACAATCCTATCAGAGTTTAATGGTTGGTCTTTAAGAGGCCCTTAAAGGCCAGCCATGAGATCATTTCCACAACTGGATGTTCATGTGTATATGAGAATGTATGTTTGACAGTTAGATTCAAAACTTCCTGTAGGGACTCTAGACCATGGTCTATTTCTCTAGATGCTGAAGAACCACTTTTGTAGTCAGAGACAGACATATAAACTACTATTTTCAAGATAATGAAGTAAGAACAACAATAAATATAGAGAAGTTTTTGTAGTTTTATAGAATATTGATTGAGATTTTCATTACTATATAATCAGAGTCTTTGCCAGAGTCTATGCTTTCATATATGATTATATCCTTAAATATATTATGTGAAAAAATTAAATAGTAATTCATTTTATTATTTGACATCTTGGCAGAAAACAAACAATACTCATATTTGCAGACAGATAATTTTAAATTTATTTAGGATGTCTACTAAATGATAGACTTCTTATCAATTGACAAGCCAAGGTTCCTACAGGAGAAGCTCTGCTCTATAAGCAGTGAACTCTAATTACTCAAAACATTCATAAAACATTCCCGACCTTCGGCACAAAATGTGATTGCTTCGGCTTTTAGACACAGATGAGTCACCATGCCAAATCAGACCCGTCTCTGTTCTAACCATATTCCATGCATTCCTGGTCTCCTAATGCAAACCGAATATAAAGGAACTGGCAAATATTAATAGCATTTTGCATCTTAAAAGATGGGAAAAGCTACCATGACATGCCACACAGGAGTCCACAGCATCTTTGTTCCACTCATTTTCCTCCCTTTTTTGTCAAATGTCCCCCATTCAGTTCTTCACCAAATCTTTTTATTTCTACCTTGAGAATGTATGCAGAATCTGTCCAATACTCAGTACATCCCAAGAGCCACCTGCAAATTTACCTTGACCCTATATTTCTTCCCTCACCTCCACCCCACCAAAAGACTATGGACCCTGAAAAACAATCTGAGGGTTTTGAAGGGGCGGGGGGTGGGAGGTTGGAGCAAGGTGGGGGATGTTGCGGAGGGCACGTATTGCATGGAGCACTGAGTGTGGTGCATAAACAATGAATTCTGTTACACTGAAAAGAAATTTTAAAAAATGTGGAAAACTGAAAAAAAAAAAAAAGCTGTGCTCTGAATCTTCTCTTTTCAAAGACATGATAAATCATCTCCATCCACTTCTCCACTTTTCCACAGCTATAGCCCTGACTTCCCTCTCACCTAAACTACTCCAAAACCCCTGTGTTATTCTCTCCACATCCAGACTTTAAAACACCCATTCTCTGTTGACATGAAAAGAAACACACATTATAAAATGTCAACTTAACTCCAGTGACATTACAAAGGACTTAGAATAAAACTTAAAGTACCGCTGTGATCTGCATGTCTTGACCTAATCTCCATTCCACCTGTCTCCTTTCCAGTTGGGTGTCATGGCAGACCCCACTACATTCAAAATATTGTGGTTGTATGCTATTTTCTGTGTTTTTTAAAAATCATTAAACATGTTCCAACCCTAGGTCCCTTACATTTAGGGTTCATTCTTTATGGAAGATTCTTTGTATAGATTATGTCACAGATCACAATTTTTAAGATCTCTGATGACGATACCACTTAAAATACTCCTCAGATAATTACTTAAAGTACTTCTGACTTCTTCTAACCACCGTTCTCATGTTGTTCTGTTCTTTTGGAAGCTTTATTGCTATCTGAAAAACCTGTTTACTTCTTTCTTCCTTTGTTCATCATCAACTAAATTTAGGTTTCATGCAAATACTGACTTCTTCACTGCTGAATCACTAGACAGCAAATATCATATATGTCATAGCAGCACATTAAATACTGAATAATTGAATGAATTAGAATGAAGGGTAAAGGATGGGATCTAGGGGGAAATTGAGAAGACTCCACTTCTAGTCGCAACTCCTAAAGATAAAGAGCTTAGAATCGTTACACCTATTCTTATAAGGAGAGGGGGGAAAAGCTGAATAGAGTGAAAATCAATGACTTTTGATATCCACCAGAGAACTGAGATCCCAGGACAAACGACTACCTCAAATCTTGAGAGACAGATGGCTGCAGAGAATACGTAACAGCCAACATCCACTTACCTGAAGTAGAAGCCCATGGAGCCGCTTCCTGGTGGAAACATGCAAATGGCAATTTTGATAAATTTCTGGGCTTGAGTGTGGAGTAGTTTGAGGGTTAAAAACTCCAGGGGGCTGGGGATCAATCTTACGGAGGGCTACATACCTTCGTACATTTTACCTCCAGATGCTTGCCCAGGCTTAATGGCAAAACCAGAGAAAATTCAGAAGACAAGAAAAGAAACAGACAAAAACCCCAAGGAAGCTGGAAGAAACTGGGGTCTCTGGCATCTGTAGTTATAACAAACATTAAACATAGACCAACTGCTAGCCAGATTAACGTAAAACTTACACCAGAAAACAAATTACCGAAATTCCTAATACCCAATACATCATGCCCAGTTTTCAATAAAATATTCTACGTAGTGCCAAAAGGCAAAAAACAATCTGAAGAGACAACACAAGCAACAAAACCAAACTCAGATGTGACATGTATTTTTGGAAATATCAGGAAGGGGACTTAAAATAACTATGACTAATGTGCTAAGAGCTCTAAAGGAAAAAGTAGATGGCATACAAGAACATATGGGGAGTATAAGCAGAGATGGAAACTCTAGGATCCAGTGGGGAAAGGATAGCATTTTTATAAATGGAAAAATTGGATATTGATATGTAAGAAAAAATAAATAAAGACTAAATCTTTCACAAAAATGAACTCAAAATGGAACATAGACCCAAGTACAGTAATACACATTTCTTAGAAGATAACATGGGGGAAATCTAGATGATCTAGAATGTGGAGATGAATTTTTAGATATAACACCCAAAGCATACTATGTCAAAGGAGTGAAAAGGATCAATTAAGCTTTATTAAAACAAAAACAAACAACAAACAAAAACAAACAAACAAACAAAAAAACTTCTGATCTGCAAAAGACCCTGCTAATATAAATGAACAAATTTAAAATGAGACAAACCAAGAAACAGACTCTTGATGATAGAGAATAAACTGATGGATACCAGAAGAGGGCTGGGGGAATGGGGGAATTGGCAATGGGGAATAAGGAGTGCACTCATGACGAACAGTGAGTCATGTATGGAATTGTTGAGTCACTGCACTGTACACCTGAAACTAACGTAACACTGCATGTTAACTACACCGGCATTAAAATTAAAAAAAAAAATGTTTAACAAATGTTTAAAAAACCAAAAAGACACCGTTCATGGAGTGAAATGACAAGACACAGACTGGAACAAAACATTTACAAAGCACAGACTTGATAGGGGACCTGTATCCTAAATATAAAAAGAACAGTTAAAATTCAACAATAAGAAATCAACCTAATTAAGTAATGGCCAGAAGATTTGAACAGAAATCTCACAGAGACACACAGATGGAAAATAAACATATGAAAAGGCATTCAACATTATTTGACATTAGGAAGTTGCAATTTAAAACAACAATGGGGGACGCCTGGATGGCCCAGTGGGTTAAAGCCTCTGCCTTCTGCTCTGGTCATGATCCCAGGGTCCTGGGATCGAGCCCCACGTCGGGCTCTCTGTTCTGCAAGGAGCCTACTTCCTCCCCCCACCGCCTGCCTCTCTGCCTACTTGTGATCTCTGTCTGTCAAATAAATAAAATCTTTAAACAATAACAACAACAACAAAAAACAAAAAAAAAAGTATGTCCACACAAAGAGCTGCCAACATATGATACAGCAGCTTTGCTCAGAATCACTAAAAACTAGAAACGGTCAAGATGTCCTTCTACAGGTGAATAGACATACAGACCATGGCACATCCAGACAACGCAATATTATTCAGTGATAGAAAGAACTGAGTTACAGGACACAAAAAGAAATGGAGAACTCTTAAAAGCATATCACTAAGTAAAAGAAGTTGGTTGAAAGGATCCATGCTCTATGATTCCAACTATACAACATTTTGGAAACATGTAAAACTACAGACCTGGGCTCTGGGGAAGGAGGGAAGTATCAGTAGATCAAGCACAGAGGATTTCCAGGGCAGGGAAACTCTTCTGTATGGTACTGTAATGAGAATACGTGTCATTATACATTTCTCAAAACCCACTGAACTTTACATCGTGAAGAGTAAACCTTAATGTAAATTATATAATTTAGTTAGTAAGAATGTATCAACATCAGGTCCACTAATTATAACGAATGTAGCATACCAATGCAAAATGTTAATAATCGTGGGAACTGCTTCTGGTGGGTTGTATATGACAACTTTTCAAGCTGCTCAGGTTTTTTTTATAAATCAGAAACTGTTCTAAAAAATAATGTCTGCTTAACAAAAAAAAAAAAAAAAAAGACTCCAAGGCTTTGAGTCTAGAAAACTGGGGGGAGATGGTAAAATGGTCTTGCCATTAGCAGAAAGACTCAAAGGAGGAAGAATTCATGGATTTTTTATAATCTCTTTTTCTGAACTGGATGCTTCAAAAATCAGAGTACAAGTCATTTTAAATGTAACAGTTACACTGACAAGATGATGAATTGGTCTGATGATTCTTTTTTTAAGATCTTAATCCTAAAGTGTCACAAATTTTCATGCTTATAAATGCACTTGCTCTCTATTTGGTTCAGATGGTGAAAACTTATTCAGAAATACCTAGATCAATGGAGCGCAAAAAAGATTTTCCCAATGGAACATGGTTAGCAAAGGTTAAGAGATTTTGTATCAAGTGTTGGACATGACTCAGGCATCTATGAGAAAAGGTGGTCATACCTGTTGAGAAGAGTGGGGAAGAAGGAATAGTCATGCCCAGTTAAATGGTACAGCACTGTACGGTGGGGCAGCAGGGGGTGTGGGCTGTGCAGTGGAGTCTGCCCCCAAACCAAAAGGTGTTAAGTTCTTGATGATTGTCACATAAGAAGAGGTAAACTCATCTAAGGTCACCCTGCCTCTACCCTCAGATGTTCAGGAGACTGTGGGTTGCAGGGAGCCATCACTGAAATCATGGGCCCTTAGTTCAGCTCTCTGACTACATAGATGTGGCCATGGACACCTATAGCGCATGGGCTAGGGGAGACTGTAGTAGATGATTCCTGGGAGTTGTGCATAATTTCCTCTGCCTCAGAAGACATAAGCCAATTTTGAACAAATCCCTTTGCTGTCATCTAGTATTACACAGCCAATTTAAATAAATCCTTGAACTGGGATTCCACGTGCATAATATAGTCCACTAAACAAAGAAAGGCGAATTCAGAACATTAATAGTATCCAAATGATTGCTTAGGTTTCATGCCAACATCCTTAAAAAAAAAAAAAAAAGTCCAATTTTTAATCTCATCTGTGCAAACAAAGACTTGATCAGAAGATTAAGAGTGTTCAAGGGACTAACAGTATGAAGAGGTCCTGTATTTTAAACATAAGGGGGTACCCATCCTTCTTGTCTGTTTTGACCAGATGATCTGGCTGCCAGTTAGGCATTCATAAGAAGGAGAAAGCCATTTCAGTATGTTTTTCTTCAAAATACAATGAGAAAATACCTTTGCTAACTTTGTTATCATGGTCCCATAAGCAGGGATAATGGGCCGATGGCTACATCTTGAATCCATTCATGACCACATACTCAAATTTAAATGAGATTGGACTTTAGTCCTCCCAACTGACCCCCTGGAATACATCATACAACTAGTTCTTCTTCTTTATTTACTATGTATGGTAGTTAAGATCAGGGGTTTGGAATTGCCATACTTCTTGATTCCAGTCCAGATTGTGCCCCTGGGCAAGTTAGTAAATCTTTCTGAGTTCTAATTTTGCATCTGAAAACTGGAAATAATAGTATAGTTTCCTTCAAATGTTAGTACAACGGCTGAAATGTGCAACGGAAAGATTCATCACTGAACTCACGCACGCGCGCGCACACACACACACACACACACACACACACGCTTTTCAGTAAACACTGGACATGATAAGAATTTTGATAAATGGTAATAATAGAAACAACCTAGTTGGAGATCATGATGCCGGAAGCTAGAAGCATCCCAGTAGAGCAGCAGCCCCGGCTCCTCCTCACTTGTCTGCTGGTGACATGCTATCCCCTGTACCTTCTTTCCTGGCTCTTTTTTTCTTTCTCTTTTTTTTTTTTAAGATTTTATTTATTTATTTGACAGACAGAGATCACAAGTCGGCAGAGAGGCAGGCAGAGAGAGAGGAGGAAGAAGGCCCCCTGCTGAGCAGAGAGCCCGATGCGGGGCTCCATCCCAGGACTCGATCCCAGGACCCCGGGATCATGGTCTGAGCCGAAGATAGAGCCTTTAACCCACTGAGCCATCCAGAAGCCCCTTTCCTGGCTCTTTTAACCATTGGTCCCCTCCTCAAATGCTCAACATCCTTAAAAATGGAAATACAATCATTAAACAAATATTTATTGAGTGATTATGATGTTTCAGAACAGGTGCTGGTCACTGGGGATACAGGACTTAAGATTTTGTATTTTTTTAAAATATATAACGTATTATTCTTTTTTTGGAACTTACAATCTGT
This sequence comes from Martes martes, assembly GCF_963455335.1. Classification (NCBI taxonomy): domain Eukaryota; kingdom Metazoa; phylum Chordata; class Mammalia; order Carnivora; family Mustelidae; genus Martes; species Martes martes. Next base: position 5,621,301 of record NC_137891.1, on the reverse strand, counting down.
TAACAGAACAGCCATTTCTTGATGTCAAAGAAGGCTGTGCTTTGTGCTAAGAGGTCTACATATATTATCATATTTGTTGCCTTATCCAGTGGGTATCTGCTATCTCCATGCTATTGTTGGGGAAACTAAGATGTAAAGAACTTGCTCAAAGACACAGCATGTGGGCAAAAGGGACTTCGAGCTTACTTGCTTTGAGGCTTTGATGGGCTGAAAGACACAGTAAGTACTCAGCTTTTGACATATTGAATTTTAGATGCCTATTGGACATACAGCTGAAAGCTTCAAGTAAGTAATCTGATACACATACCTAGACCTCAGAAAAGAACAGAAACATAGATCAGCTCAGAGTAGGAATTTGGAGATGTAGAAATAAATGAAATCACCTGGGGCTACACATGTGAGTCCCCCGAGGGGACTTACACAAAATAGCGAATGTCAGTCTCCTCCTCTAGAAATCTGTATTTAATTGGGCCTGGGCAAGAGTCTTTTTTAAAGTTTACAAAATGATTTGAATGCACTGCCAGAATTGAAAGCCACGGGCTTAAAAAGGCAGCGAAATGATAAAAGAAAAGAGGGCTCAGAACGGGGTCCAGAGGCTCGACGCCAACATGAGAATCCACACAGAGAGAAAAATGCAGCGAAAGAGACAGATGAGCAGTGGGAAGCAGACATACATTCCCACTGGGGAGATTGGGGATAACAGTGGTGTAAATGAGAATTTGAACAATAAATTCGGAAATACAGAAATGGAACTGAGTGGGTATTTGGGGAGAAGAGGAAATGATGCTTCTGTTGGAATAAACCTTGTGACCCCAACCACAGGACTGGGAAATCACGAGAATGATCTATCCAGATCAATCAGCTCCTAGACATGTGTGGGTCATGAGCTGCCCGCTCCCCAGACAGACTTTGCCCCGTCTCCTATTGGCCACATCTCCAGTCACACTGGGATCCCATCCATAATGCAGAATCAGGTGACAGTTAATTTAGGTCATCAGATATTGTCTGGGAACTTGAGATCCATCCACTTTTTCCTATCATCAATTTAAACAAACTGACATCACTGTAAATTTCTTGCAAAGAGCTGCCACTGATCGAGCAGGCAGACACAAAAGAATTCCCCAGACTGATGATTGAAATAACTCAAGAAAAAGATCTCACCCTAAATGCCCATAGTGGCATGTGCCAGGAAAAAAGCTTCATTTACGATTCATTTAGTGATTCTTTGACCCTTCTGTTTACCTACTGCTCTGCATGGTGTTTTTGCTTTGTTTTTTTTTTCTTATATTTGATGTCAGAGTTTTTCATCCAGAAAGTAAATTTTCCCTAAAAATGACAGTGTTAAAATTTGGCTCATTATGTAGGGTGATGCTCTTTGCGGATGAATCCCTGTGCATTCATCCAAGTTCCATCCTTTACTAGTTCTGTAATCTGGGATATGTTACCCAGATACTCAAAGGTTTAGTCTCTAAGGGGGAAAAACAAACAAACAAACAAACAAACAAAACTGGTAACAACAGAAATAACTTCATAGGAGTTTCAAGAATCCCTGGTACATGGTTAGGGCTCAATAAATGTCTACATTTTATAACACCATCATTATTTGTGTTGTTTCTTTTTCACTTTAATTACCAAGAAGTTCATAATTAAATGTTTTCTGCAATGTACATAGCCTTGCATTAGCAATAGAAATGCAAAATGTAAAAAAAGTATAAGAAGTGTCCCTGCCCTTGGGGAACATGTGCCCTGGTGGAAAGTACATACATACAGAGAGAACTGTAAGTTGTTTAATGATTAGTGTCACACAGAAGTGTCATCCATGGTGGGGACACTCCTTTATTCGTTCACTTCATAAGTAGCTTTCAGGGCTTCTCATGTGCCAGTGTCCAAAGTATCTGGCACATTAGGGATTCGATTGGCAAGATAGTCAACAAATCAACAGATAAATCACTAGTCTAACTCATTCATTTGCAATATGACCACTGCAGATAGAAGACTGCCTCCATGTCCTATGTCACATTATATCTGATAAATCAACACTGAAAGTACAACTTCAGGATGGAAAATTCCTGTCCGTTCCAATTTCTATCAACGCACGGTTTCATATGCATAACACACCAGTCTGTCATGCTAAAGCAAAGCAGAGGAGTCAGCTTTAAAACCCCTTCATCAATATTCTTGGTCTCAGAATGAGCATAACACAGACAGATTAAACCAAAGGGGACAAAAGTCCCTCTCATTGTTTATTTGAGCTCATTCTGATCCCATGAGATAACGTTCTGTGCTTAGAAGAGGCACTTCTCAGTCTTACAAAGCCATAATGCCTCCTTCTTCCCTTCAACATCTGAAAGCTTCTGTTTCCTTCACCCTCCCAGAGGACTTTCCCCACTTTGTTTGAGGATGCACTGTGTCAGTTGTCAGAGGCAGTGTTGAGAGAGTCTCCTCTGACAAATGTTGCGGTCATTGCTAATACTGTCACTTCATATTAGAATCATTATTGGGAGCCAGTGGGGCCCTTGGGAACAACAAAGGGCCAAGACAAAGGGCATCAAGTGCATTTTGAGTCTGAAAATGAGACTAAGAGGACCTGCTTGGACCTCTTACCCTAAAATACCCAGAGTCTGTGCACATGCCTCACCTATATGCACAGACATGACTCTCTCCCCTGACTCCAGCTCTTTCCTACTCAACTTGGTGGGAGTTTCCTGTGATCTAGTTTCCCTTTGTTTTGGTAACATGGTGGAGAAAACAAGTTACCATAGAATCTTGGGGGATGGCAAGGCAGACTGGTCTAGGGGTTGCATCCCAAGAAACAGAAGAGTGAGGAGTGGATGTAGGATAGTACTCCCCAGTGGAGATGTGTTAAAGCAGAGTTATTGTGGAGAACCATGAGAACAGAGCACCTTCCCCTAGATGTCCCCAAACTTTCAGGGAACAGTAAATATCATTAAATATCTAATGCAACTAGAGTTATTGTGGGAATCAGGGTTGGAGGTTATCAGTGAGCTTCCTTGGGGACTCTAGTCCCCAAGTTACTATGAAAAAAGCAAGAACTATCTGTAGGGTGCATTGCTTTCATTCAATGCATTCGTTCATACAACAGCAATATGAGTCCTAGTAGAGCATTATGGGTGATTTTCCTACAGAAGTGATCAAAATGGCATGCCCACTTTCTTAAAGCCCCCAGTTCTATCGCTGGAAGACTGAGTCATCAAGAATGCATTTGAAAATGTGCAGGGGATCAAGCCAGGTGCATAGGCTTTCACACCAGACTCCAAATTTAGTGACATAAACACAAGTCCTCTTTGGACCACAGTTTCCTTGTCTATAAAATGGAATAAGAAGGGATAAAATCAGCTGCCCTATACATCTGTGAAAATGAGAAAAGGAACTCTCATTGCAAACGGAGTTAGGAGGGCAGGAGGGGGAGTCTAGTGCCCTACCACTCACTGGTCGACACAAACCCCACCTGGAAGAGAGACATACTACGCTTTCTCTTGCTTTGCCAATCTGAAGAGGCCTCTACCACCCCAGCAGGAGGAGGAAAGATTTTCTCCTGCCCCAGCAACAGCCCAACCAATGAGAAACTCCCTGACTCAGCCAATGAGAAGCCACTACACTTCATTCTCCCTGTTTACTCCCATGTCCTCTGAGTTTACAAAGCCCTTGCAACTCCCCATGCCTGTATAAAAGCACATCCTTCTCCTTTGTTCTGCACACTTGCCATGATTTGCCATAGCCGAAGGGCCCAGACCTTGCAGATCTCTGTTCTTCCCAAATAAGCCGATTTTTTGCTGATAAAATAACTGACAGTTACATCTTTAAGGTTAACAGATCTCTCAGGGGGGTGATAAGGTTAAAATCAGGTGCAGATGTGAGAACAGTTTGTATAGTACAGTGTATGCTTCCCACCTACTGCTGTTGCTGCTGTAGGTGACTGTCATACCACTTCTGAGTCTGGGTGTGGATTACTGGTCGCTGCTGTGGGGTGTAGGGAAAGGGGGCTGCTAATTCTGGTAAGGGTGCTTTGGGAACCTGGGATGAGATGAAGATAATTAGGTAAGTGTTCATCAGTGCTGACTGCCATCTTCACCCCCCCAGAGCCTGTTCGCAGCAGAGGAGGGCAGCCCTCTTTTTAACTGGAGCAGCCCCACTGGGCGTGCGGATCCTCTCCCTCCCAAGAGGCAGTGGGTAATAATCAGACTGATCAGCCTCTGTCTGAACTTTCACAGGGAGGTGGGCACGGCCCTAAGTCTGTATTGTCCTTAAAACATGGTTCATCCGAACTGGCCTACTGCCTGTCAGAGAAAGTCTCCTACTCTCAAAGCTTTTATAATCTGTCAGGGTTGATCAGGGTTAGGGGGGAAGTAGAGGGAGCAGTTGCCATATAAATAATTTAAGAACATTTCAAAGCTAAATAGTTTCAGATGTATTTACCAGCATCACACATTTACTCACAATTTACTCAAATATGGAAATAAAATGAAGGTTTTTTCCTTCCCTATAATCTGATGTTCTTCAAAAGCCTCAGACTTTCGAGTAGTTTAGAAAAACTTAGATTTTGTCTATTTTAATAAAACCTATCAAAGTTAATCATTAAAGCATTCTCTTAGTAATAGTCTCTGGGAATTCCACCCCCACCTCTTTCTCTTCCCCCTCCTTGTGTATCTGGGAAAGAAGAAGGCTTTTCTTCTGTGACACCTTCTCTGGATCCAGCTATACTTTGATGTGCAGGAGCTGGCCTATCTCCGTCTGGGCTGTTGGCAGATAAGGTGTTTCCTGTGCCATTTGCAGTGATGTTATAACACTCAGGATAATAGTCCATGACACCAGACTTCGGTGGGTCCCAAGAACTTCCAGGAGCACACAGGAACCCAATTCACACGCACACACAGGGGTCATGCCAGTCATCCACCAACGTGGTCTGGCCAGATTTCTGCAGTTATCCTCTCCATGCCACTGTGACCACACCACGTCATCCCCACTAAAGACAGGGGCTCTCCTAGATGACATCAAAGGGAGCAGGTGGAGGGAAGGCAACAGGTGAAGATCTTAGCTGCTGACTTTGCTCTGCCCTGTCCCCTTTCTAAACGACTCTGTCACTTGGAGTCAGAAAATGCCATTTCCCCCCTTCTATCTTTTCCTTTCTAGCCAAGACTTCTCCCCAAATTTGAAAAGTACATTTAATTAGGCCCACTTTGAAAAAGTACATAATCATTATAGAGGTAAATGAAGTCTTGGAAAAAATCAATAGCTCAGCACAATTAGGGGTAGTGTTTTGGTGGAGTCAAAGCTTTCTATTTTGTGTTTTTTTTTTTTTAAGATTTTATTTATTTATTTGACAGGCAGAGATCACAAGTAGGCAGAGAGGCAGGCAGAGAGAGAGGAGGAAGCAGGCTCCCTGTTGAGCAGAGAGCCCGATGAGGGGCTCGATCTCAGGACCCTGGGATCATGACCTGAGCCGAAGGCAGAGGCTTTAACCCACTGAGCCACCCAGGCACCCCAAAGTTTTCTATTTTGATGAGAGGCTAAGATTTGTATAGGTGGTGGTTCAAAGGTTTTAAATGGCCCCAGAGGAGAGTTTATTAAGGCAACAAGAGGACGAAAGGAACTGAAATCAGAGGGCAGGCTGCGTGGAGTATTGTATATTTATTATATTTTAAGGAAATGATATAGTGCAATGGAGTATCAGATAGATCCTTATATGACCAGACCCTGACCCCTCGAAGCTGAGTGACTTTGAGCAAGTTCCTAACCTCTCTGAGCTCCACTCTAACTTTACAGTAATACCTATACCTTAGGATTGTGGTAGAATTGCATCAAGTACTTAGCACAGGTCCTGTAGAAGAGAATGTATTCTCTTCTTTTTCTTTTTTTAGCGATACATGGAAAACAATATATAGGATATAGGATGCCTATGGCTAGGATGGATAAAGGGTGGTTTTGAACAGCCACCAACAATAGCTATTCTCTTGCCCCCTTTTGTAACATTTACAAAACTAATGCTGTCTTTTTATAAGTACCTGGCCTGGCATAGAAATGAGGGACTTAAGGAGACTGGCAATTTCTATCCAAGACTGTCATCAACTTCCCTGAGCATACCAAGTGCACTTCTGAAAATTATTCCCAGTGAACAACTTCTCCGTGTTTAAGCTCCTAATTGTGGGCTTATCCTGTAAGGGAAGTCAAAGGCATTTATTAATGATATTTCAACTGCACAAGCACCCTGTTGGTATTAGAATTTCAATTCTATTTTCAATTAGAAAACTATGTTAGGAATGCTTTGCATGGGGAGACCACAGTGGCTTTTGGGAAAGAGCGTGGGGCTTAGATGAACCACATTCTGACCCTATGATGGACACTGACTTCTAGACCTTCACCTTGGTTTGTACACCATGGTGAGGCTCTCCATACCCTCTATTTTCTGATGTTGTTATAAAACATAGTGGGGAAATTACAGAACCTAATCTGTGAAGTTAACAAAATTCCATATAAATACTGGACGCACTTACACACACCTAATGCATTCTCCATAAAGAGGCCTTTTAATAGTAAAGATATTGCTTAACACCTCTTAGATATTTATTGTCTATCATCATAATAATTGCAGTTTTGGAAACAGTCACTCTGGTTCTTTATGGAAATGAACTGTGATGAGTCACAGGGTTATAAGCAAGACAATATGAGAGGAACATGGTTGATGGGTGTCTTTAACAGGGGGTAGGTATTGGGGATATGCTGGAGGAGCACAAACACTGATGAGCCATAAAAGCGGGGAGAAACTGAAGAGATGTTCCATGTATTGCTTTACACAAGCAAGAGAAAAGAGGGAGGTAGATTCACAGTGATCTCTGGGGTTAAGGAGACTAGCTTTCCTGAAGCAGTCCCTTCCCAGGTGATGGTAAACGGAGAATTGCCAGACTGAGGAGACTAGTCACAGAGGAGTAAATCTTCCTAACTGGAGGCCTTAGCCCTTACACTCAACACTTATGAGACCCAGAACAACGAGGAGACATTGGGGTTGTTAAGTGAAGTAGCAGCAATGTTTAACTGACCTGGTATGATAGACTAGAGAGAATAGTGGAGAAAGTCCCCAGGTGGGATTCTTAGCTGTGCCCCTACAACTTGGCCAGGCTGATAAACAGAAAAGACTCCCAGCAGTTGTACCCAATGAGCTAATGTCTATGATGGGAAAGTACCAAAGATACGAAGGAAGGTTATCCAAACCCAACCAACGACTCAGGTCATGTTTCCAGAAGTGGTGGTAAAAGCAGAATTTTAAAACATGGATAGGAATGGTTTAGGCAAAGAAAGGTAGAGGTCCACTTCTGGAAACACACATTCACGGCAAGTCAGGAAATTATATAGAACTTACAAAGAACCAGGAGGAGGCTTTCAGTGCAGAACCCCCAGCTGCGACATGGTGGAGAAGCAGGCGCAAACCAGACTGTAGAAGGCTTTATAGAAACGTGAATCGGACCTGAAGATCTGTCCCGAATAGTGTGTCCAGTTGGACCCCCCACATCATGTTCAACCTCTCTGGCTTCGTTCTAATTCTGTGAGTCAGGAAATCCATCAGCAACTGTTTCAAAGTCTGTACAATTCTGCTTTCTGTCCCTCCTGCCTGTGCTGTCACAAACCCAGTAGGAAATCTGATTTGTTATATTCACGGCATTTTTTTTTTCTTAAGGCAATACTGACTGCTCAAGAAAAGTAATGACGAAAAGCACCTTCTCCCCAAACTCTCTTGTCAATAGAAGAGGGAAAAAAAATAGAAAGAAAGAAAAAAAAAATGCCTGCTTGGCATAGGTATTGTAAATGAAGCCATTGAAACCCCCTCTGGGTTTTTATGATTAATGTACACACAAGGCAGGTATTTGGTGAGAAACTATTTCTATTTTAATGCAAGAAAGACAGACTGATCCATCAGCCTCCTTCCTCTTAATTCTTATAATGTCTTGCCTCATTTTGCCCACCTTCCTCCTTGCTGCGCTGACTCTGTAAATGTGTTAGTGGCATGCACGTGGCCCAAGTTAGGCCTGAGTTCAGGACACAACCCTGCAGAGCAGTTTCCCTGTAACACCCAGAATCATCCGAAGGTCAACAATGAGAACACAAAGGCTTCTATACAAACATCTGAGCTCCTGGTGACTTTCTATAAACCATAAATCCTGTTTTGAAGATTATGTTTGCCCCCAACACCCACCTCTGACTTCTAAACCTGTATTCCCAAGTTCCATTTGGAAATCCCAAGGAACAGAGTCTCAATATGACTATTCCTTCAGGAATTTCTAGGATTTCCTGCGTGTGAATCCACAACTGACTAGTGATTATTTCCTAGGAAAGATAAATTACACCGACATTATTGGTAGATCTATGGTAGACCAAGGTAGAAGCACACATTTCTTTCAAAGGTAAGATGCTTTCTCTTGGTCATTTTGTTTTGTCTGAGGACAAAAACTGGAGAGAAGGAAGGAAGGGAGATGTCACGGGACGTCCTTTCATTCTCTTGCATCCTTCAGCTTTATGGCAAGATGGGGGCACAGGGGTGGCAGCAGGACAGGCCTGAGCAGCATTTGGTCTCTTGGAAAAGTTGAGCCAATAGTCAGTGTGACTTCAGAAGTTTCTAAAGAGCCAGAGTCCTAGAAAGATACTTCATTCTTGGAGTAACTTAGAGGTTTTTGGTGCTCAGTAGGGTGTTGCTGTGTCTTAGGACATAATTGTTAGAAGCTGGACTGTTCTTTTGAACTGTTGGGCCTTTTGCTCAGACCAACACGTTGAGCTCTCCCTACCTACCTTCTTAGTCCTCTGGGGCCCCCAACTTGACAGATGATCCTTACTCTGTATTCTTAATAACTTTCTTAGGGATGGTAATAGCTCCAAATTATACTTAATGTATTCTCTGTTAACATCTTAGTTTGTTTGCATGTGTGAATGTGCACATATTTTCTTAGTCTGTTCAGACTGCTGCCACAAAATCTTAGAGAACAAATAGTTGATAGGCTACTTTGTGTGTGTGTGTGTGTGTGTGTGTGTGTGTGTGTGTGTGTGTTATTATTAATCTCTAAGCCCAACGTGGGGGTTGAACTCATAAACCGGAGGTCAGGAGTCACATGCTCTTCCAACTGAGCCAACCACTCATGCCTGAGACCAAATAGCTTGTAAACAGCAGAAGTGCATTTCTCACAATTGATGCTGGAAAGCCAAGATCAGGGCACCAGCAGATCTGGTGTCAGGTGGGAGCCCTCTTTCTGGTTCCTAGATAGCACCTCTTACATGGTGGAACATATGAGGGAGCTCTCTGGGGTCTCTTCTTTAAGGGAGAGCTCCACCATCGTATCTTAATCACCTCCCGAAGGCCCCACATCTCAGGCGTTAGGTTTTAGCACTTGAATTTTGGGGGTATCCATTCAATGCAAGGCCCGTATTATATATGGATGTATACACATTGGATCAATAGATTTATAAACACATACTGATACATATATTTGTATCCACGTCTATGTGTTGATAGATAGATAAATAGATCTATATACATATAGAGAAGAGAGAAGAAGAGACTCATGGGGACAAGGAGAAAAGTTGATTTTTTTAAGATTAACATTTATGAAAATAGGAGATGTATTTAAGAAATATATAGAAATAATATACTAGAATTTATTGAGGTATTAAATGTGGGGAATGAAAGGGGAATGTCTTTTATCACCAACTAGAGTATGAGAAGAGATACATTCAGATAGAGATGTCCAGAAGGCTATTAAATATGTGCCTCTGAATTTTAGGGATAAGGGATGAACTAGAAGTAGTGATTTTAGCATTACCATAGCTAAGCATAAGTTGAAAATCGTGTAGCAAATGGTTGTTTTTCAATGAACATAGTGGTCTATGTGCGCAACTCCGGGGAAGGTAGGAGAAAGGAGCCAGCAAAAGGAGAGGAAAAGGGGAAGTAAATTAGGTGAGAGAGAAGCAAAAGCACATTGTGCAAGAAAAGAGAACCATTAAACTGCAACAGAGCTATAGTGAAAACACTAATAATATCCAGGACTGATCCTATCTTGATTTAAAAATTAGACATTGTTCCTCATGCATTTCTCCATTAATTTTGATTTAAAAAAAAATATTGCATTAAAACCTATCTATCTTGGCTACTGAGTTTTTTGGTGTCCTTTTAAACTTTGCACCTGCGGTGAGATCCTCTCCTACCTCGCCCACCTTCCAACCACGCCAATAAGCTCTGAATCATCTGTGATTCTAGCAAGAGCATTTTCAGAAGGTAAAAGGAGCAAACACCAGATTTCAGAGGCTTAGGTATAAATGAGAGGGAGTGAGGAATTGAAATCATATAGTATAGCTTACATTTTTTAGAGGTTTTGAGGTTTAAAGGAAAAGGCGGGACAAGTGATATTAGAAAGATCTGCACAGTTCATAGAGAATCAAATGAGGAGTCTCTTTCACAACACGGCACACCCAAAGGAAAGGGGTAAAGATTTTCTTACATGTCTCCCCCAGCTTTTGGCCTGAACCAAGTGCCTGTCTTTTCTTTCTAATATGAGGGTAGAACAACCTCTGGAAAAAAAAAAAAAAATCACAGCAGTGATCCCACAAATTGAGGGTGATTGTGTCCTTACTGAGACTTAAGGACTCTTCTGAATGGCAAAGAACTGCTCTTCTCCAAAGCAATGTCAATGGAGCAGATAGTCCCTCTGCTGTCCAAAGCCCCAACATTCATTTCTCAGATGGGTTTGGGCAAATAGTTAACTCATGAACTGCCATGTCTTCATGATTATGCATAAATTGATGACATCTATATCTGTATGTCCAACTAGAATTCCTCCTAAAACTTAATTCTGTATCACTAACCACCTCATGGATACCCACAAAGCTGTCAGTCTCAATGTGGTCATTCTGAAACATTACCACCTGGGTTTCTATAAACATAATATACATGTGATCTCATGTCACTACATGAAAAAATGGCAAATTGTTCACCAAGTCCATTTGTCTTTCTTCTTAAGCATGTGGCTCAACTACCATTGTCACGTTCTTTTGTAGTTTGGTGACATGTAATATTACTGGCTAGTAATGTTCACAGAACTGATATGCTCTACTTCCACACCTGGCTTTTTTTTTTTTCCTTTTTAAATAATTATTTATCTATTTAGGGAGAGAGCACATGTGAGGGGGGGGATGGCGGGGGGTGAGAGAGAGAGAGAATCTCAAGCAGACCCCATGCCAAGTGTGCATCCCAGTGCGGGGTTTGATCCCACAACCCTGAGATCAGGATCTGAGCTGAAACCAAGAGTCAGATGCTCAACTGACTGAACCACCTAGGTGCCCCTCCACACCTGTCTTATTAAAAAACAACAAAAGCTACACCTTTTCTTTCCTACCAACTATTGGTCAAATGTAGAACATTCACAGAGGATCCAGAGGCCCCTGGGGATAATGGAGCCACAGGATGGAATGAACCCAGTCACTGTAAATGTAGAAAGCAGACCCCAATCCTTCACATAGCAATGAAAAAAGACGAAGCTTATACTTTATTGAGTCACTAGATTTAGGGGTTCGTTATTATGACAAGTAGCATAATTAATATACAGTATACTATGGGAACAGAGTGTTTGACAGAAGAAATGAATGTTAATCTCAGACTCTGTTTTTTATTAACCCTCTACATTTAATTAACTCACTGAACTCTGTAACAACCCCTTTTTCCACTTTAGTGACCAGTTTATTTTGCTACCATATCTCCTCAAGATATTGTAAGTCTCTTAACTGCTAACATTATCCACACCAGCACTGTCCAATAGGAATGTAACGCAAACCACATACATGACTTTACATTTTCTAGCACTATTTTTGTTTCAGAAAGTAAGAAGTAATAGATAAAATTAATTTGGATAATATATTTTTTGACTTAATATACCCACAATATTATTTCAATTTGTAGCCAATATAAAGACATTAATGAGACAATTAACACTGTCAAAAGTTGGTTGCTACAGACCCAAGCATCACATTCTCAGACAGCAGTATTCAAGCATGGAAAGAGATGATGTGGTTAATTTCCATGCTTATTATTATTATTATTATTATCATTATTTTAGAAGGTAAACATTGCCAGACTCATTCCTCATACATTTCTTCAGGTCCCTGCAGGATTGTGCCACATGCCCATCAGCTAGCTGTAAGAGAGGCTACAAATACAAGCATGTGGCCTTTCAACCCCTCTATGGTGGGAGGTGAGAACCACAAGTATGGTAGAATGGGGAAACTATAGCGTAACCAGCCACCGAGGTCATCTACCATATTTCTAGGCTTTGTCTGGTCACCCGAGGCTCTAATCTGACACCACCACTTCTGAGCTCGTCAGAAAGTCTCATTTCCTAAGAGGGACCTGATCTGCTCACCTTGGCTTTGGTCATACCCTGTGCCTGCCGTACCTGCACCCCTTATGACATTGTGCTGAAATTGCCTGATTGTGGATCTATATCTCCTGGTAAAGAGTGAGCCCCTGGAAGACAATAAAAATGTCTGGCTCATTATTATATAATCACCACCTAGAATACTGCTTGGAATTTAATAGACATTAAAAAATAGATAGTATTTAATTGAATATTTTTATGATACATCTCACTTCTAATTTGACAGTATTTGGATTGCATACTGAGGGATAATTTGTCTATAGTTTTTGATTTTTCTGACCTGACTTTTAAACAAAAATAATATGAAACTCAAGGAATAATTTGTTCCAGGTCTATGAATTTAATCATTTCATTAGTCTCACTAAAGAGATAAATTAACTGAGGTCTCAGAGAGAGACTTGCTCTAGCAGTTTGGGCTCATAGCAGGAGACACTCTAAGTGTTTTAAACCAAATGTGAATTAATACAAGGAATTAAGTGCTTGTGGAATCTTGGAAGGACTGAAGGAGCAAGAGTCAGGGACGTGGCACAACAGAGGTTGAGTATTTGCCAGTACAGGGACTGGGGGATCTGAGTGTGCTGATACGGCTTCCACTGTCACTGTGCAGCTGCTCTGGGAGGCTGTATTGCCATAACATGGCTGGCCAGCAGCCAGCAGTAGGAAGGTGGCCTTCTCCTCACTCTTCTCTTCTAAATCACTTAAGTGCATGCAGTTGGCAGAACCAAGTCTGCATGCAGAAGCCTAGTTACCACTGAGCTAAAGCATGTTGATTTTTGCTTTCCAGCTTTTAGGATATAGAGAAGAAGGCCGAGGAAGATGGGAGAGTGGATGCTGAGCACCAATTGACGATATCCAAGGTACTTACCTAGACTTATACAACTTGTAACAGCTAGAAAAGGGGCTCATCTTCTAACCTACAGACATGCGTGGTATTGGCAACATCCAATGAACTGACACTCTGGGAGCTGTCAATTATCATGACACAGTGGGAAGATTTTTAGTGTAGAAAAACCAACCTCAGGTTATCCAGATAGACATATTCTTGGCTTTTCTTTTTCCAGTAAATGGCTTGTTACTCTTATGGGATGATCTACGTATGTGTAGATCACACATATGTAGTCAGAAACTTAAGCTTGGGTGATAGTCGATTTATGACTATTAGGCAATGTGGGGAAATATGTATAAAAATCCATTTAAAATTATTGGCATTTGTGTTAATTTAGCATTCTAGAAATTAAAGCATAAGGAAGGAAATGAAAATTATGTCTTCTAAAGAAGACTCAAATACACGATGAGTCCTCATAAGTCTTACATCATCTGCTTAGAGCCCCATTTGCAGCAAACACCAAGACTAGAGTCATGGTGAGTATACCTAGCCCTGAAGTCCTGTGGACAACTGGGCTTTGAGTAACAGGGCAGGAGGGTATGTTCAGGCACCTGATTTGTCAAGAGTCCAATCTGACATTAAAATTGAGAACCCAGAGGTGATACCTCAACGTGTTCTGGCATTCTGTTCATTGCCTACAGTCGTAAATCTGCCAGCAAGTCCTTCTGACTCTGCCTCGGGAATGCTGCTCATGTCTGTCCACACTTAGACCTTCTGACACATCCAAGCTTGCACCTAGTTTGTTCCATTGTTCATTCACTCAGTTAATTAAAAATAAGATAATTTAGCACACACAAAAAGAGCTCTCTTTAATAGACAATCCATTCTCTGTATTGGGCGGTTCATTCTTCCAACAGTTCCAGAGATTTTGTCTTAAAGCCAAAACCTAAAATTTCAATATTTTATCTATTTATAATGACCCACAAACTATGCCAGTGATGAGAGTTTAAAAAGCAAATAAAGCTCCTGCCATGAAGAAATTCACAGCTCCATGAGGACATGGCAGATAGTTAAACAGATGGGCTCTTGCAAAAGAACATGGGTGTATAGACCTACCCTCTACTTAGTAGCTCTGTGGCCTATGCAAGTTACTTAAACTTTGTCTTTCATCAGTTTCCCCATCTGTAAGATGAGGATATGACTAATAATAGCAATTACTATTTTAGGTTGGTAGGATAATTAGATAATTTTTAAAAATTAAAGACTTTTGTTATTTGAGAGAGAGAGAGAGAGAGCAGAGAGAGAAAGAGAGAGAGAGAGCATGAGCAGGGGAAAGGGGCAAAAGGAGAAGCAGACTCCCACTGAGAAGGGGCCCAACAAGGGGCTCAATCCCAAGATACTGATACCATGACCTGAGCTGAAGGCAGATGCTTGACCTCTGAGCCACTCATGTGCCCTGTTAATTAGGTAATTTAATGTATGTACAAATTGCTTGGAACTGTGGCAGTTATGGGGAAATTGGCCAACGTATGTTGGCTATTGATGACCAAAACACTATAACTCAGCTTGAGGATTGCTGTGAGAGCAGACTGTAAGGCCATGTAGGACCACATAGAACTATTATGTCTAATCACTTTCTTGAAAGTAACTATCATATATTTTTTTTAGTTCCATTCCATTATTTCATTTGTAAATTCAGTTCATTCACTTTAGTATTTTGATTCAACAAAAATTTGTTGGGTGCACACATGTATGTGCCTGACATGGATAAAACATGTTTGCATTTGTTACTTTTTAGTGCTGCCCACACAGCCATATTATTATATGAGAAAAACTCTCTCATTCTCAATTTAGAAGACTAAGTCTTAAAGTGTTAAAACTAGACAGCAAGTTGGGCAACTGGGCGGCTCAGTCAGTCGAGCATCTGCCTTTGGCTCAGGTCATGATCGTGGGGTCCTGGAATTAAGTCCCACATCAGGCTCCCTGCTCAGCTATGAGTCTGCTTCTTCCTCTCCTTCTACTCCTCCCCCTGCTTGTGCTCTCTCTCTCACTCTCTCTCTCTCTCTCTCTCTGTCAAATAAATAAATAAAATATTTTAAAAATAAGCAAATAAACCAGACAGCAAGCAGTATAATTTAGTGATTACCATTATAATCTCTGCAAATAAGAGGCAAACATTACAATCTTGCCCCAAACTTTGTATTATTTTGAGCAAGATCTTAACTTTCCTGTGCTTCAGTTATCAAATTCACCAAATCTCAATAAAAATGGCCCATGACTCCCAGAAATGCAACAAGCATAAAATAAGCAGATTTATGCTCTTTCTTAGTGTGGTTCTTGGCACCTAGTAAGTGCTCTCTAGTGTATGTCACTATTATCAGGTACCCTGCCAAAGGCCTCGGCGTTAAAATGTGACAGAGCTGGAATTTGAACCCAGACTCACCTTCCTGAGCTCATACTCTTTTTTACAACATCATGCACGCAATTCACCTGTGTTTTTTGTTTGCTGGGGAGGGTAGCTAGCAACACACCCAGGCCAAATGTACAGTCAGATGTGTGGCTTACTTTGAGAAATTAGAAACTTGAGGATCCTGACTTCCTCAGGATCCTCCTAATAGAGGCTGGAGTTTTCTAGACCATCTGCTATGTAGATACAGTCACAGTGAATGCCAATTGAAATTAAACTTTAAATTAGTGACTGTAAAAACATGCTTAGTAAATGTTTACCACGTATGTCAGTCAGGATTGAGGGCATTGTCTGTGTTGTGTTATTTTGTTATGTCTAAAAATTTGCCTTCCTTAATGAGCCAGTTGTTTATTCAGGATTTCAGTTTTTCCTTGGGTCAAATTTCTAACTTTTAGGAAATATTTTTCTCCATATAAATTATCAAATATATTATCATGATGTTTCACTTTATTGGCTTAAAATCAATTCTGTAAATGTCTTATTTTGTTTATTCTTACTTTGTTTTATAAGGTTTTATTGATATATATATTAATTTTAGTTTATTATGTGTATATATATATATATACACACAGAAATATATGTATATATAGAAAACAAAAAGTTCAAATACGAAGCTCAAAGCATTAACACAAAGTGAACATACTTGGTGACTATAATCCATTTGAGAAATAAAACATTATCAACACCTAAGGAGCTGTCTCCTGCTTTCTCCCAACACTAACCTTTCTGTCCTACTCAGGATAGCCATTATCTTGAATTTTAACACCAAAATTAGCATTTCCCTCTTTTTCCACCTTTACATAAATGGAATTAGACATCACTTAGTATTGCCATTCTTTATTATTTTAGGTGTTCTGTGAGAGTTTTGTAGCAAATCTTTATAGTTTTAATTTACATATCTTTGAACATATGATATTTATCGGTCATTTCTATGTCCTCTTTTGATAGTGTGTGTTTATGTCTTTACCCACTTCCCATTTTTAATTGGGTTATAGAACTTTTTCTTATGGATTTCCTGGCATTCTTCATGTGCATTCCAGGTATGAGACTTGTTTATTATAGGTGGTCATAAATATCTTCTCCCACATCATGGGTTTACTTTTTGCATCCTTAATAAAATATTTTGATGAATCAACGTTCTTAATTTTAGTAGCACCTACTTTATTAATATTTTTCTTTGAGGTTAAGATTTGTTCCCCTACTTAAGAAATCTCTCCTGATAAGTTGTCTAAAGGTACACTTCATTTTTTACTTTAGATCTAGAATCAGGCTAAAATTTGTACTTATTTTTAGTATGAGGCTGTGTCCATTGTAATAATTTTCAGTTTCTGCATCTAGTTGTCTCCACAATGTGATTGAAAAACCTGTCCTTTCCCACCGTTCCGTAATGCCATGTTTGTCATAAATCCCCTATACTTGGTGAGTGGGGAAATTTTTCAGTTCTCTTGTTTGTCACTTTCAGCTAATCATCTGTGCTGATATCACACTGTTCTAATCATGATAACTTCCTCAGGAGTCTTCATATTGAGAAGAATAAAACAACATTTTGTGTCATTCTTCAATTTTGTGTAGGTTATTATTGGCCTCTGTCTTTACATATATATTTTCAAATATTGTGACAAAGCTATCTATACCTAGGTTTTTCTTTGTGGAAAGATTTTATAGCATAGGATAATTTCCTTGAAGATACAGGACTATTTAGAATCTCTCTCTTTTTTTTTTTTCAGTGTTGTTATGTTTTTCTAGAAATGTATCTATTTTATCTAAATATCCACATTTAATTCCATAAAGTTGTTAATTATATTCTGTAATATTTTTATTGATACCCAATTGATCTGTAGAAAAAAATATATATATATATTTTTGATTTCTGGTATTTATTTAATCTCATTCATTCTCTCTCTCTGTCTCTTTCTCTTTAAAATAAGGAACACTCAATTGCTGTCCCCTGGGACTGGGAAATAAAGGCAAAGACTCCCGCTTTTACCACTTTTATTTAATATTGTATTGGAGGTTCCAGGTATTTCAATAGGCAAGCAGAATAAGTAAAATATGAATATTCAAAAGAAGGAACTAAAATTGATTTTATGTTCACAGCACTTTATGTTATATGTAGGAAACCACATGGAAACTGAAAAAGCTCATAGAACTAATAAGTGAATTTCTCAAGGTTGTGGCATTAAAGTTTAGTATACAAAAAGGAATTGTACTCCTATACATAAGTAACGAGTGATTTTAAAATTAAATTTTAAAATATTGCCAGTTCCAATTGCATCTGAAGAAATGAAATACTTAGGGACAAATTAAAAAATATATGTGTGTGTAAGACCTGCACTCTGAATAAGTACAAAATGCTATTGAGAGAAAAAAGGGAAATATTAAATGAGAGTGTATACAAGTGTTTACAATGCTTATGAATTAAAAGAACCAAGATTTTAAAATTTCAATTTTCTCTCATTAAGTTTTAGATTCATTGAAATCCCAATCAAAATGCCAGCAGCCTTTCTTGTGGAAAAGACTTATTGAATATGTTTATTCCCAAAATGATGATTCCAAATACCTAGAGTAGCCAAAACAATTTGAATAAAGACAACAAAGCTGGGTTACTTACAATATTTGATTTTTAGACTTATGGATAAAGTTTATGAGGTGTGTGTGTGCATGTGTGTATAATTTTTTTTTTTAATTTGAGTGCTTATTTATTTCATAGTAAAAGTAAGTTACAGCAACCTAGAAGCAAACAGACTAAAAATACTGGTGGTTAATCCACTATAAGGGGATATCATACATATGGAAGATTCAGTCCTATTCAAGGGTATAAGATAATCCTTAATGGTGCCATGGCTACAAAAGACGCCCACATCCTCAGATTCTCCCTATGGGGCTGACGAGCTCCCAGGACTCAGTCTACTGTTATCCAGGCTTGTATCAGAGGCATGAGGGTCCACACTTGAAAGGAGCTCTGTGCTGAGTCTCTGCCCTTGTCCTCCTTTCTACCTCTCCCCTTTACCCCCCAGAGATTTCTGCTCTTTCCATATTTTTCCCTTCCTCTCCCAGTCCTTTCTGTCTTAGCCCTCCTCTCCAACTTTCTGTAACCATTGGGACCAATATGATTTGATCAGCACACAAGAATCAGGGTCTCTGTTTCTCTGCATCTTTGTTTCTGCTCCAAGGTGTTCTGAGGGTGCCCCCAGGGTACCTGTGAAAGGGCAGTGGTAGCAAAGAGAAATGGAAAGTCTGAGAAAACAAACACAGTCATAATTGCAGATATAAATCTGTCTCCAAACAACAACAAAACCTGGGGAAAGGATGATTGCATGGGTACTAAACCTTGCAGATATACTCTACCTTTGTAATTCTGCGGTCTTGTGACTCACAGAGGTGGCATTTCAGCTACATCTAGAAATATATTATTGACTGTGTACAGTAAAAAAAAAAAAAAAGTCATAAAATGCCTCATAGCTAAATAATCAAAAAAGGAATAAGAAAACCTGATAAAATACCTGAAATTTCCATAGATAAAATATTGACACTGTTCATTTGTTTCTGTCTTTATTTATATTTCAACTCAGGGAAAGAGAAAAATCCACCTTGTTTCAAAAATGTAAATAAAAAAATATGTTGTTCAGGATGAAAATGGCCATGGTGCTTTGGAAAATAAAACCAATAATGTTATATTTCTCCTTTTTATATTGGTTCCCTCCCCCTTGTCCCACAGAGATGACATTTTATAATTCATCTACTTCATGAAAATTTTGAGACTTGTTAAAGCTATGGATTTACTTTGAGTTTCTTTTATTCGTTTCAAATGATGGAGGTGGCAGAAGATTGAAGATATTTTAACTCTAATATTTTAATAATACATAAGAAGCTGGGGTTTCCTATTCGAGCACAGTATTTGATGCAGCTTTACCAGGATATATTTCCAATCCTGCTTAAGACAAACTAATTAAATAAACACACACACACACACACACACACACACACAAATGTGATTGGGTACTTTCTAATTCTAAGTAAAATGTGATTGGGTACTTTCTAATTCTAAGCAAAATGTGAGTAGGTATTTCTAATGCTTAAATTTGTGCTGGCTTTCCCTCACATCATCTCAACTAATTCTCCCAAGAATTCTAGGCAGTAGACCTTTTGATTCTTATTTTCAGATCCAAATACTTGGGATAATTCCTTTATGACATAGTAAAAGATATAGATAACAGTAAACACAGAAAAAATTAGGAATAATCTATGTAAAATTTTATTCAAAATATCTTCATTATAAAATTAAATATAAATATAATGGGTTATTATGTGGCAATATTTAGATGTTGCTTGGAAAGCCCACCCGCCCATTAATTTCCTATTACTTATTCCTGAAGTCTTGTGACCTTTTCCCAAATGAAAGTACTTTGTAATGATGAAAGGAAGCAGTAAGATTTTACAAGTTTGAGTAGTTTATCAGAATCCTTCATTGAAAAAAATACTCACTGACCTTCCCAATCATATTCAAGACATTCCTCTGAAGAATCATGTTTTAAGAGGAATTAGCTCTCATCTGTTCTTAATGAAATAGCCAACAAGATCCTTTTAAGTTATTAGTTGTGTTAGCCGGGTTCTTTGGAGATTTATTTTGAGTAATTGGCCCGTGGGATTATGAAGGCTGTGAAGTCCCTAAATCTGCCATCTGTAACGCAAGGAAGATTTTGGGAGTATAGTTCCAATTTGAGTCCAAAGGCCTGAGAACCAGCAGCCCGGATGGTGTAAGCCCTGTCTGAGGACAAGAGAAGACAGATATCCCAGCTCCAGAAGTCAGGAAGAAAGCAAATTCTCCTTTCGTCCATCTTACTGTTCTACTCAGTCCCTTCTAAACAGATGGAAAGGTGCCCACCAATATTGTGGAGGGCAGTCTGCTTTCCTCAGCCTACCAAATCAAATGCCAATCTCATGTAGAAACACCCTCACAGACCTCCCAGAATAATGTTTAACCAAATATCTAGGCAGGGGCACCTGGGTGGCTCAGTGGGTTAAAGCCTCTGCCTCCAGCTCAGGTCATGATCCCAGAGTTCTGGGATCAAGCCCCACATCAGGCTCTCTGCTCAGCGGGGAGCCTGCTTCCCCCTCTCTCTCTGCCTGCCTCTCTGCCTACTTGCGATCTCTATCTGTCAAATAAATAAATAAAATCTTAAAAAAAAAAAAAAAAACTAATATCTAGGCATCATGTGGCCCAGTCAAGTTACCCATAAAATTAAGTATCACATCAGGTTGTTTTTTCCTTCCGTTCAAAACACTCTAATGGCTTCCTTTCCCTCAGGAATGGGAGCCTAGGCCCTGCCAGAGGCTACCCCATGGGGCCAGCACCTGTGCCTCTCAACAGTCTTAGACCCCCTTTCTCTCACCTCTGTGTGTCCTAACTCCTCTCAGCACACACAGTCCCAACCCCTGCTTCAAGAGATTCCCACCTGCCCCTTCTTCTTCCTTCAGGTACCTCAGGGCTTGCTTCCTCAGCTATGGGCTCTGATCAAAGTGTAACATTCTCAGGGAGGCTGCCTTTAACTGTACAATACAAAATTTCTACTTTCCTCAATACTACCCTTTTCCCTTCCCCACTTTATTTTCTCTTTAACATTTATTATCATTTTATATTTTTTATTTTACTTGAGTGTTTTCACAAAATAGAATATTTTGGTGACATGATAGGCATCGTCCCTGCCCACAGCAGTGCTTCATTCTTTCAAGGAAGATACACGATTAAGCGGATAATGAGAAAGAGCCAATTGCTATGACAGGATAAGTATATAAAGCTACAGGGAGCCTAAAATCAGGATGTCTAAGTTCAGACTTGTTTAGACAAGTAATGAAGCATCTTAGAATATTTACTATTATTCACTATCTCTTAGATGACAATCTAAGAGATTATCTAATCTAATTATCTCTTCGATAATATATTCATGCTGAAGGCACAATCAAGTTTGAGGCTCCCAGAATCTGAGTTTAGAAGATCCAGGTTTGGGTGTTGATCAATCACTCCCAACCAGTGTAACACCAACACGTTCAAACTCCCTGAATCCAGTCTGATACGGAAACAGGAGGTGCCTTGGGGCATGTTGTGCTGTGAGCATCAAGGAAGAGAGTGAACAGTGTTGGACTGTTTGTAAGACAACGTAAAGCATCACGTGTCATGCAAATGACAGTCATTACCACTAGATCCAAGGGTCTTTCTCCAGCATTTTTGTTCATCCTCGGGTCCTGGGGTAACATTGGAGAGGCAATCACATATATAGATTGCATTAAAATATTCTAAAATTAAAATATTCTAAAATTCTCAAATAGCAAATTAACTTCGTAGGTTAAACCAGGATAGAAAGTTCACCTCAAAGAAGCACATTGTGACTCTTTCAAAAGTTTACTGCCCATCCCCTTCTTCAAGATGCAGATTAATGGTGAGACCTTCGATGTTTATCTTCTTTGGGACCTCATCTCTCTTCGGGCACCTGTTGTATTTTTGAGGCACTGCTGTATTTATTTTAGATAGTCCATGACCTCCTTGACTTTCTAGAATTCAGACAGGCATTTCATTTCAGAAGATCACAGATAACCAATATGTGTATAGCAGGAGCATAGAAGTTTCTATTGGAGAGTCCTAAAGTAAAAGAAATGTGGAGAGACAGTCTGTAAATATATTCTGAAACAAATAGCTAGGAAATTGAAGAATTTGTTAGGGAGTATTTATGCTGATACCTGGCCTGTAGGCTATCCTGACTTATGATAACACTAAATCCTTTGCTGGCAATAAATGGGAGAAGAAGGTTAATGCTGAGCAAATATTAAAATATTTTAGCACTAAGATTCTCTGACCCCAATATGTGGTAATTATTAGAGCAGGCCTTGGGGGGAAATTAGTGCATGACTGGTGCTCATCAACATGGCAATTCCTTAGCTACAGATCTGCTGAGCGGGAATCTTTCCTGACATTATTTTCCCATATACCCAACCTCATCTCAACTCTGAATGATGTCTGGTATAGGATGTTTTGCCTAAAATGTAGTGATTAACTCCTGATAATTATGAAAAATCTTCAATTATTAAAATGCTGTTAAAGCATGCAAATGGGATCGTATGCTGAGAAGAGAAAAAGATTAATTACCTCAATTATAGGTTATGGGACAGTTTAGTAAAGCATTTCTGTGATGAGATCAAGCAGAGAGAGTCCACCAAATGCAAGAGCCAATCTCTCTATCCCTGTGCTGTCTTTTTATCCTCTGTAGGTCACCAGAGCTCAGGTACACATGTTTCCGAGAAGTGTAATGGGGAATGTAAGTTGTTGCTGTTATACTGGATGCCCCTTCTAGTCTCTTAACACAAATCTCCTCTTTTTTTTTTTTTTTAAGATTTTATTTATTTATTTGACACAGAGAGAGAGATCATGAGTAGGCAGAAAGGCAGGCAGAGGGAGGGGAAGAAGCCGGCTCCCTGATGAGCAGAGAGCTCGATGTGGGGCTCAATCCCAGGACCCTGGGATCATGACCTGAGCTGAAGGCAGAGGCTTAACCCACTGAGCCCCCCGGGTGCCCCAACACAAATCTCCTTATAAGCATCTCAGAATAAATCTGTTTTCAGTATGTGTTTGATGAATGGGTTGTGGAAGCTCCCCGCTTGGGTGGAGAGATGTCTGAGGTGTATATACCTTCTGCACATCCCTGTGATGAAGACAGCCTACTTGCAATGAAGGTAAATTTTGTTTCTGTAGCTCCCTGCAAATCCCCCACTGCTGTGATCATTAAGGCATTTTGTCATTGCAGTTTTATTGAAAGACATGGGAGAAGGGACACGATGTGAGTTAGTAATGCATCTTCATGGGTTACCCTACAAATTAGTGTTTGATGAATAAACTCACATTGAGTTGAACTGACATGAGATGAATTATCATTTCAGTCTTAATTATAGTAAAAATATATCTTAAAGGATGGAAGGAAGAGCATGTCTTTCACTGTTAAGTGGGAAAAGGGATGTTGGTAGAAACTTCTCAGATCTAGAGAGCAGAGCCCGAGTTCCATGGGGCTTGTAGTTACCATCTGAGAAAGGAGGACTTCAGCCCAGGAGGAGCAATTAAGAAATCCATTAACGTCTGAGTTCCTGGTCAGCTTTCTATGTTTATTATATTTCTAAGCTTCTGTTAGACTGCATTGGAAAGCAGTAAAATCCTTGAGGAAACAGACAAAACAAAAACATGGCTTGGGTACTTTAAAAATTTTTTGTTTAAGAAGGGGAAAAGGGGTCTCTGGATCTCTAGGTGGTCTTGGCAGTCAATGAAGAGAGCCCAGTGCAGAAGGCTGAATGCATCTTTGGAGTCTAGAACATGGGGGAGCAAATAATTCTGCAGAGCAGGCCTGGGATGGAGGGGCAGCCTTCATCATAAGAGAAAAAATTCTTGGAGCATCTACTCCAGGTTATCGTTTAACATTTATCAACCAAATGTATCATTTAAAAGGAAAAAAATGTGCTTTAAGGAAAATGATAAGAAATTTTGAAAATACAGAATATGGAACAGTTAAAAAAAAAAAAAAAAGACAGCTATAGCTAGAAGAAAGCAAGTTTCCAACTTTGCCTGTACCTCTACCGACTGCACGCATTCTGTCCTCTCTGCTCTGGGGTTATTCCCGTATTTGCTCAGTAGCAGAACATGAAGATCACTCCATCACACTCACAGATTTTCACACACACACACACACACACACACACACAGTGATTTAAACTATAAAAATATGCTCTGTAAGCCATAAATGATGACATTTGTTTTTCTTAAATTATAACCTAAGCATAATGAAATCGTAGTTTTGTTTTAAGGATTAAAAATAATCAATATAGAAAAGCTAACCGAGTGCCTGAGACACATGGATGTGTTCCGTTTTTCTCAGGACTATTGCTATTGTGATTATGTATTGTTATTGCTATTTTTGGTACTACTAAGCCCAGCAACTTCCAGATGCCCTTGCTGAAGGACGCCTGGTGTCAAGGAGAAGTAGCCATTTGTTAGGCAGTGGTTTGGTTAGCCTGTCTACTCTGATTAAAAACCCACACACGCTGTGTTCCGTTCAATCTGAGGCTATGGCAGTGACAGAGTCTGTGGCATTTGGATTACCTCAGGAGTGGCGAACCATACTGTTGTATAGATGGCTCTCTGAAAAGCCAGCTATCCTTCAAGCTTGGAGCTATTAAACATGAAAGCTCATTACAACAATAATGACTGTTTTGATATTTCAAACTACCTTCCGTGAGGTGGTCACTGGAGGGTCCTCAATGAGGCGTAAAGCATTGGCTATGCAGTAGGTACGAAGTCCAACTGGCCCATTGGTTTTCACAGATCTTACCCTCTGGGGATAACGGAAGTACAGGATGACTTGGCACATAGGGGCCTCATTCAAAGTCAGCCATCCGTGTCCTTTCTACTGCTCGCTATTGGGAAGACTTGTGCTCTGGATTCTCAGCGCCTCTTACACTACAGAACACTGTATATGGTTATTGTGATGTTCTTATTAACATTTATGTAACTCTTAAAACACCCCACCAAGCCCATTTTCTCATCTAATCCTCAAAATAAACCAGTAAGAACAGAACAGCTTATTATTTTTTTTGCAATTTCCATTTCATTCCTTTTTTATAATTTCTACTTCTCTGCTGAGATTCCCACCTGCTTATCCATTATATCCATCTTTTGCTTTAAATTGCAGAACAGCTTATTATTAGCCACTATTATTCAAAGAATGTTTCTGAGTCTCAGAAAAGTTACATGACTCATTCAGAATTAAGCATGTAATAAGGGGCTTCAGGAAGACACATCCATGCCTGTGCTGGCTGCCATACAGATCCCAAGAGAAAAGAGAAGATGAATGTCCCCAAAGAGTTTCCATATAAACAGAATGAGATTTGTTCACTTAATTTTTATGCTTCCCTTCACTGGGTAGACCTATTTTGTCCAAAGTCCTTCACACTAAGTGCATAAAGCTCAAAGAGCTGGGCTTTTCCTTGTACTGCTGACAGTTGGGGGAAGAGAGTCACTCTCCATTCACCTGTCAAAGAGTAGTGACTCAGTAGTATGCAGAGTGTTAGTAGAGGCTGAGCATGAGGCAATCACAGAGCAAGACCAGGGGGTCACACTGTGTGATATGTGATACATGAGAATATGAATCTGTGACAAAATGCAATGGACACATGATCTAGGTTTTTTGGGGCAATCCCAATCTTCAGTGTTCAAGGTATTTAAATGATGGTGTTTAGCCATGGATGACATGATGTTTTCTAGTTCTAGTTCAAGGCATATAAAAATACCAAGATATATTGCCAATCTAGAGAGGATTAGGAGAAGGTTTACAATGGCTGACAAAGTAAGGAAGTCATAGCACTTGACTAAGTACTAAGTACTAAGGATTGTACTCCTTTAGTGGAAGAATAAAGGCATTATAAATATAAAAGGGAAATAATGACATATCTAGGTATTCTTGCTTCTCTTCTGGAGTTACATTTTGGACAATTTGACCATGGCTTATGTTTCCTTAAAAACTTGGGTTCTCCTAGGTGTTCTTGGTTTTCCCTGGTAAGTGTGTGATATATAGATATCTCATATATTTCCTTCCCCGCCTCCTTTGTGCCATAAAGGGCCAAAAGGAAAAAGACAGCCAAGAGAAACTGCCTAAAATTGGTCATGGTGCTAAAGAAGAAAAGGGAAATTTCTTCTTGGGTTGTCCATCTCTCTTCACCTTGGAAAGGTAGAAGAAAGGCCTGAATTCAGAGTAAATACATTTGGGCTTCCCCTCTCTCAGGCCCTTGAGTTCTTATACATAGAAATGCATGGGAAAGAAAACTTGGAAGTCAATGGCAGCCAGACCCTTATCAGATATTAGGTTTGCACACATTCTCTTTCATAGATGACGTTAGATGTAGGTGTTCATTTAGGAAAATTCAATTCTATTCCAATGAATTATATGACCTACCGATGACCTACCCTGATGCTGATGGGAGACTGTTTCTGTTATAGCTTTGTAGTAAATTTGTTTAAGATATAATGAAATATCTAATGAAACAGTCCTGGATCATTGCTTCATGCAAGAGCAATTTGGACTATGCAAACATGGGTCCTTAAAAGTGAAGAAGAGAGAATGCAGTTCAAAATGAAACCAACGCTAAAACACTCTAATATAATTTGACAGAGTCTAAATCCAGTGTACCGTGTGGCGTGAGGTTGTGCAACGGGATTTAGATTTTAGAAGGTAATGTTAGAGTGTTTCGGGAGTGGCCCAGGTATTCCCATTCACTGTTACAAGGAATCCAAGTCTGTGTAGCCACAGGTAGTCCTGGATTAAGCTGTGTCACACACCTCTGTCATCAGGTATTCCCTGTACCCTGATCAACCACCTGGCAAAGATAAGCAACTCTTCATTGTCTTGGTCAACTTTCCTCCTTTGTATTATTTGAGATATAGAGCCTATGGTCAAAGAATCATGGAACTTGGGAAAGATACAAAAGTCAGAATGTTGGTCTGAGAGAACAGGTGAAGAAAATATTATTTCAGAGTAAATACTTCCACATTAATGATGAAGGCCCAGTGCAAGGCTCACTCCTTCCATGACTATGTGGCTGTGTGATGATGATGGCAGAATAGAGTTGAGAAAGGGAGGACATTCTTGCTTGTGGAGGCATTGGGACCTGTGAACATGGTTTTGAAACACTCAGATATACTTGGTGTCCTCCTCTCTGTGCTTCATGCTGTCTATGAACCTTCTTCCACTAGGGCTGTTCCAGAAGAAACATTCTCTGTCCATTGTAAATGTCCTGTCCCTTAGGCACTAATGTGCCTAAAGATGACCTGGAGGGCATGTTGCCGAGATGACTAGAGGGTCTGACCAGGAAGGAATAGATGGCCTTGAGGTTTCTGAGAACTATAGGATCATCAGATCTTTATCTGCAAGAAATGGCCAGTATGCTAGCCAACTTTACATAAACGTGGGAAAATCCATCTCCAGACTCTCTCTGTATGTTTGCCCATGTCGACATCTAACTGTACGCTGGAATATAACCTGATGAGCTTATTTAGATCTGGTTTTCCCTTTTCTTTACCTCTGTGGACCATTTCTACTCCAATAAGGGAAATAATAATGATTATATTTGCAAATTCTTCCTACTTTATATGCCTCTTCTTCATATATACCATTCTGTATATACCGATTTTGCTTCACAAAAACTAAACTATGGAAAGACATTTACTCTGCAATTGGCAATTCTCAGAATAAAGTTCAGTTTACCCTCACCATTGGTAAGAAAACCCAAACTCACAATTCTACTAATTCTATCTTTTGCCATTTTTTTCCCATTATAATCTCCATGCTTCCTCCACAGAATTATTGACATAGAGCCAGTAAATATGTCCCCTTGAGGGGAAAAGCTCACTGTAAACAGTTTTTCTTTAAGGAGAAAGGCTTATTGGATTTCTACATCGGACATCTCGAGCACTGGATAAATACAGAATGATGTTCATGTCCCTTCTGGCATTCAAACGGTTATTGCCAAGGTTTCCCAAGTCCAAAGGTAAGTCAGGAAGAGGAAAAAAAAAAAAGAAAAAGTTGCTTCCATCTTACTTAGATGGAATTCTGACTGTAAATGGAAATTAAGAAAATACCTAAACAAGAAGCATGTCTTTATTTTGAAGGTTGTAATCTGGTTGTATTTTCATGGAGTCAATGAAGGAAAAGCTGTAGTTAATTCATTTTAAATTGGCACTCATTGCTCCACAATCAAAAATTTTTTTCCTGGGGCACCTGGGTGGCTCAGTGGGTTAAAGCCTCTGCCTTGGGCTCAGGTCATGATCTCAGGGTCTTGGGATCAAGCCCCGCATCGGGCTTTCTGCTCAGCGGGGTGCCTGCTTCCCCCTCTCTCTCTGCCTGCCTCTCTACCTACTTGTGATCTCTCTGTCAAATAAATAAATAAAATCTTTAAAAAAATTTTTTTTTCCATTGAAGGATACTTTTTTTTAACTTTCAGCTTGGCTTTGGAAAATATTAAAATCTATGTTGACAAAATGATCTTAAAATGTTTTGGGCTTCCGGGGTGTCTCAGTCAGTTGAGCGTCAGACTCTTGATTTCAGCTTGGGTCTTGATCTCAGGATCGAGGGACCAAGCTCCACACTGGGCTCCATGCTCAGCTCAGCGTCTGCTTGTCACTCTTCCTCTGCTCCTTGTCTGGATCTCACGCTCTCTCTCTCTCTCTCAAATAAATAAATAAACAAATAAACAAATTCCTTAAAATAATCAAAAATATGTGAAATAAAATGCTTTGGAAATCAATCTGCTGTAAACAGCAATGTAGATGAAACACATCTTTTTTTTTTTTTTTAAAGATTTTATTTATTTATTTGTCAAAGAGAGAGAGTACACAAGTGAGGGGAGGGGCAGCAGGCAGAGAGAGAAGCAGGCTCCCGATTGAGCAAGAAGCCCTGTACAGGACTTGATCCCAGGACTCTAAGATCACGACTTGAGCCAAAGGCAGTCATTTAAACAACTGAGCCTCTCAGGTGCCCCAGAAACACATCTTCTTAAAGTCACCTTGAAATGGGTGCTGCTTGCCCTGCTGTGCCCATTCTGTCCTTCACACCACAGTTTGGATATTTAGGGATGTTCTTTCTGTTGGGGTGCTTGAAGGTATGCAGTAAATAAACTCTTTCTCTGTCCACACTCTGAAACAAATAAGAAATGCACCTAGAAGACACTCAGCAACCAGTCAACATGCCATATTTATCACTGATAAAGAGCTGGGTTAGCGGACATAGACGGCCATGAGAAAAAAGATGACCTGGCTCTCTCCTCAGCTAATTGCCCCATAATCCATCTAGATATGGGACCTTCCATCAAACATTTGAATCTACAAAGTCACACTCAGTCATGTATGTCCCCCACTGGTTTAGGTGCATGGGGACAAGGAAGACATATAAAATGCCTGTAATTAAGATATATGATAGAACTCACTCCATCCAGGCAGGACATAGCTACTAAGTCTGCGGTAACTCCCTTCATTTCTACAGAAATGCTTTCAATGTTTTGAAATGTGAGGTGAGGCTAGGGAAATCTCTTAAAAGGGAAATTGGGTAAATCAGGAAAAAGTCTATTTTTTAAAAACATCTAAAAGGGTCTATTAATAAAATCACTTGTGATAATAGCTAGAATATTTTTGAGTCTTGCTATGCTCATGGTCTAAAATTTACAAAATCCATATTTCATGCCTGTTTTATTTTACGTGCTTATGGAAAATGGACTATCAAGAATAAAGTAATAAGAATTAACATACATTGAGAGATTACCATATGCAACCTACTTTTCTAAGCACTTTGGAACAATTTCATTCAATCTGCTGGCAGGCGGGATGAGGAAAGTATTATTATGTTTCTTGTTGGATATATTTGGAAACCAGGACTCACGAGAAGTAGAGTGACTTCCTAGGTTAGTAAATGATAGAGCTGAACCTGTACCCAAGAGGCCCACTTCCCAATTCAAACTAGGTAGTTTTGGCAACAAATTCTAATATCAATAGGTGACAGAAAGTTTTGTCCTCATCCGCTTCCTTGCATGTGCATTGTGAGCTCTGTTTGTGTCCCAAGGAACCTTCTGTGATGTACACGTCTTTTGGTTCCTAATAAATTGGTATTGGTCTTATTTACATACGTGTACAAATTAACTCTGTAATTAGCATGTTATCAATAGATTTCTAAAAAATGGCTTCATTGTTTCAGCTATGCTTCTGGACATGTTGGCTGTCTCCAGGCTGGGTAAAAAGCGCTGCTGTTGAATTTCAAACCTTTGTCTCTCTGAGCTGGGGTTGAGGCAGTTGTTTGCAACTGAATTTATTCCAGGCCCATCTCCTTTGGCTCAGAGGATTCTGTATTTTTGCCCATTTTTCTTTTGTTAGGAAGAACATCTCTCTGAATGTTCTTAGCGAAGTGTGGCATTGAATAGAAATATGTCCATGCAACACCATCAGTCTGTCCTGGCGTGGTATATACCGAGACTCCAGAACGCTCCTGTGCTTCAAAAACAATCACAGACAAAACGTACAGGAATGAGAATAAAACGCACTGACGCAAACAGGTGGGGGGCATTTGCCAGCCTCTACTTTAAACCATACCGACAACCAAGTTAAAAAGGTTAATTCAGGAATTTACACTTCTAACATGGCAAAACATGCAAAGATCAGAATTCAGAAAAGAATGAGGTGGCTCTGTGAAGCCTCAGAGGTTGTAGTCCCAGCACAAGCTTCTCTTTGGTTTTCCTTTTTTTTTTTTTTTTTTTAAACTTCCTGCAGATTGTGGGCACCACGGAGACTCTAAGGACCTTAAAGAGCTTCACTGCTGCTGGCAGGAAGACGAGTGAGAGCCTGCGACTTGAAGACCACGTCATCCTTGACCCAGAAATTCTAATATCCATGCCCAGAATTAGAGTGATGTTCTTTGTCATCAAAGAAATCTTAACTCGAAACAAACTAAAAATTCTTCTAAGAGCCAAACTTTCAAACTTACTCTGATTTATTTATTTCGTTTGTTTGCTTATTTATTTATTTTTTAATCAAAGAAGTCTTTCCAGTAGAGTGCAAATGAGGAGAGGTTGGAGACAGATGGTTTTGTGGATATACAGTCTTTTTTTATTTTCCAGAAATTCATTCATTTGACATATTTTCTTAAAATTCCTGTGCCTTGTTGTAGGCACTCTTCAAAGTCCTGGGAATAAAATCAATAAAAAAGTCCACAGCCTATGTTCTCCAAGGACAGGTAGTGCATGTACTCTGTGATCTGGATAAAATGAATCTACTTTTCTTAGGTTCCATTTCTTCATACGCAAAATGTGAAAAAAATAGTTCATATTGTAAGACAATAGGGATTTAATGAGCAGTGGGTATGTGGAGTGCCTCCCATAAATGTAGGTAGTTATTAGATGCCCAAAACATAGTGTGGTTCCCTTCCCCTTCACCTGGACTCATATTTTCTTATTCTTAATTGTGTGTGTGTGTGTGTTTAAGATTTTATTTATTTATTTGACAGAGAGAGAGATCACAAGTAGGCAGAGAGGCAGGCAGAGAGAGAGGAGGAAGCAGGCTCCCTGCTGAGCAGAGAGCCCGATGTGGGGCTCAATCCCAGGACCCTGGGATCATGACCTGAGCCCAAGGCAGAGGCTTTAACCCACTGAGCCACACAGGCGCCCCTTAATTGTGGGTTTTAACAGATCCTCAGTATATGACAAGTTGTTTCAGTATAGGTTAAAATCTTAGTGCATTATTTAAATAAATATAAGAAGAATCACAAAGTTGTTACTGATTTTAAAAATCTAAAAGGTATAATTACTTTTTGAGCATCTTAGCTATATATACTTATAGGTTAATGAAATGAATAATTGACGTTAACATGAGAGGTGAATCTGGTGTAACACTACAGAAATGAAGAAAAAAAATCCTCTTGAAATCTGATAAGCACTCAAAACAAACCCACAACTCTGCTGGAGGGTGTCTGGTGGAACAGAGGGAGCTCTGGACTTTTTACATGGGCATCTATTCCACTGTGCCGAGTTAGGGAGGGACAACTCTCCTTCATTTGTGTGCATGTGGGAGGGGAGGACAAGGTCAGGTGAAAATGGGTTTGCTGTGGTTGCTGGAAGTTCTGAGTCTGTTCAACTAATCCTTCCGGGTGCTGCCAATCAGAATTTACATGAAGATTCCAGAATCTTTCTTCCATTCTTTAAACGTTATGATGTTTGGTCATCTTTGCCTTACTATTTTTTGACTGTATCAGATAATTCTGAACAGAGTCCCATTAGATTGGTTTTCAGTGTTAGAAAGACTTATGATCACACAAAAGAACTGGTAACTCTTAGATACATATAATTCACTTAAAATTTTATTTTCACTTCTCCTACTTATTTTTAAACTTAAATAATTTGTAACGTAGCAATATAATAATCATAAGAGATAATCCTTGATTTATAACTTTTTTTATAATGACTAACATCATTATTTCAATTTAATAATAAGCACAGTCATAGCTATAAGTAAATTAACAAATTTTGGTCCTTCAGGGAGCACTGTAAACAGAGAAGGGAAATACATATCAATGATTTTGTTTCTTCCATTGAGAAAATTTGCTGCCTTCCCCATGATGAAAGAGGTACAAAGTTATCAAAGGGTACAAGGAGATGCTGCCATACTGGGGACTTACCATCAGTCTAAGCTATTGGCAGGTTAGGCACTCAGTTGTAATATAGCCAGTCCAAACTTGGAAGTCCATGCTGGTAAATCCATAGCTAGCAAGTCTGCCACTAAGGACAGTTTGTGTATGTTCCTATTAAGAAAGCACAATAATGAGTAGGAAGGAGGCTGATTGTTACTTCAGAAACTACCACCTTGTATATTACATTATTGAGAGGCTTCTGAATTTGGTGAGAGGTCCTGTCAAATACAAACATCTTTGGTCTCTGTGTCCATCTCAGTAGGCCCATCTATATACCCCTTCTGCAGACCTTTTGTACGGAAATTCTAATTTATTACTTCCAAGGCCATAACTATCTAACTGAAACATTAACATCTACTCACGTGCTAATGAACATCTGTACATCTAACCAACTTCAAGTCCAACAAAGCAGAAAGCTATGTTTCTCAAAGTTCTGTCTACGGAGAATGTTCTCCCTCACGCCAGTTTTTCAGATACGCTCCTGATCTCTAAAACTGGGACATTTGGTCTTCTGGTGGATGTGTATCTATCATAGCCGTCAGAAGTAGACCTCAGCAACATGTGGCTGTTTTTTTTTTTTCCTTCATCAACGGGTCATACATAAGCCGTTTCCATGTCACAAATGTGAATTGAAAAAAAAAAAAAAAAAGGCAATGTAATCGGATAAATGTCAGTGGGATTGTGAGCCAGGTGCTGGTGCAACCATGCAACTTACTTCAGACTTCTAAACCAGCTTGAACGTGATCCCTTATATACTGCTGACGAAGAATTTCTGCTGGGCATGTGCTGACTTGATGGGCCAGACGGCACCCAGCCAAGAAAGGGCAGCTCAGATCACTGGCCATTGATATCCGATGGTCAGAAATTCAGTCTTTTCAGGATACAATAGCAAGTCAGAGATCCTTTTTTCAAAAAGACAGTAGTTATCTTCAAACAGAAACGTTGGCTTCGTGTGGAAACACAGTGTGTTCTATGATCTTCTGATTGGGGCATATCAAAAGGGGAATTTTGTAGAGATACTTTGAATTTCATTGAATCTATTTAATCCAAGTTCTCATGTGGAAGAGATGCTTAAACTGAAGGCCAGCCTGATGCAGATTATTTCTTTTGTCATAATCTATTAAAAACTGGCAGTCTAATGGGTTACATAGAAAACGAGTTAGGATAGCAGATATGATGACTCATATATCACCTCCAAGATCCAAAGACTCACTCAGCATCATCCTAGTTTTTGTTAAGCTGGCAGAGGGTACAACGTGCAATAAGTTTTCTTTGACTTCAGAGGGAATGTGCTAGCATCTCCCAATCCTCTGGATTTCCACGATCTTCAGTGAGATGTGCGCCACTGAATTTTTATGTGGTTTATCACCCTTTTTGCAGATCATGTGCATCTTACCAAGGCATCCAAGTTTCTTAGTGGTTCCTGCATATCAGATCTAAATAGCATGATGATTAGATAACCAGCAGAATATTTCATAGAATGTCAAGGTTATCAAGATACCTACAGAGAATTATGAAAAGGAGCAAGAGAATTGGAGTAATCCTGGATAAGACAATAAAGGTGTTCTGCTCTTTCTACCTGGTAAACATGATGCCTTTGGTAGTTTTCCAAATAGGCAGAAAGGAAAATCCATTTTTAGGAAAAGTAAGAGCTGACTAGGTGCCTGGCACGGTGTTAATTCATTCCAATAAATGCACAACACCTGGATTAACCACTGTCATGGGTGTCACCACTAATTAGGACAATCCACAGCCATCCTCCAAAAGTCATCTGCCTTATGCACAGGCCAAATAGAATTAAATCTGAGTGAAACAGAAGTAAACAACCCTATGTTGTTAGACTTTAGTGGTGCCCCTAATTTCCCCAGGGAGGTAGTCCTACTTCCCATGTTCTTTCTTGGTAATGAGAGCAAAAAACTAGTACTTCCTCTTGTCTCTTACTTGCGTAATTGCCTTGACTCAACAGGTCAGGAAGCCAGTGGAAGATTTTGGCAATTTCAGATCATTGGCTAGGTCCTTAGCTACACTGGACACACTGTCAGGAGGACTTAGACCAAACTTCATTTATCCCTGGATAACCAGGCAGTGTCACTGCGCTGATTGTCATAAAATCAGAGCCAGGACCTAAGAATCTCTGAAAAGCTTGCGCATATTTCTTTCCCCACAGTCCCTACAGCTAGAAGGGACAACCACAGCAAATACAAACCACACCTGTATGATTAAACAGTGCTTTGAGAAGTTTTACACAAACTTGTTCAGAGAATAAAAGGAAAAATTTGCAGCTCATTTCATGAAGTCAGTATGATGCTAACAACAAAACCCAGAAGTACCGTAAAAAGGAAATTATAAGCTCATTTTCCTTGTAATCAGAGGCAAAAATCTCTCTCGTTGTCTCTCTCTCTCCTTCCCTCCCTCTATCTATCTATCACCTATCAACTATCTATTACCTAAATTACATCAATTACAATGAGTTTATTCTGGGAATACAGAGCTAGTTTAATAATCAATTACCATTTTTATCACATAGCCAAATAGAGGATAAAATCATTATATTCATAGATTCAGAATGAACCTTGGATAAAAAATTTACCAAGAAGTAAATTTAATAAACTAAAAATAAAAGTGAACTTTTCTTAATTTTAAAATTAATCCAACATCTCTTTTGATGGTGGAAAGTATAAATATTTCCATACAGATACCATGGTGAGAATTTTATACCGTATGTAATTGTCAAATCAATTAGTGTGCTGTACACTTGCAACTAATGTAATATTGTCCATTCAACTATACTTCATTTGAAAATTTTTAAGAGTAGAAATATTTTATAATAGAATAAGACTGCCTATTATCACAACTTAAAACTAAATTTTTACTGGAAGTCCTAGCAAACACAGCAAAGCAAGAAAAAGATATAAAATGCCTAAGTTTGGTGTGCCTGGCTGGCTCAACTGGTAAAGCATGTGACTCTTAATCTCAGGGTCAGAAGTTCAAGCCCCCTGTTGGGTGTAGAGGTTACTTTAAAATAAAATCTTTTAAAGGGGCGCCAGGGTGGCTCAGTGGGTTAAGCCTCTGCCTTCGGCTCAGGTCATGATCTCAGGGTCCTGGGATCGAGCCCCACATAGGACTCTCTGCTCAGCAGGGAGCCTACTTTCCCCTCTCCCTCTGCCTGCCTCTCTGACTGCTTGTGATCTCTGTCTGTCAAATAAATAAATAAAATCTTTTAAAAAAATCTTTTAAAAATAAATAAACAAACAAACAAACAAATAAATAAATTGCCTAAGTTTTGTAAAAGAAAAATGAGACATTAATCACAGGTGAAATAATTGTGTTCATAAAATATTCAGAAATTTCCACATATGTTATCACAATTTATCAGTGAATTTTGCAAGATTATTGGACAAATATACTAAAATCAATGCATTTCTGTATACCAGCGCCAAGCAGTGACAAACTGATTTTTTTTTTTTTTAAGATTTTATTTATTTGACAGAGAGATCACAAGTAGGCAGAGAGACGGACAGAGAGAGAGGGGGAAAGCAGGCTCCCAGCTAAGCAGAGAGCCCGATGCGGGGCTCGATCCCAGGACCCTGAGATCATGACCTGAGCCGAAAGCAGAGGCTTTAACCCACTGAGCCACCCAGGCACCCCAACAAACTGAAATTTTTTAAAAAAATTACAATTACATTAAAATCATCAAACATAGAAGACTAGATGTAATAAAATTACATGGCCTCTTTAGAAAGCCATAAAGTACTTCTGAAATAAATTAAAGAATATCTAAATAAATGTAAATATACTGTATTTAAAGAGTGGAGGACCAAATGTTGTCTTTCTCTGTAAACATATCTATAATTTCCATATACTTTCCATCAAAATCCCACTATATCTGGGTGGAAAATAATGAATTGATCCTAAATCTTATATGGGAGAAAAGGATTAAAAGCAGTAAAATAATGTTTGAAGAAGAACATAGTGGGGAGATTTACTCTGCCAGATGTCAGTGTTTAATATAAAAACCATGAGCAAGATACCATGCAACCCATGCAATGGAAGACAGATGATTGGAATTACAGAAGGGTTCAGGTAGAAATTCAGGCATGTTTGCACACTGGACTTATGGCAAAGATGTCACTTGAAATGATAGGTAAGAAATGCTGCTTACAATAAATATTGCTAGGAAAGATGGTTATCAATATGAGGCAAAACTGAAAATTTGTCTCCACTTCACTTCATAAACCAAATTATTTTCCACATGTATTACATAAATTAAAAGGTTAAAAATAAAAAAAATAATGTTTCTGTGTTATATAGCAAAATACCTTCAGTACATCCAAGTAGCAAAATAATTTTTACACAAGACACAAAAGGCACTAAAAATAGAAATATGTGTTAATAAAGTTGGCCACATTGAAATTAAGAACTTCTACACAGGTATATTAGTCAGGGTTCTCTAGAGAAACTAAACCAATAAGGTGTGTGTTAGTGCGTGTGCATGTGTGTGATTAAACAAAGTTTCTCTATTCTAGAGCACTGATTCCTAGAAAAAATAAAGAGAGAGAAAGAGAGAGAATGAGACGTTTATTTATTTGGTTTTATGGAATTGGCTTGGTGAACCCAGAATCTGATGGGGCAGGCTGACAGTCTAAGGCCAAGGAAGAGTTGCAGTTCAAGTCCGAGGCCACCTGCCACCATTCCTTGAAGTGGAACAGAAAGAATTAACCATCACAAAAGACAAGCCACTGAGAGGGAGAACTTATGGCTAGCACACATAACAAGTGTTCTAGAATACGTAAAGAACACAAATCCATGAGAAATGACACCTAAATAGTAAAAATGGCTAAAGATTCATACACATATTTAAGAGAAGAAGAAATCAGAATGGCTAATGTAGAGGTGCTCGATCGATTCACAGTCTGGTAATGAAAACTGAAATCAGTGTTAGAATGAAGAGAACAGGGGTGCCTGGGTGGCTCAGTGTGTTGAAGCCTCTGCCTTTGGCTCAGGTCATGGTCTCAGGGTCCTGGGATCGAGCCCCACATTGGGCTCTCTGCTCAGCAGGGAGTCTGCTTCCCTTCCTCTCTCTCTGCCTGCCTCTCTGCCTACTTGTGATTTCTGTCTGTCAAATAAATAAATAAAATCTTAAAAAAAAAAAAAAAAAAGAAGAGAATAGAAAATCCCAAGCAAAGGTGAAGAAGTGAATCCATGGGAAAGCTTGTACAGGGCTGGTGGGGGTGGCCTTGGAAGTTAGATCATGGTCTCCTGAGCTGCACCTTTGCCCCCTTCAGCCTCCTGGGCCTTGACCTGCCTCCTCAACGGCTCAAGAAGCCAGAGGCCAAAGTGCCCCCCTTCCCCCTCACCTTCTGATGAGGGAGCAGGAGGCTGGCTGAGGACAAAGCAAAAGCTGGCACCTTGCACCCCCTCTCCACCCACTCCCCTGGGTAATATGTGTGATATTCCTCAGGCACCCCTGACTGCCTAAAAGAAAAACAAATAGTTAACTTGCAGAGATCACAATCCTGCAAGACAGGAGTCTCCCTTGGTTTACAAATGTCCTAGAGATTTACAACAAAGAAGTTACCTTATCAATAGCCCAATTTCCAGAGTCACATAACTCAGTTCCTCAAGCCCTGATGTCATCCTCCCATCCATAAACAAAACTGAAGGAGGCTGAGGTAGAAGGATAAGTAAATAAAGTTAAATTTCTTCTAAACCTAAATCTCACTAACAAGGATGCTTGATAACAGGAATGTGACATTCCACCAGGAGACTTCCAATTGTCTTTATGTTAGTGCCTCATTAGAGGAAAAATGGCCTTGGCTTGTTAGTAACCAGGCCTTCAATATCCTGACAGTCTTCTTTACCCTGATAGCCCTTCTGAACACCCCCTTTGTCCTCACCTACCCAACTCCTGTGTATATAACCAGCCACTCCTCACATCCCCGGGGCAGCAGCTCTTCCTGCCCATGGGTCCTGTCCCCGTGCTTTAATAAACCACCATTTTGTGCCAAAGATGTCTCAAGAATTCTTTCTTGGTCATCGGCTTCGGACCTCACCCCACCGAACCTCACCTAGGTTCTAGAACTTCATCACTTCCTCCTAAGTTCTAGTGTCCTCTCAGGGTTGGGGGAGGAGGGCCTTAAGAAGGGTGTTCCCTGTGCACATTTATCTCCCCTGCCACATAGCCCCTTGGACATTTTGCACACTTTTACAGAGGTGCCTTGTCAATAATCCCCCTTCCCAGTTGACTATATCCTCAGACTGGCTCTGTGTTCCCAGCCTCTGGCTTCTGAGCAGAAGGAGGGGCAGCTCTAGGGGGAAGAGCTGGGAAGGGACAGGCAGGGACCCAGGGCTTAACCCTGGGAATGTGGAGCCCAGCAGGAGGCTCACCAACAGAGGAAGGGACCTGGCCCTATGCTAGAAAGAAGGGCAAACACTTCCTCTAAGCTTCAGAATCCATGTTAGCATCTCAGTTCCCCTGCTCCATTTCCAAGTGTTCAGGACTCCTGAGCTCTGCTCTCCAGAACTCTGTCTCCCAGGCAGAGGTCACCATGTGCCACACACCAAAGTAGGACATTGGCCAAGGGGTGGACTATACAGGCTGTGTGTCTTCAGCAGTCTCTTGGAGCAGTCCCACCCTTCCCAAAGCAGCAGGCTCCCTGGCTGGGGGCCAATCCACACACAGGGATCAGTTTAACAAAAACAAACCTTGATTATTTTCCCCAGTGTTAACAGGACCTGCAGAAATTTATTAATAAATAAATAAATAAATGAATAAGAAATAATGTTACAGTGGAAAAAAGAAGGTATCTGTTGAGATTTTTGGCCCTTTTTTTTTTTTTTAAAAACTGGGTTATTGGATTTCTTATTGTTGAGTTTTAAGAGTTCTTTGTATATTTTGGATCACATTCCTTTATCAGATGTGACTTTTGTAATACTTGCAAATATTTCCTCCTGGCCTGTGGTTTGTCTTCTTACTTTCTTGACATTGTCCTTCACAGAAGTTTTTAATTTTAACCAAGTGCAGCTTATCCAATCCATTTATTTCATGCATGGTATTTGACCTAAAGCATCATCATACCAAGGTCGTCTAGGTTTTCTCCTATGAAACTTATGGGAGTTTCATAGTTTTGTAATTCAGGTCTGTAATCCATTTGGGGTTAATTTTTGTGGAAGTTGTAAGGTCTGTGTCTAGATTCTTATTCTTTTTTCTTTACTTTCTTTCTTTCCTTTTTCTCTTTTGTTGATGTCCAGTTGTTCTACTACCCTGTGTTGAAAAGACAGACAATCTTTGCCTTCACTCCTGGTCAAAGATCAGTTCACCATACCTATATGGGTCTACTTATGGGGTTCTCTATTCTGTTCCATTGATCTATCTAATATCATTCTGACTTGTATTCTGTAGCTTTACAATAAATCTTGAATACAGGCAATGCCATTTCTCCAGCTTTGTCCTTCTCCTTAATATTGTGTTGGCTATTCTCGGCCTAAATTTTTCTTTTCTTTTCTTTTCTTTTTTTTTTTTTTTTTTTTTTTTGTTAAAATACTCATTAGAGAGAAACTGCCAGAGTGTGCTTTGTATTTTCCCATTGTGTACCCTTGTTTGGTATTCTTAGGTTACCGAGGTAAAACAACTAGAGTAGATAATCCTAGAGGGTCCAGCACGACTCCTTCTCTCTCAATTGGACTTGTGTAAATCCAGCCAATATCCTCTGTCTTTACCATCAATCAATAAATTAAATGAATCAATCATTCAACAATATTATTATCCTATGTCAAAGACATTCCAGGCTCTATTGTGGTTCTGTGTCATTGAACACTGATGTCAGTTTCCTGGCTTCGTGGAACTTCTATTTTGGTGGAGATGGAGAGGGTCATAAAGATCTGTAAGATATTATAAACAAAATTATTTAAGGAATATTCAGGTATTTAGGGTAATACCCTAAAAGTTGATAGGGTAAGGGCACCTGTATGGTTCAGTTGTTTAAGCGTCTGACTCTTGATTTTGGCTCGGGTCTTGATCTCAGAGTCATGAAATCCAGCCCCGGGTCAGGATCTGTGCTGTCTGTGGAGCCTGCTTAAGATTCTCTCTCTCTCCCTCTGCCCCTCCCCCTGCTCTAGAGGAAAAAAAAAAAAAAGTTGATTGGATAAGTATTTTGCACTTATCTTTCTCAAATAAGTGGTGTACATTAAAAAATATATATATTTTCTTATACCAATGAATTAGGTTCTAGTTGTCAAGGATAATCTTGGTTTTTCCTATTATCCATTGTTATTACTAATAGCAAGTTTGGAAAGATAAACCACAAAGTCATTCTAACTGCATGGTTCTTCTTGTAACCAAAAACTGATAACTTCGTTACTAATATGTTATATGAGACTGATGGTTAGTGGAGCTATATATGGCATCTGTGAAAACCAGAATTTGTTCCAATACAATTGTTGTAGAAAGAAACCATTTGAGCAAAAAACTACTTCTTCACTGATTCAATAACATTTATAAGGAGCACTTCATTTGAACTTAGCTCCATAGGAATGCAGAAAATATACACGTGTCGGACCCCTATGAGTGATAGCTTTTCACCACCTAGTGAAATGAGCCTCACCCCTGCACAGGTGGCCTGATTATTCCCCATTCTGTTTCGGGTAACCCTCCTTCCCCCCACTTTGTGACAACTTCCATAGGCCCAAGCTTATGGAAGTTCTACGTTTTTTTCAAGGCAAAAGGGACACATTCATTGCAGTATTTATATACTTTTCATTCATTTACCGTGTGTAAAACTGTTACCATTATTGTTAGATCTCTATTTTCTTATTATTTTTATGAATAACAAATGAAATTTTTGAATCTTGTGCTGCCAACACCAGTTTTTTTGTTTTTATTTATTTTTTTTCCTACAAATTATATAATTATCCATAGTGTGGTGCCTTGGAGGTTCACATATGTAGATTAGATTAATGGCTATGGTTCATTACTGATTCAACAATACATTACTTTGTTCAATAGCAAATATTTGTAAAAACCTCCTTGACCCAAAACCATGAGTTTGGATATGCTGCTCTTTGTCTGACTAATGGAGTCTCATGATTAGTACCCCGCTTTCCTGGAGAGCAAGTGGACACCCCGCTTGGTTCCCAGACCAGAAATGGTCAGGAAAGAGCAAGATGAGCCATACAAAAACAATTTTTGAATTCCCTACTAGCCATTATGTGTTTTCTTTAATCAGTTTAGGATTTAGTTGAAATCCCATGAGATGAGTTTATGAGTCCACATTTATAACTAAAGACATAAAGGCTCTACTAAGGGTTTCACAGTTTTACCCAGTTTGTCCAGATTCACACATGTATGACCTGAAGAGGTCAAAACTTCAACTCTGGTCTACCCCGTCTCTATAGATAAATGCGCAATGTCATTATATCTAACTCTTAGATATGCACCATTTTTAATCAGATTCTCAGCACCTAACACATAATTCTCCATAAGGAAACACTTAAAAAATAATTTTGTTTATGAGGATATAATTCATAGTTTTAACATTGTAGCTCATTGCTACAAGAGTGAATTGCTTTAGTAGTTTGAAAAAATAAATCCAGTAGCCACTAAGTTGAAGTCATCTTGATGTTCCATTGTCTACCACGAAGCTTGATTACAGGCAAGGAAAAAGGGAGGGAGGAAAGGAGGAAGATAGAAATACAAAGATACAGAGATGGAAGGAAGTGAATTAATAAGTAAATGTCATTTATCTGTAGTTTATATTTCATATCTAAATTCCTCCTCATGCAGGTCATCTGGATGTGGAAAGCAATGTACCTTTCTTGTCAGATTGAATGACCTTGATTATTCATGCTGATGAATCCCAGGACTCACTCCTTGTAATACAAAGGATTTTATGGTCTCCAGCTAGTCCTTCAAATCTACAAAAGCATGCAGACCACGAAGGTTAATTATAATATGTGACTAATTGTGTTTCCTTCTCCTGTACCACATGGAGACAATAGGACGAATGTGCCTATAATTAAGGCTTGAAAACCCACCACTGAATGACCAGTGAAAAAGCCATGATGCAGGAGTCCTCAGATGAAGAGAAATCATTGTCTTTTCATCTTTCAAAAATGAATATATATCTGCTAACAACTAGCATATTCTTAGATTCTAGATTGAACTTATAACTTGAGTTGCTTATAGAACAGTCCTTGTTGGACTTGCAAGAGTCAGAAGCTGGAGGCATTTGGATTTTTGAATAATAAAAATAATAATGACATTATGACAATAATTTAGAGTGAACTCAGGTGCCTTTGTTCTCTTAGAAAGTGTACCTTGATGCATAATTTCCTTTTCATTTATAATCATGATGTCATTTTAAACAACCAAAGTAAAGCTATGGATTTATGCAGTTATATCTTGAAATAGAGCAAATGAAATACAAAATATGTGTACAGAAATAAAAAGAAGATGCTGAATTTTTTTCATTAAAGCCAGTTTCATTCAGGGTCACTAAGCTTCAACAATCCTTCCCCATTAATGTGCAAGAAAACAGCACTGGAACCAAAGCCAGCCGAGTACCAATTTTATCCTCCTGGAGATGCCTGTTATAAACAAAAGGAGAAATGAAATTGTCCACTTAAAGGAGCCAATTATTTTTGGAGGCTTGTTGTGTGAATGGAAGCCATTTTAGCTTTATCCTAGTACTTATGTAAAAACCAGCTTCGAGGCTTAAAAGAACCAACTTACAGATGTCCTCAAGTGAAGTGGCTAAATGGTGTGATTTCAAAAATAAAAGACTTTGAATATGTGATTAGCTGCCTGTTCCTCATTCAGTCATTTGCTCTAGCTGTGAATTCACCTAACTTCCTCTTTGAATATATGTGTTCTATATCCACAAATAGCAATGCATAGCATTTTTAAGGTTCTTCAAGTAATGAATCTGTGACCATTTTTATTCCTATCAATCGGTTGTTTGAGTTAAATACATTCAAGGGTTGGTTCTGCTAAACTAAGAAGAGTGTAGTTCCAGGTGCTGTAAGAGACATTGATGGGATTACATTTCCACACTACATTTATTTATGGACTCTACCCCTCTTTCTCACTGAACCGACTTGGAGCTGTGTGGAATGACAGGTTAGCTGCACAATGAATTTGCATCATGAACGTTGGAAGCACCACATTTTCTGCTCCCATTTGACTCTAAGTCCAATTCTGTATGATAGATACGGTACATCACCGCTCCTGGTTTGCTCACTGGAAGTGAGAAAGAGAACCAGTCAATAGCCACAGTGAGCTAGTATACCGTTTTCCAGCTCACCCAGAGTTCACCTCTATATCTGACTGAGTCAGATAATAAGAAAGTGAAGTGGTTAAAGGTAAATCTTGAAGTCGGATTTCCTGGTTTTGAAATCTGGGTGCAGCGCTTACTACTCTTAGCCTAGGACAAGAGTCCATGGATGTCCTAGATCTGTTTCCAATTCCTCAAATGTATTTATTGGTCTTACCTACTAGGGATGATCTGAGGATTCAGTGAGTTTATGCAGGGTAAAATCTTTGTACGGTATCTGTACTTAGCATGACATACTATGAAGTAAGTCATATATTCAGTAAATATTGATTTTAAAAATCTTACATTTTTCAGGTATTTTAGAACTTTCAAAGGAATTTTATTTAACCCTTGGGGCAA
The DNA here is from genome assembly GCF_963455335.1 of Martes martes. Classification (NCBI taxonomy): domain Eukaryota; kingdom Metazoa; phylum Chordata; class Mammalia; order Carnivora; family Mustelidae; genus Martes; species Martes martes. The sequence continues at coordinate 5,576,662 of NC_137891.1, read as the reverse complement.
ACTTTGAACCAGTTAATATTCTTGCCCCAGTTTTATTCCTCACTGTGGAAGCAGAGAAGGGGGAAAGGAAGAATGTTTACTTTCTATCAGAAAATAACAGGTTGTGTCCAGTTCTTGATCCCTCTTTGTGTTTAATTTCCTGATTGGCTCAACATCTACATTTGCTAAGAAAAACAGCCTGATATTAGGCAGGAAAGTGCCTTTGTTAAGGTCACATAGCTGTTTGTAAAAGTACAGCCAGAATGGGGACCCTGTTTTGAATGACTTCAAAATCCATGCCCGCTATTCTACACCAACTATTAGCAAACCTTGGCCCATGGGTAAAATCTGGGCCATTACCACTACGCATTTGTGTATGACCTGAAAGCTAAGGATGGTTTTTACCTTCTATAGTGGTTGAAAAATGCATCAAAAGAAGACTATTTCTTAAAACTACCTGAAATTTAAATTTTAGTGTCCAAAAATGAAGTTTTATTGGAGCCCAGCCGGACTCACTCATTTACATATTGTCCCTGGCTGTGTTTGCACTCCACCTATGGAGTTGAGAAGCTGTGACAGAGGCTGTATGATCTTCCATGTTAAGGCTGAATAAGATTAAACATTTGAGGATCCCACATGTCATTCACTCATCTTTCATGTACATTTACAGAGCTTCTGACACAGTAACTTTACATATATGGTGAGTGAAGGAGAAGGATTCAAAGTCAGGCCTTCCCACAGAGGGGGAGGCTCTTTCTAGGACCATTTCCCTACAGAGTGAAAGACTCAAAGCTCATGATATCCTCAGAGGAATCTGAATCCTGATCCACACTCCTTTCCTTATTCCCCTTGCTGGAAATGAGCCCAACTTCATTCTTTTCCTTGGCCTCTAAAACCATTTCTCTGAGCCCGCTGAGTATGGCTGCACCCAGTAGGGACTTCTGCCACTGACTTATCCCCAAGGGAGTAACTGGCTGGACAAGTGTCTATTTTGGGGGCCCCAGAGAGTCAATATCATCTTAAACTGATGAGAGAATAGAACTTCAAGGGACAGTTGAGACTGTGTGCTCCCAAACCCTCATTTTATGTTAGAGACAACTGAGAGACAGAAAGAAAAAATAATTCCCCAGAAACACATAGAAAATCACACAGGAAAAGCAGATCTCCAAGTCAGAGCCCCTGATGGCCAGGCCTATGCATTTCCCTCCAGACTTTCAACCCAAGAAGGGATTCCAGGGGCAGCCAAGGTGGTAGAAATGGTAGCATATCATTGGACTTCTTGTCACATCCACCTGCTGGGATGTTTAACTAATAATCAATACACATACAGATCTGCCTCGAATTACAGGGGTATTATGTTCCAATAAACGTAACCTAAGTTAAAAAGGAATGGAATACACCCAGTCTACCGACCATCACAGCTAAGCTGCACCCACCTTAAATGTGCTCGTGACACTCTCCTTAGCCTACAGTTGGGCAAAATCATCTAATCTAACACCAAGTCCATTTTACAATAAAGTGTTGCCTTTCTCATGTAATTTATTGAACACTGTGCTGGCAGTGACAGACAGAATGGCTGTCTGGGTGCAGAACCATGGTCAGTGTGTTGGTTGTGGCTGCGGCCACTGCCCACCACCCCAAAAAAGGATAATCCGGCAGCAAAACACTAGCCAGGGAAGAGATCCACATTCCAAATTCCAAGTACAGTTTCTACTGCATGTGGATTGGTCTCACACCATCATAAAGTTGATAAATGGTTTAAGTCGAGCCCTTGTAAATCGGGGGCTGTCAGTATATTACAGAGCACAGGCTTAAATAAAGATATCAATCCCTTATCTTCATTTCTGGCAAGATTATTTCCACCTCCCACCACCCACCTCTCTAAAGCAGTGTGAGAAGGATTCATAACACTTCTCTTGACATTCTTCCCACACTCAATTTAGTTTTCTTTCTAAACTATCAGCATCCTCTAGACATGTCTATTTCCTCTGCCATGTGTGATTACATCAGAGACGGCCTCATCTTCCCTCCTGACTGCAGCCACTAAGGACAGGTCAGACACTGTGCTCCCTGCATGCAGACACATTGCCATCATCATTAGGTCATCTGCAAATATGTTGATTAATTGGTTTATTGTTGTTATTGCTGGATTTTTTCTTTCTTTTTTTCTATTTCTTTCTATGTGGCAGAGTCTCTCCTAAGCAAGACAAGGAGATATGTTGTTATATGCAAATAATGCATCCAGGATGATAAAAGGTACACTTCTCTTTGCACAAATGACCTAACCCTGAGATGAAGGTTACCTGACTGCTTAAAAGAACCTCACTACCCCTGAACCAGTGTGTGTTGATGACTATGACAATGGAAATACTCACTGTCTGTAAAAACAGCTTTGCAAACGTGTAATATACTCATGGGAGTGGTAGCATTTTAATATTTATAAACTATGCCCATAGCCTTGATCTTATATGAACTTAAAGTCCCATGTGGCTGACATGTTGGGTAATGATCTATTCACTTAATAGATACAGATAATAAGAGCAAAACAAACAAACAAACAAATGTGAATGACTACCCTACATTATGCAGACAATGATGGAAAAATTCTAGGGCTTCTTGCTTCTCGGGCTAAATGTTTAGTCAGATGCTGGGTGTGCAGGAAGGAAGCATGAGTGCCATCTGGCATCAGTGACACTGCTGGTGTCCCCTGACTTGAATGATCTGATTTTTAGTGGGAACATCTGATTCACAACTATTCAATCTCAGCTCACGTGTTCCACCCCATTTGACAAGGATGTCTATTTTCATTTGGAGCCATTTGGATGAATTTCTTTGCATCCGAACTAGGATGTCTACGGGTTTAGTCTATGGCAGTCCAAGTAGTTTATTTCATATTCATTCAAGGTCAATAGGGAGATGTGGCACATTCATTTCTCCATGCATATCTGCAAGCTTGAGCTCATGTTGGGCTCTATTCCAAAAGCTGTGTTCTCTCATTAGAGGTCTCCCATTAGAAAGTTCTCTGCACAGCCACCTGGGTGCACCACCACCCCTGAGTACTTCATGGCACCCAAAACTCCATCAGCAACTGTCATTTCTCTCCCTCTTCCTAGCATAACCTTAACTCTTAAGAAATACCCTGTATTCAATTCATAATCTTTTTCTCCATAATGCTAATTCACCGTTTAACAACACCACCCCCAGAAAGTCTTAATTCCACACTTTAATTTGGCCGTTTAGAACAGAATGGGAAAGACATACTATTCAGCCAGCTCTGGAATCTAGGCAAAGGTCATAAGTAATAATAAGGGTGAATATTGTAAAGAAAACTGAAACATGTACCAAATGAGAAGCACAGTTAGTAACCTTGATGAAAGTATAGGGGTAACAAGAGATCACTGAGGCTTCAAAAATTGAGAAAAATCTTATCAAACCATATAAGATTTAATTATACGTGAAAGAAAGTTATAACCCACCTGCAAACCTACCTCTGAGATACTGTGGGTTTGGTTTCAGACCACTGTGACAAAGAAAATATCACAATATAAGGAGTCAAATGAAATTTTTTTTGGTTTTCCAGTACATATAAAGTTATATTTATGCTGTACTATAGCCTATTAAGTGTGCAATAGCATTAAGTCTAAAATAAGCAATGTGCATGCCTTAGTTAAAAAAATATTTTGCAGTTAAAAATGCTAACTGTCATCTGAGCTCTCAGAGTGGTAATCATTGATCACAGATCACCATAACAAGTAGAATAATAATGAGAGAGTTTGAAATATTGTGAGAGTTACCAAAATATAAGAGACATGAAATGAGCAAATGCTGCTGGGGAAAGGGGGGGGGGGGTATCTATACACATGCTTAACACAGGCTTGCCATAATCCTTCAATTTGTAAAAAAGTCAGTATCTGTGACATGCAAAAAAGAGCAATAAAATGAAATATGCCTGTCTATACATGAACAGCGAGAACATTACAGGCTCTTGGGAAAGCATAAGCAAAGGCCCAGGGGTAGAAAAGAATGAGGTATATTTGGAGCAGTTGCTGTGACTCACTGTACTTCAATAGAGAGTTAACATGAAAGAATATTGTAAAATCAGATTTGAAAGTTGAGAAGGACCTCAGAATGGAAATTTTGAATGACGGGACTAGGCATTGGGAACGTACGCTCTAGGCGGGGAAGAAGCTTGTTTGTATTGGAGCATGGTGGTAAATCGCTCATAGCAGAGAGCAGGAAGCCAAGTCCACCAGTCTAGGGAGGATGTGGAGGATTCCAGGGCACCAGACTATAGAAAACATTTGAATTTCATTGAAAACTTCTCCTTTGCCCAATAAAACCCAATGCATCTTAGAGAAGGTCTCAAGAGTTCTGACGATGGCTCTGGTTTTCTTTTTTTAATTTTTTTTTAATTTAATTTAATTTTTTTTCAGTGTTTCAAAATTCATTGTTTATGAATTGTTTATGAAACCACACCCAGCACTCCATGCAATATGTACCTTCCTTAATACCCACCACCAACTCCCGACCCCTGTCCCCTCCAAAACCCTCACTTTGTTACTCAGAGTCCACAGTCTCTCATGGTTTGTTTCCCCACCTATTTCCCCCAACTCCCTTCTCCTCTCCTTCTTCCCATGTCCTCTGTATTATTCCTTATGCTCCACAAATAAGTGAAACCATATGATAATTGACTCTCTCTGCTTGACTTATTTCACTCAGCATAATCTCTTCCAGTCCCATCCATGTTGATACAAAAGTTGGGTATTCATCCTTTCTGACGGAGGCATAATACCCCATAGTGTATATGGACCACATCTTCCTTACCCAATCGTCTGTTGAAGGGCATCTTGGTTCTTTCCATAGTTTGGCAACCGTGGCCATTGCTGCTATAAACATTGGGGTACAGATGGCCCTTCTTTTCACTACATCTGTATCTTTGGGGTAAATACCCAGTAGAACAATTGCAGGGTCATAGGGAAGCTCTATTTTTAATTTCTTAAGGAATCTCCACACTGTTTTCCAAAGTGGCTGCACCAGCTTGCATTCCCACCAACAGTGTAAGAGGGTCCCCTTTCCCCACATCTTCTCCAACACTTGCTGTTTCTTGTCTTGTTGATTTTGGCCATTCTAACTGGTCTAAGGTGGTATCTCAATGTGGTTTTGCTTTGAATCTTCCTGATGGCTAATGATGATGAACATTTTTTCATGTGTCTCCTTCCTTGGGAACCAACATGCCTCCCATCTCATGGAAATCTTGCTTAACGTTGATCTAGCAGTTTGGAGTGAAACCCAGTGACAGACCATTTCATGGGGCTGTCAAGGGAGACTGAAGGGACGTCCATGGTTCCTAACCTGTATGAGGAGCTCTGTAAAGGGGAGGGAGGGTCAATGGAATAAAGGCTGCTCAGTAACCCTAGTGAAATTTCTGGACCATGTCTGTAGTGGGAACTAGAAGACCCCAAAAGACTTGAGTAATTCCATTTTAGCATAACAGTGTATGCACACTTCAGCATCAGACATCGGCACTATTTGGGATCAGAATCTTTACTTGCCCTTAATGGACTTCAGATACTAAGCAGAATTTTCAGTTTTGAATTTTTGCCCGAGGCTCTGTGGCTGTGAACAATGCAGACTCTGATTGTGTGGCGAGGTGAACGTACCAGAGCATTTATGGCAACAAGTGCTCACGTGATTCTGATGGCATAGGAATCACATACACACAGATCACACTCAGAGAAATTCTGTTTTGTCCCCGACCTATTGAGACTGACCCTCACAAATGCCATTTCACAGACACCTCGTGTACAAGCAGCTCAAGTGGTTAGAAGACAGACCCAGAGAAGCACGTCCCAGAATGGCACATCTGTGCTGTAAAGCCACGTCTCCTAATGCGAGCGCTCTTTCTCCGTCTACGGCTCCTTGGTTTAAAGATATGGAAACTAAATCCGCAATTCTGTGTGGTGCCAACAGCTGGATTAGCGTCTCTTCCAGGATTCCGACTCCTGTTCCCAGCCTCGCGAATCCCTGCCACTCCCACCTGTGGCTGTCACGAATTTCCTGACTCCTGTTTTCTCACCTGCCCCTGTCCCGCATCGCACTACCTATGCTCTGACGAGTTTGGCACCTGCACGAAAAAGTTGGCCACCAAGAAAGAATTCGCTGAAAATGGAAGTAAACCAGCATTTATTTATTCCGGCACTTAGCATTGTAATTCAGGAGACAGAGATTCAGGGAGAAGCAGGACTCTAGATCCAGAGAGGAGAGCAGAATTATACAGGCCAAAGGTCATGAGTGTGGTTCTCATTCAGGTCCTCTTGGCAGGGCAGGGATGGAGACTGGGTCCATTGGGCTACTATGCAAATGAGGGACGAAAGCTTGTTAAACAGCATTGGGTGCTTTTGAAAGGAAGAATGTGGATAATCTCGTTGCCATGGTGAGGACGGAGTTAAGTCCAGGCTGCGGGCTGCAGCTGGCTGAAAAGTTTTTAAAAGTTGATAATCTCTTCAGATGAGGACATGCATAAATTCCTCCTCCCACGTGGCCTCCCGACCTATTTTAAGAGAGTGTCTCTGGGCGAGGCCTGCCTGCTCATCTGGAAATCTCCTTGCACAAAGTCTGCCCGCTGCCCGCTGGAGTCCCAGCAGGGAAAGCAAAGACAGCAGTTTGCTTGTTGTTTCTGTCCAGGTTTCAGGCTCCCGGTAGGCGGACGTAGCTGAGGTTTGAGGTGGAAGTGCAGGAACTAACGTCAAGGTGGCTCGGGCTCTGTTCTGGTCTCTCTCTCACTCTGGGCAAGTGACTTCACCTCAGTGTGCGGAGACGGCTCCGTGAACGGGAATGGGAGATGACCCTGCGTGGGCGGGGGCCCGGCCTGGAGGCCTGACTTAGTCCGACTCTGCATCTCATCTCCTCATGCAGCCTCAGAAGTGTGGGTTTTGAAGATGCATTGTAGCCAGTGGCAGAGCTGATGAGGGAACAGAAGGCTGTCTGAGGACAAAGAAAGGTGACACCCTGCAGCTTTCCCCCTCCCCCCACTCCTGGGTGGGACAAGTGCGACATTCTTACAGGAATCTGCCAGCTATCCTAATGTTAATACCTTGTAGAGAGAAAAACCTTGACAATGGCAAGGCCTCTGGTATCTGGTATCCTGCAGGTCCTCCTTAGCATATGAAAGCTCTTCTGAAACCTCCCTCTTTCCTTACCTCCCCAGCTCCATCATAGGGAACCTGCCAGCCCTCACAACCCTGGGCAGGAGCTCCTTGTGCCCACAGGTCCTGTCCCCATGCTTTAATAAACCATCATTTTGCACCAAAGATGTCTGAAGAATTCCTTCTTGGTCACGGGCTCTGGACCCCACCCCAGTGAACCTCACTCAGATTCTAGGACTTCAACAGAGCTACATCTTCAAAAGGGATCTTTGAATACAACAGATCAAAGTGGAACAGTGTTGAATACAACAGATAAGTGATCTCAGGAGACCCTGGGTGGCTGCCGGGGTCTCCTGGCATGTTCACAACTCTGAGAAGCTCAAGGAGAGAACTACCAGGACCTCATGTCCCAGACCTGTGCGGGGAGGAGAGAGAGCAAGGGCCCAGGGGCCCCAGGAGAGGCTTGGACCCCGAGGCCCTTTCCACAGATCAGGTCACTTTGCCAGAGTGAAGTTTCACTTCTAGGAATAATCGTATTATATGTGATCACTAAGGTTTCTTCCAGCAAGTCTATTCTACATTATAAGTTATAATTCATACACGAGGTCAGGACTAGGGTCTAAATATTCCTCAGCCAATTATAAGTCCTCCGGAGGCATCCACCCAGGTGTGCCCAGGGCTGGGTGCCGTAGGCTGTTGAGAACCAGAACAAGAACGAGTCCCAGTGACTTTAATTATATAAAATGAACACCGCCCCCAATCAAGTGCGATTTAGAAATGTTCACGTATAATTTATTTTTTTTAAGATTTTACTTATTTATTTGAAACAGAGAGAGAGAGGGAGAAAGAATCTGAGGCAGACGCTGCCCGGAGCACAGAACCTGACTATTATGCCCCAATAACAGGTCTGTGATTAAAGGAGCGAGACTGATACAAAGTGAAGGTCTAGCAAAGCTTTATTTCAAGCCAAGCATCAAGAATCAGACGGAACGTTCGGGGACGCACCTCTTACAAGAGAGGGCGACCCTTCTCCGTTTCACAGACTAGCTTTTAAGGGCGAAGGCCATGCGGTCGGGCCTGGCCACGCACAGGTGACCAATGAGATTGTAACACACACAGGACACTCCACAGTGATGCCAGGTGACCAATTGAATTACAATTTACTCTAGTAGACATTTGAACCAGCCTATTACACCTTGACTAGGATTGGCACCAAAAAGGTTCCCAAAGGGCGGGGGCCCATACTCCTTGGTAGCTAGGGAGACAGTATGCAACGCCCCACTGATAGATGTCTCCACCTGGCCTGACCCACCTTTGTATCTGGGCTTTGTTACCTGGAGCTGGTTTCCTGGACTTGTTTTTAAGAGAATCCCCTGGGGGAAGGGGAGCAGGGACAGTGTAAGGGTTAAACAAGGTTTTGTTTAACCTCAATGAAAGCCTCTTGCTAAAATATAAAAATATAAAATAGGTCCTTACACCGACGTGGGGCTCGATCCCACAACCCCGAGATCACGACCTGAGCCAAAGCCGAGAGTCCAACGTTTGACTGACTGAGCCACCCAGGCACACTTTACCCTGAATTTAAAAATGTTTCCTATGTTTGGCTTTATATTGTCAGAGAATATTTAGAATGTGTATTGTATATCAGTCAAACCATTGGTACCAGTGTCTGAATTGTACTCTTCATGTTTAAAATTTACCATTTATAATCTGTCAGTTTCCGCACACTAGTGTATATATATATACACATAAGCTAGTGCAATACCTCGTGCGTGACAACCACTCACACATGCTTGATAAATAGAGATACATATATGTGCTTTTATTTAGATGTAACATGCTTATGTGTGAATGTGTGTGTGTGTGTGTGTGTGTGTAATGATTCGACTCCCAAGCATGTCTCCATCCGTGGTTAGGTAAGGAAAAAGCCAGATTAACTGATCCCTGCTACAATAAATCTTTTATTCAATACCTATCTGACATCTTCTAGAAAGCCGTGAGAAATGATTAATGAATGCTTAAAAGACAAATGTATGCTTTGTTCCCTGCTATTTATTTAAATAGCCCACTTTAGCTTCCAATCAAGACGGAAATTAATGCATCAAACATTGAGAGCTCACACGCTGAAAGCAAGCATTAGAAGGCACATGCACTCAAGCATTCCCTCTCTCTTTCACTCTCTCTCTCTCTCTCTCACAGGCACATAAGCACCCAACAGGCTGGTGTCTGACCTTCACATACATATACCCATAGCCTATTATGCCTTTAGAGTGAAGAGTGCATGATGTATTGTCAAAATATTTTTGAATCCACAAATAATCATTCACCCCGACTTAATGTCCGGGCTCTGCCTGTGGAGATACTCGCGGTGGATATCTCTGGGGTTTGTAGCTGCCGAGACAGGGCTTCGGCACAGGCCTCTGATTCCCAGTTGAAGTTGTTTCCAGTACAATGTGCTGAGCTGTGTGGGTGGGTGCGTGGCGCGCATCCGCGTCTGTCTTGGGGCGCCCTTCCCAGAGCTGCGTGGCTCCATCTGCAGTGAGCAGGGAAGGGGGGGTGTGGCCGTCATCCACGTCGGGACCGGCTCTGACTCCGCGGTCTGTGACACTCCACACCTCAGCTCAGCTCAGCTCACACTTGGCTTCCAGAAGTTTCAGGAACGGCTCTCGTTTAGGTCTGACTTTGGTTGTCCCCTTTTTGAACAGGATACACACTTCAGTGTTGAATCGAGGGCATTGTGCCTCTTCGGGTCCATACATGTTCTGGTGCCTCCGGCTTCTCACACCTCGTTCTCTGGCACCAGCTTTCGTGACTAGAATCCCTGCCTGCTCCCCTGGGGGCCTGGAACTCGGACTCAGACACCCACAGGGTCTGGGTGCCAGGGCAAGGAGCTCAGTGTGACATGATGCTCTTGAGAGCCCACGAGATGGCCCTTGAGAGAAGCTGGCTGAAGTCCTGAGAGCAGAGGGAACTCCCCAGGTCCTGCAGCCAAAGTGATCTCAGACACTGGATCTTCTCACTCCTAAATGGAGAGCAAGCTGGTTTGGGGAACGTTTTGGTCTGTTTCTTTGTTTTATTCTGTTTTGTCTGCAGGTATGTTGTGTAGAAAAACCCGTTTCCCTTCAGGCAAGAATAAAAGGGTAGCTCTCTACTCATTCAGCTGGACACCCCACTGATTATTCCACCGGAAAAATCGGAAAGCTATTGGTATTTGCTAGCAAGAGAAGCTCCTAATTCCTTGCTATCTCCCTCCCTCCTTCCCCCCTCCTTCCCTCCCTCTCCCTCCATCTCTTCCATTCCCCTCCAAATGTTTCTTCCTGTCTCTTTCATTCTCTTTCTCTCCTTCTTTCTCACTATTTCTCTCTTTCATTCTCTGTCTTCCTCTCCCTCCCTCTCTCTCCCTCCGTCCCTCTCTCCTTCTCTTGATCTCTCTCTCCCTCTTTCTCTCTCTTTCCCCCCCTCTTCTTTCTCTCCCTCCTCAATAAAAAGGATCTAATTACTGCAAATGCTAGATTCCATTCTCACTGACAAGTTTGAGGAAATGGGGCAAAACATCTGATTCAGCCCCAGCTTCTCTCATTGTCTGTGATTAGCACTCCACCATCCAGATGGGTTCCTGGAGCTTTACAATCAAGAGCGTGTTAACTCTGCCCCTGCTGGATTCTCTTCAGCATCTCTCTGGCAAAAGGGAGATGAACCCAGTCGCCTGAACCTTCAGCAGGTGCTGTCCTATCCCAACCGTCCCGGGTGGTTTGCCCCAAGTCCCCGTTCAGTTTGTCACAAAGGCCAGCAAACTAGAGCCTGAGGGCGGAAGCTGCCTCAAGACCTGTTCTGTCGATACAGTTTTACTGGATAGAGCCGTGGCCCTATTTCGTGCGCGTGGTCCGTGGCTGCGATTATGCTATAAAGGCAGAGAGTGAAGCAGTTGGGGCTCTGCGGCCCACAAAGCCCCACACATGGTCCCTTCCTGGAAAAGGTGGCCACCCTGGTGTGAGACTTTGTTACCCCTCTTGCCATCTCACATTAGACTGGCCGCATACTAGGGATCGGGGCATCTCCGTTTTCTCATCCGGCTTCGTCCACTTGAGAGATGGATTTGTCAGGGGTAGGCAGGAAAGAGCTCACACAGCTAGTTTGTCAGAGGAGATCTGATGAAGAAAGTTTGTTGTACCTACGGTGATAAGGTTCAAACAAGGTACTACAGACTTCAACCCCAGATGGGAGGGGCAAGGAAGGAGCTGGTTTAACCAGAGGCTGGAGCCAGAGCGAAGGGACAGGGCAGGAGCCTGGGAGCAGGGGCTGTGGGAGAAGCTGGGACCCAGAAGGAAGGGTGAGCAGCCGGAGCTGGAATTACAGGAACCAGCCACGACCCCTCCTCCCAGGTGCCCCCAAGCCCCGAGAGAGGAGACCATAGCCTGGATTCTGTACTCCTGTTGCCTTTGCTGTCCCATCAGTGCCTTCCACCAGCTGAACCCAATGGGAAATAAGCAGGCAGAGGAGTCTGGGAAATGCCATTGTCAGGGATCCGAATCCTTCCACGTCGCAGAGCAGAACGGGAGTGCGGGTGACACGTGACTTTGGGAGCAGTCACATCAGCAATCCCAAGCTGCAGGTACATCAGGTACAAAACTCAGATGCCCATATCTTGGCCACGCACATCATTCATAGGGTTGACGTGAAAGAACACCGTCCAATGCACATAGTGTATAAACCCCGCAGGGCAGATGCTGCCTTCATCTGACAACACCTTTCCCAAATGTCTCTCTTCCCTTCATCAAGGTTCCCTCCATACCCTTCAACCCTCCTCTGTCTAGAGCTAGGGACACTCCACCTTCTGCTCACTGACTGAGCCTCCCCCAAGACCCTGTGTGCTACCCCATCGCTCATTAGGGTAAACATGAACCTGAACGGTTCTTTAGGACTAAACGTGAGCATAAGCCTGCAGTTCGTTTTGCTCTTCATTCCCAGGCTTTGGAGCTGCAAGCCCCTCGTTTAGGACCCGGCATCAAAGGGAGAATCTTTCCCATGGGTGTTTATATATTTATTTGTTTCGACTGCCAGGGCTCCGCTTTTATTAGGACTAGCCTGCTGCTTCCATTTCTTAGCATTCTGGTCTCTCTTCTCTAAACCCATCAGAGATTAAGCCTACGGAATTAAATCACAAGCCGGTGACACAGGTTCTGCTTCCCACTGACAGATGCTGCTATGCTACTAAATTTTTAAACTTACAAGCAATTTCAGGTCCTGGATGCCAGATTTCCCTATAAGCCAGTAAAAAAGCAAATCTCTTTTGATTATTTGTTATATCTTTGTAACTATGCTAGATGCCTTTGGTCAGCTCAGACTGGCTCAGAAAACTCCAGTAAACAAGAACCTATGGCACAGGGAGGCAATTCCAGCATTCACAGAAGGGGGAGGTGCCAGGGAGGTCAAAAGCCCACACACACTCGTTCTATCTGTCATTGTGAGGGGCCAGTTCAAGAAAAACTGGGGAAGAGGGTCTCACTGGAGGTGAAAATGAAAGGAGCCTGAGGTATCCCAAGAAGGGGAGGAAAAGCATTCCAGGTGCTAAGAACAGCACGTGCAAAGGCACAGGGGAGGGGCTGTGAATGCCTAGTTGGAAAAGTGGTGAGAAATTGCACACACCTGGAAACACACCCTAACTTAGCCTCATTGTGCTGCTTTCCTGGCAACTCAGGTTCTGTGCACAGTTTACAGTGCTGGGAGCATCCCACAGGCGTTCCTAACCTTGTCCTGATAAAAGGGAGTAAATACAAGATGAGATTAGGAATGCACACCCTCTGAGACCCAGGATCTGGTGGGCTGGCCACGTCAGCAGGGTTTCTGCTCAACGCTTTTGCCTCCAACCTGACCTTTATCTAAATGGCTGTACCCAACACTCTCAAATGGGAGGTGTCTCTTTCTCTTCATCACGTGCGACACCAGTCTCTAGAGCTGGAATTCTGCCTCTATCCTGTTCTCTGACGTAGGCATTTCTTCCTTGGAGTTTTGGTCTCTGAGGTAGGGTTTTTATTTTTATTTCTATTTTATTTCATTTCATTTAATTTTTATTTATTTATTTATTTATTTATTTAAAGATTTTATTTATTTATTTGACAGACTGAGATCACAAGTAGTCAGAGAGGCAGGCAGAGAGAGAGAGAGAGGAGAAAGCAGGCTCCCTGCTGAGCAGAGAGCCCGATGTGGGGCTCGATCCCAGGACCTTGGGATCATGACCCGAGCCGAAGGCAGAGGCTTTAACCCACTGAGCCACCCAGGCGCCCCTCATTTTATTTTTTTTTGTCCAGATCTCTTGAGCCATGTCACCATGTGTCTGTTCTCATATCTAATTAACATCAATTTTGGAACTAGGAAGTGATTTTATTTGGGAAGAAGCATTGATTAGATTTGAGAATCTATTGCAAAGTGGAATTTGAAGACTCTTTCCCTCCCTCCCTTCCTCTTTCTCATTCTGCATTTTATTTGAAAGTCCCCACAGGCTCACTCTTGCTCTTGGATGTTTAAGAGTGTCTCTAGTAGACCCTCCAAGGTCCACCTGAGGGAACCTATGGAGCTTATGAAGAGACGTAGAGTTGGCCCCCACAAAACCTTTGGTCTTGCATTAGCCTGACACCCCATTATCCTTATGGTCTAACCCAAATTTTCCACTGAGACAAGACACAGAGGAATTTATATGCCTAATAGTTTCAGTTAATAATATATATATACAGATAGATAGATAGATAGAAGTAGTAATAAAAGTATATTAAAGACAAGACGACAATGTGCTGGTCAGAAAATATACTGCATAGATTTCTTTAGAATGTAAGACCTCTCAAACAATCTTAATAAATCTTTTTCTTGTATCTCAGTGGTCAACCAAGTGAAATGACTCCTCTTATAAACTGTGCTGGGTTTTAATTACAGCTGGATCAGCGGTAGATCGGAACTAACTGCCTTCACAGTCAGACAATATGCCAGAGCTGGCAGGCGCGCTCCTCGCAGGTTCCCCCGGATCCTTGCAATCTGTGTCGCGTCGGCCAAAGGCCTGTTCTTGAGCTTGGAACTTTTATTCTGGCTGCCTTGTCCCTGGATCTGTGAAAAACAACACATGTAAGCATTCTGCCAGGGAATGCAAACCTAAATTGATGTAGAAAATATCCTTCCCTGCCTCAGGTCTACCCTGAGTTGGACATACCTGGAAACATGCCTTAATTTGGTTTCATTGTGCTTCTTTCCCGGTGATTCAGACTCTGCAGTGTTGGGACCATACCACTGGGGTTCCCAACCCTGTCCCGATAAAAGATACTAAATACGAAATACCTCAGAGTTTCCTGGATTCCCTAATTGCATACCAAGGGGGCCTTCCTTGTAGGTTCAGGACCCTCCTGAGTTCCTGGCTCTTGTGCAAATAATATCGAGAGCTGGGGAAAAATGTGAATATATCCATCATCCAAGAGCTACAGGACCTCTTGTGCTGTGGCTAAGCCACACATAAAAGGAGGTAAGGAAACGAAACTACTGTTTCTTGAAGCTATTATGTCCTAGTGTTAGATGTATCAGCCAGACAAGAATGTATTTGTAGCCTCTTCTAAAGAAAATTCATGTGAGCAGATTAAAGCTTGGTGAGATAGGAAAAATGCCAAATCATCCCCAATAAGAGGGAACCAAGGACTGAAGGCTGCACTTTTCCCAGCATAGACTTAGTTTTTTCTGAGGGTTTAGCATCCTTACTCCTCTTCAGCTCGGCCAAGTTCAAAGAAAGTGTTTATTTCGGAAGGGCATTTTAGGACTTCTTCTGTACACATTACTAGAGCCTGGCCTACAGAATCTCATACCATTGCCAGCACAGGCTTGGAAACTAGACATTGCTGTTCCCATTTTACAGATGTAGAGACTGAGGCTCAAAGAGTTTAAGCAAATCCCAGAGAGTCACAGAAGAAGGTTGCTGAACTCCATTTAATGTTTCTGTTGCCAAAGCTATTTTGTTTTCATTCTATCATCCCCTGTACCTCCTCAAGGATGTACTACTGTTAAAGAGTTTCGAAGAGACTCTTTGTTACTAGATCTGTCCTTTTTTTTTTTTTTTGAATGTATTAAAGCAGAAAGATGACTATATTCAAGAACATTTATGCCATCTTCAAGACAAAGGCTCGATTCTAAGGTTGTAAGCCATGTTCAAATTGTTTTTTTCAAAGGACAGAAGCTTATAACCCATTCCCAATGCAATCGCAGCAGGAGACATTTATAGCATTAAGCGTAAGAGAGGGTAATTAAAATGTTGTTTTATTTATTTATTTTTCTCCCTCCCAGTGCGTGTCTCATGCCCACTGTGCCTTGGACATTATCCATTACCTGCAGGATATGTGAGCATCTTAATTTGTTTGGACTCTGGTTTTGGTTGGAAATTTGATGAACTATAAGAATCCTTGGGCTCTGTGCCCAGGTTGCGGGCTGCTCCCCCAGACACTCCCAGCCAGCCCACCGCACTTGCAGCCAGTGACACTGATTCTTACTCAGCTCTTGTCTGAGACCTTGCAAGACTCTAAAGTAGTGGGGTTTCTCTGCTTATTCAGACCCTGGGCTTGGTTCTGTTTTCCAAACCTAAGTGTCTGCTGTGAGCTGAATTGTGTACCTCCAAATTTCACATGTTCAAGCCATACTGCGCTAAGTGTGACTGTTCTGGGATACACAGCCTTTAGGGAAGTAATTAAGGTTAAATGAGGTCACAGGATGGGACCTGATCTTGTACATGAACTTCCAGGCTTCAGAATTGCGAGAAAATAAATTCTGTTGTTTCAATAGCTCTGTCTGTAGTGTTTTGTTACGGTAGCCCTTAGTAGACTAATACAATGTCTACACCCTTTCCCGACAAATAATCTATTTCTCATTTCCTCATTATGAATAACTCACTGCTGTAATGGCAGCATGATTTCACATCTTGGAGACCCAGCAGATTGTCCGTGTCCTGAAGACTTGCTGGTTGCCAGGCCTCCCTGTGTCCCCACAGAACCTGGCAGAGCGTCCTGGCGTCATCACAGCAGGCGATAGTTTGTAATGATTTTTTAAATGATGTCTCCCCAATTAAGTTGTGACCTCTCAAACCCTGGACACGTTCTCATTCATTTTTAAATTCCCAATGTGAAAAGTGCCGCTTGGCCCATTACAACACTCAATACGTTGTGAACAAATAAATGAACTTAACATTATTTCATTGACTCTCCACAATGACAAATATTGCATGGAAGAATTACGACTGTACTTTTTTTTTTTTTTCTTTTAAAGAAATGTATTTCTAGAAGAGATTAGACGTTGCTTGCCTGACACCAGAAGAAAATACGTAGCCACAGGGAAACTGGAAGGCAGGACAACGGACAGCACAATGTCTTCTATTTTTCTGCTTTCCTCATTGTGACCTGTTTGGAAGGAAATTCCTGAAGCCCATTCTTACTGCGGTGTAAATGGCCAGGAACCACTGTGCCGCTCCAGCAGCACCCGGGACAAGAACAGATGAATTGTGGTTAACCACATAAGCACCTGGTTGTCTGAACAACCAGGTAAAGATACTGTGAGGTAATAGAAAATCCGTCTATTAGTTCCTGCCACAGAGCTCCTGAAACCCTTGTAATTTCCTGGGTGATAGGAGTGTCTTTTGTCCTCATGAAGGGACTCTGGGTGAGCTCCTAAATGGCTCCTGGGGGATACCTGGTCACCAGAAAGACTAAACACTGTCAATCTCACTTCCCATTCTCTTCAGAAGGGAGAAGGGCTGAAAATGGAGTTAATTAATGACTGATCATGCCTACATGAGAAAGCCTCCATAACATCCCAATAGTACAGGATTTGGAGAGCTTCCTGATCAGTGAAACACATTCACACTGGGAGGGTGACTCGTGCTGACTTCCCAGGGACAGAAGTCCCTGCAATCTTCACCCTCCCAGCCCTCAGCCTGTGCATCTTTTCATCTCCCAGCTCGTGTGTATCCTCCACTGAATCCTTGAACCTGCAGGTCATTGTAACTGTTTCCCTGAGTTGTGTGAGCTGCTCTAGCAATTTGATGGAACCCAAGGAGGGGATGGGGGGCAGTCTTGTGGGACTGAGCCCCTAAGCTGTGGGATCTGAC
Organism: Martes martes; assembly: GCF_963455335.1. Classification (NCBI taxonomy): domain Eukaryota; kingdom Metazoa; phylum Chordata; class Mammalia; order Carnivora; family Mustelidae; genus Martes; species Martes martes. Next base: position 5,559,415 of record NC_137891.1, on the reverse strand, counting down.
ACTGTCTCCAGGCAGGTAGTGTCATAACTGAGGTGAACCACAGAACCCTAGCAGGTGCCACAGAGCACTGATTGTTGGGGGGGAAAGCCCCACACATTTGGAGACCAGAAATGTCAGAGTGAAGTTGTGGGAGGATAAAGGAGATGCACAGGAGGGCAACACAGAAGGACAAATGGGTTTTCCTTGTACAAGAGGAGGGAGACTGGAGGTTTTATTATTTAGGTATCAGTAGTTTTATTTTTGAAATATGTCAGACAACTATAAAATATAAAATTGAGGGGAATTAGCTTAGTCTCTAAGTTCTCTTGGAAAATCCCAAGCTCCAGTTACTTGTCTATGAAAATAACTTGTTGGTATACTCAGAATATTTGATATGGTTTATCCTTAGGAAAGGAGAAATAATTCCAAGCCTTGCTCTAAGCTCTACTTTAAAATCCCTGTATTTATTAAACCTCTCAGAGGTTTTCTACTGCCCCAGGACATTGTCTGAGTTCTATACCACATCCCTCAAGGCCCAGTGACCTTTAGATCCAAAACTGTCTCTCCCATAACACTTTCCACCCACCACTTTATTTATAGCCCAGCAATACTCAAGTTCTTGGACAGTCATGGGACTTACCGTGCTATTCTATGACAGATTTACATACCAAACTCCACTTCTCTGGAAAGTCTTCCCAGAGCTGGGTTTTTTGGGAATCTTTTCCACCCTTTATATCATCTCAATTATTACTACTCAGGGTAATCAATGGATTTTCTGCCTCTGCAAATTCTCCATACTATTATCATAAAATCATACCTTCATAGCAATCTCTGTTCATACCACTGCTTGTTTCTATAAGTCAGTGTTTTTCATCCTTGGAACTAGTTAGTGTTGGGGCTTAATATTTGTTTTGTTGGGCTGTGCTACCAATAATAGGATGTTTAGCAGGATCCCTGTTTTTTACTAACTACACGCCGATAGTACCCCAGTTGTGACAACTAAGAACATATCCAGACAGGCATAAACTCTTGAATGTGCCCTTACAGAAGGCAGCGAGGTAGGCTCAATTGCGGACCACATTCTAATCCTCAGAAATGTAAATATATTTCTTCTCCCATTGAAAGGCCCGGGTAGATATGTTAAGGATCTGGAGGTAGGGAGACTGCTTGGGGTCATCCTGGTGGGCTTGATGTAATCAAGGATCCTAATAAGAGGGAGGCAAGACGGTCGAAGGCAGGAAGAGAAGGTCTGATGGAAGGAGCAGTTGAGTTACACTCTTTGAAGGTGGGGGAGGGGATCGCGAGCCAAGGAACCCAAGTGGCTTCTAAAAGTTAGAGAGGTCAGGGTGAATTGTCCTTTATGGCCCCCAGAAGTCTGGCCTAACACTGTGGTTTTAGCCCAGTAAAGTTGATTTCCAGAAATGATCTCCAGAAGGTTTAACATGCATTTGTAATCCTCAGATCTTAGTGTGATTACCCAGTTAATGTCACGGCAACTCTAGTCTTTGAACTGTCAGGAGAGCAGACTCCTAGATTGTCTCCACTGGCCTTAAGATCCATCCCCGCTTCTAACAGTGAGGGCAACAGTAGGTGCTCAAACATATTTCCTGAATGACTAAACTACCATCCAGAAACATAAAATACCCAAAATATTGTGATGTTTGAAATTATAAGGCTGACTATATGATAGACTCTCTGGAATCAGAACTACTGTTTAGTTCTTTTTTAAAAAGTGTTTAAGTCAAAGGGGGTGCCTGGGTGGCTCAGTGGGTTCAGCCTCTGCCTTTGGCTCAGGTCATGATCTCAGGGTCCTGGGATCAAGCCCCACATCAGGCTCTCTGCTCATCAGGGAGCCTGCTTTCCCCCCCACCCCCCACCTGCCTCTCTGCCTACTTGTGACCTCTGTCAAATAAATAAATAAAATCTTAAAAAAAAAATTAGGTCAAAGAGCCCATCCCATGGTCTTGCACAGGTAGGGTATTATGATGGTAAATCATGGACATTCTGGAGCCACACAGACTTCACTCTGAATCACTCACTGGGACATTTTGTCCTGTCACTTAGTTTCTCTGAGCCTCATTTTCCACATCTATGGAGAAAGGATAAAAATACATAGAGGGAGCATCTTATGTAAGAAAGTAAGTATTAAAAAAATAAGAATTCTAACACTGATGTATATGGCAATTGCTGTGAAGAGGACACAGGAGCTCAGTGAAAGACTTCCCAGTGGTCAAAACTTAACCAATCGCAGCACCAAAAGAAATAAAGTATTATTGGACTATAACACAAAGTATGAAATTGGTGTCTCTGAGTCTAAACTGATATAAATAAGTGATTCAATAAATAAATAAATGGAGGAGATTAGAGACATCTCCCATGAAGAAGATGTGCAAATAATTTGTTTATACATTTTATTCACAAGGAGGCAGAGCAAAACCCCTCACTCCTAAAATGTGAACGTTGCATAGTGACTTCCTTCCAAAGACCAGAGTGAAAGGAAGAGAAAAGAGTAACTTGACAGTAGAGAAACCTGATTTAAAAAAGGGGGGGGGGGGCGCCTGGGTGGCTCAGTGGGTTCAGCCTCTGCCTTCAGCTCAGGTCATGATCTCAGGGTCCTGGGATTGAACCCGGCTTTAGGAATCTCTGCTCAGTGGGGAGACTGCTTCTCCCTCTCTCTCTGCCTGTCTCTCTCTACTTGTGATCTCTGTCTTTCAAATAAATAAATAAAATCTTAAAAAAAAAAAAAAAGTTTCAGCCACGGGAAAAAGGTCGACATCAACATGTTGATAATTGATATTGATAATATGTGCTATTCCTGTGATGTGATGAAAATGGCATGTTACCTCTGTGGTCTTCCTCCCCAAACCCATAACTAATTATGAGAAAAGCATTAGGCAAATCTCAGTTAAAGGACAATCTACAAATTACTTGACCAGTACTCCCTGAAACTGTCAAAGTCCTCAAAAATAAGGAAAGCCTGAGAAACTCCTGAGAATTCAAGGAGACATGTAGCTACATGTAATCTGGTATCCTAGATGGGATCCTGGAACAGAACACGGACATTAGGTAAGACTAAGGTAAAGACTAAGGAAATCTGAATAAATGATGAACTTCAGATAAGAGTAATGTACCCATATCTTTTATAAACTGCAACAAACATACCACTCTACTGTAAGATGTTAGTAATAGGGGAAACTGCATGCAGAATGTATGGGAACTTTCTGTACTATCCTCACAATTTTCTAAAACTTTAAAATTGTTCTAAAGTAAAAACTGTATATATTTTTTTAAAGAGGTCTGTCAAAGGACAATACGTTTTGGAGCACTGATTTTAAAATAGGGGCTTGTGGCACCTGGATGGCTCAGTCTGTTGAGCCTATGCCTTTGGCTCAGGTCATGACCGTGGGGTCCTGGGATCAAGTCCCTAAGCAAAGAGTCTGCTTCTCCCTCTCCATCTTCCCCCACCCCAGTTGTTTTCTCTCACCCTCTCTCCGACAGACAAATAACATCTTTTAAAAAAGTAAAAATAAAGGAAAAATAAAAATAGGGGCTAAATAGAAGTTTTTGTTCATAATACATGACATACCGAACACGTCCAGTTAATATCATGGCAGAAGTTGGTCATGGCAGAGTGAGGGGTCACTCAGCACACACGCGGATGTGATTCCCAGGATTATGAGCCACCAAAGACAAGAGGGGCAAGCTGTTCCCCTCTGCCATCCCCAAAGCTTCAAAGACAGACTGTCCCCAATTAGATTATTATCAAATGTATTTCCTATTTCTATTGTCCTAAAAATAAGTGGACGTGTATATATGTCATGTCTTTTCTTTAGGACTTGGATGATGGTTTACCACCTGTCAGAGCCCAGCACGTATGTGAATCCTCCCCCAGCATCCACCTGTAAGGATGATTCATGCTTCCATCCCCACCGTTACTCTCCATTCTTCTTTTCATTTTTCTTGTGTGATCCTGTACTTGCTGCTGCTGTGGGATTCTGCCAAAATGGAGTCTTATTTTTAACCAACATGCCTTAACTCTCCCATTAAACTTGAAGTCTTTGGGGACAGAGATGATAACAGCATTTATGCATTTTTCATCCAAAATGCAATATAATATTTGAACATAGCTTATCAAAGATGAATGAAAGAATGGATATTTGAATGGGAGAAATGATCAAACAGATGAAACTAACAGCTTAACCAACAGTCAAAATGAAGAATGCATCTGTCAAAGTATGTTATTACTTTAAACTCTGTCCTGCAAACCCCAAAGCAAGGTGCAAAACATACTACAAATTAGTTCCCTACAGATGGATCCCAAAAGCTTTCAGGTAACACTGTCCGGGTTGTCTAAAAATGATTTGCCTTATAAAGAGGCGTCTTCTTTTAGGATTAATGGATCAGCACATGGGGAAGTGATTCTATTTAAATTCCCTTCCTTCTTTATCTATTCAAGAGGCATCTTTAATTTTAGGGCTAAAAAATTGTGAATCAAATCCCTGTTTCATTGATAAGCATTAAAACAGTGTTAACAACTTAGATCTTTCTCTGATACGAAACATTTAGTTAGGCTTCCACAAATTGTTTAGTGTCTATGGAATCCCAGGATTTCAAAGCTGGTGAATAAAGTGAATTCTCTCAAGTTATTGCATTTGAGTCAGACATTAAAGCAAATCTCTTCATTTCCTTATCATACCACGATATTGCCTCTAGAAGCCTTTGGTCTAAGCTCTCTCTGAAAGGAAGTGTTGTGAATAAGTCATCAGAGATATTCAGACTTGTGCTACTGCTTGGAATGTAAATGCATAGTGACCATGAGCTTGAAAGAGATACCAGACCCCGTTAGGACAGATCCATGCTGAGAATAAGTTCCCTGGGCACTAGGCCAGTCTCCATGGTGCTGTTACAAAGTATCATAAGGAAACTTAGAACCACTGATCTCACACCAGGGGCAGGAGCTGTGTTAGATGTTTCATAGACAATATTTCCATTAACCCACATGACAGTTGAGACGTAGGTTTCATTGTCATTCCACAGATAAAGAAACACCCTCAGTAGGTCACATACTCAAGGAAGATCAGAGTTTGCTGGGTTGACACAAGGAATTTTGGTCTCACGTTGACAAAACCTAGTGAATCTACATAAATTCCACACTCCTCTGGATTGCACTTATGGAAATGCTTCTTTTGTAGACAAAAAGGAAATTTAGAAGGTTCGCCATTCAAATGTAAGGTTTACTCCTAAAATTTCCACTGACAAATTTATTAAATTTGCTCATTGACATATAGCATCATAGAATGAAAGGTTGACTGAATCAAGACTCTGAGAGAGGACGAGATGTCTATGCATTCTTCTCTCTACCTACTTTTTAGTGGAGTTGAGAGCACTGGAAAATGGTCCATTTGCATTGCTTGGTGGCTGTATGAGTTGGATAAGGAGACTCTCCAAAGCACCACAGACTGAGGACTTACATTAATTTTCTTAATAAGAAGAAGAAAGGACTTAAATTTATTTTCTCCCAGTTCTGGAGACCAGGAGTTTGAGTGCAAAGTGTCAGCAGGTTGGTTCCTTCTGAGGCCCAAGACAGGAAGATCCCCAGCCACTGTCCTGGATTTGTGGGAGGCCCTGTCTCTGTCCCAGTTTCCTGCATGGTCCCATTTGAATTTAATTACTTCTGTAAAGACCTTATTTCCAAATACACATGCTGAGGTGCTGGGGTCAGGACTTTAGCATATGAATTTTGGAGGTCAGATGTGGGGATGGGGCACGATTTGGCCCTTAACATTGGTTTTTACCCCCACGGCATTAAATAGATGGAACTTTGAATTCCCATACCTTCAATTTCTTCAGGAAACTAAACAGTGATCCACACTCAACAGAAATATGAAAAAAAACTCTGCTCTTTAATAAAACAAGTGGATGAGTCATGCCAGGCACCACATCTCAGAAATCATAGAGAATTTGAAAAATATAAGCTTTGGGCATGGAAATTCACAGAAAATTCCAATTCTATCTTTTTTTGTGTGGCTCCTTTTTTAACCGTGCCCTCTCTGTTCTTCTTTCATTATCTCATTAATAGCTTTTCCGCTCATTTTAGAGCTTATTGAAATCCCTTTTCTTTTGTTCCATCATTTGTGCATGGAGTTTTTCTCCCAGAGAAATTAAGCACCCGTACAACAACAGAACCTCGTCTTACACAGAAGTGTCCAGCACAGCCCCCCACACTGGGCTGGGTACATTCTGGAAGCCATACATGCAATTTAAAACACCACTCAGGGGCATGTTCAAAAGAAGTCAGAGAACTGGGCTGTAGAGAGAGATTCTTAGACTTCTAAATAATTGTGTTTTTTCTTCCACACCTTAGACCAGTTAAAAGAGAAAAACCATGGCTAGATGCCGGCCACACACACCTGTCTGTCAGTCCTTCATCGCACGCCCTGGGAGGGAGCTCTGAACGTGCCCACATCAGCCACTTATCCAGGGCCTGGGCTGGTTGTACCACCTATTCCAAGTCAAGGCTTTAGTAAGAGGAAGATTCTGAACAAAATACGGTGTTCGTCCAACTAATTTCAAAGACCGAGTTGAGGGTTCTTTGCACTTGTCTGTAGAATCTGGATCATCAGCTGATGTGTGCATGACCTGTGGATAACATGTCTCTCCCTCTGTTTCACACCTCCCAAAGCCTCCTTGAGGCTCCTGGGGATGTTCAAAGCGGACAACCCATGGATTTCCTCCCTCGGGAGCCCTTTGTTCACCTCTGCTGTCTCTGTCCCTCAACACAATCAGGGAACCCACCTGAGCCCTCCACTGTTTTTTCAAAACATCATGAAACATGGCTTCCCATTGATCCCAAACTGTGCTGAAGAATTGGGAGGGACCCAACAGGAATGTTAACACAACTCATCCAACATGTACACTAGAAAGGCAACAAAGGACAGCAGAAGCATGAGTTTATATTAAATTTTAAGATATTTTGTGTTCATCAATCCTTTCTGACCACATTGCCCCTGCAGGCCCTCCTTTTGGGATCTTTGATTTGGCTCCGAGACTACAAATTCCAGCTTCTTCTCCTCCACCAATATGATCCCTCTCCCCCTCCCCACTCATGTCCTTCCGCCTGCACTCTTGCCTCCTGGAACAATCTACCAATTTCTTCCTGAATCTCCCTCAGAGAAATCCTCTGTTTTTCTGGATCCTAGGTAAGAGGCTGGGATGAGACTCTCATGGAAGAGGAAGGCACCAGACTCGGCAGGGCAATGAGGAGCTTCAGTGAGACTGGGGTGGGGGTGGGGCTCATGGGGGTTGGGGAGCTGTCTGGGTGAGACAAAGACCAAATGTGCCTTAAAAGAACAGGAGGGACTGACCCTATGAGGCTTGGGGCAGGTAGAGGGGGATAAGACGATTTAGACATAGGAGACCACCTTCCAGAGAAAGTTAACACTTTCCCCTAAAGCATCATTTGCAAACCCAGTGCTGAATCCCTAGAAAAACAAATCAAAACAAAGCAAAATAAAAAAAAAATCTTCATACCCGCATAAACAAATCCAAGGGCACCTATGCCCAAAATAGTGCCCATTAGAAACATTGTGCACCTCCTTTGCCATTATGGTGCATGAATATCTGTGCGGTGGACAGTGTGTGTGTCCTCTCCCATCACACAGGGCCTGTGCTTTCCGTCCCAGCATGTGCGCTGTGCCCTCTCTCCGAACATGGCTCTGCCGTGTGGACACTTGAGAGGGTGCTCCCAGGCTCCTGTTTGCCCAGAGCCGATGAAAGCCAAAGAAGTTGTCTGGTACTCAACAATTTTGTGTGAAAGACACGGACTCCATTATCTCTAATGCCTCTGAATATTATAATTAAGGGCGACAGCCCTGAAAGAGAGTTTCAGATTTTCTTCAGCATTGAGGCTCTAAATTGAGGCCAGTACAGCATTCCGGACAATTGAACCTCCACGCAGGCACTCAGTCATAATTGGCTTTGCTTGAACAGCCCACAGCTCACCCCCCCGTGTCATGGATCGATGGGAAATGACAAGGGACGGAGATGAACACCTTCCAGGGACCATGTTCTCCCTAAATGAATAAATATCCCATCTCCCTCTATCCCGTGAAAATCCCATCAAAGAGCTGTAAACAGGAAAGCCTTTCCAAGAGCAAAGCTGGTGGCTTCCAGGAGAATCCAGCAACATTAGCTAATGGTTGAGCTCATCCTGGGAGAGGGGCTTAAACTGTGTGTGGGGTGTTGAGGGAGGGAGATCTTGCTCTGTAAATGCCCTCCCACAGTTGAATGAGAGTTTATGTTTCTAGCACTTGTTTGCCAAGAAAGAATCATCATGTGGGTGTAAGCGTGGGGTCCAAGGAGCCTGGATTCAAATCCGCGTGAGTGTACATTGCTGGCTACATAACTTATTGATTCCTCTGTCATATAACTGTCTCACAATTAAGGGGAAACTAATAATGGGGACCTACTCCCAAGGAGGATGAGGTTAAGTGCCTTACTTAACTTTGAGAGCAGAGTCTAGGGCTCTAAACGTTGGCTATGAAAATTGGCGACCCCTTCAGGGAGCGTGAGTCATGACAGGGCCTCAGGGGGAAGGGGCTGTGTTTGATCTCTCACGTTTAATTAAGGAAAATGAAATGGCTTTTTACATTTTGAATATTAACAAAGTCACATAGTCAAAATTCACAACATGTAAAAACGTAAACAAGGAGAGCTCTCACTGCTACCGTTTCTGGCTTCTCTCTTGACCCGCAGGAACTAAGGGAAGTGTTAATGTGTACCAATGTTTCATGCTGCCAGGGTCTGGGTTAATTTGTTATATGGCAATAGAGAGCTAATACACAACACTAGAATTTTAAATCCAGGGAATCTGTCCTTCAGCTATAGAAGGTACAATCAAAAATATTGAACATACAAGACACCAGAGGATATTTCTCCATAAACTGAATTTGTTTTGCATGCTAATTATTCTCCATCTGTTTGTGTCTTACTAATCTTTTTGTATATTTAATTTCATGTAATATCTGTGTTTTAATGCAATGCATTTTTGTTTGTTTGTTTGTTTGTTTGTTTTTGTTTTCTTTTCCTGATATTGTCAGTTGCAAGAGTTGGATCTGTACGTAGGACATGCTGGGATCATCTCAAGGCACTCATGTCCCCCAGATGCTCTTTCTGTCCGCTGCCCCGGAGACAGACTTCCGCCGGCAAATATGGTGTGTGGGCATTATTTCTGAAATAGCAGTACTTCATCCATGTCTACAGACCAAACCAGACCCTAGAGAGGTTCTCCTTCTATCTCTGCTCACACCAGATTCCACTCTCATCACTGCCGAGAGGGCGTACCCCCTTCTCTCTTTGGGATGCATTCACTCAGAAATGGTATCCTTCCCAGGGTTCCTGAAATCTGTTCATTCCAAGCCCTCTTACCAATCTCTGTTTTTCTTCTCTTTGCATAAATATGCTGTCTGTTCCATGTGTGACCTTGAGCAAGTCTCTTGGTAGCCCTGTGCCCGTGTGTTCCTTGCCTAACGTGAATGCAGTCCTACTTCCCTGGATGCCATGTACATTAGGTTAAGCCTCCACAGAGAAGGTACTGAGTGAGGACAGTGATGGCAACTGCTTGTTTGTGGGAGAGCTTCAGAGTACACCAGTCAGGGAGTGGAAGCTAGGCAAGGAAGCGAGCAAGCCAGGAGAGGGAGCACTGATGACCAGGTGACCTCTGGTGCAATCAGGATTCAGTCCTCACGGAACTTGTGGGAAGTTATCTGTGATACAGTATCGTCCCACCAGAGAGGAAGGAAGCTGGGGTATTTGTCTATAAATCCCCGCTGTCACTGACTAAGACAGGGGATGTTAACTGCCAGAACTTCTGACCTTCCCATCTCCCTACCCACAAGCAGATCAAACAGCAACCCCCTCTCTCTCACACACACACACACACACAGACACACACACACACAACTGGGGAAAGGCTTCTGATGGAAAGGCTGGTGCCTAAAGTGGAAAGTTACAGGCAGACACAGGAATATGGGATATGGGGGACCCCACAAGAGGCTGTTGTGGAACACAGTGAGAAACTGGATATGAACTCCACCTACAGATGCCACATCAGATTAGAAGGAATATACGTGCATCATTGTTAATAATACTAATTCTAACATAGGTGTTTTTCATAACCAGTTAAGAATGAGCCCCTTAAACAAACGAGTAATTCTCCTACAAGCATAAACCTTCCTACAGCTGTACCTTATTTACACAGGAGTCTCTGTGATGCATGGGCTTCTTCTCAGCCTTTGTGGACCCTGTGTTCTGGAACATGGCTCCCTAAGTTCAAGAGTGTTTACTGAGACACTAGTCATCTTTCTGTGTGGATGCTTTGTGTCCAAAACTTAGTAGGAAGTGCAGAATATCTGCGGAATGAATGAACACCTTCACATTACACCGTACTGTCTTCCAGGACTCCATAACTTTCTATTCTTTATTCATTTAAACAATGACCCTGTCATTTCTGAAAATATATCTGCTGCTCTCTTTCCAAGAACCAGCACCTACAGACAAACTGATTTATGCAGAAGCATACTTTTGTATATTCTGTGAATAATGGCGTATACAATTATTAAGCTTTGGTTTTTCAAACTCTTAAGAGTAATTGCTTTTTGTGAGCATCTCCTTCTGAGTATAGTTTTAGTGTGATCCACGTTGCAGACAGACTGGGACCCCAGAGCGTGCTACTCTACGTGCCCCACCCTTCCCCGGGTTGTGTATTTCCCCGAAGTCCCGAGACTAAAGTCAGTCTCTGATACTCTCCCCACTAAATCAACTAACAGAAGGTCACAAGGAAAGCAGGAGGAGGTTAGGAGATTTTTATCATGGAGTAAATATAGTCGGTCCACTCATGTGTGACTCTAATTTGCAGCAATGACAAGCATAACAAAGGGAGAGCTCACCGCCCCTTCCTGGAGAATGGCACAGAGCTGAGACTGTGCTCTTGATCTCCACGGGCAGTGCCCTCTGGGAGGAAGGGACTCCCAGGGGAGAGGGAGCCTCTAGAACCTAAGGTCAGAAAGAGAAGGAACAAATTTTAGCCATCTGGTACTAAAATATATCTGATAACCTGAGGGGGAAAAAACATTACCAGTAATACGCTGCGGTTTTGAACAGACTAATGAGTTGTACTTTTTTCCCCTTCTCTTTGTACAAGTGCTTTTCATTACCTTCTATTATGCTCTTGAAAAATGGAATTCTACTTAGATAAAATGTGATTAGAAGTCCCTCCTTGGTTCTTTTATAATCTCGAGCTTATTGCTTTTCATTTTAGCTATCCAGAATGTACTTCTTGTTGGTTTTTATCATTCCTGAGTCCTTCTGGACTTTCCGGATAGGTGTTATCAACTTCTCATTCACGATGACAAGCGTACTTAACACACTTGATGGGATCCCATCTACCACATTTTCTTAAAATTATCTGAAAGGCATTGGAAAAGTGCCCCTTTCTATAGATACATTCATATATTCTTCCATATTTAATATATATTTGCATCCACAGAAAGAAGTAGTAAGACCCTTTCTAGAGCACCAATGGGATGTCAAAAATTGGTTTTACTCTTGAGTCAAAGGCAGTTCTATTGGTTTGCACGGATTATACCTGGCAGATTTCCACTCCAGGGAATGCGACTGAGGCTGTGCTTTGAAACCCATCACTGTTTTCTTTTAGGCTAAGCATCTCATGGCTCCTCCCCACCAGCAGTGCCTCCCCACCAGCAACACCAGCAATGCCTGCAGGGTGAATGGTAAGGCAGACCCATTTCTGGGAGACCCAGGCACCAGCCATCAGCTGATTTCGGCTCAAGAATGTAATGAGAAACCTGGGATGCTCCCTCCCACTCCTCTCTCCTCTCTTCTCTCTTCTTCAGCCGGAGTCAGACTGGCATCACTGTCTGGCATGTCTCCCTATTTCCCAACACACAGGCATTTACCTAGTAACGTCTTGATACATTTAAACCTGTGATGGTATTTGCTCCGTTCATGCCCTGGACCAACGCTGCAGCTAAAAAGACATTAGAGGTCTCTATTCCTCTGGAGTATATACTTTAGTGGAAAGGAAAGGAAGGAAGGAAGGAAGAAAGAAACGAACAAAGAAACACAGAAAGTGGAGTGTAAAGGAAGGAAAGACAGAAAGCAGGGTGAAGGAGGGAAAGAAAGAAGGATGAAGGGAAGGAAAATGCTTTCAGGCAAGATGGGTGCGGCGCCAAGTGAAGAAAAGCCGGTAAATTGTAAGGGAGGGGGTTACTATTCTGCTGATACAGGAAAAGCCCCTCTGAGGAGGTGTAGGCTGAGTTCTGATTTGAATAATGAGGAGATATTTCTGCAACTATAGAAAAATGACAGCAGGTGCAGTGATCCTTAGGTAGAAAGGTTTACACTCTCCGAGGCACACGGTGAAGGCTGGTGGTGCTTAAGGAAGATGTGGGGAGGCTGGGGTGGGAGGGGAGGCAGCCTGTAGGGAATGGAGGAGTCTCTAGGCCATTTTAGGGAGTGGCATCTTGCATAAGTTCCTCAGGCCACTGGGCAGAAGACAAGCACGAGGATGAGAACAGAAGTAGGGAGAGCGGCTGTGGGGGCTGCTGGATTACCACAGAGAAGACAAGACTGTGTCGTGGACTTCATTTTTAGTAGCAGAATTGTGTGGAGTGATGAGAAGTCAGGTATACCTTGGAGGCGTAGTGCCTAACTGAATGCAAGGCTGCAAGCTGCATGCACAATGGGGACACATACTGAACTGGGAAAAGCTGTAGGGGGTACATTATGTACAAAAAATAGAACCAATATTTTAACATGTTAAGTTTGTGGTTCTTGTCATTAATCCAAACAGAGATTTGGAGAAAGCATTTGAGTGTACGCCTCTGGAACTTAGAGAGAATTCTGAGGTGAAGATATAAATCTGAAAGTCTGCAACCTCTTGATAGTATTTTGAGCCAAGGAAATGGATAGAATCACCCAAATAGTGTCGCAAAGAAGTGAAAGCAGGTGGATAGCACAGCGTGGAGACACCATCCAGACACAATGGGGCAGAAGAAGAAGGTCCGGGAAAACACACCAAGTAATCGTCAAGAGGTTGTGATAAAACCAGATGGGCATAGGGGCACGTGGGTGGCTGGGTGGGTTAAGCGTCTGCCTTTGACCCTGGTCATGATCCCAGGGTCCTGGGATTGAGCCCTCCATCAGGCTCCCTGCTCAGTGGAGAGCCTGCTTCCCCCTCTCCCTCTGTCTGCTGCTCTGCCTACTTGTGTTCTCTGTCTCTCTCTCTCTCTCTCTCTCTCTCTCTGTCAAATAAATAAATAAAATCTTAGAAGAAAAACAAGCAAACAAACAGACAGACAAACAAACACTCCAGATAGGTATGGAGGAAAAGGCGGCAACAAAACACAGGTTCAAGAAGGATAAAGTGTAAATAAATAAGTAAATGAATAAATAAAATCTTTGAAAAAGAAGGATAAAGTGATCAGCTCAGCAAGGACTACAGAGAGGTCAGGAAACAAGAAAAGGGAGAATTGATTACTGATTTTACAAGCAGTGGTATGACTGATGACCTGAATGTGAGCCATTTCAGGGGAGAATAAAATCTGTGTGTTATGCCCTCCAAAGACACCAAGATAACACTAAAATGCTGATGCTCACCTTCCTCTCTTCTACGCTGCTGCCTTGCCATATTCACAAGGGGCTTCCAAGTCTGCAAAAATCTGTAGGGCACTAAGGAGCAACATCAGATAAACATCAGTTTATCACATGCCTTTGCCTGAGCACGCACTTTTCCATTCTTGGTCATGTTTAGTTATTATGGAGGTTCAGCTAAGTCCATTTAACTATGGCAGGAAAGAAAGAAGGAGGGAAGGAGGGAGACAGGGAGGAGGGAGGGAGGAAGGAAGGAGAGAGGAAGGAAGAAAGACAAATTAAGAGAGAGAAAAAAAACAAAACAAAACTGGAGGGAAGGCCAGAGAAAGCAAGGAAGGGTCAGGATGTTCACGTGACTTCCCCAAGGGTCACCCAGCTGGTAGGAGGGAAGCCCAGTTCACATCTCACCTCTGACTCAATGCTGGGCTTTTTGAGTGTCATTATGGAAATAGCACCAGTGTATGGTTTCAGACTGTCTTGATTCTTTTTTTTTTTTTTAAGATTTTATTTATCTATTTGAGAGAAAGTGAGTGTGCATGACAGAGCATGAGCCGAGGGAGGGGCAGAAAGTGAGGGAGAAGTAGCATCCCCGCTGACCAAGGTGCCTGATGCGGGGCTCAATCTCCGGACCCTGGGATCATGATCTGAGTCAAAGGTAGATGCCTCACCGACTGAGCCCCCCAGGCATCCCAGACTGTCTGGATTCTGGACCTATGTCAGGGCACCAGTGTTCCACAGGCCTGGCACATCACTTCATGTTGGAGGTTTATGGATTCTGTACCTCCACTCAAAGCCCAGCTATGTCTCCCCGAAAAAAGACAAAAAATCCTGGAGCCAGACCTGAGCAGCCACATCTCTCTCCATCCCTCAGTCACAGTGTGTCCTGCTCACAGGTCCCTCAAAAGCCCTGAGAAGAGCAAAAGCTTCCATGATACCATAAACGTGTTTCTATTTATTTAGGCATGAAAGTTTACCCGAATATGAGAAGTTGTCAATAAAGCCTTCAATATTTCTTCATTCCACCTACCAAAGACTGTATCTGGTCTCGGCCATGCTACTGTGTGAAGGACAGGAGCAAAGGTAGTGGAGGAGAAAGTGGAAGAAGATCTCCTTTCTCCCAGTTTGTCCCCCAGGTTTGGGGGCCATCCCTGGATAGAAGACATTAGACTCTGGAAAGAACTCTGGCTTCAACGTGAGAAAGACCTAGTTCCTGGCCCCTGCACTGCTCAATGGTCACTGTGGTGATTGGTATTGTTTACTTTCCTTTAAAAAGCTATAGGAATTTGGGTGAGTTAACCTCTCTATCCTTAGTCTAAGTTAGGGATACTAAGAGCTAAACTGTGGACTTGTTGAACAGATGGTATAAGGAAATGCTGCTATAATACCAGGAAGAAGTCTGGCTGGCCCGAAGTATACCGTTCAAAAGGCAATCCCTCCTAGTACCTCCCCCTAGTCTTTCTCAGACCAAGATGATTCTGAAACTCCTCAGCCCTTGATTTCACACCCTGTGCACATCAGCCACGTGCTCTAAAGGACTGGGAAGCATAACAGTTCAGTAGCAATGAAAAACCACTCATGTACATGCATTAGGATGTAGATCCATTTTCCAGTAAAAGGCACCAGGCCTCCTTGGAGGAAATGATTCCAGAGAAAATATAAGTTAAGCCTGAAATGCAGAGTGGCTCCGGAAACGAAAGTTGTGCTCACAAAACGATGGGCGCAAAAGCCAACTTGAAGGTCCCGATGACTTCCTTTGAGACAATTTCTGCAATAATTTAAATAATGATACAAATGGATAAAATAAATATCCACAGGGCCATACTCATATAAATAAATGATTGACTATATAAATAAAAGGGAGAAGAAGGGAGACAGTTCTTTCTTAAAATAGAATTCCAATGAATAAAGGTAGAATGAATGATAAACTTAGGTAATTACTCTCTTCTGCCCCTCCCCCAGCTTGTGCACGCTTGCGTGTGCGTGCGCTCTCTCTCACTCTTTCTCTCAAATAAACAAATAAAATCTTTATCAGATACAACAAATCATTTCACAGTGAGAACTAAGTAAAGAATTCAAATTGAATGCATAGGCTGAGTTATTTTTTAATGGCCACTAGAACAAAGACCCGAATCCTCAGGGAGAATGAGTACGGAGATCTGCGATGTTTAAGGGGCCAGGGTAGGTGGGCAGGTGGGAGCACCTTCCAGGCAGAAAGGTCATTGAGTGCTGCGGTGCTCTGCTGGAAACGAAGTTGGCATATCCCGGCCCACAAGAAGGCCAGTGGGAAGGTTAGAAGGAAATGACACCAGAGAAGTGGTCAAGAGCCTGATAATTTAGGACTTCCGAGACCTGGAAAATACATGTACTTCCTCCCCACCCCCTGATTCTTAGTTCAAACGCATTCTTCTCAGTAGCTGGAGGCTTTTCAGTAGAGCTGAAAATAACCATGTGCTCACATGGTGATTTAGGGGAGCTGACCCAACTTATAATTCAGAAAGACCAGTCTGGCTGCTTGGATTGAAGTGGTGGATGGGAGTGGAAAGTTCCTCCTGACATTGAGGTCCCAGATGACGGTGACTTGAATTAGGGAGGTAGTAGAAATGGACAGATTCAAGTTTAAGACGTGTTTTAGAGGTACAACTTGGTGATAGATTTAATGAAGAAGATTAGAAAAGAGAAGTCCCCCGTAGATGTCCCAGGATAAAATGAAAGGCTTTAAGACAAGTGTGGCATAATCAAAACTGGATTTTAAAAAGTCATTCTGGCCACAGAGTATGCTAAACCACTGTTATTATAATATGACCTTTATATTTTGCTGCAATCATATGAACCTCTAGTGTTATTAAACTTATGTGAGCTGCTACTCTTAAATATATTTATACTGTTAATTTGCATGGACTCATTGTTTCTGCTTACACATGTATTATGTTAAAATGAAACTCTACTTCATTATGGGAAAATGTAAGCCAGTTGCAGTCTTATTTGCTGAAGATTCTACTTTGGTGTAATCAGAAAAAAATTTAAATACAACTTAAAAATAGAAAGAACTTACTCATGCATAATTCAGTATTTATTTAATGCCATGTCCATATGCCTATCTAAATTCATTGTTTAAGAAACACCAATTTAATGGAATATTATTCAGTGCTAAACAGAAAGAAGCTATCAAGCCATGAGAAGACACAGAGGACACTTAAATGCATATCACTAAGTGAAAAAAGCCTATCTGAAAATGATATATATGATTCCTACTATATGACAATCTGGAAAAAGTAGGGCTATGGAGACAATAAAGAGATCAGTGGTTTCCAGGGGTTAGCAGGAGGGAAGAAAGAACAGGCAGAACACAGAGGATTTATAGGAGAGTGAAAATACTCTGTATAGTGACGGATACATGTCATCACAAATTTGTCCAAGCTCACAGAATGCACAATACCGAGAGTAAGATCCAAGGTAAACTAGGGACTTTGGATGATTATGATGTGTCAATATAGGTTGACCCATTGTAATAAATGTACTGTTCTAGTGGGGGAATGTGGATATTGAGGAAGGCTATGCATGGTGAGGAGAGGGGATATATGGGACCTCTGTACCTCCTGCTCAGTTTTGCTGTGAATCTAAAACTGATTTAAAAAATAAAGTATCTTGCGGCGCCTGGGTGGCTCAGTGGGTTAAAGCCTCTGCCTTTGGCTCAGGTCATGATCCCGGGATCCTGGGATTGAGCTCCACATCTGGCTCTCTGCCCAGCAGGGAGCCTGCTTCCTCCTCTCTCTCTGCCTGCCTCTCTGCCTACTTTTGATCTCTATCTGTCAAATAAATAAATAAAATCTTTAAAAATAAATAAATAAAGTATCTTACATGAAAAAGTACTCAACATCACTCGGCATTAGGGAAATACAAATCAAAACCACAATGAGATACCTCCTCACACCAGTCAGAATGACCAAAATTAACAAGTCAGGAAACTACAGATGTTGGTGAGGATGTGGAGATAGGGGACCCCTCCTACACTGTTGGTGGGAATGCAAGCTGGTGCAGCCAGTCTGGAAAATAACATTGAGGTTCCTCAAGAAGTTGAAAATAGAGCTACCATATGACCCAGCAATCGCACTACTGGGTATTTACCCTAAAGATACAAATGCAGTGATCTGAAGGGGCACGTGCACCCAAATGTTTATAGCAACAATATTCACAATGGCCAAACTATGGAAAGAGCCTAGATGTCCATCAACAGATGAATGGATAAAGAAGATGCGGTATATACACACAATGGAATACTATGCAGCCATCAAAAGAAATGAAATCTTGCCATTTGCAATGACGTGGATGGAACTAGAAGGTATTATGCTGAGAGAAATAAGTCAATCAGAGAAAGACAATTATTGTATGACCTCTCTGATAGGAGGAATTTGAGAGGTAAAGCAGGGGGGTTGGGGAGTAGGGAAGGAAAAAATGAAAAAAAAGATGGCATCAGGAGGGAGACAAACCATAAGAGACTCTTAATCTGACAAAACAAACTGAGGGTTGCTGGGGGTGTGGGGTAGGGTTAGGGTGGCTGGGTGATGGATATTGGGGAGGGTATGTGCTATGGTGAGTGCTGTGAAATGTGTAAGCCTGACGATTCATGGACCTGTACCCCTGGGGCAATAATACATTATATGTTCATAAAAATAATTTAAAAAAATTCTCTTTAAAGAGAGTGAGAGAGAGAGAGCAATTCAAAAGCAGGAAAACTGGTCAGGAGATATTGAAACCCACCAGTGATGGTGTCTTCTGTTATAATCCAACACTTTATCACTGTATACTTTTTGAAATATTTTTATGTGGCGTGGGGCCCACAGCAACAAAAATGTATTGATAATTGCTCTTGTTCTCAAATTAATTTTAATAGGAAGCAGACTTATGTGATATAAAATAAGCTACTGGTGTGCAACAGTTAATTCCCTAGACTCCCAACTTGCTCATAGGAAATGAATTACATTTTGGAAAAAGTCCAGCTCATTTCTTTTACTCAAGATTCATTCACTGGCCTCAGGCTTATGATTACTGGTGAAAAAATAAATATAAAACATTTAAATTCAATGTGGAAGTTAAATAAGAAGGCAGGGACGAATCCCTATAGTTAAATCACCAACAAAATAGATTCTTGTACCATTTACTGAAAGCTGACATTGAAGCTCCAGGGAGCAGAAAAGTGCGGTATACTTAGAGAAAAACATAAACCATTTAGAATTATGATGTGTGCTGGGTCAGACTTTCAGGAGAGTAGTATTGGTGAGTTCAAAATAGACATTCCTATTCACGACCCAGTAATAGAAGCATTTCATTCTCCTACGGGTTTTCTAAAAAAATGTGCAGAATGAGTACAGGTCCAGAAATGTGACTCTATATAAGTAACAAAATGTAACTCTGTATCTGCGATAAAATGAGCTTATCCCTCATCTGACTGTACCGCCTTAGAAATGATAGAACAGTGTAGCGTGTGCAATGGTCCCAGCAAAGGTTGCCTCTTTTCTGGTTTTCACACATGTGAGATTTTTATGCCAGGTGTATTATATTCCACTCTCTGCCCATTTCTTCTTATTTGCAGTTTGCATGCTAACCTCCCGGCTTTACAGCCTGTGCTGGTGTTCCCCGCAGACTTCCAGCCCAGGGCGCATGTCCTGTCAATTTCCTGTACTTCGAGGTACTTTTCTCTACCTGCATCCCAGGAGTCCTGCCCACTTTCGAACACCAGTGGAAACGCCACATTCCCCAGAAGTCTTTCCCAAATCTTTCTTACCTCGTGTTTCTACACTCCAGAGCTCACCCTGAATTGTCGCATTAGGCTCTTTACAGAAGGGGATTGGCATCTGCTATTTTTAACAAAAGCTTAAAGCTAAAAGTGACTTTTAGCATCAGGAACCTCCGCAGAACAGTCTGTCATAAAGTCTAGGGACCAAGTGTCTTACCTTTGTTGACAGAAAGGCGAGCGCTCACGCCCTCTCCCTCGTCATCAATTGCAGACCCACCTGGAAAAGAGGTGTCTCGCATTCTCTTGAATTCCCAGCAGGAAGGAGCCTACCCTGCTATAGCAGAAGGAAGGAAAATTTTCTGCTTGCAACAAGCTCAACCAATAAGAAAAGACCACAACTCAGCCAATGAGAAGCCATCAATCCCCTGAACTCTCCCTTTCCTCCAGTGGACTTTCCTTCCAAGCAGCTCGTTTTCTTTATAAAGTAATGTTCCTCTCCTTCGTTCTCTGGGCTCACCTATCTTCGCCAGAGCTTGTTTGTCTGGAACCACAGTCCCTCTGCGATTCCCAAATAAACCCATTTTTTCTGGTAAAATCCTGGCTGTTTTACTTTTAAGGTCAACCCCCTTTTTCCAAATGCTGGTAACAACTTTGTGAAGTACGAGTTATTGACTCAATGCACAGAAAAGGCAATTCTTGTTCAGCAGAGGTCAGTGGCTCATGTAAAACCACACAGCTAGTAAAGTGGTTGAGGATATTTAAGCCTTGCTCTGCCCTGTTTTAAAGCCGGAACTCTCCGCTGATACCACTCTTGTTCCTATAAATTATATTTGTGTTATGTTATGCCATTTTTTAAATTTTTTTTTTATTTGACAGACAGAGATCACAAGTAGGCAGCGAGGCAGGCAGAGAGAGGGGGAGAAGCAGGCTCCCCGCTGAGCAGAGAGCCCGATGGGGGGCTCGATCCCAGGACCCTGGGATCATGACCCGAGCCGAAGGCAGAGGCCCTAACCCACTGAGCCATCCAGGTGCCCCTGTTATGCCATTTTTTATGTTATTTCATTTCGTTGAAAATAATCATACAGTGATTTTTAGAGATTAGTGTCTCTGCATTTTCCATGAAAAATAAGACACCTGAGGCTTCTCAAAGCTGAAAACGGAACCTGGCTTCACATGTGGGGCTCACCTCTCAGTTCATTCTTTCCGGACTTCACTCGAGGCCACTAGTACCATGATGAAAACCCAGTCAGGTTCTGTCGCATTCTTTTTTTCAAAGGCTCTATTTATTTATTTGAGAGAGAGAGAGTGTGTGTGTGAGAGAGCACACACAGGTAGAGGGGCAGAGGGACAAGCAGACTCCCCGCTGAGTGAGGAAACTGAGGCAGGCTCCATCCCAGGACCCTGAGATCATGACCTGAGCTGAAGTCAGATGCTTAAACGACTGAGCTTAAACGACTGACACCCTCAGGTGTCCCTCTGTCACATTCCTGATTGAGATGATGAAATCTCATGTTGGGGCAAGCAGATCTAACCGATCATTTGGAAATTAACCGTTTGATAATAAGGACTAGAAAGGAGCACTGGAAACAGTTAAACTGAAGTGTGAGCATTCTGCATTGGGGCGCTGGGGGCGGGGGCTCTGCAGCCATGTCCTCTGCCCTCTGCCCTTCCTGAATCAGGCTCCTTTTGTCTGCCCAAGACACCCAGTTGATTACCTTTCTGTGTCCCTTTTCAAACTCATTCCCAAAGCCAAGAGTAATTGCGCATTCAGCATTGGTGTGAAAACCCATGATCATGTTAAAGTAATTGTAGCTTTTCATTCCCTGGCAAACAAGCTTTAAGGAAACAAGAGAAAATTTCATGTCAGCTCTAAACAGCTTTCTCTTTTGTCCTTAAAACATTTATCAATGTGTAATTTTTGAAGAGCTGCATAGTCACAAAAGGTGGTGGATATAATCATGGCGAGAGAAAGAACCCCAAGAGAAGCAAAACAAATAAATGTCAAAGAATAACCGTATGCGGACAGCAAAGGAGCTTCTACAGCCTGAACTGGGAAACACACGGACCTGTGGTTACAGACAATACAGGCATCCAGCTGGTCTGGGGATGTCATGACAGGAACTGGAACCAATTCTTTGGTCAAGCTCCCTTGATAATGGACACCGGGATATCTGCCCTTGGCTCTCCCATATTGGAACGGCCTCTCTTTCTGAAAGCGCTCTATCAGGGAGAGAAATTTGGGAGGGGTGAACAAGCTCCCAGAGTAGCCAGATCGAGGGATTATGCTGGCTTAATTATACTCTGGGCATTTCACTCCCCAGAGTGGACTCATCCAAGCAAAACAAAAGAGTAAGAAAATACCTTTTCTCTATCCAGCAGAAGGGATGTTTGTTCCCTTCAATTGGTTCAAGCCCAGTCAATGAGCAGCCACTTATTAGGCCTTTGGATGGAGTCAAATGAATACGAACAAAACGCATAGAAACAGGAAGACGTGCAGTTATACTTTATTAATAAGCTTGTTGTCACACGTGCTGACAGACTCTAAACATCAAAACTGACTATCAAGTAAGGCGATTAGTCAAAAGACCCTCGAATGTCTATCATTCGCGTACCACCTACTCACTTAAAAATAGTAAGTGAATTTCTGGTGTTAGAAACTCTAGAATTAGCCACTGGAGATATTCACCAAAACCCAACACCAAAAACATACAGTGTGTACCCTGGTATTCCAGGGTACAGATGGGGACCTTGGGAAGATCGCCCCATTTCTAGATAGCCAGCATAGTCAGCACAAGGGTAGGGGATCTCCAGAGCCCTGCGTGCTCACGGGGGACCTCTACCCTCGCCTCCTGCCAGCACGCAGAGGCGCACACACCGTGGTCCTCCTGTGGGTCTCGGACACGAAGGTCATGCATCCCCATAAGGTCGATGAGCCTAGGTCCCCCTGCATCCCTTGGATTCTCCCTCCACTGTGGCTCCGTATGCTGTTAAACTGACCTTTCTTCCAGTCATCACCACTGTCCTCAATACTTCTACTCTACCTTTTGGGAATGTTAGTCACAGGTACATTCTCTCATTCTTTTTTTTTTTTTTTATTTTTTTTTAATCTCATTTCTTAAATGTGGTTGCTGTCCTTGTTCTTCCCGGAATCTGGTACACCACGGAGAACTCTGCTTTCTCTGAAATCTCGAAACCACAACTGTTTACCCAGCCACAGCCTTCGTGCAGTTCAAGGAGCTTCCCTTTTACTGCGGTTTCCAAAGCTTTGATGTAAACTCCTTTCATTTAGCTTCCTCCCTAAAGAGTCCCCAGGTTTGGAACTCATGCAATTAGATAATACCATTGGTTTAAGTCACCTAAAAACCCCCAAATCCTTATTCCTTAAGGAATTTATCACCTGCCTCATTATAATTTTCACTAATGATATCCATAATTTTTGGTTAGTGAAATAGCCACATAAACCAGACTTCTAATATTTTAATTTGTTCTATTAAGGTAAAATTTACACACAGTAAGTGTACAGCTCATAAAGTTTAATAAATGCAGTAGGTCCTGTAATCACCATCACAATCAGTATATGGAACATTTCTATCACCCCAAGGGTCATCGTGCTTCCCCTATGTTGCCTCCTGCCACCACCGATCATTTCTACCACTGTGATTTTTCCTTTTCCACGATGTCATACAAAGGAAAGACAGAGTATGGAAACATTGGCTTCCTTCACTTAATATTATGCACTTGCGATTCTCCCATGTTGTTTTGTGTAACAATAGTCTGTTACCTTTTATTGCATGGACATAACACTGTCTCTTGATCCATTCATTATTTTGAAAAACCCAAATTCATTAGATTTTTTTTTTCTGTATTTGGTGATTACAATGAAAGGTTCTATAAATGTTTGCAGATAGATTTTTGTGGGAACTTAAATTTTCATTTCTCTAGGGTCAAATACATGTAAGTACAAGCACTAGAGCATATGATAAATGTTTAATTTTTTAAGAAAAAAAAAACTACTTTCCAAAATATATGCTTCATTTTGTATTCCTACTAGCAATGTATGTGAGTTCCAGGCTCTGTATCTTCTCCATCAATGGATATGTATATGCAGGGTTGGGTTTTTGTTTTGTTTTGTTTTTCAGGTTTTCTAATAGATGTGTCATTGTACTTTTCTGTAATTTTATTCTTGATTAATGATGTTGAGCTTTTTTCTTTATGTGCTTATCTGACATTCTTCTGTTTTCTTGGGTGAAGTGTCAGTTCAGATCTTTTACTATTTTTTTTAAATTGGAGTTTTATTTTCTTGTTGAATTTTGAGAGTTCTTTATATATTCTAGAGGCAAGTGCTTTATAAGGTATGTGTCTTACAAATATTTTCCAAGTGTATTACACTTATAATTTTCTTTCATTATCAATGACTTTTGAGGACTAGAAGTCTTTAATTATGATGAATTCCAAATTGTAATTCTCTTTTGCTAGAGATCTGTGCCTTCAGATTCAGAAATCTTTCCCAGGAGATCTGCAAGCTGAGCTTGTCTTTGATCCCACCCCCTTGGCTTACCCTTCCATGGCTCTCCTGCAGTCTTGCTTGCCTCCTGCTGTCTCTCAGGCACACTCAGCACACTTCCTCCTCAGTGTCTGCACACTTGCAATGACCCTGGGCTTTCATCGTCTGGGCTCGGTCCCTCCTTTCCTTAAGACTGATCAAACGTGGCCTGCTTGATGAGGTCTTTGCTGACAAGTCCATATAAAATAGTTACCCATCCCTGACCTTTTCCTCAGCCTGTTTTATCTTTCCCCATAGTATTGATCACACTATGTACACATAAATGCATCTGCCAATATATATAGTTGTAAGTATATCCCCTTCCACAGAATGTAAGCTCTTTGAAAACAATTTTGTCCATTTTGATTGTATCTTAAACATCAAAACCTAGAATATAAAAAAAAAAAAAAACCCTGAAATAGTATAGAGGCTTCAGAAGTATTTCCTCTTGTAAAATGAATAAGCAAGTCGATGAATTGTTTGTACTCCCACTGAGTCAGAGTTTAGGAGGAAGAGGGACGTCAGGGCATCAGAAGCTTCCACACAATTTAACAACTGCGATTTAATTCCTTTATATTAGTCTCGCAAAAACCACAAAACTTAAATGCCAGTCAAGGCTATATTTAATGAAATGTCTTAAGTTTAAATAAGATAATTTCCTAAAATAATCTGTAGAAGCTTCCAGGGTACATATGGCAAACATGTACATATGGTATGTAACTCACAATCTCTGTTATTTTTTGAAACTTACCACTTCTAGCTCAAGAAACAAAATTCAAGGGATAACATCTAAATCACCATGATACCTCTCTGGCCCTTCCCAATCATCCTGGTGTAACTCCAGCTCCTGCAAATTCTTTTTTTTTTTTTTTAAGATTTTATTTATTTGACAGAGACAGACACAGCCAGGGAAGGAACACAAGGAGGGGGAGTGGGAGAGGGAGAAGCAGGCTCCCCACTGAGCGGGGAGCTTGATGCCGGACTAGATAGATATCAGGACCCTGGGATCATGACCTAAACTGAAGGCAGATGTTTAGCTACTGAGCCACCCAGGCAACCCTAGATCCTGCAAATTCTGCTTTAATCGTCTCAGAGTCCCCTTGGGTGTTTTATTCCCTCCTATGACCTTCTGTCCCACCACTCATGGTCTTCCGCCAGGGTCCTAGACTAAGAGACAAAAATATAAGAAGTTAAATTGGGGTGGGGCGTTAAAATAAGATAACAGGTCCCACTGGGTCCTGTAATTAATAAGGATTATCGATCACTTCTCAACATAGACAAAGTGTCCTTGGTAGGACCCCAGGTGTTCAGAGTGACAGAGGCAAGGTAAAAAAGGAGGAAAGGAAATCGGCAAATAGCATGGACCATTGAGAGGGGTCACCCGTCCTGCAGCCCAGCCTTAACGCAATCCTCCGGCAGCACCAGAAATGGGGTGCTCTTGCGTAATGTCCTTTGGTGTCCAGGCATAGATGTAGGTCAGCTGCTGTGATTGTGGAGACGTATGCTGTGGAGTTCCAGGGAGAGAAGAGAAGGTGTGAAATAGGCACGTCAGACAGCCAGAGAGCAAGACTGTGTGAGCCAGGTGAGGTGCGTCCCCAGCTACTCAGAGTCGGTTACAAGTGCACAACCACAGAAGTAAAGCAAGACTTATCTTCTAGGCTGTGTGATTTTTTCTTCAGCGATGTTCACCCACTCTGATACAAGCACATAGAGGTTTATTCTATCTGGGATTGAGGTCTGTGGAATGGTGAGCTCTGAGATTAGAGCAGATCTGGCAAGGAAGCAAGGGCTGACGTCAGTGAGTTCGCAGTGACTTGTGGTGGGTCAGAGTACTGTGAGAGCAGCAGTCCTTGAGCAGAGAAGCAAAGGGTAAATATGGGGGGGGGCATTTTTTCAGTACAGGACTGCTTTTCAAAATGTTCTCCATCTGAGTATTTATAACAGTCAAAATACTATTGTGTTCAATGTAAAAGAAAAGAGCCCAGTTCCCATTAACAGCAAAGCAGTGCTAAAACCGTTCTGTCCTCTGAATGTGCTGACAGCATCTTAATCCGTTTGGTTCCCCTGCTTGTCGGAATCCTGTGGCGCTAATGACCCAGTCTCCCCTCTCATCACTTCATGTTGGCATGACATCCTCTCAGCTATCACTGGGGTCCGACAGCTCCTGTGACCTGTTTTGCCCAGACTCTCAGTACAGGATAGATTTGGTGAAAGGAATTCCCATTATTAAGCACCAGCTGCATGCCTGGCTTTCTGTCGGGCAAGAATGCACTCAGACACAGTGTATCTACGCACATTACACGGTGACTTACACGTAGTAGATATTCAAGCACATTTTACTAACAACAAAATAAATGATGTTATTTTATTTGCTAACGCTTAGAGATTTTCTTTTGTTACTTGCTCTCTAGAGCATACTTTGAACTCGAAGTGAATAACCAGTTTTTTTCCCCAGAAACTCTTTGAAGAAACATAGTAGCTGCTATCACTTCTGCTATTCAGTTGAAAAAAAAAATTAAATTAGAAATACATTTTCAACCTCTGCAGTTTAAAATGAATAACAAAAAACATTCTAATCAAAAGCTCTGTGATATATTATTTAAGCTCACAACTGGCTTCTCTCAAGCTTAGAAATGAAATACCCTAATGGAATAGGTGGTGCGATGTAATCCTCTTCCTGGGATTCATTACATCCTGCCTCTCGGAGAGGACAGCTGGTAGATAGAAAATGGAAGTATTTCAACAGCAGATTTGTCAGCTCATAAGCCAGCATTATTTACTTTAAAACTTGCACTAAGAATACAACCATAGACAATTGTCAATGAATAGTGCATTGGTATGCAAAGAGATTGCCAACAATTTGCTAATATTTAAATGAAAGATTATCCGGCAAATAATTATAGGGACAGACTCATCAAAGAATATTTTATCTTCAGGTTTGAGAGTTAACATTCCATAATGAGATTTGCTTGTAGACTGGGGGAGAAAAGATTAATTGAAAGAAAAGGGGAGTGATTAGTGGGTTTGAGGGATAGGGAAGGGCAGGAGCAACGCCAATAATTTTTATAAAGAATAGATAAAATGTATCACATGACCTTGCTACTATTGTTACAATGAAATAAATTAATATTTAAGAAATGGAGACTAGATCAGCTAAGCCATGACCACCTTTGGGGGCAAAGCTAAAGAAACAATGTCACAGTTTCATTATCTGATTCTGGCTAGGGTGTATCCTATGGTGTCTGCATCCTTGGTTTCCAGAGCATGTTCTCTACCCAAAGTTCCCACCAAAAGAGGCAGGCATGAACCGTGTTGAAGAACCTGTGTATTTTTTCCCTCCTTTGGATACTTAGAATGCACCCAAAAGGCTCTAGGGCCTTCGTAGTAAATATCCCAGATAAATTTTATTTTGACACACCTGCAAAGAAAAACTTCTCCCCTCTTCCTTCACACTCATTACAACACACTCATAAGGCTTCTGACGCCAGATGGGTGGGTTCATTCCCCACACCAAGCAATTGTCTGCAATGTTACCTGGGTACCCCACAATTCAACTCGATTCTGACACTAACCTGCTGTTGCTAGTCCAGGAGACCAAGTGTCACCTTGTTATAACAAAAGACATTCCTATGACCCACATAATTCCAAAGGGCTTGGGGGCCCCGTGCCAGGAACTGGGAGGAGAGACCAATCTATGGATTTTTTACTATTTCCCAATACCAATCCCCATCTCAGCCAACCGTTGGTTAATATGTCCTCTTCTGTGTCCATCCATCCCTTTGCTCATTCTGTAGCTCCTTTTACATTGTGCAAACTGTGCTATCCAGAGCAGGCATACAAATGGGCTGGATTGCACTGCCATTTTCCCTTGAAATGGATTGTTACAGCCCCCATTTAGCCTGCACCCTATGGACCTATGGAAGTGCCAAATGAGAAAGCACAGTGGCTGGTGAATTGTAGCAAATTTTATTAGTCACTGGACCAACCCGGTGTCAGTGGAGTCATGTCCCAGTCCTAATGATCCAGAGCTATTTTCACAGGAGTTTTAAGGTCCTAAATTATAATAGTTTCTAACCCTTCCCACCGGTCACCTCCCCTCCCTAATGTGCCCTATTAACCATGCCCATCCATGTCCAGGGGGTGGTGTGGGGTTTAGGGTGAGGCAACTCACCCAGGCAGCCTCTCCCCTGGGAGGCCTCGCTCTGTTCTTGGGTAAACCCAACAGGCCATGTTGCGATACATGTTGTTCTCTGACTAGTTTCAAAGATGTTTGTTTGTGCCTAGATTTTGTTTCTAGATGGGAATAAAGAGGGTAACCTCCTTTCACTATTAACAGCCATACCTTTGCTCACTGT
The DNA here is from genome assembly GCF_963455335.1 of Martes martes. Taxonomy (NCBI): domain Eukaryota; kingdom Metazoa; phylum Chordata; class Mammalia; order Carnivora; family Mustelidae; genus Martes; species Martes martes. The sequence continues at coordinate 5,531,133 of NC_137891.1, read as the reverse complement.
TGATCCTTAATTGAGCCTAAATTCAGAGACAAGAACAGAAGAGATCTCAGCCAGTGCGCTGTGAAGAAAAAGACAGAAAGGAAGGAAATCAGCCAGAATCGGGATTTAGCATTTGCCAGATGTTTCCTTGCTGCTTGCTCACACTGAGATAATAGAAGGTCCTATCATGAGGATAATGCTTCTCACATATGAAACCCACCCGTTTTAATCTACTGCTAAGCCGGGCTCCTGCGCAGTGTTCTGCCTCCCTGGTGGAGCCCTCAGCTTCCTTGTTCTGTGTCCTAGAACAGAGGTCATGGAGAAGCTTTGAGGTTGGAAGCTGAGTTTCTTACTTGCTAATTGTTTTTTAAAGACAAAACAAAACAACAACTAAAAACAAAAACAAACGAGTCCTGTGAGGATAAGAAAGGACTTTCAAATTTCCTGTAGTTCTGTTTTACACACTCAAGAATGGGCCATAAGATTGATTAATTAACGTAAGTTTTTGTGTGCTTGTTTTATGCATGTGTGTGTGCATGGTTTTCATTTTTTTCATTTTTTTGTTTGCTTGTTTTTGTTTTTGTTTTTTGGCCTTTTGTTCCCTGTTATTGATTAAGACACAGCAGATTCAACTAGAATAGAATACCAATGGAATGTATCATTCACATCAAGAATAAACACTCCTTTTTGAGGTGTGCCTATGGGAAGCAGGATGTGAGAAGCAGTGCAAAGGCCCCGAGACAGAGGAGTGCAGGGGAACTCATAAGAATGATGACAATGCCAGGGCTCAGGTCCTTTCAGGAATTTTAGGAGATGTCCAGCAGTGTGCCCTCATGTGCACCCTTACCAATTTTCTTAACTCCTGCATCAAACCAGGGGTAGGCACATCCCAGTGAATAGGGTAGCCAGGGTTGGTCAGGCAGAGGGGGACCTTGGTCTCTCACTATCAGACTGTGGCAGGCAGCCCAGTTTCCTTTCTGTCCTATGGAAAGGTTGACAGATTAAGGAAACAATGCTGAAGGGACCAGAGCACTGGAGATGTTTCCAAAGACCGTGGAACAAAGCTCCTTGCCTGACAGTCATCCAGCCATCATAGTCAGGAGTGTGGGTTGAGATGGAGTCTACCCAGCACACAGGTATGGAGAATTTTCTCCTCACCCTTTCCCAAGCTACAAGATCACACCAGAAGTAATCCCACCAATAGACCTTGACCACAAACAACAACAGAATGCCCTGGGGAGGACACCCCTCACTGTTTTTCCATCCACCGAGCAGCCCACAAAAGAAGTTCACCTGAAGCAAAGACCAGGGAGGATGCAGGATACTTTCTGTAAGGAAGGACCCTAAATCTCTCCCCAACACAAGATCCTGCGACTCATGTACTCATGTACATGTACTCATGTACCATCTGGGGGTGGGAGCTGGGATGGGGAGCTCTGAAGGGCAGCATTTCTAAATGCATACCATCACCTAAAAAAGAGATCCAGGTTTGCTTTCCTGCTCACCATGTTTCCGTCACACCACTATTTCAAGAAAATCTGATCCATGAGCATAGTTTATTCTACTCAACACTGTATCAGACCCAGTGACCCACTTTATTATGGAGAGATAACAATGATCACAATTATAATATGCTCCAAGAGATGGGGAAGTGGTCAGATGATAGGGCATTCAACCTTGGGCTGGTGTACTCCTTGAAGCTCTACGTGCATACCAGTGGCATATATTTTAGGCAGTGACTCAAGAGCCAGAATACATGCATCTGTGTTCCATGGGGTCAAAGTAGATTGGCTCTTCACAACAAATCACCAGTGTATCTCATTTTTGGAACTTGTGCTTCTCAACCTTGAAACGTGGGCTTACCCAGTAAAACTTAGTCCCAAGAAGAGGCTACTTCGACAAGGCTTCAGGCCCCAAGGCCCTGAACTGAAAACCGCTAATCCCATCCTGGCATTTGGGACACGCAGAGTCTAGCAGACAAAGCAGGTGTTACTCTATGGATGGGGTCACTGATGCTGATGACCTTGATTCTCTAGGGTTGTGGCTTAAGTAGGGAGATAGAAAGGAATGTGTCTGGAACCAGGAAGCCCACTGGAATAGCTCCCACTCTGTCATCACTGAGGACAAACATAAATGGGCAATTACGGCAACCATGGCCCTCCTTGAGATGCTAATCACAGCCTCAGAGAAACAGATTCAGGGACCTCCTGCTAAGGACACCACACAATAGCAGAGGCTCTGGCTGAGGAAATTCAGGATGGCGGTTGGCGGCAATGTTGAGTCACAATCTTGGGTTTGGGAACAGAGGCAGGAAGGGGGACAGTTGGTTTTATTTTACCTACATTGAGTCTTTCTTAGAGGTTGAGGGTGGCCACAGCATGGAAGCTAACTTTTGGGGTTAACAATAAATCTGAGCTGTGGAAAAGGAGGTCATACATCACGCTCCCTGCCTCACACATCCCAGTTAACATGTGAGGGTTTGGGAGACCCTCGTTGTCTGTTGTTCCCCCTTTCCCAGCAGTACTGTAGCCTTCCCTGAAAGATGGGGAGGCTGGTTGTTTCCTCAGCCATTCCAGAGGAGACTGACCTTGCCAAACCCCCATCGTAGATCCTCAGAACCCAAGGCTTTCCCTTTGCCCGTGTTGTAGGGAAGCCAGTGCAAGCCCAGTGAGGATGCAAGTCGGAGTTTTCAGTTTAGAACATCGAAAATGAGGGGAAGAATTCTAATCCAAGGCAATGTAGGAGACCAAAAAACCTAAGGGCAGACTCATGCACTGGTAAAAACTAGAGTCTAAATATTAAAATGTCTGAGCCTAAACACTGATTTCAGGGAGCAGAAACAGACATCCTGGGAAATGGCATGGATTCTCGAGGTCAGAGCTAGGCAGAAATGTAATCTACATGGAAAATAGGCCAAATCAAAGAAAATATAAACACCAAAGAAATTGTGATAGAGTATATTAGCCAATATGTATGTGTATATCTATGTATTTATCTATCATCAATGAATCTCTCTCTCTCTCTATCATCTACCTATCTCTCCATCTGCCTATTATCACTCTGTCTTTTGTGTACTGTAGCAGAACACTCAGAATCTCAGCGGCCTACAACAACACATGGTGTTTTCCTTGCTTAGCAGGGACAAGGCTGACCTCGTCTGGTCCCCCGAAGTTGTCTACAAGCTCCAGGTTGAGATCTGGCTTTGCTTTGTCCATTTGCTTCTGAGGACCCATCTGCAGAGACAGTGGCCACTTGGAGTTTATGCTTCTTTCTGGAGGATGACAAGACACATGAAACCACATACATGTTTAACATGTCTACCCATGCCGTATCCCTTCGCATGCCATTGTCCAAGGCAAGTCATGGCCAAATGCAAAGTCAGCGGGTCGGAGATGTACGTTCCACCCCACCTGGTGTGGGAGAGGAGGAAGTACTTGCTGAAGAACAATCCAATCCGCCACCAGTGTGCAAAGGGTGCCTTTCCTGAGTAATCCTTAAGAAAGATGGGCATGTGGTATTGTGTTTGTGTCCCTGGCTCACAGGCCATGGGCAGAGCTGGAGCAAACCTGAGGTTTGTCCCTCCGGCAGCTCAGCTTTGCCACTGAGTGAATCAGACTTTCCGAGACTCGGCTCAAACTGAGACCAATATGCACATCAGGATGTGCGTTAGTTAACTTATGCAGAGTTGACTATTTTTGCTAAGTAACCTGGATATTTGTTTTGATTGATCAGAATCTTTTCTTTTAAAAGCAAATCTATTAGGATGTAGGTTGATAACAGCTCCTAGCTTGGTGAGTGTGAATTCAGGGCAGAACTTTACAGGGCAATGTCTCTCGTGGCCTTGGCCTGTGGATCCCTAAAACAGGGAGACACCATCACTGGGGTGGTCTGGCGATTGGGTGTCCCCTGTCTCAGCACCAGGGAACACAAGGCCAACTGGATTCCGTCTTTTGCATTCATGTTGACCAACCTGCTCCTAATTGAAACAATATTTCTTTGTATATATAAAACAATTCTTTAGGATGGAGATTGCCATTCTCCCAACCTGAGGGTATTTTGTCTATTTTTAAGTTAACTATCTATATATCAGAACATCCCTACGAGTTGCTTTCATTTGTCAAGTTGAATTACAAAGGTGTTCATTTTCACCATCTCCGGGAGCCAGGCATCTGTATTAGTGGCCTGCATGACTTGTGTATTCCTGGTCATTGAATTTCAAATATTCTCATTATTCTATTGCATACATCTATTTTGAGTTTGGTAAATATGGCTACTCAACAGGTAAAGATAACTTCTTTTGGGTTAGTGAGGTTATTTTTCAATTCTGATTTTTTACGATTATCATTAGAATATGAGTTGACGTCTGCCTTCATGTTACGGTTTCATGTATGTTACAAACAAGTTTTGGGCACTTGAGAAAGTTTCGCAAGTATTTTGAGTATCTGATTTCTCATTTATAAATTGGGAAAAAAATACCTGCTTTGCTTGCTCAGTAGAAACACTGAAAAGGAGATTAGATAATGTATGAGACACGTTTCTCCATTCATGGAAGAGTTTCAATAAATGGTCAATGAATCCAGTTAAGAGTTTAAAATGTTTCTTTTTTTTTAATATACTTTAATTTTTTTTTAAATTTTAAATTTTTGAATTTTTAATTTATTTGAAAGAAAGAGAGAAAACAGCAGGGGGAGCAGCAAAGGGAGAGAAAGTGAGGTCCATCCTCACTGAGCAGTGACCCCCCCCAAAGCACGGCTCAGTCCCAGGACCCCAGAATCATGACCTGAGCTGAAGGTAGATACCCAACTGACTGAGCTACCCAGGTGCCCCAAGATTTTGAAAAGTTTCTAAGAAGTTTCAAGCAATATATATTACAAAGTAAAGAGATTAAGTTCTATTTGTCATTGATTGTTGCTGTTGTTTTATATGTTCCTTGTGTTTTCTGTTTTAATGTTTTAGAAGTCCTTTTTGTCAGGATAGAAAATCAAGCTACATTTCCTTCCTTACCCTTTGTTTCCTGGACCTATTGTCCTCACATATGGAAAAATCTTGATTGATTCTTTCCTATTGTTCCATTTGTCAACACATGACAACTCAAGTCAGCAAACAATAGGAAAAGAAACTATCAAAAACAATTGAACAATAGACCCAATTTTAATTTTACTGCAAAATCTCCCATAGGAAGATAGCAACAAAAATGCCACTTTTAGCATCAGCAATGTACATTTTTCTACTTCGTTCTTCTATTGTGAGCCTCCCTGGTTCATTTTAATCTTGACAGAATTCTCTATAATGGTCATTAAATTTCAAAGTACTGCACAATTAAAGATTAGTTAACTATTAGACCATATAATGCCACTCTGATTTATGCAAGCTTCATTAAAATCTTTTTCAGCTTAAGATCTGAGGGGGATAAGAAATGCATCAGATTTAAGAATTCAAATCAATTTAATGAGACTTTCCCTTTCTTGAACTTCAGCTATGTGCTTGTGTGGTGTTAGATGCTTCTGAGAATGCAAGGAATTATAAATGGTTGGTAATAATGACTGAAAGAGAGAATTTGGTATTTACACAAGAGGAAGGAGTTTAAATGTATGACAAAAAATAAAGATATTATTCGTATATATATAATATATTATTAGCATAGTGGTAGAATGTAAAGTTTTTTGATTCAGACTAAACTGGGTAAGTTAGGCAATCTTTCTAAATTCCATTTATTTTAACCATGTGTTGGTTTTCTTTTGATGTGTAGCAATTATCAGAAACTTAGCAGCTCAAAGCAATGCCCATTTATTAAATTCTAGTTCTGCAGATGAGACAATGGGGTTGGTTCACCTGGACTCTGTTTAGAGCCTTTGCAAAGCCTAAAATGGGTGTTGGATGGTCAAGTTCTTATCTGGAGAATCTAGAAAAGAATCCACTTTCAAGCTCCTTTAGGGAGCTAGCAAAATCCAGTTCCTTATGCTTGGAGCACTGAGGTCTGTTTCCTGAGTTTACTGGGACTGACTGAGGGTCCCTGTCTTCTCCTAAAGATCATATTTTCTCACAGAGTCCTGTCCAAATTCAAACCAACCATTCATGCCTGGCCCTTTTTGTGCTTCAAATCTCTCTGATTTCCCTTTGTACCTTCCTCTTGTACTGCATCTAGAGAAAATTCCTTGCTTTTAGAAGTTCATGTAATTAAGTTAATCCAGCCTGAAAATTCCCTCTTTTATAATGTCAAGTGATGAACAATCCTAACTACATCTATGAAGTTTCTTAACAGCAGTATCTAGTTCATGGTTTGATTAGGTAACAAGAAAAAAACAGAATCTTGAGGGGGATGGCATCTTTAGAATGTTATCACAAGCTATAAATGGGATTAATAGAAGGATTTAATCCACTGGACTCTTATGAAAATTAAATGACATTATATAGGTAAAGAACTTATTGCTAGCACATAGTGCATTTAACAAGATTTAGGACCACAATTATTATTAGTGTTATTATCACCATTACTTTATTATTATGATTATTAATTAATTTTTGACTTGAAAGATCAAAGAAATAATAAATGGACCTTCAAAGTGCATTGCGTTTTCATGCTAGAATGTGCCTTCCTCTAGCAGGGAGTTATTATGAATAGAACCAAAGCTATACCATCCTCTATAGAGAGAAAAGAGAAAGCATATATTAAAAAATACCTAGTATATATACACTATTACATGACATTCCCTGTGTGTGTCCTATCTCTTCATTTCCTTTCAGTTTTCTAATGAACAAGATAATTGTCTTTTTCTTTTTGTTGTTGGCATAAAACAACTTAAAAGTATAAGTATGGGAAATGATACACCTTGCAAATGCTAATCAAAAGAAGACTGAAATAGCCATATTGATATGAGAAGGAGGTTTGTGAAGCAGTATTATTGCCAGCATATAGGAAGACATTCATAAGGACAAACAATATGATGATAAAGGGGTAAAGAAACAAAATAAGACAAAATAATCCTCAATGTAGTCTATGAACCTAAAACCAGAGCTTCCTTAAGATTTTATTCATTATTTGTTTGAGGGGGAGAGGCAGAAGAAGAGGGAGAGGGAGAGAACTTGGAGCAGACTCCATGCTGAGTGCAGACCCCGACATGGGGCTCAAACCCACAACTCTGAGATCATGACCTGAGCCAAAATAAAGAGTCGATGCTCAACTGAGTGAGCCACCCAGGCATCCCTAAAAGCAGAGCTTCCTTAAATAGAAGGAACTCACAGAACTGACAGAGCAGAAAAGAGCACAAGAGGAATCCAAAATAGGTGTGGACATCCTTAGTATTCACTTGAAATCATACAAGGCATGTTCTCTGACCCCTAATGAAATGAATTGATAACAGAAAGAGAGCTGAAAAAGATCTAAGTTTGGAAATTAAACAATGTATTTAAGAATAATGCATGGGTCAACAAGAAACTCACATGGGAAATTAGAAAATAATTTTGAGCAAAGTGAAAATTTAAGAAAGGAAAATTTGTTTGAAGTAGCTAAAGCAGGGCATAGAAGGGGGTTTATAGCATTAAATGTTTAATTTTTAAAATAATAAATTAATTTTTAAAATAGTAGTCAGAAATCAAGTACCTCGATTTCCACCTTAAAAAAACTAAAGAGAAAAAAGAAAACACCTAAAGATAAGAAGAAAAAATTGAAGCCAAACAAGCTTAAGAAATAAAATAATAAAGATAAGAGGACATTGGAATGAAATTGAGAACAGGAAAACTAATAGAAAATCCATGAAACAAAAACCAAAATTTGCAAAAAAGATCAATAAAGCTGATAAATATATAGCCAAGTTGACTGAAAAAGAAAATGACAGAAGTCACACATTGCCAGTATCATAAATGCAAGGGAGATTATAACTAATGCAAGAAAGATATTACAAGGAATCATGGAACAAACACAAACAACGTAAATCAGAAAATTCTACATTTTAGATGAAGTGGACCACTCACCAGTAAGACACAAACTAGCAAAATCAGTGAGGTAAAAACTGATGACCTGAATATTCCTGTAACTTTTAATGAAATGGAATCCACAAAAGAAAAAGACTGGCTCAAATATCTTCACTAGCAAATTTTACCAAATTCTTAAGGAGATAAATTATCCCTTTTATACATACAGTCTCACAACAATAGAAGAGGAGGAAACATTTCTGGGTTCAGTTCTAGAGGCAAAGTCTGATCCCTAAACCAGACAAAAACATCAGACAGAATGAAAATTACAGAATGATATGTCCTGGTAATATGAACAAAAAGTATTTTTACAAAATATTGGAAAATGCAATTTAGAAATGTATTAAATGAAAATATGCCTTGAAAATTTGGGGTACAAAAAAAATTTGAGAACTAATAAATGAGTTTATGAAGATTACAGGATATAAAATCAATATACAAAAAAAACCCCATTGTTTATCTCTGTATACTAGTGATGAAAACTGAAAATGAAAGCACACAAAAACATGAAACGCTTGGAGATAAACTGAACGTATGTGCAAGATTTGTATGCAAAACCATTATGAGAGAAGTGAAAGGAGGTTCAATTAATGGAGAAATAGAAACCACCACATCGAATTGAAAGACTCTGTGCTGTTTAAGATGTCAATTCCAATAAATTCACCTATACATGAAACATAATCCTTAAGAAGATATTAGCAAGACTTTCGGAGAAATCAACAAATTCTAAATTTACTTTGAAAAGCAAAAACAAAGATAGCAGAAACAATTTGGAGAAGAACAAAGTAGGAGGACTTAAAGTACCTGCTTTCAAGACAGTCTAAAGTTACCGTAAGCTGGACAGTCTTCTACTGGCAAAAGCACAGACACATAAATCAATGGAACATAATAAAGAGCCCAGAAATAGACCCCCCCACGCATACAATCAATTGATTCTCAACAAGTGCAAAGGCAAGTTGATAGAGAAAGGATTGTATTTTCAAAAAATGGTGCTGGCAGCATTGGTCATCCACATATAAAACAATAAATCCTGACCCATAGCTCAATTTATTTAAAAAAAAGTACCTGCCACTTCCATGTACTTACACAGTCTTGGGTTGGGTGTCTCAAAAGTAGACCCTAGCCAATTATTCTGGTGCAAGTATTATAGCAAAGTGCAGTGGGAGCAGTGTTGGGGGGAGAACAAGGAAGCAGGAGATGGAGGAACCAGAAAATTGGGGCACATTTTCCATGTAAGTTCCCGGATTCAGTCTAATCCTTCAAGGATATTGGGTTCGTACATCTTACCACAGAGAGGTCCTGACTTAAGACAAGAGAGCTGGATGTTTTATAATCACACACTGGTGATTGCTTGACTAAGAACATAAACTCCAAGGTACTTCTGACTCTTCACACAGGCAAAAAGATTTGGTAGCCCTGGGCTACTTGTCTGAATAAAATATCATATGTGAGCCTTTAACAGCAAAGTACACAGAGGCTGGGAGTGGACACACAACAGGAGTAAAAGGATACAAGGGGCTGCGTGTGGACACTGAAGTTGTTGATTGCAATTGCAGACGATTTTCTGTGTATGTGTGATGTAGAGATAGGTACTCACTAACTGTAAGGATCCATAGTCTAGAAGAGGGATACACAACACCTAAAATGAAAGGACAGATCCAGTTCCAGATCCAGTATGTGAAGTACTGGGCCGTTACCACTCCTGTCCCCACAACAGAATCTTAAAGAAACCAAAAATCACTACCTATCTTGGACCCATTAGGGACTGAGTTTGCAGGACAAATTGCCACCACGAAATCTAGAAAGAGAAATGAACGCAGAATCACAACTCAGATTTGCTTAGCCAGCGCAGAAGCCACTGGAGCTAAAACTGTTAGGAACACTTAGGTGGCAATTTTGATAAATTTTGGGGTGTAGAAAAAAAATTATAAACCTCTAGGCAAGTTAACCAGGAAAAAAAGAAAAAATACAAATCACTAATATCCGAAATTTTAAAAAAAACATTCATCACCACCGACCCTATGGACATCAAAAAGATAACAAATAACAGGGACGCCTGGGTGACTCAGTCGGTTAAGCGTTTGCCTTCGGCTCAGGTCATGATTCCAGGGTCCTGGGGTGGAGTCCCACAGTGGGATCCTGCTCAGTGGGGAGCCTGCTTCTCCCTCCTTCTGCCCCTCCCTCTGCTTGTGTGTTCTCTCTCTCTCTCTCTCTCTTTCTCTCTTTGACAAATAAATAAATAAAACCCTAAAAAAAAAAAAAAAGATAACAAATACCATAAGCAAGTCTATGCCCACAAATTTTATACCTTAGATGAAAGGAGACTAATTCTTTAAAAGACACAAACTACCAAAGCTTACACAAAGAGAAATAGATAATATTAATAGTCCTGTATCTACTAAATAAATTAAATCAATAACAAATAACCTTTCAAAAACAAAACTCCAGGCCTGGATGATTTCAGTCGTATTACCAAACATTTAAGAAGAAATTGTACCAATTCTTCACAAACTCATCCAGATAATAGAAGCCTAGGGAATTTTTCCTAACTTATTCAGTGAAGCTAGCGTCACTCTAAAACCAAAAGCAGGGGCACCTGGGTGTTTCAGGTGATGAAGCAATCTGCCTTCAACTCAGGTCATGATCCCAGGGTCCTGGGATCGAGTTCCGCGTTAGATTCTCTGCTTGGTGGGGATTCTATTCTTCCTCTCTCTCTGCCTCTGCCTGCCGCTCTGCCTACTTGGGTGCACTCTGTCAAATAAAGAAATAAAATCTTAAAAAAAAAAAAAAAGGGAGACAGAGACATTGAAAAAAGGAAAGCCATGGGCAAGTGTCTCTCACGAACATAGATGCAAATGTTCTCTGCAAGATATTAGCAAATGCAATCCAACAGTCCACAAAAAGGGAGTAAACACCGCAACCAAGTTGGGTGTAAAAGTCAAGGTAACATATGTTGCAGTAGAGCTCCTCAAGTCCTAGGAGAGCTTCTGTAAAGGTAATGTGCAGATTGTGTGTAAGTTAGGGAAAGCTTCCTGGAGAAGGTGACATGCCCCAAGATTTGGAGACGTATATATCCACAACGTGAGTTACATGAGACTGATGTTTAGGACCATGATCTGGAGGGGGATGCAGAGCTCAGCATATAAGGATAGTGAGGCTGAAGTGGAGGAGTGGTGAGAAAACACAGAGTTTGCAATCACCGTGCCTGAGTCTGAGCCATAGCTCACCACTTGCTAGCTGCATGATTGTAGAGAATTATTTTAAATTTCTGTTTCCTTGAGTTTTCTTATTAGGGGAATGGACATATCTTCTAGTGTTTTAATGTAAGTTAAGGCATATAAACTGCTCAGAACACTGGCACGTAGTTAGCTCTTACTCTTCACTTGATACTAATATTGTTATTAATTTAAAACTTAAAATATATTGGTGGGTACGTGAAGCATAACCTAGAGGCACTCAGAGTCACTGAAATATTTTAAATAAGGAAGTTTGCAGAGTGATATTTCCATTTTAGGAATCAACGTAATCTGTCTAGCAGCAGTGTGGAGTAGCAAGATGAATTACAGAGAGGGGTGGAGGGTGTTTAGCAGTTGTGGTCCAGGATGGAAAGAATGAAGGCGAGTGCCAACACCATGCCTCTAGAGAGGGGTCAGCATGGGGAGAGAGCTATGAGAGATGTTTAGGAGGGAGAATCAGCAGGACCGGGCTCCTGATTTAGTGTGGAGATTGTGGAAGAAATGCTGCCCTGGGAAGCTGGAGATAACCTGCGAAGAATGAACACGCCTACAAGACAATTCTTTATTGCTGCAAACACCGCTCTGGAGTAACAGCTTTGTAAATCACCGGAGTGAGTGTCTTCAGGAACATGAAGAATTAGAACATGAGCAGTAAACCTCATGACATAACCCCTGACATAAGCAACAGAAATCTCGGTGAAGAAGAGACTTGAAATGTAGCTGGAAGACTGGCCAGGGAATGCACAAAAGAACAACAAAGAAGGCAGTGTGGTTTCTGAGGGTCATGTGATCTTGGCAAATCCCTGCCACATACAGACATAGAGATCATTAGAATGTTCCTCTCTCCTGGACATATGGGTTCATCAGAAAGGGTGGAGATTCCAAGGGAGGGAATAGTAGACACACTTTCACACACACACACACGTGCACACATCTATCATCAGTTTCTCTAAAACTTGCTGTAGGCTTGAGGATCTCCCTAAAATATCCAGCACTGCTTCAGTTACTCTTTACAAGATGTACGGTGACTAACCTGAAAGAAATCTTTTGGCTCAATGTTCTCATTTTTCAGGTGAGAAAAGTTGAGGGTTTAGACACAATTGCCAGTACTCAGAGGCAACCCAGGGACAGAGGCCACAATGCCGCGTGGTGAGGAGAGTTTCCTTCCACAAGGCTCTGTGACGTTCCCCACCCTCTGCTGTTGTGCTCACTTCCATTCTGTCTCATCCTTCCATCCTTCTTCAAAAAATCCGATAAATACTCTAAAATGGAAGAATTTATTCCATGTGTAAGTTTTCCTGAAGTTCATTCCAACGGGATGCTGTACTCATCTCACCGTCATGAAAGGAAATATGAACAAAGGTCCTTCAAGCGTGAGTGGCATGACTGTGCTCACCCCTCTGCCCCACCACAGGTAGAGAAACATCAGTGCTGCCATGCGATGATCTCCCATGTGTCCTCTGAGAATCCACTTCTGGTTCCCAGGCTTCTGGCCATCTTCCCTTCTTTAGCTCATCAGTCACTTCTCGGGAAATGCCTGGGAGATGGGGTCTGGGAGTGAGCATTCCTTCCTCTGTATTAATTATGTCTGTTTGCTTTATGTGCATTGATTAACTCTTATTTTCTAAATTAGATTATTTATAATTCTTTTGTGAGTTCTGTCACCTAATTTCTGTGTTTTTTGTAAATTCTGATACATGTTTTCATGTCTTATATATAATTTTTAGTGGGTTTTTTTTTTAGCCAATTTTGAAGTAGTGTGTTGCTGATTTGATGTTCTGGCATGTTTTCCTTGTCTCTGGGATCTTGATCTGCTTCTTTTTCTTGTAATGACTTTGTAGGGCTATCGATCCCCATGCTGCTCTCTTCCTCATTTGAAAGTAAATGTAGTTCTTCTGCAGTTTAATAGTTCAGATAGCCACCCTAATTTCACAAACCTCACTCTCTGTTGTTATCCTGTAGTATTAAAGTGTGTCAATCTGTTTTCTGACCTTCCAGAGAGACCTTTGATTTTAGGGCTTCCCCTTTGCATAAGCCTAAACGTCTGAGCATAGAGTAAATGTTTCTTCCAAAAACATTTCCCTACATCCTCTCTCCAACCCCATCTCTCACTGCCTCCTACCCTGAACATTCTCAGGTTAGTTGCCCAGGACTGTTCACTTAGTCCTCCTCTGTCTGATTATACCATTCACCTTATTGTCACCTTATTATATGCATATGTATTATATGCATATCTTACAATGCATCAGTCTGCCTAAAATGCCCTGTTTTTCTCTCTGTATAGTGAGATCTCATTTCTTTGGCAAGATACACATAAAATGGTGTCTCCTTTGGAAAACTCCTCTGCTGCCTTCAGCAAGATTGTCCTTCTTATTTTTTTTTTAAGATTTTATTTATTTATTTGTCAGAGAGAGAGAGCACAAGCAGGGGGAGTGGGAGAGGGAGAAGCAGGCTCCCCGCTGAGCAAGGAGCCCTGCAGGGCTTGATCCCAAGACCCTGGGATCATGACCTGAGCCGAAGGCAGTTGCTTAACGGCTGAGCCACCCAGGTGCCCCAGCAAGATTGTCCTCTTGAAGTAGCACACTTGTGCTTCTATTACCATTCAGACTTCCTGGGGTCAACAGTGGACTTTGTCATTTTTGAGCTTCATTTTGATTAGCTGTGTGGGTGTGGATGGGTTACCTCTTCGAGCCTTGTTTTATTCACATGCAAAGGGTTTAACCATGAACTACTCTCAGAGGCTTGAGAGAATATTAAGTAATGTAACATTGGTGGTAAATTTATGCTTTCTTGTGTTTTAAATTTTCCCCATTGTAGATCATAAAATTCTTAGGTCATAACATATTCTCTCTTCCATCCCATTCAGATCCTTCTCTTTCTATCCTTCTCATTCCTTCTCTTCTTCTGCTCTCTCTCACACGTTTCCTGGAAACTTCAGCTAAGTGGCTCATGGTAAGGATGCAAAGAAGAGGGAGGCATGATCCTTTCTCTGAGAAGTAACTCCCAGAACTAAGCATCACAACACCACCCCACAGGACACTAAAGAGTATGCAGGACAATATGGTTGTTGAGGAACTGCAGTGACTTCTGAAGAAGCAGGTGTGGGAGCCCGAGACAGACACACATCTGGTCTGAGTGGAAACTGGACAAAGAAGAGGGGCATTCAGGAATGGACAGAGACAGCAAGATGCACACCCTGTCTGCCATTTGCCAAAGTTGGGAGCAGAGAGCACGGAGAGCTGGAGGACACGGGTGGAGGGGGAATCTGGCCCATCGTGAGTGCCTTGGATGCCATCTCTAAAACATTGGGATTATTTTGTTTTCAAATAGCCAGATAAAGGAACATAAGCAATATAGCCAATTTTTCCACTTAGCTCTAGCTCTCCTGCTTCTCTATATAGGACTATCGGGGAGAGACAGAGACAGAGGACTAGGCAACGCAGCATTCAGAAAAGAACTTCAACAGCATTTCCCAAAGGGGGAAGATAAGGATTTGGACTGAGTTGTAGCAGGAGGGTGTTTACTGAATACATGAGGCATTAAATCAGTCATTAGTGCTGGGCTTAGTGGGCTCCTTCCTCCTCAAGAGCATGCCTTTCTCTCTTATGTGTCCCTCTCATCCTTTGGATTAATGTCACCAAAGTGTCTCCTCACTCACTCCACAAGTGATGATGTAATTTCTTGCCCTAGCTCAAACTTCACTCTCTTCGTTATAATTGTGTTTTTATCTCTTTGGCTCCAACCATTTATGCAAGGGCTCCAAAGAATGGTTTGTTCTGCTTTCTGGTTTTATGTCTTTTTATTATACCACAGTGCAGTCTTAAAAA
Source organism: Martes martes (assembly GCF_963455335.1). NCBI lineage: Eukaryota > Metazoa > Chordata > Mammalia > Carnivora > Mustelidae > Martes > Martes martes. The sequence goes on along the minus strand of NC_137891.1, from coordinate 5,516,120 downwards.
CCCCTAGTCTTTAACATTTCCAAAACAATCTGCAAATATTAGCTAACCCGATTTGCACCTCGGCCCCAGGAGGTTGGGTCAGTGTGATTATTTCTGCTTTGTACATGGGAGCACTGGATGGGGAAGGTTAGGGAATTTGCCTGAGTTTGCAAAATAAAGCTGATACTAAATGCATCATTCACAGGAGGACCATTCCTGACTGATCACAGTCCTATTTTTGAAAAGCAACTGGGGGAAGAGAGGAGAATGGAGGTGGTTCAGGGGAAGTCCGAGGTCAGCTTCATCGCTTTGGCAAGAGACTCCGTGGACATCAGCCGGCTTCTGCACTGGATGCAATTATCTCTTTATATGCCCTCCCCCCCCAACCCCACACTCCATTGGGTGCTCCTTGAGGGCAAGAATGGGCATGTACTGACCTTTACCATTAGCACAGTATGTGTTTGGGAATAATATATGGGTCTGAAATACAGAAGGTTCCAGAAAAATGTAGATTTCTTCCCCCTTCTAAACTAGAGCATAAGGAGTATCATTAAAGGCATTTGTCATTTCTACTCATTTGTGGGCTCTGGAGTCAGTCTAATCCACATCTTGGATCCACCCATGCCTGGCAATCATGGACAGATCACTTAGTCTTACTACCCTTATTTTCCTCACTTGTGAAACAAAAGAAAACAATGACAACAATAATAATACTTCTTCACAGAGTTGATGTAATAATGAGAACAAAAGAGACATGAAGTAAGCACTCTCCTGCCTTCCATCATGAACACATGTGCCCACAAAAGTATCAATATTTTATATCCCCTCACCAGCCAAGTACAGAGTTATCAAATGTTGAACGCAAAATACATATGCTTCAGGAAACTTACTGCCTCCACCTGAAAGTTAGAATTAGCTGAGTCTTAGTTATGCTAAGGTAAACTGTATGGTCAGCTTCACAGGAGTAAGCCCGACTGTTTTGACCAGTGGAATTCTTCTGTGTAAATACTAAATCATACGTGGAATTTAAGAAACAAAACAGAGGACCACAGGGGAAGGAAGGGAAAATAAAACAAGATGAAATCAGAGAGGGAGACAAACTCTAAGAGACTCTCTATCATGGGAGACAAACTGAGGGCTGCTGGAGGGGGAGGAGGGGTGTGGGGATGGGTAACTGGGTGATGGGCAGGAAGGAAGGCACAGGATGTAATGAGCCCTGGGTGTTGTAAGCAACCGATGAATTACTAAACTCTACTTCTGAAACTAATGATACACTATATGTTAATTAATTGAATTTAAATAAGATAAGATATAAAAAAGTACTAAACGCTTTGCTTGGACAATTGCTTTTTGTTGCCAGAGAAATTCTGAGAATAAGATTTGCCTCGTGCAAACATTAGGAGAGCTGCAAGTAGGTACTGTCGGTACCTCACATGGGACTCTGCAACCATTGGATGTTTATTAAATGTTTCCTGGCCATGAGGATAATTTGTTTGGCACTGGTTTTCACTAATGCCACTGAGAATAATATGAGATTAAAAAAATCCTCATCATTTGATATGGTGAAGATAACTTTTACATCATATTCCTACTTATTGAAATCTGAAGATAGAGTGAATTCTATATACTGACAGATGTACAAGTTAGTATAGCGATTTGAAGATTACTTTCATTACATCAAAAGCCAATTGTACATATTCTTTTATTCTAAAATATGTTCTCTATTTTGAAATCTACAGGATTAAAAATGTCATGTTGATTTTCAAATTCACCAGATGTAGAATACACTATCTTGTTTCTAATTTAATTTTTTTTTGTTCTTTTCCTGTGGCATGATTTCCCCTAAAGTGCCATATGGTATTCCCTGATGGGTTTCTGAAGAGACCTAGAATTTGGTTCAAGTATATTTTGAGACACCTGTAACACTCCTTAGAGAATGGAGAGGACCATGCTGTAGCATAACCAGAACTGTAAATCACTCACATTGGAGCTTTGCCAATGAATGAGAAAAAAATGAAGTAGGAAGTACAGAACAAGGTATATTCCTAGTACCTATATTCTAGGCTGTCACTTTGATAATTCCGACTCAGGCTTCCAATGCATCAGGACAAATATCCAAGAAGGCAAAAGAGACATAGTTTTAAAGGAAACATCAATAGTGTGTTTCCCAGAAGTATATTATGCATGCAGTATGCAAATTTCTTCTTGAATTTCTTGCTGAAACAGGAACACAGAACAGCAAAGGCCATGTGAACAAGGCACATTCTGCGGATTGCCTCATCCTTAAATAAGAAGAAGGAGAAAAAGAAAGCTGAACACGTAGCAGAGAACACTGAAATCTTTGCTAACAGGGTCATTTATGTGGGCGTGTTATACTGAAATTACAAGGCTTTTTACATCCTAAATTTGAGTACCTGAGAAGATTTTTCATTGGATGGGAGAAAGCTTTTCTCTCAGATGATTTCATCCCATTTTGGTTTTGAGAAATAAGAGGGAAGCTCATGAAATTTTTCGAGTCGCTTGTATTTTGGAAGTACGCTGACACCAGAGAGCCTTGTTTTGGCTACATGTTTTGACCATGATATTACAATCCAAATAAGCAGACTTCCCATAAGTAATACCAAATGTATAAAAGAAAATTCATTCTTCCTTATTCCATCTATTTATAGTCTAAAGGCTCTGACTATAATATTTTTTTTCTCTCGGCTTCTATTATTAACTTGTACATACCTCTATTGTGCCAAACACATTTTAATTACATTTTCTGCTTGATGAATTTCCAATTCCCTGTCTTTTATTCTAGGTAACCCCCAACTTGGAAGAGGGACTGAATAATTGTAGAATCACAAAGGTTTAGTAAATTGGGGAGAAGGGAAATAAAAATGGGATGATTTCTTTAAACATCTAAAACCTTACTCTTCACTGATGATCCCTGCAACAACTGGTGTTTTAACTGGACCCCCAAAGACAATACTGGTTTTTAGAGGGAATGGATCCAAAGCCTTAGCACATTAATTTGATTTAAACTTTGATTTTGTTCCTTAGGAAAAAAGAGGCCATGTTCTTTCCAGCTCAGCTAGATTAAAATGGCACAATTGCCCTTCTGTATGCCTCTGACTGGCCCTGGTTGAATTCTGTAATGGAAGTGGATGGTGGGTCTGAGCCATAAGCCAGATTCTGTGTTATCCTCTCCTGATATAGAGCTGAATAAGACATGGCCTCTGATACTGAGACCCTAGAGTTTAGCTTGGGCAACAGCTTTCCTTGCAGGAAGGTGTTTATGAAACACAGAGTATCTCACTTCTATACTGTGCTCTTCCTCAACCTCTTCCTACCCCTATCTATGTGGTGAAACAGTTATAACAGCACCCAAAGGGGCCTTAGCCAAGGGGAAGAGGGGTCGACTTCTGATGATGGAATGTTCCACTACCTCGGCCACCTACTTCTTGACCATTCATCATGGTGTTAAAATTTAAATTTGTCTTTGCCTTCTGTTTTGAGGCTGGCAGGGTTCAAGGGCCTAGAAGGAATTAGGAGGGATATATTCCTAATGATGGCTATTCAAGGTACTTGTAGACCTGGCAACTGGGGTTCTTCCTCTGGGATCCCAAAGTCTGACATGCCTCATCCCCTCCTTCACCAGCTGTGCCACACTCCACAGGGCATGGAGTCCATGGCAACACAGGAGACACTGTGTACCTACTGAGACCTCGTTCTTTCTTTTAAACCACTGTCTGGAGACTCAGGACTCTGAAATCCCCAACAGTTTCCTGCCCACTGCCAGGCCTACATGAGTCATTTTCTAATAGCCTTTCCTTCCAAAGATGAACGCTCCCACAGGTATATATACTTTTCCGCTTCAGGGGTAGGAAATAGTATGTGGTTTCAGGGATGGAGTGCTGTGACCGGAGCTCAGGTTGGATGGATAGGTAGCTTGTCAACAGGTGCGCCCATGGGGCCCCTCTTGAGGTAGGGTGGTGGCATGAGTCCGGGAGGAGGCACGAGGCTGAAGCCTCCCTTGGAACTCTTGCTCCGTGCCCTGTGAGTGTTAGGGCTGGGCCTGAGGCTGTGACCCAGCTTATACAAGAGAGGGGAAAATGAAGGTCATGAAAGGTGCATGGAGTAAGGCCCACAACACTGGTAATAACAGCTGGTGCTCATCTATCAGCCTGCTGTGGATGAAGCTCTGTTCTAAGCCCACTATAGGTATGATCCCATCTAACCCTTACCATTCAGTCACAGACTCTGCTGAGCATGAAGCCCCATTGGATGTACAAATCAAAGCATGATTTTGGGTCTTACAATGTAACCAATGAGGGCACCATTAAACACCCCATTTTACAAATGAAGACACCAGGTCAAAGAGATAAAGTAACTAACCCACAGACTCCCAGTAAGATTTGTTCCCAGGTCATCTGCCTACAAGCCTGTGTTGAACCCTTTCACTGCTCTGCCCAATGGGCATACATGCAGAAGACCACTTTGGGAACAGGCGTGTCCTTCTCCATTTGCTGCCTTCCACATCATGTCTTCAGGGCCTGCGACTTACGTGTCAAGATCTAGAATTGGAGAAGCGAAGGGACTCACTGGCAGAAGAATGCCTGTGTTATCTCCAGCTAAAAACCCTCAGTGGTTCCCTACTGCTCTCAGATGAACGGGATCCCAACCACTGAAGCTGACTCACAAGCCCTTCTAACACAGGATGACGGGCTTCACCTTGGGAGATTCAGCCCATTCCTTGTCAGCATCCTAGGCCGCTGTGCTCCAGCCTGTTCTGCTGCTTCCACTCCTTCTTATCAGGGTCTGCTCACGGGTCCTCTCCCTCCCATCCACTCCCACCCCTCCAGTTAAATCCCACTCATTCTCCAAATTTTGGCTCCATGTTGCTTTCTTCCAAGGGCCGACCTCCACCAACACTGCCCTTGTACTATGTATTACCCCTGTAATGTTCCACCCTGTGGCACATATCCGACCTGGTTGCCCTGCCTATCACTTGTGTCCACATGAAAATCAGCGGAGGGATTGCATGTATGGTTTTCCATTGAATCCTCTAGAGCACAGCACAGAGCCTGCAAAATTCAGAGTTGAACCAAAAAACCCCAAAACACAAGTTATTTAGTGCATGAGTTAATAAAATCTCAACAGCTTTCAAATCATTAACTGTAATTTTAGGAATAATTAGTGTTATGTGTTTCTTTTTCTTTCTACTCCTCATGACAATTTGCAATGGTACATAGTATGGTGACAATAATAAGAAGAAAAATTCGTAGGAAAATATGACTGCCTCTCTACATTTAGATGATAGAAAGTATAGAACTTAAAAATTCAGGATTGGATTTAACAAATTCCAACTTGTTTGGATTTTTTTTTTTTTTTTGGAAACCATATGCTTATCACCATATTTTTCCTCCCTTTCTCTCCCATTTTCTATTTTAATTTTAACAGGCACATGCAGTTCACATCCAATTTTAAGTGTGGGCACAAGAAATTCAACACATTTTTTTTAAAAAAACAATCAGATGTAAAAGAAATTAAGTTTATTGCATCCACCAACTTTTAGCATAAAACGCATGGCACATCCATGAGACACCACCAAAAGGAAGAACCAAAAAAAAAAAAAAAAGGAAAGAAAAGAAAGAAAAAGAAAAAGAAAAGAAAACATGCACACTGTCTGGGTAGGACTGAATGTGACTAGAACAAAACCAGCTCCAACTTTTTGAGAAAAGTTCCCTAAATAACTCTAACTTCATTTCCAGTTTATAATGAGCATGGAGTGAAATTACATGCAATACTAAAGAAGGTGGATGGAAACTGTGCCAAAAATGTAAAAGTGTTTCTAAATATTTACATTTGCTTAGAGTTTCCCAAAGAAATCACTGATTTAAGGATTAGTAAATGAATGGACACTTTTAATAACAATGCGGTAACAACACAAAGACAAACAATTCTAGAGACAGCTGCCTCCATTCTGAAAAGCATGTGGTGTGTACACATTTGGCTTCAAGGATAAAAGGAAATTCTTAGTGAAAAAAAATCCCAGGAAAAAAAGAGCAGCAAGATGTGGGGACTGGTGGAGGGAATAGAAAGTGGAAGGTTGATGAACCTTTCTGTAATTGTGATACCACAAAATATGGGGATCTTGCGAGCCATCGTCCACCTAAACCCAAGGTTGGGTAATCCCTCTCTCATTTCTCTATAAAATTTGTACATAACATTTTAAAACTCTAAAAATTACTCTCAAACATATAATAAACAAGCCAGACTGCTGTTATCTATTTCCTAAGTGTGCTGTGTTATGAGGAATTTATTACGGAGAATAATAAAAGTTAACAAAAACATGGCAGAAGGATGGGCAATGTAATAGGGTGGGAGCCCAAACCCAGATGAATAGGGCTGTTTGGCCATCTGTAAAGTGGGATGATCTGGAGGCATGAATCTGCATGATCCTGTTCAGATTCACTTATCTTTAAACAAGCATTGAATAAGTGCCTCCTGGTGGAACACACATGTTCTCGGCACTGATACACAGTCCAGGCACTAGTGGCAAGAAGATAACCCATAATAATAAGAAAGTAAGCAAGTAAATAAAAATATAATTTAAGATAGGCATTAGTACTTATAATAAAAATATAATATGGTCATGTGGTAGAGAGTGACTTTAGGTAAGAAGAGGGTGGGTTGATAAGAGAAATCTCAATGAAGAGTAACATTTGAACGATAACTGCATGTTAACTGAGAGGCAGCTATATTGGAATGTTTGAGAAGAATACTGTAAAAATACTGTAAAAAAAAAAAACAGAGCGATATATGAAACAGGCTATGAGACCAGAAAGAGCTAAAATTTTTCAACAAAGGGAAAAGACAGACAGACAAATACTGCATGATTCCAGTTATACAAGGTATCTAAAATAGTCAAACTCATAGAAGCAGAGAACAGAATGATGGTTGCCAGGAGCCAGGGGAGAGAGGGACATGCGGAATTGCTTTCCAGTTTGTATAAAGTTTCTGTTATGCAAGATGAATTCAAGTTCTAGAGCTCTGCTGTACGACATGGTATCTGTAGTTAACAATTCAGTATTTTGCACTCTAACATATATTATTAACATATTAACATATGTTAATAAGATAGTTCTCATGTTACATGTCCTTACCAAAACACACAAGCAGACACACACACACAAAAGAGCACAAGGAAAGTTGTGGGTATAACAGATATGTTTAGCACTTTGGTTCCAGTGATGATATGAGTATATAATACATATGGAAAAACTAATCAAGAGGTATATATTAAATCTGAGCAATTACTTGCCTATCAATTATATCTCAAAAAGGAAGGAAGGAAGGAAAGGAGGTAGGAAGGGAGGGAAGGGAGAAGGAAAAAAGGAAAAGAAAATAAAAGAAAAAAAAGAAAAGAAAAGAGAAAAGAAAAGAAAAGGAAAAAAAATCAATAGTATATAATGAATGGAGGAGAGAATGGTAGGAAGTAGGTCTGGCAAGATGCAAAGGACCATGCTGTGTAGATTCTTTCAAGTCAGGGTAAGTAAAATAGATTTACACTTCCTATTAGTAGGAGCCCCCAGAGGGTTTTGCATTGGCAAATATTAATTTGACTTAGGTTATTAAAATCCCAGTCTGGCTGCTGTGTGGGAAGTGGACTCTAGAGAGGCAAAAACAACAGCCGACAGTCCAGGGAAGGGACAATTTCAGCAGCCAGGTGGGGACCACGAATGGGGATACAGAGGAAGCAGTGGAAGTAGAGCTTCATCGTATGTGGGAGATATTCTGCACATGGAGAAGCCCAGAATTGTCCATAGACTGGAGGTGGATGTGGGTAATATAAGGGATCAGAGGTAAATACAAATCCATATGCAAATGCATTTGTTTGTGCAAGGGCACGCATGAACACACATGTGCAGTTTCTCCTCCCTCTGAATTAAAAGGATGAAATATAACCATCTAGGTTATTCAAGTTGAAGCATCTCAGTTAAAAGATTTTTCTCAGAACCAGCCTAAATAACTCATCTCTGCATTGACTCATCGTCAGTGTACATGATCGCCCTGGATGATCCAGTGGGTAAGGGTATAACGGTGTTGTCCCAAGCTTTAGCTATCATACCCAAGTACATCTGCCAAAATCCCATGATAACATCTTTAAAGAGCCACCATTCACCAACCCAGACAATGAGGAGCTAAGACACTTAGTTCCCAAGAAATAATGAGCTACCACAAATTATTGTTTAAGGGTATTGTGTGTGGAGATACTCGTTTAGGATAGTAATTCTGAATAGGGTGTGCAGAAAGAATCTGAGAAAGGAGACAAAGGGAAGAAGATTGGTTTGAATTTTTCAGAACAAAGAGATGAGATAGTGATATAAGACATCTGGGTTGCCATGGGAATCAAGGAAATTAAATGAATATAAAGGTCCAAAACAAATATTAGTTAAGTACATACTATGCATGAAGCATTCAGCTAAGCACAAAACCTCTTTAGGGAGGGATTTCAGATCCACTGAAATGGAGACTGGGAGGTTAAGCAGCTTTCTCCAAGTCACACAATGAGGAGTGGGTAGAACCAGGCTCCCCATGGATCTACGGAGGTAAGCCTGCGCTTGTCTTACTGTACAACACTGTCTCCTGGTGGAGTCTTCTACCTTCCACATCAAATCCACTCACATTCTGTTGGTGATTGATTCTGTCTTCATTCACTCAACTCTACCATTGGCATGGTCCTAATTCAGATCCCCATCGTCTCTCACCTGATGCAGTAACTTCTGACTCCATTTCCTAAAAGTGAGAGAACCAAACTCTCAGATCTAAACAATGAAGGTGGGTTTCAATATTTCAAACCTGAGCACATGCGCCCTTGTTTGTGCCTTCCACGGTGTTCAGTGCAGCCATCACACAAGGGAGACATGATGACTTACAGGTATATTTTGTATGAGACTGGGTTGGAAACTGGTAGCCTTTTTGTATATACAAGCCAAGAATGCAACTGTCCTATTAAACATTTATATTCTATAAACATTGGCAGAAACAGGAAACTCAGAAAGTGCCTGAAATTCTGTCAGACACACCACTAGCTTGTTCACTTCCTAGGAATTGTAGGAAACAATTAGTTGAATTCATCTGTAATCAGATAAATCATGTCATACTTATGGTTTGCTAGTGTCTGTATACATTGTTTGTCTAATTGGTTGAAAAGCACTTGTAGCTGGATTTAAGGAAGCTTTGGTCCCTGTGCTTCTCCAGAGAGCAGGGCGATGACTTCAGTGGGGCTGTCTGGGAGGACGGGAGCTCTGAAGAATGTCAAAGGATGCAAGCTCTGAAGAATGTCAATCCAAATAAATCTCTCTAATGCTAAGAAAATGAATGGATGAGTCATGTGGCTGACTCAGAGTTCCTTCAGTAATTGGGACACTCTCAAGTTTCCTGAAGTATTTTTCAAAGGTCCTGCCAAGCTTCCAATTCAGTCACCATCACACTTTATTTTCAAAGTGTCAGTTGGATGACACCTTCATTAAAACCATTATGATTTTAATACTGATGATCATTCCAGAAACTGACAGCTTCATGGCATTAGTGAAAGATGGACCATTGCTAATTTATATACCTTGGTGTTCTGTCAAAATGGAAGTCTGCCCAATCCATCGGCCACAGACCATTCCTGGCATCCAGTTCTCTGGCCTGAGCAATGCTATAACTAGTCAAGAGGCAGGACCTCAGATTCACTTTGTTCTTTATCTTACCTCTTTCTTGCATGCACATTTATCCCTCTCTATCATTTCTCGCTTGGAGAGATCTCTTAAATAATTCCCTTCTCCAATTACCTGCCCACTTACTTAGTAAGCAGGCATCGAACTCTGCCTAAGGAGACATGGTTCCCTCATCTGCCTTATGTATTTTTAAAGTCATCTCTCAAAGACATGCTATTTACAAACACAAACAATGAAATAACTTTAAAGGGATCTACAAATAGTAACAGCACAAGGGTCTGCAAAAGTATGAGACAGACTTTGAAATAGAGATATAGACACAAAATTAGAAGCACAAAAACACCCCAAAGTGGGTATACATATGCACACATTTGTTATTTTTTTAGTGTTTTCTATGATAAAGGGCATTAAGTCAAATCTGAGGAATGGGCTAGATTTATCAATAAAAAATGTTAGGAAAACTGATTAATTATTTGGAAAAATCTGGTACTTAATTCCACTATCTACTAATGTAGTTTCAAGTTTAAAGTATTACCAATAAAATTTTAAAAGCACCATAAGGAAAATAAATAATTTTAACCACAAGATGGGAAATGCCTCTCTAAGAATAATACCATGGGGAAAATCATAAAGATATATGTACATGGGATTGATAAAATAAAACCATAAAAATATTGTTCATAAAAGGACATAATAAAATATTCAAAACTAACAGATTAAGAAAAATATATTTCCAACACATAGGAAAGATATAGAGTTGATATTTTTAAAGGGCTTTAGTAAATTAGAAAAGCAATATACCAATAATAAAATAGGCAAAGAAGGAATCCTCATTCTCTCTGCCTCTCTCATTCACACATATGCACCACACAGAGACACACACATGATTAAAATGTAGCTTATAATAAAAGTAATAAAAACAGTTCTCAATTTAACTAGTAAAAGTAAATATATCTTTCATTTGAAAAATTGGTTATTTTCATTGCATAACTAATTGGCAGGATTTAAAAAAAATATATATAACTAGTGCTGATTCAGAATTTATGTTCTTATCCCGATTAAATTAAAACACCACATAAAGCAGATTTATCAAGAAAATTCCAAATTAAAAAATTTCCACCTTAATGTTTTCTCTAGACCTTCACTGCTTCTTAGGGCAACTATCTTTGTTGTCCCTACAGAATACACTTGACCCTTGAACAATGTGTGGATTTGGGCCACCAACCCCACTGTGCAGCTGAAAATCCTTATTTAACTTTGACTCACCCAGAACTTAACCACTAATCACCTATTGTTAACTGGAATCCTTACAGATATCATAAAAAGTCAATGAAGACATATTTTGTATATGTGTCATATACTGACTTACAATAAAGTAAGCTAGAGAGAAGGAAATGTTATTAAGAAAGTCATAAGGAGCACAGACCCCAATCCCTGATGAACATGGATGTAAAATTTCTCACCAAGATATTAGCGAATAACATCCAAAAGTACATTAAAAGGATTATTCATCATGACCAAGTGGGATTTATTCCTGGGTGGCAAGTGTGGTTCAACATCTGCAAATCAATCAATGTGATACACTACATTAATAAAAGAAAGGACAAGAAAACTATATGATCCTCTCAATAGATGTGGAAAAAGCATTCGACAAAGTACAGCATCCTTTCTTGATTAAAACTCTTCACAGTTTAGGGATAGAAGAAACATACATCAATATCATAAAGGACATCAATGAAAAGTCCACAGTGAATACCAGTCTCAATGGGGAAAAACTGAAAGCTTTTCCCCTAAGGTCAGGAACATGATAAGGATGTCCACTGTCACCACTTTTATTCATCCTAGTATTAGAAGTCATAGCTTCAGCAATCAGACAACAAAAAGAAATAAAACACATCTGAATCAGCAAAAATAAGTCAAATTCTCACTCTTCATGGAATACATGATCTCTATGTGGAAAACCCAAAAGACTCCACCCCAAAATTCCTAGTACTCATATAGGAATTTAGCAAAGTGGTAGGACATAAAATCAAAGTACAGAAATCAATTGCATTTCTATACATTAACAATGAGACAGAAGAAAGAGAAATTAGTGAATCAATCCTATTTATAATTGTAACAAAAACCATAAGATATCTAGGAATAAACCTAACCAAAGAGGCAAAGGATCTGTACTCTGAAAATTGTAGAACACTCATGAAAGAAATTGAAGAAGGCACAAAGAAATGTTAAAATTTTCCATGCTCATTGATTGGAAGAACAAATAGTGTTTAAATGTCTATGGTACCTAGAGAAATCTATACATTCAATGCAATTCCTATCAAAATACCATCATCTTTTTTCACAGAGCTGGAATGAATAATCCTAAAGTTTGTTTGGAACCAAAGAAGACCTTGAATAGCCACAGGAATGGTGAAAAAGAAAACCAAAGCTGGTGACATCACAATTCCAGACTTCAAGTTATATTACAAAGCTGTATTCATTAAGACAGTATGGTACTGGCACAAAAACAGACACACAGATCAATGGAACATAACAGAGGATCCAGAAATGGACCCTCAACTCAATGGTCAACTAATCATTGACAAAGCAAGGAAGAATATCCAATGGAGAAAAGACAGTCTCTTCAAAAGTTGTGTTGGCAAAATTGGACAATGACATGCAGAATAATGAGATTGGACCATTTTCTTACACCATACACAAAAATAGATTCAAAAGGGATGAAAGACCTAAATGTGAGACAGGAATCCATCAAAATCCAAGAGGAGAACACAATCAGCAACCTCTGTGACCTCAGTCACAGCAACTTCTTGCTAGACATTATCTTCAAAGTCAAGGGAAACAAAGGCAAAATGAGCTATTAAGATGTCATCAAGACAAAAGGTTTTGCACAGCAAAGGAAACAGTTGACAAAACCAAAAGATGACTGACAGAATGGGGGAAGATATTTGCAAATAGGCTATATATCCAGATAAAGAGCAAGTGTCCAAAATCTATATAGAGCTTATCAAACTCAACACCCAAAGAACAAATAACCCAATCAGGAAATGGGCAGAACACATGAACAGAAATTTCTTCAAAGAAGACATACAGATGGACAACAGACGCATGAAAAAATGCTCAATATCACTAGGCATCAGGGAAATACAAACATCAAATCCACAATGAGGTAACACCTCACATGGGTCAGAATGGGTAAAATTAACAACTCAGGAAATGACAGGTGTTGGCGAGAATGTGGAGAAAGAGGAACCCTCTTACACTGTTGGTGGGAATATAAGCTAGTATAATCACTCTGGAAAACAATATGGAGGTTCTTCAAAAAGTTGAAAATAGAGCTGCTCTCTGACCCAGCAATTGCACTACTAGGTATTTACCCCAAAGATACAAATGTAGTGATCTGAAGGGGCAACTCCACCCCAATGTTTAGGGTAGCAATCTCCACAATAGCCAAACTATGGAAAGAACCTAGATGTCCATCAACAGATGAATGGATAAAGAAGATGTCACACACACACACACACACACACACACACACACACACAGGGGAATATTACTCAGCCATCAAAAGAAATGAAATCTTGCCATTTGCAATAATGTGGATGGAACTAGAGGGTATTATGCTAAGCGATGTAAGACAATTATATGACTTTACTCATATGTGGAATTTTAGAAACAAAACAGAGGAGATAGGGGAAGAAAGGGAAAAATAAAAGAAGACAAAATCAGAAAAGGAGACAAATCATAAGAGACTAAAATCATAGGGCACAAACTGAGGGTTTCTAGAGGGGAGGGGGTGGGGGATGGGGTAACTGGGTGATGGACATTAAGGAGAGCACGTGATATGATGAGCACTGGGTATTATATAAGATTGATGAATCACTGAACTCTACCTCTGAAACTAAAAATACACTGTATGTTAATTAATTGAATTTAAATTTAAAGAAAGAAAGAAAGAAAGAAAGAAAGAAAGAAAGAAAGAAAGAAAGAAGAAAAGAGGAGAGGGAGGGAGAGAGAGATGAAGAAAGAAAGAAGAAAGGGAGGGAGGGAGGAAGGAAGGAAGGAATGAAGGAAGTAACAAAGGGTGGGTGGAAGGAAGGAATAGAAAAAAAGAAGGTCATAAGGAAAAGAAAAAACATTTACAACACTAAACTGAATTTATCAAAAAAGATCCACAAAGAAGTGGACCCACCCATTTCAAATCCATATTGTTCAAGGGTCAACTGTTTGAAGTCAGCAAGGAGAATGTCTAAAGTTATGTCGATGTTCATCTGTGGAGCTGACAGTGTATGGTGATCCTTCCACTACATCTAGTGCTGAAGCGGCTCCAGAGAAGAACACCTGCCTCACCTAGGTTGTACACCTGGGGCACTTGAGGAACTCCAAATCCCAGCTTTTCATCTTTCAGTTCAGCATGTTTCTCCTTTCTCCCCATTCGAGTGCCTTAGTCATACCACAACAAACTCCATGGGAGTGGAGTGTGAGACTGCCTGGGTCACTAGTGAATCCCCAGCACAGAGCATGATGCCTGGCATGTGTTATGTGATCAAACAATGTATAGCTAGTTTGGGCCCTCCCTAAATATTTTTGCACATGGCTCAGGCTGAAAGATTGGAGGTCTTCTAAAGCAGATTCACAGAAGATCAAGGTTCCAGGGATATGATAATGGGAAAATGGTAGCTAATGCTTGGGTCCACCTAGATGCTCCCTGTTGCTCATGCCTGGGTGAATTCATTAAGAAAAACATCCAAAGATGGTTAGTCTTTTTTCCAAAGCCAGAAAGGCTCAAATTAGAAAAGAGTATGGCAGCCTCATGATGAAACACTGTGAGTGGGCCGTCCCAGCACTGCCTTTGTTGTTGTTAGAATGGAAATGCCTATGAGTTCCAAGGATTTGCAAATGCCATTTGCTCCATGAGGCTCAGAAGACAGGCATTTATAACTGCTGTTAGAAGGTAAAATGAAAAATGAAATAAAATACAAATGAGAAATTTTATCCTGTGGAGGACATTAGGGGGCTTCATTAGAAATTTCCTCCTTCTAATTCATATAAAGGGAAACTAGCAATTGCACAGGGAATGTGTCTTGACCAGGGTCACAAAGAAAATTGGTGCATATAACAAACAAAAAATGAATCTGAAAAAGTGTCGGGCTGATGATAAATAATATTTATTTTCATTCCTCCCGCCTTCCTTCTTCTTTTTTTTTTTTTTTTCCCAGTGAAGTCTCCATGATGAAGGGGAGGCTCACAAAAGTTACTGCCTCCTTAGGGCTCATTGGTGGAGGCAGTGAAGGAGATGAGATGTTGACATAAGCGTTTCAAGTCATGAGCATAGGAGCGGGATTTAAGAAGCTCTGGATTTCCTGGCCTTATTCACATCTAAGAGAAACTTAATCCACAACTGTCCTAATACTCATGTATTCTTTCTAGATCTAATGTCACCCTTGGTCTTGTACGGTCTTCTGTCTATATTTCCTCATTTTTTAAACACACCACCCAGCCAGATGTGTTTCCTCTTTGTTTTGGAATGTTCCATCCATTCCCTAGATGGTGTACATTCTCTACAATTTCTTCCATGATAATTGATGGCTATCAGTTGGCAAGGACCCAAGCACTGAGATGAGTGATAAACTCTGGCTCTGACTATGTTGGCAGAAAGAGAATGGTACATGATTATCGAGGAGAGAGGATAAGGAGTAAGCTCAAAGGATCGGTGATTATTGCTGTCTTTCCTGGAAATAATTCCTCTAATCTCCCATGTTGAGTGGTTAATGTATTTTATTTTATTTTAATTATTTTATTTATTTATTTATTTATTTATTTATTTATTTGAGAGAGAGAAAGAGAGACTGCACACAGAGGGAGAAGCGAACTCCCCACTGTGTGGGGAGCCTGATGCAGAGTTCAATCCAAGGACCCTGGGATCATGACCTGAGCTGAAGGCAGATGCTTAACCTAGGTGCCCCAGCTAATGTATTTTAAAGGCGGGGGGGCAGGGTACTTGGGAGAAGAGTGTAATGCATCACTGTTGAGAAGTGTTTCCTTTACATTCACGTCTCTGGTCAAATATATTTAACTTTTTGGGAACTGGATCAGCAGTTTTTCCAATGTTGCATGTGGCTTCAGAATGAAGAGAAGACCAGTTTTCTACAGCCAAAGGACCACAACTACTTAAAAACTAGCTAGAATTTGAAGGCAAAATATTATGACTTTTCTTTATTGTACTCTTTAAAAAAAAATAAGTTGTTTGGGGATAGGAAAGAACGTGCTATGCAGTTTTAATTATCTCTCTATACGTCTGTCCGTCTGTCTTGCCTCCCACTCAAAAGAAAAAAAAATCCTTATAGTAGTTCAATAATAGTCAATGCTTTTTAACTTCTCCCATCTTGAAAAAAATGTGACGTTAGCCTTCTTTATCTCCTGCAAGTTTCCTTCCCTGAAAGAACGTATTTGATTGGTCTGCAAATGGTGGGTCTGATTCCAAGTCAGTTCCTTAAACCTGGCTCTGCTGACCTATAAACCTCTCTCGCTTTGATTTCTTCAGTTGCTAAGTGGTGAGACTGTGTATCACAGGCTTGTTTTGTGAATGTTTTAAAGACGACATATGGAAAATAGTTATCAACCCATGCAGCTCTAAGGAGATGATCAAACAATTGATACAAATAGCAACCCTATCAGTACCAGCTGCCTTAATGCAATCAGGATCTCCCAAAAGAGTGTTCAGGAGCATCCTGTATCAATTCAAGGTTCACAAAGATTCCACGTCTGATACTACACTTACAAAACCAGACTCTGTGGACAGCAAAGCCCAAGAATCTGCATTTTAACAGGTCTGCAGGTGTTTGTTATGTATGCAAAATTTTAAGCAGATGTATAACTTTCTACAATAATCCAGACTTCATACAATTCTAATTGCTTAAGTTGGCATGATTTGTTAAACGTGAATTCATAACTTAGGCATTTCAAAACCTTTTTAAACTTTCCTTAAATGAATATTAAATATAATGTTATAGGAAGGCTGAGGAAAATGAAACAACCAGCTCAGCTGGGGAAGGCTGCCAAAGATTTTTTGTCCTCAATTATCACAAACATGTTATCAAGGAAACCCACAGCAATGAAGCAATTTTACAGAAAAACTAATGGAAAACATGCTAATTATCTAGATTGTTCAGGTGAAAGGTTTCTTTCTTTCTTTCTTTTTTTCTTTCCTCCATTAACTGATTCGTTGGCAGAAATCTCAACGTCGGTTTGTCACATGATGTTAAATATGAAAATTCTGTCTGGGCTAGTCTCCACATGAGACAGTAGACAAGATGCATTTTGTTTTTCAAATGATGTTCTGAGGTGCCTGGGTGGCTCAGTTGGCTAAGTCGGTTAAAAGGCTGCGTTGGCTGGGGTCATGATCCTGGGGTCCTGGAATAGAGCCCTGCATGGGGGTCCTTGCTCATGAGCGAGCCTGCTTCTCCTTCTTCCTCTGCTTGGAGCTCCCCCTTCTTGTGCACTCTATCTCTTTTGCCATCTCTTTCTGTCAAATAAACAAACATTTTTTTTTTTTTAAATGATGTTCCTGAGCACTGATTAGGTGTCCTTACCTAAATCTCCCACAGTGAAAGACTTTTGTTGGGAACTGGGTATTAGACATGGGTTTTGAAGAATCATTCCAGGCAGAAAGTCATGCTGTGTGACGGTGGCCCACTCACCGTGGAAAGAGGTGCCTCCTTCCTCCCTTGCCAAGTTCAAGTGCCCACTGTGTGCATTCTGCACACCAGTGGCCCAGGAGCACTGGTGTCTGAGTGACACTGGAGAAAACCTACAGCTAAGTAGCTGAGTGGAGTAGCACTGTAAAGAGCTGGGCTTTGGAATAAAGCATATTACCAAAATCTTGAAGCCAGAAGGTATCACAAGTATTCTAACCTGAACCAGAGAAACTCTTCTCAAGAGGGCCCTGAACAGAGGTGAGACAAGCAGGGAAGCTGAAGGTAACTCTGTGTGCCTTGGGCTGCAGGGGAGTGTACACAGCCATCCTCAGTAGGGGTGCCTACTCCTGTCAGCAGAGGGACAGGGTAGCCAAGCCAAGTTCATCTGAGCACTGGGGTTATCCAAACTCTGCACATGCGTGGTGTCAGCAAATTCTAAACACCACGTGGTGCCAGACCTAACGTTCAGGTCCCCCGATCTTCTCTCTTTTTCCCTGCTTTTTACTCTGGAGGGATCTGTACTAATCTCCTACTGCTGGCATAGCATTTACCACAAAAGTAGTGGCTTAAATCTGTGCACATTTGTGATCTCACCATTCCGGAGGTCACAAGTTGGGAATGGGCTTCACTGCACTGAAATCAGGTGTTGGTGAGTTCAGAGGCTCCTGGGGAGAATCCATTTCCTTGCCCTTTTCTGGTAACAGAGGCCACCCACTTCCCTTGCTCCCTCATATCCATCATAAAAGCAAACTACATCAATCTTTCCTGACTGCCTTACCTCTGGTTCCTCCCTGCCACCTGCCTCTTCCACTTTGAAGGACCCACATGATTACATGGGGTTCACCCAGATAATTCAGGATAATCTTCCAACCTTAAGGTGGGGTGATTAACAGTTTTAATTCTCCTGTGCCCTATGACCTGACATAGTATTCTTGCTTTCTGGGGATCAGGACGTAGACTTCTTTGGGGTCCACGATTCTACCTGCCATAGGATCAAACACTGCAGTAACCAAAATGAGGGATAAGAAGTCAAAATTCTGGCTTAGGGGATGAAGGATATCACAACCATACCAGCTATCTTCCCCCTAGAAGCAGAACTGTGAGTGAGGGTGGGTCCAGAGAAGGCTTCACTGTCAACTGTATTCTGAATGCTGGGAATTACACGGGCCCCCATATTGTGATTTGTGAATTTTGTACTTTAAAATGACTTTGAGGGGCTTTTTTTTAATTTAATTTTATTTTTTCAGTGTTTCAAGATTCATTGTTTATGCACCACACCCAGTGCTCCATGCAATATGTGCCCTCCTTAACACCCATCACCAAGCTCACCCATTCCCCAACCACTCCCCTCCCAAACCCTCAGTTTGTTTCTCAGATTCCACAGTATCTCATGTTTCCTCTCCCCCTCCAATTTCCCCCAATTCACTTTCCCTTTCCTTCTCCTAATGTCCTCCATGTTATTCCTTATGCTCCATAAGTAAGTGAAACCATATGATAATTGACTCTCTCTGCTTGACTTATTTCACTCAGCATAATCTCCTCCAGTCCCATTGTCCATGTTCATACAAAAGTTGGGTATTCATCCTTTCTGATGGAGACATAATATTCCATTGTATATATGGACCATATCTTCTTTATCCATTTGTCTGTTGAAGGACATCTTTGCTCTTTCCACAGTTTGTCGACTGTGGCCATTGCTGCTATGAACATTGGGGTAAAAATGGCCATTCTTTACACTACATCTGTATCTTTCAGGCAAATACCAAGTAGTGCAATTGCAGGGCCATAGGGTAGCTCTTTTTTTTTTTTTCTTTTCTCTTTCAGGTAGCTCTATTTTTAATTTCTTAAGGAATCTCCACACTGTTTTCCAAAGTGGCTGTATCAATTTGCATTCCTACTAATAGTGTGAGAGGGTTTCCCTTTCTCCACATCCTCTCCAACACTTGTTGTTTTTTATCTTGCTAATTTTTGTCATTCTAACTGGTATAAGGTGGTATTTCAATGTGGTTTTGATCTGAATCTCTCTGATGGCTAATGAGGATGAACATTTTTTCAGGTGTCTATTAGCCATTTGTATGTCTCCTTTGGAGAAGTGTCTGTTCATGTCTTCTGCCCATTTCTTGATGTGATTATCTGTTTTTTGAGTTTTGAGTTTGAGGAGTTCTTTGTGGATCTTGGATATCAGCCCTTTTTCTGTACTGTCATTTGCGAATGTCTTCTCCCATTCTGTGGGTTGCCCCTTTGTTTTGTTGACTGTTTCCTTTGCTGTGCAGAAGCTTTTGATCTTGATGAAGTCCCAAAAGTTCATTTTCACTTTTGTTTCCTTTGCCTTTGGAGACATGTCTTGAAAGAAGTTGCTGTGGCTGATGTTGAAGAGGTTACTGCCTATGTTCTCTAAGATTTTGATAGATTCCTATGTCACACTGAGGTCTTTCATCCATTTTGAGTTTATCTTTGTGTATGGTGTAAGAGAATGGTCGAGTTTCATTCTTCTATATGTAGCTGTCCAATTTTCCCAGCACCATTTATTGAACAGACTATCTTTTTTCCACTGTATATTTTTTCCTGCTTTGTCAAAGATTATTTGACCATAGAGTTGAGGGTCCATATCTGGGCTCTCTACTCTGTTCACTGGTCTATTTGTCTGTTTTGTACTGGAAAATCAACAACAAATTGAAAACATAGATTGCTCTGGCAGTATAGATATTTTAACAGTGTTTTTCTTCCGACCCATGAGCATGGAATGCTCTTCCATCTTTTTATGTCTTCTTCCATTTCTTTCAGGAGTGTTCTGTAGTTCCTTGAGTACAGATCCTTTACCTCTTTGGTTAGATTAATCCCCAGATATTTTATGGTTCTTGGTGCTATAGTAAATGGAATCAACTGTCTAATTTCCCTTTCTATATTTTCATTTTTAGTGTGTAAGAAAGAAACTGATTTCTGCACTTTGATTTTGTATCCTGCCCCATTACTGAGCAGAGGTGATTAAAGAAACAGAGAAGCTATAAAGCTGACCAAATTTTAATTAGGGCCAGTTGAAGAATTAAATTCATGAGCAAATATAAAGGCAAAACAAGAGACCAAAGTAATGAAACCCTACAATTGGACCTATGGCTTCTGTTTGTCTTTAACAGTTTCATGTGTATTCCACATGCCTCCACATAGATAAAGTAAAACAAGACCCTGTTTGAATTATAAAGGCCCGTTTCTATGCTCCAGTTTGCAAACTTACAGTGTGCAGTTGCTGGCTACGTTTTGTCTGGGAACATACAACATTTATTTATTTTTTACAGTTTGCTGCCAACATTTCAAAATTGGAAATTTCATTTAGAAGAGATCTACTGTTCTGACTTCTTTATATGATTGGAAGATCTACATAACGTGGACCCTAATTTCCACTTGACAGCCTTTCCTGGAGAAGGACAGTGGCTGCTACTGACAATTCCAGGCCTGGTAGCATGGTCTTATCCAGATGTCTTGACTTGTGTGGCTCAGGTGTCTGTTCTCTGCAGATATTTTTGCTTGTGACCTGTGTAGACCAATACAATATTTTGTATAATGTAATTTGTCAAGTGAATATATGTTTTGGTATGTGGACTTAGAAAATCAGCAACATGGTAGGATATTTGGTTTAGGTCCTAGCTCTGCAATTTAAAGCTTGTACAAAATTACTCAAGCTGGTTAATCCCTCTGAAGATAAATTATTCATCCATTAATTGGAAAAAAAATAACACCTACCCCAGAGGATTACAGTGGACATTAAGAGAATTGTGTCATATAAATCCCTTAGCATATTGTCAGGCACATTAATAGCATTCAGCAGTTGGTTTCACCAACATCCCAAAGTTTGAACAGAATTGTCCAAGAGTTTTTAAAGATATTTGAATTGATGACATAGTTATTTTTTATCACAGAAACAGATCTATCCCTTCCCCCAAGACAACTCAACTCCAGACCATTAAGAAATAAAAGATGGAAGAAGCCTTTAAAATCACTTATTTTACAAAAAGGAAACAGAGGCTGGCAAAGATAATGTGCTTGTTTGTGATCACCTATCAAGTTAATGTAAGTGTGCACCTGCTAGAACCCATTAACTATTCTACATGGAAGAAATCAGACTGGGAGACTCATAATAAGAGAGAAGGTTTGCCTAATGAGACCCTGACATGAAAAACCAGGGGAGAATGAGGATCTTTAAGTGTAAATATGACTTCTCTTTACTGCTGAACTAAGCCTGGGGCTTAACTTTAAAGGATTGTATCATGGTCCTGTTTGTGGTTATTATTCATGATAAAGTCCCACAACCTTTACAGTTTATAAACTATGTTCCCACATGTGACCTTATTTGATTCCCCATAATCCAGAGAGATTCACTTTGTTATGCTCATTTTACAGATGATGGAAAATCAAAGCCCAGAACCTAAAGGGATTTTGGAAATAAATAGCTCATTTTTAGTATTAGAAAAATAATATTGGAGAAGCAAATAATTCTAAGGAAGTGAAAAGACATGTATGTCAGAATCTAGACTAGAGGCCTGTCTTCTAAATCTGAGCCTTGGCCCAGATGTTCATCTCAACTCCTGATTCTGCTGGAATTGAATTCATCAAGGGGTCAGATTTATAACAGGTAAAAATACAGATTATAATAGTAATTCATCACTTGCAATGTACTTGCCATTTGCTGAGCACTGTGCTTGTTGTGTATTATATTTGTAATCCTCAAATCTGATGATAAATATGATGGTGGTCAATTTACAAATAAGGCAGATTTAAGATTCAACATTATGTATTTAGTGGTAGACTCAGCACTGGGATCCCACCTCTTTGATTCTAAATGTCATGGTCTGAGTCAGTTGCCAGTTCTTGTGCTGTGACTCCTCTAAATAAACTCTATTTTTCAACTGCCTATCAGAATGTGGGCAGGGCATCTTGATGGACAGACTTCAACAGCAGTAACTCCCTGCATGTCTTTCCAATCTCTGTGGCATAGGTAGTGCAGTAGGTGTTATGATGAACCTTGACAACCGAACTCTTGCCTAGATAAAGACCCTGATTCCCTCAGCTGCCAAGACTATGGCCTCTGATGTCTCAGAGCTGACTATCTTCCCAGGCATTGGCCTTCTGGTTACCTTATCCAAACTTATACTCCTTCCATAAGGCTGAGCTGCAGCCACTGGCCAGTTGAACTGGGAGCACAATGGCCCAGGCTCCATGCATCATGTAGACGACCTCAAAGGCCTATCTGTGCTCCACAGCTCACATGGGATCAGCTGAGCCCTTTGTTACAACTATGTCACATTTTAATGTGGATTTTTTTAACCCAATACTGTTTCTCCCACTCCTTTTAAGTATTGTTCGCACAAGAACTCTCTAGTAAACTTCTTACATAAATATCTCCAATTCAGGGTCTGTTCCTGAAAGAACTCACCCAGAAAAGTTGGGACCAGGAGTGGACCAAAGGGATGGGTTTTTTTTGTTTTTTTAAAGATTTTTTTATTTATTTGACAGAGAGAAATCAGAGCTAGGCAGAGACGCAGACAGAGAGAGGGGGAAGCAGGCTCCTGCTGAGCAGAGAGCCCGATGCGGGGCTCGATCCCAGTACCCTGAGATCATGACCTGAGCTGAAGGCAGAGGCTTAAACCACTGAGCCACCCAGGTGCCCCAGGGATGGGGTTTTGAAGGTGAGTTACTTGCTGACTGGCTAGCAGAAAAGCCCTCCCCCCTGATGGGTGGAGTCTTGTCAGTCCCTTGTGCTGCAATGGTGTAATTATTAAAACTCACTAGTTGTAAAGTGGGATGGTGTCTTATCTCAGATCTGCCATCACAACAGATCATAGAGTAGATGACTTAAACAATGGAAATTTATTTTCCCATATTCCGGAGACTGGCAATCTGAGATCACAGGGCCAGAATGGTCCGATCCTGGTGTGGGCACTCTTCTTGGCTTATAGACAACCATATTCTAATTGTGTGTTCACATGACCCTTTTGTGTGTCCACAGAGAGGGAGATTGAGAGGAAACAAGCCCTCTGACATCTCTTCTTGCAAGGGCACTAATCCTATCATAGGGCCCCCTCTCATCTGATCCTAATACCTCCTAATGGCTCCATCTCTGAATGCCATCACACTGGGGATCAGGACTCTAATATATGAATTCGTGGGGAAACAAAAACATTTGATCCATAACCAGGGTCCAACCCACTCTATAACCTGACGATGGATTGCTGGGCCTGGTAGGGCACAGAAGAGAGCTGATGCTGAAGGAGTTTCAGAACCTGGAGAACACATATCTGTGGTGGCAGAGACCATGCATAAGACATGGGCTTCTGAACGTGCAACATCAAATGATGGTAGAACATCATGTTCACTAAGAATGAGTTCATCAACAAAGAGCACTCTCAGGGCATGCAGGGTTTGGCAGTCTGACAAAGTCCCTGGAAATGATGCTAACACATGGCCAGGATGCCATAGAAGATTAGATACATATCTGGGTTCTCTATTCTGTTCCATTGATTTGTGTGTCTGTTTTTGTGCCAGTGCCATACTGTCTTGGTGATCATAGCTTTGTAACATAGCTTGAAGTCAGGCAATGTGATTTGTTTGTTTTTCTCTTTCAACATCTCCTTCGTGATTTGGGGTGTTTTCTGGTTTCATATAAATTTTTGGATTGTTTGTTCCAGCTCTTTGAAAAACGCCCTTGGTATTTTGATCAGGATGCTCTGGGTAGCATAAATACTTTAACAATGTTTATTCTTCCCATCCATGAGCATGGAATGTTTTTCAATCTTCTTTGTGTCTTCTTCAGTTTCTTTCATGAGTGTTCTGTAGTTTCTAGAGTATAGATCCTTTGCCTCTTTGGTTAGGTTTATTTCTAGGTATCTTATGGCTTTTGGTGGCTTTCCCTAATTTCTCTTTCTACAGTTAAATTGTTAGTGTATAGGAAAGCAACTGACTTCCGTGCATTGATAATTTTTCCTGCTGCATCACTGAATTGCTGTATGAGTTCTAGTAATTTGGGTGTGGGGTCTTTTGGGTTTTCCACAGAAAGTATCATGTCATCTACAAAGAGAGAGAATTTGACTTTTTCTTTGCCAATTTGAATACTTTTTATTTCTGTTTGTTGTCTGAGTGCTGATGTTAGACTTCTAGTACTATGTTGAACAGTAGTGGCAAGAATGGATATCCTTGTGTTCCTGATCTTAAGGAAAAGGCTCTCAGCTTTTCCAGACTGAAAATGATATTCACTGTGGGCTTTTCATGACCACTTTGGAAAACACCGTGGAATTTCCTCAAAAAGTTAAAAATAGAGCTACCCTATGACCCAGCATTTGAAATACTGGGTGATTACACCAAAGATACAGACGTAGCGAAAGAAGGGGCACATGCATGCAAATGTTCATAGCAACAATGTCCACATAGCCAAACTGTGGAAGGACCTGAGACGCCCTTCAACAGATGCATAAAGAAGATGTGGTCCTTATATACAATGGAATATTACTCAGCCATCGGAAAGGATAAATACTCAATATTTGCATCAACATGGATGGAACTCGAGGAGATTATGCTAAGTGAAATAAGTCAAGCAGAGAAAGTCAATTATCATATGGTTTCACTTATTTGTGGAACATAAGGAATAGCATGGAGGAAATTAGGAGAAGGAAAGGAAAAATGAAGGGGGCAAATTGGATGGAGAGAGGAACCATGAGAGACTATGGACCCTGGGAAACAAACTGAGGGTTTCAGAGGGGAGGGGGGTGGGCAGATGGGTTATCTCGGTGATAGGTATTAAGGAGGGCATGTATTGCAAGGAGCACCAGGTGTTGTGCACAAATGATGAATCATGGTGTTCTACATGAACGAAGTACTGTATGGTGACTAATTTAACATAAAATAAATAAATAAATAAATAAATAAATAAGATACAGTGATGGTCTACACTAAGTGGAATAGAAA
The DNA here is from genome assembly GCF_963455335.1 of Martes martes. Lineage (NCBI taxonomy): Eukaryota > Metazoa > Chordata > Mammalia > Carnivora > Mustelidae > Martes > Martes martes. The sequence continues at coordinate 5,490,778 of NC_137891.1, read as the reverse complement.
CTTCAGAACAGCTAAGACAGACCACAAAAGGAGGGATAAAAACACAGCCACAGAGTTGTACTAGAGTTAAGTATTCTATATAAATCCAGAAAGTTATAAGCAAACCATGCTCCGCAGAAGAGCTCAGGGGAAACTGTTTAACAATATAACAAAAATGTGTTGCTGAGGAGGCCACTAGTGTCAATGATGAGAGGCTTAGGAGTGGTGGCCATTGTCTTGGCCACCATAATAAACCTGGGTCTTTGGTAACAAAGGACATAAGATGCTACATAATAGAGGCCAAGTGTCAGTATTTAACTATTCAGAAACCAGGTGGACACAATTATAGTAATGAGTTGCAAGATTGGCATGGCAGTGAAGAAGACCTGACCTACTGAAAGTCCTTGAGATAATTAAAGAACAGGGAGTTTCCACAGGCAAGAGATGATGTCCAGGAAGGGTATTGCTCAATCTACATCGATAAAATAAATCAAGCATGCACCATTAGCAACCTGAGGATAGTTACTCTAATAAAAAGTAATAATCTTTCACGCAGTTTCCAGACATGTGCCAGAACTCACTGACTGACAGGTAAACCAGATTCCTATGAGAACGGTCTTGAAATGCCATGCTCATATGCGTGGTGATGCCATGTCCAATCAATTCCCAAAGAGATCTCTAGCCATTCACGTTATTGTGCACTTAGGGGAAATTAATCTCTAGTCATGTGAAGACTGATGGATACAGGATCCTAGTTGACACTGATCCCAGGAAATCCAAAATGTCACCACAGCCCCTTTTAGAGGAGGGTTGTTTAAAGACCACATAATTAATAGATGCGTTATGGTGCACAGGGAATACACTTTGTCCATGAATCCACCCAGTGATCATCTCCCTGACCCTAAGTATATAACTAACTGGAACAGACATGCCTGACAGTTGGTAGAAACCAGTCATCAGTATGTTGGCATCTGGTATAAATAGCTATTATGCTGGAAATAGCAAGGGTGAATTTCAGACATTGCCCCTATTTGGTCAAGTCAGTAAATAATAAAAATAGATAGAGAAATAAATAAATAAATAATACTGCATCCTTCATTGTTCTTTTGCGTTCTTTGGATCATGGTCTCTTTGCTAATCTTCTGAAAGCTAGGAAAACACTACCTCTAAAAGCCTAGAAATCTACAAGAGTAAAATGGTATATATGTTTCCAAGGGGTTGATTGAACCGCTTAAGCTTACCCTTGGTCCAGCTGGAGGCTTTCTGATCCCAAGTTAGATCAGAAGGATTCCGAAAGACATAAAAAATGAAATAATGGCATGCAGAGAAGAGGTAATGGCAGTAGAGAGGACACAGAGAGAGAGATGGTAGGTAGGGTCAGATATTTGCTGATTCTGAGGGGTGAAGTACTGTGTCTCTCCATGGCCATGTCCTGTTTACTTTACAGTAGCATTTTCCACGGTGCCTGGTGAAGACACTCAATTTACAATTCTAAGAATGCTATAGTCAACATCAAGGCCAACTCTTTGGGGGAGGAGCCTTGATATCTGCATTTCAAGGGGCTCTGGTGATTCACAGGATGAAGCGCTCATGGGAGAAACCATTGAAGAAAGCATGCGGGATGCAGGACAGCCACCAGAGTTATTGAAGAGAGGGAGCATGGCATCAGGGGCAGCAGCGGGGAGAAAGCTCCAAGGGCTCCAAGGTGTAAAAATTTGTGCACAGGGGCATATAGGGCAAAGGAACAAACAGTATCCCACGGAAAGGCAGGATGGTGCAGATTGTAGGTAAGGTGCCAGGAAGCCTGTACTGAGTGACTAGGCCCATCAGACCCTCTCTCGGCACCTACTTTAAGGGTCCACAAGGGCAGGTCTGCCCTCGGGACTGCCCCAGCTTCCCTTCAGGTCCATAGTTTTGTGATTCTCTCTCTGACTCTCTTCTTCCTCAGGAGTTGAGAGGTCAGGGCTGATTAGAGTCTGACTGCTTACTCACTGTCATTGTTTCAGATCCTTAGTTGTTTCTTCTTTCTGTAAACTAAATAGAATATACCTACATGACATAGGTTTTATTATATTAATAGTAGCTAACCATTCAACAGTCCTGAATGTAGCTGGACTCTGTATGAAGGGCTTTGCATTTCATAACTCACTTAACTCTTATAAGGACCCTTGAAGTAAATGCTTTTAATTGTCATTTTGTAGGTACAGAGAATGCTTTAGAGAGCTAAGTATACAATATATGTCATCCAATAAGTGCTTGCTGTAATGCAGACATGAGCCAGGCACCTTACATACAATATTTTGTTTAGTGGCCACACACATGCCTTAGGACCAAGGTATCACTTATAATTGTCTCAGAGATGAACAACTGAATGGAAAAGAGATTAATGGTTTCCAGAAGTTCACGCAGTTGGAGTTGGAATTTGAGAATGGGTCTGGACATCCCCAAGGCTAGTGTGCGTTTGGCTACATCAAGTTCTATGAAACGAGATATGTAGTTTCTGTCTGCTCTGTTCCTGACACACCTCAGGGACTCAGCACCCACTCATTCTTGCCTCCCCCCACCTCACACCTCAGTAGCAGACCCCCATGTAGGGAGGAGCTCTGGAATGATATTTCAGACAAGATGTAGAAATGGGAACAGGGAGCGTCTCCATCACCCATAGGTTTAGGGATAAGTGGCCAATTCAGGGCAGTTGCTTAACCTTGAGAAATTATAAAGGTTGGGGTTTTTTCCCCTTAATTACAAAATGCCATTTAGTATTGAAGCTATTCAAAAGAAGCGTAAATTAATAAGACATTTCTAAATCCACTGGAAGGTTTGGGGTGCATGGTCTTCATCCATGCACAAGGACAGCTGTTCTGATTGGGAAGAGATGGTAGCAGAGAAAGACTGGACGTGGCCGCCTCTTTCAGCCCCTTCAATATGAGTACCTGCTGATAACGGGAAGGTCATTGTGTATTTATCAATTTTACATTTTCTATGTAGCTCACTGAGAATCTAGGAAGAAGATCTGCCCCCCAGAATACATTTTTTGCTGTTGTTGATAAACAGGCATTTTCTTATCTCTGAATTAGTCCTGCCTTGTTACATTTGTCCATAGATGATGGCTCCATCTCAGGCCCACAGGCCAATGGAGAACACTTCCTTTTATCTGATGCGGGAAGCATTTTACCTGTGGCAATTTTGTCCTGAGAGATCTATTCATGGTCTCCAAATATTTTGGCTGTGACCACAGCCTAAAAGCACACAAATGTAAAAATGAATGTGACCTTTCACTGGCCCAGCTTTCTTTATTTTTCCTTTCTTTCTTCCCCTGGGTAATTACCTTTAGAGAGCTGTGCCCATAGATGTTGGGCATGTTGTTCATTAACTTTTGCCAAAAGGTATCCCTAGAAAGAACCTATAAATGAGCCAACTCTTTAATTCAACAGGATGGTAAGTAATGGCTAGTCTCATACGCCCATGGCAGGATGAAGAGAAAATAGCATAGGCTTTGGAGTTCAACAAATTTAAGATTAAATTCTGGCATGATTTACAGAGAAAGTTCTACCTTTTGAGACCACAAATCTCTCATTATAAAAAGTCTTCTAGGATGTGTTTAGATGAAAAGTGGTGCAGATTTGCATAGCTGTCCAGGTGAAATGTTTCAACTATGTTTAGTGTTGTTTCCAGAGAGCATGATCGAATCTCAAAGGTACATCTTAGTAGAAATCTATCCTTCTTAGACACCTAGTACCCAGTCCTGAGCTTAAAGATTTTCTGTTTTCTGTGTCTATCTATCTCATAAATTACATCATAAATATTGATCTGTCCTATTGACTACCTTTACAGCTAATATGATACACGGTTAAATAAAGCCATCAGGTAGAGTAGCACAGTAACTAGACCATCTTCAGACAGAGAGCAATATTGCCAGTGATTAAACATGCGATTGCTTTTAGGGAAAAAAAAAAAAAAAAGACATTTTTATGCATGGACTTCAGCCTGAGTACTTCTTGTAGCCTGTAGCACTGCCAGAATAAAAATGTAAAGAGAATAACTTACCATTAACTAATATTGACTTCTAGGGGAATGATATTTCACAAAAGCAGAAAGTTCAAAGCCCTATGTCACATTGTTTGAAAATTAGTGTTGACAGGCCCAGATGTCTATGTCTACATCACATGCCCCACTTCAGAGAATACCTGTAGAAATCATTACCAAAGCAGTCTCATTTCTATAATCACTTGGACTGTGGGCTCTTAATAAACAGTACATCTGTGCAGAGGGGCAACGTGATAATGATGATGCATTTTTAGTGACATGAGTTATGCCTTTCTGTAGTTTCATTTTAGAACTATAGCCAACAGACATCATGTAGACTTCTGCTTCATGAAGAGGAAATAAAGCAAAGGTGCTTGTAATGATTTCCCTCAGTTCCTCCGTTCTCTTTTCTACAATGTTTTCACCCATGCTTCCCATCTGTCTCTCTCAGAGCTGATTTATGAAAGTCAGTGTAAGTAGTCGAGAGTGTGAACTTGGACATCAAACAGACATAGATGTTCATCATGGCTCTTCTCTACACATGCTGAATGAATTTTAGTGTATTATGTCATCACTCAACTGGGGATATTAATGAACATACGATAGTATAGAGACCCTTAGATACATTAACATATGAAGACCACTTGACATACACATAATGCTCAGTAACAGTGGGGGAGGAAATGACACTGAGGACTACATGAGCAGAGATGACAGTCCAGTACAAGGTTCATCTGTGAACAAGTTCCCACTTGCATAACTAAGCATATTTACAAATTAAAGACAGGAACCTATGCAAGGGTACATAAATTATTATACTGACATGTATAATATTTAAGTCTTTGAACACATACTCTCGCAGATCCTCTGGGTATATAGTACTCATTGTTTTCATCTTTTCCATGACTTCAACCTGGTTCTTTCTCTTAATCGCCAAGCATTTTGAATTCTTTGCATTGCATTTGCAATGCATGAAATTAGTTTCATGCATTAGTTGCAATGCATGGAACTAAGCATGCATTGCATACTTACTTAAATGTAAGTATTGTTTCTTACTGACAACAACAGCCTTTGAAGATGTTTTCTCTTGCTGGTTTCTCTTTTAATCCTGCTTACACTGATTTGTTCAAGAGGTTTTATTGCCTCTCAAATCCTGCCCAGTTGTCCAAGACTTTAAAATCTGTAATTCATGTTCCAACCCATTTAATTCCATTCTAATGGAATCCATTCTACTTAATAATCAACAAATAGGTGTTCTGTAGGCACTTCCAACTCTCCATGACCTACAAAATTAGCCATTACCCCTGGGGAGGATCCCTGATAAATCTATCACATAGACAAGAAGCTCTAGGGGTGCCTGCATAGATCAGTTGGTTAAGCATCTGATACTGGCTCAGGTCATGATCTCAGGGTCCTGGGATTGAGTCCTGTGTCTGGCTCCCCCCTTGGCAGGGAGTCTATTTATCCCTTTCCCTATGTTCCTCCCCCTGGTGGTGCTCCCTCCCTCTCTCTCTCTCTCTCCCCCAAATAAATAATAAATAAATAAATAAATAAATAAAGTCTTAAAAAAATAAAAACCAGGAGCTCCAGACATTACCACCTGTGCTGTTCACTCAGTTCCACAGTCAGTGGTCAGCCAGTCCTCCTGATAGTCCATTCAGGGTGTTTCTTATCTGCTCTCTCCTTTCCATCCACAGAGGTGCTTCCCTTTTCTACATCCCCTCTTTTCATTTTGGTTTTGTGTTCATCCTTTCCCCTCCATTAGTGTTTTCTTGTTAAAATCACAAATCTTATAATTTGAAAAAAATCTCTTGCTTAGAAAATCAATATTCCCAAAATTTCATACTTACATTTATCTCTATCTTATCTATTCTTTTTAAACTATAAAGCTCTTGAAGATTAGGAATAAATTTAATTATTAATGCATTACTACATATTTTACTTACTTTGGGGTCAACAATATCTGTTTCCAAATTTTCTCACTCCTGAGGGATTACATGAGTCAAGATTAAAAAAAAAAAAATCAAGCATAATTCACTGGGCCATTTGTAACAAATGATAGAAAAAAAAATTTAATCCACTATTGGTCATTTTAAACTTTTAAATGTGATTTGACATTTGGATAGAGCTTGAAGAGCTCTCGGGCTATATTAAGTGGAATTTCTGATCCATATATCTGGTATCATCCCATTCTGGATGATAATCTATCTTTCTTTATCTATTTTTAGATCTCTTATTCCACAGCGATGTTTATTAGAATAAGAGCACCTTAAATATATACCACAAATATGTATTTGTTTATATTTTTATTTTTAATTGAATATAAATGAAACTTGTATGACTTCCGCTTGGAGAACATGGATAATCCAAAGAAGAAGCAAATCTGCGTATGGAGACATGCAGTAATTCTGGAATTCTCTTACAGCTGAAGGACATGTGAAAATGAAGGGCCATGGAGATCCTAAGAAATATTGCCAAAACGAAGAAATGAGCCAATCTGTACATTCAGGAGAATAAAGGAACTACCTCCTGGAGTGTTCATGTGAGCTCTCTCTAGACAGTGTTTTTCCCTAGCCCCACCTACTGCATGCATTTTCCAGTTGTTATCCAGAATGACTAGAGTTGTGGTTATTTTGCAAAACATCTATTATTGTCTTGCTAAATATCTGGTTCATTCAAGTAGAAGCAAACAAACAGAAATATGCTGGATTCTGTCTTCAATGAAAAGAGGTAGTTATTAGGCTGCCTAGAGAGGTCTGTTCCCAGGGAACTATCCAGAAATAGCCTTTCATTCATGCCTTCATTCACTCTAAAATATATATAATCAGCATCTTCTCTGTTCCACCTACAGCACTGTTTAAAGGATCAGTTTGCAGTAAATCACATCCAGGCATTGGCCATGTATACTGTATAATGTGGTAAAGGAAGAAGCAGCAGCTTTGCAGGTATCCCTATTTATAATTACATATATTATCCATTCATTTGAATAGGGCCTGCCTCCTCCACCAGACAATAAGTCCATGAGAAAAGGGATTTTGTTTCTATTGTATTCAACTCTATGCCTACTAAATAGCCCAGTGTCTGAAGGATAGATGCTAAAAATATTTGGTAAATACTAAATAATTTTCCCCCATGGGAAGTTACCTGCTTTTCTTATCTCCTCTCCAGATACAGTTACCACAGACTTTTACATATTTGGAAATTGGTAACCAGGTAGTCCTGAGTCCATCAAATAATTGCATGATTTTTCAGGCTTTAGTAAAGATTGAACTTGTCCAGTTAATTAATTGGTTTATCTAATTCTGTCATAGGGTCTTGGATTTTTTTTTTTTTTTAATAACTATACTAACACATCCCCTGGTAACTGGAGATAGGATTAAAGGTGTCTGCACATGATATGTTTCCTGGATCTTTCTTAGAAAACCATGGACTGATGAGAAGGTGTCACATGACAACTTCATTGGTGATATTGGTCAAGTTTACGGCTGTTAACAGAAGACCTGGGAGAGCAACCTCGTGTGGCTGAGCATGAGATTCCACCAATCATCCTCCTGGACTGAGGCAAATGTCCTCGATCATATTTGTTGCTAGGAGACAAAAAAAGAAAAAAATGTGTTCCCCCACACCTGGTAGCAATTTTTAAATGGATATAACAATATGAAGAATAATGATAATAACCATAATACCTAAACCAGATGGATGTGCAAGGGATTGTAAAATCATAATCTCTACAATTTCCAAGCCATTGAATTCCCTGGTTGAATGGCACCAAAACGGAAAAGCATTTTCAAATATTGTTAAACTTAATATCTATTTGTATCATTAATATCATATTGTATGAAGTAAAATAGCAGCTGGAGATTTATGCACAGAAAATTGTTTTAGAAAATCGGGTTTGATTATGACCTAAGCATCATCTCACCTAACCTTTATTCAACGACTGAATCCAAGCTGATCTCCCGAGAGGCTGTTTGCCCTCTGTGGGAATCAGCAGACATGCCGACTACTCATTTCACTGTCGCCTCTCTAAATATTGTAAGGACCGATCAGAGTAATTTCAGAAATCATGCTTCAACCCATGCTCTGATCTGTTATCTAACAACAATAAAAACAATGCATTAGAAATACAGAGGAAGGAAAAATCAAGCCTCGAAGGGTGTGCTTTGTTAAAGACTTTCCTGGCTAAATTAGCCAAATGTAATGTGGCAGATTCTAAAAGGCACAGAGGAACAGAAGCAGGTGGGCACCTGAGTGAAACTCCAGGTGTGCTCTTTAAGGAGGGGTGGCAAAGCCAGAGCGGGGAGGGGAAGTCAGTGGAAGAATGCCGAGGGATTGCACAGTGGGAACAGGTGATGGCCTGAACTTCGGTTGCTATTTTTTTCAAAACTTCCCTAGAGCTAAGTGAGCAGCCCTCCCCCATGCACACACCCACCAGATCAAGAGAGCATAGGCTATTCCTGACTCCTCTGTTGTGCCCTGGAACAGTTCTCCACCGCTGGGTGTACCACCACTACAATATTCAGGAGATGCAATCTGAAAACTTCTCAGTGGGTGAATTAGATGCTCCTGTGTATTAAAATACTTGATGTTGCCCAGTCCCAGGTGGTCTAGGGAGCCTGTTATTTTCTGAGCACCAGCAGGCTGTTGCAATGCTGGATTCTCCTGCTGTGTGGTTCTGGCTACCTCCCACGTGGTTGTTGCTACAAATGGCTTTCACAAGACTCACTCTGCAGTTAGACCGTGTTTTGGCACGTCTTATGTTTAGAGGGATATTAGGAGGTTTTACAGCTAAGGAACACAGCCTTTGGATTCAATGAGGATGATCATGTCAAATTTTCCAGCTCATGGAATCTAGGCATTTCTTCCTGAGTGGTCGGTATGACTCTCAGTCAGGTGCCAACCATGATTTGCATCATGAGGTCATGGAAGGTAAACTGAACTTGGCTGATAGACCTTAATGTTGATTCCGGGTCCACAGGCGTTCCAATCACTGACATGGAACCTATTTCAACTTTTTATCAAAAAAACTAACAATTCTTTTTTTTTTTTTTTTTAAGATTTCATTTATTTATTTGACAGACAGAGATCACAAGTAGGAGGAGAGGCAGGCAGAGAGAGAGGAGGAAGCAGGCTCCCCGCCGAGCAGAGAGCCCGATACGGGGCTCAATCCCAGGACCCTGGGATCATGACCTGAGCCGGAGGCAGGGGCTTTAACCCACTGAGCCACCCAGGCGCCCCAAAATATAACAATTCTTATTTCATAAGTTGATTTCAATGATCGAATTATTCATCGGTTGCAAAAATATTTTTTTGCTGCTAGACAGGTAAGATACTTCCAAACAGCAGTTCCTTCTCAGGATGATCAACTTCTTTAGCTCATATTTCAGGGGCAACAACCACAATGAGTCACTTAACCATTCATTGTTGTCTACATGTCACACCATCAGATCTCAGGCTAGACCTCAGAATTACATATTCCAACGAGGAGAGAAAAAATAGTAACCCTCACCCATAATTTTATTTCCTTAAGAGAACCGTGTATTTATTTACTCAACAAATTATAATCAAGCACCTGCTTGTTCAAGGCCCTGATTGGATTGTATGTATGTTTATGCACACACACAAATACATATCCATATTTTATTTATGCATATTTATACATATACTCATAAACGCATACAAAATTATTTGCATTTATACATATATGCATATGTGTACGGGTACATGATTTCACATGGGCTTCTCAAGACCGCAAACACTCAATACACATGGACACATGATTTTTTTCCCCTCAAGATCTGGAAGATTTTAAAGCCAGGTTAATTGATTTTTATGAGGTGGAGCCATAAAAATGTCTCCTATAAATAGAGAGACCACTGGGAAGGGAGTGAACAGTAGTGTGGGGGTGGTGAGGTAGGCCTTCACAGATTGGTTGGTGTCGATGATCTTTATTTTGAAAGTTAAGAATTTGCCTCTTCTTGGAGAGTGCAGACAGTAAGAAAGTGTATTCTATAGTCAAAAATAGCACATTCACAGGCACAGAGGCAAGGAAAAATATATATTTTTATAAGTTTGCCCTGAGAAATTCAGTGAGATTGAGCATGCTTGGTTTGTGCCGTAATGGAAAAGGACAAAAGAAAAACAAAAACACAAACACACCCAAAAAAACCTCTTAGTTCTGTATCAGAAAACCCAACATTATAGGGACTTAAATTCCATATAAACATAAATAAGGAGCTAGAAAGCCTGCATCTGATATGACAGCTTCGCAGTCCTAAAGACTTTAAGTTTCATTTTCTATTTCAAATATGACTTTGTATTTCTAAATGATGGCTACAAATCTAATCATCACCTCCGTATTTCAAGAAGGAGGGAAGGAAGCAGAAGGGTATGAGCTGACCTCTTCTTGGGTCAGATTCTTTTAAGGAGGCTTCTGCATCTTTCCCCAAATCACAGCACACCCAACTCTCACTGGACACACCAAACTGCAAAGCAGGAACAGGAGGTCCTTCACGGAGAGGGTTGCAACCCTGGAAGAAGGGATGGATCTGGAAGCAGTTCAAATAAGAGCCACTGGGCAACAACCTCTGCCACAGATGCCTTCAGGGACAGCTCATCTGTAATGAGCACCTACTATGTGTTCTGATCTAAGTTGAAAGTCTTGACCTCTGACGTCTCCTTTAGTCTCCACTCCAGCTCTATGAATTATATTCACCACCAAAAACAAAAGAAGTCTACATTTCAAAGGAATTCGGATACCTGCCCAGGATCACACAGACAGTGAGTGATACATAGCCTTGGGTTTGAAGCTGGATGCGTCGGAAAGCAAATTGCCCCACCACATGATGTAGGCTTGGGAGCTTAACGCAGAGAAGACCCTCTGTGTCCCATAGCAGGGTCCATGCACCTCAAAACTTGCAGAAATAATAAACTAAACACCTCACTCTCGCCAATGGATCATGGAATAATTTAGCTGGAGGATAATGATGTGTGCCTCCATCAAATAAAAGTTGGGCATAATTATAATTTCACTTACAAGCCACTGAACTCATGTTTACATGGAACAAATTTTCTTCCCCTAAATTGCCACTGTGTATTTTCATTATACTCAGTGGAATGTTCTGGTGGCCATAAGGGCTGCAGAGTTCCCTGGGAAAATGGCTGGTGCCAGCACTGTGTCTGCCAGAGTTTCTGGGCACTGAGGTGTCACGGCAGCGGTGTAGACAGGGTCGCCTCCCTCTGGCTGGGACTGAGCACACCGGAGATTTCAGATGCCACATCTTTGCCAGGACAGACACTGAATTTCGTAGCTAGGAGACTAGCTCTTCCATTTCTGGGCAATACTTGCCATTCCAGCCTCTCTGTCTCCTGCTTCGTGCACTCTTAGCTACCCTGTGCACAGCCCACCACGGTAGAGGGCTGCCTCTTCTGTTAGGAAGGCAGAGCATCTTAACTCGGCTTTGGAGCCCCTGCCTTTCTTTGCAGCATCACAGAAACACTGCTGACAGTCTCCTCTCTCTCTCTGTTATATTTAGCGCTTCCCTCCGACCTCCCCCCGCCCTCTACTAGCTTTAACATGCTTAAACTCTCTCCAGTTTAAAAACAAACCCAAACGCAGAAAACAAGAAACAACCACAAATATTTTTGACCCACATAAGCCTCCTCTGCCGCCTCATAGTTCCCGGTTGTTTGGAGCCTCTTGGGTTCTCAGGTTCATTTCTCCCCCTCCCAGTCTGGCTCTGGAGGACTCTTTCCATCACGCTAGTTACAGCTTTGCCACTGTTTTACAGCTGGGCCGCAGCCACAGTGACCAGGGCTGGTTGTGTCTTTGCACTCAGCTGCCGTACCCAAGCCTCCTGTCCCTTGGGTCCTAAGCAGGGCTGGCCCCCACCGACGGCTCCTCCACTGGAACACGTGATTCCCTCTGTTTCTGCCACTGCTCGGTTTTCAGACTGTCCCCCTGGATCATAAGCTGTGCTAATGCTTGCCTCCTCCCTCTGTCCCTCCTCTTACTGCATCCTCTTTTCTGGGGCTCAGAGTGCCTTATCCCAGCCCTCTCCTTCTCAGGGTGACCACAGTGAGCACGGAGGTACACGGGAAGGCTACCTGTATGGGGGAAGCCAGACCCCCACCCAGCATCTCCAGCTCCCTTCCTCCATCCAGTGGGAAAACAGGGACACTGGCATGGTTTGACGGCACCCCCCATCCAACTCCTAAAACAATTTTACTAAGTTTGTCTCCTCAATCTTTCCTCTCTTTTTTCTTCTGCTATCACTGAAGTGCCCTGCTCTAAGTAACCATCTTCCCTCCTTTAGATGACTGTAATTTCCTAATTGGACCATCCCGTTCCCTCCTCTATTTGTGGGCCCACCTCCCCTCATCCCTTCCCTATTTCCATCTGTTCTCACAATACAGCCAAGAGAATTTAATCACGTCGCAAACCCACACCGTGACTTAAGACACTGCCATGGTTTCACACTGCTCCTGGCTCCAGCCCGGAGCTCTCCCCCTGCCTCCTACCTCTACCATCCTCACCGCGAGGACCACCTCTGGGCCAATCACTGCCATTTTGACTGCACCCTCTGGGACCCCTCCTACGGCAAAGCTTCGGAACCACGTGACTCACCTCTTTCCCAGGAATGTCACCGTCCCCACCCCACCTCCAGCTCCACGTCATCTACCAACTCTGCCTTGAGCTGCTAGACCTTTGCTAAACCCGGCTGGTTCCCTTGAGCCCGAGCACTGAGCAGATCCCACTGTTAGACAAAAGCAAGCAACACATGTCTCCTTTGCACAGCTCCTACTGCCCATCAGGGAAAGTGAGAGGCAGCCAGTCCCGACACCCCATTGTTATCGGTGTGCAGATTCCGGTGATAGAAGCACCTCCTGAAGAACGGCTGGCTTTCCTACTGCACGGTGGTGTAGGACGGACATCCCCTGGGATGCTTTGTCCAAGGAAATATCATCCCACCCATTCCCTCCTCTCTTGGGATGGTTCCTGAATGAAATGACTTCCCAGAGTTTAGAGGTCTCAAAAGGGAAGGCTGCCTTCCTGCTCAGTTTGTAACTCTGCTGTAAGCCGCTCCAATGAGTCGCCTCTTCCACTCCAGACCTGCGAAGGCCTGAATCAACAGGCATTTTGATCACATCGTCTAAACAGGAGCAATATCGCCCCCAAGAGGACACAAGTGGGTACTGGGGTGGGGGCCAAAATCTCTCTTTTAACGCACGGAGAGCAGATGGACCTCTAAGATATGAAATTTGGTATATATGTGATAAGAAAATTTCAAGGAAGGATATGAGTAAGGGAAATAATGTCCAAAAAGTCTCCTCAGGCGAGGGGATCATGAAAGAAAGGTTACCGGTGAGTTAGATCCTCCGACGACCTCTTTGGTTTCCCAACCACAGCTCCCCGCAAAAGGAGTCCAGGTGCTCTTCGAGACATGAATTATCAAGTCCCAAACACAACCTGGAAATTCTTCAGACATGATCCTGAGCGAAAGTGTGATGTGATCCATCTTGGGCCTCCTTCGGGACAGGGTGAGCACGTGGCCATGCACGCCAAAGTCATGTCCGGTCCCAAAGAAGATTTTAGCACCTTCTCTACCTGCATCTAGAACATCTCCTTCAATTACATCTGCCTTCATGGGGACTCACAGAGCCTGCAAAGAGTCTGAGCATTAAGCTCTATTTCCTCCTGTACCCTCACATTTATTGGCATAGGCCCCGACACCTGAGAAACGCCAGTACCTGACAACATCTCGGATACCTACTATGTGCAGACACTGGGGTTGTACTTCAACTAATCTTTAAAATAACCCTTCTGCATTGGTTTTATCATTCCCTTGTTATAGATGAGGCCGATGAAATCAAGAGGCTATTGCTTCCTCAAGGTCCTATGCCTAGAACCAATCAGAACAGAATGAGGATCACAGTATGTTTATCTCCAAGTTTTAGAACTTTCCATTTTAGGATCGAATGCTGCCACCTAGGTAGAAAAAACAAAAACCAAACCAAACCAAACAAAATGCTGCCACCTAAAAATGCAGTAATCTCATGATCTTAAACTTCATACAGCCATGAGCCATCCGCAGCTTGTTGCCAGTTAGGAAAAGTCACCCGGCAATCCAGCTTCCATGAAGGAAATCAATACTCTAACTGGATTCATGGGGATAAAAACTCTTCATCTGATGAATCAATAATCAATTTTTAGTACTCTAGCAGGCTGGATGAAAAAATGCAGTAAAACTGTTGAAAATTAGCTTTTGTCAATCCATGGTGGGCTGGTTATAATGGCAGGGTGAAATTTGGTGTTGCAAAACAAACATATCAGCCTGGGGAACCGGGATGGTGGAGGGAGGCTGGCCAAGTCTTCCAAACGATCTCCTGGCCCCTTCTTCCTAGATAACTTCAAAGAAAGCAGTATCAACACACCAAGAGGATTCTGGAATTTCCATTGCTCTTTTGGATCCAGCAAAGCCCAGGATCAACAGAGCTCCCCAACCATATCTAAGCCAATGTACTCAACACCAGGCAACAGCAGGCAGTTGTTGACAGAGAAACCATCTCAATTCTTGCCAATTGCATGTGCTCTCTCCAGTCTATTTGTTAGCAGCAAAATAATTCTACTTTGATGATTAGTTTTATGTGTCAGCTTGACTGGGCCATTAGGTGTCCAGATATTTGGTCAAACTTTATTCTACATGTTTCTGTGATGTTGTTTTGGATTAGATTAACATTTAAATCAGTAGATTAAATAAAGCAGATTGCACCTTAATAGAGGTGGGCCTCATTTAACCAGCTGAAGGCTGACTCTCCCAGAGAAAAATGGAATTCCCCCTGCTTGACGGTCTTTGAACTGAGCTAGAGGTCTTTTTTCTGCTTTCAGACTCAGAGTGAAGTGCTCCTGAGTATACTGGTCTTCAAGCTGGTACTGCAGTAATGACTCTCATGGGTCTCTAGCTTGCTGACTTACTATGCAGATCTTGGGGCTTATCAGTCTCAGTAATTGTGTGAGCCAATTTCCTACAATAAATCTATCTCCCCCCACCACCCCCTGTGTGTGTGTGTGTGTGTGTGTGTGTGTGTATACATATATACACAAGTATCATATTGTTTCTGTTTCCCTAGAGAACCCTGGCAAATAGTTACCTTGCATGATTTTTATTGTGTTTTCCGTGTCTTCATCATTGTATGATTTCAAAGATTTACCATATTTTCTTCCAAAAAAAATAATAAAACTATTTAGCCCCACCTAAATGGCAAACAGAACCACTCTGAGCCTTGTGCCTCAAACTATGTTCTGTGCACTAGTAGCCATTACCTAGAAGCTGGTTATAAATGCAGATTTTTAAGGTCCTCCTCCAGACCCAGCAGATCAGAACCTGCATGGTAACAACTTGCAGGCAATCTGTCCACACAGAGACTTCTGATAAGCACTCTTGAAAAGCACTTGAATTTACTTGACTGCACACTCTGGGACATGCGTCAGTTTAGCCATTGGACTTCATTTTCTTCCCTCATGAGGATTTGATCAATCATGTTCTCAGGACAGGGCATGACAGCATAGAAAGCCACTGTGCAAGATCAATTGTATTCAAAGTAACAACAGCAAAAAGCCAGATTCAAGAGGCCTTGAGTGTGATAAGGAAGGGTCCTACCTGGTGAGTTCAAGCTCTACTTGGCTGGTTGAATGACTTTGCATGAAGTCACACTGGCTCGGAAACGCCACATTCCTCATTTCTAAATTCACACCACTGGACTAGTCCTTGTATCCTCTAGACTTGATGTAGGGAGCCCTGATACTCTGTTTGCCCCTGACTCTTTGTATTCTTCTTAGCTTTCATTTGGCTGCTTTTGACAATGTCTACGGGGCTAGCCTGTGAGCACTGCCCAGTAATGAGGGACATTGCTTAGGCATGATTGACATCAGTGGGAAGAAAAGCAGTCATCCATGGGCTCCTTTACTTCCCATTCATTTCTCACCGGTGACAATGGACAACTAAGGCATCTTCGCTCATCATAGCTAACATGTTATAACATTGCACCACTTAAATAAATTTTATCTGATACTTCATTGTCCAAATTCTATTATTGGAACCCCCTGAGGCATTGTCTTACTTGAAAAATGTTATTTCAATTAGTTGAATATCATTCTTTACAGGATTTAGGTCAAACGAGGGCCAGTGCTAAATCCAAACCAAACAATATGTGCCTGCAATAAATTCCTGTTCCTGAATTATTCATACATAATGGCATAGGTGACTCTTCAAGCATTCTGAATTAAGTAGAATTGATTTCCCACTTTTTTTATGCTCTGTTGTACAAGCCTTTTTGTACTTTTACTTCTCCTTAACAAATAAAGTATTGATTCATCTCCACCGAACATGTTTTATTTAAACTTTGGTCTTTGTCAGCAACTTCGTCCTTGGTACCCACAATTCTCCTTCCTCACTTCCCAATTGTCTTCTGATCTTGAAGGTGAAATTCTTCAACCCTGTTGTTTAACACAAAGGCACTGCGATGTTGGTTAAGAATGCCCCAAGAACAGTAACACAGTCCCCTTTTGACTTTACTGGGGTTTTCACTCCACTGGCACACCCAGAAGTAGCCTACACATTTGTATTTAATATGAATGACTTCAGAATTAACCCTGGGTTTGAACTGCGCTGTGTCAGTGACTTTTATCCCCAGATCCTCACTTCCCTTTCCACTAAATCCATGAGCAAGCACAACTATTGGTAGATCGAGGGAGAGCCTGACAACGAGTCATCTCAGCCTGAACCAAAGGGCCAGAATCAAAGTCCAAACTCAATAAATATTTATTAAGCAAATGAGGGAATCACATTTTTACCAGGATTTACTCTGACCTCTTCTAAATATAGTTGACAGAACCTGAGATAGAAAGCAGAGCCTCTAAGTTTGGTTCTAAGTTCACTTGGTGGCATCAAATTTCATATAAGAATTTTTTTTTTAAATCATGAAGAATTGAAAGAATTAAGAAACATATGAGTCAGGAGACTGGGTTATCAAGTCCAGATCTGCCTGCCATTTATTTTGGGTCATCCTGGCCTCTGACTGAATTTCCCCACCTAGATTAAGAGAAAATTGTTCTAGCCATCCTCTAGTCTGCAGGGCTGGTGCTGTGGTTATGACACAGAGGTGACCCAGCTTCCTTGCCGGGGTTAAGGCAATTGTGTTTATTACCTACTTTGATTCCAATGGGTTCTGGAACCTGGCCATGTCTCCTCTTCTTCCCAGTGTTCTGGGTGGTCTTCAGCAGAGTCCCCAGCAGAGGTGCCCACAAACTCTTGCCCATGTGGTCCCTTCCAAAAGGCCCACAGTAGGTGGCCTTCAGAGCGCATCTCCTTCCCTTCTCAAATCGTCTGCTGCAGATGCTCTCTGAGGGAGACACAACCAATCACCCTGCGCCTGTCAAAACTTCAGCCCATTCTCCTTTGTTTTGCAAAGCACAGCCACCAAAATGACTTCTCTGGCCTTCTGTCCTGCTCTGGACATATTCAACACGGGGATAACTTTTCCTGGTATGTCCTATCCCTGGGTGCTGCCCAAGCATGTGTTTTTTTTCCCTGGTTCTTCCCTTCAGCGAAGGATTCGGTGCCTATTTACGGAACGCGCGCTCTGTACTCTGTTCTGTGATGGGTCTCAAGCTGCAGAGATGATCTGGGCACAGCTCCCACGCTGGAGCAGCTTTTAGTCTGGCAGGGAATGTGTAGAAAAGCAGGCATCTCCGATCTCCATGCAGACCGCTGCTATTCCCACGAAGGTCTCCCCCGCAAACAAGCCGTCTCTCCAGGCATCTGCCTGATATTAGCTGTGATGCCAACAGCCAACGTCCTCTTCTGCTATGCATTATGCTCTGAAAGAAGTGTTGCCAAGGACGCGTGGCCTTTGCCCCAATACTTAAGGGAAATAACCCGGTTTTGTGCCCTTCTCAGCTCTCCTCTTTCGTGTGAATACCCTGGAGGCTAGGCTGATACAAATGCCGGGCAACATGCCCTTCTTCTCACAGGTCCTTCCTCTGGTCCCCAAAACTGGGCATCGAGAGGATCGTCCAGTGGCTCTGATGCTTTCTCATGGGGCATGAGCTCTCCCTGGTGGGCCCACAGTGGTTGTTTTTTTTTTGTTTGTTTTGTTTTGTTTTGTTTTTCTCCCCCTTTGGAAAAATCACTACTTCTTTTCTTGTCGATGTTCTAGTGAGGAATGTTTACGAACACTCACCTTCCCAACGGAAGTTACTCCTGCCCCATCTTATGCCTTGTATTTTACACTTGGATTACTTCATTTACCTGGTAGGTTGAATGCTTTGAACATGCTGTCTGCTTATACTGTCTGCTCTTTAAAAAAATAGATTTTTTTGCACAAAATAGCATTTCCAGGATGACTTTCTTTGGTAGTCTCTCAACCCCTTATCCCCCACAGACCACTTCCGTAAGACTGTGCTTTGGTCCCCAAAGCCATCCTTGAACATAGGTCTTAAGCCTCTTTACTACAGCATTTACTAAAATTTTTGCTTCTTCTAAACAAACAGGCAGACAAACAAACAAACAAAAAGAAGCAACACCAGCTGTAAAGGGATTTTCAAAACACATGTTTGCGTGATACCTCCTCAAATCTGGGGAACACATCCCCTCCACACAGATAATTCAAACTCATATCCATGCCTCAGAAGAAGAAATGATCAGACCCACCATGCTTGGGCTCATTTTTTGTGTAGAATGCATGTGCTGTCAAGTTTTGTGGACTTCCTCTGCATTTGTATTGTGATTCTGAGCATAGCTCTGAAAAAGCTGACCCCAGACTCCAGAAGACAGAGCTGTGGTCTGTGGGCAAATCAATTGCTCCCTCAAGAGGTGAGAGATGTGAATGGGAAAACCAATAAAATAAAGTAAAATAAAATAAAATAAAAATTGGCAGCCTCTCATGATTTACGGTCACTGTCTTTGGTGTAGTAAACCTAATCACACTGGTTACTATTTCACTGCATTCGCCGCCGGAGTCCATTAGAACAGTCTAATTTACACTGCAGTGTAATTCATCTGTTTTATTAAGGTTGTTCTTGTATTTATGTTAGAAGTAAAAGCGGCCTCTGGCTTCATGTTATACAGTCATTCTGAGAAAATGCCACAGGGCACAGCAGTTAATAAACCTGGGAACTAGATTAGAGTTCCCGTATTGTTGACATCTGACAAGTTTACTGTGAGCGTAGTTAGGCTGATGCAGAATCTTATAAAAATAGGCATTAGCGTTGCCATTACAAGCCCATTCCAAAATAATCGCAGATCCCATTTATGGAGGTAGTTAAAGGTTTTTGCATATACTTTACTGAAAAAACATTGGCATTTAGTCTTTCCCCCATCTTCTTCCCAGGAAAGCCTACTTAGGGGTAGCTTGCATTGATGATAAGAAAATTACCTCATCAAAGAATGATGATAAATTTGAGACAGGGAGATGGTTTGATGAAGGCATGCCCAGATTCCACCAAGATTAGAATTTCCATAAAAATCAGCTTCAGGGAGGCCCCCGGGTGGCTCAGTCGGTAAAGCATCTGACTCTTGATTTCAACTATGGTCACGATCTCAGGGTCATGAGACCAAGCCCACATCAGGCTCACCCACTTGAGAATCTCTCAACCTCTCTCCCTCTGCCTTTTCCCCACCTTCTTTCTCTGTCTCTGTCTCTGTCTCTCTCTCTCTCTCAAAAAAAAAAAAAAAAAAAAAGAGCTTTGTTGCTCTGTGGAGGGCAGGACCATCTGTAAATACCAACCCTGACAGCTGACAAGGCACCATCCTTGTCACTCCCTTAGTGATGCTTACAGACAAGATGTTCCTATAGTGTAGGATGCTAGTTACTCCCTGAGTGTCTACTAGGAACTTTGTTTCCAAGAAGTCATTATTTGCACTGGTATAGGAATAAAAAATCCTCTTTTCTGCAAGGAAAAGAGAAGGACGTGTGGTAGAGAATAACTTAGTGCCAGCTATAATTCATAAACTATGGAAGAGGCAGAAGAAACAGGGAAGCAAGTAATGACCACGAAAACAAACTGAAGACTGTTCCCAGCCTAATATTCTCCACCTGGCAGAAAGCATGGACTTTGGCATAAAATGAACTTGAACTTGAATCCAGGTATTAAAATTCACACCCTATGAGAATAGTGTTTTGAACAATGCAATAGGCACTCAGTGAAAAATGTATCAGTAGCATTAGGGCCGTAGAGGACCATCCCAGGACCCAACATGACGTCTGCCATATTGGTGATAATAGAATAAATGGTGATTGTAGAATCAATGAACAAGCCTCAGCATTATTCATCAGGACATTCAAATGAACTTCAGGGGATGGCACCAAAGGACGAAAAGATGTCAGAAAAAAATCAGTGCATTCTGAATGGCATGACTACTTAGATTTTCCCCCAACATAGGAGCTGGGAGAGGAGATTTGGTTTTCCTCATTGAGTCTGCCTTCGTCTGTCCAATAACCTCAGGTCACTCACTTAGCCTACTGGGTCTCTGTATCTCTTCATCCTTAAACAGGATATAAAATGATAATATCCATATTACCCCTTCTGAAACTAATATTCTAGGACTTTAACACAGAGTGAAGTGTCCAGAATTTCTGATTCAACACTCCCATAATTTGAGAAGAATCAGGAAGAAAATGGCATTATTTCAATCTGCCACATCTTTTTAAAAACTCTTCCTTTATCCTGATCCTTATCACTCATATCCTCTAAGTCACCAATTCTTACAAGTTCTACCTCCTACACATTGCTCAAAGTCATTGCATCCTGCCAACTCCTACAGCTGCAGCTTTAGATCAGCCCCACATCATTCCTTGCCAGAATTACTGCAAAACTTCCTTAAATTGATTCCCCGCTTCTAATTTCATTCTTCCTAACTTTACTCTCTATTTTTGCAGTCTGGAGAACTCAAGCCTCATTTCCATCAACTGGCAGTTTGGGTTTTCCCTCCTCTGTCTCTACTGGCACTCATTGGACAAATACTTTCTACCTGTCTGATCTTGAGAAAATTATTAATACTTTCTCTGTCTCCTTTTAAACATCTATAAAGTGAGAACTATAAAAATATTCATTTTGGTTGGTTACTGTGATTATTAAAAGGACTAATATATGAAAGAAGCTTAGAAAAGCACCTGGCTTTCCTTTTTTGATTAAGATTTTATTTATTTGAGAGAGAGAGTCTGAGTGGGCAAGAGGGAGCTACAGAGCAAATACAGGAAGCGGCAGAAGGAGAGAGAAGAAGACACCCCGCCTGATGCAGGGCTCGATCTGGGGACTCCAGGATCATGACCTGAGCTGAAGGCTGACGCTTAACTGACTGAGCCACCCAGATGCCCCACATGTGACTTTTGTAAGTTAGCACTCAACATGACAGCTATGCACAATGTTAAGATGATCACTCCCACGATGCTGCCACATCGAGTCCCACAGCCTTCTGCGTTTGCTGCTCCTTCTGTCTAGATCTTCCTTTTCCCAGATGCCTTCTTATCACCTTCTCTGACTACCTTCAGGTCTCTGTGTAGACAGCACCTCTGTTTCTGCCATGGAAATAGTTTCCATGTCACTTCCGTCCTCTTTAACTTGTCTTACTTTTCTTCATGGAGCTGACTTCTTAATTGGGGTTACATTATGTGTTATTTCTTATTTCTCAGTTAGTTTCTGCTTTAGAATACATACTCAGAGATCATGATTGTTCAGTCTATGTACCCAGAACATGGAGAGACCCTTGAAACATAACAGATGCTCAGTATACATTGCATGAATCAATGAATACATTGCTGAAACACTCATTATGATTGTGATAAATGCCCTAAAAAATAAAATAAACTCCTAGTTTATAATAAAAAGAAAGACCAAGAAAACCTTCTCTCTTGAATTTTGTTTACTTTCCCTCTACAAACTGATTGTGTGGGCATTCTTCATAAACACATTCAGAAAATCTTACCTTCCACGAAGTACTCCAAGTATCTCCCCATCCAGAATCTGAGATTCAGCGGGGCTCTGCCTGAGTTAGGTCTATGTGTTCACAGGTACCGCATTTCCTTACATACCCAAATGAGTATCTGAAATTATGAGAAATTTAACTTTGATCCCCCAACCTTGTGTAATCTGAAAATTTGATAATTCTTAGCTTTCAATGTCTTCTCCCAATGTCACATCTCCTATATTCTTTACATGCTTTGGCCTCAAAGGAACAGCTACACGGTACATTTGTTGAAGGTAGCGGCACTGTCTTCCACTTACCATGAATTGTTCTTAAAAAGGTGACTAATCAAAGAGTCAAGGTCGACTTCAGTAGTATTTTAACCAAACAATTCTTAAGCAAGGTGTGGTTTTTGAAAATGAGATAGCTCCATTTCCAGTACCATCTTTACCATCAGTAAGAGTAAGTGATTAGGGGCGCCTGGGTGGCTCAGTGGATTAAGCCTCTGCCTTCAGCTCACGTCATGATCCCAGGGTCCTGGGCTTGAGCCCCACATCAGGCTCTTTCCTCAGCATGGAACCCGCTTCCCTCTTTCTCTCTGCGTGCCTCTCTGCCTACTTGTGATCTTTCTCTCTGTCAAATAAATAAATAAAATCTTTATTAAAAAAATAGTAAGTGATTAACAGATAATAATGAATAGATCATCTTTAACAGGTGATAACACCAGGTAAACACAATGCTTACCACGTGCAATGTGGTAAATTGCACAACTCGTCCTAAACTCCAGAGAATTTGGTTATTTGCTGAGCTCTGTCACTCTACAATTTATCTCCCACTTAACTTAGACAAGAGATTTACTCTTTAAAACATCCCATGTTCTTATAGGAAAAACAAGGGAATTGAACTAGATACAATTTAAGATCCTTTCCCATTATAACCTTCCAATTCAAAGACATCATTAAAAATAATTAAATGGCAAAATCAACCAAAAGAACATTTTCAGGTTTAACAAATCAAAACTTCTGCACATTTAAGGGAAACACAGAGCTTACATCTCAGAGGGCACGAGGTCAATCCTGCTCCACGATGGTTTGCTTTCTTAAGGCATAAGTACCCTTTCTGGGATTCCCAGCTTGGCACTGTATCTAAGTCTAATTAAATCCCTTTGTATGAGCCTTAAATATACTTAATTAAAATAGGCAGACTTGGGATGATTAATTCCAAAAGTAAGTAGGTTAAAGTGCAGGCTTATTTCTTCTACTAATTAGTTGAGGGATGATCTTCCTTGCCAAGAGGCCAAAAGGCAGGAGATTCAATATTTTCCAATTCAACTCTGTTTTAAAATGTCTTTTCAAAAGCCTTTAGGCTTTGAATTTGGATTCATAAAATTTGAATGTCTGGGATTATTTCTCCTTATTTTATACTTAGTTAAACCCAAAGCAGGGCTCACTAGAGATCCAAGGGTTATAGAGTAACCAATGGTGGGTGAATCCAGACACACGGTCAGCAAAACCAGCCACATGATAACTATATCATCACTCCATCACTCTTGAGAGACTGGCTTAACTTCATCTCTCGTGATAGGTTTTCAGAAACTGTGACTTACTCATTAAATATTTGATTCTTTGAAATAGTCAGTTGGCAAAGAAGTGTCAGATTACCCCAGGACCGCAGCCATATCCATCACTGTGTATTTAAACTACTCCCAGTAGGTGCTAGTGGTACGCGGTCTGGTTGCAATGGCTCAGGGAGGCACAGTCCCAGGATGCCTGGAGGTGGAGACGAGAGGCACTTTGTGCGGAATAACACGGCTGCTTTCAGTCAGCATTTTCTTACCAAAGGAGCAATGTCAAATGTCACTTTCTTCTGATCTCCTTCTTATTACCTTGGAATGACTTTAATGTCCCTCATCCTATAGTGTTTCTAGAACTGGAGTAGCAAGCAGAGATGGATGAAGTCTAAAGTGATGTTGAATTTCAAAGCAGTGATCAGTTAAAAAAATGCCCAACTGAATGTCCCCTCATTCAATTTTCAAACAGTTATTGAACAGTCTGTGCCAGTCACTGTTCCAGGTTCTGAGAAGACGGACTACCCTAATGGATGTTTGATTTTCATAGAAAGGGAGAGAATATACTAGTAGGGTGATCATGGGAGAGAAAAAGCACAAATGGCCAACAGCTAAGCAGACACCTAGTCTGGCCACCATCAGCACTGATGGTCATTCTCATCTCTCCAGGGAGATGTCGCTCTTTCTCTCATGACGAAAATCAGGGAGGAATAAGGAGGGAGGCAACGTGAGCTTCACTCCCTCACCTTCCTCTCTCCCCAAGAGAAGAATTGGCCAGATTATCCAAGGTGTGGAATCAACCACATGATCGAGTTCAGGATTGTTAGTAAGTGCGCAATCTGAGATTTTATACAATGCCTCCTTCCAACTACACGGCAAACCTGCTGTTGCCTATTTCCTGATGACATGTGGTAAGTTATCAGACTAATTTTATTAGTCTGGGTTTGATGAGAAAAACAAACGTATCTCTAGTTTTTTTTGAGAAGTAATAGGTTTCATACGTAAATGAGAAGGGTTGGAGGAGCAAAGTTCAGTGAAGACTCCACTGGCCTCAAGACACCAGAAAATTAATTGACTACAGGACACAGTGAACTCAGTGCCTGGACATTATGTGGGTGACTGCCGGGGGTACTTTTGGAAGCTGCTGGGAAGGCATTGCCCACTGTCTGTCAATGTCCTCTTGCAGCGGTAGCCAGGAAATAAGGATTTGTCTTCCCTTCTGCCATTCACTGCTCACTCCAACCCTTCTCATTTATGTATGAAACCTGCTACTTCTCAAAAAAAAAAAAAAAAAAAACTAGAGATATGTTTGTTTTTCTCATCAAACCCAGATTTATAAAATTATGGATGGAATATGAATGGAATAATTTATATGCAACATCCTACTCTTTCTCTCTTTCTTTTGGAGACCTAAAATCTTGGAAAATACATTTCCCTGGCTTCCTTACTAAACAGGTCTGTTTTTGATTCTTCTAACTAAAGGTATTTCAGTGAGTGGTGAATAGCAGAAGGGAAGACAAGTCCTTATTTCCTGGCTACAGCTGCAAGAGGACATTGACAGACAGTGGGCAATGCTTTCCCAGACAGTGGGCAATGCTTTCCCAGCAGCTTCCAAAACTACCCCCAGGATTCACCCACATAATGTCCAGGCACTGAGTTAATTCAATTGTAATGGCGTCCTACATATCACACATAAATATATATATATATACATATATATATATAAACATAAAAATATTGAAGAAAACAAAATTGCACACCAATTATTTTAGAAGTATGGTTAAAATAATCTTTAACAAAACATGAGCCACTTGAATGGAATGAAATGTGAAAGTGTAATCTATCATGACAAAAACTAATCAGTGTAACTCACTATATGGAGGAATAAGAGAGAAAAAAATCATATGATCATCTTAGAGATCCAAAAAGAAAAAAAAACACATTTAACAAAATCTGTAACTAATTCATGATAAAAATTCTAATAAAGTAGTAATATAAGCCGATTTCCCGAACCTGGTAAAGGGCATCTGTAAAATCACACAGCTAGCGTCTTAGTTAATGGTGAAAGCTTGAATATTTCCCCCCTAAGATCAGGAAAAAGCAAGGATGTTCAGTCTCATTAATTCTGGTCAGCTTTGAACTGGAGGTCCTGGCTAGTGCGATAAATACAAGACAAAAAGATAAAAGGCAAGAAGATGAGAAAGAAAGAAATGAAACTTGTTTTATTTGCTGATGGTATGTTTGAGTACATGGAAAATCTTAAGAAATCTATCTTAGATTACTACTATAAGGAACTCGTGAATTTTAAAAGGTAGCAGGATACAAATCCAATCATACAGAAATCAATACTGTCAATGGACAACCGGACACTAAAAATTTAAAAATATCATTTATAATGGCATCAAATTGACATAATAAGGACAAGGGACCTAATATAATGTAGCTAACAAAAATAAGTCAAGCACTTAGGGAATAAAATAACAAAAGAGTTTTGAGATCCTAGTCTGAAAGCTACAAAATTTTGAGGAGACAAATTTGGAACACCTAACTGAAGAGATGCACTATATTTATGGATCACAATGTACTGTATTGTTAAGATGTCAATTTTCCCCAAATTCATTTATAATTTCCATATAATCCCAGTCAAAATTCCTTTTTACAGAAATTAAGAAGTTTATACTCCAAGTTATCAGGAAATGTAAACAAACTTGAGCAGAAAAAGTTAATTTAAGTAGACTATTTAGTAAAGTTGATTTTATTTGACTAATTAAACATAAAATAAATGTAGAGTAATCAAAATGATGTGGAATTGATAAACAACAGTCAAAAAGTTAAAGTCCATGAGACAGGAGGGAATGAAAAATAGACCCACATGTTTTGGGGTAATTAATTTTTGGAAAGAATGGCCAAAGGAATTTACGGGGAAAGAAAAAAAGTTTTTAAGAAACAGTGATAAAAAATTACATTACATCACAAATTACACATATTACAAATTCATTACATTATTCCCTATTTCATTTCATACCCCAAAATTAATTCAGATGGATCATAGACCTACACATAAAATTTACAAATAGGGTTTCTCAACCTCTGCATTTTACAACCAGATTTGATTTTAAATTATATTAACTGGGGGCACCTGGGTGGCTCAGTGGGTTAAAGCCTCTGCCTTCGGCTCAGGTCATGATCTCAGGGTCCTGGGATCGAGCCCCGCATTGGGCTCTCCGCTCAGCAGGGAGCCTGCTTCCTCCTCTCTCTCTATCTGCCTGCCTCTCTGCCTACTTGTGATCTCTGCCTGTCAAAAAAAAAAAAAAAAAACCCAAACCTCATTTTAAAAAATTATATTAACTGTATGATCTTCAAAAATTAGATAACCACTGTGTGAAATGGGGAAAAGCATAAGAAATTAGGTTACAAATATCTGTTGATGATCTGGTCTTGGAAGACATTGGAAGTCATGTCAGACTCAAGGCAGGGGAAGTTCTTAGGACACCACTGTAAAAATCCTAAGAGAAAGTGGAAGTGGCCAAAAGTAAGGGTGATATCTCTAGGGAAGATACTAAGAGACTCAGACAGGTCAAGGTTGAAGATATGGAAGAGGGGGCTGTGCAATGGGTAGAGAGAGTAAGATGAGGTCAGCATGTCTCTCATGTTTCTCACTCAACTATGTGGTGGTGTTGGTCTTTAGGTAAAGCACGACGGAGTCGGGATAGGTTGTCAATATTGGACAAGCATTAGTAAAGTATCCGCACAATATTCAGGTACAGATCCCTGGTAGAAAGACTGCAATGAGGTTATAGACCCAAGGAGTCTGATTTAGGTGGACAGTAAGACTTTAGAACTGGAGACATGTAGTTGATATTCAAAACAAAGTGAATGGATGAGATTTCTAATTAGAAGGTATAGAATAAGAAAAAAAGAGGGTCCAGAATTAAACTAATTTCTTCTGAATTTGCTTTGTATTTTGCTGAACTTGAAGTATTTTTGTGTGAGTTATTTTTCAACTCAAAAATCAGATCTGATACAGTAATCAATATTTTCAATTATCAAGGAAGCACAGAATAGACAAAATCTGGGAATATTTAATGATATCTCTTTAACGTTACAAGCCAAAATCTATCATGACCAAATTTAAAATATAAACAAAGTTCACACAAAAAAGTTCACCACAGAAGGAAGGCAATGTTATGGGCGCACAAGTAGATACATACATGCATAAGGTACACACAGCTTTTATAAACAATAGAAATATTCCCACTAAAGAATTGGAAATGGAGCTGAAATACAAGGAGAATGAGAAAGGCAAATGGTGGATTATTCTATGGAAAATATGTCCAAAATCATATAAACAAGAAAGAAAAATATAAAATAATAGTGACATGTCAGTATTTATCCATCCAGCTGAAAAATTTAGAGTAGAGTGTGCATTGAGGGATAGGGATCAACAGTCATGCAGACAGGATTTGAAATTGGTACAAATTAGGTTTGAAACTTGTTTTATTATTAGTCATGCATTCATTCACTCATTCATTCATTCTTTAAAGAAATTATTTACTGTGTTTGTGTACAGATGAGATGCTGTTATAGGTACTAGGAGTGTAACTATAAATTCAAATTCTTAAAATAACTCTGTTAAATTCTTTTTTTTTTTTTTAAAGATTTTATTTTTATTTATTTGACAGACAGATCACAAGTAGGCAGAGAGGCAGGCAGAGAGAGAAGGGAGGAAGCAGGCTCCCTGCTGAGCAGAGAGCCCGATGCGGGGCTCGATCCCAGGACGCTGGGATCATGACCTGAGCCGAAGGCAGCGGCTTTAACCACTGAGCCACCCAGGCGCCCCTAACTCTGTTAAATTCTTGAAGTAGCTTTAATTCTAGTTATGTAGACTAGAATTGACTGCTAATAGAAACCACTAGCTGCGTGTGGTTATTGAGTATTCGAAATGTGATCCAAACTGCCCAAACTGAGATGTGATCTAAATGTAAAATACCACCTAATTTTGAGGGCTTAGTGCAATAGAAAGAAAAATATGGTTATGCTATTAACATTAGATTGATTATATGTTGAAATGGTATTTTGAAATATTGGGTTAAAAACAAAAAAGATTAATGTCACTCATTTCTTTTAAGTGTGGACACTAGAAAATTTGAAATTACATATGTGGCTTACATTAATTTTCTATTAGCAGTGATCTAGAATATATTTGATGTCTACAAATCTATTAATTTATTTTGACTGTATCTTAATCAACTACTCAGAGATGCATTTAGAAATTCATGTAAAAGCAAATTCATCCTCATATTATTCACAGGGGCAAATAATTATAAATAATATACATACTTAACGATTGGAAAATGCTTTGTTTTATAGGCCTATCTGTTTTCTGAAGATAGTGCAATCATTAAAACTATAATATAACCAAAGATATGAGAAAATGATTAAATTGATGTTAAAGGAAAAACAAAGTGGGATGAAAAAATATCATGTGTTCGTATATAAATATAAAACCTACATTGAATATATATCTTGACCATAGATAAGCAAAACAAGATAAAAATAGTTTGTTCAAATATTTGCTAATTATATAATACATATATTGAATATATATGCTATACATATATAATTTTTTGAAAAAAATGTTTACAAAAATAACAGTTTGCCGCTGCAAGATAGTCCCTCTCGTAAGGTCAGTGAATCAGCCCATCTTATTTATCCCTCTTTCCCAAATGCTTACCAGCTTTTGACACAGAAAATAATGTGTCTGTTTAATAAATGTATGGTGATACCTATTTTTTCCTTATATTTATCCATATCTTTTGTGTGTTCTATAACTGCATATTTTCATACTCAGTAAATCAGAATATGCTTTTAAGAAATTAAGAAATTAAAAATAGAGCTTCCGTATGACCCTGTAATTGCACTACTGGGTATTTACCCCAAAGATACAGATGTAGTGAAAAGAAGGGCCATCTGTACCCCAATGTTTATAGCCGCAATGGCCACAGTGGCCAAACTGTAGAAAGAACCAAGATGCCCTTCAATGGATGAATGGATAAGGAAGATGTGGTCCATATACACTATGGAGTATTATGTCTCCATCAGAAAGGATGAATACCCGACTTTTGCAGCAACATGGACGGGACTGGAAGAGATTATGCTGAGTGAAATAAGTCAAGCAGAGAGAGTTAATTATCATATGGTTTCACATATTTGTGGAGCATAACAAATAACATGGAGGACAAGGGGAGATGGAGAGGAGAAGGGAGTTGAGGGAAATTGGAATGGGAGGTGAACCATGAGAGACTATGGACTCTGAAAAACAACCTGAGGGTTTTGAAGGGGTGGGGGGTGGGAGGTTGGGGGAACCAGGTGGTGGATACTAGGGAGGGCACGGATTGCATGGAGCACTGGGTGTGGTGAAAAAACAATGAATACTGTTACGCTGAAAAGAAATAAAAAAAAATTTTTAAAAAGAAAAAAAAAGAAATTAAGAAACACAAGCTTTTTTAAGTTATTTTAGTCAACATACTGTATATTATTAGTTTTTGATGTAGTGTTCCATGATTCATTGCTTGCGTATAACACCCAGTGCTCCATGCAATATGTGCCCTTCTTAATACCCATCACTGGGCTCACCTCCCCCACCTTTAAACCCTTAGTTTGATTCCAGGAGTCCATAATCTCTCACGGTTCATCTCCCCCTCCGATTTCCCACCCTTCATTTTTCCCTTCCTTCTCCTAATGTCCTCCATGCTATTCCTTATGTTCTACAAATAAGTGAAACTATATGATAATTAACTTTTTCTGCTTGACTTATTTCACTCAGCATAATCTCCTCCAGTTCCATCCATGTGGAAATGTTGGGTATTCATCCTTTCTGATGGCTGAGTAATACTCCATTGGATATATGGACCACATCTTCTTTATCCATTCATCTGTTGAAGGGTGTCTTGGCTCTTTCCGTGGTTTGGCAATTGCGGACATTGGTGCTATGAACATCGGGGTGCCTGTGCCCCTTCTTTTCACTACATCTGTATCTTTGGGGTAAATCCCCATTTTTCCCCAAAACCTCAATTGCTTGGTCATAGGATAGCTCTATTTTTATCTTTTTGAGGAACCTCCACCCTGTTTTCCAAAGTGGAAATGTAAGTGGTTTAATTCACTATCACTTTACTAAAAAGAGAACTGAGGGCTGTGGAATAACCCACTAAAAGTAAAAAACTCGTCAGTGGCTGAATGGAGGCTCCCACCTGTGCACCCTGACCTGATTATCGTCTCTGTTTATCACACATGTGAACGGAGAGTGTGCTGAAATCCATCAAAGGAAAGAGTGAATGCAGTTGAGCATATTTAAGAGATTAGTTAAGAGATACGGGAAATCAGTGTCTGAACCAGAAATTTTGACTGGTTGCGACAAGAAGTCTACAAACATTAGAGTCTGACAATAAAAGTGGTGATGGTGCCATAAACTGGAGAAGATAAGGAATTAGGGAAGAAATGATGGTAAATTCAGCTGCAGACAGGATGAGTTTGAAAGGCTGGTTGAACACCCAGTTGGCGAGGTTCATGAGGCAGATAAAAAAACACGGAATGAAAATTTTGTAGTGACACAGAAGCTTCACACAGAGGTGTGGGATTCAGTTTCACAGAGGTTAGATCCTCTATCAGATCTTGTTGGTGGGCAGATCTGAGTGCTGCCATCTGCTCACATAAGCACAGGACAGTTTTGGAGTGTTGCAGATACACAGCTCAACATCTTATCAAGCCATTTGTGTTCTGGCAGGAACAAGTGTCTGACTTACCATAAACAGAATATCATGAGCAATAAGGAAGACTCCTCAGAAGGAACGTGTTGAGGAGAGCAAATTATTCCCCAAACAACTAATAAAATGGCATTTGTTTTTCTAAATGTAGCATTTGCCTGTAACATAACCTAAAGCACTAAGGTACTTCTGATGCACAATTATAGCTAGATAATTCCTCCCAAGAGAATAGCAAAATAAAGTGTGCTGTTTTCTATATGCTCTGATTCATACTTGTTTAGTATGTCACTTACATTGAAATTCTTGATGCATGTAAATGTATATATATACACATGGTTCCAGATTTCCAAGCAGAGCTAAGCCATGAAGCAAGCATATGTACACATATGCATGTATGTGCCATATATATGAATAGTTCATGTATTTATGTGCAGGTACTGATATACATCTACATATTAGAAATGTGTGTATAGACATATCAATGTATTATAAATACAAATACATATAACAGGTTTGTATGTTTTAAAATTAAGACCCAGCAATATTCAAAGTGCTCTGGTAATCCACATGCATATACTTGAATCTATATACTCATGCTCTGAGAAAACCTTAAAAACACATAAACATCCACATGGAGGATAATAAGCATTGGCACAAGGGAATGTACAAACCTAAACAGATGATCAGAGTGGGGACTGAGGCTATGGTTTTGCTTTTCAAAAACAAAGGCTGGGGCACTTGGGTGGCTCAATTGGTTAATTGTCTGCCTTTGGCTCAGGTCGTGATCTCAGGGTCCTGCCCCACATCAGGCTCCCTGCTCAGCAGAAAGCATGCTTCTCCCTCTCCTTCTGCCTGCCACTCCCCCTACTTGTTCTCTCTCTCTCTCTCTCTCTCATAAATAAATAAATAAATACATTTTAAAAAGTTGATGGTATCTTTAGCTTCAAGTTCCTCAAATATTACACATAATTTCCTAAAGCCTACTTTCTACACTTGGCCCTATCTTCCTGTCACGTTTTCACACTTTGAAACAATCCAAATTCTGGCATTTTCATGACATCTTCCCTAAACTATTAAAATTGATCATTCTCCCCTGCTCTCTTGGTATATACTCTGAACTATTTTACTAAACTTACTGAAATTCTGGTACTGCATATCCCTGTGTATGAAATTGCACCAATCTTGGTTCTCTATTATGGACCAAACATTTGTCTCTCCCCCAAAATTCATATGCTGAGCCCTCACCTCCAATGTGATATTATTAGGAGATGGGGCCTTTCGGGGTTATTAGAGTCAGACAATGGGATTAGCGGCCTGATAGGAAGAGATACCAGAGAACTTACTTACTCTTTTTTTCTGCCATGTGAGGACACATCGAGAAGACAGCTGTCTGCAAGCCAGGAAGAGAGTCCTCACCTGGAGCCCTATTCCAGAACTTCCAGCCTCCAGAGCTGTGAGAAAATAGGCTTCTGTTGTTTAAGCCCCTCAATCTATGGTATTTTGTTATGGCAGTCTGAGCTGACTAGGAGCCTTTGAGGAATGTGAGATGTAACCCCCATAGTTCATTAGGATCCTCTAATGTTCCTACCTTGATGTAATTCTACCAAAGCCACTGAGGATGTCTCCTTTATTGAAGTAATTTACCTAAATCATGGACTTCTACTTCTGGTCAGGGTGTAGAAGCTACTATAGCACCATGGTTAGGGTACAACCATAATCAACTATAAAATTGTACAGAATATTCAAGCTTTGAACAATAGGACAGTAGCCCAGTACTCTGATCCTGAATAAAATAGGAACATATCAGCTGAGTCTCATGTTTGCCTCTCCTTCTGCCTGAAGATACTTTCTGGAGAGTAGTGTAATTAGGTGGAGCCCAAACCAAGAATAACAGATTCACTGAGCTGATGAAGCAGAGACAAGAGTTTAAGGCTACTAAAGCAATTTTCGTATGCTGGACTGGGTACTGGAGGGGAGAGAGCTTGGGTGAGGACACAGACACAGGGCATGTCCACAAGTGCTTGGCCAGCAGTTGTCCTATGTTACATCAGGTAAGCTTTTCAGTGTCTAATGGAGAGTGGTTGCTGCAAGGCTGAGCACTGAGCAGAGATGTTGAAAGTCTTGCAGAGATAGAAGATACCACATCTCTGGCCTAGCAATATAGCAAATTCTCAATGAGCACATCAGTGACAGAGTTGAGGGTCTCGAAAAGTCATACTGCAGAAGAAGGACTACATTATAGAACAAAAGTCACAATCTAAGACTAAGGGTCAAACTGACATAAAGAATAGTACCCAACCATAAACAAGAACAAACAGCAGTCACTCAGTAACATGCCAGAGCAAAACATAATACACTTTAAGGAAAGACAACACAGTCTTGAGCCCCTACAAGAAACCATTCACAGTGTTCAGTATAAACATGTAAAAGATCTAGAAAGGCTTGGAATCAAAGGCTCTGATCAAGGAAAATAATTGGTCAACATAAACAAACACAAAGATGACACAAATGTTAGACTTGGTAGGCAAAGACTTTATAATAGCTACCAGAAATATGTTGAAGATCTTAAATGGGAGGATAGATACAATGAGAAAGTTGTGAACCCCCGAAAGTGCTATAAAAAAAAAGATCCTAAAAAGAAAGCTTATAACTGAAAAATAGTGCATTTAAAATGAAATTTAAAATATTGAGTCTAAGCATCAGATTGAAAGCCATAGAAGAAAAAGCCAGTAGATGTGAGGGCAGATCAACACAAATCTTCAAATAAGAAAAAATAGAAAAAAGGACGACCCATGGGATAATATAAAAGTCAACATGCATATAATCGGAGTTCTCGAAAGAGAAAAGAGAAGTGGTAGGATAGGAGAAAGATTAATTAATTACCAAAAACACCAAAAATTTGGTTTAAAAACTCAATCTACAGATCTATGAAGAATCTAAACTTCATAGCAACATGAAAGTGCTAAAATCATACTTAGGCATAGCCACTGACAATGATAGGGTCAAAAATAGCTAGGTTTTTAAAGCAGTCAGAAAAAATAGATACATAGTTTGCAAGGAATTATGAAACAAAAAAAAATAATTGACGTTTTATTAGAGACAAGAAAAAACTATGGAACGATATTTTAAACCATTTAAAACACAAACACATGCACACTCACTCACACACACACACACACACACACACAACTATCAGCCCAGAATTCATCAAATGTCCAATATAAATATATTCAAAAATGTGAAAGAATAATAAAGGCATGTTTAACTCAAGAAAATCCAAGAGAATTTACCATCAACTGAACAATATTACATAAAACACTAAGGTAAGTTCTTGGTGCTGAATGGAAATGGAAGTGGAAATGATAGATCATTTCTACAGGGAGGGATGAAATGTACTAGAAATAGACATATATGCATACATATAAAAGCCCAAGGTATTGAAGGAACTCTGAACTATCTTTATGACTTTTCTGTAAATCTAAACTATATTAAAAAAATTTTAAAGTATTCACATGGACTGTTAAAGTTGTTTGCATCCTTACACCCCTCAATTATTGAATGTATGATCTCGAGCAATCACAGTCATTCTGAGACTCAGTTGTCCTATTTGAAGATGGGAAAAAAGACATAATAAACCTGAGTGGTTGCTAAGGGTTTGAAAGGAGATGACCCAGCTGAGAACTGCCAGACGCCTATCAAGACAAGCTACCTGTTGTTTACTGCTATTTATTTTATTGTCATGATTTTCCTCCTATTTTTTTCTTACCATCATCATTACTATTTTTTCAAAGTTACCTGGATCACTTGGAAGCAGCTGCCTGGAGCACAATTGTGACAAAAACCCAAGGTGACATTGGGACTAAGTGCTGTGATTGATTCAAGGTTCCTTCCTAATGGTGGTTTGAGGAATAATGGGCGAGTAGTCCGCATGCCAAGGATTTTTCATCTTTGATTTATAAATCTCTGATTTAGAAGTTGGTTGGTCTAAGAAGATGAAGATTCAAGGAAATTTAAGACACCACAGGAGCACATTATCTCTGGGGACAGTTCCTGATGGACAAGGCAGGGTTTCATTCCCAGGTGTCATAAACTTCTTGGTGAATCCATGCTTTGGGCATCAACTGTCTCTTCCTGGGATAAGATTTACTTCCAGGACGGGATATATGGAGCCTCTCTTTCTAATGATGGCGAGTATTGACTTCAGGATCAACCCCTCATGGGGGTCAACCCCCATGACCCCTCAAGTGGTCCCCTGAACACCAAACTGATTTTATTCACTGCTGCTCTCTGCTACAAGCTACGTGGCCCCACTACTTTTCCTGGCAAGTTCTGATTCCCTCCAGGGCTGCCCCTGCTTCTCCAGGGAGTCCTGCTCATAGCTCACAAATGCAGAAGCTCACTCCCCAACCCTGGAATTTTACCACAGCCCCAAATATGCCCCTTTATTTATGTCTTTATTTCCTACTTCTTCTGCCAAACTCCCACTAACGTTTCTGGGCTCAATTACAAATTTTCCTCCTCTGTGAATACAGCATTAATCCCTCAGGTGGTGAGTCACTTCTGTCCCCCCCACTCATACTCACCCCCCAGATACATCTTCAGTGCAGTGGAACTCTGTGAGGGCAGGAAGATGTCTAAGGAAAAATGGAGTCCTTAGCACTCAGTACAATAACAGGTTTAATCTTCTTTTAAAGGAGGCAAAACTTACAGTTTTTATACATGGTCTTTATGCATGTTGATGAGATTTTAACAAAGGCAGGTGCCTATAGAACTAATGTCCTTGCAACATGCTGATTCACTTACCCCAGAAGTTTCCCTTGTGGCCCCTTTCTGTGACTGTGACACCTGCTGAGCCACCACAGTTCCTATTGCTATCAGCACAGCCCGACTTTCTCTGCTCTTACAGTTCATGTATGTGGAATCTGGACACTGTGAATTTTCATGCCTGGCTTCTTTTCCACTTTCTTTTTTTTTTTTTTTTAATTTTTTATTTATTTTCAGCGTAACAGTATTCATTGTTTTTTCACCACACCCAGTGCTCCATGCAATCTGTGCCCTCCCTAATACCCACCACCTGGTTCCCCCACCCTCCCACCCCGCCCCTTCAAAACCCTCAGGTTGTTTTTCAGAGTCCATAGTCTCTCATGGTTCACCTCCCCTTCCAATTTCCCTCAACTCCCTTCTCCTCTCCATCTACCCTTGTCCTCTATATTATTTGTTATGCTCCACCAATAAGTGAAACCATATGATACTTGACTTTCTCTGTTTGACTTATTTCACTCAACATAATCTCTTCCAGTCCTGTCCATGTTGCTACAAAAGTTGGGTATTCGTCCTTTCTGATGGAGGCATAATACTCCATAGTGTATATGGACCACATCTTCCTTATCCATTCATCCGTTGAAGGGCATCTTGGTTCTTTCCACAGTTTGGCGACCGTGGCCATTGCTGCTATAAACATTGGGGTACAGATGGCCCTTCTTTTCACTACATCTGTATCTTTGGGGTAAATACCCAGCAGTGCAATTGCAGGGTCATAGGGAAGATCTATTTTTAATTTCCTGAGGAATCTCCACACTGTTCTCCAAAGTGGCTGCACCAGTTTGCATTCCCACCAACAGTGTAAGAGGGTTCCCCTTTCTCCACATCCTCTCCAACACACGTTGTTTCCTGTCTTGCTAATTTTGGCCATTCCAACTGGTGTAAGGTGGTATCTCAATGTGGTTTTGATTTGAATCTCCCTGATGGCTAGTGATGATGAACATTTTTTCATGTGTCTGGTAGCCATTTGTATGTCTTCATTGGAGAAGTGTCTGTTCATATCTTCTGCCCATTTTTTGATATGATTATCTGTTTTGTGTGTATTGAGTTTGAGGAGTTCTTTATAGATCCTGGATATCAACCTTTTATCTGTACTGTCATTTGCAAATATCTTCTCCCATTCCGTGGGTTGCCTCTTTGTTTTGATGACTGTTTCTTTTGCTGTGCAGAAGCTTTTTATCTTGATGAAGTCCCAGAAGTTCATCTTTGCCTTTATTTCCTTCGCCTTTGGAGACATATCTTGAAAGAAGTTGCTATGGCTGATATCAAAGAGGTTACTCCCTATGTTCTCCTCGAGGATTCTGATGGATTCCTGTCTCACGTTGAGGTCTTTTATCCATTTCGAGTTTATCTTTGTGTACGGTGTAAGAGAATGGTCAAGTTTCATTCTTCTACATATAGCTGTCCAGTTTTCCCAGCACCATTTATTGAAGAGACTGTCTTTTTTCCACTGGATATTTTTTCCTGTTTTGTCAAAGATTATTTGACCATAGAGTTGAGGGTCCATATCTGGGCTCTCTACTCTGTTCCACTGGTCCATGTGTCTGTTTTTATGCCAGTACCATGCTGTCTTGGTGATCACAGCTTTGTAGTAAAGCTTGAAATCAGGTAACGTGATGCCACCAGTTTTATTTTTGTTTTTCAACATTTCCTTAGCAATTCGGGGTCTCTTCTGATTCCATACAAATTTTAGTATTATTTGCTCCAGCTCTTTGAAAAATACTGGTGGAATTTTGATTGGAATGGCATTAAAAGTATAGATTGCTCTGGGCAGTATAGACATTTTAACGATGTTTATTCTTCCCATCCAAGAGCATGGAATGGTCTTCCATCTTTTTGTGTCTTCTTCAATTTCTTTTAGGAGTGTTCTGTAGTTCCTCGAGTACAGATCTTTAACCTCTTTGGTTAGGTTTATTCCGAGGTATCTTATGGTTTTTGGTGCTATAGTAAATGGAATCGATTCTCTAATTTGCCTTTCTGTATTTTCATTGTTAGTGTATAAGAAAGCCACTGATTTCTGGACATTGACTTTGTATCCTGCTACATTACTGAATTGCTGTATGAGTTCTAGTAGTTTGGAGGTGGAGTCTTTCGGGTTTTCCATATAAAGAATCATGTCATCTGCGAAGAGAGAGAGTTTGACTTCTTCCTTGCCAATTTGGATACCTTTTATTTCTCTTTGTTGTCTGATTGCTGTTGCTAGGACTTCTAATACTATGTTGAACAAGAGTGGTGAGAGTGGGCATCCTTGTCGTGTTCCTGATCTCAATGGGAAGGCTGCAAGCTTTTTCCCATTGAGGATGATATTTGCTGTGGGTTTTTCATAGATAGATTTGATGAAGTTCAGGAATGTTCCCTCTATCCCTATACTTTGAAGCGTTTTAATCAGGAACGGATGCTGGATTTTGTCAAAAGCTTTTTCTGCATCAATGGAGAGGATCATGTGGTTCTTCTCTCTTCTCTTATTGATTTGTTCTATCACATTGATTGATTTGCGAATGTTGAACCATCCTTGTAACCCAGGGATGAATCCTACCTGGTCATGGTGGATAATCTTTTTAATGTGCTGTTGGATCCTGTTTGCTAGGATCTTGTTGAGAATCTTAGCATCCATATTCATCAGTGATATCGGTCTGAAATTCTCCTTTTTGGTAGGGTCTTTGCCTGGTTTGGGGATCAGGGTGATGCTGGCTTCATAAAAAGAGTCTGGAAGTTTTCCTTCTGCTTCAATTTTTTGAAACAGCTTCAGGAGAATAGGTATTATTTCTTCTTTGAAAGTTTGATAGAATTCCCCAGGGAATCCGTCAGGTCCTGGGCTCTTGTTTTTTGGGAGGTTTTTGATCACTGCTTCAATCTCGTTACTAGATATCGGTCTATTCAGGTTGTCAATTTCTTCCTGGTTCAATTTTGGGAGTTTATAGTTTTCCAGGAATGCATCCATTTCATCTAGGTTGCTTAG
The DNA here is from genome assembly GCF_963455335.1 of Martes martes. Classification (NCBI taxonomy): domain Eukaryota; kingdom Metazoa; phylum Chordata; class Mammalia; order Carnivora; family Mustelidae; genus Martes; species Martes martes. The sequence goes on along the minus strand of NC_137891.1, from coordinate 5,451,700 downwards.
CTTATTGGCATATAACTGTTGATAATAGCTTCTGATGATTGTTTCTACTTCCTTGGTGTTAGTTGTGATCTCTCCCTTTTCATTCATAATTTTATTAATTTGGGCTTTCTCTCTTTTCTTTTGGATTAGTGTGGCCAATGGTTTATCGATCTTATTGATTCTTTCAAAAAACCAGCTTCTAGTTTCGTTGATACGTTCTACTGTATCTCTGGTTTCTACCTCGTTGATCTCTGCTCTAATCTTGATTATTTCCCTTCTTACGTGTGGAGTTGGTTTGATTTGTTGTTGATTCTCCAGTTCTTTAAGGTGTAGAGACAGCTGGTGTATTCTGGATTTTTCAATTTTTTTGAGGGAGGCTTGGATGGCTATGAATTTCCCCCTTAGGACCGCCTTTGCTGTATCCCATAGGTTTTGGAGTGAAGTGTCTTCGTTCTCATTGGTTTCCATAAATTGTTTAAGTTCTTCTTTGATCTCCTGGTTGATCCAAGCATTCTTAAGCAAGGTGGTCTTTAGCTTCCAGGTATTTGAGTTCCTTCTGAACTTTTCCTTGTGATTGAGCTCCAGTTTCAAAGCATTGTGATCTGAGAATATGCAGGGAATCATCTCAGTCTTTTGGTATCGGTTGAGCCCTGATTTGTGATCCAGTATGTGGTCTATTCTGGAGAAGGTTCCATGTGCACTTGAGAAGAATGAGTATTCTGTTGTTTTAGGGTGGAATGTTCTGTATATATCTATGAGGTCCATCTGGTCCAATGTGTCATTCAATGCTCTTATTTCTTTATTGATTTTCTGCTTCGATGATCTGTCTATTTCTGAGAGAGGCGTGTTAAGATCTCCTACTATTAATGTATTCATATCAATATGACTCTTTATCTTGATTAATAGTTTTCTTATGTAATTGGCTGCTCCCATATTGGGGGCATAGATATTTACAATTGTTAGATCATCTTGGTGGATAGTCCCTTTAAGAATGATGTAGTGTCCTTCTGTATCCCTGACTACTGTCTTTAGTTTAAAATCTAATTTATCTGATATGAGAATCGCTACCCCGGCCTTCTTTTGAGGCCCATTGGCGTGAAAGATGCTTCTCCATCCCTTCACTTTCAGTCTGGGTGTATCTTTAGGTTCAAAATGGGTCTCTTGTAGACAACATATGGATGGGTCCTGTCGTTTTATCCAATCTGCAACCCTGTGTCGTTTTATGGGTGCATTTAGGCCATTCACATTGAGAGTGATTATTGAGAGATACGTTTTTATTGACATTGTGTTATCTTTGAAGTCTTTCTTTCTGTCGATTGTCTCTATATTTCTGTTCAATGCTATTCTTAGGATTTTTCCTCTTTTATAGAACCCCCCCTTAATATTTCCTGCAGTGTCGGCTTGGTGGTTGCATAGTCTTTCAAGCCTTGCCGGTCTTGGAAACTCTTTATCTCTCCATCCATTTTGAATGTCAGTCTTGCTGGATAAAGTATTCTTGGCTGCATGTTCTTCTCATTTAGTGCCCTGAATATATCTTGCCAGCCCTTTCTGGCTTTCCAGGTCTCTGTGGACAGGTCTGACGTTATTCTGATGGGCTTTCCTCTGTATGTAAGGAGGTTCTTTGTCCTAGCAGCTTTCAAGAGATTGTATCTACAATTATGATTCCTCAATTTTACTATGAGGTGCCTGGATGTTTTTTTTTGAATTTATAATCTTGGGGGGGGACCTTTCTACTTCTAGTACGTGAACACTTGTTCCATTCGCAAGATTGGGAAAATTTTCATGAAAAATTTGTTCCACTATATCTTCTAGACTTCTTTCTTTCTCCTCCCCTTCAGGGATTCCAATAATTCTGACGTTGGAACGTTTCATGGCATCATTTATTTCCCTGATTCTGTTTTCGTGGCTTCTAAGCTGTTTGTTCCAGGCTTCCTCCTGATCCTTTCTCTCTATTTGTTTGTCCTCCAGATCACTAATTCTATCTTCTGTCTCAGTTACCCTAGCTTTTAGAGAATTTAGATTAGATTGGAACTCATTGAGAGCGTTGTGAACCTCATCCCTGGTGGCCTTCAGCTCTGCCCTAACATTATGAACCTCCTCTCTGGTCGCTTTCAATTCTGCCCTAATCAATTCTGTTTGGTCATCCATGGCTTTCTCCAACCTAGCTATTGCCTGGATAATTGTTAGCCTGAATTCTCTTTCTGACATATTGTCTATGTTGATAGCCATTAGCTCTGTTGCAGAAGGCCCATCCTCTGTATTTTTCTTCTGTTGGGGATTCCTCCTCCTAGTCATTTTGGTGAGAGATGACTGGACAGATGTAGCTGGATGTATTGACCATGGTGCAGTCAAGGTGCACCCTGGAACGCTTCTGAGCACTCAGGATTCCCCACCCAAATGAGAGAAAAAAGAAAAGAAAAAGAAAAAAGAGGGAGAGAGAGAGACAGGGAAAAAAGGGAAGATAAAAGAGAAGGTTCAGCCCAAATGGGCCCCAGGGTAAGGTTTATGACGTATACAAACAAAAACAGACAAACAAAAAGTCTGATAAAAGTATATGACGAGAGAAAAAAAATATATATATAAGCAAAAAAAAGGAGGAGCCTCGTCAAGAAGAACCCCAAGTATAAGATTTATATACTATCCAGACAAACATAAATACACAGAGACACTGGCAGAAGAAAAAGATGGGAGCATGGTTATAGATTCTCGGTGTGGGCGAGGAAGGTTATTTTGATTCTTCCTGGATGTATCTTGATATCTTTGTTAAAGGACTCAACTTTCCTAAGAAAAAGGGGGATTAAAAATTGGTTCACCTATAGGGGTAGCATTGCTTGGAGAAAGGGGGTTACCTTGAAGTTTAACTCTATATGAATATTAGAAAATAAAAATAAAAAAGGAATAAACTGGACTAAACTAAATTAAAATTTTTTTTTTAAATTAAGAAAATAGAAAAGCAAAAGAAAAACACATGTGTATGTATCAAAAAATTCAGGTTAGAAGTTTATCATGGAATTTGATGTACTGGACATCTCACTGTGATGGTAAATAGGTTAAAAAATTATCTATATAAAAAAAGAAAAAAAAATGAACCAGAATAGTGGGAAAGAATTAAAAATAAAAGTTGTATCTATGAAGTAGTGGTGGTTGTTCTCTTGTAGTCTTTTTTTTTTTTTTTTTCCTGATTTGTTTTCTGGGGGAGGGGGCTGCCACGTGGGTTTTCAGTCAATGATGTTCCCTGAGTTAAGTCCTCCCGACCCCCTCAAGGGGGTGGGCTCTGAGAAAAACGTTTTTTTCAGGTTTTTGTTCTCTGGAGGTTTTTATGTTTGTTCACTTCTTTTCTCTCGCCTTGACAGCTTTTGATGGTTTTTGGAGGTTTAGAGGAAAGAAAACTGCACCCCAACCTCCCTCTCAGAGAGAAGCCTCAGTCTGCTCCCCTGCAGGTGCTGCAGCCGCTGGGCCGCTGGCAGAGCAGGTTCTGAGTCACGGTCCCTGGGGACGCAGGATCTCCTGCTTGTACGCAAAACCAAGGCAGCTGTGGCTGTCTGGGCAGCTCCAGACCGCCAGAGAGGTTCCAAGCAGCAATCGCACACTGAGATTTTCCCGCTGGCTGGGGCTGAGAGCTCAGGGCTTGTGCGCACCTCTCCCAGGGGATGGTTTGGGGCACGGCGCCTCCAGCTCTATCGGCTCTATCGCCGCGTGGGTCTATCACCGCGTGGGTCCCAGGACACCAGGCTGGGCGTTCGTGCACCTCTCTCAGGGGAGGTTGAGGCACGCGCGCATCTCCAGGAAGGTGCGCGTTCTGCCGTCTGGTGTGGTTCCCAGCCCCTCACGGGAGCCGGACTCCACCCGTTCTCGGGCGCACTGGCGGCTCCGGGACAAAGACCAGGTTTCTCCGCCGCACTCTCCGGCTCAGCGCCAGGGGATGCTGCCCTGGGTCTGGGGACTTAAGCCCCTATCCCTATCCGCCCCGATTCCCACAATTTCCCCGCGCGAGTCTTTGCTCTTTTGAGTGCTTTCAACAAGACTCCAAGTTAATGCTGGTCCCCAGATGCCGGGCACTCTCGTATTGGGGTATTATTTTCCAGTCGGTCGCCTCTGGTGGCTCCCTCCCCCTTTTGTTTATCTTCCGATATCAGTCCGACGTTCCCACTCCACTTTACCTGCCCACTGGCGTCTTCTGGCCCCCGTAGAGATCCAGACGTGTATAATTCTGATCTCAGGCTGATTTCATGGGTGATCGGAGTTCTTTGGTAGGTAATCAGCTCACTTTAGGGTGCAGGTTGAAAAGGCGCCTCCTCCTACTTCCCCGCCATCTTGTCTCCCCCCCTCCACTTTCTTTTTTTAAAAAAATTATCCTTGTCATTGTAAGTATTGGTATCACCTTTCGTTTTTTTCTTGCTGAATTGTATTCTAGGGTAGAATGTTACAACTTGTTTGTCTTTTCCTGTTAACGAGTTTTGGGGTTGATTACAAAATAACTCTGGGTTGTTACCAAAAAAAAAAATTTAAAAAAGGCTGATGTAGTGGTGGCTGGGTGCCTGAAACACTGCCTGTCCAACTCTTGATTTGGGCTCAGGTAATGATCTCAAGACCTGAGATTGAGCCCAGTGTCAGACTCCACACTGCACGGAGCCTTCTTAAGACTCTTTCTCCGTCTCCCTCTTCCCCTCCCCTGCTCGCTCGCTCTCTCAAATAAGTAAATAAATATTTTTCATGTTTTTATGTCTCCTAGAGTGTATTTGGGCCACAGGGGAAGTAGAATTTCAATTATATATTCCATTATGTTTGTGTATATATGTTTAATTATACATTTATACACAGCCATCTCATCACACAGGGTCTAGGATACATAGAGTTCCATAAGCCATCACTATGGACATTAAGTTTGACCACCTGACTGAGGCAGTGTTTGTTAGTTTATTCCACCAAAAGGTCACTCATTCGTTGCCCTTTTCGTGCAGAACTTTTTGGAGAAAAGTCTGTCTGCATGCACAGCTCACACTTAACAGCCCATGGTTTCCACACTACTATATACACCTGCATACCTTTAATGGTGTGATTCACTCTACATGTTAATGAGTTAGGCTGTCCTGAGAACTGCCAACTTTTATTTGTTTCACTTTGTTCATCTTCTGCATTGATTACCTTACACCTCCTCAAACTTCATCTCCCTTTTTTAAACTCAAGTCTTCTGCCTGCTGACTGACTCATTGGAAACATATTGACAGAGTCAACTAACAAACACCTTCAGAGAGGAAATCTGGGATCTGGTATTCACTCCTCCTCTCTACACCTCACCACAAACATAGCACACTGGGTTCTAATTTCACATAACTGTTCCATATGTTAAATAGTAGCCTTTTTATCAAAGATCTCCTCGGCCAAACGGAAGCACCAACTTGAAGGATCGCTCAATGCTTCAAAATGAGATGATTTGAGCATCAAAAAAGATATACGGACTACAATGAATTAAACCACATCCAAATAATTGTTAACCTTTTAATTCATAATGGCACCCAAAATACATTGGGTCAACTTTGGAAATTGCTAGGGCACAAACATTGTCCTATAAATGTGTAAAGAGAAAGAATCATATTTCTAAGATAGAAGAGAGATGTGTCAAATAAGATTTGTGAAACAGTCATAATCACTGAAGCTGTGTGATAGCACATGGGATTCAATAAATGTTCTTTGTTAATTTTGCATTTTTGAGGTTAGGGCCAGGTTATGCTCCATGCATTCTCAGAGAGTAAATGACATACATTAGATGCTAGATAAACATTTAATGAGTAAAATGAAACTACCACTGATAGATACAACCATGTCAAACAGCTAATTTCATTCTTGATATTCACATGGAGATAGATGATTACAAATAAATCTATAGTCTCTCCTATGTGCTACTGGTAAAAAACCAAGGTAACAAGTATCAGAAGAGAGAAACTAAATGTGAGAAGTATGTTGTTTTAAAATCGAATTCTAGAATTTGGCATCAAAAGTTCTGGCGATGAGTCCTGATTTTATCTTTGAAAATATCTGTAGTTTAAATAAAACCCTTCAAAGACTCACAATTCCCACCTTAAAAAGGTGGGGAATAAACATCGACCTACATCATTGGATTATAGTAGGGATTGAGCGGGATATATATGAAAGAAAGTATATACACAATCGAGTGTTGTACAGAAGTGGTTCCTTTAAAAAAATTAAAGATAGGCACTGAGGAATACTTGTAATACACCTTAGAGAATGACCAATCATGCCAGTAAACGATACAGGGCATTTGAGTACAGTGGTAAGAGCATCCATATGACTGGATTTGACATCCTTCTGGAAAGAGAACTGGAAATTTGACCACTTTAACTTTACTTCCAGGTTGACTGCTGATTATCAGTGAGTTTATAGAGGGACATCTTTGGTTGTTATTCCCTTTTTGCCCATAACCCAACTTCAACTATATAATAAATTCAACTTTATTTGACTCAGTATCCATCAATTACAATGAAATTATATACATTAAAAACAAATGACCCATTTGATGAGAATGCCATTGAAATTTCCCATGGAACAGTGTTCAGGGACTTAAAAGCTATCAGATACTCAGTGCATAAAAATAAATTATATATAATCAATTAATGTACATTATATATATAAAAAAATAGCATGCTTGGATTGTTGATGGTCTTGAACAGAGACCTGTGGGAGTCAGTCCCCAAACTGATGCTCTGCTTCTGGCTTCTTGGTATCATATTTGTGGGTAGCAGTCCTCCCCACCACTGATGATGCTAAACTGTATATCCAATATTATATTTTGGAAATGATACACATGACTTGCGAGAATAGGATGTACATGATACTCTGGCTTTGCCCTTTCTGTCTTTTGGATCTTTTTTTTGGGGGGGGGAATAGCTGCCATGTCATGACTATACTCAACCATCCTTATGGAGTGGTCCATGTGGCAGAAGTCTGAGGTTTCTGTAAATAACCAAGGCTAACTTTGTATTCCCAGGTAAGTTAGTGACCATCTAGGGCATGGCTCCCTATGCTCCAGCAAAACCTTTGCATGGCTATAGCCCCAGCCAAGCAGTTGACAGCAACCTCATGAGCCCTTGAAAGCAAACCACCCAGCTAAGTTACTCCCAAGTTTTTGACCCAGACACACTCTGTGAAATAATAAATGCATATTGTTTAAAGCCACTAAATTTGGGGGCTGTTTGTTTTATAACAATAGATAAATAATCCGAGGTCTAAAAGAGTGCACAGTTCTGTTCTGTGGTAAAGTGCATATCACAGTGCAATGTGGCACATTTTTATTAATAAACTTGGTGATGTATAATTTATATGTAACAAAATGCATGTAGTTTAAGTGCACACTTTGGTGAGTTTTGACAAATGTATATATCTGTGAAACTGTCACCATGATCAAGATACAGATACATTTCCGTCACTCAAAGTTGCCTGTGCCCAATCCCAGGGAATCCCCACCCCAACCCAGACGCTGGGCTGTTCTAGTTTCTCACACAAGAGAAAAGATTGGAGTCTTCTAGATTTTCATATAAATGGAATCATACAATCTTTTGTCTCTAGGGCCCATTTGCTCTAAATGTTTTTGAGATTCATCCATTTTGCCATGGGCATCATTACAATAATCCTTTTTCTGACAAATAGAATTCTATTGTATGGACCTACCTCACCTTATTTTTTAATCTTTATTGAGGTACGATTGCCATATAGAATTGTAAGACATTTAAAGTATGCACTGCAATGATTTGATGCACACACACCCCTCTTTATTTACACAACAAATGTCTTCATGAACATTTGTGTTGTTCCCAGGTTTGGACTAGTATGGATGAGGATACTGTAAACAACTCTACACAAATATTTGTGTAGATATATATTTTTATTCAGCTTGTGTAAAATACTGAGCAGTGGGATTGCAGGATTGCATGGTTGGTGTATGTTTAACTTAAAAAAAAAAAAAAGGGTAGACTTTTATCCAAAGTTGTATCATTTTGCACTCTCTCCAGCAAGGTAGGAGAGTTCCAGTGGCTCCACATTTTCACCAACACTTCATATCGTGCTGTTTAAGAAAAACGTATTTACCCATTCTGTGTGTATTTCATTGTGGCTTTACTTTGCATTTCCTGGATGGTTAATGTGGTAGCACATCTCATGTGCCTGTGGCCATTTGCTTCACTTATGCATGAACTCTTTCAATATTTTACATTTTTAATGGGTTGTTTGTCTTTCTATTATAGAATTATGAGAGTTCTTCATATACATTGGGCATAAGTCTTTGCAGAATATACATGTTGTAAATAATCTCTCAGTTTCTGACTTGCTAATTCTTTTTCCCAATGATATCTGCTGATAGGATGAAGGATGTGAATTTAGATGTAATCTGATTTATCCTTAGTTATTTTATTCTGCATTCTGTATCCCATCTAAAAATTTTTGCCTACTCCTATTTGGTGAAGATGTTGTCCTGAATTTTCTTTCAAAAATTTTATAAGTTTATCCTTTATGCATACATGACAGAAACTAATGAGTCTTAATAGCTAGAAATTAAAAAAAAAAAAAGAGTGGCTCATGTATTGACTGGGTGTCCTTGGGGAAGTTATGTAATATTCTGAGAATGAGATACCTCATCTCTATAACTTAGATTATAATTTTATCCATACCTGCTTGAAGAGTTTTTGAGAAACTCAACATTATAGGGGACATAAAAGTTTTGGTAACTTACACTGGCTATACATGGTTGATACGAAAATAAGCAATATCAATACCCAGAATATGACTAATTACAACATAAACACCATTTCTCCCTGATGGCATTTTTGGGTAAGATTTTATTTATTTATTTATTTATTTATTTGGGAGAGAAAGAGAGAGAGTGTGTGCACACTAGCAGAGGGAAGTGGGGAGGGGCAAGGAAGGAGCAGACTCCCTTGTGAACCTGGAACCCCACCTGGGGCTGAAATCCATACCCTGGGATCATGACCTGAGCCACCCAGGTAACCCTGATGGCATTTCTGTTTTGTCATCTCTATTTACTCTATGTACATCATATTCTTTACTGTTATCTTCTTCATTAACCAAGTAAGGAATCTGATATAAATAACTTCTGGACCACAACATATTGTTATCTGTTCTACACCATATAAGAAAGCAGGAATAATTTCTTCAATAACTCCTGTATATAAGACCCATTGTGGGTGTTATACCTTAAGGCTTTTAGTATGCTCTACAAATGCACAAAATGCACAAAATTATGACAAATGCACAAAATTATGGCATCATTTCAAACTAATGTAATAATAGACCATTTTAAGTGATATTTAACAATGCTGTTTTTACTTAAAAATAAAATAAAATTATTTTGTCTCTGAAAAGTGTAAGACCAGACTTTAGAACTTGAGCTTTGTCACATTTTTCTACTTCAGGATTTATGGTAATGAGTCTTTAAAACCTTCTGACTTCCTAATTCTTCAAAAATCTAGAGCTTCTGCAATCGTAAGCAATGTTTCCATTCTCAGAGTAAATTTTGTCTATTTTAAAAAAACTTATTAAATTTAATCAGAACCTCATCAAGAAAATGAAATTCCTCTCCCAAGTCTTAGCATGACTTTGTATTTATCATTCTGACTCTTTGATATTTATTTGTGTAAATAACAGAATTACCTTTCTAGATATTTGTTATGTAGAAAATTAGTATTTAATATGAAAATTTAACATTCCCCCAATCTGGTTTTCCACCATTTCAAGTAGTCCTTCAGATTGTCTGGGATATCTAACGGATCTCAGTTAAATAGATTATAAATTGAGGAAACTAAGGTTGTTAGTGACTTTTAGGTTCCGAAGGCTCTTTGCTCTAATCACTCATTAAAATTGAGACAGAAAAATCTGGTTCAGATTAATACTTGTAGATTTCAACAACGCTGCATCCATATTTAAAAGAAAAACACCAGGGACACCTGGGTGGCTCAGTTGGTTAAGCAGCTGCCTTCGGCTCAGGTCATGATCCCAGCGTCCTGGGATCGAGTCCCACATCGGGCTCCTTGCCCCGCAGGGAGCCTGCTTCTCCCTCTGCCACTCTGTCTGCCTATGCTCGCTTGCGCTCTCTCTCTCTCTGACAAATAAATAAATAAAATCTTTAAAAAAAAAAAAAAAGAAAAGAAAAACACCAAAGCTTCAGTCAAAATGTTCTCTATTTTGTACTCACCCCTTTATAAACTATATCTTTTCTATCAGCTGAGTAAAATGGAGACCTCCTTTGTCCAGACTTCATGGAAATGTGTCTTAAGTAACCATAACTCTAGTTTCTTGGCCAGTCCCCTAATTACTGCAACTAACTTAGCCCTCTATTTCCTCTTTTTATGTTCCACTCCATTAGGAAAGGAGATCATATTTTCTGAACTGATGAAATTAAACTTGCCCATATTTTCCCAGTCATTATAATTTTTACAAAGAGCTCATCTAATCAATTTTTGGCAAGAGAACGACAATACTACGCTAGATAGCGCCATTAAGATGAAATAGTCATGCTGTTGAATTAGAGATACTTAAATTAGGTAGACTAAAATTTAGTTTGGCTTTTATTGTCCTCATTCTTCTAACCCTTAAATACATGTTTTGCAAGGCTGGTCATTTAACTCTCATCAATATTTCTCCCAGTGCAGAAAGGAAATATCATTTTCCAGGCTTTTGCAGAGATATTACAGAGAAACTGAATTTGTAAGCTTAATGTTAGATTGTCAAAGGGGCAATGACAGCTCTCTGCCTATCCCAGCATACAGAATTCCAAGTGCAATAGTTAGGCTGTAGCAAACTACCTCATATCTGATACTGACATAACCCAAGAGAGGCCCAGGATAATTTCTGTGGTTCTGACCTCCAATCTCTTCTGGTAAACAGGGATTGAGTACTTACTAAGCATATGCACCTACTAAGTGTTACAGGGTTTCTGTAGAGAAAGAGACTTAGTAGCCACCTTGGTGAGAAAGATAAGGTTATGCAGAAATAAACCTCAGGACCATGTGAAATTTCATAAAATCCAAAGAGCAAAGATTGGAAATAGCATTCTTGGACAGTATCAATTCAGAGCCACACTGTCTATGAGTAAGTCATCCATCCAAAGAAGATGATTGAAGAAATGAACCCGACAAGCCTATAAAAATGATCACCATTGTAGGAGATAGAACCCAAGTTTGTTGGCCCAATTCTGGGTGCATTATGCAGGGGAAAGCAAGATGTTGGCTTGCATATCATTTATCGGTGGGATGCACTTGCAGAGCCAAAGTGGGAGATCAGAAGAAGGTTCCATGTGGGAGAACCCAAATGCAGAAGACAGACCAAGTGTGAAATGAGTTACCAGTCCAAAGGAGGTAGAAAGAGAGGGTTTGCCTTTCATGAGAAAACAAGAAAGATTTTTTAGGAAAAATGAAATCTTAAAAAAAAAAAAAAAGAGAGAGAGAGAGAGAGAGATGTGATTTGAAGCCAAATTCCCAATGTTAGGCAGGACATGAGACGTCAATGGCTCCAAGGATCACAGCCATATCGACTAAAGAACAGATGCCTGGAGAACTCTGGAGGGCAGTGGTCAGAGATGAACATAGGTAGGAGTGAACAGAAAGTGAATAGGAGTGAGATCATGTGGGCCTAAGAAACAGGGCAAACATTTGCTGTTTATTCCAAATTTGAGGGGAAGCTATTAGAGGTTTTTAAAATGAGGATTTTCATGATGCAATTCATGTTTTACTATTTTCCTGACCAAAGTTTATATAATGAACTGGAAAGGCTCAAGAGTGGTTGGTGATGGACCACTTAGGGGGCTCAGGCAATGGAGAAGAAGGTGACAGAAACTAGTGTTTGAGTGTTAGCAATGAATACAGGGAGGAATTAATGAATTAAAAAGCAATGCAGGAGCTAAATTGTTCAGAAATAAAGTCTGAGGGAGAGAATCCTGTCCTGGATTCTGACTAGTGGTACCTCTTAATTGTAGCTACTTTGCAAAGTATGGAAGAATATTTAAAAAAAGAAAAGAAAATTAACATAGATTCCACTAGATAACCACTGTGAAATTTTTCCTAGTCATAAATGTATGTTGTTTTCTACAGTTGGGGACTCATAGTAAGTTTAATTTTACATCCAGATTTTTTACTTATGTTGTGAAAATTTTCAAATATTATAAAGCATACTTATTGCAAAATCACAGTTACAGTGTCTTGTCTTATGGTGGTATAAGCATATATAATACTAGTCACTTTTTATTATTTTGGTTATTTCTAAATTGTTATAGATAATGTTACTATGATACTATGAATACTACAGCTTACAAACTTTGTGAACATCCCTGGGTATTTCTTCCGTATTGAATCACAGAAGAGAAATTACTAGACTATACAGTCATTTTCTTTATTATAGCACTTGCTGTATTGCAAGGTTTTTCTCCAGAAATTCTGTTCCAGTTGACGGTTGCACCAGCAGCATATGAGAGCATGCATTTCTCAGTTTGGTCACAAATAGAAGCTTCAGTTTTTAAATATCCTTTATAAACTCACAGATGGAAAACATCAACAGGTCAGGGTCCCAGATTTTAGAGAGAAAGATTCCAGATTCTAGGGAGACAGTCTCGAGCCAATCTGAGGTCAGACACTTGCCCTGCTCCTACTACCTGTGCACAAAACTCATAATAGCCTAGACATGACTATGACACCCACTCCCATGGGTGGGAAAAGCCTTCAGGAACAAAAAAAAATTTGTGAACTTGGCTGAAAACCCTAAGAAAGTGGATTGTGATGGTTAGTGACGATTAGTAACCAGCTTCAAAATACCCTTTTATGTACCCTACAATAGAGGGAAAATACAGATTGTTGGAATTTACTCTTTGTTGTTGTTAAAGTTGTAGGAGAAGGGAGTTGAGGGAAATTGGAAGGGGAGGTGAACCATGAGAGACTATGGACTCTGAAAAACAACCTGAGGGTTTTGAAGGGGCGGGGGGTGGGAGGTTGGGGGAACCAGGTGGTGGGTATGAGGGAGGGCACAGATTGCATGGAGCACTGGGTGTGGTGAAAAAACAATGAATACTGTTACGCTGAAAATAAATAAAAAAATTAATTAAAAAAAAAGTTCAGGTGAAAAGGTTATTATGGAATTTGATATACTGGACATCTCACTGTGATGATAAATAGGTTCAAAAATTATCTATATAAGAAATAAAAAAAATGAACCAGAATAGTGGGAACGAATTAAAAACAAAAGTTGTATCTAACAAAAAAAAAAAAGTTGTATGGGATTTAAATAACATAAAAAATCAAAATACGACATTTTTTGTGAAATAGCTATTTTTTTTTCTAGTAAGGAAAAAGTATTCTGTGACTTGTAAGGTTTTTCACCTTTTTTTTTTTTTCTGTAATCATTACGGTTCAAAAGCCTCTATTTGGTGGCAACTCCCGCTTTTTTTAGATTTACATTTAACTCCCACTTTTTTTAGATTTAGATTTAAAACAGTCTCTGATATTTACCTGTTGTAAAATCCAAGTAGTTTTAATTAGAAGATCAACAACTATTTTATATGTGCTCAGATGAATAGTCATATTTGGAGAGTGAGGGATTTAAGATTTATAAATATAGACTAAGGTTTCCAAAATATCCTTCAAGGTGGCCTTATTAAAAGTTATTCTTGCGTGACCTTACCTGCCCCTCCCCCAAAAAGTCCCTTCTGCCTCTCCTCAAATCTGCTAAAAACCTGCAGAGAGATCTTCCAAATGCCCAAGCCAATCCTAACACTGGGCTGATCTGCCGTTTAAAGCTGATTGAACTGGGAAAAAACCCAGGGAACCAGAACTTTATCAGAAACCTCACTTAGAGGATAAGCACTGCCTAGAAATCTCCACCTCTGTTTCCCAACCCAAGCATCGGATCTCTAAGATAACTGTTCATGTCTTAACCTGACTGAGGTTTAGCATATCCCTGTCTTTGGGCAGTTTGAGAAATTCTCAGATTTATAATCTACTTTCCCATTCTCAAATTATACTGATACGTTCGACCACTCTCTGTTGGACTAAAGCAACTGTTACTCCTTTCCTTTAAGGCAGATAAAATGGATTCAGAAAAATGAAGCGACCAGCTCAATGTAACACAGCTAGGAACAGCAGGCAATTGGACAAGAATCTTCATGGATTCTTCTAACCAAATCCAATACTGTTCATTTTTCCAAATATTCCTACCAGAATTCTAATATAAGTACTTGCATCATCAGTGTATGATTAGCAACGTATGTGGGGCTGGTTTCAAGTCCAGTTCTGAGTATCCACTTCTGAATATGGAGACACTTTATACAAAAACACACGTCTTTAATTTAGTGTCCATCATATCCGTAGGAAGAATATACATATTTTTTTCTAAACAGGAGTATTGTTGGATTTGCATTGAATGCACATTTTTATGAAGTGCTGTGAAAAATCAAATAGTGCTGACATCCAGTCTAAAGTGAAGAATATTTCAAAACAATACCCATTTCTGATCGATGCTGACACACCCCGTCTTTATTTTTCTCCACCTCACTTTGGGAATCTTCTCCTCTGTCAGCTGTTTCAGTAGCTATTCTAGAAGTTCAGATCTATGTGTCAATGCTATTGACCTGGTGTTCTGGTTCCCAGAATCTGATGCTTACACAGAAATGTGAGAAGCCAAGGCCTGGAAGGCAGGGCACGGCTTCCCGGTACCATTCTGCCACACAGATGAACATCAGGAAACAGGCCAATGATATTTTATGGCCTCGGCCAAGTACAATCATCACAAGTAAGACATACCCAAGTGACACATTTACAGCTTAGATGGGAATGGCTTTAGGCTGATGGTCTCACTCACACAGTCAACGTGGACTGGAAACGTCCAAGCTAGATTGCATCTCTGTGTTGTCTGAACCCAGGGTGAGGTCTGTTCACCCTCCAGGCTGCACATCCATGGCCATATTTCCAAAATTCATTTTTCTGTCATTTCAGCAGCCACTGTGTTGCTTTAGCTATTAGACTAACCATGAGTTGTTAGTTCTCATGTTCCTTTCAAATATAACTTGATGTTCATTCTGTGTCAAGGTTAACGTGGTCAATTTGCAAGAATGCCAATTTTGCAATTAAAGGAAAAAAAAAAAAAAGAGCAAGCTTCAGATCTGACCTTACCATGAACCAGGAGCCCGTCCTTCCATTGGTCACTGTCTCTCTGAGCCTCACATTTTTGTAATGTGTCAAATAAGGAAAATAACTATCCTGCCTAATTTTACAAGTGTATCATGCAAATCAAAATGATTTATGTGCCAATCATTTACAAGCCAGAAGGGCGCTCATGTGAAAAGGCCTGTACTTCAGAGGAAAGAACAGATGATTAGGAAACAGAAAACCTGGCTTCTAGGATTCGCTCTGCAAACATTCCGGGTGAGCCCTTCAGCAAGTCCCTCAGAGATTATTTTTCTTGTCTGTAAAAAGAGAAGGAAACATTTAATAATCCCCAGAGTGGCATTCAGCTCCAAAACTCTACTGTTCTAATATATACATTATTACTTTTTTGTTCATGTAAGTTCTGCATTATCTATTAACACTTCTACCATTTTCCTCTAAATGACTATTTTCCAATTATTTCACACCTTCAGTGCACATATGTTTTATCTTCTTTCCTCAAGCATATTTGTCCATGAGGAATAACTCTTTAGAAGCATCTCTGAGTTTTTTTTTTCCCTTCGAAATCTATTCAATCCTCCTCTATTATTTTTCTCCCTTTGTACTCATAACCCTTCCAAATTAAACACCATTGGCACATTTAATTTAGTAGGCATCTACTTTACTTTTGGTGATAAGCTACACGAAAGAGTACGTGAGATTTCAAAGTGAGAGTAAATAGCACGTTAATGAAATTCACAAATTATACTAAATTGGAAGATGTAGTGAGCAGCAGAGTGAATAGAGATGTGATACAAATGGACTTTGAGGGGTGAGAAACCCAGGCAGATAATAGAAAAATTGGATGTGGTTAAAACAAATTCACTAAGAAACAAATGTCCTAAGAAGGCTTGCTGGAGGGAAAGACAGGGTGAGAGGGTGAGGCGCAAAGCAGCACTTTAACAACCTGTAAATAGAACAGACAATTCCAAGGGTCTGGAGCAGGAATGTACATGCACCACAGTATTTTCCTCATTGCATGCAGAAAATTCAATTTATTGGTGCACTGAACAAGCATCCATTGAGTGCCCACCCCATGCCTAGCATGATGACTACACTAGGTCTGGGAAGAAGAATTAAATAGGACACCACCTTCCCTTTCATAAATAGCACCCAATCTAGTGGGGCTGGTGGACAGGTGCACACCAATTGTACTGGGGATAAGGACAAAACCAGAGGCACCTGTAACCTATGGTAGAAACATGGGCATAGGAGTGAGTGCTTTAAAATTTACATCATTCTGGAAACACGAAGCTCGACAGGTGGACAAATTGTAGAAAAATTTGGGAAGCACTTTGCAACAAATGCTTAAAGCGAAGAATGAAGTGTATATCAGACCAGGTGTCTTCCCTATTTAGTCCCCATCCCACTACACACCCATCCCACTACACTACCCATTGTTATAACTCTGTTCTAATAACTGAGCTCCACTAACATAAACAGCAGATCCAACTAGCAGTATCCATCTGTCCTCTGTGATGGGCCAATATTCTGGGAACTTTCCCATCCTTACGTATCTGGAAGGCTCTGGTGTTTTTTTGTTTTGTTTTGTTTTGTTTTGTTGTTTGTTTGTTTATGGTATGATCTCAGCATAACTTCGACAGAGGGCCTACCTACTGTCTTCACTGCATCTCTAAGTTGGGCTGGGTTAACCTTCGCTCCTTCCGGCTCCCATCATATCTGACCCCGGTTTTTTACTGAAACATCTCTCATGCACTCTGGCAAATAAGGATTTCCTTTTCTGGATTTCACTCTAGTTTGTGAGACTCCGTAGTGCAGAGCTCAGGAGCTCCTTATTATGCTTCTTGAGGTAGGCAGCCTCATGCAAAGCCCCTGAAGTCCTCAGTCAGTATTTGTTGAATAATTTAGTGAAAAAATAGTCATGTTCCTCCTTTCAGAAGTCAGAGGCAGGTAGGAAGCATGCTGTCCAGGCACATGGTTACGGTCTGCACATTGGCAGTGTGTGTGTGTGTGTGAGAGAGAGAGAGAACTGGGTTAGACTAAAATCTAAACCTGCCATTCACTCACTGCTTGATGTTAGGTAACCCACTTTACTTTACATCAGTAATGGAAAATAAGATGAGAAATCCCCTCAGAGTTTAGTTAAATACCAACAAGGACACTGGAAAGGGATACTGATATTTTCAGATGTCTAACACAGAGCCTGATGTATTACAGGAGGTCTAGAAATTTAATTCCCTTCCCTCCTTTAGTCTGGACGCCAAAGAGGCCAGGCTTTGCAGGTGCCATTTTCAGGTGACTGAACACAGGCTTGTTGATAGAACCATGGGGACACAGTCTGAGAGCTGCTACGAGCTCAAGGCAAGACTCTGAGGGAAGACGCTGTGCACAGCATGGAAATCCCAACACTGACAGATACTCCACCATGGTAGGATGAGAAAATTATTTGGGAAACTGAATGGGTATGTATTGTTTCTATTTCCTGTGATAATGCCCTGTTTTGTTCACACTTAGCACAGATCCTTGAAAATGTTGTTATGTTTGAGTTGTAAGTGGAACAGAAGGAAGGGTCCCCTGTATCCATGCAAGGGCACAGGTTACCGACTTTCTGTTCTGATGGACGCATGCATGAAGGCGTAGAAACGGAACATTCCCAAAGAAAGGCATTTGGTGGGGGAATCAAAATCCAGGTCACCTGATCAGTTTTCTCCACCTCTAAGGGGACTCCCTTTCCAGAACATGATGTGAGGAGTGGTAATTAGAATCAGTTTTCATTTAATTATTGGGAGGATAAGAAAATAACATTGAAATGTTCCTGTTGTAGCATCAAATAAATTCAATTTTGAAATCTAAAAAAGGGGGAAAGCATTTTGTAGAGCTATTCTAATGGATTCAGTATCCTCACTTAGAAAGCATGTGATTAAGAGAATAAAAATAATGTATTTTATGACTTGCTTTATTTTATTATGACTGTTTTATTAGAAAAGGCATTAGCTATTCATCTTTGAGTGATAGATGTCAAATAAACTGAATTAGGGTTATTATTAAGGCTTCATTAAGTCAAGCCATTTCAATCACTCACTTATGTTCTCTTTAAATTTAGCATGCTAATTAAACTAAAAGAGTGTTAATATTTGAAAACTCTTCTGACTTTTGGGACCCAGCTCAAGCCCATCTCTTCCAAGAAGTCTTCCTTGCCTACTTCGACCTTTCCACACTGGGATAATACCTCTACTCTACACTCCCTGCCCCTCCCTAGGGCCTCTAGGAGAGATTAAAAGTACTGCCTCATGAGAAATTCATATTAAAGAATTTCTGTTTCTTCTCATGAGGGATTAAGATGGTCCAGAATTATACTCCTATTAAAGACAACCAGAAAACAGGACAAGACAAAGTGAGAAACACATGTAGTCATTTATTGGACGACTGCAGCATAGGACCACAATCCCTCAGAAAGGAAACACAAGCATGGAGAACCCAACCATCACCCAAGCTTTCTACCCTAGGAAGTAACACAATATTTTTGGCACAAAAGGGAAAATAGGAATAAATGACAACCATCTTGCTGAGCTGAGGAGACAGAATAAAGTTTGAGGAGGCCAGGACAGCTAAAATCTCTGGATTCAACAAAGACCCCTTTAGATATCTGGTGAACACCAATGTGTGCATTTGTAGAGAGAAACCCCACAAAATGAAACAAGACCAATTTCCAAGAATAATTACCAAAAAGCAATAACTGAGGTACTCAGTTATATAACTTACACAGAACACAGAAGGTTATAAAATTAACAAATCCCATTGTTGACACAGATTGGAAATTATTGGCAATCCCTCCAGCTGGAGTACCAAGACTCTCTTGAATATATGGGACTTTCCAGAGATCCCAGAATGACCTAATGATTGTGGCTCAAATAGTGGTGGAATAAGGGCGAATCTTGACCTCCCTTGAAACAGTCTAAAAGAACTCGAAGGATCAGATGAACCCACAAATAATTCAGCTTTCTAGAAGTAAACGTCCAACACTCTTTAAAGGAATGCATCAAAATGCTTCACAACATAAAATGGGCAATGTCTACATCCAATTAAAAGTTATTAGACAGTAAAAGAATCAGGAAAATGTAACTCAGAAAGCAGAGCTGATGAGATTTGCAGGAAGCAGCTATTACAAATATTCTCCAAATGCTCAAGGTATAATGGACAACATGAACAAGATGAGGAAAAGGGAAGATATTCAAAAAATTCCCAACTGTAATTCTAAGGATGGAAAATAATATTTTAATACCAATGACTCCTATTATCACTTATCCTTTGCCATTCTCCACAAATTCATCCAGAAGAATGTTGAGAAGCTGGGCCCTGGGATCAGATGTGTTAAGTTTGGGTACTGAATGCACCGCGTCACACAGAGACCGTGTGACCCTGATCAAGAAACTTTGTATCTCTGTTTTCAAGTTTCTCTCATGTAAATTAGAAATAAAACACTGTCTATTGCATAGGTTTGTCATGAATTTAAATAAGACAACATGTAGAAGTTTGAAGAAGTGATCACATAGTTAGGTAAGCACTAATTGTGGGACTGGAAGCTAAGTTTAGAGATTATAACACACTTTCCATGGGTGTGACAAGAGCTTTGAGAGGTAGAGGACAGCATTGTTCCTGCCTCCCTGACCCAGACCCCATGTACATACAAGAGGGATCATCTCCTATGCTGTTTGTCAACCTTTCTCTGGTCTTAAGTTCTTGGGTTTTGAGATGCCAGATCATCTCAGAATTTTCTTTATGTCAAGCCTCTTCACTTGGATGGCTTATTTTCAAATATCTGATGTTTTCACCAAATATCCAAACTTGATCTCCAGGATTGCTTTCTTTGGCTTCAGGGTTTGCATTTTATATGACGTATAGAAGGCGATGCCCTGCCCTGCCCGAGACTTTTACCCAAATCACCCGAGACCTCAGCAACTCAGAGCAGGAGAAGCTGGCAGGGGAAGCGGTCCTGGTGATGATAGTCTTGTCTCTGGGAGTGTCTATAGCCCTGGAGCAGGGCTTGATCATTTGATTGAAAATAGAATAAGGACAGTATTATCCAGTATTATCCTCAGAGTCACACTCTTCTCTCTGAGTTCAAAGGTGACAATCACATGCTAGGTCATATTGTCATGCCCCCTGGAGAGGGATACAAGGAACCAGCTTCCAGACGCAACCTCACTCGGCAGAGCAGCTGCTGAATGGACTCCTCCTCTTCCCTAAAAAAGGAGCAGCAGCTGTAGCTGAGGGACGGAGTTTTCTGCCATGAAACAAGCTCCTGTGAATGCCAACTAAATAAAACCCTCCAAGCAATCTCTGGGGCATGTCCTCTAGACTCTTCTTGGGCACATTCTCGATCACTGTATAGTTCAGACACAATGGAGTTTGCAGTTGGGCTTGGGTTAGAAAAGTTAGCTGAGCAAGGTTCAGAAGCTTGTATTTGGGAAAACTAACCATTTTAATCGTCTTTTTAAAAAAAGATTTATTTATTTATTATTTGCGAGAGAGGGAGGGAGAGAGAATGCGACTGAGGTAGGGAGATGCAGAGGGAGAGGATCTCCAGCAGACCCCACTGCGCATGGAGCCCACACAAGGCTCCATCTCCAAGACCCCAAGATCATGACCTGAGCTGAAATCAAGAGACAGCTGAACCAACTGAGCCACCCAGGTGCCCCTTTAATAGACTTAAAATTTTTTGGCAAGCAAACACACACATCCGTAACCTTTTGCATTCTAAAAGTTATAATCCAACTCCACTCTCTGAGCTTCTAAACACTACACTTGAATTAGGAAAAATGAACTACAGCTTTCTTTCTAGAAATACCCTTACACTAGAGGTGGTCCTGCTGTACTATCTCCATGTTACAACTTTCCTAAGTAACGTTGTCTTTCTTCATAGGGATGGGGAGAGGGAAGAGGTTCCTTCTACCTTATCTTGCTTCTCCCCTAGGCCATCACCTGTCCAAGGGCATGAGCAAATCTAATTCACAGAACCTCTAAGTGTAGCAGGACTCAGATCTTTAACTTAAATAATCTTGGAATCCACAAACAAAAGAGAATTTCAAGTAAGAACTACAGCATTGCATTATACGTCATTTATTTTCTTAAATCCCTCCAGGGAGTTCCTCTTAAGCTTAGAACTCTCCTTGAGACCTGCAAGCTCTGCCGGACGAATCTCTTCCATTTCCTCTCCTCCATCCCAGTTTACTCATCTACACGGTAGCTTTAATAACCCCTTCTGCAGACCTTCAGGAATGGCATTTTCTCGCTTGCTTCAAAGCATTCACATTTCTGCTTGAAATCCTCATCGCATGCTCTCCCCAGGACAGACTCTGACCCGTTGTTCAGGTGAGGTTTGGCTTCAGACAGGCCTCTGACAACAGCATGTAGGGAAGACTTTCTTTTGTGCCCATTACTGTTCATCACCACAGGTGGGGCACGACAATCACGCAATGTATGCTTGTGTTATGTGTGAGTCGTTTTTTGTTAATTTCCTGCTCGTCGCGCTAAATGAAGGCTCTGTAAGAGCAAACATGTCGGTAGTTTTTGCCTGTGGTCCCAGAGCATCTGTACCACAAAAGGGTATCAGCGATGTCTGTCACACGGAATACTGAACGGGAAGCCCCAGAAAGGAGACACAGGCTTTGGAAGCCAACAGAAACAGGCGCTAATACTCACTCTTTTGCTGATGACCTGAGTGACTTCATCTTCCTTCTCTGTAAAATAGAGACACTTTTTCACTTGGGGGTAACAGTAGACTCTCAGCTAAGGGTAGTTGTTATCGTTATTGTCTCCCCCAGTTATGTTAGGGATGAAACTAATTAGAATCAGATTCATTTTTTACAATGGACAGAAATTCTGGAATAGATTCATTAGAATCTGAATCGTGGTTACTTTGTGTGGGTTCACACACAACAAAAACTTTTGATCTTGAAGAATGGCCTGGTTTTGGGCAAAGCCATTAAAATATGTCCTAATCTCAAGCCGTGCAGGGGAATTTAGATTAATACTTTTTTTAAAAAAAAATTATTTACATATTTGTCAGAGAGAGAGAGAGAAAGAGTGAGCACAAGCAGGGGGAACGGCAGGCAGAGAGAGAAGCAGGGTCCCCACTGAGCAGGGAGCCCGATGTGGGACTTGATCCCAGGACCCCGGGATCATGACCTGAGCTGAAGGCAGACCCTTCACCAACTGAGCCACCCAGGCATTCCAACTTAGACTAATATTGACCAATGAATTGTTTTTGATGCCCAAATGAGATGACGGTCATGTGACCGCCTTCCAAAAGGAAAAGTACTCATCAGAAACACTCTGGCATTGTTTTTAAATATAAGAAGGTGGGGGTCAGGATGAGTGTGAGTCCTCAGAACCCAAGTACCCTATGAGAAATGAGATAGCTCCAGCCAGCTCTCCTTCCCTTCCTTCAAAATTCCTTAGGAAAACTAGAAACAAGATCCACATTTTTATCAGTCCCTGACTTTAAGAGCATCAGGCACACCCTTGCTGAGAGGCTCTGTGGTTCCGTGGGTGAAATCTCTCCACTTCGGGAAATGACTTTATTGGATTTATGGGCTGAACAGCTCATCTAGACAGTGCACGGTAAAAACTCAGCGCTGGAATGGATAAGATTATGGTTCAAATTAATGAACCGAGAAGGAAATAAGAAGGTTGCCTATGAAGTGCTTTCCCACGAAGGTTCTGGAGATCAAAGCTGAATGCAAGGAGACTAATGAGCAGCTGTGGCCGTCCTGCAGGCTTCAGCCATGGTCAGTACCAACTCTTCTCTTAAAACCATGCCCTCATCAGACTTGACACTCCACACACCCTCTCAGGGAAAAATAGGTCTGCCGTTCCACAGGACAGATTACAGAATGTGCTGATTCCACAGTACAATTAGGTTTAGAACACAGCAAAAGGATAGAGAAACATAACTTTGTGAAGCCAGAATTATACATACACATACATATGTGTGTGATGGTTACAATTGTATACATATACTAATTAGAAAAAAAATTAAAAGCAGCTACATATAAGTGGTCCAGTACACAAATACATAAATATTAAGGTGGAGATACAGATAGACTTGACACCCAGGATAATTAAATTTCTATGAAGAGTATTTTATTTTATTTGTTTTTTAATTTATTTATTTGTTAGAGAGAGAGCAGGCGAGCACAGGCAGACAGAGTGGTAGGCAGAGGCAGAGGGAGAAGCAGGCTCCCCACCGAGCAAGGAGCCTGATGTGGGACTCGATCCCAGGACGCTGGGATCATGACCTGAGCCAAAGACAGCCACTTAACCAACTGACCCACCCAGGCATCCCTCTACAAAGAGTATTACATTTAACTCTGGGATATTTGTTGGCCAAGGTAAAGAGGGAGCTATCCATGGTGGGCCATTTGGTCTACTCTTTTGTGCTTATAAGATTCCCGCAAGGAAAGCTTAAAATAATATTTTAACCCCTTTTTCTGACCTCCTAATTTTAGAAAAAGCCTATTAAAAGACATGTGCTCATGTAGAAAGAGATTTAACCTGGTTTAGATGCCTGTCTTCTTTGCTTTTATGAAGCATGCTGATTTCCACAATCTGGCATTCCAACAGTCCATGCCACCTCTCCCACACATGGTGACTTTTGCCATTCTTGTCACCTAACTTGTCCAGAATACCCCCTGAAACACAGAGGAAACCCCACAGGTATATTTTGAATGGAAGAGTCAGATTTTCAGGGGCACTTGGGTGGCTTAGTCGGTTAAGTGTTTGTCTTTGACTCAGGTCATGATCTGAGTGTCCTGGGATCGAGCCCTGCATTGGGCTCTTTGCTCAGTGTGGAGTTTGCTTCTCCCTCACATTCTCCTTCTGTGCTCTCTCTCTAATAAATATAACCTTTTTTTTTTTTTTAAAAGAGTAAGTTTTTCAGATTCTAGGAAGATTCCTTAGTCAGAACTACTATGGGAAAATTGAACCCTAAAATCTCACTGAAAAGGATACATTTCTTTGGATGACAGAGGTGATATCTCACTTTGTAAAGAGATGAACTTTTTTTTTAACTTATTAAATTGTTCATTGACAAAACAATTATTTTAGGAATTCAAAGGACACATCCAGATCTAAGAGTCTGCTCCTTTTATTATTGTTAATTCCTGTAATTCAGAATCCTCCATAAGAATTTTCTATAATTCAGTTTTTTTTTCTCTTTTTATCTTCATAACATTTTGTTTTTCAAGTGTTCATCATGACACATTATAGATTTTGAAGTCATTTTAATGACTCAGGACCAGACCTTTTTTCTTTTCATGAAATAAAATACATAATAAAAAATCAATGTGAATCAGGTCTAGAAGGATTGAAGTATTTTCTGAGAACCTCTGTTATTAATAATAAATAATACAGATGCATATGAATAATGTTGTACAGTAGCTCTGTGCTCTGCCAGAAATAATTTGAGAAACACTACCTTGAAATCTTTCCGCATTATGCTGCATAGACCAGACCTAGCCTGCTGCCCATTTTTGCAAATAAAGTTTTATTGGAACACAGACATCCTCACTCATTTACATATGGTCTGTGGCAGATTTCATGCAGAGGTCAGTAGCCATGAGCATAGACTGTATGCCCTTCCCCTCCAAAACAAAAACAAAACTGTGAATATTTAGAACTAACATCTGGCATAGAAAATATTACCATCAGAGGTTCTCAAACACATGGTTAAGAACACAGACTAAGGATGCCTGGGTCTCTCGGTCGGTTAAGGGACCAACTCTTGATTTCTGCTCAGGTTCTGATCTCAAGGCCCTGAGATCAAGCCCTGCATCAGCTCTGCACTGGGCATGGAGCCTGTTTGGGAATATCTGTCCTCTCTCTCTGCCCTACTCCCACCTAGCTCCCCACCTGGTGTGTGCATGCTCTCTTTCTTTCTCTCTCTCTCTTTTTTTTTAAAGATTTTATTTTATTTGACAGAGAGAGAGAGATCACAAGTAGGCAGAAAGGCAGGCAGAGAGAGAGGAGGAAGCAGGCTCCCCGCTGAGCAGAGAGCCCGATGCGGGGCTTGATCCCAGGACCCTGGGATCATGACCCGAGCCGAAGGCAGAGGCTTTAACCCACTGAGCCACCCAGGCGCCCCTCTTTCTTTCTCTTCAAAACAAAACAAACAAAAACCAAACTAGAAACAGACCTAAGGGACTATTAATCTTTGACTTAGTGTATAAATTCAGAAAGGCGATTAACATTTCAAAGTGATAATTTCCCCTTCTAAAGTGAGGGGATAAAATCTAAAGAAATAATGGGTGTAATGACTTACTGACCCAAAGTGAGTGTTGACACATGGGAAACATTACACATGGGCTTGTTGAACTAGCATAGCTCCATTGGTCCATTTGCTATCCGATAATTACATGTCGGGTGCTATCTCAGGGACATGATTCTTTGCTCTCCTCCCTCTCATTGCCCACCAGCTTCTTCATCTTCTGCACTGTGTCTGGTCCCTTGGACCTCAGACAGATGTGCCCACCGCTTTGCCTTGTCTCTGTCTCAGCTCAAACTCATGGTGTATTTTCACTTTTGCCTCCTCTCTCCTTTATTCAATTCACTGTATTTATTTTTTAAGACACAATAGTTAATCAAATGTAGGATAAAGGCAATGCACTCCTGGAAAATGGATGAAAAATTTTAAATGCAATGTGCCTTCAATATTCTACAACTTTGAGATAAGAGTGCTTCACAGCTCTAGTATATTTAATAATCAAGGGTCATCTTTAATTTTATACTATCAGATCACTGAAAATGACATAGATGTAAAGTATGTTTTAATGTGGTTGGCCTATCATCTCATTTCTGGTTGCACCTGTGTCACAGGCCAAGGGTACCCAGAGGGAGGAACAGAATAAGGCCCACACAACATGGTTCTGGCCCCTTCTAAGGCAGAGTTGGAAGGGAATATGTGAGACATTTCTAGGCACTGTCATTTGTTGAGTTATTTTATAGTACATACTACCCCCCAACACCATTTGTTCTTTTGATATTCACCTCACAGCAATCCAGTAAGGCAAAGCAAAAATAATGTCCTCTTTTGTGAAGGAGGTATCCTTAAGGCCAAAATCTGTTGTGAGTTGCTCTGCTTGATGCAGTGATTAGTGTCCCTAGGTCCAGGTAGCAGTTAGATGAGGCATGGGTTACCCCATAGACATTTTGGCTGGGGATTTCAGCTCTATCCCTCTCTAAAGAACTGTGGACTATGGATCCCAGCAGCCCAATGTAATTCCACTGGTTAAGGACTCTGAACATGTCCCAGCAGAAAATGAAAGATGGTCTTATTTATCCAGTCAATGACAACAAAAAGTATTTATTATCTACTGTTTGCCAGTTACTCTGCTAGGTGATGAACATGTATGAATAGCCAAGACATAGCTTCTACATTTAAGAACATCACATTTAAGAAGGATATTATTAAAATACAATAACAAGTGTCAAAACAAAGCTAATCAGAAAGCATTTCTGGGGCACACAGAACATGTGCCCATTTAAAATGAACTTAAACCTTTACTTATCTACTTACTCTCTAATAATCTGCCCTGAGACAGTATAAGTGACAAGGAAGACTTCCTGGAGGAGGTGATCTTTAAGCTGAAACCTGAGGGATTAGTGAGCCAAACTAAGAACAGGCATAGCAGGGCCTCCTACTCAGAGGGTGCAACACTTAAAAGAGCTCAAAGTCATAGAATGAACAATCCAGGGAGTGAAACTTAATGTAAGCTATGGACTTCAGTTAATCGGAGTGTGTAAATATTGGTTCATCAGTTGTAACGTAACACTCTAACACAAAATCTTAATGATGGAGGAATTGTGAAGGTTGGGGCATGAGAAGAAGCATATAAGAGAGCTCTCTGTATTGTCTACTCAGTTTTTCTATAAACCTCAAACCACTCTAAAAGAAATACTACTTCTTTTAAGGCCAAAATTAGAGATGGCACGGTTTAGGGAACACAAAGCAACAATGCGTGATGAGAGTGTGTAATGTTGACAGAGGATGGAGCCAGAGCCCCCTTGGAGATGAGCAGGAGCAGGATCGTGGAAGCCCTCAAGGACGATCAGGCGACCTAGGCCTTCATCCCTGAGGCATTAAATTATGTCAACAGTGAAGTAATACCGTCAAATATTGCCGTGTGTGTGTGTGTGTGTGTGTGTGTGTGTGTGTGTTGTATTGTGTTGTGAGATCTTTCAAGAAACCCTTAGGAGAACAGATTGAAGGGATTCAAAACCCAAAGATGAAGCATCACTTAGAAAGATGCGGATGACTTGGTGGACTAAAGCAAGGTTGATGTTGGGCCCTGAGAACTCAGACCAGTTGGAGCACAAAGAAGGGAAGAGGATGTTTTGCTACCTGAGGACTATGCAGACATTGTGGACAAGCAAAGCTGCTCCCTGGTTTTGGAAAGAGGACATCCATGTTTGCTATAGGTAATTGCAAACCACAGGCTCATGGGCTGAGTAATAACTTCCTCAATCTCTCTGTTTACAGAAAGAACTGGTCTCTTCCTTACTTTGTTTCTGGAGAGTGAGTGCATTGGGGAGCTCAACTGCATGCAGTTTGGTGTCAGACCTTTCCAGCTTCATTCATACATTCAATGAAAATAGTCCCCATTGGGGGCGCCTGGGTGGCTCAGCGGGTTAAGGCCTCTGCCTTCGGCTCAGGTCATGATCTCAGGGTCCTGGGATCGAGCCCCGCATCGGGCTCTCTGCTCGGCCGGGAGCCTGCTTCCCTTCCTCTCTCTCTGCCTGTCTCTCTGCCTATTTGTGATCTCTGTCTGTCAAATAAATAAATAAAATCTTTAAAAAAAAAAAAAAAAAAGAAAATAGTCCCCATTGGCTTATGCTGGGGATGCCAAGATAAATATGGTGAGCTTTCAGTTTAGAAATCCAGCATACGGTGAAAGCAGCACATGAAAACACGTGACTATACTCCATTAGTTGGGAAATGGACCAAGCAGAAACCTGGGAGGTTTTGCCTTTTTTTCACTGACAAAAGGAACGAGTCACAGAGGTGTCACCTGAACCCAATATTGAGGAATCCGCTGAAATGTCCCTAAGGTGACAGAAATGCTTTCAAGCCAAACAAAGGGGAAGGAAAAGGAACAGGGACACAATTGTAAAGCAGCACCTTTGGTCTTGTTCTGGAATTAATGTGTGGAGATCAGGAAAGGTCTGATCATTGTGGATCCTGAATGGGGAAAGTCATGCTCTCATTTCAGGATCACTGGGACTACAGCTGAAATAAAGATACTGGGTAGACCAGAAAGACACCAGGGAAAGCATCAACAAGAATATAAAAGGTAACAGTAGCCCTGTGGCACATAGACCCAGAGGCCACTGAGAACGGAGAACATCAAATGGTGCCTCAAGTAAAAGCAAATATTGGGGGTGTCAGCATGACAGTTAGGAAGTGTGATCAAGGCTGAGAGGTGATTTCCTAGAGGACAACCTCTGAAGATGGACAGAAGAAGAAATAAGTGTCCAATCTGTGTAAACAAGTCTGTTTACTGAGCTGGTCTAGATATAGATATATATATATAGATAGATACATAGATAGATACATATATATATACATATATAAATATAAATACATGTGTATTACTATATATAATGCATTTTATAATATAATAATATATATACATTATATATAATTACTATATATAATGTATTTTAGATATGTGTATATAAGTGTGTGTGTGTGTGTGTGTATATATATATATATAAAAATAACCATGGCCTTGTGAATTATTAAGTCCTCTTGTCTATGTATGCACTAAATATGAAGAGAGCAAATTATTGAACCTCAGAATATTTTTATCTATAAAATGTGATTGGTAATACCTGACTCTCAAGGTTCTGTGTTTTATTTTTTTATAAGGGATTGAATGTGATATTTGTGAAAGTATCTGACCCAAAATAGTCCCTCAGTCTCTCTTATTACACATCTTCTTATCAAGGCCTATGTCTCCTTTATGTTTCAAGCCTCATTTTTAAGAACATGCTGGCAGCATATAGAGTGGGCGTTTTTTCCTTCTGGCTCTAGAGAGATGTAACTG
Source organism: Martes martes (assembly GCF_963455335.1). Classification (NCBI taxonomy): domain Eukaryota; kingdom Metazoa; phylum Chordata; class Mammalia; order Carnivora; family Mustelidae; genus Martes; species Martes martes. Next base: position 5,422,440 of record NC_137891.1, on the reverse strand, counting down.
ACATGTTACATTGTATACATTTAAGGTTCACAGAGTGCTGATATGATACACACATGTATTGCAAAAGGGTTACCAGAGTGGGTGTTGGACTTGTTGAATAAATGAATGGGAGAATCTAAGAGGAATCTTGCAAAGGTTGACTTGTGCATGAGAAGGCCTTGGTTTTCCCCAGTTTGAACGTCCTTCTCATGACATTCCAAGGCAGTCTTTTAATTTCTCTGATGTTCACTTACTTCACACTGTCACTTCATTAGCACTGTATCTGTTTGTGAGGAAATCTGGCAAAGTTGATTCCTCTAGGCAACTAGTTTGTACTCTTTGTCCTTTGATTGCAATTAATGAGATTAATTGTTTATCTACTTCCCCATTATGCTTTGATTAGACCCACGTGAGTACATTTTCCAGGAATATAAGTATTTAGTATTAGTGTGTTGTCTTATTGGGAGAGCACTGTTATTATACTGCTTCATTAATGCCTGTACATGTGGTTCAATTAAGATTTACAAATTAGGTTTAATTAAGGTTTATAAGTAGTGAGGTGAACTCCTGGCTGTGTTCACACTGCTGATTCCTCTTCTCATTCTGCTTGCTTGCTTGCTTTCTTCCTCTTTTTTTCCCCTTACGCAGTCTTAATTGTTATTAGAAAAATCAAGTGGGAACAGGAGATAGACGACGAAGTCTCTTCTCTGGGCACCTAACACCACCTACTGTCCCTATTTCTTCCTATTAGCTAGATCCAGAACATAGGTGCCATATAACCCCTTACATCTGGAGTACAACTCACTCACATTACCAAGGAAAGTGCAAGGGCATTGGAATCAGACTCCTCGTACCTGCTGTGTGACTTTTGACCAGTTATGGATGCACTGTGACCCTCACTCTTCTAATCTGAAAACACAGGGATAATAACACCTTCCTTGTTTAAACAGACATTGGGTGAACTCATCTTAGTAAAGTATTTGAAACTTGTACCTAGTTCTATCAGACTATGCTCACTTTTGTTTCCATACCTGCCTTAATCCTCCTTCTGCGTGGGGAGTTGTGATTTTTCTCCTGTTTACTTTTTTTCCAATTCCCTCAAAAACAACTGGTTCATTATGCATTTTATATATCATGTATATATTATGCATTTTATATTCATGTATATATTCATGTATATGCATACATGTATGTACATGTATATATGTATATACATATACATGTATATATGTATATATGTGTATATATATGTATATATATAACTGGTTCATTATTATATGTATATATAATATATAATATATGATATATAATATATTATATATTATTATTATATATAATATATATATAATATATATATAATATAATATATATATATTATATATATTATTATATATATATATATATATTATAATATATATTATATATATATATATAATATATATATAATATATATATAATATAATATATTATATATTATTATTATATATTATATATCATATATCATATATTATATATATCATTATTATATGTGTGTATATATGTATATATATAACTGGTTCATTATTATTTGCATATATATTATATATTATATATTATACATATTATATATTATATTATATTATATATTATATTATAATTATATATTATATTATAATTATATTATATATATAATTATATATTATATTATATTATATATATACATATTATATATATATAATATATATATTATATATAATATATTATATATCATATATCATATATATTATATATTATATATCATATATTATATATCATTATTATATATGTGTGTATATATATAACTGGTTCATTGTTCATTTTATATTCATTTTATATTTTATATTTTATATAAATATATTTTATATAAAATATAAAATATAAAATGAATATAAATATATATATTATATATTAAATATATATAAATATATTTTATATATATAAAATATATTTATATATATTTTATATAAATATATTTATATTTTATATTAATTTATATTTTTATTCATTTATATTTTTATTCATTTTATATATGCATGTACATGCATGTATATATACATATATACATGTACGTACATGCATATATACATATATACATGTATATATACATGTATATATAGTATACAAGTATACATATATACGTATATATACACATGTACATGTATATATGTATATATGTATATATACATGTATATTTATATTTATATTTACATGTATATTCATATTTATATATATTTATATATATGATATGAAAATGAAATTTTATATATACATGTATATATATACACGTATATATGTTATATATGTTATATATATTATATATGTTATATATTTGTTATATATGTTATATATTATATATGTTATATACATATATATACTTGTGTATTTATATTTATATATTTATATATTTTATACATTTATATAAATATATATTTATATATATAAATTTATATATTTATATTTATATATATAAGTTATATTTATATTTATATTTATTATATTATATTCATATATTTATATTTATATATAAATATGAATATACATGTATATATACATATATATTTGTATATATATAAATATATATATTTATATATAAAATATAAAAATCATTTTATATTCATTTTATATATACATGTACATACATGTGCATATATGCATATATGTGTATACATGTATACATATATACATGTGTATGCATGTATATATGTACACGTACATGTGTGTGTGTACATATACACACACACGTATATACATGTATATATAAAATGAAAATGAACCAGTTGTTTTTAAGGGATATATATAGGTACATATATATATATGTGTGTGTGTGTATATATATATACACATGTATATATAAAATGTTATGTTAATCACCATACAGTATTAGTTTTGGATGTAGTGTTCCATGATTCATTGTTTGCATATAACACTCAGCGTTCCATGCAATCCGTGCCCTCCTTGATACCCATCACTGGGCTCACCCATCCCCCCCACCCCCAAAACCCCGTTTGTTTCCTGGAGTCCATATTCTCTCATGGTTCAATTTCCCCCTCTAATCTCCCCTCCACCCCCGCTTCATTTTTCCCTCCCTTCTCCTAATATCCTCCATGCTATTCCTTATGTTCCACAAATAAGTGAAACCATATGATAATTGCCGTTCTGTTTGACTTATTTCATTTTTATTTTTATTTCTTCTCTGCTCAGTGTCTGACACCTTGTAGGTATTTGTTATGTACTTGTACTTGTTGGGTTTGAATAGAACTGAGAACCAGAATGGTAGGGAAAGTGAGAGAAAGATATATTAAGAAAAAGAGAGGCTTGGTTGACACCCTGAAATGTTACAGACACACCATGTAAATGGTAAATATTGGCCAAAGTTCCATTTGCCTTCTTTTTTTATTTATATATTAATTACATGGTTTATTAGTGATAGCTGTGATAGTCTGTTTTGTAAGAAATATATATTTGGTCTTTGCCACCTTTCTTGGCACAGCCTTCTAAAAACCCTTGGAATTTCCTTTTGATAAAAGTTTTTGATATGTTAATGAGGTGGCTTTTGGAAAACACTTAAGGATGGGGGTTGGTGGTCCAGGGAACCAACCCTATAAGTAGAGGGTTGGAACTTTCAGTCCTACCCCCTGGTTTTGGGGGAAAGAGAGGAGCTGGAAGTAGACTGGGTCACCAATGGCCAATTAGTTAATCAATCATGCCTATGTAATGAAGCCTCCATAAAGACCCAAAAGGACATATATATTAACCTGAGGGTACCTCTCTAGTATAAGGTACATGCTGTATTCTGTCCTGAGATGTAAACACACAGCATAGAGACAAAATGATCATGAAAGGTGACCTAAGAGAGAAGTTCAGACAATGCTGGCTGTCTGACTTTGGTGACAGTGCTCCCAAAGGGGCAAAGCAGCTCCAAACATTTTCAAGACAATACGGAGACAATCAGAGGATGCAGAAAGCTACAGCATAGACTAGACCATGTCCATTTGTCTTGGCACACTTGACCACACAACATCATTTGAGATAATTGGATTGTTATTTGAGGGACAACAATATAATAACAATAATCCTATAATAGCCGTATTTAATTAAACTTTACTCTGCCTTGCATAGCATAACTGACTTACTGAGTTTAACTCTTCACACACAGATATTAAAGTGGTTCCATTAACTCCTTTTTATCAATACTGTTCAAGGAAATCATATACATTCAGTTGGATGGGTGAAGCTAAAACTAGGATTCTGACCATGCCCATCCGATTCCTTGCTCTTCCTAATAAGTTCTGCTTACAATGTAGTCCACACAACGTAAGATAACGACTCCAAGGACCTGGCAGGGATCTCAAATCTCTGGTTATTTAAATGGCACTGTAAGATTTTCTAAGCCTGTCTCTAGAAACTCTCCCTAGTGTGCAGGTAGTTTTCATAGGAGGGAGTCATACAAAGGAATTACACACATTTTTGGTTTCAGAAAATGAAGACAATGTTTGGCCGATAGCTGGGCTGTCTTTCAAGTTCTACCATAGTCTTACCACATCATGAAATAGTAGGAAAGGAAAGCAATATTGTTGTGAAATTGGACCGAACAACACAAGGAACAGCATCGAGAATGAAAGTTTTTGACGGAAATGACCTTTATATAGCTTTGTCTAACTCAAAATTTAATACTAGGGGAGTAGGGACTAAATCCAAGACCTAGCTGTGCCTCTCTTTGAAACTTTGTTCCCCTCTCTTAAAAAAAAAAAAATTAAAAAAAAAAAAACAAAATAAAATAAATTAGAGGCCCCCTTCCCTGTCCTGCCTTCCCTTAAGAATCATTAAAAAAATCCAGAGAGATGGTGGATATAACATTATAAAGGATGGGGAAATGCTTGGTAAGTTGTATATGGCTACATAAACATAAGGGGTTATTATGATGTTGATTATCATTGATGACAGCACCAACAAATGTGCTAATTATACTCATAAAATGAAGATGCAAATGCTTTACTCTGGACTTTCAAGAGAGGCTTATTCTTCTCCTGGAAAGAGAGATTATAAGCACAAAATATTCCTTTTTTATTAGTACTGCAATAACTGTTCTATGTAATATTAATAACAATAATAAAATGTAAGCCACTTCTGCAGTATTTTCAGGGAGAAAAGAACACAAGAGCTAAAAAGTGTAGTGCGCGGGAATGTGTCCCTTTTAATGGCATCTGTAAAAACGCAACGTACGCTTCCACAAATCTGTGTCTCACTCCATCCCCCTCTGTGTTGCATTTACCCTGATTCATATTTGCATCGCTCCCTTGTTTGGCATCATTTGTGCCCTCAGTGGATGTATTAATAAAAATGACAGTGATGAGCCCTGGAGCTGATTTTCTCTATTCTCAACAGACACGTCTCCCCTAAACTGTCCCAGACCTGTCCACTGGTATTTAACAGTGTGCTTGGCCAGAATCCTTGGATAAATGTTGATTGCATAGGACAAGCTTCACTTCAGGGGCTCCTGTGCATTTGGGTTGCACACGCATGCATGCCACCGGGAGAAGCTAGGACAACTCCGTGTTTCTACATCATTTGGCATGAGATATGCTTTTGTAATAGGTTAAAGTTTGCCAAAGAAGACAGACCTGCCTTGATGTTCTATGACTTCTTCTGAGGACTATGCATTATACTTTTCCATCGGCTTTAGAGTGAGGGTTAAATGTGGGCCGTGTCATATTCTAGGTGCTCTGAAATCCAGGCAGGAAGATCTTGGATACTGACCAAATAACTTCAACTTTAGCTGAGTGAGGGTATAGTTTCCTACTGTAACAAAAGACTACAAAATTAGGGCCTTCAAGCAACACAGATTTATTTTTTTATGGTTCTGGTGTTCAAAATTTGAGAGGGGTCCTGCTGGGCTAACATCAAGATGTCCACAGAGTTATGGTCCTTCTGCAACCTGAAGAAAAGAATCTTCTCTCTGTATCTTTTCCAGTTTCTGGAAGCTTCCTGTATTCCCTGCCACATGGCCCTCCTCTCCATCTTCAAAGCTGGAAGTATAGCTTCTTTGAAATCTCTCTGTGACCCTGACTCTGGCTGTGCTGCCTTCTCTTATTCATACGGACCTTGGGAATTACACTGGACTCACACAGGTAATCCAGGATAATCCCCTCATCTCAAGGTCAGTTGATTAACACTTAACTCCTTCTGTAACCTTACCATCTGTAATTTCCCCCTCTCATGCAACATGACATATAAATTCCTGAGATTAGGATGTGGATATCTTTGGGGCCCAGCATTCCCCCAACAGTGATATCACATAAATTAGGAACTAGTGCATATCACTTGAAAATATAGAATGCTATACATTATCATGTGATTCATACCATTTACATAAATGGAAACTCATGGACAAAGTACAACCCAGAAGGACAAAGAGGGGTCATAATGGTCACAAAAGGATCAGAGCATAGAAGATGAAAAAGAAAGAAGAAAAACAAACCAGTTAACTTTTCCTTCTGTCATAGAGCCTCGATCTGGTACTTACATTAGCAAGAGGATTTCAGGAATTTAATTTGGGTCATTCTATGTCGCTAACCTCCCCTTGAAACTTGCTCTCCATGTCCAGGCACCAGAAGGTGGAATGAGACATCGGAGGGTCCACACTTAATAGCCTCAGTCCCCAACCAGCACGTGGAATTTCTGCTCATTCGCCACTGAAGAGATACTAGGAAGCTAGCGGCACAAGACAGCAAGGAAGGACATGGGTGAAGTTTAGTTAGGACTTGCCATGATGCTACAATTAAGAAAAGAAGGATGGACTTTGGTAGAGGCCTTGCAGATTCTACTATAGATTGAACTCGAACATCATCATTCCATTTTTAGCCTTCTGACCCTCTTTCTGACTTCTGAGCCGATTTCCCCTATGACTTATGTGTATTAGGTGAACAGCTTAACAAATGTATGTTATTTCTACTTTTGCTTGTAAAAAGCCCATTGACATCATATGGGGTCCTAGGACCACACCAATCCTATCACAAAAGACATTTAGAGGAGAGAACAGGGGAATATTAAGGGAATAGATATGGAAAGGATCATTATTTAAACCACAGGTAGCAATGGAAAGAGAAAGTACACTGGGTTCTAATCAACCTCTACTTCGTCACTTTCTCAAAAAAAGATAGAAAACTTAAAGAAGATCATTCTCTGTCATTGTCCATCTGTAAAATTGTCATAATCCAGCTAGCCTTGAGGGACACATTGGATGGATGTGATAGGGTGCATAGAAATGTCTATCTACACTTAATACATAGTACGTTCTAAATAAAGAATGCTATTAGCACTATCAGTATTTATATTGTTTTGCCGAGATGGTCCTCCATTCCTTACAACCTCCATTTTAAATCAATAGAAATTAAATTTGAAAGATTAGCCAGATCGAGCTAAATATATTTTTCTCTTGAGTTAAACCATAAGTTTTATCTGTGACTTTATTGCTTATATTTCTGAATGGATTTTTTGTTGTTGTTGTTGTTGCTTGGACTATGAGAAAACAAATCAATGCAGCATCAATAATTAAGCAGACAATATTCATTTTGCAACCATCTTCTTGGCAAAGTGAGAGATTGAGAAATAGCTCCTATCACGATCCTTTAAGCAGTGGACATGAAAACATAAATTTCTACATGCAAATGCCATGGTTTATAAATAAACCTCTTGCTAATGTGATCCCCAAGTGTACATTATATCAATATTATACTGTTTCATTACTTCAGAGACAAATGGAAACATGTCTCTAAAAGAATCTTAGATGATACTGAATTTAATTTGCAGCTCGCAGACTCACAGAACATGAAGGTTTAGGCAGGATTGAATCTATACTTTCACAAGCTATCATCTTATTCCACACCTGCCAGGTGTGCATCTACTGTCCTCCTCATTAATGATAGCAAGTGTACTATTTTGCAGTAAGTGGTTTTATTTGTGGACAGCTCTGGATATTATTAACCTGTTATCAATTAATCAAATAATTAATTCAAAATTAATGGTTTCCTGTTTCAGGCTAGTTGTTTGTTGGTGACAACAACAGTCTCCCTATTTTGGGTTCCTTCTACAAGCCATGTACTATATGCTGTCTCATTTAATCATCCTAAGAAACCTATAATTTCACATTATTATTAGTTCCATTTTAATATGAAAAAAGTGATGTTTTGAAGATAATTTGGTAGTGCCTGGGAGGCTCAGTCATTAAGCGTCTGCCTTCAGCTCAGGTTGTGATCCCAGGGTTCTGGGATTGAGCCCCTCCCTCATCGGGCTCCCTGCTCAGTGGGAGACCTGCTTCTCCCTCTCCCACTCCCCTGCTTGTGTTCCCTCTCTTGCTGTCTCTTTCTCTTTCAAATAAATACATAACATCTTTTAAAGGAAAGATAATTTGCCTATAGTCCCACCACTACCTCGTTTTGGGGGTGGGGACAGAGTCTTAATTCCCATGACATGTTAACTCTTCAAATGAGTGGTGCTCACAGTTTCTGAGAACGCTAAAGTCGAGAGGAGAACATGAGAACAAATGAGTTGACATATAAGTTAGGAAGGGCCATAACTGATGTATGTACACAATATTATGAGAGTATAGGAGCACATACTATTAAATTTTATTTCTGTTTGTTTTTCAAATTCAATTTCTTAAAAAAATAAGGATTAAAATTTATTGCTAAGGATCAAATAAAATGCCATACATTTCATAAAAAACAAACCTACATCTCCCTGAACTTTGAGTACTGACATAGTGATGATGACAAGACAGGCATTCACTTGGTTGGAGACCATCCAACTATAATCTTCTCACCAAGTCCACGCCGTGTGTCCGGCCAGCTCAAGTACCTCTCTTTAGGATTCTTTCTCCAACCTGTCTTTTCACCAATTCCTCCCTCACGTGCTGACCTCAATAAAATAATTACAGAAAACCACCTGGTCCACCAGAGACTTGCTGATGCAGACCGATCCAGGGAGGCTGTCTAGATGTTCTCTGAGAACAGAATAGCCTTGTGTTTAAGAACCTGTGCTGTGTGGATTGCATGGAGCACTGGGTGTGGTGAAAAAACAATGAATACTGTTACGCTGAAAATAAATAAAAAATTTAATTTAAAAAAAAAAAAAAACCTGCGCTGTGTGATAAACGAAGTCTGGTGCCATCACTCATCACCCTTGTGACCTTGAGCAAGGAACTTAGCCTCCTGAAACTTCTTTGTTTTGTTTTTGGTGAAGTGAGCATTAAAATATCATCCTCCAATGTTTGTTATGAGGATTATCTAAAATAATCTATCAAAAGGGCTTAACAACGTGACTGGCACCCAGGATTATTTAATAACTGTTGACTGTGATCTTTGGTGAAACTACGATTATTATTCTGGAAATGCAAAGTGAAGGGTGTGCCTTCCTGCACCCGAGCCTGTCTTGCCTATTGGAGTAATAAGTGATCCTTCACAGGTGTAAGGTGTGTGATTATTTATAAATGCTTTACCATTAATGATCTCATTTAATCCACAAACTAACGTAGGAGACAGGCCCTATCATTCTCACTGTGATGATGAAAATTGAGATTGAGGAAAATTAACAGACATTCCTGGAATTTTCTGGTGATTTCCCAAGGCATAACATGATGTAAAATGGAAGCACTAAATTATATTAATGGTGTCTTCTTAAACTACAAAACTTTCTTTACTTTGTGTGCTTAAATGTTTTTAAACAATAAATTTTGCTATCACCAATTTATTGAGATTGATTTTACTAATTAATATTTCAAAGCATTTGCTTCATTTAATAAGACAAAGTCAGCCCCACTGCATTTCAATGTTAGCTATAATTAATGAAGATATTATGAAAATTAATGGTTTTCCATTATCCATTATGACATCATCAGTGCTAATGCTCTGTTTATTGCTTCTCTGTGATGGCAGTTAAGAGAAGCCACATTTTAAAGAGGAGAGAAAAAGCCTAAATCACGTTTAAGCCAGTAAAATCCTTTATATTAGAGAATATTTTATTCTGAAATCACTCATCAAACAGGGTAAAAGAAACAACCAGTATCCAAAAGCACAAGGCATATTCAGGCTGTTGGCCTGAAATGATTGATTGACACAGTGAAGCAACATTGTCTAAGTATAATCTTCCCTAACCATTCTTCCAGTGGGTATCAGTTCTAACATCTGAAAGACTCTTTGTGGAACTTGAAGAGGGGAAATGGGAAAAGAAAAAAGTGTTCTAGGGATGATCGGGTTTGTATATACCCATTAAACCCACAAAAAATACAATGAACACCCTCACTGAACACACTTGAAACCAGAACTCCAGATGTTAGTTTCACAACATCAAAATGTGAAGTCAGAACCTCTTAAATGTAAACAATGCTGCCATGTTAATAATTCATGCTTTGCCAGAAACAACTGAATAGGAAACTTTCCTGAGAAGTGTGGGTGGAAATATTGCCCAATTTCACCTGTGGCTTAGATGAAAGAATTGTGAGGTTTTTATTTATAGCAGCATTGATTCAAAAGATTTTATGTTAATAATTGATGGATAAGACAATGATAAATTTGCAAACAAAGCAGATGGAATCAGAAGGTTAGAGCTGGAGCGCATCTCGTAAACCCTCTTTTTGCTCAGAGTGAAAACTGGAAACATTAATATTTCAGGGACACGTTGAGTAAGTCGTGCGTCAGGACTAATACTCCGACGTCCTGACTCCTCAGATCAGCCCCCATCTTCCCACCACCTCTCATGGGCACAGAGGTGAGTGTTCATTGAGAGGTTAAGAGAACAGAAAAAAGCAGGTAAGGTAAAAGCTTTGTCTTCTTTGCAAAAATAAACAAATGAGAATGATACTGTGTTTTCCTATAGGAAGACTATAGCCTTTGTATCTTCCACTTTATGGTTTCTAGGGTTGATTTGTGTCATCTTGTTGACCTGTTGTGTATCCCCTCCCAACTCACATCTTTTAGTGCTTCCCCCTCAAAGGTGAAATGTCCACCCAACGTGGCCTCTCAGAGAAAGGATACCTGCTCTTCAATCACAAATATTGATTTGTGGGCTCTCGTGTTACAGCATGCAAACACACTATCAAATTTCTTTGTTGGAAAACATAAACTGTTAAAACATCCAAGCCTTCGGTCTCACTGTAAATAAAGCCCATGAGAGGGATAAAGCCCTTTGTTTAACCTGGGATATATTTCACTGACCGTTAGTACAATAATCTAAAACGTCCATTATCTCAAATTGTTAATGACAGAATTTTCAGTTTCCTAAAAGACCTCATGCATAAAAAATAGAATAGGACTAAATAAAGACATCGAGCTAAGACATTCAGCTAACGAAGCTGAATATAACCCAGGGGTCTGGGCCTTGGATTGGATTTAAAGTGACAGAGTCCCAATGAACCAGGGAATCAAGGAGAAAAATTTGTGAGTGGGAAAGTTTACAATAGTTCCCTGCTCTACCCAGGAACCCAGGGCGCCCCATTCTCTGCAGGGGCAGAACTTTGTCTTGCTCATTGTTACTAAGTGTCAGACATGTAGTAAACCAGTTCATAGATACTTCCTGAATAAATCAGAGATCTACACAGAGTGTTAGAACGCAGGTGCAGGCCATTCACCTAAAACCTATGAAAGCGAGTATCATTAGGAATGTATTCGTGGTTATCAGTTCCAAAGATAATGCGATACTCAACCAGTGCTTAAAAACCATGATTTTAGGAACACGCCATCCTAAACAGAGCAGCTTTTTTTTTTCCCCCTGATTTCAAAAGCCAGATGGCATACAACTTGGTTCATGAGCATCAGGATCCTAGGGGAAAGACAAAGAAGATGATTGGGCAGCTTTTCTCCCTTTCCATAGTCCTTTTACTTGGTAAATAATACACAGAAATGCTGGACGCCAGAGTGGCTCAGTCAGTTAAGCATCTGCCTTGGGCTCAGGGCTCAATTCGTGACCCCAGAGTCCTGGGATGGAGTCCTGCATCAGGCTCCCTGCTCCGTGGGGAGTCTGCTTCTCCTCTGCCCCACCCTCCACCTGTTCTCTCCTTATCCCTCTCAGATAAATAAAATCTTTTTAAAAAAATAACCCAGAGAAACTTTAACCAGATGCCCTACTTCTTTAAATCAACACAGAATCGACACATTTGCTAAGTCAGCCAATCCCAAGCCATAATTAACAACAATCATTCCATGTAATGCTATCTAGGATTTGATATTTCACCAACATTTTCGGGAAAATTGTTTTAAATTTTCACCCTAACAATAATCCTAGAGGTAGATTTTGTTCTTATCCTAAACTGTGAGGAGAAATAATCTCATATTATTGCATTATGCAGAACCACTTGCTAACAAGTGACATTATTCCAACTCAAATTCATGAACACAAAGACAGTAATTCATTGGCCTCAAGACTCCATACCTTGGGTACCCAAGGGTAGAAAGATACTGTGTCTCCTGGCTCCAGAACTAAAGAGCATTTTCTCATTTTCCTCCCCTAGTTCCACCTCTTCCCATCTCCCTCTGCCTAACCTGGGGCAATGGACAGGGGTGAGATGGGGTTTTCTCAATGACAGACTCTCCAGAATCCAGTGTAGCGAGAGCATAATATAGCAGCTCTCCAGGGGACAGAGTCAAAACACACAGATTATTGCAGGGGCAAATATTTTAAAAATGTTCATTAAGTTAAAAAGCTTAGGTCTTGAGGGTCTTCTGGGGTTCTTTGGAGCTGGAGGAGTCCTGGAATTGTAGATCACCCACATGGCTTTGAGATATGCTTTAGATGTTTTTGTTTTGTTTGTTTGTTTTCTGGAAGTCTCACAACTGCCCTTGAATTTGAAAATATTGTAGAATAGGTCTATGGCCAGTGGTGAAAAAATCTACATAGAGCCTTGCTTCATGGTGTTCTGGGGGAAAAAACAAAAAACTTCCAACATGGCTGTACTTTTCTATATGGCTGTGCATATAATTATCCTTCTGAACACACAGCTGGTACTGTTACGTACGTGACCATCAGTGGAGACTTCCATACAAAATGGAGGCATTTTCTTTACAGGAAATCTTCATCAACATTTTCACGGTGTCCAAAGAGGTGACATTGTGATTGCAAAAAGCTCTAGTGATCCAAATCAAATATTGCTAAGAATACTTGCTTTGGAAGGAGACACAATCTTCACCAACAGTCCATCAGATTTCTTGGCAAGCCATAATTTTGTGCCAACAAGTCATACTCGGTCAGAAGGTGACAATCTACAACATTCTACAGATTTCAGGTATTATGGAACTATTCCATACCAACTAATAAGAGGATCTCTCTTCTTAATATTCAGTTCCTGAGCAACTTCGATTTCCATGTGACAGTCTTAATGGCCACAGATTTTGCGATGATTAGAGAGCATCTGTTTGTTTGTCCTGATACTGTCTCCTATTCATGTGAATTTATCATTACCACGGAAACCATGGACTTATCAATAAATGATTCACTATTCAAAACAAAGCTTATATCCGTCTGACTCTGAACACCGCCATATTGCCACACTGAACGCTTAACTACTCTACTGATGTCAACAATGCTAATTAACTTAACCCAGAAAATAAGATCCCAGACAAAACATTACTTGTAAATACTTCCTGGGGCCCAAAATGGACATTTTTGCTCAAATGGTGCAGGGAGACAAGTGTGAGGGGTCACTGTGATTCAGTTTGATGAGTGAGAGCTGCGGCGAGGTGTGGTTGGAATCAGAAGGGGGCAGGATCAAGCAAGAAATGAAGTAAGGACCATAGGAGAAGCTTGAGTTCCCACAGGGCACTGAGTGACAGAAAATAGTGAAGACAAAGGGATACACCAAAACAAGAAGACCAGGCCCCGGATTCGAGGACCATGGTATCTTCTGGATTTGTCTGTGAGCAGAGCTCAAAGAATGTGTTGAGGGTGACCGCCAGGGTGGTCTGTGTCCTACACAGAGTTCCAGGTTAGAAATGCTAGGTGTGTGTTACCATTTTTTTAAGCAAATGCACCCTTGCTAACCCTTGGCCTTATGTACTCATCAGAAAGTTAACAAGGAATATGATTTAACAAATGTTAGCAATCTCACAGTGTGGATTGTCAGTTGAATCCTGACAAAAGAAACAAGGTTGAGATGAAAGGGTCCACACTAACCTGCCATTGTTGGGAAGATTATGACCAGTTTTTCCCTTTCTTTAACTCATTGGAAAGGGGAGCTTCATTTAAAAACGTTCTCAAGTCTCTTCTTTTGTTTTTTGTGTTTCTCAGAACCCAAGGGGTTGGAGGTGACCAGGGTCCCTGTCAGACTCAAGACTGTCTTCTGTGCTTTGCCACAGGGTCGTGGCACAGTGAAAACCTTCTTCTGGGTTGGGTGTGTGGGGTGGGCTTCACAGAACTTCCACACTCCTCTGATGAGCCTCTCTTACCACTGCACAGATGATGCTGCCTCTATCGGTCCACACTAGAAATGAGACAATTCATAGCAAGGATTTTGCCTTAACATCTTAACACAGTAGGCATTCAGGATGTGTTTTGGATATATAAAAAGATATCTTCAATGTTGGGCAAGACAAATTATTTTTGTGTGGGATTGTGTACCTTGTCAGAGTCCGCCTTGAGTTTGATTCTGCCTCCTCAAGAAAGTGCTGGATCAAGCAGGAAACAGGAAGAAGGACCAGCAGACAGACAGGAGGGGGAGGCCGATGCCACAGGGATTCCTGAAGAAACATTTAAATGAAGGGACTCTTTAAGAGGGGAGGCTAGGTGAGGGCAATGAGCAGGTCACGCTGAGGTGCTAGCAAGAGAAAATCATTGCCACCCTTGAGTCTGAAAGGCCACAGGGGAGGAGGATTGTTACTGGAGCCTGGGTAGGAGCTGTGCTCTGAAAAGGAGGTGCCCACTGGACTGTAGACAGAAAGGGCCCATCTCAGAAAGAAACACTCCAGAGCAGGGAAGTGGCAAAAATTTCCTCTACTCTCTCCTCGTTGGACGTACTGCCTTTGAAGAGCCCTCCTAGATGTCAGGGATAAAGGAGCCCCATGATGCAGTCCGCAGAGCTCAGCAGGCAAAGAAGGGCAGAGTAGAGACAGGAGACAAGGGATAATGGGGATGAACCAGTTTCCAAGTGTCCTTTCAGGAACTGGGAGAGGCGGTGGGGGAGAGACAGAGGTTACGGGAGCCTCCATGTCCCTAGAAGTGGTCCGAAGCACTAAAATGACATGAATCTTAAAGAAAGTGTTATAAGATTGTTTCATATTCAAGTTAGAGGTCAAATCCAGTTTTTAATCCTTCATCACTGACAAGTCATATGCAAGACTTAAATGTTTAATGTCATTTCACATCTTTTCTTGGAAATTAGATAAATGTACGATTATTCAATATTCCACCAAAACTTATCAGATACTTACTATCTGCCAGGCACCATTCTCATTTCCTGGGGATACTTCATTGAACACACCAGACAAAAACACCTGTCTTCCGAGGTGTACGTGCTCGTGGGTGATGACAGACAGTAAACACGTGGTGTGATGCCCAGTGCACCAGCGAGTGGTGTGTGCTGCAGAGGAAAGGATGTAAGAACACTGCGGGGTGGTGTCTCGGTGTTCTAGGGAGGTCTGCAAAAGACCCATGGAGCAGGTGCCTCCTGAGCTCAGAGCTGATGCAGGTGAAGAAGTGGCCAGTACATATATACCTGGAAGGTGATGGTGTCAGGCAGAGGGACTAGAATGTGAAAATCCTGCACACCAGGAAGCTCTAAGGAAGAAAACGTGGAATGAAGTCAGGTGGCTGGGGCAACGTGAAACGAGGAAGCCCCTGAGAATTTGAGGCAGGGGCATAATGCGAGGTTGCGAAGGTCATATGGTGCGTGGTGACATTGTCACGAATGGGAAACCTTTGTCAGGCTCCAAGGTCAGAATTACCTGATCTGACTTACACTTTAAAAAGATCCCTCTGGTTGTGTTTTAATTTCTCCCTGGATCCACTAAAAAAATTGCAATGTTTTGTTTTGTTTTGTTTTGTTTTGTTTTAAGTTCATACACTTCCCATCTCCTAAATGACCAAGTCTGTCTTTTCACTGAAGCCTCATCCATCACTAATTTTGTTACATGGTGATTACATGGGCTATATGAGGAAAATGAAGCAGAGCTTTCCTGTCATGTAATTATATTTTAAAATCCAAGTAATAGCAGCTACTTTTATTAGCATTAACAATTAGCAGACCTCTTAACTTTGGCTGTGATAAAGGAATCCCTTGTAAGGATTTTGTAGTTCTGCATTCCTGTCACAGGCACATGAATAATAGAATTAATGTCGAGGGGAGCCGATGCAGGCATCCTTCATGAAAAAATGCACAAGAGAAGAGTAATTTGGCAGATAATCATGAAGATACCACCCGCGACCCCTGGATCCTTTATAATCCCAAACATTTTGATTGATTGAAGATATACTCTTGAAAGCAGAGGTCGGGTCTGATGCCTAGAGTCACACAATTTTAAAGTTGAAAGGATCCTCGAAATGATCTCATCAGCCAGAAATTCAGATGCTTCAGAGGCTAGGCAGGTGATGTAAGCGCATCATAATGCATCACAAAGGAGGTGACAGCTGGGAAAACACAAACCAGGTCAAAGGAAAGCAGCTGCTCGCACCCCGGATCCAACGCTCCAGGAAGGAAGGCGGCTCCGTGTTGCCAGGTCCTCTCACTTGTCAGGACACCTTCTGTTACAAATAACTTCTATAAATGTTTCTAAGTATCTCGCTTTAACAATATTTTGTATGAGAATGCCAACACATATGTACATACGTGCACATGGAGTGACGGGACCAAATAAAACGCAGATATATTCAAGAGGATTTGGGGCCCTGGGTTACCCATTTGCCCCAATTTAGTCCAGCTGAGACAACTGAGCCCTACAGAAAGGACATAAGTGACTTATCCAATAGCATTCCGACATTAGTAACAGGGAATCACAATTTTGTAGAACTCTATTCCATGCTGGAAAATTATCTCAGGGTCACGGGTAGGTATAAAAGAAATTTAGATGAATCATTCTAGCTTAGCTTTATTTTTTTAAAGATTTTATTTATTTATTTGACAGACAGAGATCACATGTAGGCAGAGAGGCAGGCAGCGAGAGAGAGAGGAGGAAGCAGGCTCCCTGCTGAGCAGAAAGCCCTATGCAGGGCTCCATCCCAGGACCCTGGGATCATGACCCAAGCCGAAGGCAGAAGCTTAACCCACTGGGCCACCCAGGGGCCCCTAGCTTAGCTTTTTATTTGACCCAGATTTAATGATTGAGTCCTCTAGAATAGAAGTGATTTTTCCAAGGATGCACAAGACAGTGAGATGCAGAGCTAAGTCTAGAAGGTGGTCTGGTATTCTACTTTCTAATTTCATGCATTTGCAAGAAAACGATGTCTGACTATCAACTATCCAGGCCTTGGAATGTGCTATGTGTTCATCTCACATTGCAATTCAGGCCCTGAGACCAAGAGCCTTGTGGCCCATTTGCATGCTGGTGAAGGTTTGGCCCGGGGAACCTGTGCAACCCCACAAAGGAAGCCTGGAGATGCTTGGGCTTTCTCGCTCCTAGAAAGTTAGTGACTTCCTATTAGCAGAGAATGGCTGGCTTACCATCCCAAGCCCTTATGTGGCCATTCTGCAGTGCCTCTTACACTCACTCAAGTTCATGTTTGAAACCCAGTGCCAGACAACCCCATGCTGCACCAACCCCCTCTCATCCTTGAATTAATTATCCTAAGACATGTTCATGGACAGGTGAAAATGAAAACATTATTTGAGTTTAAAATGCATCAGAGGAAGATACAGGGGATAAGGGTAGATGCTTTTTTCTTCAAGGTTAATTGTAAAAAGTGTTCAGGGTCAGGCTAGTAAGTGGGCAGCAAGTGTACCATGAGCCATAGAAGGGGATGGTCAGGTGGCCGGTAAGGGGATACACCCAGGAGACACATGCATGGTGAAACAGAAGAGGATTGGGCTGGGGACAAGGCTATCACTAGGTGATAACTGCAGAATGACAGAGATGACCAGAATTAAGGATCAGGAAGGACAGGATCATTCGTTCCTCTGGTTGTTCAGGGATCCCTTCCCAACGTGGCTGTTCTGCAGGCAGCACCGCTCTGGAAGCCCTTGGGTCACAACTTGGCTCCGATTTCCTCTGTACACGAGTGTGTCCTGCACTTAACCTGCACTTGCTCCAATCCTGTCTTGTAATGTGTCCCTTGTATTTTTTTTTTTTTTTTCTTGACAGAGGCATGTCCCTGGGGCAAGCAGCATGGCTTTCTTAGGATGCAGCCCAGGATCCAGGGCATCCTTCTCAAAAGGCTGCTGATTCAATCTGACATCAAACTGCCACTGGAGAACAGAGACTGTATCTCATACTTGCTTGAGTAAGTTAGGTGACCACTTCTCTAAATCAGTGTGATGTAACACCAGGAGACTGTGATTCACTTTGGAGACATTCCCACACTGGGTAAATCAACTTGCCAAATTTAATTTGTTTTAGAGCAAGGCAACTTGCAATCTTGACAAAGAGAATTTTGGGTCCAGAGCCCTCTATCAGAGGTCCCTCTGTCTCTATCCTTCATCCCTTTTAACAACGATCCCCTTTTCACTCAGCACACTCCTATCACTGTGCTTGACAGAGTGGAAAAGACGTGATCTTTAGAGACATACAAACCTGGAATGGATTTCCAGCTTAACTACCAACTCCAGGCCTTGGGCAATAGTTTCAACCTTCATAAAATGGAGAGAAAACAGTAGATGCATTGCCTGCTCTTTTTTTTTTTCTTGCTTTTTTTTTTTTTTTAAATTTCTTTTCAGCGTAAACAGTATTCATTGTTTTTGCACCACCAGTGCTCCATGCAATATGTACCCTCCCTAATATCCACCACCTGGTCTCCCCAACCTCCCACTCCCCGCCCCTTCAAAACCCTCAGGCTGTTTTTCAGAGTCCATAGTCTCTCATGGTTCACCTCCCCTTCCAATTTCCCTCAACTCCCTTCTCCTCTCCATCTTCCCATGTCCTCCATGTTATTTGTTATGCTCCACAAATAAGCGAAACCATATGATAATTGACTCTCTCTTTGCTTGACTTATTTCACTCAACATAATCTCCTCCAGTCCCGTCCATGTTGCTACAAAAGTTGGGTATTCATCTTTTCTGATGGAGGCATAATACTCCATAGTGTATATGGACCACATCTTCCTTATTCATTTGTCCATTGAAGGGCATCTTGGTTCTGTCCACAATTTGGCAACCGTGGCCATTGCTGCTATAAACATTGGGGCACAAATGGCCCTTATCTTCACTACATCTGTATCTTTGGGGTAAATACCCAATAGTGCAATTGCAGGGTCATAGGGAAGCTCTATTTTTAATTTCTTGAGGAATCTCCACACTGTTCTCCAAAGTGGCTGCACCAGTTTGCATTCCCACCAACAGTGTAAGAGGGTTCCCTTTTCTCCACATCCTCTCCAACACACATTGTTTCCTGTCTTGCTAATTTTGGCCATTCTAACTGGTGTAAGGTGGTATCTCAATGTAGTTTTGATTTGAATCTCCCTGATGGCTAGTGATGATGAACATTTTTTCATGTGTCTGGTAGCCATTGTATGTCTTCATTGGAGAAGTGTCTGTTCATATCTTCTGCCCATTTTTTGATATGATTATCTGTTTTGTGTGTGTTGAGTTTGAGGAGTTCTTCATAGATCCTGGATATCAACCTTTTGTCTGTACTGTCATTTACAAATATCTTCTCCTATTCCATGGGTTGCCTGCTCTTTTTGGTGAATTAAGTAAGCTCAAGTTTGCAAGTTGTCTAGCTCAGCGCAGTTGTTTAATTGAATTAAATGTTATGTTTCATCATATTTTGCTGTTTTCCCACTCTTTCTCTCATCTGTCTTTTTCTGGCCTGATCTCCATTCTCTCTGCATCTGCATTTGGCTTCCATTCTGTCTCTTCCTGGTGACACTAGTTCTCCCAGACCTGGTCCTTGTGTTTCCTGTCCTTTTTCTCTTGCTAAAGCTCTAATGTTTATTTAGCCCTGCTATCTCCCCACCCATCTTTCCTAGCCCAGCTCTCCTGTTCTCCTTACATCTTGCTATCTCATCTGCTGTGTGCCTCCCCTGTCACTCGGTGTCCTTCCTTCTCTGTCCATTTCTTGTCAGTTTCCCTCCCTCACAGCTAGTCTCTCCGCCTTTCCCCGTGGATGTCCTTGTGTCCCTGAAAATCTTTCACACTCTGCATCCTTTCCTCTCCTGCTCATTTGGTTGTTACTCCCTCACTGTTTGCCACTGTTTCTGTGTCCTCCTCCTCTCTCTGCCCTTCAAATGTAGTCCCCTCCCCCTCACCATGTGCTATATACTCAATCTACACAATGACACAGGGATTGCGCTGTGTGGGAATGACACATGATGGTTTCTTTGGTTTGTTTTGACCTTGACTTCCCCTTGGATGATCTACAAGCTGCTGTTCCATTTGCATGAGTCAAGTCTCTGTTGGTTTGACGCCTGCTCTCCGGAACACCACCCCTCGGTGTGGTTTCATATTTTACGCACTATGAATATCATGCCCAGAGGCTCACAATCTTTCACTGCTATGTAGCAGGTGACACAAATAGAATTTGTTACAAAAGAAAACAAACCTAAAAACATGTCATTGTTGAATTAATAATAAAAGGTCAACAATCTTGTGGGAGAAAGATGAAAACTTGTAGGTTGGAAATATAAAACATTATAGTGTACCTTCCAGATGGAGGTCACACCTTTAATGTAATACCAACCCCACTTTCTCTATGAAATGACTGACACTTAAAGAGAAGTGCTTTGTCCAGAATTGCACTCAGGGTTGGCAAGTACATGAGTTGGGATTCAAATCCAGGTTTTCGCACCTCCATTTCTGAGTAGATAGACTCATTGTGACTGACTGTCACTCACACTGCAACAACCAGAAGTAAATATACAGGAAGATAGATAAATTATTAAATGTGCACGTTTTCAATTATTAGGTATTTGTGTAGACAGAACTGTATGAACTCAAATTCCATGAGGTGCCGGGGTGGCTCAGTTGGTTAAGCGTCTTCCTTCCACCCAGGTCATGATCCTGGGGTCCTGGAATGGAGCTCCACCCTGGGCTCCCTGCTCAGCAGGAAATCTGCTTCTCCCTCTCCTGCTTCCCCTGCGTGTGCTCTTTTCCTCTGTCAAATAAATAAAGAAAACCTTAAAATAAAATAAAATAAAATTCCAGAGTAGAAGGAGGCTCTCCAACGTGAGCTAAGACCTCCTGTTCTTTTCTTTCTCAGGGGCGCTTGCTGACTCTGACTGTGCACTTACAGACATTGGGGACCCTGCGTGGGAAAGGTCAGCCAGTGGAGTTCCTAAGGGTCACACTTGCTGCAGCAGCCAAGTGGAGCCAAAACACCCCCATAAAGTTTGCAGCTGCCAGCAAGCTGGGGGCTGGGCTGGGAAAGAAGAGGGAGATCACAGATGACCTAGAAGAAGAATGTCCTGATAGAGGGAGGGACCTACAATAAGCTCACGTAGATCCTGCACTCGAGAACTTTGTCAGAACTTGAACCTACATGGGGCACAGGAATAAGAAGATAAATTCAAAATCTCTAAACTGCAGAATTATCAGGACTTAAGACAGAGGCAGACAGAGTTCTCAAACAAAACCCCAGAGTGATGGCACTTGGAGGAGGAACTGGGTTAAAAGAGGGACACACTTAAAGCTACCAAAAACTGAGATTCAATCTTGACCCAGCTCCACTCCTGACCAGCCCCCAGTCTATCTGGCAAGAGGGAGAAGTATGACTATAGGCAAATAACACTAACTTCACCTCATATGTTTCTTGTATATACAATGCCAGGTGAAAACATACACACACACACACACACACACACACACATATTCATGGAACCCAAAAAATGTAACTCACAATCAGGGAAAAAAAGAAAAAAGATATAAAGGCAGATCCATTTACTGCCTACTGAATGGCACAAAAGGACTTTAAAACAACTATCGGAGAGCCTGGTTGGCTGTCAGTAAAGCTTCTGCCTTTGGCTCAGGTCATGATCTCAGGGTCCTGGAATAGAGCCCCACACGGGGCTCCCTGCTCAGTGGGGAGCCTGCTTCCCCCTCTGCCTCTTTTCCTCCCATCCCCGTGCTTGCGTTCTCTCTCTTACATAAAATAACAATTAAATATTTTATAAAAATAAATGAATAAGTCACTATTAAAAATGAGACAAGAACAGAAAAATAATATTTTTCAAGAAAATTCAAATCAATATTCTGGACCCCAAAACTAAAACCAAAAATAAAAATCTCATTGGATGAAGAGACAAAGAAAGATCAATTGAAACTATCCAAACTGAAATACAGGAAGGAAAACAAAAAACGAAAAGAAGAACATAGGAGAGCTTTAGAGAAGTGTGGGACTCAGTTCTCATGTTTATGTGGAACAGAGGCTAGAAGTGAACTTTGCAGAAATGATGTCCAGGGATGTTCAAAAGTGATGAAAAATATCAACCCACAAATTCGACAAGCTTAATAAACTCTGTGCTCAAAAACACAAAGAAGATGCTCCCGGGCTGACTGTTCAACTCTTGGTTTTGGTTCAGGTCATGATCTCAGGGTGTGAGATTAAACCTCACGCCAGGCTCCATGGTCACTGGGGAGTCTGCTTGAGATTCTCCATCTCTCCTCCTCTGTCCCTCTCCCCACAAAAATAAATAAAGAAATCTTTAAAAAAAAATAAACACCAAGAAAAACCCTATCAAGGCACCTCGCAAACTGATCAAATTAAAGATAATGAGAAACATCATTAAATCAGCTAGAATGAAAAGCACATTATCTTCATTAGGGCAGCAGCGATGCCGATGGCTACCTTGGAACAGCGAGGAAGATGGAAGCCAGAAAAGAATGGTATGATGTCTTTAAAAATGAAGAAAAAATCCAAGATTTCTAAGCATAAACATTGTATTTATATGTTTACTCTAAGACTGTGAGCTGATTATTTCTTTCCCTCCTTTTGTTGAAAGGTATCCAGAAGGAGCTTGTGTCTTCTCTAGCGTAACCCCTGGGTGTGTGTCCCTAGCAGGGATGTGAGTCCAAGGAGCTAAGACTCCTCTCTATCTATCCATTTGGTATCTCCCACAAGAAACAAATACAAGTGTGGTCTGGAAGATTAAAGGTAATTTTTGGCTAGGGTTAGAGTAACTGGGGTTTCAGCGGTTGAAGACGTGATGCACACATGTGGGGCTTTCACTCCTTTCTCTCCCGAGATTATTTCCTTTCTGTCGTCCAAGCTTGGAAATATGTAGGTCCCAAACCTACCTTCTGCACAGCGGAGTACATGTGCTTTCTTTGCTGCTTCTTTGTTTCATTCATACTGTCAGAGTAGACAAAGTCCCCAAAACATTGGTTTGGTTTTCCTGAACTTGAGATCTGTGTTCCTGAATCTCTTGCAGGGTGTTTTCAAAAATGAGAGGAGTGTAAGGAAGAAAAATGAGGGAGAGGCATTGCAATCACATGTAAACGGACATAGACGTTTGCTGTATTCTTTTCCCTTAGTAAAAAGACTCATGGATATTAGAATGAAGCCATCCATGTCACCTTCAAAGAAGTGGACGCAGCAGAGCACAGAGCTGAGAGCAGGAGACCTAGGCATGCAAGAGCTGGTGGACAGTCTGGGATGGAAGCTCTGGGGCACGAGAGAAAGCAGACTGAGTGCACGTCTTACTGTGCCTGACCGCACGTAAGAGGGACAGTCCAGGCCAAAGCCGGGGAGACTCACTGCCTCTCTGTGCCTGTGATTGGGAAAGAGCCATTCAAAAGACTGGATCGATTTCTTTATTTTTGGTTTCTAAAGATTTTGTTGGATTGCCTGCTTGTTCATTTTGGGGAAAGGTACAAGATGGGATTCATCATTTGAAGATTTCTTGTATTTTGTTCTTTAAACCTCTTCATAGAACTTCATGTTAAAATTTCCTTACAGGGGAGGACCGTGAGGTGTTATGACTCGAATATGGCGCATGTTCTCTAGAAAGCTATGAAGATCTATGCAAAATGATGTGGGATTCTCGTCATATTAATAATGTGGATTTTTGTCAGAGTTTAGTTTTCATGGGTGAAAAAATGTGGATGCAGTCTCCAATGCGTGTGTGTGTGTGTGTGTGTGTGTGTGTGTGTGTGTGTGTGTTAGAGTGGGGGTTCCCCACACCACCGAGCAATTCTCTGACACCAGCTGGGTGAACTATAATTCTACTCAATTCCAACACTATCTATTCGAAAACTGTTACCGATTCCACAGGGTCAGGGCTGAGTCCTGTAAGACTGCCCTCCCTTGAGATGCCGCTTGCAAGGCCAGGTTGCTTCCAGGGCTCTTGAACAACCAGCTACACTTTGGAAGTTCCCAGGACCCCTCCTTGGGTTCTGTTAATTTTCTAGAGTGACTAACAGAACTGAGGGAACCTGTTAAGTCACTAGATTATTGATTTATTTTAAAGGATATTAAAATATCCTAAAATATGTATGAATGCCAGGTAGAGGTACATAGGGGTTAGCCACTGGTGATTCAACTCAATCCCCAACCCCTCTCCTCCCTGGAGGTCAGGACAGAAGTTCTAACCCTCTCGTCACAGAACTGACTCCACTGGCAACCAGCCTCCGTCCTTAGGTGCTTTCCAAAAGTCACTTCATTAACAAAACAGAAGATACCTTTACTGCTCTCCACACTTAGGAACCCCCAAGTGTTTTAGGAGCTCTGTGCCAGAAACTGGGACATAGGCCAAATACGTATTTCATATTATAAATAACAATATCACAATATGTTATCCTCCAAATGATAAGCCAGGATGAGAAGACACAAAAGCTCCTTAAGGGGTAGTGGAGATCTAGCATCTGGCTAAAGGAGAGGACAAGATGAGATTAGGGTGTCCAGTGGATGGGGAGGTCAGCAGAGGTCAGGAAGAACCTTGGAAGGAAGGGATTTGTTGGTGGGGACTTGTCACCTTCTTAGCATGGTCACAGCCACCAGCCTGGCTTACAGAGATGTGTGCTTAGAGACAGCTAGACCAGATAAAATCATTTTAAAATAAGTAATTTCCAACTCAAGTGTTCAATATGGAGCATGAATCCAGCGAGGTCATCTGAACTATGTACTAACTATAGGAATTTATTTGGCCTGAGCTAGAAAAAGGCCAAACCTCTACTCCCACTTCCCTCTCCCTAAGTCCACTCGTTCCTGTTTTGACTTACAATGATGAAGAAGCTACATCTCCCAGAGATAAGGAGACTCCAGGCTTCTCACCACCATGTGACCCTTTTGTAAAAGAGGAGGCAATGCCATTATTCTACATAATCTTCTGTAAAAATGCAAGTGATTTTAATTTTTTCTAGCTTTGCCCATTGTCCCAGAAGCCTAGCCTTGACCAACGTTTGTATTTCTCTCCCTCACTGACAGAGGAAATCGGGCAGGACTTTGAGAACATTCAGAGGCCAGCATGTAGTGAAGTGTCCTAACCCCAGGGCCACATCTGTCTCTCTCTCTCTCCTTTGATTTTAGTTCTGAGCACTTGGAAATTTACATCTGATAGACATCTTCACCCTTGGAGTTCCCTGGGTTTTCACATCTTCACAATGAAAGGTTTTAGACACAGTGGGTTTTACAGCTCCTTTCTAGCTCTGTGATTCTACAGGTATACAGGGGCCTAGTTTGGAAGACTTCAGTTTCCCCAGAGGAGATTTGTGTAGGAGGGATGACAGAAGTTATGTTGCCAAATTAGGATTTGATAAATCTCTGGACCAATGAAACAAAATGACAACCACACCCAGATAGCACTGAGCAAAAGGAATTTAAATTTTAAGGTTTTTCTTTTTATTATTTCTCATCTCCAACAGATTGATCTGCCAACTGTAGATAGGTATCGATTGTGAGGTCAGCCAGGATTCTGGTTCTCTAGATTGTGTTCTTGTTGGTCTGTCTTACAGAGACACAGAGGAAAAAATACCTGTCTCAATGAATAATATCAGTTCATAATGGTAAAATCTGAGTGATGTCCCTTTATCCAAATTCAGTACATGCGTGACCCAAATCTATGTTTCTGATTTCCCAGGAGAGTGGTGCATTGATGCTACTGTGTACAATACTTAAACTCTGTAGACTATTTGGTTACTACTTCTGCAGCTAGCCTCAGGCAGCCAGAGTCCAATAAAGCTGTTGGGAATAAAAGTCTTCATCCATCAAGACTCAGCCTTCTCTGCTGCATGAGCCTTTCAAACTAATCTTTGTGGTATGTTAATGTAAGACCTGGTGTTTGTCTGTCTCAGACTACATTTGCTCATGGCAAAATCTTAGGTATGTACATACCCTAGAGCAGCATTTTCCTCCTCAAAACCCTAGATCTGTCTTCGAATACGTGATTTAGTCTCTCCTTTAAATCACAAAGTGAACTCAAATTCTTCACTGGATCCAAAGTTTTGTCCTATGTCCCAGTCTACATGACGGGGCTACTCAATGCCTTTTAGGATCCCTGCCTATGGGAGGTCAGTTTTTCTGGGACCTACAATCCTAGTGGGTCGGTTAGGTCCTGTGTTAACCTAAACTGGCCTGCCCATGTAGAACAGAGAGGATATTGTGTGCCTAACTGTAACCATCTTGACTCAACCACTCCTGCTGCCAAAGCCCTCACTCAGCTGATCAGACCCACTGGAGACATCTCAAATTTAACAGGTCAATCACATGCCATTGGTTGCTACTTTCCAGTCAGTCTGCCCAGTCTTTCAGACTCAGCCTTCTAGTGAAACAGTAGTCTCAAGAGCAAGACATTATATCCTAGAAGAAACAATAGAATCCATATCCAGACGTCCTTTAACTATCTCCTTGCAAAGACCTCTTGCAAAGAGGATCCACTTGTCATGAATCTTGATTCTATAGGGATGACAAATTCAGGATTGTTTGTATGTGGGAGTGAATTTATTATTTATCTCCTTTTATCTTTTATATGTGTATATATAAAAGAGAAAGGGGGAGAGAGAGAGAGAGAGAGAGAGAGAGAGAGATTTTAAGGAATTGGCTCATGCAAGTATGGAGACTTGCAAGTCCAAAATCTGCAGGGTGGGCTAGCAGCCTGGAGACCCAGAGAAGAGTTGATATTGCAGTCTAAGTCTAGAGCCTGCCTGCT
Organism: Martes martes; assembly: GCF_963455335.1. NCBI lineage: Eukaryota > Metazoa > Chordata > Mammalia > Carnivora > Mustelidae > Martes > Martes martes. The sequence goes on along the minus strand of NC_137891.1, from coordinate 5,395,235 downwards.
GCCATAATTCCCTCTTGCTTGGGGAGGTCACTCTTAAGTTCTGTTGAGGCCCTCAACTGATTAGGTAAGACCCACCCACATGAATGGGGCAATCTGATTTATTTGAAGTCCACCACTTTAAATATTAATTTCACCCCCCCAACACCCTCAGTAATGTTTGCTCACATATCTGGGCACCATAGCTCAGCCTAGTTGACATATAAAATTAACCATTACACTGTCTAAAAACATCAGACTTAAGTTCTGAGAGTGTCTCCATATCTTCTAGTCAAATGACTCCCCATCTAACTGTAGCATATGATGGATGGCTCAATCTAGGTTCTTTGCATTAAGGCTTGATGGCTCCCTTCTCAACTGTGCCCCCGCCTACATCTTGAGACTATGAAAACTCCTTCTAAGATGGATAGCATCAACTTTTGAGTTCAAAATATCTTATTAATGCTGTAATCCCTCTGAGCATGGTTGCCAAGGAATAAGAAAGGCCAGCACGTGTTAGGATTAGAGGCAGGGGCCAAAGGTTGTTTCTGGTCCTGCTTCCTGTGGTCATTAGCTATGAAACCTTAGGTTAATTATGTAATTTCTTTGGACTTTCATTTTCTGAACTGCAGCATAGGATTAAAATATCTTTCTCACATAGCTATTTTGAAGATCAAATGAGGGAATATGTTTGAAGGCACTTTGAAAACTCTACAATGCAGCACCCAAATTAATTATATCAAATAGTTATGTTAGTTTTCACTAAAAATGTTCACTTAAACCATTAAACTGTGAGCTCCTTAAATTTGCCTATGATATCTTATTCACCATCACATCTCCCACACGTAAGTAGTACCCTTCTGTCAATATTAATGTCACACGTTTATTAGCTCAACCAGCACTGTTACTATGGATCTCATATGCTACAGCCACTTCGCACAGCTAGGAAATGTTTATGAAGTATATACATGTAATTAGCAATATTTTCTGAGACTTCGAAGGAAACATATGAAAAAAAGAAGTCTGGGCTCTCCGATCAGTGCAAGCTGATTGTGATTTTCCATTTTTGTTGGATCCTTTCTGAGACTTGAACTCATTCTTCTCAGTCACCCAGAGTGGGGGGATCTTAATAAATAAAGATCTCTAACTTCATGACTGAGGTGCCAGAATCAGATCCAGACATCTCTGTTTGGCAAAAAGCAGGTGCTCAGTTCTGACAACTGAGTCTCTCCTCTCTCTTTGTCCCAATTATCACCATGGAGCCTGGCTTTGGACCAATTTGCTGTGCTGGATTTTACCCTCAATGATCTCTTCTACTAATTTACCACTTTATCTACTAACAGATGAGCTAAGCTTTGCTCTTATGTACCAGGTGATGTGCCAACCCCTTGACCTTACAGTCAGAATATGTCCCTCCATGCCATGGTGCAAAACCGGTAGTAGTTGATGTTCTTATTTCATTTTTATTATTCTGAATGACATCTATTATTCCTACATGTACCAGGCACTGTGTTAAGGACTTTATGTATGATACTTCGTTTAATCAATCTAACAACTTAAAAGGAGGTAACTAGGGACACTATCATTATCATCACCATCATTTTTAGGTAAGGGATTCAGGAAGTAAAAAAAAAATATATATATATATATATATTCTTACAGTAATAACATTTGGCTGATTAAGTTGTACTTCAACTCAGACTTGTCTGAATCCCAGACCTATGCTTTTAGCCAATATGGTTTATCTGTAATAACCTCTGCCTTCGAAGCTGTCATTCTTTTGCTTGGATGAGCTATCACTTCTCCTGTAAATCAGTCTTAATCAAGGACCCAATAAGCAGCAAAGTTGTCTGCATGCACCAGACCGTCAGACTTGGTTGCTTTGCCTACAGTGAGTCTCTTTTCATGTTCACAGCTGGTCTTATCTTGCCTACTGGAAAAACAGACACAACCAACTAAATTTTGAGACAGGCTGTTTTTGGTGAGCCATTATATCACAAAGAGAAAGAGCAGAACACTGTTTTCCTGGTTTTGCTGCCAAAATCATTAAGAAAAATAACTTCAATCTCAGAGTTGAATTGTATTAGAGAAAAATTGGATTCCTAATATAAAGAAAGTCTGATTAAAATCCACCTGACCATCCTATTTTAGGTCAGAGCTCTGTAAACTTCATCAGCTTTTTGAATCAAACAATTCTGATGTCCTTTGTGCCCCATTTATTTATTTATTTATTTATTTTTTAGAAGATCAAACTTCCTGCACACCAACAAAGGAGGAGTGGAAATAGTATGCCTGAAGATGGATGGAGAGGACAGAGGACCGTGCATCAATCAGAGCCCTTGGCGAGCAAAGTATTTGTATCAGCAAATGAAAATTCTATTCGGGATCCAATAAATGTAACTCATAAATGTTTAATCCACAAAAAAAGAAAACGAATTTGATTTGAATTGGGAAGGAATTCTTTTGCGAAGCACAGCAGTTTCTAGACATTCACAGAAAAATTCATAGTTAGCAAGTTTGAATTTTCATAAATTCCTCATGTAATTTATAAAGCCTCTTTAATGTAATAATATCATCACTTCGTCACATCTTTATTCACCAACTGCCTTCACAGGAAGATCTACTTGCCAACCTCAAGCTACATCTCTGATTAGGGATATACCTTCACAGAAAGCACAAATTCTCTGGCCCTCTGCTGTCCTACTGTTCATATTTTATGTTTGGATATATGGAAATCTCTTAATACACTGCAGAGTGGAGTTTGGTAAACTTCTTCTGCAAAGGACAAAATAGCACGCATTTGGGGCTTTGCAGACCATACTATCTCTAACACAACTACCTGACTTAGCTACTGTAGAGCATCAACGCAGTGTGGGCCATGAGGAAAGAGATGAGTGTGGCTGTGTGCCCACAAAACTTTACTTATGGACCCTAAAATTTGAATGTTTTATAATTTTCACATGTCACAAAAATCATTCTTCTTCTTTTTTTCCTTAAATAATTTCAAAGTTAAGAACCATTCTTAGCTTTGAAGGCCATAGAAAAACATGTGGTAGGTCATATTTAACCAGTGAGCCATTGTTTGCTCACTTCTGTTGTAAAAGGTACATCTGTAACCACTTTAATCTTACAGGTATGTAAAAAATACAACAAAATTGCAAATGCAAAAAATAATATTTTCATAATACCAAATAAAATGGGTAAGTGTATGGCTGAGCCGATTTTAAAACATTCATAGACAAACATACTGATTAGTATAGCTCTAGAAAATCTCTGGTATTTTGTCTAGCTGCAAAATCTATTCTACTTTCATCAGGAAGGCAGCTGTGGAAATAAAACTTAAAATCATCTTTTTAATTAAAAAGATGATTTTCTTAATCTTATAAGGCAAAGAATAGTCATAGATCATTATGAAGTACACATCAGGAAATAAGCATAATGTTCCCATTTCAGTTTTCATTGCTAATTCTCTTCTGATACAAAGTTTGTGTAAACTGTATAATTAAAGAGTAGATGTAAATTAATCTCTACCAAGGTGAAATATATTTTTCCAACTTTTCTGCTATGAAAGGTGCTTAGGGGTACCGAGAAAAACTTTCCCTTCCAAAAATCAGGAAGAACAAACTCTAAGTTTGGCCATCAGCCAAAAAACAGTCTCAGATGGTTCAAATTTTATTTATATTTATTAAGTGGCTACTCTTAGCCAGCTAATGCAATACATAATACAGTATTCTAACTACAATTCAATAATATACAAAATACACTTTGCAATAGACTATAAAGTTTCAATATGATGGATGAAGAAACATGGAGAGTGTCGTTAACTTGTTATTCCTACCTCAATATTCCAAGGCTGTCCCCACCACACAGAATCAATATACACCAAGACAGTTATCAAAGACGAGGTGTTCAATGGGAAGGGAAGTGGGGGAGGACAATCTGTGGGTGCTGCTGTGTGCAGGGTGTTATGGGAGGTACAACGCTTACCCACTCATCAATCTCATTGACTCATGGACAGTCTCCATGGTTGCCCGTGTAACCAAACCACGTGAGACCCTCATAAAATAAGCGTATTATCGCAAACTTCCAACAACTTTGCAAACTCGAGGCTATTACTCCTGTTTAATGAATGAAAAGACTAAGACAAGAATTCAGGAGCTCAAGGTCACGGTGTGAGAATGTGTTGGTGCCAAGATTTGAACGTGCATTTACTTGACTTAAGAGGCTTTCTGCTCATTTCACACCACACTGCCCCCACTGCCATAGAAATAACAGACTACCTTCGTTAAGTGTCTCAAAGTGACTTTCCGCACTTTTAGCTCTCTGTGTATTTTCTCTTTGACATGATAAGAAGGAAAGAATTCTGCCATGCCTCGAAGGCACCCAGGTTTCTGATAATTTGGGAAATAGTTTGCTTTGTTTCCTAAGTGTGTCTGTAGCAGAGAGGGTTATAGATGCTTGAAATGAGTTGGAAGTAGGTTTTTATTTGTTTGAAATTATTTCACCAGCCTTCCCTGACATTTGCTGTTAATTATTCACTGGGAAATGGAGAAATATGTCAACACAACATTTGTCACTGGTTATTTAGAGACACATGTTGACAGATCTTGGCAGAATCCTTGAAAGATGTATCTGACGTGGTTGCTTTTAGTCTCCTTATTTATTTTGTCTTCTCGAGACTGTAAAATAAAATAAAATAAAATCTTCCACTAGTGAAGCCATGAAATAGCTACTCACAACAAAGACAAATATTTTGGACATGCTAGCGGTCCTGAAACCTTGATTGACAAAGTAGATGGTCCTGACTTGGCCCCTGTCCTGTGCATTCCAGGAAAGAAGTTATAGAGTTGGGGGACTGGGGGGGAATTGTTACATTTCAGGCCTGAAGAAAGTCAGAAAATAAATGGGACTGTTACGTGTTTCTTTACCATTCTCCCCAGCCAAAATGGCCCTAACGAGACTCCTTATAACTCTTCATCCTCTAAGGGAAAGGATAACCACAAAATTACGCACACACAAAAAATTCTAAAAACCACAATAATGACATCATGAGATCAGTCATGACCTCCTCTGTGTTGCCGGGCTTGAATTCATCTTCTCCCAGAAGGTTTCCTATGTTCTGCCTCCATCCAAGCCACTGGATCCCATGTAATGTGGCTACAGAAATAGTATTTTCTGTCATTCCAATGCTGGCCCTGTCCCACTGACCGAGTGAACGCAGTCTACTCATCCAACATCCTGGTCTCATGTTCTTTCATTTTTAAATCAAAATTGTGTACCTATTTATTTAAGAGTTTATTTATTTATTTAATTGACAGAGAGACAATGAGAGAGGGAACACAAGCAGGGGGAGCGAGAGAGGGAGAAGCAGGCTTCCCGCTGAGCAGGGAGCCCGAGGTGAGGCTCAATCCCAGGACCCAGAGATCATGACCTGAGCCAAACGCAGATGCTTAGCGAATGAGCCACCCAGGCGCCCCAAAACTGGGTATTTAAGTCAATTGGGTATTCTTCTGTTCAACACTACCTGTGGTTTCCTATCTCATTAAAAAAAAAATAATAATAAAGCACCCCAACTGTTAAAATTCTTGCATGATCTCTGGTGTTGTCACTGGGCCTCAGGCTGCCTCTTTTTCTCTGCGCTGGCAATGCTGACCTCCCTGCTTTTTCCAGAATGCACCAAGCACATTCAGCCTCAGGGCCTTTGCTCTCGCTGCCTTTTTGCCCGGAGTTCTCTTTCCTCCAAAATTCATATAGGTTCCTCCATCACTTCACTGAGGTGTCTGTTCCAAGGCCATATTGTCAGAGCGGCCCTCCTTTGGGCCCCACCCAAATGTCCCACCCCCAACCTGGCAGTCTCTAAGGTATTTACCACCTGAAAACCTGTGGGAGCAAATCCATGGCAGCAGGGGCCATCCAGAGAGATGTTCCTGATGCTTCTCACTTTGGCCTTCCCGTCCTGAAAGCACAGCAAAAAGGATTCTGTGCCACCTACACTGTGTTGTGTACTGAATGGGGTCACCGTTATTTAAAGGTCCTGAATCGGGGCATGATTTCTCTTTTCTCCTGTTATGTGTGGAAGAATCAGAGCCATAGTAGCAGGGTGGGGGGGGGGCGGGGGGGATGGGCATCTCTCCCTTTCCCTGTCTTTCGGTCTTCCTCCTTTTTCTCACTTATCTGTCCCTCCCTATGGCACATTGTTTTAAGCTTAGATGAGTGAAATAGGAACAGTGACCACTTTCCAAATGAGGTGCCACAGCCCCGATCACCAAAGGTTGCCCTGGGATCGTACAAATACGACCAGGAAGCATTCAATTGCTACATCTTTTCATTTTCCGGTGTGGCTCATACGCATCTCTTTTGCAGACGTCTGGGGAAAAACGAGTGATTGACAAAGATGGATTCAGTCATCCCTGGATCCTCTGGTGATAAAATCATCTCATGACACCAAAGACTTATTTATAACGAGGATGCTTTGATTACCTATTAGAAAACACCTGTTATTGGATGTGACGCCATCCAGTAAGTAACTGACAGAGCTCCCAATAGTATGAAAATGCTTCTAATGATTTTACCCCAAATAAATCTGCAATCAGCATTTATTTGTGGCCTTCTGTATGCAGGCCCCACATGAGACACTGACATGATAACAGAAAACAGACTCGACAGGAGTGGTGCCCGTTGGAGTTTATTTGCTAGGAGTCCAGAGGACAGAACACAAGTAACTAAAAACAAAAAAACACAAAAAAAAATGAATTAAGTAGATGCAAATTGGAACGAAAATTATAAACAAACAGAACATCCTGATGCATGATAATTAAGAGACCTATTTTAGATAAATACTTTAATGCCAAGAGTGGAAGGCCAGGAAGGCACCAGAAATGCAGTGAGCACTGAAGGCAGCATCCCAGGAGGGGCAGAAGCAAGGACGAGACGGGGATGAGGTGAAGAGGAGGCGGGTATAATTTGAACGGGCCCTCATTCATCACAAGGAAGCATCTGAACCCTATTATGATTGCAATGAGAATTTATTGAAGGGTATTTAGACAGAAGAAAGACATAATCTGATTTATATTGTTAGCACATTGTGCTGGTTACAAGGTAGAGAATGGATCGGAAAGCACCACGATAAAAGCAAAAACTTTGTTTTGTAAGCCCTTGAAAATTGAGGGAAATGTAACCATCTCAAGGCCTGCTTAATTCTACCTCAAGTCCAAGGCTCAAATGTGGAACCAGTTCCAATTAAACAAATGAGCACCATGAGCTAAGTTGGAAGTCTAGTGTGCCCATGGTACCCGGCAGCTAGAAGCAGCCAGGAGAAGAAATAGATGATGAAAAGTCTAGAAATTCCCCTGGACCTAGTATAGACTAATTTTTGTCTCTCTACTTGAAGGGTAAGGGAATTCCATATGAGATATGTTCCAAATAGTAATGCCAGAAACTGGCCTCTTGGCCAAGACTTGATCAATTTGGACAGCAATCCATCCCAAAGTGAAAGAAGACAGAAGTATGTCATTCAACGAAAGAAGTAAAAAATGCAATGAATTTCCAAAACAGTGTGCCATGGGTCACCCAAGAACAGGTAATCCTTTTTATGGGTTGTCTATGGGTTCTGGGATGACAAAGCCAAACATAGAGAAGGAGTTCCTTACCACAAGAAGAGAGTGACGGCCAGGAAAAAGTCAGATTCCACTAGTCGAAGCACGATTTGGTCTTTTTATAGCACTAGAGGACACAAAATGCTCTATAAGCCATGACTGAGACATGGCCTTAAAGCCTAAGTCTGGGCCCTTGGCTTTGAGATACTGCACTGCACTTTCCCATTCATCATCTCGGTAAAATCAATGGTGGGGTTTGTTTCACATGAACAAGTCCCCCAGGAGATGGGGCTGAATATGATGGACATGGTCCCCACTGTGTGGTGGCGCTGACGACTGGAGGTAATGGGTATTAAACAGAGAGTCACAAGGCTAAGAGATTATGGTGTAGAGATCATTACCACATTTACAGTTATGAAAACTGACAGTTTATGGCAAGAGTAAGATAACAACCTGAAGTGTTTCAAATACAATTTACTACCCTTTCTTTCTGCTCTTAAAATCTGTAAGCTTTGGCCAATGGAAAAAGTAGCCATACACTGTGTGACTTGCAGGATTGAATGGGATAAATCGTTGCTATTTCTCAGACTCTTCAGTTGGTCACCAGGGTTCCTCATTTCCTTGAGGTAGAATAACACTTTCCAAAAAAGAAGATAAAGTGTACTAAGAAGCACATTCAAGATGAGGCCCTGCCTGGCTCAGTCAGTGAAGCACTGGACACTTGACCTCAGCTCAGGTCTTGATCTCAGGGTCCTGAGTTCAGACCCTGTATTGGGATCCATGCTGGGCATGGAGCCTACTTTGAAAAAAGAAAAAAATAATACTGAAGAAGATAGCATTCCACCCACAGGAAGACAAAACGAAACAGTCCTGGCTCTTTATTACTTACCAGTAATATAACTCTGACTGAGTCACTTTACCATCCTGGACTTCTTTGTCTACCCAGACACAAGAAAGGAGGTGTGGGGGAATGGAATACATAATGTTTGCAGTCCTTTGTACTTTCACATGGTGTGCTTCTATGAATTTAAGCTAAGGGTGAGTGTGTGTTCAGATGTGCCGTGCTTGTCTACCGGGGCTCATCAGAAGTTTAAAGAATTACGATGGAGGAAACAAGGCCAGTATGGTGGCACCAAGGAGCTCCAGCTTCACTTTTCAAGAAAGGACTCAAGTGACCTGGAGCTTGATGTCTGTGCTCCCACGTCTATTTTAGGGTGTCTGTTAAGTTATCTCCGTGCCTTCATATATCCAAAAAAAACTACCCTGTGGAAGAGGTGACAGGCTCCTTCAGTGAGACCCGAGGGAGAAGAAGGAGGTAAAGGGGGCAAACATTTGGAGACAGTGAGTTGTGCTCATCACAGGAAATGCTCCTCCAAAAACAACAAGTGGTGGAAGAAAAGTTAGTTTTCTTCCTCACTGGAAGTTTCAAGTAACCAAGAAATTGCTATCGAGACTACGATGGTATCAAGATGAGAGGCAAGGGTCCAATTACATTTAAGGTAATCTTAAACTTCTAGTTATGTGTATTTGTGTTTCTTATCCACTATTTCATTCCGTGTTTTTTGAATGTTCTACCAATCTTGGAAAGAGGCCCCTAAGGACTTACACTTTCGCCAAAGTCCAAGAATACAAAGACCCAACCTCTTCTCCACCTCTAGGACCAACACACGCAGACATTAAGAGACTTCAAAGAGGCAACTGGGAGATTTGAAGACCAGGACGATAATACGGTCTCCTGAAAGTCAAGGCAGGGCTTCGCTTCCAGAAACGGAAGCAGTGTAGACACCTTAAACACTACTGGTAGGCCATCGTGTGCTAAATAAGAGCTAATTGTTCCTAGTCTTCCCCAGATATGATGCTGTCTTGCACAGGAAGAATGGGGTTCTAGGACAAAAACGGACTGACCTTCTGACGGATTTGATTATGATTCTTGGTGCAGCCAATTTTGCAGTTATTTCTTGGTAAACATCTTGATGTTGTACTATTTCCTTCAGTGGGCTCATTGTAGGAAACATAATTAAATAATAAATGTATGAGCCTAACACATGGTTAAGCAATGGGTATCCAATATGTTTTTGGTCACTTTTCTTAGCAGTTGAATATATTTCCTAGCAAATGAATAGGGCTGACTGCAGAAATATCACAAATCCTAGCTCTAAAGGAAAAACAAATAAATTCATGCATTTGTTTATTCTTCCAGCAAGCTTATATAGGACAGCTACTGTACATCATGCCTGTACAAGTCTCTGAAAACAAAAACATAAATAAAATGAGATCTGTAGTCCCAAGATCTCCAAATCTAGTGAGAGTTTTTTCCCATGTATTTTTTGGAAGATAAATAAGAGATTGTACAAATTTGGAACTGAATTCTTGGTATGTACCTTACCCAGATTTCTACAGATAGCAGCAAGTTGCATTGGGTCTTGAATAGCACTATCCTATAGAAATTTCTGTGATGATGGGACACTTCACTATTGAGCCACTGAAATGTGACTAGTGCAATGAAGAAACAGAGTTTTTAATTTTATCTCATTTTCATTAATTTACATTTTATCATGAATGGTCACATAGGACTAGTGGCTGCCTCACTGGACAGGCAGGTGGAAATTTTGAGTTCCCTAAAGCCTGATGCACATAAGATGTATCATCTTATCTTGATGGAAAAGGAAGCCAAACGTCACATCAGAAGAAGAAAGCTGACCACATCTTTTGGCCATATGCATTGCTCCCAAAAAGTCCCCAGTGTCATATGTCAAATGGAGCATGGTGAGAGACTTGAGCATTCTGGAGACTTTGCATGGTAAGTAGCTTCTATTAGAAATTAATCTGAGGGAGATTCTTGCTCCAAGAAATCATTGTTTTTATTTCCCCCTTCTCTCTAATCCTATTCCAGAATTTGGCTGTAAAGTTGGCACAGTTTGGGGCGCCTGGGTGGCTCAGTGGTTTAAGCCTCTGCCTTCGGCTCAGGTCATGATCTCAGGGTCCCGGGATCGAGCCCTGCATCGGGCTCTCTGCTCTGCGGGGAGCCTGCTTCCCCCTCTCTCCCTCTCTGTCTGCCTCTCTGCCTAGCTCTGATTTCTCTCTGTCAAATAAATAAAATTAAAAAAAAAAAAAAACAAAAAAAAAAACAGACCTATTAAAGTTGGCACAGTTTTCCCCTCTTGTATTTGTAGACTTAAGAAGAAGTTTTGGATAGACAGAACTGAGCTATATATTTTGAGCTAGAAGACCTAAATTCAAATCAGTCATTTTATCCAGAAAATGGGGACAGCAACTTCTACCTGAGTCAGATGTGTTCTGTGATAAGGCACATCTAACCCCTTGGAGAAGCAGGAGTTTATGCTTCCCCTTGTCGTAATAAAATAATAAAGCAAGCCTCAAACTAGAAGTCAATTTGTAGAAATAAAAGTCTATATTGCAAAGAAAGAGAAGAGCTATAAAATTCCAAGAAATTAAGGTCTATATTGCAAAGAAAAAGAAGAGCTATAAAATTCCATTAAGTCAAATATTAAAGCAGAAATGAGATTGATACAAAAAACAAGCATCTCTTTCTCATCTTTCAAGGTGGGATCCATTGACTAGGTATGTGGTAGTAAGCCCAGATGTGAGGAGTCTGCAAATATAAAAGGTCATGTGAAGCTGACGGAGTCCAGCTGTGGTAAACAAGGCTGTCTGCAAACCGCATACACGACACATCACTGAATGAACCATTCGGAGTGGAAATTTCATTTTTAGCAAATGATCCTTTCTGTTTTCATAAGACTGGCAAGTGACAGGACTGTTCTAAGTTATAAACTTAATTATATTAATTTAAATGTCACCTTTTAGTACAAATTCGCCGCAAAATTCGCTGAGAACAGAAACAGTATTACCTAGTTCAAAAAGAAAGGAGGCATGGAATAAGAGTGTTATGATTTTGTTTCCTTGTAACAACAAACATTCTGATCATCTACTAAATGCCGATCAGAGCTAAGTTCTGTAAATAAAAATGTGCCTAACATAAGGTCCCTGTTATGAAAGAGCTGCTGGGGTGACAGAGGGCATCATTATGTAAATGGTTATGACCTAATGAGCTTTCTGGAAGCTCAGAGGAAGAGTCAGAGTGTGAAGAAACTGTCATAAGAAAGGCTTTCCAGCGGAATGCAAGTCTTCATTGTACTTTTAAGGGTAGAGTAAAGGCTTGCTGGCCCCAAGAGATGTGGGAATGGAGCAAAAGCCTGGGGACATGGGGAGCAGGTTCCCTACATTTCAGCAAGCAGCCTAGAATATATCAGGAGAGAGGCTGAAGCTACAGATATGAAGGGGTCCAGGATGGAGTGAGGTGCTGGGTTGTACAGCACAGGCTTACCGCATCTGTCTTGTAGGAAAAGAAGTAGCCCAGCAACCGATGCGCTCACTCTTGTGTTCTAGTGTGAATGAGACATCGGAATAGAAAGAGAACAGGGATGGAGACGAAACATGTTTGAATTCAGGTAATAGCAACAGGAATGAAGGGGGGTGGTGGACTCATTTACAAGGAGATACAGAAGGAAGGAATTAAAGGGCTGGTGATATTTGTGGGGATTCAGTAACAAAGACACTGTTTCCTAGTTTTGTCAAATTGATTCCAGGTAAAGGATACAGGAAAGGACCATATGGGAAAAATGTGTTTGGTTGGGGTTTGTTTTTTATTTGTTTGTTTTTTCCTTTTTCTTCCCCTCCTTTTTAATATTTTTTTCTCTTTTTTCTCTTTAGTTTTCTTCTTCAATGAATTAGGCACTGAGGGTTTAGAATGTAGTGTCAGTGTGTACATTCTTTGCCTGAGGTGTCTGGGTAATGTCTTGGTGATATCTGTCTAGAGAGCTTCTGAAAATACGAGCTCGAAGTCAAGAGCAGATGTCTTGACTAGAGATGTTTTTGATAAAATTTCAAGGTTGCCGAAGCTACGGACATTGTTGGGCTTACCCTGGGAGGATGTTAGTGAACAGGAAGATGTTTGGATGAAAGAAAAACTTCTGTTTCCAGACAAAGAGTAGCTAGTGAAAAAGATGGAAAGGGTGCCATTGACAGAGGGAAAACCGCTGAATGGACCACTGACGGCAATCATTTCAGCTACAGACTTTATGTTGGACACCATGCTCATGCTGATTCTATGCAAGTGCACGACACATGGCCCAGGAGTCACTGAACAGCTGGAGAGGCTGTCATATGAAGAAATCACATAACACAACAGTAAGGGAGAAGTTAGATGCGTGTGTGGGATCCGATGAATTGTACCCCAACCTGGAGCCAATAGGAAACGATATAAAATGTGTGCAGATCGAGAACCTGTTGAAGGCTGTATAATTTGCAGAGGCTATATAAAACATGAACAATTGGAAGTTTCCACAAGATTTAAGCAAGAGGGAGGCCATTTGAAATTTTGGCAAAATAATCCTGAGAATCGTGGGGCCAAAACCAGAAGAGACGGGACACAGTGTGCACACGTGTGTGTTAAGTGGAGCTCTTTCTTGCAAGTTGAAGGACCAAGGAGCAGGGGTCCCGTAGCGGGAAGGATCACGAAGCCAAGGCAGCTCAGTGTTGGTTTCTTTTGCACAGTATGGCTATTTATTTATTTCCCACCCGGACTAGCAGGTTTGGTTTATATACACCATGAAAGGAGGCAGTGGGCATAAGAACTTGGAGAGTGGGAAGATAAATAGTAAATAGTAAATACCCAATGATGTAAGATGATCAAGAAGGCAAGAGAGGACAGTTATGAAAGAGAGAAGTCTAGCGCATACTTCTCCAACAAGGGGAGCTTTCATCCCCACCCCCAGGGGACTTGGGACCAGATCAGGAGTCATTCCCAGTTGTCAGTTATGTTATCGGCATCTAGAGAGGAGGGACCAGGATGCTGCTAAACATCCCACGGTGCACAGGACTGCCGAGAGCTGGATGGGGCTGAAGGGGTGAGCCCCAATCTCCCAGGTGATATCCCTTAATAGGAAGCAGTAGGAGGTAAAGGCAGTCTTAACTGAAGTCCTCTATTTCCTGAGAAAGATGGAGGAAGGGCCTGGGCCTGGGGGTGGGGCGCAGTGGGGTCCCTGGGTGCAGTCTCAGCACAGCAGACCTGGGGAACCAGCTTTCCAGTTGGACTTGCCTCAGATGTAGAGATCTGCATTCCTTTTAACGCTGCTGGCTGAGCAGCACCGGGTCAAGCTCCTCAGAGCAGGAAATCCAGTCCTCCTCAGCCTTCAACCAGGCAGCTGGTCAGCCGGAGTCTTGGCTCTGAGCCCCCCAGAAGGCTGAAGCAGCGCGTGCAGGGAGGGCAGAAACGAGAGAGTCTGAAGAGCACACCTCTCCTTTTCCTCTTCCGGAGTGTCGAGGCTCGCTCAGTGAGGGGCGGTCACGGAGATGCCAAAGCCAGCCTCTCACTCCGACTCCTGATGCGTGCCACTCTGTTTCAAATTCCACGGACCCTGGGCTGCTGCTGTCTCTAGCACCCCACACTAGAGAGAGTAGGGGATACGCAGATTCTTGAAGTCATGACCCAGATGTTGCAATTAGGGAAAATGGGTGAAGGGTGTGCAGGATCTCTCTGGGTTGTTTGTTATGACCATATACGAATCTACTATTATCTCAAAAATTTTAAAAAATTAAAAGAAATATACACACCTGCATAGCACTTATAGGCACTTGCAAGCCGTCATGTTAAAGTGTTTACACGCTCACCAGTGTAGTCAATCAACAAACATGCAGTCATCACTCGCTGTATTTCAGGTCCTGGGAGACTGACATGCGTTCAATCTTTTACAAGAATAATGAAGTTGATATTTCGGTTCTTTCCATTTGAATAACATGAACCCAACATCCCATCTAGTAAGTGATAGGTTTCAATTTGAAGTGTAGTTTACCCTGTGTGTGCGTATGTTTCTTCTTCAGCACATTTATCCTGCGTCCGAGCTGACTGAGACCTGGTTTGAAAAAGATTCTTAAAAAAAAGCATGGTAAGCTTTGAGACTCAAACCTGCCTTTCAGAGTTCAGTTGCCGAGCTTGTAAGACTGGATATTCCTTGAAGTGTTGGTCATTCTTTCTGCTTTATGCACCTGCTTTCAGGAGCTTGCAGATAGGATGGGCTGTAGGTTTGGGCAGGGTGGAGACTTTTCTGCAACCTACTCTCTAATCCTACTTCAATGTTAATAATCACTTTGTTACCACCAATGTCTTCTTTGATTTGATTAAAAGAATTTCAATTTCATTAGCAGTTAAAGAATTATCAACAAATCACTCTCAACATTTATGCGGAATTCAAGATGGACAAGGCAAAGTTGGTGTGGGTTGTTCTTTTTTAAATTCCAGATGTTTGCATTAAACTCCATTTCTCTCATCTTCTTTCCCCAAAATAAACTTACGGCTCACTTCATCCACTCCAGAAAATAAAACATCTGGACACAGTGCTCTGAGAGGGCATTCCTTTGGTGTGCATTGGGTTGGACACCATTTCTATGTTTGAAAAGGGTGAACGTCTTTCATTCAGATTCCACTATTTCCTGATGCCAGGAACTATTTCATTATTCTGGGCAAGAAATTTCAGAACGCAGCCATCTCCGCGTCCATGCTTGTGAGCTGGGTGTACCAACGTTCCATACATTTGTGCTAAACTCACACACTGCTACATTCAATTTAAAGGACACAGAGAAAACCCCTCTCCTTGCAACTGTCTCTTTTTGTGGTTTGTGACAAAGTTCCCTCAATTGCTGAACCCCAGCAACCAGAGTGTTGGTGCATATCACAGATGATCCTGGAAGAGCCGTGGTTGCTGGAGGACCTGCATGGTCCAGACTCTGCCTCCTGGAGTTACAAGCATTCCTTGTCTAACTGCTGTCCTAGCACTTGTGCAAACTCCTGCATTTTTCTGCAATAATATGTCATCATTAACCATATGTCTTCTTTCCACCGTTTTTCCCAGCAATTCACCATCATTAATTTTTAGTACTCTTTCCTGAAGACAGTTGGCTCCCATCCAAATGTAATGAGGTTGAGATTCGTAAAGTTCGATAATTGTCAGGGGCAGGATATAAATGTAATAAAAGGCACATTTCTTTTTTTTCTCTTTCTTTCTTTTTTTTTTGGTCTCTCAGTCAGATAGGCTGATGATGGTCATCTCCGTGAACCCCATTTGAGTTGGGATTATGAAGGTCATGAGGTGTCTTTAGCTCCATACCAATCAATCGGTAGTCATATTTGATGAATGCTAGGAACATATTAATAATAATTAATGACTTCCATCCATTTTCATGGGTTAAATTATATCTGCAAAGAGATGCATTATTCAATTTAAATCGACAAGTATTCATCAAGTTGCTGAAGTGTGACAAATACTGTACTAGATTCTGTAAAAACAAAGCGTTCATAAATGTAGGGTCCTGCTTTCAAAAGATGTCTGGTCGTGTTGGGGAGATGAGTTATGCCAATGGTACGGTTGCTCTCAGCTCCGGAAGTTCCCAGAGGATTATAGGTGGATTGTCTCTTTTTTTCATAGCAAGGTCCACAGAGATTATTTTCAGTCTAGCGTGGTACCTTACGGCTTAGCCTCTCCTGGTTACTGAGCACCTGACATTTACCATATGCTGCTAAAGATCTGAAGTGTTTCGTTTTATGTCATAGTAACTGATTTAAAACTTAAAGAATCTACTACTCAATCAGTTACTGGAAGACATTGGTGCTTGCGACAATTTGGGTATGTGGCTCTATTTTGCAGCTGCAATGAAGATGATATCCCAAAAAGAGATCACATATTCCCTATAAAAGCATAGCATCTGGATTGAGATGTGCTAAAAGTATAAAATAACACTCGTGTCTAACAAGGAAAACAGAAGGTAAACTATCTCATTAATAAATGTTTTATGTAGATTGCTGTTGAAATGACATATTGGAAACACAGGTTAGATGAATACATAATTAAATTAAATTCACCTTTTTCTTTCACTTTTTTAAAAAATATAACTATTAGAAAAGTTTATGTTGCGTTGGGTGGTGTTGGACCCTTAGGGTGGTGTCAACCATGCTGTTCAAACGAACGTCATGCATCTCCTTCCCTGCGGTGAATCACACCCAGACAAACCCATCACACCTGACCTGTCTGCAAGAAAACTTCTGCAAGCCTCACATCTCCGAATCTCTGGTACATGCGGCCAGAAGCAGAGCCTGGAACTTGACTGCAGGTCCGCAGGTTACCCCAAGCGGTGCCTGGCCTTAGATGAAGATACCCCTTATACAAACCAAGCTCATCTTTACACAGAGACAGACCGAAACCAGACCTACAAATAGGTTGTTTAAAATCAGAGAAAAAAGTTAATCTAAAGGCCAAGTCATGGGTGTCATATGCCCCCTTCCACAAAATAGGTTCAAATTTCATGTCAAAAAAAAGTACTGATATTGGGGGGGGTGGGTAGGTGGAGATGTATTTCCCTTGGGAAAATACCTAAACTTCACGCGGCAAAGACAGGTATTTCCACGCGAAAAATCCTTTGGGAAAATGTGCCATCCTTATTGGAGTGGAAATTGCTGATTGATTCGCCTGCTTAGACAAGAACTAATGCAGCCATTTGGAAAGGCTTTATCGATTGATTTTGCACTAACAATGGTGGATCTGGTGAGCACGGACACCGCCCTTGTCCTTGAATGCAAGGCAACATCCCCACCTAGTGGTCGCTCCATCAAGTTGTGCACAGTCTGACAGACCATAAGCAGCCCTCAGTGTACACAACTTGGCACGCTTGTCCCTGTCCATTATTTATACTCCAGCTGTGATCTTGCCATCTCGGAGTCTGCAGTCTAAACAAACAAATTAAAGAGTACAGCGTGTATTCAAAATATTTAGAGAGTTACAATATCATGGCTTTATTAAAGGAACAATTTTAATTGAGATTTCATGTGTTTGGAAATTGTCTCTGGTTAATCCAGGCAGGCTTCCAGGAGGAGGGCAACTCCTAGATTTGTGATTTTTATAATGAGAGCCTGGAGGTAGGTATTGGTAAAAGAGGCATTGCCTTTGCATCAGGTTAAAACCCTAGTTATTTCTGGATCAGGCATTTGTTCCCTTATGCTGCATTACCTCTCAAAATTGGATTTGGTAAAGGGATAAATAACCAGCATATGTGTGTGTGTGTGTGTGTGTGTGTTTAAAGCAAGATGCATAGGTGTTCAACTCATTCAGTGAGTGCCACATGGAAATATGAGGCATTTATTATTTTTAGGCTCTAGAGTGGAAGAGAAAGAGACTGGCTAGGAAGGCCAGAGAAGTCCCTAACCAGTCAGGTATAATATTAGAAGCTACATATTTTATGGGAATATTCAAATAGGAGATGAAATCATAGGCCTTCAGCATGTTAAATTTTAGATTAACAGACTTTACAAATCTTAATCTTTATGATCACGGAGTTAGCACCCGAGGGCTATAAAATTATAGGATGTCAGAATCTTAAAATCATTTAGCTGTAAAGCTAGTTTTAGAAAGCTCTGGAAAGCAGATACTCACTTTTCCTAGAGACACCCACAGGGACGGAGTTCAGGGACATATTTCCCTCAGAGACTTTCACAAGTAAATAACTCCATTATTTTCTTTTTTTTTTTAATATTTTATTTATTTGACAGACAGAGATCACAAGTAGACAGACAGAGGCAGGCAGAGAGAGAGGGGGTAGCAGGCTCCCTGCGGAGCAGAGAGCCCGATGCGGGGCTCAATCCCAGGGCCCTGGGATCATGACCTGAGCCGAAGGCAGAGGCTTTAACCCACTGAGCCACCCAGGTGCCCTCCGTAATTTTCTTAGGAAGCTCTGTATTTCTTCTGAACCACAGTCTCGCAATGTTCTCTATCAGATGAAAACATGGACGTTGGGGGATCTCCAGGGATCATTTCAGTAAGAGAAACTCCGATTAGGGGAGCAATCTCTTCCTCGAGTTATGAGAACATAGGAAGGTCAGTGCTGTTGGCATTATTTCATTTTGAGTGGGAAAAGGGGTACTTTGATAAAACCCTTCTCAGAAACAGTGAGCTGGCCCTCACACCTAGAGTAGTAAGATCTGTCTTTAAAAGAAAAGCTTCCTTGTTTTTACTCACTGGACTTAACCTTTTTACTACGAGCATCACCTCAACTCATTCTCTGTACATGGTGAAGACATGAGGAAAAGTATTCGAGAAACCAGGGAGTGAGTTAAGGTCTTGGGGTTGACCATGTACCACACATTTCACTCCAGTCTCATTTAACTCGTGACAACCTCACAACTGAGACTTATCATCTCCGGTTTTTAGGACAGAAAACTGAGATGCGGAATAATTAATCACGCTGCCCCAGATCAAAGAGAGAACAAATGCAGATCCAGGATACTCACCTAGATCTAGCTAACTCTAAAGCACTCTTTATAAAATGTGACGTACTATTTAATGACAGAAACTGACTTTGAACTTCTGCAATGTGCATCTACTGTAGGTAGATGCACAACTATATTGCCCTAATAATGTCACCTTGAGCTGGCCATGTTTCCCCCTCGCTCTAATGATGAGATATGAGGGTGGGAGCCTCTATGTAAGGGACACACACTGTGGTGAAGCCACGATTCCGTAACTGTGCTTCTCATGTCAAAACCCTGTGCTCTGTTCACGAAAACCCTTCTGATAAATGAACACTGTACGACCCTGTTCTTTTCTGTTCTGGACCCCTCCTCTTGGTCTGTGTTAAGTTCCCTCATTTCCTCCAAAGCTGACAAATTAATAGAAAAGAAAATATAATGAGGCATAATCTCCCTCAGATGCTATTCTTGAAAGCCAACAAAATTGAATTGAAGAAAGAACTGAATGTGGTCTAAGCTCTGCAAAGCCTCCTCTTGGTTCCCTGTTTCCATAACCATAGAGCCTTATTGGAACCCCGGTGAGATGATAGAGAACGCTGGCCTTTTTTCCACTAACCGTTGTTGGTTTTGTCATTTTCATCCAAACACCTTAGTCATAAGTAATTGGATTTCCTCACTACAGAAGAACTGACATTTTTATGATAATGAAGTTGAGTACAGGAAATCATTTGACATTAAAGGTGCTTTACAAATATATTATGAAAATCCGGTTTAGAAGAGTGTATTAAGGAACAGAGTGAGGGCTTAATTTTCAAGAAACATACTGAAATGTCCAGAGGATACCAGTTCTCAAATCATCCCTGTTTACCTGGAATGCAGATATTTTTCCTAAAAGGTGGCCCTTGTTTTAAATTTCAAATCCATTTCACATTTTCTTCTTTTCTGCCACATACCAGAAAAGCTGTAACTTACTGTCAGATACAACAGAACCCCAGGAAACAAAAATTAACACAAAGCAAAACTAGAATATGAATTTTGTTTGTTTTTTAAGAAAGGAAAAGGGCTTATCAGCTAGAGGGAAAGAAAGTCAGTAAATATACAAAGAGGGAACGATATATAATGTGTAACCACTGGTTTTATTTAAACTATTTCCAGATGTTTGGTGTTTTCAGTAAAAGATATATATCTAACTGGGCCACTGTATGTTGGAATGGAAGTACCAGGAAACTGTGGTAAAATTATGATTTAGGGTCCAGATTGAATATGATTTAGGCCACTGATTTATTCAGATTTTCACATATAAGCTTGATCGTCATCCAAATTAGGTGTTGAAGGATGGATAAAATTTGAGTGGAAATAATCAAGGATGCTAATCAATTATTTTAAATGAGTCATTTTTAGTACATTTATCATTATCATAAACAATCAAGTCTAGGTGCTCACTGAGAAATAGAAGATATATGGTATTTTGAAGGAGTTTCGGATGGGCTCATTTAGAAGCACGTGTGTCTAGGCATGTACAGAAATTATCAGGGAGAATATAGGGAAAAGTCTAATAAATGGGGATGGTGAGGAAGAGATTTGAAAGAAAATGATATGCCTTCACACTTTATAGTTTACAATTTTATAGTTTACAATTCTGTAATCTATGAATTTTTACAAAGATACATAGATTATATTGTAAAAATATTTTAATTGGGGGAATATTAATGAACTTTGAATCTATAAAACATCTTAACATGTACTCTAATTATACATATATAAATTCTGTGTTTCTCTATTATCTCTCTATCCTTGATTGCTTGGTAGTATTTACCAGAAAAGAGAAAATTGGTCTGGAGTTGTCATTTTGGGAAGGTTTTGCTAACAAATTCAACTTCTTTGCTGTCTGCTAAGATAGCAAATGTCTTATGTTGGTTCTTCTTATGTCATTTTTTTTTTTTTCAAGAAACTTTTCCGTATGATCTAAGTTGTCAAATGTACTGTTGTAAAATTGTTGATGTATTGTCTTATTACTCTTTTACTATTCATAAAATGTATAGTAACTGCCTCTTTCTGACTCTTGTACTGATGATTTGTGTTCCTCCTTTCTTGTTTTTTTTAAGATTTTATTTATTTATTTATTTGACAGAGAGAGAGAGAGAGAGACCACATGTAGGCAGAGTGGCAGGCAGAGGGAGGGAGAGAAGCAGGCTCTCCCGCTGAGCAGGGAGCCGGATGTGGGGGCTCCATCCCAGAACCCTGGGATCATGACCTGAGCCGAAGGCAGGCACTTAACCTTCTCAGCCACCCAGGTGCCCCTTGTGTTCCTCCTTTCCATGGTCGGCTTGGTCTGCTAATTCCCTCCAAGGAACTGTTGATGGTCGGTCTTGGTTGTTCTCTGTGTCGTTCTTGTCTTCTATTTCAGATTTATTTCCTTTATTTGTTTATTTATTTTCTTTTACTAGCATGGATCCCTGGGCACTGATTTTATATCATTACTTTCTACGATAAGCGTTTAGAGCTCTAAGCTTGCTCCATGTTTGCTATATTTATCCTTCAGTTCATAGTAATTTCCAATTCCCCTTGTGATTTATTTTCAATCAGTAAATTATTTAGAAGTATGCTGCTATACAGACAATCTTGGAGCACTGAAAAAGTTAAATTAAAAAAAAAACGTATTATGTTGCTTAATTTCCAGATATTTGAGAATTTTCTAGATATCTTATTGTTACTGAGATCTAGGTTAATTCCATTGTGATGAGAATATATTTTGTATGCTTAAAAAAAAAAAAAATGTTGGTGTTTGTTTTCTGGCCTGTCATGGCAACCATCTCACAAATGTGCCATTTCCTCCTTAGAAGGGTATGCATCCGATGTTGGCTGGACATAGTGATCCACACTTTTCAATTAGACCGAAGCAGTGGCTAGTGTTCCTCAGATTTTACATGGCAATCCTGATTTTTTGTTGTTGTTATATCCATCACTGATGGAGTGGTATTACCATCAACTACAATAATTGTGGGATCCTCTATGTCTCCCTTCAATCGTCAAGTTTTCTTTATTCAATTTGAGGCGTTTTTATTAGGTACCTGGATAATTATAACGCTTATACAATCCTGATTAATTGCTCCTTTTATCATCACAATCTGTCCCTCTTTATCTCAGCGAACACCTTCTCAGTGTCCTGTTACCTCATACCAAAGTAGCCAGCCGCTGCTCGTACGCGGACTCCTCCTGATGTGCCTTTTGCCAGACATTTTCTTTCAGCCTCTCTGTGACTTTGTAACCAACATATCTCTTGTGGGAAGCTTAGAACAGGGTCTTGTTTGTCTGTTCTCTGCTGTCTGTATCTCAGCCTTGCATTTAGAATTTTTAGAGAAGTAAAATACTGTGTACATGTTGATATGCTTGGGTTTCAGTCTGCCATCTTATTATTTGTTTTCATTTTGCCCTCTGTTTTTTGGTTCTTTGTTCCCCACGGTCTTTTTGGTATTGAATTATTTGAATCATTTTTAGTATTCCATTTTAACCTTTCTATTGGCATTTTGGTTGTTTCTGTATTTTTATTGGTTGCTGTAGGGATTATATGTTATGCATATTTAACCCTTCACATTCTACTTGGAGATAATATTAAAATAAAGCATTGGAAACTTGAAATGATATAGGTCCTTTTTATCCTCTTCACATAAATGTGTTTTATTTCCATGCATTAAAAACACCACGTGGAAATGTTATATCACTTGTTTGAAGATGAACATATGCTTCAGAGAATATAAGAGGGAACAGTTTTTCACGCCTGCCCAGAGGTTTACCATCTCTCCTGTTCTGTCATTCTCAGATACTTGTGTTACCCTTGGTTATTTCTTTTCAGCTTGAAGAACTCCTTTTAGAATTTCTTTTTAAAAACATCCATAGGTGATATATTCTTTAGTTTTCCTGTATTTGAAAATATCATTTTTTTTCTTACGTTCAGTCTGGAAGAATATTTTTGCTTAATACAGAATTCTGGTGTGACACTGCTTTCTTTGACTAATGATAACAGGTATTTTTTTTTTTTCACTGTCTTTTAACCTCCATGCTTTCTGATGAGAAATTCACAAGCATTCAGCTCCGTGTCTCCTTCGTGTAAAAGATCCTTTAGCTGCTTTCAAGGTTGTCGTTATTCTTAATGGTTAGCAGTTTAATAAGATATGTCTAAATATGATTAACTTTGACTGCATTGTGTTTGAGGTTTATTGAGGTTTTTTTTAGCCTTATAATTAAATCTTTCAGCAAATTTGGAAAAATTTTAGCAGTATTTTTAAAATTTTTTTCAACACCAATATATTTGTCCTCTATTTCAATGATCCCAATGACACAAACGCTAGACATTTTGAAAAGTTCCCATAGGATCCCTTCATCCTGTTATTTTTGTCCTATATTTTTCTCTGAATGGATAATGCCTGTTGGTCCATGCTCAAGTTCACTGACTTTTTTTCTATTATCTTCATTCTGTTATCAAACCCGTCCAGGGGAACTTTATTTCAGATTCTGTATTTTTTTAGTCCAATATTTTCATTTTGTTCTTTTAAAAGATAGTTTTTGGGGGCACCTGGGTGGCTCAGTGAGTTGATCCTCTGCCTTCGGCTCAGGTCATGATCTCAGGGTCCTGGGATCAAGCCCCGCATTGGGCTCTCTGCTCAGCAGGGAGCCTGCTTCCCCCTCTCTCTCTGCCTGCCTCTCTGCCTACTTGTGATCTCTGTCTGTCAAATAAATAAAAATAAAATCTTTAAAAAAATAGTTTTTGTTTCTGAGTTGAGAACTTCTCTTTTTTCATTGAATTTGAGCGTGTATCTCTTTACCTGACGGAGCATGGTATTAATAATTATCTTGAAGGGTTTTGGCTTTTGTTGTTGTTGTTTTGGATAATTCCATTATCTGAGTCCTACTGGGATTAGCATCTATCAGTTTGTTTGTTTGTTTGTTTGTTTTTCATTTAAGAACTAGTTTTTTTTTCTTTTTTTGACTATTAAGTAAATTTGAATTTAATTTAATCTGGACATTGTGAATGTTGTGTCACATGGATACTGGGAAATGTTGTTTTTGTGTGAGCAGACAGTCAGCTTGGACAGGCTCAGAGCACAGAGGCTGTCTCAGTGTCCATCTCCAGTAGTCCGAATCTCAGCTCAGGTCCCAAACTTTCTTTTGCAGGTAGGTGTGGGGCTTATTTATATATACCTAGAATGGAGGGCTGATCAGTTTGTCAAGTGTTCAGTTCTCTAAGTCTGTCATAATACTGGTCTGTGTCTTCTCCATGAATGTATAGTTCTGGAGTCAGTTTAGGATTGAATCGTGGTCAAAATTTCAGTTCAGCTCCATAGGACTTTGTTTTCCTGAATCGTTAGGCAGAAAAATCCTGAGAAAAATTTGAGAAGCATGAAAGGCAGATGAGGAGTTTATCCACACAGTCACAAAATCACCTGGGCGGGTAGGAGGAGGTGGTGAGATGAAAAGGAGTTTGGATTTCATTTTATAAATGGAGGTGAGGGAAACTGTGTTTTTGAAGAGGTAAAGGAATAAACACTTTGAGATGAAACATATAATACATTTTCTAAAAATTTCCCAAGCACCTAGCATAGTGAGCTTGTCCCAGAGTCATTCAGGAAATCTGTGCCTGCTTCCTGCTTTGTGCCTGGTACCCCTTTGGTTCCTCAGAAACACACTGTGGTTTATATCCTGACAACATTGATGCATGAAGTGGGGAAGGGAGGTGTTGTATCCGTGAAGCAGGGCTTCTGATGTGTGCCATAATGGTGTGCTTTACACTCATCCTCTGCGTTGATATTACATGTTTAGGAAACAAAGTTCTGGCTTCGTCTTGCTTCCTGCTGTGAAATTCAAACTAACTTGTGGAGAAAAAAAAAATAAAGCAAATCATTTTTCCCCAAGAATATCAATGTGTTCCAGACAAGCCTGAGCATTCCACAGGAAGTACACAATCGGTCCTCGAATGAAACCTTAGTGATAGCTTTCCACACATTTGGCGTTAGTCTGCCTCTCCTGTGGTTGCTAACCTCCCTTCCGTCTCAGGCTGTGGCCATTTAGGAGTATGTGTGTGTGTGTCTGTGTGTGTGTGTGTATTCACGCTTGCATGTGGAGTGTAATTTCCAAAGATTTTCATAAGGACACAGAGACTTAAAGTAGTTCATTTTGTCCAGTTCTGTTATTAAAATGGATTTTAGAGTCTGCTAAAAGCAATTCTGAGGCTAATTAAAAATTTAATAAATAACCATAATATATTAAAAGTCAAATTATAATAGTGTGATGTTATTGAATTAGGGCAAATACACTACACAGGGAACCTTTAATAAATTATGCATGAGCCTTTCTAAATTGCTTCCCTCAATTTGGACAGTGCCAGAGATTAAAGAGTACAGTGTAATTTAGTTTCTAGTTTGAGGGCATAATGGGAAGAGGAGAAGCACAGCTGATATTAGTTCCAGTTTATTTTAGTATTAATGTCTTACTTTATAATTGTGTTTGAAAACACTGTTTATTTATTTACTTTCTTACTTACTTACTCATTTCCCTATTGGTTCTACTCATCACGCAATGCTCTGGACAGAAAATGAACTGCAACAGAACCTAAAATAAAAACCTCTTTTGGAAAAAAATGTGTTTTCCTTTCAAACCTTATCCATTTCTTGTGCTGCTCCTTTTTTTTTTTTCCCACTCCTACATTTATTTTTTTTAAGATTTTATTTATTTTATTTTAGAGAAAGAAACTGAGCATGTGTGAGGGGGTGGGGGGAAGGGGACGGGAGAGGAGGGAACAAAATGCCTCAAGCAAGACCCCTGCTGAGTGGGGAGCCCAATGCCAGTCTCGAACTCATGATCTTGAGATCGTGACATGAGCCAAAAACAAGAGTCAGATGTTTAACCAGCTTAGCCACTCAGGTGCCCCATTCCTACATTTTTTTTTTGGAGCCAACTGTTTCAAGCTTTCACAAAGCAGCCATAATGTGACTTGATGGTATAACAATCAGAAATAGAGCAGTGTTATTCTTTTGTAGAAAAAACAACAGATAGCTACGTCTGTAGATCTATATAGATTGGCCTATCCATCATCTGTCTGTTTATCTAGCTAGCTAGCTATCTCCTCCCCCTCCCACCTGCCCACCAAGAAAAGAGGTGCATTTCCCAACCAGTCAGAATCAAACACAATGAGCCGAGTGGCTTCATCGGGCTGCTTAATTACTAGTGGGTTTTTGCTGAGCACCGAGCAAAGCCTCAGGAGTATGGAACAGGAACTCCCTCTGCATGGGAGAGTGGGGCTGGTGGGAAGAGCCAGGTAGCAGCTTAGACATGTCAAGTCAGAAGTGGAAGCACAGAGGTGCTGATTAAACAGTTTCCTCAAGAAAATGTATCTGCTGTTGCTTCAATTTAACTTCGCGGTAAGTTAAGATGTAAGCATCAGCCCAATTTCTCAGTTCATCTGCATTCCCATGTTCATGTTCATGCCCCACTGAATCCCAGCTGTGCTCCGCACACTCAGAGCTGGATGTGAGCGGGCTCCGTGGTCTCATTTGCCGGGGATCTGTGCTTCTCTGTCTGTGACATCTGTGTGCGGTCTGGGGTGGGGCCACGCTTCTTCACCAGGACCCGGGTCCTTGTCCTCTCCTAAGTGATGCTCAGAGCAATTGAGGATTCAGGCCAGTATAAGCAGTTTCCTCAAGGCCAAGTTTTAAAAATATCATAGTTGTGCCTTCCTGGTGAATAGAACTGGTTTCAAAGGCAGAGAAAGGGACAACCTTGCTTAGCACAGGTCTACGGATGTTAAAGTTTGCAGTATGGCAAGATTCTAGAAAGTCAAACAAACTCTAATTAGTCCTTGTGGCCACAGCATCTAATACAATCCATGACACCTTGCAGGCATTGGGTAAATATTGGTAAAAGAAAGAGGTAGCATGGACAGGAAGACACAAAAGTTCCCTTCTTTAGGTAGATGCTATTTTGGGGAGAAGAAGTGCACAGATACCATTTCTGCAACAGGCATGACCCCAAGACATACAGCTTATCGTTCTGGCTAGCTGTGGCCACCGTATGCTAAGCACCCGCCACCACCACACCCAGTGGCTTGGGAAGGGAAAGCAGTTATTTCTGCCTTAAGTGTTGGTGACTCAGCTGGGTTTTGGCATATGTCCGGGCTGTAAACTGGGTCCAGGTTTACCCATTTCTTGTTCTTATAAAATTACCAACAAAACATGACATGACCTTTTCATGGTAATGAGAGAAAGACAAAAAGGCAGGGGTGAGCGCACACCCATGGTCTACGCCTCACCCTTTGGCTCTGCCGGCCGGTGGCCCAGCCCAAAGTCAAGCGATAAGAGAAACACATTCTACAGCCACCAGGCCCCCTCCAGGGTATGGATGCATAGTCCCTCTCTGCTCCTGAGGAATAAAAAGTCATGACAATATTTATCGGGAACTTAATTTATAAACTAAAATACCTAAAAAGGGAAATTATCTGGAAATAAGTTAGCAGAAAGAATCAGCATGATTTTTTTTTAAGAGCACTTTCTAGATTTACTCTTTTACTCCCCCATGGCAACAGTCGCATAAAAAGATGATGCCTTTGCTTAAAAAAATGTTGGAACACTGAAAAATAAAATAAAATAATTTTAAAAATGCATTATCCCCATTCTTTTGAAATGAGATTAAAACTTCGGTAATTACCTTAAGAATTCACCTGTCAAAGCCAAAAACAGAATGCTCACACAACCCTGGGACCTCATGACGAAATCCGGTGTCTCCCATGACCATCTTTGTCTCCCCAGGAAACATATTTAACCCTTGCCCCCATTTAAACAAAAATATCTAATAATCTGCACTTTCAAATATTATGTTTAGCATTTATATCACCTGACACAGAGCAGTGGCTCAAGTGTTGTCAGTTTCCAAACCCAAGGTTGGGAGGAAACGCTCTGCTTGACTCCAGAATCCAGGCTTCTAATGAGGGTGGGCTATTGCCTAACGCATGTGACGTCTCCATCGTTCTCAATAGCGCCATCCTAATGCCTCTCATAGAGCCATTTGCCAGTGTACTAAAATCTCGGCGGTTTGATTCAACAGAGCTTGTTTCCTTGTTTTACTAAATTTTATTTACCCATTAATGTTTCTGTGGAGGTGGGTGATACATTTCTTTGCAAACAGATCCTCAACTGTGCTGTGGTACGGGTCTCACCTTATCTCAGCCAGCACACTTTACCAAGAGGTTCGCCTCATTTCCAGATCATATCTGCACTGCATCAGGGGCTGGCAAACCCGTCCCCCCACGTCCTAAGGAAGCTTAGGTCTGAGAAGTGCCAGCCATCTCTGCCACACCCAGCCCTTCCCACAAAATCTCTGTGCCACCCTCCACTCCTCTGTTGGCAAAACCAATATTGTGTGTTCAGCAGATTACTCTATTTTTGGCCTCAACAAACAAGAAGAATGCATTTCCCAGACTTCTTATGTTTTCATGGGATTTGGAAGGGTTTGGAAGGACTGGTAGAGCAAGACTATGGGAAGGACTCAACAAACATCAGTTATTTTTTCCTGGAGATAGAATACAACCCACGTCTCCTGTCCCCAGAATGTTCCACCGCCTTTCCCACAGAGCTGTTTAGGGGATTTTTCACCTCAGAGCTTCCTAATCATTGCGACAGATTGATACTCCAAGCCAATACTGACCATACCCCTGTTTAGCTCATAAACTCCAGTGGTTTGTTGTCGCCTAAAATAACTGTAATTTTTTGAGACTATGACTTTGGCTCTGCGTGAACTTACCAGACCGACCTCTCCAGGCTCTGGTCTTACTATCCCCTCGCACACTGTGGACCCTACACAGCCCATCCCTGCCCTCAGGCCACTCCTTCCCCGGTACCGGTACCGCTCTTCCCTCCCCTGGTCTTACACTATCTTCTCCACCTACAACACCCCTCCCCCGCTTCCTGAGCAAATCCCTTTCTCTGACTTCTGTCTAAATCACCTTCCATGCAGTGTTTATTCCTCCCACCCCCACAACAAGAAAAATATCACCTGTCCTTCCTCTGTTAGCCCACGACAATTTATGTGTCTCTTTTTCTAGCTCATTGAATCCAAACCAAACCACCAACGAGCGGTGTGGTGTCTTAGACCGGCTTCCCGCACAGTTCTGGACATTAGTTCCCCAATAACAAAACAAGGACCAGGCCGGCCATCACCATCACGGGAATGCAGAGAGAATTAGGCGAGATAATTACGTAAAGATCTCCCAGCCACCACCAGATCCATCCCATCTGACCACTTTCCCAGATGAAAGATCTCTTAAGGATGGGGAATTTGTCTGATTTTTTTTTTTTAAAAAGGCATAGCACATATTAGCTCTCAATAATGTTATATTAGGGAACTTAATTCAAATGTCTCCTCTAAGATGCATTCTTGAACTATGGTTCAAACTATTAGTCTTTTACAGCATGTCTCAGGTAGACACTGCTTTTGTCCCCTGAGTTCCCCCAAGACACTATCTCAGGTGCCAAGTTTAATGAGAAACTCTGTTCCTTCCTTGCATTTTATGGTACAATGTCTTTTTGGGATGTTTAACAAGACAAAAAAAAAATCACAGAACAAAATGTTAAACTTTCAGGAAAACAGTAAAAGAGGAAAATAACTAATTCATTTCCCTCGCGTGTGTGGGTTTTTTTTTTTTCAGCTGTTCCATTTACTTATTTTTAAAGGTTATCACCTGTTTCTCTCTGGCTAAAAATAAATTAATGAAAAATTGTGTCCAGAAGGCTTTTCTTTGAAAACTCTAAAACTGCAGTCAATTATGTGTGGAATTGGGGGGTTTTGAAGCTGAATAACAACCAGAGAAAGGTAGGCATGGGATGAAGAAGGAGGAGGAGGACAGCCCTTCTGTCTTGGTAGCAAAGTCACCTTCTTATCACAGTTCTGACAGCTGCTGCGCTTGGTGCCTATGTGACAGCAATGCCATGATTTAGCTCGTTGATTTCTCCGTAACTTTTTCCTTATCATTCTTTTTTATGTAATCAGATGCTTGGAGAGAAAGCAAATGAGTTGAGTCCTTCTGTATGCATGTCTATAGATACACATACCGGTAGACATGCATGCATGTATGCATCGTATGGATTTCTTTCTGCTTTATCCACCTGGGGGGTTGGCACAACAATGCTGGTGTCACAGAAGTTCCTGACTCTACATGGGTTTCTGCTGCGTCAGAATCCTCTCTCCACCCGCTATGCACCCTCCTACCCAGTGCATTCCGCACACGTGAATCAGTACCATCTCTCCTGTGCACAGAGACATAGGTCTGTAACTGTGTGATGGAGATTTCAGAGGCATGAGGAGCCAAGATAGGGCAGAAGGAGTGTGGGACAGTGTAGCCTCTGACTTCTGCCACTTCCCTGTGAGCTGGATAGCACTGGTCACCCACTGGAAGGCGGAAGCTATTGCAAATATTCTGGAGGGATTTCCAGACTCTCTGGCCATTTGTCTGATTTTGTCAGGCCCGGGATCAAATGAGGCATGGAGAGGAGAACATGTTTCTCCATCCAGCAGCAGGAAATCCCTACGGGGGCCAGGACCCTGCAAAAAGGAAATTCAAGACAAGCAGACACTGAAGGCAGGGCAGTGGGGTGGTCTGTCTTGAAGGTGGGCCACGAGGGGCTTCATTGTTTTGGAAAATGTAGGGTAAAAATGTAATGAGTCTGACCAAATGTCAGTCTGCCTTAGAATCACCATGAACAGGAATTCTTAACAACGACAGTGATGAGATACTCTTCCTTGAAACAAACAAATGAACAAACTCTTGATTCGAGTCTCGCAGAATGACTACACCTGCTGGACTCCTGGGCACACACACAACACCACACACCACACACATTCACACACATGTATTTGCTTCAAATTAGCACATTCTTACAACTTACCTTTAAATAAACTCTGCATTCTATAAACAGGTCAGTCCTTCGGATGCTCAGTGACTGAATCAGACTCTGACAAGCAGGTGGGCTCAGAGGCACAGGCTTGCTTCAAGAAGAAGTTGGTGAAGGTCCGCACTCATCCCAGTGCACTTTGGGCGCGGTCTGGGTCTCTTGCCCTGTGGTACCTGCCACGTGTTTCCACATGAGAGCAGATTCATGGTGACCTGTGATGGCACAAAGATTGCAAAGACAAGGCTAATTAAGCATATTCGTGCACAGCTCTGGCCTCCTTGGTGAGCGCTCGCAGTTTTCGTGTTCGGTGTTTAAAGCAGCGAAGCAGTGTATGAATTGCAGGGTTGGGGGTGGGGGTGGGGGTGGTGGGGAGGTTGCTGCTTCGTGAGTGCAGATTTTAGTTCCGATTCTACTGAAAGCTTTTACCAAATTTAGTAACATTTTAAAAATTGAATGTCAGTCTTCTTTTTTTCATTAATAGTTTAGAACTAAAGAATACAGAATAGAAGGATCATTACTATGATTTTTCTTCTTCGAAAAGGAAGAGGAAATGGCAAAGACCTTCCAAACCTCATGGCCTGACAGCGACCTGAGCTAGTTCAATATTCCTGACCACAGTGTCTCATCCAAACAACTTGAGTCTCATCCAAACAACTCGGGAGCAGACAGGGGGAAATGGGCAGCAGAGGAGAAGTGGGTGGTGAGTGCAGAGTGGTAGCCTCGCTCTAGGAGCCTGTGACCTCCAGGGATTCCCCCAATAATTGAGGAGCCCTTTGAGAAGGTCCCGGAGGTCTGATCTTCCAGTGACGCACTGATGTTGAGCTGCGGGCAATAGGCATAGTACCAGAAATGTCCCCACCTATAAAAACCAGAACTACGGAGTGTCTAGATGACTGCCCCCTCTCTATTACAGGCACAGACACGATCCCACGGGTGCTGCCCACAAACTGATCAGGCTCCAAGGCCCTTTCAGTTCCCGTCACCAGGCACGGCCTTAAAACAGTTTATTTGAGTACATACAGTTAACATTTACTGGGAAATGTTATATTCCAGGTGGGCATTCTTCTAATTTGAAAGATGAAGACACTGAAGTGCTGAGAATTTGGACAGCTGACCCAAGGTCATTCAAACAGGAAGTGGCCGTCGTGGGACGGGAGCTCCATACTCACTGAACCGGTACGACCTTCACTAACACTAGTTGGAGCATCCGTATTCCCCGTTATTCTGCGCATGGGGGATTAGGCTGTGTCCTCAACCCTATTGCACGCGGCTCTGCAGCATTCCCACACTGTATAGTGTCCATAGGACTAATGACAATTTAAAATTCATGTCAGTTCCCTCAGCAGTTGTGGTTCCTGTGGGCTGTAAATCTAAAACACACTCAACAGGCATTCAAGTATCACAGTTGTTATCATTGTCTTGTTTGTTTTATTTCCTACCTAATAGGAGGCTCACCAAGGCAGATAACAGCTTCGTCTTCTCCGATCCAGGAGACGTTTCCAGGCCATCCCGTGAACTTACCAAAACAGATATCTGGTTCTCATCCCCTTCCATATTCTCATAAATAAGTGTGGATTCCTGGATTTGATCCCGTGCCTAGAACTTTATTTTATAGCATTTTCTTTCTTGGACTTGCTTATTTGGGTTTGATTCCTCTCTCCAATCATGAGTATAAGAGCCACATTTACAATCCCATCATTCTACGCTAGAACTCACACAATCTATAATAAAATCATCTAATTTGCCATAATTCTCTCTCCTGATCTTGGCTGCCAATCTCTGTAGTAGTTAGAGTAAGCAGGTTTATGCTGCGGTAACAACCCCAACCCAGTGACTTACCAAAGCCATGTTGATTAGTTACTCCTCAAGGCCAGCAAGGGCTTTGTCTCACTATTGTCCCTAGGACCCGGGAAGATGGAGGCCCCATCTAATAAGCAGGAGAAGCAAACAAGGTGAAGGGAAGGAAGCAAATTATCCACTGACTTGCAGAGTTTCATTGTTGAAGTGACTTGTGGAAGTTCTGTTCATTGCTATTGATCAAACCAAATCACATTATCATGTCTAGATTAAATAAGAATGGGAAAGAGCAGGCCTACTGTATGTCCCTGTGAGAGCCCTCATTTCTACAATTGCCTGACCTCCCAGGAGCAGGATCACAGCTGCAAACCAATGGTCAAGAGAGAGCGTGACACATCACTCAACTTTTATTTTAATGACTTTTAACAATCTGAATTCATAGGAAAAAACTTTAAAAATATACCTCAGTGCATACAACAAACATCCACGTTCTTTCTTTAATACTACATCCCAATGTAGCAAATTATGAATTATGGTTTTCATATCCCATTTAATATTCCAGGGATTATAATAATACTTTAAAATTATATAATGTTTTACCTGCTCCCCAAATTTTCAGACTTCTGCTCTTTGATGCCAATATTATATGGCTCATAACACATCTTATTGGTAGTCAGGATTGCCCATACACGGCCCAGGCTGCTTAGTAAATCAGATGTGGTATCTGCACTCTCCTTAATTAAGGTTTCTATTTCTTGCTCTATTAAAGCACCATCAGTCCATGGCATTCTTAGGCTTCAGAATCTGCTGACACTGTGTTATTGAGTCAAGAAATTGCTACTGATGAAATAAAGATAGGGTCCTACAAGGGGAGAAAGACCATGAGCCCAAACTAGAGGCTCAGTGTTCAAGATCACATTTATAAAAAGGGGAGTGAGTGTGGGCCTGGCTGGATGGTGTGACCCCCAGAAATCTAGAGTAGGCTTTTCCAGGGAGTATGAGAAATAGTCATAACACTGGCATGCCCATGTATACCTGGCTGTAACGTAAGGGAACGCCCTCCTCTTCTGGGGGCTGTAGCCTTCTCTGAAGACAGACACGTTTTCACTTAAGCAAGGAGGTGAGGCAGTCATTTGGAAATGAGCAGGAAGGGACACCTGGGTGGCTCAGTGGGTTAAGCGTGTGTCTTCAGCTCAGGCCATGATCCCAGGGTCCTGAGATCAAGCCCCAAGTCCGGCTCCCTACTAAGCAGAGAGCCTGCTTCTCCTTCTCCCTCTGTTGCTCCCCCAACTTGTGCTCTTTCTCTCTGTGTCAAATAAATAAAATCTTAAAAGAGAGAGAGAGAGAGAGAAGAAAAGAAAAGAAAAAAGAGAGGACAAGAAAAGAAAAGAGAAGAGAAAAAAAAGAAAAGAAAAGAAAAGAAAAGAGCAGAGCAGGAAGATGTGGGCAAGGTTTTTGATATCTGACCACTCTCTTGATATCTGACCACTCTCTTGATATCTGACCACTCTCTTCCTCTATCAGTCTTGAATTTCCTCCCTCCCTCCCTCCCTCCCCTCCTTCCTTCCATTTCTCCTTCCTTCCTCCTTTCTTTCCTTCCTTCCTTCCTTCCTTCCTTCATTCCTTCCTTGTCTTTTTCATTTCAACTAATATTTCAAACATCCTTTATGTGCCAGACTCTGTTTTAGGGCCTTGGGACCAGCAATGAACACAGCAAACTAAGTACTTGCCATCTTAGAAATGTTCATAAATACATGATTCACCATTGTGTGTGTGTGTGTGTGTGTGTGTGTGTGTGTGTGTGTGAATGAGAGCAAGAAAATAAATATATGTTATAGCCTGAATGATACTAATTGTGAGCAAAAACAAAGCAGGATAAAGGGATAGAGATAATGGGGGTAGAAGCTGCTCTCGTGGGAAGGACAGCTCTGTGGAGTTGAGACGTGAACAGATGCCTAAATAAGGTGATAAAATAAAAATCATGCAGATATTCTGAGGAAGAATGTTCCAGGCGAAGAAAATATCAAGAAGTGAGGTGGGAATGGTCTTAATGGGTTCAAATGAGAGCAAGAAGTCAGGAACATCTGCAGCCAAACAAGCTTGGACGTTGTACGAATCAGGGTGGGAGAGAGGACAGGATGCTCTCGGTGACAAGAGCGTGTAGAGTGCATTATGTGTTCCAGATGTGAGAGGACTTTGCAGAACACCAAACAGAAGTATGCTGTGATTTTCATCTGAAATGCTCTGTGGACAATCGTTGCAAAGCTAGAAATAGACAATTCTGGAAAACACATGGTAACTACTCAATGAAAATTTCATGAAAAACATCATTAAATTATTTATCCCTTTCTCTGATTTTTGTCACTTATAGTGTGGAAAAATGATGCCTACTTTCTGCACATGTGTGGGTGGGTTTCCAGTGTTTCTCATTGTTTGGCTGCCTGCATCTGGCCATCTCTTGGTTTTAGCATCAGATGCTCTACTTGAGGGCAGCCGTCCAGAGGGAGGGAGGGTGCATTGCAACTTAGTGGGGCCAGTTAGAACCCTCTCCTGGTTTGGTGAGTTGAGAACCACAGTGGCAGAGACAGCTAGCCCAGGATAATCCAAAGGGAAGGCCAACAGTCCAAGAGCATAGCCTCTGGAAACAACTGGTTGTGGCCTCCATTTTCCAGTTCCCACTGTGAGTTCCCTGAAACATTTTAATAAATTTCTATTTTGTTTAAGATATTGTAGTGGACACTAGATGGTCATGGTCGTGTCTCTTCTTATTCCTTTTACCAGATCTGTGCATTCACCCCTCAGTTTCTGTGTGACTGACATTAACTGATGGCACGTGTGACTTTCTGGGGAATGCCTTGGACACTAGAGTCACATCAGCAGCTGTTAGAAAGATCCAGAAGTTCCTGAAAGTGGAACTAGACATCTCCCACTGCCCTGCCTCATAGCGCCTGCCCCACACCCAGAGCCCATCCTCACTGACCGACTGGTGTGATGGGAGAGAGCAGGAGCCCAATCCCTTTGCAAGGACGAGGGACTGACTCTGAGGCATGATCCACATCCCAGAGCTCCCTTCCTGATCGAGCTGAGTCTGGGACGTAAGCAAGTACAGCCTTGTTGGGCTATTCCCTGTGCCCTTCATGGTTCAACCATTTCCTTACTGTTTTATTTTGTTTTGTTTTTCCTGGTCTTAGGAAGGCAAACGAAGTTTGTATATTTTTGTTGTTGTTGCTGTTGTTGTTATTGTTTTGTTTTGTTTTGTTTGTCTTCAATATATTTATGTCTGATGGGATACTTGAGATATAGTTATACCACAGATGTATTTGTTGCTTATCTCAAATTCAAACTTAGCTGAGTGTCCTGTATTTTACCTAATAGCCCTACCTGGGAACCCTTTTATAAAACATCACCCGCACCTATATTCTTTATTCAGAATCTATCCTGGGGAAATCTCTTCCAAAACAGAGCTAAGGGCAGTGTCTGTTGTTTACAACCAGTAAACAGGTTGAGGCAGATATATTCTGATTCCAGAGTTGTACACTAAGGATAATACCTAACCATTACTCTGCTATAACCACCAACCATGAGAGTAGATATTTGTTGAATGTCCTTTGCTGGTCCCTTCAAGTCCATTTTCTACCCCCCCTCCACACTTTCCTACGCCCTGAGGAGCTTCACTTGCATTGTGGTCTCCGGGGGGTGAGGTGGGGGTGGTGAGAACAATGGGAAATCCCAAAGGATCCCTGAGTGTGGCAGGAGACTGAGGTCCCCATGTTCCTGTTTCTGGTTCTTTCCGTGGGCTGCGAATGCCTACAGTCCCCTGTTTGTGCCTCATCTCATGTCAGGGGACCTTGTTCTACAGTTACTCTTCCAATAACGACACCCTCCCCTTGAACCTTCAAGCCCAGGAATCATGGACTCCTTGTGCCTAGACTAGCCCTAGGGAGCTTCACCATTCCTGCTAGGTGGCTTGAGCCTTGCCCACAGCCTTGGAAAGGCCCCTTCTTCAGTCATACTCCAGTCATATCGTGTCCTTGGGTGCTTCCGCTAACACAAATGCATGGATTAACAACAAACAAACCTACCTACAAAGTCTTATGAATTATTCCTACTTTATGATGATGGCATTTTTAAAGATTTATTTATTTATTTTAGACAGAAAGAGAGAGAGTGCAAGAGAGCACACGTGGGGAAGGGCAGAGAGAGAAGGACAGAGAAACTTCAGCAGGTGCCTCGCTGAACGTGGAGCCTGACGCAGGGCTCCATCTCAAGACCCTAATATCATGACCTGAACAGAAACCAAGCGTCAGATGCTTAACTGACAGTGCCCCCCAGGGGCCCCTAAATTATTTTTAGCTATAATATTTG
The DNA here is from genome assembly GCF_963455335.1 of Martes martes. Lineage (NCBI taxonomy): Eukaryota > Metazoa > Chordata > Mammalia > Carnivora > Mustelidae > Martes > Martes martes. Next base: position 5,358,252 of record NC_137891.1, on the reverse strand, counting down.
ATATATCCATTTATGTATCATTTCAAATTTAAACAAATGTACTCTTTCTTTCTCCAAAGTACATGTAGTAATTTATAGTACTAACATGGACTCTGTCCGTTTTTAGAAGCCTGAAATATCAGATTTATTTAGCCATGAGGGGAGTTATATAGAATTTTTTCTAAATATTGCATTGTCTTGATGGTCAGAAAATGGATTTTGCGGCCAGAAGAATATGTGTTTGTATCCTGGACCTAGTTGCTAATAGGTATAAGACCTTAGTTACTCTACCTTTATGGATTTCTGTTTGACACCTGTAAAATGGAAATAATTGAACCTACTTTGTAGGTTAACTGTGAAGAAGAAACTAAGAATGTAGGCAGAGCTCCTGGCACAATATATTATTAATGGTATAGATTCAATAATCAATGGCCATTTGTAAACATTTACAAGCTTATCATTGGATTTAACCTGAAAGTCTCTTCATTCCTCTGATGGCAATACTTGGGAAGGTTTTATGAGAAGTATAGGCAATCCATATGCAATGTATGGCTCCATAAAGGGCAGCCGCCATCATCATTAGGGAGAGGGGAGATGGAAAGCCAGCCCTGGTGCCAGGAAACTGCTTCCATTCTTCCTCCAGGTCTGTAACAAACTGCAAACATAACCACAACAAAAAATGATATTCTTATGGGAGATTAGAGAAGTTTAAATAACTCCAAACAAAGAAAGTTTTGTCGTGGCCTCTTCCTAGTAACTGGCCTTTATCTTCCTGACTGCTAAGAAAAGCTTCTTCTTCTTTCCCCACTGGATAGGAACTAATCTGCCTCCGGGTCCTGATAGGAGTGAGCTGGAGGCTATTGTGAGGCCAGTTCCTGCCCCAGGCACACATGTCACCCTCCTCTAGATATGCTCTCAGGCTACCAAGGCCACCAGAGGCAGCTCCAGGGGGCAGGAAAGAGCACCAGGGTTCCCTGAGCCGGGAGGCGGGGACGAGGTCCCTTCTCAGTGCCATGGGACAGCTATGTCAATGCTGAATATATTTGTGGGTAAGAATCCAGGACAAGGGATATATTTAATGTTTTACTCCTCAATGCTCAGATCAGCTCTCTGTTACTGTGTTAAATCCTTCACAATACAGCTTAAGAGAGAAATAGAAGCCCCAGGTAGACCTCCTTCCTATCATCCTTCCCCGGCTTGTCGCCTTAAAAGAGTGTTCAGACTAATCTCCTGACAAACATGGGCGCTCCTCACACACTTTTACCCCTACCTCTCCTGTATCTTTTTGGACAATGCCCGATGCACCCGCATGCCAGCCCAATTGTCACTACCAGCCCTTGACCCTGGGAGACTTCCTCAGCATACGGGCGGGGACTGTGCTTATCTTGACATTGACCTCATCTCTCCTCCACGGAACAGGTGACTGAGGACTTTTTAAACAAACTTATAGAGAGTTTGTTGCCTATCATAATAGCTTCTCCTCCTTTCCAGGGTCCCACGCCTCACAGCCCCCACCCAAACAGTAAAGCTTCTACACCCACCAGCAGTGCCTGAGCCTGACGGGTGCAAACTAAGAAGTCCTGCTACTCTACCACGGAGGCCGTGCATCGTGGTCTTACAGACAGCGTGCTAAAAGGTGCGTCCAGTCCCTCTTCTCTGTGGCACATCCTTTAAAAACTACAACGCACGAAGTGACGGGTTTGGGAGACATACTCTCATCATTTCTTCAGGTGTGACATACAGTGAAATTGGCCGGGTGGCCTTTCTCCAGGCTTCCATTCAGGGAACAGAACCAAGCCTGGAAGTTCATTTGCGGCCATGCCTCCCTCACCAGGGTATTATCTTCAGAGAGATTTGGGTGTCAAATGCTGAAACCAGGAAGAAAATGAAGTACTCTTTTCCTCTGAATTGGTCCTTTTCACAGGCTATTGGAAGCTTGGGATGGCCACTTCAAACTGGTTTAGGAGCCCGCAATCGGGCCTGTCACTGTCTGTGGCTTCTCCTGGCACAGCCACGATGACAGCCAGAAGAGATGCACAAATAAAGCCAAAGATGGGACTGGAGGAGGGGTTGGCTAAGAAAACTGAAATGGCAGAGCACCTGGCCTTCCTACAGAGAAAACAGTTCTTGGAAAGTAGGCAGACGCGGGCACTGGCCGAGGATGCAAGATCCGGGCTTATTTGGGGGAAACAAGTCATTTCCTGAAACAAGGAAGTGCCACAGCCAAAGGGAGAGAGCACAGATGTGCAGTCTTCGGAGAGCACAGGCGTGATTTCCTTGGGAGCTACTCTCCCCGCCGTGGGAGGCTGAGCCCCCTTTATGTCAGCCTGGGCCAAGGGATTAGCTTCAGGCTCCCGAGGAAATCACTGCTGGTGAGAAAGTGCCAGAACAGATGTTTTGTGATGCTCTCAGAATAGCAGAGCTTGGTCAAGTCGGGGAGAATTCAGATGTTGGTGAAAAGGACGGTTTGGAGTGGGGACAGGTGTCACCTCCCTCAACCACCCATGTCCTGCAGAGCCAGCCTCTCCCCTTTAGAGTAAGTGGGGGCTCAGGGGAGGACCCCTGTCTTCCTCTGGAAGCAGGCGTCCATAAACCTGACCTGCCCATATTCACTTCAATCTCGCAGATGAGGATTCTAGGCTTCCAGAACGACTGGACAGTGTTCCAGATAAACGGAACCCCAGTTCCTCTCTTTGATGCTCCCTTTCATCCAGCAAAAATCAAGTTTCAGAAAAAGACTAACAGGTAAGGACCAAAGGAGTCCCTCAGCTTTTAAGCTAAAGGGGAAGTCAAGTCTTAGCGGCTAGTCATGGCACATCACGCGGGAAAACGGGGCCCAGACTCACCGTATCAGAGAAGCGTTCTTGAGGTCACCTGTGCCAGGGGAGGGGCTGGTCTCCCAGGACAGCATGTGTGGATGAGAACCCGTCCCATCTCCTCACGCTCTAGCAGAGACTCAGTGGGTTGTCCTGAGCCCTGCCAGCTCCCTCGCCCCCAGGCCTTCCCTCTGAGCCTCTGGGCTTCCTTCTCCATCTGTCAGACTCTAAGTCAGGCCACATCTCTGCAGCTCCCAGATCTCATCCGGCCCACACTTTTTTTGTTTTTGTTTCAAGTCACGTGTAAATGTGTTTGGTTGCTAGAAATGTCTATGTAGTTCTGTCACAGGTACACAAGTACATTTCTGCTACATACCTTAACTTCCCGACTGCTACTGTTAATGAGTTTGTGTGCCTAGCACTAAGTCACCATTCCCCTCCTCCAGGAAGCCTTCCCTTCCCACCTTTACTGGGAACTGAGTGCTCTTGTGATGAATTCCCACTGAGAAACTTTCTTGAACCCATCATAGTTCTTTTCACACCACATCTTAAAAACAGGAGTGAGTGTTTTATATTTGTTACTAATCCCCAATACCTGTTGTGGTGGTTACACACATACTTGTTCCTTTTTTTTATTTAATTATTTTCATGAACGTATAATGTATTATTTACACTAGGGGTACAGGTCCGTGAATCATCAGGCTTATACATCTCACATTGAGGCCATTCATCCATTTTGAGTCTATTCTTGTTCGTGCTATAAGGAAATGGTCTAGCTTTATTCTTCTGTGTATGGCTGTCCAATTTTCCCAACACCATTTGTTGAAGATACTGTCTTTTTCCATTGGACATTTTTTCCTGCTTTGTCGAAGATTAGTTGACCATAGAGTTGAGGGTCTATTTCTGAGCTCTCTGTTCTGTTCCATTGATCTATGTGCTTGTTTTTGTGCCAGTACCATACTGTCTTGATGATGACAGCTTTGTAATAGAGCTTGAAGTCAAATAGTGATGCCACCAACTTTGGCTTTCTTTTTAACATTCCTCTGGTTATTCAGGGTCTTTTCTGGTTCCATATAAATTTTAGGATTATTTGTTCCATTTCTTTGAAAAAAACTGATAGTATTTTGATAGGGATTGTATTAAATGTGTAGATCGCTTTAGGTAGCATAGACATTTTCACACTATTTGTTCTTCCAATCCATGAGCATGGAATGTTTTTCCATTTCTTTGTGTCTTCCTCAACTTCTTTTCATGAGTACTTTATAGGTTTCTGAGTACCGATTCTTTGCCTCTTTGGTTAGGTTTTTCATAGGTGTCTTATGGTTTGGGGTGCAATTGTAAATGGGATCAACTCCTTAATTTCTCTTTCTTCTCTCTTGTTCTTGGTGTATAGAAATGCAACTGATTTCTGAACACTGATTTTATATCCTGACACTTTACTGAATTCCTGTACAAGTTCTAGCAATTTTGGAGTGGAGCCTTTTGCTTTTCCACGTAAAGTATTATATCATCTGCAAAGAGTGAGAGTTTGACTTCTTTGCTGATTCAGATGCCTTTTATTTCTTTTTGTTGTCTGATTTCTGAGGCTAGGACTTCTAGTACTATGTTGAATAGCAGTGGTGATAGTGGACATCCCTGCCATGTTCCTGACCTTAGTGGAAAAGCTCTCAGTTTTTCCCCATTGATAATGATATTCGCTGTGAGTTTTTCATAGATGGCTTTGATGGTATTGAAGTAGGCACCCTCTATCCCTACACTTTAAAGAGTTTTGATCAAGAAGGGATGCTGTACTTTGTCAAAAGTTTTTCAGCATCTATTGAGAGTATCATATGGCTCTTGTTCTCTCTTTTATTAATGTATTGAATCACACTGATTGATTTGCGGATGTTGAACCACCCTTGCAAACCAGGAATAAATCCCACTTGGTCATGGCGAATAATCCTTTTAATATACTGTTGGATCCTATTGGCTAGTAATTTGGAGAGAATTTTTGCATCAGTGTTCATCAAGGATATTGGTCTGTAATTCTCCTTTTTGATGGGGTCTTTGTCTGGTTTTAGGATCAAGGTAATGCTGGCCTCATAAAATGAGTTTGGAAGTTTTCTTTCCATTTCTATTTTTTGGAACAGTTTTAGGAGAATAGGTATTAATTCTTCTTTAAATGTTTGGTAGAATTCCCCTGGGAAGCCATCTGGCCCTGAGTTATTTTTTTTGGGGGGGGGGGGAGTGGTTGTGGAGATTTTTGATGACTGCTTCAACCTCCTTACTGGTTATGGGTCTGTTCAAGTTTTCTATTTCTTCCTGGTTCAGTTTTGGTAGTTTATAGCTCTCTAGGAATGCATCCATTTCTTTCAGATTGTCAAATTTGTTGGTATATTGTTGCTCATAATATGTTCTTATAATTGTTTGGATTTCTTTGGTGTTGGTTGTGATCTCTCCTCTTTCATTTATGATTCTATTTATTTGGGTCCTTTCTCTTTTCTTTTTGATAAGTCTGGCCAGGGGTTTGTCAATCTTATTAATTCTTTCAACGGAACAGAACCTAGTTTCACTGATTTGTTCTACTGTTCTTTTGGTTTATATTTCATTGATTTCTTCTCTGATCTTTCTGATTTCTCTTCTCCTGGTGGGTTTAGGCTTCCTTTGCTGTTCTTTCTCCAGCATCTTTAGGTATAGGTTTAGGCTGTATACTTGAGATATTTCTTGTTTCTTGAGAGAGGCTTGTATCACTATATGCTTTCCTCTCAGGACCACTTTTGCTGTGTTCCAAAATTTTGAACAGTTGTGTTTTCATTTTCGTTTCTTTCCATGAACTTTTTCATTTCCTGGTTGACCCATTCATTCTTTAGGAGGATGTTCTTTAGCCTCCATGTATTTGAGTTCTTTCTAACTTTCCTCTTGTGATTGAGTTCTAGCTTCAGAGCATTGTGTTCTGAAAATATGCAGGGAATGATCCCAATCTTTTGGTACCGGTTGAGACCTGATTTATGACCCAGGATGTGATCTATTCTGGAGAATGTTCCATGTGCACTAGAGAAGAATGTGTTCTGTTGCCTTGGGATGGGATGTTCTGACTGTATTTGTGATGTCCATCTGGTCCAGTGTGTCATTTAAACCCTTTATTTCCTTGTTAATCTTTTGCTTAGATGATCTGTCCATTTCAGTGAGAGGAGTGTTAAAGTCCCCTACTATGATTGTATTATTGTTGATGTGTTTCTTTGATTGTTATTAATTGGTTTATATAATTGTCTGCTCCCATGTTAGGGACATAGATATTTAAAGTTGTTAGATCATCTTGTTGGACATACCCTTTAAGTATGATATAGTATCCTTCCTTGTCTCTTATTATAGTCTTTGGCTTAACATCTATTTTATCTGATATAAGGATTACCACCCCAGGATTTTTTTTTTTTGGTTTTTTTTTTTTGGTTTTTGTTTTTGTTATTGTTTTTTTTTAATGTCTGTTAGCATGGTAAATTGTTTTCCATCCCCTCACTTTAAATCTGGAGGTGTCCTTGGTCCTAAAATGAGTTTCTTATAGACAACATATTGATGGATCTTATTTTTTTATCCATTCTGATACCCTGTATTTTTTGATTGGGACATTTAGCCCATTTACATTCAGGGTAACTATTGAAAAATATGAATTTAGTGCCATTGTATTGCCTGTAAGATGACTGTTACTGTATATAGCCTCTGTTCTTTTCTGGTCTATGTTAATTTCAGGTTCTCTCTTTGCCTAGAGGACCCTTTACAATATTTCCTGTAGGGCTGGTTTGGTGTTTGCAAATTCTTTCAGTTTTTGTTTGTCCTGAAAGCTTTTTATCTCTCCTTCTATTTTCAATGACAGTCTTGTTGGATATAGTATTCTTGGCTGCATATTTTTCTCATTTAGTGCTCTGGATATATCATGCCAGTCCTTTCTGGCCTGCCAGGTCTCTGTGGATAAGTCTAATATCAATTTAATATTTCTTTTTTTTTAAGATTTTATTTATTTATTTGACAGACAGAGATCACAGTAGGCAGAGAGGCAGGCAGAGAGAGAGAGGGAGAAGCAGACTCCCTGCTGAGCAGAGAGCCTGATATAGGGCTCAATCCCAGGACCCTGAAATCATGACCTGAGCTGAAGGCAGAGGCTTAACCCACTGAGCCGCCCAGGCACCCCCAATCTAATATTTCTACCATTGTATGTTACAGACCTTTCGTCCTGAGCTGCTTTCAGGATTTTCTCTTTGTCAGTAAGTCTTGTAAGTTTTACTATTAGAAGACAGGGTGTGGACCTATTTTTATTGATTTTGAGGGGGGTTCTCTGTGCCTCCTTGAATTTGATGCTTGTTCCCTTTGCCATATTAGGGAAATTCTCTATTATAATTTGTTCTAATATACCTTCTGCCCCTCTCTCTTTCTTCTTCTTCTGGGATCCCAATTATTCTGATTGTTTCATCTTATGGTATCACTTATCTCTCGAATTCTCCCCTCATGGTTCAGTTGTTGTTTGTCTCTCTTTTGCTCAGCTTCTTTATTCTCCACCATTTGGTCTTCCATATCACGAATTCTGTCTTCTGCCTCATTTATCCTAGCAGTAAGAGCCTCCATTTTTTTATTGCACTGCATTAATAGCTTTTTTAAAATTTCAACTTGGTTAGATTTTAGTTCTTTTATTTCTCCAGAAAGAGGTTCTCTAATATCTTCCATGCCTTTTTTGAGCCCATCTAGCACCTTGATAATCATCATTCTGAACTTTAGTCCTGACGTGTTACCAATATCCCTATTGATTAGGTCCCTAGCCATTGTTGCTGGCTCTTGTTTTTTTGTTTGTTTGTTTGTTTTGTTTTGTTTTTTGTTTGTTTGTTGTTTTTTGGGTTTTTTGTGGTGTGTTTTTCCACCTTGTCATTTTATCCAGATAAGAATATATGAATGAGGGGCGCCTGGGTGGCTCAGTGGGTTAAAGCCTCTGCCTTCAGCTCAGGTCATGATCCCAGGGTCCTGGGGTCAAGCCCCGCATCGGGCTCTCTGCTCGGTGAGGAGCCTGCTTCCTCCTCTCTCTCTGCCTCTCTGACTACTTGTGGTCTCTGTCTGTCAAGTAAATAAATAAAATCTTAATATATATATATATGTATATGAATGAAAGAGTAAAATACTAATTGGGTGGCAAAAACCCCAGAAAAATATATGCTAACCAAATCAGAAGAGACCAAAAACTGGGGGTAGAAGAAAGGGAGAAAAATAAAAAGATAAAAAAAAAAATTAAAAATATGTGTGTGTGTGTGTGTGTGTGGGTGTGTGTGTATACACATTAGACTGGTGAATAGAACAGAGCCACCCACTTGATTTTGGTTGTATTCTGGTCTCTTAGAAGAAATTACCTCCCAAAATTTTAAAGAAAGAAAGAAAAAAAATATATATATATATATATGTAAATACAATGAAGGGATACAATATGACTGTAAAGATGAAAATTTAAAATGATTCTTTAAAAAAATTGACAAGTTAGCTGGAAAAAGAAGAAAGCGGAGAGAATGTGATCAGGCTGGAGATAGATTTAGGGTATATTTTGATCTATTAGAAGAAATTATATCCCAAAATTTTAAAGAAAAAAAAACCTATATGTATACAAAAAATAAGGTCAAATATAATGAAGGGATAAAATATGACTATAACAATGAAAATTTTAAAAGATTTTTTTAAATGGTATTGCTAAGATAAAATAGTTTAAAAACGTTAAAAGAGGAGAGAGGAAAAGTTAAACAAATAGAAAAAGAAAAAAACAAAAAAAAAATAACTTTGCAGAACTAAAGGATCATGGGGGAAAAAGCCATTAATTCTATGTGTTGCTTTCCCCTAGCTCTGGAGTTCCACAATTCTCATTGATCGGTGAACTTGGTCTTGGCTGGATGTCCTTGCTGATCTTCTGGAGGAGGAGACTCTGGGAGTGAGTATCAAAGGTCTTTGCCTGAGGTGGAATGGTACCACCCTTGCCAGGGGCCAGGCTAAGCAATCTGCTCACTTTGGCTTTGGGAGCTTTGGTTCCCTGAATGCTTTCCATAGAGCTCTGGAGGATGGGAATGAAAATGGCAGCTTCCCAGTCTCCCACTTGGAGGAGCCAAGAGCTCAGGGCCTCACTTCTCAGTGTGCCCTCAGAGACAAGCAGTCAATTCCTCCCAACTCCCTGGTCCCCAGCCACGCTCCGTGCTCACCTGGCCTGTGATGGAGCGTTTCTATCTCTGGCACAGGGCCCCGTTTGGTGTCTCCACACCCAGCAGATTCCGGCTGCCTATTCCTGTGCTTCTCCTCCTGGAGGAAGGAGGGGGCCTCTCCAGACTTGCCCCTTGTGGGGGTCTCTGCTCCAAGAGCAGTGGCCTGACTGTGCCTCAGATCAGGGTTTCTGGTAACCCTGAGCTGAAAGCCCCCACCTCAACTCTGTGTCTATAGCCGGCTTCCCCACTCTAAAACTGGAAGCTCTGACACACTCAGACACCCTGGTTTTTCTGTGACCCCCCGGGATTGAGACCACACTGTCCCCACAAGGGCTCCACCTTCACTTAGACTCTGGAGCAGTGTCCCTCAGTGGAGCAAACTTCTAGAAGTTCTGACTTTGGGCTCCCCTGCTCCACTGCTTGCCAGGAACTGGCCCCTCCTCCCATGGTCTATCTTCTCATCACTTCAGATTTACTTCTCTGCACATCCTACCTTCTGGAAAGTGGTCAATTTTCTGTTCCTGTAACTGCTGCTCTTCTCTTCTATCTCCTGTTGAGTTTGTAGGTGTTCAGAATGATTTGATAACTATCTAGCTGAACTCCTGGGACCTAATGCTATTTCCGTTTCCTACTCCTCCACCATCTTGATTCCTCCACACATACTTGTTCTTTTATCTCATGTACACATTAGAGGTATAATACATATATTCAGAATACTCAGATGGGGATAATTAAAGAAATGGAAGGTTGTTGACTCAGAAAAGTTAAGCTACTTCTTAAAACCATAATTTCATAATGCATTATTTCATAATTGAGAATCCTATTATATTTTTTGTAATTTCATGCACTATCATTTTGATTGGGCCATGCACTCCCTGGGTGCAGAGCTTTCCACTTCCTTTTGAATTATTAAGTCTCCAGAGTCCCACAGTGTCCTGCAAATTATAGATGCACAATACATCTATTATATAAGCACATGGAAATATCGAAAGGCTTTGTGGTGAGGAAATACACATATTTGTACATATTTGCTTTCCAAAATGCAGGGCTAGCACTTCTGAGTGGCACTTAGAAGGAAGGGGACTTGAATGCTTTGGGAGAGAATTAAACAAGTGAAGTGGGACAAGCATCTGATGGACCATTTAGTGGGATTCATGAGTGTCGGGGTTCTTGGCCATTTGAGAGCCCTCTTCAAAGATAAACTCTTCCTTTGAGTCCATGTGGATTGACTCTCTCACCACAGCAAGTGCCTGGCACTATATCAAAAGGAGATTTATTAAATTTAACAGACCAGAATATTATTACATAAAGAATACTGCCCCTGAGCTGCAATCAAATCACTCAGCCGTCTGTTAGTTTCTCTCATTTCCTGAACACTTCATCCTTTCTCTCACTGCTAGTTAGTCAAACCCAATCTGCCTCTGGCCTCTGTGTTGGGCACAGCCACCTGTGAGTTTGGGCTCCTGATCTCTACTGGGCAGGATGATCAGAGTCTGCCAGTACCACTATACTTGTTGTTTGCTGGTTGTTTGGTATTTGTTTGCTGGTTAGGTTTTGGAATGAATTTCTGATTGGAGCTCCAGAGAAAGTAAGAGCAGTCATCACATGACCCTTGTACTTCTCCCTCCCACTGGTTTGCTAGTATGAGAAATTTCTGCAGGTTTATGTACAATGACGTATATTTCAGGAGAGGGCTATGAAGCTGATGGCTGCCTATTTTGATGGTGGCATGGTGCAAGCATGCGTAAGTCAGTTCTTTGGCCCAACTTGGCTCCATGTGTGGGTCAAACACACTGAGGCACCTTCAGGTCAAAGCCTAAATGATGATTGATTTTTAGGTAGGTTTTAGACCCAAACTCTGATCGGAACTTGAGGAAGCGTTCATGCATGGATATACATAAAGTAACAATCTCACGTATTTTATGGGTCTTCTGTGAGTTTGATTCCATTTACCTTCATCACCAAAAGTCATACTCCTGACTTCTTTAAAAACTTATTTCTCTTTCTGGACTAATCCAGAGCTATGTCGAGTGTGCCCCATGGCTAACAAACAACAACACCCATAAGATCCCAGACACCTTCTCACCCTCTCTCTGCTATGGCTTTTTTAAACTTGTATGAAGTGTAAAAACTAATTAGAAAAACTGGACAAAGACACATAAATATTTCAAAAACTGTTATTGATGGCACCCCCCTGTTGCTTCACTAGAACAAGACCAGTCATAAGGGGAAAATTCTGAAAAAGGAGTATAAAAATACAAAATTCCTACTTTCATCCAATAGAACATGTCTCAGTACACTCCCAGGATCAGCCACTCCCCACACAATGACCCCATCCCCCATGACAATGCAGCAGACACACACCAAGAAAAAAAAAATGTGTAGGCTATCATTTAGTCTCATGTAAACTATGGCATTTTCTAACATGAAACATTTACCCATAAGCCTTAGAAAGAGGATTAATGGATTTAGGCTTTGGGTTTGGGTTTTTTTTTTTTTTTTTAATCTCTTCTCTCCCAAGGTATCTCTACTGTTTTCCATCACATCTAAAATTCATATATCAGAGAAGAGCCCACATTCAATAAACCCTAGGTTTCAAGGAGTAAAATAATAAAGGAAATTAAGATTACCAGGGTTAAATCAATAGACGCCAAGCTGCAAAAATAATGTTATCCTGTAGAGTTATCTACCCCCTTCTGTCTTCTCACATCTATTAAATCCATGATAACAAGGGCTCTCTTCTGACTGAACTATGACCAGAAGGATCCAGCGATTCTACAGACCCTATCAGATCACACCACATCTGGAGATGAAGCAGGTGGTTCTGCCCAGAATCATGGTGTCCCCCCTGAAGCCTGATCATCACCAGAATGGATGCTGAGAAATACAGTAGTGCTACACAATGATGGGACAGAACCTCTGGGCTCTCCAATGAGCAAGTGTCCAAAACTCAGAAGGCAGGTAGAGCCAAGCAAATTCAGGGAAATAGCCTAATTATGGGACTTTGAAGTTTCTTTGTGCTTTCCAGCCCACCTCCCTGAACATTCCTTGTGTTCTATTTATTGGCATAAGAAACCATTCTGATATTTACTCACATAAAACTACAGTAATATTCATTTTTTCTCACAAAACTACATTTTTAAAAAGATTTTGTGTGTTTGAGAGAGAGAGTGCACAAGCAAGAGCTTGAGAGAGCATAAGCAGGGGGAGAAGCAGATTCCCTGCTGAGCAGGGAGCTAGAAGCAGGGCTTGATCCAGGACCCTGGGACCAGGACCTGAGCTGAAGGCAGATGCTTAACTGACTGAGCCACCCAGGCACCCCATGAAACTACAGTTTAAACAGGGATTGGCAGGGGCAGGATTCCACTGGGACTGGGACCTAGAAGAGAGGAGACTCCTCCAGACTGGCTCTTCAAGTGGGGTCTCTAGGATGGTGGTTTTAGGGCCAGTGGCCTTTTAACATAGCAGCTCAGATCTCTAAAACCACATCGCAAAAGAGAGTAACAAAGACAGAGAGAGACAGGTAGAAGATGTAGCCCCTTTCTCATCTAGCCTTGGAAGTCACGCCGCATGGCTTCAGCCCAATCTATTCATTATAAAGAATCACAAGGGCCAGCCCATACTCACAAGGAAAGGAATTACCCTTCATTTTTTATGGGAAGACCATCAGAGAATTTGGAAGTGGGTTTTAAAACCATCACACCTTGAATCTTAATGTGTTAAGGTTCTGTGATTCATACCACTTCTGTGTATCTTTTGCCTGATCTTTGAACAGAGCCTCAGAACCTATTCTTTCATTGTGTGATTTTTAGTTGGTATACCGGCTGGCAACCATTGTATAGTTGGTGTCACTGTGTTAGAAAATGTGTGTCCCTCTAGCAGTTGTGTGCAGGAATCCCACTACTAAGATAATGAGGAGGTCACAGTACAGAGAAAAACATCAAATAAAATATTAAGAGAATATATCCAGCCACAATTTAGGACACTCGTTATTCGAAAACTTGAAAATGTATGTATAATGCATATATAAATGATCCCAGGATGAGTATTTTATTTTATTTATTTTATTTTTTAAAGATTTTGTTTTATTTATTTGACATAGAGAGAGACGGTGAAAGAGGGAGCACAAGCAGTAGCAGAGGAAGAGGGAGAAGCAGACTCCCCATGGAGCAAGGAGCTTGATGCAGGACTCAATCCCAGGACTCTGGGATCACGACCTGAGCCAAAGGCAGACACTTAACGACTGAGCCACCCAGGCACCCCCCCACACACACCAAGATGGGTATTGTAGCAGAATAATCTGTTTTAGAACACTTACAAGAAGTAATCCTTAGATGACGGCAGAATACCAAGCCCAATGAGATACACATAGAACACACTGAAAGACTGTTGTTAGTAGGCTGTTACCTTCCTGTCAAGATGCCATCATACATAATATATAGCAACTAATATTTGTTGAATACTTCCTATAAGCCAGTCATTTGTACATAGGAAGAACTCAACAAATATTTTTTGAATAAAAGGAAACACAAGACAAAACAAATAAAACAAATATTGCTGTCTTCTTTCGACCTTCCTGGAACTTCCTGGAGCCTCATCACATTGGGTTGAGAGCCAAGTACTGAGCTCTGGGACCAATTTTGTGTGGGAGATAGACAGCTCCCACAAGGAAATGTAAAAAAGGTCGAACAGAGGTATGTACAAAATTCCATACTAGACAGAAGTGGCAGGGAGACACCTGCCTGTGGTTGCCAGGGAAGACCATTTTATGAAGGACAAATGAAGCAGAGAGAGGACACAATTCCCCCTGTGTTTCAGAGTGAGCTGATTCTGGAAGTCTCAGGATTAACCCACACAGTATGACCCAAGTCATTCATGGGTGAGTGGTCCTTATGGAGGAATGCTATCACTCTGTGGATGCCCAAATTGGTCTGCTGGATGTCAGATGAAAATATTCCAACTTTCATTTACATTTCTCTCTCTTTTAAAAATTAAAATATTTCATATGTTCATATAGATGAATACAGATGGTAATTTTGATATAAATACATACACCTATAGCACAATGCATGTTCACTGTTTTACGCTTACATGTATTTAATTTTTTTTAAGTGACAACTGAATTAAGCCATAATTGCATACCACCCACTGGTGTCTCAAAGTGTGAACTGATCACTCCAGTCTTAAATCAAGAACACAAAAATAAAAGCAACACTTCTCTGAGTTAGAATAAGTGTTCAATTACTCTGAGTAGCTTTCAAATCAATAGTCAAGAGGCATCATTATTTCAAAAGTTATTAGTTCCTATAGATTAAATTATATCTAACATTCACCACCCCCAACCCCATTAAAATACTAGCACATTTTATGCCATTCTCTCAGCTTTCTCAGGGGCTCCATTAGCACCATGAGAAACTCAACACTGTGAATTGGCAAGTAATTAAATGGAGCATATGATGAGATTCTGAAGCCCTGCTTCTATTTGGAGGAAACCCAAGTGTCTTACCTGAGTCAAGTGTCCAAGGATTTCCATCATCTGAAGACACAATTCTTAGCACAAGGCAGACCACATTATACGGCTGATGGGGAAAATAACAGAAAATGTTCCTATCAAGAAGGACAAAGTGAAGTGCCCTGGCATGGCTAAGGCTTCACAGCTGGTTAGACCTAAGTCAATGCACTTTCTTTCAAGACACTGCTTCTAAGCAGTTGTAATGTGTCGGGCTCTGTAGAAAGTGAAGAAATAAGACAAATATCCTGTCCTGAGGGCCTCATATTCTAGTAGAACAGACATATAAACAAATACATTCATAATGCTGTCGTAAACTTGTGAATGAATCAGTTCACAAGGTGCATAACTTTGTTCCAATTCTTCAAACTTGACCTACACATTTTCCCAAATTGTCCCACTGTGCCTGCACATAAATGCCACTGGAGGATCATGGGAACTGTTTGTTAGGATTGCCTCAGATAATTCACCATTGGCTCTAGAGTGTTTAATTGAAAAAAAAATTGTATTTAAATTGAAAAATGTACATAAAATTAGAGAGAATAATATGACACTAGTCCTTATCTACATCTCCAAGAATTAATCACTGTTAGAATCTAGTCATTGTCCATTTTTATGTTAAAGAAAAATAAGTTTTGTGAAAATGATACATGGTTATTAAAAAGTTTAAGTGCATAAGGGGAATGAAGGCAATGAAATGTCACTGCATGCCTCCAAACTAGCCAGCAGAAGGGCGAGGTGCCCTCCTGGTTAGCACCTTCCAGTAAGTCTACACCAGTGTGGAGGCACATGTGCAGGTTTGATGAAGGAGTGCAATGTTTTATAAGATGGGATTATTCTACTCCATACTACTTTGTTTCTCTCCCTTAGTTACCTATTAATTCATGCTCCTTTGCTTGTCTTATTTTTGTTTCTAAATAATTTCATTGGTCTTTACTCTAGTTTGTTTATGCCCTTGGGAATGGGATGTGGGAGCATTTTGTGATATATTTTCAGTTTTCTACTTCAGCTGTGCTTTACCCGCCTTTCCTGGCTTTTATCTCTGTGATCTCTCTCTCTCTCTCTTTCTCTCCCTCTCTCTCTTCATATACATACCATGTATGTCTTCTAGTTTGGGGGAATGGGTCTGGCTTCTTCTACTTGACGGCTTCTGGTTTCTCTTTAGCGCAAGTCACTCATTCTTTACTATCAATTGGACAGCTCTAATGACCTGAGAACTGTATAAGTCCTGGCACTGTTCTTCACGGGGAAGACAGACAAAGGGCAAGAAACAGAAAAATAAACTTAATATGTACATCTGAAAGAAGCAGATGAGCGGCTGAGGAGAAAACTGAGTAGAGAATTCTCTCCGGTATTTTAGAGATGAGCGGGTGATGCTTCCCTGCAGAAGGGAGTTAACCCACAACTTAAAGAATGACAAGCCCAGCACTAGGATAGCACCTGGCATATAGTAGCTGCTTAATAAATATTTATTGAATGAACAAATACATTAATATGAATGTTATAGAGAAGAACATTTAAGAAGAGGGGCACACAAGTGCCTAGACCATTTTACTGGACTCAGATATTTTTTTTTAATTCACTCCCCTTTCCGGTTTTGAAATCTCTCATAATTAAGATGATAATGATAGACTCCTATTATTTTTATAGCTATCATATATCAACACAGTTGAAGACGTACTTTATCACTTTATAGCTGTATCTCAATTACCATCACAAAATCATAAGGATTTTGTGTGTGACAGGTGTTGTTCTTCTGTAGCTGTAGCTCAACATTTAAATTAGCTAAAGCTACCAAGCCATGGGACAGAAATTGAAACTGAATACAGGCCCATTCCCCTGCAAATCAAATGATCATATCCGAAGTGCTCTTATGTGACCCACAGTGGTCCCACTCTAAATACCATGGAGTATAACAGGCGTGAGCAATGTGTACACCCCTTCCAGATTGGGAAAGGAGTTCTGACAAAAGTTAGCAAGGTAGGGTAGGTTAGAGGCCCCACTAGTGGGCTGGGTATTCCTCGATTCAAATTCGGGTCCAGGCATCTGCTGGGCATATAGCCTTAGGCAAATAACCCAAGTAACTTGGGTGTTAACACCGGCACCATGGAGATAATAGCACATTAATTCTCACGAGGATTAAACAGTATGATGCTAGCACACCACTGAGCACCGTGCTCCACAGAGGGTGATGGTTCAAATGAAGCTGTCACGCGAGCTTGAGCCAGGAGTTGTTGGCTTGCATGTGGAAAAGAGGTGACAGATAAGATGGGGTTTAAAGGACCAATGGTAAAAATATTCCAGATAGACAAAATGCTGTGCACAAAGACAGGGTACAAACCCATTATCTGGAAACTGCATATTGACACTCAATTCTTCTGCATTCTTTACAGCAACGTGGGTACACTGGAACACTATTTCTGCAGAAATTCAGATGGTGTTCCTTAAACAGTGCTCATGATGTCAAGGAATAAAACGAAAACATGCCCAGAAAAGAAGAAAAAAGCTCTCCTCAAATCCCTGTTTAATTCATTTTCTAAACCAACTGGGCCTGGAAGGATTTATTTTTGGTTTTTTTTTTTTTTCCCCCTAAGTGCCAAAGTGTCTTCCTACATTTATTGTGCAGAGTGTAAGTCCTCCTAGGCAGGAAGTTTTCAAAATTATGATGTTCACTGAATGTTAAATGTTAACGATTGTATTCTTCCTTTTCCTAGTGCTTTGGAGTTCCAGCTGGGCCCAGAGCTCTAAGCATGAAGCTACCATACAGAAGCTGGGCTGGGAGGTATTTCCAGAAAGGAGTTCCAGCTGAAGTATTGAAAGTGTCTGTGAAGAAGCCTGGTGCTTTGCTATTTCCAGCTGAATTTAGCAGCCTTGAGAAATTAGAGATTTCATCAGCATTTTATTCCTCTATGTTCACCAGCACCATGTGGTAGGAATGAAATTTAAATCTTGCCAGCTTTTATCTTTGTTAGAATCATTAACTCTTTTAGTTTGGGTGAAATTACTCAACAGAAAAGGGAGTATCTCTTGCGGAAAAGCCAGTGGGCATCATCACATTGTCCAGACCTCCCGGTGGTGCAAGAGTTACAGCTCTCCCCATTTGCAATGAGAGATTGAAAGCACATGGAGGTGAAGCAGCTTGCCTGACATCACACAGCTAAAAAGTTACCAGAGACAAATGCTATCTTTCCTTATACATTAAAGATCATTTTCAAAACACATCATCACAGATTGGCTCAGGTTAGATCATTAAATAGGTGGTCTTTATTTCTAACAAATTCTATGCAACACACACAGATAAATGCATTGATAGACAATGAACAACAGAAGCTCATTTGTTTATTTTTTTTTGTACACATTACACCATCATACATAACATAATCTGGAGTAGCACACATTAAAAACTGCATGCATTTTTGAAGGAAAAGAACAGAATATAAAGGCTGCAATCTATTGTTTAAATAATGGTAGCTGAGGAGAGGAAATCAATTATTCAAAAACTCCAGAACATGGAAAATGACTAAAAAACATTAACTTTATTTGAGAGCATTCTGGTATGCAGAGTAAAAACAGAAGCAAATTGCATTTTACCACTCATTACTTAATAAAAAATTGAACATCGTTTTGCCAGGAAAGATGAATGCATTTGGAGTTCCTACTTTATAACATTTGGTGGGGATTTGTACAAGATTATTATGCAATCCATCGTGGGCTGCTGGGAGCAGCAGTGATTCCCAGCATTTACAAATCACATGCATTACATCCAACAGCATTATGATAGCCTCCCAATTGTACATCTGATTGGAGGAAGCTCTGATTGAAGGTGAAATAAATTTCTCCATCCTTGTTTCTAATGGTCACTTCTGGCTAATCTGCAGCCATCTTGCTCAACACAACCTCACCTCCACCGGCAGGTCCTCTGATACGTGCTATCACACTTGTCCTACATTGCTTCTGCACACATCTGCCAAGGAGCTGTTTCAATTCAACCCTTCACCTGCTTTTCTGATTTCCCTCCTACCTTTTCTCAGTATGAGCCTGACATGGCTCCAAATTTGATTAGTTTATATTGGGACCAAAAGAAATAAATAACTCTCTTTCAAAAGTTAAAGCTTCTAATGATGGTGTTAGATGATAGTCACATGCCTGTAACCCAGTAGGTCCCACCAGATTGGGCATATATTTCACAGGACACTGCATGAAACTTATGCTCTCTTTGAACTTTTCCCAGGAATGCCACCCATGGGTGTAATATCAGTGGAGGTGAGCAGTGAGTAGGTGGATGTGGGTATGAAGTCAGGCAGACAGGACTCTGACAAGAGGCGACATTCCATCCTAGAGGAGGAGGTGTCTTGGACCGGAAAGCAAGTCTCCTGTCCTTTGGCTTGGCTGGTTACATCACTTTCCCACTCAATATCCTTGCACATACCTTTCTGTAAGGGTAAACACCAAAATGCTCGCACAACATGAAAGCTCTTGTACAGTTCTCACTTTCTGCTCCTATAACCCTATGTTCCCCTTTTGGTCTTTCTGCTCAGCCACAGTGTCTTTCTTTTATTTCCTTCATGATGCAATGCATCCTGCTGCCCCAGGGCCTTTGCGCAAGCTGCTGCTGCTCTGAGTGCCTGGTGAACTCCACTTCATCCAGTTTTTCAGGCTTCAAGAATCACCTGGTGGCTCAGTGGGTTGGGCCTCTGCCTTCAGCTCGGGTTGTGATCTCAGGGTCCTGGGATCAAGCCCCACGTAGGGCGCTCTGCTCAGCTGGGGGCCTGCTTTCCCCTCCCCCTCTGCTGCCTCTCTGCCTACATGTGATTGCTGTCAAATAAATAAATACAATCTTAAAAAAAAAAAAGAATCACCTGAAAAATGACTCTTTTAGGGAAATTTTGCAGAACCAACAAGGTTCTGCCTCACCTTACATTCTCTTAGCATCCCATATCTGTCTTTATAACATTCATCATCAGTTGTAATTGTATATTGTCTGGATAACTATTTGGTTACTGCTTTCCCCAGTACTCCAAGCTTTAGAAAGATAGTGTTTATGTTTCTTTTATTTATTTATTTTTTAGATTTTTAAAATTTATTTATTTGACAGAGAGACACAGCACCAAGTCTTCCCACCAAGCAGGCAGCCAGTTGTGGAGCTCGATCCAAGTACACTGGGATCATGACCTGAACGGAAGGCAGATGGTCAATGACTGAGCCACTCAGGCACCCATATGTTTCTTTTAAACTTCACATTTTATCCATGGAAACTAGTATGAAAAAGACATCTTAAACATAAATAAATAAATAAATGAACAGTGGTGTCTGGGTGACTTGGTAGGTTAGGTGCCTGCCTTCGGCTCAGGTCATGATCCTGGGGTCCTGGGATCAAGACTCACATCAAGCTCCCTGTTCAGTGGGGAGTCTGCTTATCCCTCTCCCTTTGCCACCTCCCCACCCGCCCCCTCCCCACTTGCATTCTCCCTCTCTTTCTCTCACTGTCAAATAAATTATTTAAAAAAAAAACCTAAAAAGAAATCAATAAGTGAAATCAACCTTAAGAGGGGAATATTAGGAGTTATTTAGGGTTCAGGAGAGCTGACACATATAGAAACCCCTTGGAAAGATGCAAACTCCCAATCATAAGAACTTAAAACAAGTTCTGGATCTTCTATTTAATTGGTTAATTGATTTTTTAAAAAGATTTTTTATTTATTTATTTGAGAGAAAGTGAGAGCGCAAGCAGAGGGAAGGGTCAGAGGCAGAGGGAGAAGCAGGCTCCCCACAGAGCAGGGAGCCAGATGCGGGGCTCGATCCCAGGACCCTGGGATCATGATCTAAGCTGAAGGTAGATGCCTAGCCAACTGAGCCACCAAGCGCCTCTGGTTCTTTCACTTAATTTAAATAAGTGAACACTCCCGTGCCATCATGTTAAAGTCTGTCTTAGAATGTTGTCAGGATCATTTAATAGCATCATGCCTTTTACACATAGGCATTTGATAAATAGATGTTGAATGCATAAGTAAATGCATTCAACATTTGTATGTTGAATGTATGGAAATGTATGAAAGTCTACTAAAAATATCTATAATATGGCTAAAAGGTGAAGGCCAGGTATATACTGATGACATTAGGGGAACATGATAGAGGAAGAGACCAAGAAAATGAAATGCAGAGGAAAGAAAAATAGCATTAACATGGAAAACAATGCAGTGTTTCCCGTATTCCTTTATTAGAGTATCTGAGACTTTTCTGGCAGATTTTAGAACCCAGGAACCTCTGCAAGGAGCTTAAGATATAGGTTACTGAAAAAAAAAAAAAAAAAGATATAGGTTACTGGAATGTTCTCAACCCTGAAATCCCCATGGAAAGAAAGAAAAGTCTCCAGACGTCCTCTTAGAAATCTCACTTGCAATTTCAACATGACCTGAGGAATCTGTATTATTGACTTTGGCCATCGGTTACTTTGATGAGGGGCCATACTGGGAAATGCCTGTTTGGAAGGTGATTGTCCTGGGGTAGTACTCACCCATGCATCCACCTAGAGGAGGGAAATATGGGCAGCATGTGTCTGTGCGGTGTCCTTGTGCACAGATTGATTTGAAAGTCCTTGAGTTCTCCAAATGTAAAGCACAGTCCATTCAAACATCTGCATTGCACGCCCAATTCTACCAGACCGAATGTTCATTGCTCAGTTATGTAATTATTCTGAACACCTATTACTTAGGGGCACAAAGCAGTAATACCTATTTCTCAGCACTGTTTTAAACACTAACTAAATTAACCCCCAACAGTCATCCGGGACACTATGTATTACCACACGATAGATGCTCTTTGAGTGGCATCAAAGAGAGAGAGAAGACACGACAGGGGAAGGGAAATGAAGATGAGGGAAAAGAGAAGTATTTGCTTTTAGGCTCTATTTCAGTATAATTCAATAAACTTATTTTTTTTTTTTAGAAATTAAGTAATGGTGAAGGTAGTATAATTCAACTAGGTGTCAATGAATAATTTTAGCTATACATTTATTTATATATTCAAGCTCCATGCCAGGCCACAGATGCCTATTGATTTCCCTCTTCTGAAATAGATGGTTTTGTTTAGCTCTGAAAAAGTGAACAATTTTCCTGACACCAACTGCTTGTTTAATAGTTTTGGAATAATCTATATTTCATTAAGATGATGACTTATTACGCCCAACCTTCTGCTGCCTTGCAAACTATTGATTTAAGGCAGTTTAGCACTTGTATAGCATCTAATAAATTGGTCCCAATTGGCTGTGCTGTGTTATATACTCATCCCTCACTGTATAACACTGGCCTGGCATATTTTAGAACACGTCCATAGATTTTTTTCTCGACAAGATCCTTCCCCTTCAAATCCTTCCACTGAAATAGTCACTGCTTTTTTTATAATTCACATAAAACTTTTTAGATAAGTGGAGGGCACCACAATCAATATTCATAGTGTGATTTATTGGAGGAGGAAATATTCCACTAAATCCTCCTTGTAAATCCAGTGTGCAAAGTAGTTAGCACAGTAATCCATCTCCTGGATATTCTAAACGGGGCACTAATGGCCTTGGAAGGTAGAGTGGCTATGAATCACCTGCCCATGGTCCTGGTAGTTAGCGGCTTCATTAGCTCACATGCTTCACACTCAGCTCTGCCTTCTGCCCCGCACCCCCTCCCACTGGCCCGTAGTGCATTCATCCTAACTCCGCTGCTCCTTTTCTCCAAACTTTCCCACCACCTGCACTGTGGAGCATTCCTGTTCTCTTTCTTACGGGGTCAGCATCTTCCTGCAAATCATGGAGGACATGAACTGGAATTTTGAAGCAATTTTCTATTTCCTAATATTTCCTCTGTAGGATCAGTTTTTCACCGTGGATTTTTCTCTCTTCTTCAAATGTCTAGATATAAGAATGTGGTAGGCACCTTGGTAGCTCACATGACTTTCCTCCTAAGTTCTCTAGAATCGTGGCATTTGCAACGTTGTGGATTGTAGGCTCGTAGCAAAAGGTATGCTAACTACATTAAGCAGTCTTAGGTGATGTCACAGATGTAAAATTTGAATAAGGTCTCTTAAAAATGATTAGGAAAGACCTGGGCAGGAAAGTGAGTATTCCAAACTAATACATACTTAATTATTTGGGACAATAACATGGCACGGTGATTTCCAAGAACTGATTAGTTCAGTGCAGTTAGACCATAGGAAACACAAATATCAATGACAGGAGACAAGTGGAGAGAAAGGCACTAAGGAAAATCCCAGAGCTACGTACTCAATATCCATTTGCTAAGCGAATGAATGTATGAACCAACTAATCATTCAACCAAACAATAAATCAATGAATAAACACTTTCTCTTCCGCCATTCTCATGGGTACATTCTCCTTTATAGACATGGTGTCTTTTGTTTTGTTTTTACTAATCAATACCTCATTTTTATTCTTATCATAGCATTTTAAGAAGAAGTCAGAATACGTGTCTTGGCCCTTCAAAGTTTGCCGACCTTTTTTGGACACAGAATCAAAGCTCTTTGCTATCTCTTTTAAACCATCTGATAGTGTTTATGTTCTTGGAGGTGATAATAATGGGGTTAGAAATACTGTTACACTTATTTCCAAGCCCCTACACTTTATACTTGATAAATAGAGACAGTATGTCAAGCTGCACCTTTGCATGTATTAATTCAAGAATCCATCTGTTTGCATGGAGGCACTAACAACACTATTGTGAAAATCAGTTGAGCCAGTTCATCCTAACACTCAAAAGCAGGAGCATCATAGAAGCCTAACACAGAGGCTCCCCACTTTTTCACACCAGATGGCGGAGAGCACAGTCCCCACAAGAAAGCTCTGCAACTGAGGACTCCCACTCTGAAGCCGTTTAGCAGGAAGAAAAAAAATTATAAAGAAAATAAAATACCTAGCATTTTTGCTCTCTTTTATATCGATATTTTATGGGAGAATACATAAGGGAAGAAGTCCTATGACAGAGAAAATATTCATTTTGAGAAACTTTTCAAAACGACCTCTCACAGAAAAAAGAACATTTTGGGAATACCGGAATCTTTCTTTTGGATTAACATCCCCAGTTGTAATGTCTAAGGAGAATTTGCAGAGTAACATGAATCACTTCAACTTTACTGCAAACTCTTTGTCATGTCTGTATGACGTGTTGAAGGATCTTCCAGGAACACGTCTGTGTAGATCCCTAACTCGTTGCCTTGCCGGCCACACCCTGGCTCTGTCACCACCATGTGGAAGAAGACAGAAGGGGCACTAAAGCTGACACCAGATCTTTCAATCCTAAACTCACTTCTTATTTCACGAATTGCACCAGGTTGTTGCTGTAACTTAAGTGACTTTTGGACTGCTAGCATGGACCCAGGGGCATCTCCTGGTTGGTTTTGCATCCTCCGTAATTTTGGTATTTTAGTTACTTCTACTCAGATGCTTGCACATTGTCACACAATCTAACATTATGTCTAGTGTCAGTATTCAGAACTCACCACAACAGACCTTCTTTGAAGTTTGTATGTTAGAAATAAATACAGGTATATCAGGACTCTAACGCTGGTGCTCATTTGAACAAAATACATTCCTATGGGATTAAACCTAAGATTCATGTAAGAGAAAATACCCATCTGTTCTGAAGTGATTGAGATCAGTATCAGTATATTGACAAAGAAAGAAAAAGAAAAAAGAAAAAAAATCACAAATTCAGGGTGCCTATGTGCCTCAATTGGTTAAGCATCCGACTCTTGATTTTGGCTCAGGTCACGATTTCAGGGTACTGGGATCGAGCCCTGCATCAGTCTCTGCTGTGCTTGTCCCTCTCCCTCTGCTCCTCCCTTTGTTCCCGCTCTCCCTTTTTCAAATAAATAATTAAAAAATCACAAATTCATTATCAGATATACTGTCGAACTTCACTTCCTTAGCTATTACAGGAATGTTTTAAAGAAACTTTCCTTTGTCATTAAATCCCTGTTGTTCATTTTTTATAAATAACTGATGTTTACACATCCTCTGTAAATTTTGGCCTGTATATTTGTTTGTGTATTGATTCGATACATATATATATATATATATATATATATATATATACACACACACACACATACATACATATATATATGTATATCAGTCACATAATTAATAGCACCTAGATGCCAGACACCATTCTAAACACATCACAAATATTAAATTATTTAACCATTTGGCATAAGATTTATGAGAAAGTTATACTATGTGCCCATTCTACAGATGAGGAAACTCCATCATAGATAGCTTAAGTCATTTACCTAAGGTAAAACAGTAAGTGGGAGAGTTAGAATTCTGGTTTTAACTCCTGATTCATAACCATGGTAATCACGTAGTAACTGGTAAAAATAATAATTATTATTAAATTAATTTTCACACACTATGCCATTTGTTCTATTATAAGCCAGTTATCTGTTTTAAAAATAATACCAAAGCTCTCTTAAAAGAGAACTTAGGTCAATGTAATTTTCTTTTATTTATTCCTTATGATGAAATTTAAAGTATTACATAGTACAGCACCTAAGACTGTCTTCTTAGAAGAGTGCTTCTCTATAACTCCAGGAAGAGTCCCAAGATAAAGGAGCTGAGTTAAGTTCCAGAGACTGGTCTCAAGGTCTTGGCCTTCTTTCAACCACAGAATCTCTCCTTTTTATCTGCTTTGTGACTTAGGATTTTAATTGTCACAAAATCAAAGTCCTCTAGTAATTTAAAAGCATTTTTGAAAAGCACTATTTTAATCTCTTCTTTTCTAAGATTAATGTTACCAGACTGTTCTGTTCCTCTTGAGAGATAGTTTCCAAACACACTCCACTCTATTAACTTTTCTCAGCCTGTAATCCAGCCTGTCAATATCCTACTGTAAATGGAGATTTCCCAATTATCAGCCTGCACATTTTGAGTGTCAGGGTGGCAGGGATTAGGAGAACTTCCCAATGTCTGACTAAAAATTCACCTAAAATAGGAAAAAGAAGGAAACTCAAACACTATTTTATACCTCATGCAAAAATAAATTTGAAATAGATTGAAGATTTGAATAAAAGACCTGAAATCATAAACCTCCTAGGAGAAAACATAGGCAGTAATCTCCTTGACATGAGCCTTAGTAGTATTTTTTTGGACCAGTCACCTCTGATAAAGGCAACAAAAACTAAAATAAACAAATTGGATTATATTAAATTAAAAATCTTTTTCACAGTGAAGGAGGCTATCAACAAAACAAAAAGAAAGCCTACAAAATGGGAGAAGATATTTGCAAATCATATATCAGGCAAGGGTTTAATATCTTAAAGAACTTACACAACTTAATATCAAAACAATAAACAACCTGGTTTTTAAAATCGGCAGAGAAGACCTTGGAGAAAATGGCAGAGCAGGAGGTCTAAGCTCACCTAAGCTCCCCTCATCCTATGGATACAACTAGATAACAGCCACATCAGCATAAATAACCCAGAAAATGACCCAAAGACTGAAGAACAAACACTCCAGGGCAAAATGTAGAGACAAATTCACATAAAAGAGGGTAGCAAGAGTGTAGATGCAGTTGGGACCTACAAAGCCCTATCCATGGGAAGGAGGGATGCTACAGGTGCGGAGAGGGGAAAGAAACAGATCCCACCCCAGGCATTCCAGGCACAAGGGGATTTGCATAAGGGAGACAGATCCCCATAACATTTGGTTCTCACAGTTAGTGGGCCTTACCTCCTGGAACTTTAAAAATCAGGGGCTCAGCTCTGGGAGAATTGGAAGGTGATAGGAAACTGAGGACCACCCTTAAAGAGAAACAAAACAAATAGCCCTGCTGAGATACAGCAGAGAAGCAATAGCTTGAAAAATGCCTGAGGTACATGGAAAGGAGATACATTTAATTATCTCAGAGCCTGCACTAGAGGGACAGAGATCTTTGGGGGAAATTCTCTAAGAAAAAAAAGGCTGGTAGATACCATTCCTACTCCCCTTCCCTTCAGCCTAACTACATAGACACCAGTGGGAACCAGCAAAATGTGAACACTCATCACCTAACTTGGTAACAGCATGCCTTCATGTTCTCCTGAGGAGTTATCCCCTAGAACCGGACCTTGGATCTGTGTCTCCTCCCAGAGCAGATCTGCATGAACCTTACTGACACTGCACATCCTGCCCCTATGTTCTCCTGTAGACTTACCCTTCCCATATGCCTTTGTTTGGAGCCCATCCAAAACTGTGGTACAAGCTTTGGCACCAGTCTGACTAGGGCCCCAGTAGTTGACTAGGGGCAAACATCTGGCCTTTCTGCCGGCCCCATCTATCAAAGCTTCTCAGGGGACAACATAGGGAAATTGTCCTACAGTTTGGTGCTACTACGTCACTGGCAAATGCCTGGTCTGATTAAACTCAAGCCCAGGGTGGCCCCAGACTGGACCACTAAACAACACAAGGACAAAGCTCTACCCATGACAGGCAAGGAGAGACATTGCATATGACTGGATTAAAACAAAAGCATCCTAGTCACAACCACAGAGTGCAAACAACATACATAGAAGACACTGCTGAAGCATCACGTTCTAGCAAAAAGGGGACATTGCAGTGTAGGGTACTATAGGACCTCTTCTTCATAAGGCTACTGCTTTCAGGAGCAAGAGACATAGTTTACTTTCTTAACAGAGGGCAACAGACACACAGAGTTAGACAAAATGTGGCAGAGGAATACATCCTAAATTAAAGAATAAGAGAAAAAAAATAAAGAATAGGAAAAAATCATGTCAACAGAGATAAATGAAACAGAGATAAAAGCATAAGTAATGTGCTTGATGGAGAATTTAAAATAATGGTCATAAAAGTACTTACTGGTGTTGAGAAGAGTGGAGGACCTCAGTGAAACTTTCAACAAAGAGATAACATAAAAAAGAACAAATCAGAGATGAAGCATTCAATAACTGAAATTATTAGTATAACTGAAATTAATAGTAGACTAGAGGAAACAGAGGAATGCATCATTGACCTGGAGGACAATTAATGGAAAGCAATCAATTGAATAGGAGAAAAAAATAATAATAAGTGAAGACAGACTTAGAGACCTCAGTGACACCATCAAGCATAACATTCACCTTACGGGGATCACAGAAGGCACAGAGAGATAGAGAAAGGAGCAGAAAATTTATTTGAAGAAATAATCGCTGAAAACTTCTTGGATTTGGGGAAGGAAACAGAAATTGAGATCCAGGAGGCAGAGAGCCCCTGAAAAAATCAACCCAAGGTGGTCCACACCAAGACACACAGTAATAAAATGGAAAAAAAATGGTGATAAAGAGAGAATTTTAAAAGCAGCAAGATAAAAGGAAACAGTTACATCCAAGGGAATCTCCACAAAGCTATCGGTAGATTTTTTCAGTAGAAACTTTGCAGGCCAGAAGAAAGTGGCATGGTATATTCAAAGTGCTGGGGGAAAAAAAAATCCTGCAACCAAGAATACTCCATCCAGCAATGTTATCATTTAGGATAGAAGGAGAGACAAAAAAATTTCTCAAATGAAAGTTAAAGACATTCATGACCACTAAACCACCCCTACATGTTGTGTTAAAAGGGAATTTTTTTTTTTAATTTATTTGAGAGAGAGACAGTGAGAGAGAGCATGAGAAGGGGGAAGGTCAGAGGGAGAAGCAGACTCCCCGTGGAGCTGGGAGCCTGATGCGGGACTCGATTCCGAAATCCCGGGATCATGACCTGAGCCGAAGGCAGTTGCTCAACCAACTGAGCCACCCAGGTGCCCCTAAAAGGGAATTTTTGAGTGGAAAGCAAGACCATAAGGAGTAAGAACAGTAGGAAGCAAAAAAGCAGTGAATTAAGCGTATCTGTAAAAATAAGATAAAGGGTGCACAAAATAAAAGGATTTAAAGTATGATAGCCTATATTAAAACATGGAAGAGAGAGGAGTAAAGAATAGGTTCAAATTTAAGTGACCATCAACTTAATATAGACTGTAATATGCATAAGACATTATATATAAACCTAAAGGTAACCACAAATCAAAAGCCAGTTATAGGGCACCTGGGTGGCTCAGTTCGTTAAGCATCCAACTCTTGACTTCATCTCAGGTCATGACGTCAGGGTTGTGAGATTGAGTTGTGCATTGGGTTCCAGGCTGGGTATTGAGTCAGCTTAAGATTCTCCCTCCACAAAGGACAATTATCATATGATCTCACTGATATGAGGAATTTGAGAAACAAGACAGAGGATCATAGGGGAAGGTAGGGAAAATTTAATCAAGACAAAACGAGAGAGGGAGACAAACCGTACGAGATTCTTAATCTCAGGAAACAAACTGAAGTTTGCTGGAGAGAGGGGTTGGCTCAGTGATGGACATTGGGGAGGGTATGTGCTGTGGTGAGTGCTGGGAATTGTGTTTAAGACTGATGAAGCACAGACCTATACCTTTGAAACAATATATTATATGTTTTAAAAAAAGATTCTCTGCCTTCCCCCTCTCAAACAAACAAAAATAGGCAGATAATTTGAATAAACATTTTTCCAAAGAATACATACAAATGAGTCATAGGCACATGAAAAGATGCTCAGCATCACTAATCATCAGAGAAATGCGAATCAAAACCACAATGAGATGTTACCTGACACCTGTCAAGTTAACTATTCTCAAAAAGACAAAAATAACAGTTGGTGAGGATGAGGGGGAAAGTGTACCCTTGTGTACTATTGGTAGTGGGAATGCAAAATGGTACGGTCAGTTCAAACAATTAAAAATAAAACTACCGTATAGTCCAGAAATTCCACTTCTAGGTATTTATCTAAAGAAAATGAAAACACAAATTCAAGTAGATATGTACATTCTTATGTTCACTCCAGAAATTTTTTACAATAACCAGAATACTGAAGCAACCTATGTGTCCATCAATACAAGAATGGATATAGAAGACACATGAATCCAATATTATCAGCCATAAAAATAATGAAATCTTACCATTCACAACAATATGAGTAGACCTAGAGGTATTATACTAAGTGAAATAAGTCAGACAAAGTAATTAAGACAAATACTGAATGATTTCACTTATATGTGGAATCTAAAAATAAAACAAAAGAAATGAACAAACAAAACAAAACAGAAACCCTCATAGTTATGGAGAACAAACTGTTGGTTACCAAAGGGTTGAAGAAGGGTTGAGGAGCAGGTGAAACAGGTAAAGGGAATAAAGAGATACAAACTTCCAGTTATAAAATATATATGTCATGGTGATATGCATACAGTATAAGATATATAGTCGATAATATTGTAATAAATTTATATGGTGACAGTTGGTAAGTAGACTTATCATGCAGATCATTTCACAATATAAAAATATGAAATCATTCTGATGTACAACTGAAACTAATAGATATGGCATGTCAATTATACTTTAATTAAAAAATCAACTAAAATATTTATTTTCCTTTTTTAATAGTTATGTTTCTAATCCACTTTTTAGCATTGCATCCACACGTAAGATCACTGGAGATATTCTTAAATATCCAGATAAAATTGAAAAGCACACAATGACCTCAGCATTATCCTTGAGCTAACAATGCAGTGATACTTCCCAAACGAGCCTATTATATTCACCGTAGCCATAGCAAAGTCATGAACAATGAGAAACAAGACTGTCAAAATTTTATAAAGGAAATGGATCATTCAAATTACCTGAAACACAGGAGTCATGGGAGGGCTTTTTAGGATTAACATGAGGATCCATAATATTTGGAACCTGTAATGAACTGAAAGTAAAATGAGTATAAGAGTTGAAATCCTGAAGTTTTGAGAGGATTTTAAAAAAAGTACATTTCTACTGTTTTTTTTTCCAATAGTTTTCTAAATAGTTATATTTCCCACCATTATTTTTTTTCATGTGGGTTTGAGTTACTGCTTAGTGTCCTTTCTTTCCAGTCTGCAACACTCCCTCTAGCATTCCTTGTAGGGCAGAGCTGATGGCAACTAAATCTCACTTTTTCTCTGAGAATGTCTGAATATCTCCTGTTTTGAAGATAGTTTTGCCAGATACAGAATTCTTTGGTTATCAGTAATTTTTTCTTTCAGTGATTTGAGGAAGCACTCCATTCCCTTCTGGCCTCCATGGTTTCTGATGAGAAACAGTTTGTTCATCTTTTGAAGATTCCTTGTTCTTCATGAGTCGCTTCTTTTTGCTGTTTTCAGGGTCTTTGTCTTCACATTCAACAATTTAATTATTATCTCTTTGGTGTGGATCTCTTTAAATTTACCCTACTTGGAATTTGCTCAGCTTATTGTATAAGTAGACTAATGTTTTCATCTGATTTGGGAAAGATTTAGCTATTATTTCTTCTTTTTTTTTTTTTTCTCCTAATCCCTTCTGTCTCTTCTTTAGAACTTGCTGGTGTGGTGGCACTTGATGGTATCCTACACACTTTTAGGCTGTTTACTCTTCTTCGCTTCACAATGGGCTGTTGAAAGCACTATGACAGGGTGTGCATTACCCACTGGGTACAGTTCTCGGATACTTCCTCTTATTTCCTTATGTCCCCCAGGCAGTTTTTACCTTTGAGCGGTCACCACCGTTTGTGGGAGTGATAGACTTACTGGTTACCAGTTGGCATTCCTGCTCAGTGTTGGTCTGATTTTGCTACTGAAAGGAGAATTCACCAACAGAGATTTGAAAGGTCTAACTTTGCCAGATATCCTTGCCCAATATGCTCTCTGGTATTGGAGAGATAAAATCCTCCTATTCTCAATGGGGCTGGGGGGCACCCAATTTGCAGTGTCAAAAAGACCATAAGTTTGGAATGCAAACTGGTGCAGTCACTCTGTAAAACAGTATGGAAGTTCTTCAAAAAGTTAGAAATAAAAAAACCCTATGATCCAGCAATTAAGTACTGGGTACTTACCAAGGATGAAAAAATACACATCTGTAGGGGCACATGAACCCCAGTGTTTATAGTGGCAATCCACAAGGACCAAACTATGGAAAGAGCCCAAATGTTCATCAAGTGATGAATTAATAAAGAAGATGTGATGTATATACACAATTGAATATTACTCAGACATCAAAAGTATTAAATCATTCCATTTGCAATGATGTGGATAGAGCTAGAGTATATTATGCTAAGTTAAATAAGTCAGCCAGAGAAAGACAAATACCGTATGATTTCACTCATGTGTGGAATTTAGGAAATAAAACAGATGAGTGTGTGGAAAGGAGAAAAAAAGAGGAGGGAGGAAAACAAACCATAAGAGACTCAATGACAGAGAACAAACTAAGGATTGATGGAGGGAGGTGGGTGGCAGATGGGTGAGAAGAGTGATGGGCATTAAGGAGGGCACTTGTGATAAGCACTGGGTGTTGTGTGTAAGTGATAAATAATGAAATTCTACTCCTGAAACCAATATTACACTATATGCTAACAAACTAGAATTTAAATACAAATTTGCAGGTGGTGCAGGTCTGAACTGCTGCTCAGGTTTTAAGGCCTTCCACAGGCTGACCAACAAACACAGCATTGGATTGCAGGTCTATCTTTTCTAGTGGGATCCCCACAGCAATGGGATCAAACTGCATTTTCTTCCAGCTGCTTTTACTACACCTTTTACAGCAAATTGGAATACCCTTTTGGGTTTTCAAACTCCCTCTCTCTCTCTGGTCTTCCCCATGGCCCATACCTTGGATTTGTCAGTTTCCTTAGATCACCAATGGTTTGCCCAACATCATAAATGTCTTGCCTCACACTGGGCACAGCGTGAATATCCATGTTCAATACCAGGTACTG
This sequence comes from Martes martes, assembly GCF_963455335.1. Lineage (NCBI taxonomy): Eukaryota > Metazoa > Chordata > Mammalia > Carnivora > Mustelidae > Martes > Martes martes. The sequence goes on along the minus strand of NC_137891.1, from coordinate 5,325,954 downwards.
GGGGCAGACTGGAGCATCTTAGTTTTTGTTCCTAAAGGGAATGTAGCTCAATCAGGGACCTCAATCGTAGGGGCCTAGATGGCCTGTCTCATTCACAATTTACCAAGGATTTATTGTACCTCCTCTATAGATTTCCAGGATTCCATGAGCCCAGGGAGGTTCCCCTCATTGGCCCCAGCATCCCTACAGGCTAGCATAATCCACTCAAGAAGAGAGTGGATTATTGAACCTCTGAGCTCCATGCAGGCTCTGCCAGAAGGCAGGATGTGTGGTGACACTGCTCATTTTCTCTGCCTCTAAATGGTCATGAAAAGGCCATCACCCTTATCCCATTGCTGTGCCAACCGTGCCCAGATATTTGTCCCTGGCCTGAATTTGCCAGCTTAATCAGTTAGCTCAGCAGGTGTAAGTTCTCTCTTGATAAACATTTCCCTGCTGGCTGAGGTTTTTGTTCCTCTGATTTTGCTTTCTTTTGTATTAGAGGTTCAAGGGCGTAGGAATTTCCCTGGCTTCACTCTCCAACACGGGTATACCCTTCTCTTTGTCTCTCACTTTCCCCGGAATTCCGTGCCTTAGCATTGCAATCAGACTGTGTCACAGTATCTGGGCCATAATCCAGGCAGTTTTCACTCTCCTGGCTTTGCCCAAGGGTGGCCAATGTTCCCACCTGCCTCCACGGCTCTCCTGCCGGGTCTGCCGGCCCTGGAGCCAGCAGAGCAGTGGCTCTTCCTGCACATGCCCACCAGCCCCAGCTTCTGCTTGGGTGCCAGCGGCCTATGTGCCTACCCTTCAGGCAGCATCCCTACAGTGCCCAACCTCTACCTCCCCACACCCCTACCTCCACCCACTCTCACCTACGCCCCATACTCCTGCTCTTCAGCTTGTAAGGCCAAGGGCCTCTGTGGTGTGTTCCATGTCCCCAAGCACTCTTCTCACAGAGCTGGTGGCCAAGCTGTGGTCCCCAGGATGCCACTGTCCCAGGGCCCAGGCTCCAACTAACTGGCTGACTGCCCCATTGTTGGCCCCAGCATCCTTGGTAGTTTCCCAGGAAATCCCAACCAGCTGGTGCTATGCAGGGGAGTACAGGGAATGAGGAAAGAAGGGGCAGACACTCCAGGATGGGCAGCAGGTTGGAGGAGCATGGGGATTTACTCAGGAAACTCGTCTTGGCCACAGGACCAGGAATATCCCACCTGCCTCGGGATCATCAGAGTTTACAGAGAGGCCTCAGCAGGTCTGATCACTTCCATTTGACTTTCTTAGGGAGGCACCATTGGAAATGGCTCCCACTGTGGTGCACGTTCCAAGGACAGGGGAGCTTCCCATTGCCAGCACCAACTCTGTACTCAACCTGAGGCCTCTCTTTGACCTCCTCCAACAGTTCAACCTTCTGGTTCAGCTACCACAGAACCTCAAGACCATCAGGAGGTGACAGTCTCAGGTCTTCTCAGGTCTTTGCTGAGCATGAGCTGGCTTCCTAGATTTCTGGGATGGGGTAGAGTTTTTCAAAGCCCTTAGGATACCTAATCCTCTAACCTTTTCTCCCAAACGTTTTGGTTCCATTTTTGCACCAGCCGTGATTTGTCTGCCAGGCAATGGCAGCCAGAAAAATGCCTTTGTCTTCCACAAATGCCCCCTCCCACTCCCCAGGACCTTTAGCAGGAGACTAATTTCAAGTTAGTCAAAGCAACAATAATCCACTGGAGCCAGTCTAACAAGGAGCTGCCAGACCGGTGAGAACAAATGATAAACTGCAATTCTTTGTGAGTGAGGCTCATTGTCCTCCCTAGAGTACAGGGAATGCAGGCTGATAGTTTCCTGGCTGTTGTGAATTTGATTGTGCTGAAGCATGTTAAGATGCCACAAAGCTCACTGTTCTTACTAAGAACAAGCCTTTTTGATGTTATGGAACACAGGCTCCTTGGGGGGCTGTAAGCTTTTGATTAATTTCCAAAGTACAAAAAAATAATTAAATAAAATAAAACAAAAGTGAATTCTGACTGTTTTTCCCCTTATTTTGTCATTGCTTTTATGCAAGGGAATGATGTGCAGCTCCTCACATCACCATGTTCACTGGCCTCTAGGTGCCATGTCTTGGCAAAGAGCCATAAAAGAGAAGGTGACTCACACCATAAGCATGGCTTACAAGATGGGGACCTTCTGTTCCCTCAGGCAGCACTAAACTGGCTGTGCCAACGATCTTCATTCTTGTGTCAATTAATGAATTTTACTCCATGCCTTTAAAGGTCTAATGTAATTCCCCCCCCTTATAAAAGTAATAGACACTCATTACAGAAAATCTGTAAGATGTACAAATTTGGAAAGAAATAAAATATTTATGCTGAATAATTAACTATTATCCCTAGTTAAGCACCATTCTTTCTGTAGTTCTGTCTACACAGTCATGGAAGTCTCTAGATCTAACTTGGCACACTGGATATTTTTATTTTATCTTTAAGTCTGTGATGCATTTGAGTTAATTCATAGATAAAGTGCAGGGTCTTGGTCTGTTTTCTTTTTCTTTCTGTTTATACATGGATGTCTGATTGGTCTAGCATTTTTTCTGAAAAGTCTATCCTTTCTCCATTGAGTTGCTTTTGTGCCTTTGTTAAATTTTGGTGCTATATTGAGCTGTATCATTGCTAAAATTCAGTGAGTCTACTTCTGAGTTCTATGTTTTGTTCCATTGATCTATGCATCCTTTCTTTCACCAATACTACATTGTCTTGAATACTGTGAATTTGTAATAATAATTCTTAAGAGAGGATGGTGTGAGACTTTAAACTTTGGATTAATATTGCCAAAATTTTGTTGAGATCTTTTCATTTATGTCTATGAGAGATATTGGTCTACAGTGTCCTTCCATTGTAAAGTCTTTATCTCCTTGTAGTACTTGGTATTTATATAATTATAGTCACATATAATGAATTAAGAATGGGGTGCCTGGGTGGCTCAGGCGGCTAAGCGGCTGCCTTTGGCTCAGGTCATGATCCCACGGTCCTGGGATTAAGCTCCACATTGGGCTCCCTGCTCAGTGGAGAGCCTGCTTCTCCCTCTCCATCTGCCTGCCACTCTGCCTAGTTGTGCTATCTCTCTGTCAAATAAAAAATAAAATAAAATAAAATCTAGGGGCGCCTGGGTGGCTCAGTGGGTTAAGCCTCTGCCTTCGGCTCAGGTCATGATCTCAGGGTCCTGGGATCAAACCCCACA